>NW_026900684.1:10917724-12396890 GCF_033783945.1 Neopsephotus bourkii | reverse complement strand
TGTAAAGTAGGTGTTTTTATTCAGTGCTGAGGCTAATGGGGGATAGCTCCTCCAAAAGCATGCACACCTCAGCTTTGTTCTCCTTCATATTTTTCCTCTAAACTATCACATATTCATGAGGTTATACAATACACCTGTACATATTCATGACCTATCCATGCTTCATATTATAATGAGGTAAAGGGTCCTTGCTTGCGTAGTGTCTCCTGGTGATCATGAGCGAGGGTGTCCAGATGAAGTAAACGAGTCTTTCTTGAACTTACCATCTTTAGTCGTTGTGCATGCTCCCTGGTGATTTAGTCACTGTCCAAACCGCAAAGCTGGTTTCAGCCAGTTTAGGGGTGCAGAGAACAGGAGTTACTGTTCCTTCCTCTTATCAATAGCCTTGGTCCTCCCACCCTGTTCTGGCAAGCACGATAAACGTTGAGCATGCATTGGCTGAGTAAGCACAAATAAGCAGTAATATTGTTAAGCAAGTGGCTTAACCCTAACCCCCCTGTACATCAGTTAACCCTTCGCATCAGTATCCTTAGTTTGAGATTTTGCTTCATTTAAAATTTACTTCAGTTTTAAGTTTACTTTAAACAAACCTCAGAACTGATATGAAACTTTTGATTTTGGATTTGTTGAAACATTTGGTGGATAGACTAATTTCTACTTTTCTCTCGGTGGGCTTTGTCAGATTTTTTTATCTGAGTTTGTTAAAATTCCAATTACATAAAAGAAAAAACATTTCCTTGAGGAAAAAAAATCTGATTTGGATAAGCATAGTATTATGTATGAAAATCTGTATACTGTATATAATGGAGTACAAAAAAATATCATAGAGAAATAGCACTGGAACAAATTCAGTAACTTTTGTTGTGCTGGGTCACACAAACTGTGAAATCAGCATTCAAGAGGGGGAAAAAGGGGGAAAAGCAAAAGAGTTAAAAAAAAAGCAAAGAGAGGCAGCAATGCTGTAACACATATTGGCTGAATGAAGTTAATAAACTGACTCCTTTTGTCCTGTTCACAGGGAAGAGATGAGAGAGTTGGCTTGCAGTTGGAGGGTGACCAGGCTCCTTTTTCCTGTGTTTCTGTACACAATAAAGTTTTCTGAGATCAGAAAACATGCAAATAATATTGACTCGTGCTGTCATGCCCCAGTGACCTAGATCTTTCCTGTTGATCTTGCATCCTGCTGAACTGTTTTACCCTTTCCAAAGCGCCACAAATCAATAACTATTTGTTTAGCAGTTGATCGTTTTGCAAATACAATTTGTGACAAGACAGAATCAGATCTTCAAATCTGCCAGGGTAACAGGAAGCAATTCATTCAGAAGGCTCAAAGGACTGATGCTGTGGCTATTTCTTCACACTTTCCTACTGTGATTGCCAAAGTCCTTATTTTCTGATTGACCTCACTGAACCGCCACAGTTATTTCCTTTTTTAATTAAGGCAGTTTTAAATGGCCCTGTGTAGACAGATCTTCATTAGCTGCAAGTTGACATGACAGACTTGTCTTGATCTGAATGGAGCTTTATAATTTACATCAAGAGAAGATCTAATGGCTTAAAGTCGGACACTGTCATGATGCTCCTGTAAGGGCTACTAAGACAAGAGGGACTTCTATGGAGGTAAAAGATGCCGAATATACATCTTTCATTACAAGCCCCATGGTAGAGGTAACCTCTGAGGTTTTGTTGGTGTTATTTTGTCTGAAATGTATCATACACCTGCTGTTGTGCCACACACGTGAACACAGAGAAGAATCTTATCCTTTGCTAATAATGTTTCTTTTGTCCCCCAGGTAAAACTGCAAACTTGTATTATCACAGTGGTGAATGCAAAATTAAAAAAAAATAAAAATAGGAGAAAATCCTGGAACTTGTTATTAGCCAGAAGTAAGGGATAGTTTACATTCCTATCTCTAAATCAGATAAGACTTAGGATAATTTATAGGCATACAGAATGACTTTAAGTTATTTTTAAGGTATGTCAGACAATAGTCTAAATATTTATACAGCCCCCATCTCTCATCTCCTGTAAGAGTTTCCAGGGTTCACTGTTAAAAGCTAATAGGGAGGATGACTGCAGGAAGCTCTTTGGCTTTACTTCTAGTAGGTCTGGTGTGGCCATCAGGGTGCAAAAAAGGGTGAAACCTGAGCTGAACCAATGAGCAAGCCTCTGAGCTCAGTGAACAAGTCCATGGGCCAGCACACTGCAGGGTCGTGCACCATAAATTAATGAAGGCACATGCAGCTTGACAGCACTGGTAGAAAGGCTGTTGGGAGTTTAAGAGGATGGTATGACAGAATAGCGGCAACTTGATGAGTTGTGCGCTCATTGGACAGAGGTTGATCTCTACTCACTGAGGTCTGGCAGTTGGAGAAGTGTAGATGATGCTTGAGCTCCATCACTATAGAGGCAGGGAGAGGAGAAGGTCAAATAATGACACATTTTGGCAAGAGCCAGCTCAGTAACCAAAGCTGTTTCAGGCCAAGAAAATAAGATAAAAGCCAGAGAGGGTGTTATTTTAAACATCCCAGAGATCTCAAGGAATGCCATTTAATTTGCACTCCCCTAAGATGGACTGTCCTGAAGTTGAGAGAAATTGTATGAAGGGTCGAGAAGTATTTTAAAAACCAGCTCTTATTAATAACCTTAAAATTGTCCTTACCTACATACTATTTCTTTGATCATATTTTAATTTAATTTCTTTTCTCAAATTAGTTTTATTCACTTCTTCTTTTATTTTTCATGTCAGTGATGTGTTAAGGACTGACTTCAATCTAAGAAAGGAATGAGCCCTCATGGGACACTTCACTAGATATATGCCAAGAATTATAATAAATAGATGCCATAAGATGCTGCCTTAGAAAGGACATCCATTCTTAAAAAGATTGTATTCAATATTTGGTGATGCTGTAAGCAGTAGGCAGAGGCTTTAGCAGTTTCTCAGTGGGAATGACCATACGCTTCAGATTTCCATTACTTGTCTAGATGATTGTCCACTGACTCAGACTTACATTTATTTCTTAGATAATCTTTAGAAACAAGCACCTCATAAACACAAACATTTTACGGCAACATAACATTGTTAATAATGAATGTCAATTACTGATTGTATTTATTGCTATTTAGATTGAAAGAAAAAGTGAACACTTATTCAATATGGATCACAATTAGAGATGGGCTAAATATTTGCATTTATCAATAGCAGCCAACCCATGGTTGTCAGTATTGTTAGCTCTTTTTCTTTTTTGTTTTGCCCAGCTCTGTCACTGTCTTTAATTTTGTTGCCAGTTCTGTCCTCTAAACACTATGAAAAAAAAAAGGTGTAATTTTCTCATAACTCCACATCACCTTTCAGTTCAAAATCTAACTTAAAATCTCAACTTTCCATTCCCAATTTCAAATGATTCTATAATCAGAAATTAGTGTACTTGTGCAGAACATGTTAAGGAGAGCTGATGAAAGCAAACAAGGAAGATTTCCAAGAGAGTGGGCTGGTATTAATTGGTGTTACACATTTGTGTTCTTTGTGGTCCTGTTTCTTGGCTGTTGCTTTTTTGTTTTGTTTTGTTTTTTTTCTGTTCAAAATTTTTGCATCAATGGTAAAACCAGTAAATATGGAGTATAATGAAAAGCAAAGGAGTAAGAAGTGAGAGAGTAGCAATAATGTCTGTTCATGAATGATCCTAGTTTTGAATCATTTTTTTTCTGCTCATTTCACAGTTAGTTCACTCAAATCTTGGAAAGTACCCAACAAAACATCAATTCAGTCAGATCTCACAAAACAGAGGAATATAGTACCTTTAAAGAATTCATCAGGACTATGGAAGACTAACGTCTTCATCTAGCACAACAGACAGGTATAACTGAGGTATATGTGAGTCTTCACTTTTTTAATATTTAAATAAGTACATGTTCAGTTATTCATATTGACAGTTTGTCCCTACCTAAAAGAGAGGATTTGGGTATTTGCTGTTCTTCTGTAAATATGTGTGCTACACATAGCATGGAGTTGTTTGAGGGTAGTCCAACAACAGGCTGATTCAAGCCTCAGAAACAAGTGCTATGCCTTAAATCTTTGTATCCTTGTTGAATTTCCTAGTCATTTGCTGTTGAGTGGACAAGCACAATTAATGCTGGGTTTTGTTTGTTGTTTTTTTTTTCAAGTGGAAACTAGGCTTAGTTGAGGTGCCCAACTTTGAAAACTAGTAGATTATGAGCTATGGTTGTGGTTACAAATCAAAAGTGGAGCTAAACAGATATTTTCTCAAATACCTCTTACAAAAGAGGGGTAGGAAACATCAACTTCTTCAGCATTCCTATATTTCCCTGTGCAGAGCAGTGGGTGTTTCATTTATGCATATAAACTAACTCCGTGCTTGGAGTTAGTTTCTTGTTCACTAGATAGGTTTGGAATAGGAAATAAATATTTGGTGATAAAAGGAGAAATCATAGGAGAAAAAAAGGTGTGTCTGTAGCATCTAATATTGGATTACAAAGTCTATTTGCCACAGCAAAAGTATAAGTCTACAGCACTTGTCTATCAAATCAGACTTTGATGTGCATTTCTTTTTTTCCCTATACTTCCTTTAAAATTGGATTTCAGTCTTGTATTAGCTTTCATTACAGCAGAAAATTATTGGATCTGATAAACTGAAGTAGAAAGGCGATACTGGGTAACTCAGCTGTACAGAGAGCCACTCCCTTTAAAAGACAAGAGATTTTATTACAGAGAAGCAAAGATACATAGAGATATCTTTTGGAAATCCCTGCTTTTCTAAAAAAAGGTAAATAAACTACAGAGACACTATCTGTGGGTAAAGGTGTCTTCTAAACATCCAGGAAAGGCAAGTCAGACTGGATTTGTCTGAAGTGACAATGGCAGTTGTAATTAAACAGAACACTTAAGTAAGAAAGATTGATTTTTCACAGAAAAACTGTAAAAATACTACAGCAGTACTGCTATAAACATCTTAAACCATACAGAGACAGGGGTTCTTAAACTTCATTTTAGCGCTGTAGTCATGGCTTTGCTGCTGAGGTTACTAATAGGGTGAAAAAGACTTTAGCTGTCTTTACATCATTCATCTGGACAAATCTTATCCTCTCCAAAATCAATTACTGCATTCCCTATTGTCTACTGAATAATACATCAGTGCACCAAATGTAATTTCATTGATGTCTGGTGATTTCTTCATTCCTGCAAAGGAGATTATATTTTTTCCTTTAACAGCTCATGATTTATATTAGTGGATAGATTGTTCCTTAGTCCCTAAAGGGTATTTATAAACAACTCTGGCCTCTACGACCACACACTTCAATCCTTATCTATCACTACAGCAGCACATTAACATGTTCAAACAATGGTTCATAGACATCAGTGTCACAGGAGAAGTGCTTTTATGTGGTTTGTTTGAAAGCTTTTCTCTGAGGGATAATCATATTCTTAACCATTAAAAGAAAGAAAAAGAAATTAAGTTCACTGCAGCTGTATCAAGATACAAACAAAAAAAATTGGAGAGGGTGACTGTTCAATTTTAGTAGGTGTTTGTTTCCAATAAGATGTAAATTCTGGTCCACTGAGCTCACATTTTCCATAAATTATTGTCCCATCCTTTTGGCAGGAGTGTTCAGGCTTTTCCTGGTTCCTGGTTAACCCATTCTCTGTCATGGTAATTTATAAGGATATTGAGTATCTTTTTTGTTCCCCCCTTTTTTTTTTTTGTGTGTGTGTGTGTGTGTGTGTGTGTGTGTGTGTGTGTGTGTGTGGTGGTTTGGTTTGGTTTTTGAATGAAGAAAAACTCTGAATAACCACAAAGTATGCACCCAACAGTGAACAAAAGGTTAATGCTTAGTTAGTTTTCAGACTGATCTGTAAATGGGAATCAGCTGTCACAATGCTGGTGCTATGGTGTTTGAACCAGGTCCTACAAGATTTCTCAATGTGCAAGTTAGACACCTTGCTAACTATGCAGTAATAGCAAAGGACAGCAAAATGATGCTGAAAATGTCACACCACTCAGGGAGGTAATCTAGCTAAAGAAAAACAATGAAGATGGGAATGCCTCAAAACCCACCTGTTCCAAAATTTCAACACCTACCTCTGACCTCTAACCTCTAACATGTGGAAGAGCCATTTCAGTTTCCTCCTTTGTCTAAGACAATCTGAATACACGTCTACTAGCGGAATAGAGGTGTGTGATACCTTCACATCTCCCTTTCTTCAGCACACACTACCCCATCTGCAGTACCAGCATCTGCTCCACACATTGATTTTAGACAGCTGTGAGTGTTTCAGGTATTCCCTCTGTTATTTCTTTTTAAATGAAAAGTTATTCAGATTTGGGAACTGTATGTGTTTATCTATTCCAGTCCACATCTCTTCTTTGAAAATGCAATTTAAAAGTTTGGAGCTCTGTCAGGTGTATAAGAAAAAATTATGAAACTGCCATTCTAGCAATAAAGGTAATAATACAAATATAGATAATCTTGAGAATGTAGATGTACTGGAATTTCAGCAACAGTTAGAACATTAGTAAAGACTATAGAATAGTACTTTTGATAGTGTGATTCAACTGAAACAAGTAAAGAAAGGATAGTTCAGTTTAGTCCTCTATTTGGTCCACATTGGATGGTTAGTTTTGACATTTATAGAACTTCTCCTCCTGTATTTATTTGGTGCAGAGTGTGCACAGCTCAATACCAAGCTTCTGCTGGGAATCATTTTACACCTATACAGAATGGGAGTTTAAAAAAAAAAAAGTTTTGTTTCTGTAAAGTTTTAAATCTCCTCAGTAAAGGTGTAAACAACATAAAGAATCAGGGAATGCAATTTTAGTTATGTGTCCTGTATAAAAGGGAGGAGATGGGTTCATTCCTAGGTTGAATGTTTCCCTTTTTAGCATAAATATTTGCGAATATTTTGACTTTTAGACGTCAGTGTTTTACAATTAGATTTAAAACCTACAATGAAAGATGTATTTTTTTTTTAATTTTAACTTTTATAGATTATTTCAGTCTACAGATATATACAGAAAGATGTTTGGAGTGTTCAAAAAGTTCTTAGTCCAGTTTAACATAGTTACATCCTGTAGATGCACTTGTCAAATCCCCTTGAGGTTTACATTTTTAGTTAGAACTCACTTCTAAGTTTTGACTGATAACTCACCTAGGTTAGATCCCAAGAGTTTTTACAATCATACCTGAATAATTTGACAGATATCTGGTTAACATATAAAAACTTACAGAGGTTTGCATGTGGACTATGAATACTTTTCATATTGTCATCCTTTCATGATATAAAAGATTAATCCATAACTAGGTGTTCAAATTGAGGTTGTCAGAGTCTGAAAAGCATAGCTAAGACTGTCACTATTAGGTCATATTTCAGTACACTTTTTCTTTGTACAGCACTGAGGAAAATAATGAACAAATCATGGGAAATTTATTGCTCCTAAGAAAGCATTACTTAGTCTTCTTTCCCATATTTATAAGCTTTCTGCCAAAACTGTTAAGCATTATTCAACTATTGTTTCAGTGATGTGGTAATATTTGTTCAACAAAATTTATTTTATTGCCAGGTTTCAACTGAAACAGATCAGAAACATAAAAGACCATAAATGCAGATTGAAGAAGAATGGTTTTATGTCAACAGAAGCAGTAAGAAATATTTTTAATAAGACTTTTTAAAGTTTTACTAGAATTTGATGTTCTTTTAGTTCGTGGCCATAAGCACTTTTTTTTGTAATACGTTATGTTATTGTACAAATTTTATATCTGTAATAAATTTAGATCAGGATTTTTAAAAAGGCATAGAAAGACAAACACATTAAAAATTCAGTTGTACATTATTCTAGAAAAACAAGAAATTTGAAGGCAACTGCCACTTGTTTTTGAAAGCACTGCATTACCAACAGCATTATTTTTTAAAAACATTATCCAATTCTGTCAAACAGGCAAAGAAATGTTAATTCAAAGGTCTACATCATCTAGAAACTTCACTCACAGATGGATCTCAGTTCTGTTTGACAAGTTCTACTTTGTCCCTGGCATTTCCTTCTGGACTGAAACAACTGGCTTCCTCGAGGGCAAAATCCAGGTGTTGGTCTAGTAACAGCTCACTAGAGATCTTTCCTAATATGCAAAATGGATATGACAAACAGTCTGTGCAGGGGCTCTTTCCTCCTGACCTTCACAGGTCTCCAAAGGTAGTCCAAAAGGCCTTTGACTCCTACATGTGGCCACAGAAGTACCTTGTGCCACAGACATGGTGCGAAATGGTATAAACCCTTGATTTCATGCTATAGACAATTAGTGGAATTACAACTGCTAAGGTCAATAAGCCATCTAGACAAGGTCTGGACCAGGCCTGGATTCACCTGTGGTCTTCAAAGCTTTTGGAAAGTATACATAAGCCAGTCAGTGCTGCTTGGGAGGAAGGTAGGGAGTGTGCTCTGGGGAATGTGTACTTCTCAGTGCAGACATAGCCATAGGGGATATGCAAGTGTGAGGCTGGCATGGCTGAAGCCCATTTACATGTCTTCCTAGCATAGGAGAAAATTTGCTTTTGTTAATGAGAGGAAGAGTAGTTGAAATTAAATTTGTATAGTTTTTAGTAGTTACGGTAGTTGAAATAAACTCCCGTAGCTCTAATCTCAATTTACTCTATGCCTGGGGTATATAAGTATGTCCCAAGAACTTTTCTAAATGAAAGCTCCCCTGGCCTACCCCTTCTTTCTGTTGATTTAAATGTGGTATATAAATCAAAAGGTCCAGAGAATAGTTAAACTCTCATCCCAGGTTTTCACACAATAATTATGTACAATACTCACTTGAACAATTAGAAGAGTGAGAAGCCCAGTGAGGAAATAGTCAGACTGCCACTATAGAAGCTCAGACTGAAACCAGCTACAGGAGCTGCGACAGCTAGAGCTCTAAATCTGACATCTTCTGTTTCCCTATGCATTACCAGTGTAATCCTCTCATAGCTGCAGCAAGGCCCATGGGGCTTTTTGCATAATTTTTCTGTATTAAGATTTAAAATACTTATCAGATGTATTGAAATGATAACTATTAAGTGCTTGTTAATAGCTCACTAGAGTGATGTTCTGTAAGAATTTAACAGAATTATTATTTATTACAGTGATGAAAAAACCTTGATAATGCAATTTATAAAACAGTCAAAGCACTGTCTCTGAGTGGTGGGTAAAAAACAGCGCTAATAATTAAATCTGAAAGATGGCTATCGGAAAACTTAACAAGTTGGATAATTTGCAGCTCCATATTAAGTGAAACCCTTGATTAACATTTCCCAGTTAGCTGCCAAGAACATTTATAAGGTTCATTAAGAGAGGCCATTTAGAGAAAGAATACAGTGATGAGAAGATTGGAGAGTACCATAGAATTATTTTTTTATATATATATTTACCTCAGAAACAGATTCTAGCAACAACACGGTATGTTTCTGGGAAGTTACAGCAGATATGGAATACTTCCTTCCATCAATACATATCTGTGAACACACACATAGGAGATTAACTGCCATGTCTGTGTTAAGCATCATCAAAGTGCTGCTATGAAATATACAAGTTTCAATAATACCTATAGCTTTTCTGAATAAGTGCAGTGATTTGCTTTCATGAGACACCTATTGTGGTTGAGCCTAACTGATCAGAATGACACTAATGCTGTCACTTTGTAAATTTTATTGAACTGGCCCAAGTACAAGAGAGAGATAAATATGAAGCCTACACATTTTCATATGATGTTTTCAAGTCAAACTAAATGAATGGAAATCCAACTTACAATTGAATTCAGAAGTTAAACATAAGTGATTTCATTATATTAAAATCAAATTATGGATTTTTTTAAAGCATGTAACTGTTTACAGTCTACAACATTTCAACACCATGTATCTGCAAGGAAAACTGGCTTGCAGATTTAGTCTGAAGTTAGGCCTCACAGAACAGTGTGTGGCTGATGGTGATCAGGGATCTCTACTGTAACCGTGTGCTCCACTGAAATGTGTGTCTGACTATGCAAAGTTTTTGTTATATTTCAGGGCCAACATTAAACTGAGCAGCTGAACTGATTGCTGAAAGTGATACTTCCTGCTGTGTTCAAATGGACAAGCAGTTAGCATAGTTGAGAGGTGGTTTAAAAACCTGCTGCTTCTGAATTGCTTGTTATGAAGTATCACCTGATTGATCAGAGTAGCTGGGATTAGTACACACTGATTGCCAAACGTGTATTGGTTCAAGCCATGGAGAAATTTCTGGGCTACAGCAAACTCTCCCAGCCACTGAAAAAATCTTTCACGTTCAGCTAAGAAATCTAATGCAAGACAAACCTTTACTCCTTAGTAATAACTGCTACAAAGAGATGCGGTTTTCACAACAATTGTACACAAAGAGGTCAGCTGTAGAAATGGACAAAATACAGATTTATAAAATCCAGATATAAAAATAAGCATTTAAGGGCATATGAGTGACCTGTCACGTGAAAAAATTGGGTTTGAGCAGAATAGGGGAAGAGAAGACAATATGGCTTTTGTGTAACACACACTCCTATCTCCAAGGACTTAATTAAGAAGTTCTCTAACAAAACTGAAAGTCTTGTAAAACACAGCTGGAGATCCAATTTGCAGATAATTGCCATTGCTGTGGAGGATGTATGAGGGAGCATGATTTGCTTCATAACAGAGCTTTTATAAAGCTTGTTTGGAGCAGAAATTTCTCCCAACCCTGTGGGAACAAAGAACAAACATGTGCCTTTCCTTTACTTGAAGCTGGTACTGGTAAAACAGCTGAAGAGGAAGAAGATATCCCCAGGTTCAAGCCTATAAACCTACTTGCCTCTAAATGTGGTGTTGTGTGAGGCAGTTTGAAAGAGGCACTATTGGAAGCTGATGAAGTACAGTGGTAAAGGATTCACTTCCTAAGTATCTAGGAGCTGAAGCTGAAAAATAATTATTACAAAGGCTTGAAAGTATCAGGTGTATAAGAAGAATGTAATGAAATTCAGAAAGTAAAAAAAAATTTTTCATTTCACTGTAAGGGAGGAATCATTGGCATATCAAATACAACAAAACTCAGTGAATGCGCATGGGAACCAACTGAAATCTGGTAAGAGTATTAATATGGGAGGATAACAAATGTGCAAGAATTCAAATCACTTAACTGGATGCAGTTAAAAAATTATCTAATTAGTCACTAAATGCTTCTTTTGTGCACTTTCATTTCTGGGGCTAAAATTATATTTTTAAATGTATGTATCAAATACATAAGTTTATAAATAAATATATAAAAATATATAGAAGAACTTGGGTTTAAACAGCAATTTTTATTAAGACATTACTTCATTAAGTTATATTTTTATTTTAACATAAAATTAAGTTCCAATATAAAAATCAGATTTACTGAAGAATTACTGTTTTATTTAAAGCAAATTAATTAAAAACTCAGATCTTCAGTAAAAAATGGATATTTTAATTGAACAGTGCATTATAGTTAGATAAGTATGCTGAATCATAGCCTAACATCAGGCTACCTTCAATGTATCGAGATAGTTTGATTCTACTACTGAGATTTTATGTGCTTTTTAGTTTATTTTTTAATGTGAAAACACATGATTTCCTACTTAGCTCTCTGGCACTGTATTCATTAGAATTGAGTTTGTAAAAATTGCTCATAGAATAGCCTATCTTTTCCTGGGACTTGGAAAAAGTCTGCCTGAGGACTGGAGGAAAGCAAATGTCACTCCTGTCTTCAAAAAGGGCAAGAAGGAGGACCCGGGTAACTATAGACCGGTCAGCCTCACCTCCATTCCTGGGAAAGTGATGGAACACCTTATCCTTGGTGCCATCTTAAGGCATATCAAGGATAAGAGGGTTATGAGGAGCAGTCAACATGGCTTCACCAAGGGGAAGTCATGCTTGACCAATCTCGTAGCCTTTTATGAGGAAATAACACGGTGGATGGATGATGGCAGAGCGGTGGATGTGGTCTACCTTGACTTCAGCAAAGCATTTGACACGGTCTCCCACAGCATCCTTGCGGCTAAATTGAGGAAGTGTGGTCTGGATGATCGGGTAGTGAGGTGGACTGTGAACTGGCTGAAGGAGAGAAGCCAGAGAGTTGTGGTCTATGGGGCGGAGTCTAGTTGGAGGCCTGTATCTAGTGGAGTGCCTCAAGGGTTGGTACTGGGACCAGTATTATTTAATATATTCATCAACGATTTAGATGATGGAATTGAGTGTACTATCAGCAAGTTTGCTGATGACACTAAGCTGGGAGGAGTGGCCGACACGCCAGAAGGCTGTGCTGCCATCCAGAGAGACCTGGACAGGCTGGAGAGTTGGGCGGGGAATAACTTGATGAAATATAACAAGGGAAAGTGTAGAGTCCTGCATCTGGGCAGGAACAACCCCAGGTTCCAGTATAGATTGGGGAACGACCTTTTAGAGAGCAGTGTAGGGGAGAGGGACCTGGGGGTCCTGGTGGACGTCAGGGTGACCATGAGCCGACACCGTGCCCTTGTGGCCAAGAAGGCCAATGGCATCCTGGGGGGTATTAGAAGGGGGGTGGTTAGTAGGTCGAGAGAGGTCCTCCTTCCCCTCTACTCTGCCCTGGTGAGACCTCATCTGGAATATTGTGTCCAGTTCTGGGCCCCTCAGTTTAAGAAGGACAGGGACCTGCTGGAGAGAGTCCAGCGCAGGGCAACTAAGATGATTAAGGGAGTGGAGCATCTCCCTTATGAGGAAAGACTGAGGGAGCTGGGTCTCTATAGTTTGGAGAAGAGGAGATTGAGGGGTGACCTTATTAGTGTATATAAATATATAAAGGGGGAGTGTCACGAGGATGGAGCCAGGCTCTTCTCAGTGGCAAACAATGAAAGGACAAGGGGTAATGGGTACAAATTGGAACACAAGAGGTTCCACTTAAACCTGAGAAGAAACTTCTTCTCAGTGAGGGTGACGGAACACTGGAACAGGCTGCCCAGGGAGGTTGTGGAATCTCCTTCTCTGGAGACATTCAAAACCCGCCTGGACACGTTCCTGTGTAACCTTATCTAGGTGTTCCTGCTCCGTCAGGGGGATTGGACTAGATGATCTTTTGAGGTCCCTTCCAATCTCTAACATACTGTGATACTGTGAAAAAAAAAAAAAAAAGATAACTCAGAGCTAATCTGGAGTGCTATATTTTCTTGCATCTCTCTGTATTTCTTCCCAGTAGAGTTTGGGAGTTTTTTTTAAACCTTTTGGGAATCTCGTTTTCCATAAGCTTTGGTAGACTATCACATCTCCCATAACCTTTTTGTAGCTCTTGGTACTCTCTCACCATATGTCTTTGTAAAAGAAATGTTTAAAATCTAAAACCACCAAGGTTGTTGAGATTATAAAACCAATCTTTTTCACTGCTCAGGTCGGGCTGCTTATTGTTCTGTGGGTGGTGAGTGGTTGTATTCTCTTCCCTTGTTATTTCCTTTATCATTATTATTATTGGTGGTAGCAGCAGTGGTTTGTGTTATACCCTGGTTACTGGACTGCTCTTATGTCAACCGGTGGGAGTTACATTCTTTCTATTCTCCTCCCTTCAAGAGCTGGGGAGGAGGAAGTGGGGGCAGCGAGCAAGCAAGCTGTGTGGCTGACTTGACTTAAACCACAACAAACAGGTTCATACAGCTGTGAGGGTATGGGGTAAACAGATAATTCTCTGTTTATAAGCCCCTATATAGAGCTTACATTTAGTCAGTTTTACCTTTACATTTGGGCATGAAGTTAGGAATAATATTCAGTGAGAACACTTGCAGGATGAAGAACTCCTTAGTGCTAGCGAGGATAGCAAAATTAAGCCATGGAGCTGAAATGAAAATCTTTACTCACACTGAGAACTACTTTTATTCATTAACTAATCAAACTGCTGAGTAAAAACTTATTGACTAGTAAGAACTAGTAAGAACTCCTCATTAAATAGTTGTTTATTTGTGACAGTTACACTGTGGATGTTCTAAGGGGCTTTTTTTATGTAAGTCAAATTTGAACAGTGGCACAAATGTGTACACATCTATTTAAAAGACAGTCCTATATTATCACAAACTGATATTAACTGTAATATCAAACTGACTTTGTAGAATAAATGAAAATATTTATAATAACGTATCACTGTGTTGGGAAATGAAGGCTTTGATCTTCAGTATATATTACAAGAGACCTAAAAGTACTGCGATACTATAGCAGGAGTTAAGTAGAATTTAGTCTGAGTGGTGTCTGAGCTTCAATATCCTGCTAGAGAGAACTATTTAAATCTCTCTTTCAAGAGATGAGTAATATGGCTTTGAATTTCACCATCCAGAAAACAGAACTAAATGCCAGTCTTTCATGTGCTGTATGAAAACTCTAACAGATGGAGAAAAGATAGGCTAGCAATACTACTCTGAGGCTTCTGACTTTGTACATAAACTAGGTACTTTGCTGTTTAGCACTTGAGAACAGCACTTGAGACCAAGACCTAAGTGTCTCGGTATGTGACAAGCTCTTCACCATAGAGATTTTTATGCCTGAAGGTTTTGAGAATCAGTTTCTCATTTCGGTAGCCAAGGTTCAGGTTCAATGGGATTTTAAAATCATGTAAGAGGACAGAAAGGGGGAGATACTCCCAAACTATCCAGAATTGTAGATTCTGGAAGTACTAACATGCATGACTAATTGTATTCAGTGGTTCTAGAGAACAACAGAATTACACTTGTGCATAGATGCTTTATGCATATGACTTCTATTCTTATGATTTTAAGTAGTCTTTAGATGAAAGCCTGGCTTGGAAAAAAAAGAAAAATAATGCACATTTTCACCCAAGAGCTAACACATTGCTGACTGAAATTCTGTGTCAGGTCTGATTTATTTTTTCTTAAAGTGCTATATTCTGTTACCTTCCAGACTAGAAGAGATTTAAAATTAACTGTATAACACCCTTCTGCTTTCTTTATGTCATCGTTGCATCTTGGCACTCAAGAAAAAGGATTGGCATCTCTCGTGTAATACTTGTTCTTTTATTCTGCCAAGTGCCATAAGCCATTAAAAGCACTGGGTTTAGGAGTTAATCCTTCAGTAGTGATGTTGCTATCACTGCAACATTGTTCTAATGCCATGCTAATAAACATAAAGAAACCGGTATTTCATTATTTTTGTTATAGATAAGAATATCCATGAATTTGTGTTCTGAGAAGGTACTGTAGTTGATGAGCTTCTCAAATTCCTGTCTTTCTGACCAATTTATTTTTTATTCCAATACACCAGAATGTTCATGGTTTAACAAAACCTGAAAAAAACATTCTTTAGTACTTTTGTCATAAATCTGTCAGATCTCCTTATGTACATCCTATTGATCAAGAGCATATTTTCCTGTTGAATTAAATTACCTCTTAAATAGAAAACCTATATCTTTAAAAGAAAAAAATATTTCAAGTGTGTGATGACATTTAGCATCCAGAATTATGTTCTTTAAATGGACTGTGCTCATTGGCATACATTGAATTATACACAGCAGAAATACATTTTTTTCATCTTTTCTGGCAGGGAAGTTTTTGCACAGTATTTTTTTCCACTCTGCTGGTATACCTCTCTCTTTGGTCAGATGTTCCGTGGGAAGGTAGTTGTGGTTGTTACACCAGATGTGATGTCAGGATATCATAAAATTGCAATGATAAATAAGTGGTAAATGCTCCATCCCTGTCAGTGTTCAACGCCGGGTTGGACAGAGCCTTGGGTAACATGGTCTAGTGCGAGACATCCCTGCCCATGGCAGGGGGGTTGGAACTAGAAGATTTTAAGGTCCTTTCCAACCCTAACTATTCTATGATTCTATGATTTTAAATATGAAGAGGAAGGACACCAGCACATCATCTTTCTGCCAAATTTTATCAGAACAAGAAGACATATGTTACCTTAAAGTTGTGTCCTGCTGATGCAGGAAAGCTTTGTGGGAAAGCGAGATTGTAACGTTTCTTTAAAGTAGGAAAAATGTAGCTTTCTGTTCTTTATGTTAAAAAAAAATGATTTTGCAATAAAAAAAAAAAACGCTGCATTTCAAGTAAGTATGGATCTTTTTCTGTCAGACAGAAAAAAAAAAGACAAGAAAATAATTCTGAATGAAAAGATCCTTCCACACAGAGGCATTTAAGTTGTTTTTATCTATATCTCTTGTTAGCTTTTCATCAACAATCTCTAAATATTACAACCGCCTTTTCCTAATGTAAATCCTTATCTTGGTTTATCACATTCCCAGGGGCTGACATTTTACAAAGTCATCCCCTGGAGCTAAACACATCTCTGAAAATCGTGAAACCTGTGCCAGAATTTCACACACACATTCCTCACCACCCCCACCCCAGCCAGTTCTGAAGGCAAAACTGCAAAATGAAGGCTCCACATAGCTCAGCTAATTTTAAATTAGGAACGTGATTATTTTCTTAAAAGGGCATGAGCTTGAATGGTTGTGTGCATTATGGATGCTGATTGTTAAATGGAAACACATGTTCCAATGTCAAACAAACTTCCTGTAATAAGTTGCATTCAGACTTCCTGAAACTCAATTATGTTTTCATTTTACTTTCGTTATAGCCAGTTTTTACTGTTTCTGTACTTGCACAGTTGTCTGGGGTTTTTTTAATTATTATTTTAATGTGCTAAACTACTTTCCACTATGTCAATTTCCATTCTTATTGCTATGCTTAGGAAATAATTGTAATTTTAATCAAATAATTGTAGTCTACATTCTAACTAAAAGATCTTGAATTAATTTCCCTGTCTTTATGGGAGATGTGGTAAAATGGAAAGCTTAGCTTGAATCACATACAACTCTGACTTTAACTAACTTAGAACATCAACTCTATCCCACTGTGACCCCCCCATCTCGTTGTTGGGTGCTTCTTGGGTAATGCTGTGGCAGTCTATGGGAAATACAGAGTGCCAGGCAATGTTACTTCTGAGTGCTACTGAGCCTAGAAATAACATGCTTGATGCATCCCAGGTCTTTTACTCCAGAAAAACTGTGAAAACAGGCTGAACACCCCAGGCAGTGGCTATTTGCACAGAATTTGCAACATCCAGCTTTTCTATCACTGGACAACACTACCGCTGCTCATGCCAGAGCTGGCCAAGGAATAAAAACTTATTAAGGTGAGGACACATCTATTTTCAGGAGGAATGTGGGTATCTGACTCTCATCATTAACCAAATTATATGTGACTGCAAGATTATCATGAAAGGAACTAATATTGTTTCTAGTTAAAGAAAAGTACAGTGATCGCTACAAAATTATGCTGTTGTCTGTGGGGGGTTTGGTTACAACATAGTTTTTCTATTTTGCAAAGCTTGTGCTTCATTAACTGTTAAAATACTGACTTTTTAAAGCCATGCAGTTGAATAAGTATCAAAGAACTCTCAAGAAGACAAGTGACATTACCTGTCTTCACACTTGGTATCTTCGGCTTTTTCAAAATTGTGCCAGTTAGAGTGAACTTGAACTGGAAGCACTCTTTGTGGAGGTGGCTTCTGGAGAATAGCTTGACATATGCTGGTTTACAAAATACACTGAATATTCAGAAAGATCATAGAATCAGAGAGTCATAGAATAGTTAGGTTGGAAAGGACCTTAAGATCATCAAGTTCCACCCCCCCTGCCATGGGCAGGGACACCTCACACAAAACCATATTACCCAAGGCCTCGTCCAACCTGGCCTTGAACACTGCCAGGGATGAAGCATTCACAACCTCCCTGGGCAACCCATTCCAGTGCCTCACCACCCTAACAGGAAAGAATTTTCTCCTTATATCCAATCTAAACTTCCCCTTTTAAGTTTTAACCCATTACCCATTGTCCTACCACTACAGTCCCTAATGAAGAGTCCATCCCCAGCATCCCTCTATGCCCCCTTCAGATACTGGAAGGCTGCTATGAGGTCTCCATGCAACCTTCTTTTCTCCATTCTGAACAGCCCCAACTTTCTCAGCCAATCTTCATATGGGAGGTATTCCAGTCCACTGATCATCCTTATGGCCCTCCTCTAGACTTGTTCCAACAGATCCATGTCCTTTTTATGTTGAGGACACCAGAACTGCACACAGTACTGCAAGTGAGGTCTCACAAGAGCAGAATAAGGGGCAGGATCACCTCCTTCGAGCTGCTGGTCACACTCCTTTTGATGCAGCCCAGGATATGGTTGGCTTTCTTGGCTGCAAGCGCACACTGCCGGCTCATGTTCATTTTCTCATCGACCAGCACCCCCAAGTCCTTCTCCGCAGGGCTGCTCTGAATCTCTTCTCTGCCCAACCTGTAGCTGTGCCTGGGATTGCTCCGACCCAGGTGTAGGACCTTGCATTTGTCATGGTTAAACTTCATGAGGCTGGCATCAGCCCACCTCACAAGCGTGTCAAGGTCCTTCTGGATGGCATTCCTTCCCTCCAGCGTATCAACCGAACCACACAGCTTGGTGCCATCGGCAAACTTGCTGAGGGCGCACTCAATCCCACTGTCCAAGTCAGCGACGAAGATGTTGAACAAGACCAGTCCCAACACCAATCCCTGACGTACACCACTCGTTACTGGTCTCCAGCTGGACATTGAACCATTGACCACAACTATTTGTGAGCGGCCATCCAGCCAGTTCTTTATCCACCAAGCGGTCCATTCATGAAATTGAAATCATAGCTAGGTTTAAGCAATACCACTCTTATGACAAAATAAATATTCTTTTATAACTTTTATTTCAGTCTTAAATATCAGAACAGTGTTCATGGCTCTGGAGTATAGTTGTAATGACAATGTAAGATTCTTAAATGTAACAGCTGTGCACTAATATTTAATCACCTAGAAAAGCTATTTGTTATTCCTTATAGTCCTGTGATAAAGCCATCAATATTATTATTAACAATTAGTTCTACTATTTTCATGTACGAACATAGTTGCTCTCTTGATATTCATACAAGTGAGCGTTAAATCACACAGAAGTCTGTGTCTAGTAAAAGCTATTGGGTTTTTTATGTGGTGATTTTTGTTGTTTCTATTTATTTTATACCTCCCACCTCCATGGTTTCATAAGACTATTAGGTTTTATCTGAGCAGACTGGCCTTGTACTAAAAATCTGGGCAAATATTATCACTTGGGAAATCCAACATTAATGAAGTTAGTATTTTGTTATTCCTTTTAATGAAGCCAGGATTCTGCGAGCCTGTATAAATTTGTAGTGGTAGCTGCTATTTTTACCTGCTTTCTATGCCTCTGCCAATCACGTGTTTTTTGAGGCAGATTATTATTTCTTTCTGCATGTAATTAAAATGAAATCTTCAATAATTTATACATTTTAGTAACGACATTCCACCTTAACACAGTAGTAGCTTTTTCATAAATGAAATCGTCTTCTCTAATAAGATACCTCTGGTTTTAGTCTGAAGTCTGCATATGAGGGAAGAGAAAATAGTTACTTCTGGTACCTGTACTCTCACTATTATGATATTTGAGTACAAAGATGCCTTTAGGATTTGACTTCTCTATGAGAGATTTTTTCCCTGTTAGCTTTAGTTTTAACTCTCTGGTTTTGTTGGTATTTTTCAACAAAACCCCAGTCCTTTTATCCATCTGCTTTATGGGTAATTGCGTCCCTTCTTTCTCTTTGTCAGGCCAGCTCTCTTCATCTTTTCCACTGTGCTTTCCCATAAGCTTCACCTGAATCCCTTTGATGACACCAAGCACTTCCTTGTGTGCCTATTGATGACATTGACTATTTCTCTATCTGACAGCATTTGGAAAGCCATCATCATTGCACACTCTGAGAAATGCATTATGATGGCTATTGTGCATCTGCTTCTTCCTCTAGCTTTCTCCAGAATCCTGAGAGGACTTTTGCCTTCAGAATCACATTCATACTTTCATGCATTTTGCCTGGAGGAAGTAACGTCAACTCTCAACTCAGTACACGTGAGACAGTATGCTCAAAAAGCACTCTGTCACTCCATCTAAAATTATATAACTAGGAGGAATGGTACAACTACATTAGAGGGGGGCTACTAGGACTGCCCTGGGAAAGCAGCCTTGGAACTGTTTCAGCATAAGGTAAAGCATAAGTGGCACTAAATAATGTCATATAAAATGTTAGAGCAATAGCTGTTCTGATTTGTGACTAGTTTTCTACCTTGTCTCATGACCAAAGTGACAGGTTGTTTTCCCTCCAGTATGACATTAACTCAGCTGAAATTAATAATAGAACTCATAGGGTTCAGTGAGAGAACAATTAATGTTTCTTTTTCTTCCCTTTTTTTTTTCTACAACTATTGTTGCTTTTTGTACAGTCTTAGCTGAAATCAAAGACTAGGGGCCACACTGAATTCTTCAGGACAATATTAGCTTTAACAGACTGCACTTGACTGGAGGTTTGTAGAACAAATAATGACTTGCACAACAGCATGTTAAGATCAATAAAGGCATCACCTTTGTTTTGCTGCTTCTTCATTTTTACTACTGCTTATAATGGCATTAGCTATCAAGAAAGATGCATATGAGCAATTTTAGGAAGCAGTTAACATCTGGCATAGAGATAAAAGGTGAAACTTTAGTCTTATAATCTGAGAGATATAGTTTTGTGATATTGTTTTTGTTTCTATTCTCTTCAAAGAGATACAAAGAAATTCCAGTCACAGAGCACTTCTTCCCTGGACTCTCAGACTGAAAACTGCCACATGCACTGACAAGAATTCAACTTATAAACATGGGTAAAAGAAGAAAGAGGTACACAATCAGCCCAACAGTAGACATCTGAAGTGGCCAGATTGCAGCAGATGAACCACCAGCTGAAGCACATTTACATATTGAAGTCACTCAAGGTAAGCTGCACGGAGTATCTCGTAGTACTACCCATGAACACCATACATGCTGAAATAAAAAACGAAACAGTAAACATGGGCTGGTTTATATAATTCAGACAAAGCCTTGTATGTTTTTTTGCTGTTGTTGTTTGCCTAGTGCCTTTCTAGATTTTTCTGGTTGTAGTTTCTAATGCTTCTCATTGCAGAGCCTGTCAGATTCTGACAGACTCTATCAAGCTCAGTGTGGTTCATGTGACAGTAAACAGAATTCCTGGTTTTGATCATAGATGGGTGGGATCTGATAGCAACCTAAACAAAGGGAAAAGCCTACACTGAAGGGAAAAAGAAACCCCACCCTAACATAAAAAAAAATTCAAATAATAGCATTGCGTTATCGTGTCCTGGGTGTAGATGAAGCTTCACTTTTCCTGTAGTGAGAGTCACTAGGATGGCAGAGTTTGTTTGGGGTTTGTAGAATCTCCATTTTGTGACAAAGAGAGGACTTGTTTTTGAGGAAAATCTCTTATCATAGTTAACAGACAGTTAATTGTTCCTATTGCTCAAAAAGGAAAAAAGTTTGACCTAAAGCAGAAAGTTTCACAGCCATGTTGTCTAGAACATGGTGTGTGTTAATAAAAAGAGTTTTCAGGATTTTCTTATTTTCTGTCAGGTTAGGTACATAAAATAAAAGACAGTGTCAAATACTGTGGCAGCAACAAGGAAAATGAAAGGGAACAGAAAGATACAAGATCCTGGCATATACAACATGCTGATGGTGTGCAATCTTTTGGTGACATCTAAGAAAAGTTATTTATGCATTGTCACCTGACAGATCTCATGAATGAATAGGTCCAAAAATGGTCTTTAAGGTCCCTTCCAACCTTAGCCACTTGTCATGGTTTACGCCCAGCCAGAAACCCAGAAACAAGCAGCTGCTCTCTTATTCCCTCACCTTCCTCTCCCCATTCCCAGAGAGATGGGGAAGAGAACCCAAAGAATGTAACTCCCATGGGCTGAGATAAGAACAGTCCAGTAACAGATATAACACAAACCACTGCTGCTACCACCAATAATAATAATGGTAAAGGAAATAACAAGGGAATACAGCCGCTCACCACCCACCAACCAATACCCAGACCGACCCGAGCAGTGATCTAATCCTTCCGGGTAACTGCCCCCAGTTTATATAGTAGGCATGACGTGCTGTGGTATGGAATACCTCCTTGGTTAGTTTGGGCCAGGTGTCCTGTCTCTGCTTCATCTCGGCTTCCCCTTCTCCCTGGCAAAGCATGAGACTCAGAAAGTCCTTGGTCAAAGTAAACATTACTGAGCAACAACTAAAAATATCAGTGTTATCAGTGTTGTTCCCAAGCTGAAAGTCAAAACCAGAGCAATGCACCAGCTACTAAGAAGGAGAAAAATGAAAGCTACTGCTGAACCCAGGGCACCATTCTATGATTACAGGTACTGATTGTGTGGATGTGATCAAGTATAAGAGTAAAAATATTACTCAGGTAATTCAGGACTGGCAGATATTCTCGATACAAGTGAGGCAGACCTTGTCATGGCAGAAAGAGATCTGTATTCCCAGAGCCAAGGCAAAAAGTCTGCTAATGGTAGATACAATAGAGAAATGAGCTTATCATACTGACGGATGTGGACAGAAAGTACAAAAATATAATATTGACTGACAAGAATGCAGAGAAGAGCAAGTGATCCATGGAAAAGGAAAAAGAGGCAAAAAGATAAAAGTCTGGAGAGAAATAGAGCTGATAAATGCACAGAAAAATTTGGTTACTCTTTCAGTCCAATTGGGCTTAGACCACCTGTTGCTGTTTGTATCTTTCTGCAGCTGTCTTCTTGAGTGGCAGCAGTGGTTAACAGGGCTTAGATATAATTTCTCCCACTGCCTCATCTTTTCCTTTATAGAAATCTATACTTAATTACAGATCATGAGAAAGAAGAGTGATGCAGTTGCACAGGAATGCCGTTTAGATTTAAGCCTATGCAACAGCCAAATGTTAAGAAAAAATAACAGGATTGCAAGTAAATCAAGTGCAGGAAAATAATTGCCAGGAATAAGTAGAAGTGGGGGACTGGGGTATCAAAATTATATTAATCAGAGATGAAATAAAGCATATTTATATGATACTTCAGGTGCTGTAAGAACAGAGAGCAAAATCAGGCTAAAGAAAAGGCTGGCAACCCCAGAAATTATTAAAAAGAGAAGGGTTTAAAATATATGACAAATCAAGGTGCTTTGTAAAATATTTGACTACTGGGATAAACATGTGGAATATGAGATTTAGACTGCATGTAGATGATGAGTTCAATTATAGATATACCTCTCCTGAGTCAAGAAAGGCACAAATGATATTAAAAATTTTAAAAAATGATAGAAGAATGTCAGAAAAATACATAATATCCAGAAATGGTAGAATTAATTGTAAGATACAATAATGAACCTTTTTCCCATTTACAAAAAGCAGGTGGTGATATATAATTTTACTAACTCAATTATTTTCTTAATGTATGGTAATACTAGATTAATCTTGCTATATAGTATTATAAGTAATATAAATTGATATTAAGTGTATTGCAGCGGAGAAAGCAGACTGAATATTTTAAGCTTTATTCTCAGGATTTGCTTAAAATTAAATTCAAATAAACCATTCTCAATAGTTCCGTAACTGAACTATATTAAAAATATTAATCATTCCAATGTAGTTCAGTACTTAGAGTAGACCCAAAAAGGGACTCTGTCACACTCAGATGTTGGAACAACTGTGATTAATTACAAAACCCTGTTGTTGATGCTACTCAATGAATGCAGGTTAGATGGTTTGAAATGAGGGGTTAGCTAAATTTAGCATGCTTTGAGGGGGTTTTAGAGCATTTCAGCTTGTCAATAAGAACAACTAATAAGAAGAACCTGACTTTAAATTACAAATTGCTAGTGTGGAGGCTTGATTTCAAGACTGCAGGGAGGTCTTCCTAAAACTCCACTAATTCAGGGAAGCAAGAGTGATCTTTGTTTTTGAAAATGAAATGGAAGAAAAATATTCAAACAACTTTGGCTCTGTAGTGAAGTATGTCTTGCAGTGAGCTACTCTGTTTCAGTTGCTATTTTATAAAACTTTTAACCCCATTACCCTTCTTCAAAGATTTGTACTATTTATTCTGAAACTGAAGAGAGAGGGGACTTGATAGTGTCCGTGTTCCTCTTTTGAAGTTGTGTTATTGCAAAGAAATAAATAGTAAGATTTATTAAGGCAGAAATAGAGTAAGAATCAGCAAGATTCTATAGCCAAGCATCTGAAGGTGGGAACCTTATTCCAATTCATAACAACTTTTGAAGCCTGTCCAATAAATTTTAATTACACCTGAATTTGTTTTCCACACTGAAAAAAAATATTTTATCGTGTTTATATAAAGAAAGTGGCAATTTTAAACTAGTGAATAACATTATAATTCTGTGTTTCTTCACAGTTGTAGCCCATGGTGTAAATCTGTGCTACAAACTTGGCCGATCTGTTGTACATAAGACAGATGGACTTTGCTGGCTTTGGACTCAGTTGCGGCTTTGCCCCAAGCAAAGAACTGCTGCTTTGCTACCCCATACAAAGACAGCAGCATGAAAGATTAAGAATTCACAATCTGTCTTCCTGGCTGTGCCCCACTCTGAAGTATTCATCACCAGGACAATAGCTCTGGCTTTTTTCACCCTTTACATGAGGATTGACTCCTGTCACTCTGCTTTTTCCATTGTGATGCAGTTTTGGTAGTTAGTCCAAGAGGAGAAAAAACGAGTGAGAATATTGCTATTCTCCACCTAATCTGACTCATATCCAGACCAAACCATACTTTAACCAATTTCTTGACGATGTTTGTATAAATTCAGTATGAAGTACATTTCATTTACTGCAAATAAAATATTAACATTTTTAAGGTTTCAGAAGTTATCAGTTTGAATGTTCTTAAATAATACTTTAGTCACATCGAATAAGACATAGAGGACTGTCTGCTATTAAAGCCCAGGAGCTTCACTACATTTCTGGTGTTGCTACAGATTTCTTGTTTGTCCTTGGGCAAGTTCTCTGTTCTTGGTGCTTAGGAAGTATATTATTGGAGCTGTCCTTTCTAAAAAATGAAAGCTTTCTTTTTCTGGTGTTAATCACCTGATCAGATGTCTGAACTTCACTGATACAGCCTGGAGCTCTCCAGCTTTATGCGCTTATATTTTAGAGAGAACACCAGTCCACTCCCATCACACCACCTCCCTTCTCCTTCCCTGCAAAGATTTGCATAGATATAGGAATATATTTTTAAATCAAACAGAAAAGTGCATCTTGGTATTTCACAGCCAAGCTACAGTAACTCTTCACAGTCCAAGCCATCAGGGAGCCATACAAATGCATATATTTTAGTATTGATTCTGTGCCAATATACTCTCCTTCTCTCTTTTGGTTTTCTCTTAGTATACCAAAGAAAGCTTGCATCTGTTCAGATCATGGGTAGATCAAGTTCCTGTTTATCCACAAAATACAGATGCACCAAGAACCTTGGTGGACTAAGTGTAGGGGCATCTTTTTGTGAAAGCAAGAACTGACACCTCTCCAAAAACAACAGTAGATTTGTGCTTTGGATTCTAATCTATGGTGGAAATCTTTAGCATTCTCTTCAGCACAGTTCACCAGTGATAGTCAAGACACTACAAACTGGGAATGTGTCATGGGGAAGATTCATGCATGCATGCTATTTCTCACCCTGATTTTCTAAGTATCTCTTATCAGCCACAGCTGAAGACACTTCATTTTACTGGTCTGACCTAGCATGTCAACTTACAGCTGCAAGCAACGAAGACAAATTGTATAATTTTTATACTTTTATAAAAGATTTGGGGGGGGATATACTTTTTAAAATAGTTTTTTGGGGGGTATACTTTTAACCCCCACAGGTTCCTTGCTGATGCTGGTATTTTCTGCTTGAATGAATTTACATAATGAAGACATAATTCTCTAGAAACACTTCTAGTGTAAGAGCTGTTTTCAGAATTTTTAAGAAAGGACTTTCTAAGGGTGGGGACTTGCAATTTCAAAATATCACTTTTGAAAGGAAAAAGAGGAGTTGTATTATTTCTCCCTTGACGTGGACAATTAACTCTGGAAGTCTGAGGAGTGGGAGGAAAAAGAATTTTTATAGAGTGTCAATAGAAGACAGAGCATTCATAGATTTGCTCTTCAAAATGTGAGGAAAATATATGTAACATAGAATTAGTATTTATCTTAACAATTAAGTAAATAATTTTCACTCATAAACTATGAGAGTGACTGCAAGATGTCCCCAGATGAAAGGTAGCATTGGATCCCACAGTAAACAACACAGTTAATACTGTCTATATAATTGCACAACCTTTTCACCTCTAGATGCATCACTACAACGAAATATCAGCCAGTGGTGCATCTAGCATCATGTGAAGTTTTAATCACTCAAGAAATATGTCTCTTTTTCATTTGTTAGTACTATCTCAAGCAAATAAGTTTTATGTCTTGGTTACAAGAACAAAACAAGCAAAATAAAGCTAATTTGTTTATGCTTGGTGCTTTCAGACAAAAGCATGTTTTTTACACCAGAGAACAGACATAATCATCCTGTTGCCTGAAAAAAGAAATAGGGCTATTATTCCAAAGACGAGACAAGCTTTAATATGTATTTAAATTTACAAATGGCATACTTACAAATAAACTATTAGCTCCATCAAATGGTTGGTTTCTGAAGCTCTACAGCTCTTCAAGGGTTTCTCTGTAATTTTATATTTCTCTTTGATATAATTTCAGGAGGTAATTAAATACATCTTTAATCAAGCAAGCTATATAAACTCATGGTTGACAAAAGGAGATGTGCTTTTCAATAGAAGATCAAGACCGAGTGAAATGTTCCTACAATTTATACATGGCAGCTGTATTTTCAGTGTTTGCATTTTCAGGCATAGGCCCATAATTTAGTAATCCCTGGGTTGTTGGTCCTTGTGGGTATGTCTCAGTTCACAACCGGTAACATTATCTTAGCGCTGTACGTTGCTTTCCTTAAAGTCCTTTTAAAAGATTGTTGCACCACATCAGTAAGTATACACAGTCCAAGAATAGAGAATATCACAACTTATGCAGTATCACATCCAGGGGCAAATTCTCATAATCACTAGTTTTAAAGGGGGCTATTTCTTCATTCATTTCAATATGATGCTCTCAAACATAAAGATGATGAAAAAAATTGATGCCGAGTTCATATAGTTTGCGTCAGATTTATTAAACTGAATTGCCAAAACTGCTTATTCTGAAAGCTTTTTCTTAAGAGTTCATTATTTCTAGCAGCAGATTTTGCCGTTCTTACATGAATACAGTAAGGCAATTCTGAAATGTACACGTACATCTGTTATATATTTATAACTATATATATTCACCTGCCAGTGCATAGTTCAAAATACAGTGTGAGGGAGGCTTTTCTTTCATTGAATTTCTATTATTTTTTCTTTAGAAAACTCTTTCATCATTCTAACGTGCATGGTACATTGCAGATAAAGCAATTTTCTTCTGCTTTCTGAGCTGTTATGTTTATGTAAATAACATTTCTTTCTCTGTCAAGGGATCAAAGGTTTCAACTGGATCAGAAATTGCATTTTATATATTTATCAAAAGTAGTGAGGTATAATAGCTAGTATGCTAATAGTAGTAGCTAAGTAAATTATAGGTTTTTTTACTTCCCTTCCAGTTCAATTTAAAATACTGAAGATTTATCAGAATACAATTAAATTTTCACAACTGAAGGGGGAAAAATATTTTGTAAGACTTTTTAAAAGTGAATTAGTTTCATATATTTGCAAATTTCAACGTCATATAGTTAAAAATTAAATGAAATTTTAAAGGAGTAAGTTCCATAAGAATATGGACTGAAAAATTTCACATAGCACTGTTATTGCTGAGTCTCTGATGCCACATACTGTGGTTGTTTCAGCTGGGGCATGCAGAAGTGAGCTGGCAGTTACATGGTGCTTAGCTGCTGGCTGAGTCTAAACCACATTACATCCCTAAAACTAATGAGCTCAGAGTTGGATTGCTTTTTTCCTTACAGGGCCTAGGTCTACTTCCTCTACTGTCAGAGCAAAAATAGTTACTGCGTCTAATGGCATTTCTACAACTCTGCTCCTGATGAAACTGTCTCTGTTGACCTCAGAGAAAGTCAGCAGCTTCTGGGTTTCCAGGGAACTCAATAGATTACAATGCTGAAGGTACCACTGGGATGTTAGCCTGTTGTTCAGGAACACAAATGCCATCCTGTAGCCATGCATAGCAATAGATTTCTGTACTTAGAGTGAGTTCATAGTCTCACCAAAATGACCCTGCAGCTGTCCAGGTAACATTACAAAGGAGCTGCAAAAGGACCATGAGTCTTGTGGTCTGAGCCCACAGTATAAGAGAGAAAAACATTCCTATATACAACCAGGTTCCCATATGATGGATATTGGATAGATAATGAGAATCTGACACCTGAACACATGTAGGATCTGAAAAACCTCCCTGATGCCTTCCAGTTACATCAGGCAGGATGATAGATGGCTTTGCGTATCTATCTCATGCCTTCTACTTCAATGTTCATTCTTCAAAGAGCGGATGGAACACATGACTACTGAAACAGATTGAAACATCTAGGATGTTACTATACACACAAGCAAAATAATGCCTGCCTCTGGCCACCACAGGTGGGTTTCTAACCCTGAAGAGGTTTGTCACAAAACAGGGAGGCCTATTCTGTAAGGGAGGGCAAGCCAGGAGACAAGGGTGACAGCCATGCTGGCAGGACAGTGCCCTCACCCTCAGGGTGTGGTTCCACAGTACCCAAGAAAAAATAGCAAAGAAAGTGTTCAGCAGCCAGGTTCAGCTAACAACCCAGTGATGACAAGTCTGTAGCGATGAGGCAGGGCCAAGGTCAAGCCAGGAAGTCAAGTCAAGGAAGACAAGGAAAACTGCAATGCCAGGCACAGCACACCCATGCCATAGTTCAGGCTAGAGCAAGGGTCTGAATGGAACTGCAGATCATGACCTAATGCCTGGGAAGCTGCATGGGTGGAAGTCCCAGATGAGGCTTCCCACAGCTTTTTTCACAACTTCACTGTTTTCATAGCACTTAGATCTAAGCTTTGATAAGGCACAGGTGAGCTATATCAAAGCAGACAGTGAACAAAGGAGGTTAAACACCTAGGAGAGAGGTGTAGGTGTTAAAGGGGAGGATTATGAAGGAGGTTATTAACTGGTCAGGGCAACTACATCCTGTTGGTACATTTGAGGCCCTGGTAGTTCCGCAGTTGACATTGTCTGAAAGGGTGAATAATGCTGTGAAGCCTGTAGGGGACCATAGGTTTCTGTCTCTATTCAAGGGAGGGTGATCATGATGTGAATAGAACAATGCCATTTGAGGGAACTGAAGCTTTACTTGACTCCTTTCTTCTTGATTGTAGGTAGTGGTGTGAGAGCACTTTCTTACTTACCAGTCTCAGTTGGCAATGTGTCTGTCAATGATGTTGGAGTTGTCACCAAACAACTGCACTAAAAGCCTTTAACTGAAGTGTACAGGGTAAGTCACAGAGGGAAAGCTCACGGGCAGGAGCTTTAGGAGCTTATAGGCAAACTAAGAGGGCCTATGTGAGGTGCAAATGAGTTTAGAATACCCAAGGCAAGAGTACCCTTCTGTTCATGTGTGTTACAAATGCAATATGGGAACTCCTAAAATATCTGGAGGCTTCTCCAATTTGATAACAAGCATGTGTACTGGATGGCTTTGGGCCTCAAAGGCACACACAGTTACAGCTACTGAAGGCAACACAAATATCATCTCTCTAATCAGGTATTGTATCTTGTATCCTACATGTTGATGCAGAGTTGAGCTGCTGACTGAACTAAGCATCCAAACAGAACTGCACATACAGCTTCAAGGAAGAACAAGAAGCCCTTTGGGGAAAATCTGTAGATTTTTAGCTCAGGAGGTTGTTTTGGGATATGTCAGTGAACTGGTGTAAGTACAAACATGCCTAAGGGTTTTATTGTCTTAGAGTTAAATCATAGAGGCAGATGAACAAAAACTGGTCCCAAAGAGAAGGGTGACAGATCAGCTGTGGAGGGCAGAGCTGCTGGAGAAGACTGTGTCTTGTTTTATGCTTTTGTTTGTTTGTTTCTTTGTTTTTCTTTTTTGCTGTAGGGGCACAGCACTGGTGTTTTCTGCGCTCTGAAGAAAGATTGGGGGGAAGGGGGAACAGTTTAGAAATATATAATGTGCATAGTAATTTCTACTATTCCAAAAGCAACTAAAACAGGGATAATATGAAACAAAGAATGTAAGGAAAGAAAACAGAGTGGGAAAAGAAGCAGATAAAAATAATGGATAATGGGGAAGCTGAGAGAGGAATGGGAGATATGAAGGTGGAACTTGTATGAGAGGACATAAAAAAAGCAAAGACACTAAAAGATAAACTGAAAATCAAAGATGTTTAAGGCCTATCTTTCCAGCCAGCATTTCAAAGGTTTTTTGAATTTATTAATGGATGAAATGATGTGCCACAGAGACATTTAGAGGATTATGGTTAGTAGAACATTAACTAGTGCTTATAATTTTTTACAGCAGCCATATGAGTTCTTTCATAACTGATTAATTACTGCACACTTTAGTGGCACATTGTGAAATCAGGAGCATCTCCTAGAATCTTGACTCCGTTAGTAGTTTTGAAAGTAGTATTGAAGACCAATTGAAACATCTTCTGAGGAGATAATAGGAAGAAATCATAGAAGATCATGCCTTTTAATACCTTCAGTATTGTTCAATATCTTTTGCAAAAGCACGTATTTAAAGATTGGTATGTACCTCCATATACTTTACAGAGCAGAGCAATTTGTATCTCACATATTTTGTTGGATAATTCATTGCCACATTGTTAATTGTTTTGGAAGAATGTTTTTTTTTTAACCAATAAAATGAATTGAAGATGGCTTGCTTTTTGGCACAGAAGCTACTTGGTTTGTCTGTAAGAAATGATTCATAGTGAAGTAGTACATTATGTTTTAAAACCATGAATTGAAACAGCTACCTAATATTACAGACCTATGGCCAGTTCTTTGAAGCAATCATGTATTTAACTTTGTGTATGCAAATGGACCAGTGGACTGGTCAATTAGTGGTACTGGACATATGCGTAAGTCCTTCCATATTTGGAGTTTAATTATTTCTCTGTTTTTGTCTTTGAATTTAAGCTTGTTGTATACACAACACGAGTTCAGACGGCTCTAAACTATTGTAATCTTCTTATGTTTATTCAGCAAATGTTTGAAGCAAACATTTCAAGAAAAATTTGTAAAAGCTCTTTCTTGAGACTTTTTACTTCAAAGCAAATCATTACTGATTTAACACAAAACCAAGAAAAATTGTGTATCTCATATATTCTTTTTTAAGGGCTCTGCAAAACAAGCTGTAAGTGATCATTTGCAAATGCTAGGCTTCAGTCCTTCAAACGCTCTATGTTTATGTTGACCTCATGCATGTATTTGTATACATATGTGCAGATTCAAGGTCACTGGTAGAAATTTAAAAACATCACTCTCCTGTCTACTTAAAGAAGCTCCATGTTGTATGTTTTTTTTGCATAATGCCAGTACTAAAAGGCTGGTTTGCTTTGTTTTGCATGCTAAAATGGTGTAGAAGTTTTCAGAAAACCTCATTGACTGACAAGGAAAAACTGTATTTTATAGCTTCTGATTTAGACCCAGCTGGTAACTCAGCACCATGCAGCCATTCACTCCCAATAACTAAGAATTCCTTTTTGATAAACTAAGAACTCCTTTTCACAACACATGCCACTATTACATTAGAATTCTAGATGCTGAGAGTACGATTTTTTCAAATGTCAAGTGAATTAGAAGCATGTTTTTTGAAAATACTATGTGAAACTCCTGCTTTGTTTCGTACATGAAACTATTCTCTTGCCCACTAGAACTGCAGGGTCAACTGAGCCAAATGAATATGCGAGCTTCAGATTGTTTTCAAAATGAAGATGAATCCACAAGTTATTGGATAGATAGTTTTACATATTTTCAATTAAGTAAGCTGGATAGCCAAAGCCTTTTTACTCCTTTTATAAGCCAAGCAGAAGCAGATACACCGAAGCAATTAATTTTGACAAGTCCTAAGCTTTTTATCTCTGTATTCTATAATGTGTTCCAAGTACTAAACAGCTCAAATACAAAAATGTCAAGTAGTGAGTCTAGTTTGGAATATAAATATGAGGTTTGACTTGCCTTAAGCAGTTTGGCATGGTGTTTTGCATGACGTGCAAGTAGTTTCTCAGTGAGAAATGCATTCAAATGCATTTTTTGATCTTGCGTCTGATACATTTTCATAGCAGTACATTTCAAAGGTATGCTCTGATTCTGCATGTGGTAGGATGGTCACCTTTTTCCTGTTCTTTAGGTGAATGTTTATAGATCTCAAACTCTTGCTCCCACACTTTTAGATGTCTTTACAAAATTCTTAGAGTGGTTCAGTTTTATGGTTGAAATAGACACTTCTTTCCTGCCTCTTCCCTCATCCCCTTTTTAAGCAAGGAATGTGTTAACTCCAAATTACTGTCTCCAGTTCTCTAGTTCCAGTTCCAGATGAAGAAACCTTTGTGACTTTTCACTGTTTATAATGCTTTTGACATTTTCCCTTTGGAGATCACCACAGAGTTTTTTGTTGGCTTACTTGGTGTGCATTCAAAGCTATTACATTAACAATTTTTTCCCTTTTGTGAAGTCCATATGCTTCCTTACTAAATACTTTCTCTTGAACTTAGCACAGTCTTCAAAGCATAACTGCAGATAATCAGGGTTAACAATAACTCCAGAGCACTCCATGATGTAAATTCAGACTTCAATTAAAAAACGTTTATGTGTAGCAAACTATTTTTCATTAGACTGGTTGTTAACACATAGCAAGTTTCTTTCTTATGTAGCTGATGACACCACCTCTACAAAGTAACCTATTCAAGCAACAAAGATCCATAACAAAGGCTAATTATACACAAACACTGAGCTTTGTTGAAAACCTAATCCTTTCTCTATTTTTTTTTTGCCTATAATTGATACACTAATCACATAACATGGTTATAAATGTTTGCGTATCTGTTGGCCTTTCACAGCTTTTCAACAAATGAGATACCTTTATTTTAAACAGTTATGTTTCATCTTTACAGTTGTTTTCAAAACCTTGACACTGCTGTAACTGCTTTTCTTTACTTAAATTAATTCATACCTTGTGAGATGAAGAATATGTCCCCACAGAACATTTCTCCAGAACAGAGTGAAAAAGCACTCTTCTGAGTAAAGACAAGGTATTGAAGAGTTTCCAATTCAACCTTATGATGTCTCTGGTAGCTGTCCAGGAGTTTTCTCAGTTTTTACTTTTGTTGTATGCCTCTGCACAGGTACGGAATTTACAAAATCCACATTTTTAGCAGAAAAAGCATTTTCTTCCAAAGTCTTGATACTGCTGAAGAATCTCCCAGCTTCCACTGTGTGTCCAGAGATCTACTTTGGATGTTGCCTATCTGTTACATATTAAAGGACACAAAAACTTGTTAGTGTTATTTTTCTCAGTTGTAAAATACCTGTCAATATCCCCAAGGAGGTTTTCAGTCTCCATCAGAAAGCACTGACAGGTAAGAAAGTTCTTTTCAGCATGAAAAGCATGGTATGCTTCTCTAGGAATAGTTTAGCGGTGAAGTCACTGAACTCTGCAGATCTATTCAGCAGCCAATTAAGTTTACATCTTCATCCAGGCTATTTGCTTTCTTGATCATTGTATTTCTTGATTTCTTTATGTTGAAAATCAGTCATGACCTTGCTAGTCATTTACATCCTTGATATTTTCTCATGAGTTATTGACTTCAAATTAGAGTTAAAGGATTTTGACATACATGACAAAGCTGTAGCCTTCAGCAAAAAGTTTCAACTCTGAATTTGTCAAGTAAGAAAAAATAACTTTGACACATTCAGACCTCCTGACCTTTTATGGATGAAATTGACCAACAGTCAACAGTTGGATGTAAAAGGCTACCTGGAGGGGGAGAACACTTGATAGGTCTCAGTTGTCACTTTAGCCAGTACACCTCTGAAGTGAACAAGGGGAATGACAAAGCCATTTGCAGACATCTGCACTTCCAGTTTCCAATTTAAGGACATATAGCAGTTCTACAGATCAGGAAATAGGAATTCATGCAGGAACCTAGTAAACAGAAATAAAGCAAGAGACCTGGCCAGGCACATAGGGTTGTAACAATTCAGTCAGGATCCTTTTTACTATCAAAATGAAATTCTCCACATAAATAAAATAAATACCTACACTATCAAGCCTTTGCCTGCTTAATACTAAAAAATTTTCACAACTTCATCACAACTAAAAGACAAAAATTGTAGATTCACAAGATTTTAATGTTTTCCTTTTATTTTTTAGGTACAAACCTGCTATTCATATCAATAGGGTTAAATATGCTACATGGCAATATGAGATTTAGGACAGAATTTTCATCTGACACAAGTCATATGATGAAATTTTAAGAAGAGCTCAACTCAGAAAGCTTCTAATCCTGTAAGTGGAGATTGCAAGGGCATTTTGTCCTCTGGTCTCAAGTCAGTAACTTGGGATATACTGTGACAGTCTTGGGTGACATCGTCTAGCGTGAGGTGTCCCTGCCCACGGCAGGGGGGTTGGAACTAGATGATCTTAAGATCTTTTCCAACCCTAATTATTCTATGATTTATTGCATTATCTATTTATTTATTATGTGATTTATGATTCTATTATTCTATGATTTATACACCCAGTTCAAACATATCTAAAGCATACCAAATAAAAACACAATAACACAATCTGACTGCATTAACTCAACTAATTTAAAAATAGCTTAAGTAATAGGACTGGAGAAAATGCTTACCATGGTTACCATGTTCAAATAGGGAACACTACGCGAAATGGTCACTACTTTTGCCCGTGGTTCCACAGCAAAGATATTAGTGTTTACAACAAAGCTGCTTCGCAGACAAAGGCCCTAGCATTAATATTCAGTAAATAAACAAAAGAAAGTACTGGTCACTTCATTTAGCCAGAGGGTAAGAATTTGAGATGGACACAGATCAAAAGAGAAGAGTGGCAGAGGTGTGTGGTATATTGAAAGTGTGGACTTACTGTACATTTGCAACTGCTGCTGTGCCAAGTGCTCCTATTATTGCTATTGAACATGGTACAGTGGTGAGGAAGAAATCTATGCAAATGTGTGAGAAAGGCATCTGTTCAGAATTTTGGCTCCTAAAATGAAAGTCTCAGAGTCTCAGAGACCTCCCAGGAGCATTTGGGCCACACAGAGCTGATGTTTCGTATTTACATCACAGGCTGGTTTGCCCTCAGCGTTTTCTCTGTTGTCTATAATGAAGAGAATAGACAAAGGCAGAACTGTAAGTCAGATTCCACTGAAGACAATGTAACTAGGCCAGCTGACATGCTGAGGCCTCTCTGAATAGACACAAGTGCTGCTTGTTCCCCCTGACAGACTAAAAGCTGTCAAGTACCTAAAAGCTTTGTAATACCCATGTAGTCAAAATATAGAAGGAAAGGACAGGTTGTTAGTGCTCAGGCAAATGGCGGGGGGTCAGAGCAGGAGATCCTGCTTCACAAAGGTGGGAGATCGTGTGTTGTCTGCCTTGAGGCTGTGAAGATCAACTGCCCTGGCAACAAACCAAAGACAGTGGCAGGGACACTGTGGTGCCTGTCAGGACACGTTAAATAGGTTTGGGGCCCACCAAGTACCCCTGCAAATTAGTCTCCACCTGTGGGAAGGTTCCAAGAGAGTCTGACCCTTTACGAAGACAGCTGTTCTTCAGCTGCATGCCATGCACACCACCACCCTGGACCCCAGCAGACCCACTGACTACAAGGACCCCAAGAACTCCAAAGACTACAACTGAATGGACTACAGCTGAAAGAATTTCAGCTCAATGACAGAGAAGACCTCACTGGATCCATGGGATAGTGAGCCTATTTCTGTTTTCTTTCCTTCTTTCTTTTCTCCTTTTTGCCTTCTACTTCTGATCTTTTGTAAGAATAAGAACTTGCCAAGACTTTTGTTCCTCCAGACACAGTTTTAGGGAATTTTACATCAAAATTAGTTGTTGATTAATTTTTCAACTCTGTGAGCCACAGAGTATGGTAAGAGATCATCTCCCCCATCATCTGCCGAGCAAGATAAGACATTGCCCACTCCCTGGAAGTGTTCAAGGCCAGGCTGGATGGGGCTTTGAGCAACCTGGTCTAGTGGAAGCTGTCCCTGCCTGTGGCAGGGGATTGGAACTGGATGATCATTAAGGTCCAATTCAACCCAAACCATTCTAGAATTAACAGCAGGAATTTTGAAACTTAACCCCTTAATTCAGTGTTCAGCTCTTAGAGGGCTCGTGGCAGTACCTTCCATACGTTTAGCTGTTCAATAGGTATGAACATGAGCAAGATGAGGATTTGCATTTGCATTATGCTTGGTATGAAGTATACTGTAATCCTAAACTCCAGCTTTCATGGTCTGTCTTGTGCTAAACTATGTGATCAGAAGCTTTACATGTAGAAGTTTTGCTGACAGCTGCAGAATCTGGTGTAAATGCCCTGGTTAGAGCATCAGCTACGACAGCCAGTGATTATAACCAATGCAACTGGAAAAAATGATTTGATTCTGTGGCACTGAACTGAAAATGTGGTATAGAAATGAAACAATAATAAAATACTGCCTGTTTATGTATGTATTAGTACATAGAGGATATGCTTTACTAACATTCCTGGAAGTAATGAGCAAGGAATTTAAACTGCAAAAGGGAACTGTATATTCAAATTGTATATACAAAATATGGGAAAGTTTGTCCTAAAGGTCTTGTGACAGAGCTATGAATACACATAACAGCAGGTTAGATGCATTTTAATATGGAGTCTTGCTGTGATCTGCCTTAATTAAGCAACTTTAAACACTGGGTAGAAGGAGAACGTTATGGGGTTGGATTGTTCGGTTTTCTTTGTATATATCATAGAATAGTTTGGTTTGGACTGGACCTTTAAAAGTCTGGACTTGTCACTGTAATTAAGAATTGCATTTTTTTGTTTCAATTTTATCAAATTGTTGATATCCTTTTTAATATTTTTTGTTGTTGTACCTAAGTGATCTACTAAGTTTACTAGGTTTCACAATATACCCTAAAGCTCCATGTTTTTGTGTAAGTTACCAGTTCTTTCCATTTTCATCAAGGTCTATTTTATAATTTTTGATAATAGTCTCATAATTTTCTTCACTACCAGACTCTATTTGATATCACAGGGATTGTGTTCCAGTAAAGCAGAGAAAAAATGCCTTATTAGCCTCTTACCGTTGTGTAACGTAAGTGTAACAAAGTTGTTGGTAGTTGTATTATTTTTATAGTAATGGAATTCTTAAATTTTCTCACAGGGATTAAGTTTTATGTCAATATTTAGTCTGAGATAAATAAACCCAGTGGATAAATTTAGGCTCTCACGTATCTTAGGACATTTCAATTCATACCTGATATTCACAGGAGTCAAAAATAGCTCCCTTGGAGTACAACAGGAGGAGCTACACAGCTGTCAGTATTGCATAGCCTACATGCACTTGGCAAGGTGACTGTTCATCACCTCCAGCTCTGTGCATACTAAGACTCCTGCCATTGAAACACATTTGGTTTCAATAGGTGACAGCACACCTCTGTAAGTTGACAGGAAAACATAAGTATTATGTAGAGACCTTTCTCTACATAATAGGGATTGACATGGCTTACTTTTTGCACTAATAGTTTTCTATTACTTTTAAAGATATAAATTGCTGGAAATTACTCAGCAAAACAACTCAGAGTAGAAAAAGAATTAAAAAGGACAATAATTTGATCAGAACAAGGAAATGACTGAGAATTGGATGTTCACTTGGACAAAATAATCCCTTGGGATATAGGGATTAGAATAATGAGGCACAGTAAACTGAACTACCTTGGCTTCCAACACAGTCGTGATACTCTCCTCCATGACATTTGAAAAGCAGAGGCATAAAATCACTACACTGATAAGTAGCAATACTGAAAGACTGGTCGTCCAGAGCACACTGACAAAGCAGGATGATGCTGCAAGGGCAGTGCCACAGGGTTATGTAAAGGTTCAGATACTATACAGAATACCAATAACCAGCTTTGCTTAAAATAGAGTATATAGCTATTTTAACAATTGGGAATCTTGTTGTGAAAAGCTTGCCCTAGACCTTGGAACAAGATGAAATTCGGGAAGCTTTGCAAAATCAAAGGCTTAGATTAGGTAACACTCTAAGACAAGATAGTGAAGCAGTAGTACCACAGGAGAAAATTATGGTGATATTTGCAGGTAAATGATTAACATCATCCAAGAATGTAACATTATTGCACAGAAAGCAGATTTTATTTTAAGGTGTTCTGGTAAGAGCTGTAATATGAAAGATATGTCTGAAAACCTCAGAAATTGGGAAAAAATAGTCTTTTTATAACAACTTTCTTTCATCAGTATTGCAGTTGAAGAAGTGAGCCTTCCTTCAAGTGAAAGGAATGTGAAAGCATTTTTTACCCTATCTTGCAGGGCAACAAACACTACACAGTATACTGAAAATTCATGGAAAAAATGTACAGTCAAAACAATCTGAAGTTTTCCTAACAGGGAAATGCCTGCTTCATTAGGATACGACTACAGGAGCACTGGATGATATTTGTTATTCAAGCAACGGCACGTTTTTTGTGGGAGAAGCCACTCTGTGCAAAAGGACCGTACTATAGTTCACAAGTCACTTTCCCAGAGGGATACACAGCAGTGATGTTTTTAATACCATATAGATCATCATCACAACACATTGAATAGCTAGTGACAGACTGTTTTGTCAATAGAGATATTGTTCACAAACAGGACAGCTGGAAGCTGACGGTTATTGAGTTAGGAGTCAAAGAAAACTTCATAATGAAAGGAAGAATTAGAATCCTTGGCTCTATCATTAGCCCTTATTCATGCGTTTCATCCTAAATTGCCTTAAAAATCGAATGTAATTGCTAATAGACATCTGATTTCAAGCTTCAAATAAACTATATCAGACTAAAACAATGAGGTTGTGGGTTAGGCCCAGTGTGAAAATTAGGCCATGATACTGAAAGCCTGAAGTTATCTTTAAATACTTTCAGATAACACAAAATGTTAATCGAATGAGCATTTTGCTGCACATAATTGACAGGGCTCTTTCAGCAAAATAAAAGTTAAGCATTGGAGAACCGCACTGAATGAATACGTCTGGAGAACTGACTCGGCTTTTCAGAGATCTCCTTGGGGGTTCTTGATAATGAGTGGAAAGGGGATTTTGTGGAATATTTTTTCTCGTTTTAGCCACTGACAGTGTAAATGTCATGATGCTTCAAAAAAGTGTACAGAGTGTTATGCTAATATCTACCAGACCTTCCTAATAGGAACTGAGCACCTGGGTGAGTATTGTTTTGCTTTCTCAGTTTTAGGGAGAGTTATATTGCTCACTTGCTGGTCAGGACATAATCTTAAATATTACCCCCTGCAAGTAATGACAACATAACCATTATAACTAGCCTAAATGACAGTCAGACAAGCCTACTTTTGCATCCTATCAGGTTCAATACATTGTCCAGCCCTTGTGGGATAACTGACATACCACTGTGTACACAAATGTGAGTGAGCGTTGTTAAGTATAGAGGTAAACTGGAGATACTAGCTAAAGTAAGGGGCAGTGATAAATGAATTGAGCCTGAGGACTGCCTCCCTGCACCAGCTGTGCAACAGGCAGTGAAATAAAAAAAATTCTTATTCTTCATTAGCAGTAGGGGACTATATTTCATTGTTTTGCTTATTTTGCATGTTATTGAAAAGGAGAGGGTGACTTCCTAAACAAGAGATTAGGTGGATGAAGTTTCTGATATACTGTTTGCCCTCTGCATTTAGCAGGATTAGGACCTGATTAGGTGCCTTAGTGAATCTCCTCCATTTTGTGTGTGGTTGCAGTCAATGTTGATGTGAGAAAAGGCTCAAGAATCCTTGTGGGACCTAAAGTATGTGTTTAATAATTTAAGATGCCTTAATGGACACCATTTTAGAAGTTGTGCTTATTTCCTTTACCCACAGATAATTCTGCTTCTCCTGTAGAATAGGTATTTTGCCCCATCTGAAAGGATGGCTCATGGGGTTTTTAGGACAGTTAGCCCCTTAAAAGTATTAACTTCGTAATCTCTCCAGAGACTGTGCCAGAGCTGTGTACATTCCTTTTATTAAACTGGTAGTTTCCTTAGTGATTGTGAGCACCTAGTACATCTGGAAAGAGTACCTAAGTGAAAATACACTTCCTGATTAAAGGTTTTTATTAATACACAAGAATCATAACTGCAGTGTATGATGAAGACAAGCAAGGTTGTTATGGGGTTTGTTTGGGTTTTTCTGTGTGTATGTGGTTTTTGTATGTTTGTTTGGTTTTCAATGTCTTTTAAGTACCTCAGCTGTGATAGGGTCTATTTTCTCTAAGGATTATGAACTGCATTACTACAGCTCATTTGTCACAACACAGTCCCCGATCATGCCAAACAGATCCTCAGTAATCTACGCTGTATGTAACAGGCTGCACAGCTGAGGCTATTCCCACAGCAGTAGTCAGTCTACTGCATACAGGTATCAGAAATTGTTTTGCACTTCCTTTACAATGTTCTGTCAAAACATCTGTGTACTGGATATTCTTTTTAAAGCAGCACTTCATTAAGTTGTGGAAAACTGGTATCTTCATAGCTGTAAAGACTGCAAATGCAGTACTATTCAGGAACTTGTGCAGGAGCTAGGAGAAAAAACCCTAAAATATAATACAATATATTTATAATTCAGTTCCATGATTTTTAATAGATGTGAACTGATGACACCTTTAAACAGAAGAGTCACACTCTCTAAAACCAAGTACTATTTGCATATATTACTAATTCCCAATAGCTTGTATGCATGTGCTTTCTCAGTTTTTAGTCTAAGTCATGTTGATTTATAGGAACAAACTGCATCTCTACTTTGATGTGACAATGTACACACAGTACATTCAGGGAAAAGCAAGCTAGTTTTAGTCTCAGCTGGGTAACAGTGAAAATGTAAACAGAGTTGCTTCTGCATAACCATATTTATTTAGCTTTTGGAACCATGTAAGGCAACTTCCCAGCTTCTGCTAACTGAGCTGGATAGATCATATTTGGCACTTGCAGTCTTACTTTATTTTGTACTTTGCACCATCTGTTAGAAATAATATTGCCATTATCTAGTCTTCATGCACAACCAGTGAGATGTAGTAATATAGGGCCTCTAATCACTTTTGCTTTGAAATTTAAGAGCAGGCAGCTGAAGGATTGTAGAGATGCTTTACCTACACCTTACAATGAGGCAAAAGTGACCATGAAGCCCTATCTGTAAAAATAATTTCACAATTGTGAAGTTTAGCATTCACAAAGGAGCTCCTGGAAAAGAGCTGAATTTTTCACCAAAGCTTTGACTAAGTATCTTCAGGTTCCGCAAAATTTTGCTTATATTTACATTATTATTTCCTGTAAATGTTTTGCTTTAAAACACTAAAACTGGACCTTTGAGTTGATGGGGGTGGGAGGGTGTACCCTATGATATATAAACTCAAGCTGGAGCAAGAATAGTATATATGTTTAACACATCTGAATTGAATTTTAAATCCCAGGACCAGCTGTTAATGAGATGAGATGTTCTGTTGTATTTTGAAAGACAGAATGGAAAAAGCCTTAGGTTGTTTGAGGGTTTTTGTTGTTTTGTTGTTGGTGGTTGGTTGGATTTTGGGGGCTCCTTTTCCCCTTTAACTTAGGTCTCCAACATTTGGATATAGGATGTTAGACGTGGTGAGGTGTGCCTCCCGGGGTAAGGCTTTATGTTAAACCACTATGCTTATAACTTCCTAATTCCTTCTGTCCAGTTATAAATCCCTTCCACAGGGACCTCATCTTGAGCCTTACAGGAATCTAGGGAATGTAATTTAGTTTGAGAAACTGGACTGTGACTGACAGTGACTTGACAGGCACCTAAAAACTATGTAACAATGTGAACTTCCAGGACTGAGCACACTGCTTGACTCCAAGTTTCATTTCCCCCTCTTTGAATGACTATTTAATTATTGATATGCAACTCAGCAGAGTACTATTGATAGCTTTTGTATCCCATGGATCCACAGAAATTTAGTTCTCTACTATAAAATATTGGCTTCTGTAGCAGGAGAGTTTTGCTCCTATTGCTCCCGTAAGTCTTCTTGTAAACTGATGATTCTGAAACAGTACTGTTACTGAAAAATATTCTAGGAAGTATTTTGCTGTAAAATACACTGCATTAAAAGTTGACACAAAATGACATTTAAATTTTGTGTTTACTGTTGTGCTATGGGTACATAAATAAACGTTATTATTAATTTTATAACAATGGGTTATAAACACGTGGGTTTCCTAAAAAAAAAAAAGTTAATTAATTTACTGGACACTTGAATAATTCTCACCAATTTTACAATTCTTCCCTCTACCATCTATGGTTCTAAAAATAAGCTGAAACTTTGAATTAAGCAAAAGTAAGAAACTTTTTTGATACATTCTCTGCCAGTGTAGTGACCCTCAATGACTTCATGAATGCAATATCACTACACCTGAATAATGCATGTTACACCTTAGAAAATAGAACTGCATAGAACAGTATTAGTATCACATACTTCAGTTGAAATCACTTTAAATTATACTGACATTTAATTAAGTAGTTATTCTTAGGATATGAAATAATTATGTAATTCAAAATACTTAATTTATATAGTACTTGAATAAAACAACTCCTTTCCACTCCTTTTCAAGAGTGCTGCAAATAACATGGATCTGTAAGAAAGATCCATATATTAAAAAATGCTACATTTTGTAATCAAAAGTTTGTTTCGAGTTTTTTTTGTAAAAAAACCCCAACAAACTCAAAGGCATTAGACATTGAGCCATTGACCACAACTCTCTGCGTACGGCCATCCAGCCAATTCTTTATACATGGAGTGGTCCATCCATCAAATTTATGTCTCACCAGTTTGGAGACAAAGACGTTATGCAGGAAGGCAGATGCAGGGACTGTGAGAATGAAGACCTTGGCCCCACTCTAGGAGAGGATGTGTTTCGAGACCGTCTTAAGAACCTGAATGTGCACAAGTCCATGGGACCTGAAGAATTCCATCCGTGGGTCCTGAAGGAGCTGGGAAATGAAGTTGCTAAGCCACTGGCTGTCATATTTGAAAAATCATGGCACTCAGGTGAAGTTCCTGACGACTGGAAAATGGATGACCCAGGCAATTACAGACCAGTCAGTCTCACCTCTGTGCCTGGCAAAATCTTGGAGCAAATTCTCCTGGAATGCATGCTAAGGCACATGAAAAACAACAAGGTGCTTGGTGACAGCCAGCTTGGCTTCACTAAGCGGAAATCCTGCCTGACCAATTTGGTGGCATTCTATGATGGGGCTACAGAACTGATGGACAGTGGTAGAGCAGCTGATGACATCTGCCTGGACTTGTGCAAAGCGTTCAACACTGTCCCACACGACATCCTTGTCTCTAAATTGGAGAGACATCAATTTGGTGGATGGACCACTCGGTGGATAAAGAACTGGCTGGATGGCCACATGCAGAGTTGTGGTCAATGGCTCAGTGTCCAGCTGGAGACCAGTAACGAGTGGTGTCCCTCAGGGATCGGTGTTGGGACTGGTCTTGTTCAACATCTCTGTCACTGACATGGACAGTGGGATTGAATGCGGCCTCAGCAAGTTTGCCAATGACACTAAGCTGTGTGGTTCGGTTGATATGCTGGAGGGAAGGAATGCCATCCAGAAGGACCTTGACACGCTTGTGAGGTGGGCTGATGCCAACCTCATGAAGTTTAACCATGACAAATGCAAGGTCCTACACCTGGGTAGGAGCAATCCCAGGCACAGCTACAGGCTGGGCAGAGAAGAGATTTAGAGCAACCCTGCAGAGGACTTGGGGATGTTGGTTGATGAGAAAATGAACATGAGCCAGCTTAAGTGTGCACTTGCAGCTCAGAAAGCCAACTGTATCCTGGGCTGCAACAAGAAGAGTGTGACCAGCAGGTCTAAGGAGGTGATCCTGCCCCTCTACTCTGCTCTCGTGAGACCTCACTTGGAGTATTGTGTGCAGTTCTGGTGTCCTCAACATAAAAATGACATGGAACTGTTGGAACAAGTCCAGAGAAGGGCCACAAGGATGATCAGTGGAATGGAGCACCTCCTGTATGAAGACAGGCTGAGAAAGTTGGGGCTGTTCAGCCTGGAGTAGAGAAGGCTGTGTGGAGACATCATAGCAGCCTTCCAGTATCTGAAGGGGGGCTATAGGGATGCTGGGGAAGGACTCTTCATTAGGGACTGTAGTGATTGGACAAGGGGTAACGGGTTAAAACTTAAACAGGGGAAATTTAGATTGGATATAAGGAAGAAGTTCTTTACTGTGAGGATGGTGAGGCACTGGAATTGGTTGCCTAGGGAGGTTTTGAATGCTCTATCCCTGGCGGTGTTCAAGTCCAGGTTGGACAGAGCCTTGGGTGGCATGGTTTAGTGTGAGGTGTCCCTGCCCATGGCAGGGGGTTACAACTAGATCACCTTAAGGTCCTTTCCAACCCTAACTATTCTATGTTTCTATGATTCTATGACATTGCTCTTATTGCAGACTGGTTTTGCCAGATGGTATTTAAAAGGTGTACTAGCATTTGGCTAGCTCATGAGGCCTGCTGGTGTCAAGTCTATTACTTAAGGAGAATTCAACTGAAGACGTAACTGGTGATCAATCTGATCTCCCAACTTCATCTCCAAATGGATTTTCGGTAAGCGTGTTCTGAGCAAAGCTTAAGAATGTCCGTACACCACCTGTGATCTGCGCAAGCAGCAACTTCCATAAACCTGCTGTGCACACTAAACCTGCTGTCACCACCTCTCCATGTGCTGCATAGAGGTAGGATTTAGACACTCCTTTCCACCTGTAGCTCAGGAACCTTGATATGATTGCACTGCATCATTCACTTGCATTTGAAACATCCATTTGCAGTTCCCCAAACAGCCTTGAACGCAGTTCAGAATAACTGTGAATATGGCACATAAAAGCATTCTGAAAGGAATGATCATTTTAATGAACCCCGATATATGGTACAGACCAAAGGCAGACTTGGGAGAAAATATAGATAACATTGTGTAACCCTGTGCTCTGAAGTTGTGTAGGATTTTGTTTAGCTTTATGGTAATCAATAGTAACTAGATAGCCCAGTAAGTCCAACCTTTGCAGAACACTTGGAAAATTACATGGATTTGAGATTGAGCATAAGAGATACACATCAGTTTTTTTCCTTTATTTTTATTTCTGGTTTGTTGGTTGTTTTTTTTTTTTTCTGTAGGAATAAATTTACTTTGGAAAAATTCAATTTTTGCAAGAGTAATATGAGAACTAGAGAATGTAAGTAATTCTTATGTGCCACTTTTTCTTTAGTGAAAGCCTATTTAAGTTAGTTCATACTTGTTTCTTATTTTAGAAGAAAATGGCAAAAGAAAGATTGATTATTTTTAAGTAAGGTGAAATATGGAGCCTTCCCTACTTCATATTAAAACACTTCAATTTTTAGTGTCTATTTTTTGTCTGCTAATAAAAATAAACCACATTTTGCATTTTAATGAAACTGCTTTCAATATATTAGCAACATTTCTGCATGTAATTAGTATTGCTGCAGCTAGTTGATCACTATAATATATAGGAAGTGAATTATATTACATTCTATTATAGTCAAGTTTTATTTCTCTTCCAGAGGATACAATATGCCAAGGTCAATTTTATGACCCAGTCATCTTATGTTTATGTCCATTAGTATATATTTGACATGTTTCTACATTCTTACTATCAAAGATTAAAGTTGTTCAGCTAACCTTTCTGTGGGTATTTCAAATTGCAGAATTCAGGAACATTTCATACGAATAATACCAGTTCATACTCCCATACAAGGTCAATAAAGGAAATAGAAACCCCATGAAAGCAATTCCTTCAGAAAGCCTGAACTCTGCTTACAAAAAAACAAAACCTTGCTTCTACCCAGTCTGTGTATTTTGCTTGGAATAAGCATTATCATTTGGAACAGTGTACAGACTGAATCTAAGAGAAAGTCAAAGCATTCTGAACTGGCTTGTTTTAACTGCACATCAGTTAACCCCTTAGCTATGCAAACATATAATGGAAAACTTAGTAATTTTAGTAATTGATGATTGAAATGCAAGAATTAGCATCACACCCCCACCCCCACAACTCCAACGATGTTATTGCATGAGTTTACCAGGGAAAATCTATAGAAGTAGGTTTAATGAAATTATTCAGGTTGTCATTTGGCCTGAAAGAAACAATGCAGCATTAGTTTTCATAATGATAGTTCTCTTCTAAATTCACCTGTTTTTAAATGTGCCTCTGGGGCTTCTGAAAAAAAAAAAAAAGACTAATACCCTATTTAATAAAGTAACTGGTATCTGTGTCTAGGATGAAATTTATTTCTTGGCAGAGTCAGCCAAAGGTCTCCCTACTGTTTAAATAGAATTAAGAGTTTATTCTGACACTCTGCACTGTATTAATCTTACCTTGGAGAAAACCTCTATGCTGTCTTCATATTTCAGAAGACATATATATTTTACTAAAAAAGCCTCAGGTAAACTCTTTTAAGCTTGTATTTCAGGATTTTTGCTTCCTTTTCAGATTGAAATAATTGGTCAAGCTAAGTGAAATTAAGACAATCAGAAAACTCTTTTCTGTCTTGCAAAATATGCATTCACTTAAAGCAGCTCAAAACAGTCATGACATTCATGTTTGTGAATACCTAGTAACAGCTGCTCTATTGAATGAGTGTCCATACATAAGAATAAATAATCATTGGATAGCAGTTTATTTTCTGTGTTGGATGCCCTTGTATTCTTATGTTATACTTAGAAAAAAAATCCTTTATGGATATATTTGGAAGAAAAAAAAACAACAGGTCCCTTTTCCAGTCTGTAATAGAGGATTTCAACTGATGGCTCCCTTCCATGCTGCTGAGACCTGCCAAAGTGATGATTTATAAATGGCAATGGATATAATTGCATTTGCATTTATTTGGTTTGTCTGTTTTCTAATGTGTGAGGGCCTTTGCTTATTGTGTTTAAGCAAACCACCAAATGCTGTGCCATGATACAGCTGTTTCAAAGAGTTTTGCATCTGCAACCAAATGAACAGGTCATCTTGTCTGTTGCCAACATCATGTTTGGCTGCTTGCTTGGGCACTGGCTAAGGCATGCATTTCCCATTAAATTCCACTGACAGAACAAAAGGCGTAAAACACTCTTTTTTCCCCTTCTTCTACAGCAGCCTAGCTGAGGGCATGATACTGCTCACTCAGCCATGTACACTCCAGCCTAGCATGGAATTGTCTCAGCTGGATGCCATTTCTTTGCACTGGTAAATAAAAGTCCATATTGAGTCTGTAGCTTGAAAAACATACTTGCGTATCTAGAAATACTTTCTAAGCCAATATAAACTATAGATTTTATTGAAACAGGTTTTTTAAAAGTTCCTATAGCTGACAGAAGTGATAGTGAGCACAGGTAGAGTACTGCATACTTGGCAAAATAAAATTTTAATGACTTTCAACCATATCTACAGAGTAAAACTAAGAGTTAGGTTAGTGGCTTGGCAAAGAAGAATCTGGAAGAAATTATTTTACCATTAAGCAGAAGAGTCCTTTTGCAAAGCAAATAGTGTCTCTGTTGAGGTCATCTGCTCGCTTGCATTCAGTATTTGTATTTCAGGAAGCTGTTTGAAATAGGCATCCTAAGAGGTAAAGAAATACACAAAAAATGAATAAAGGAATAAGGTGGGGGTTTTTGTGTCATAAGTATACAACATTAAGGACATCATTGCAATTTTTAGTCATCAGAGTAAATTTACTTAGAAAAATGAAGAGGAAACAAAAGTGATCATGAAAAACCCCACATGACTTAAAGATTTGTTACTTGGAGATATCATAACTTTGAAATGCGCATACAAGAGCATGAGAGAAAAAGACGATAAAGGGAACTTGAACTTTAAAGTGAACTGCAGTGGGTCTAAGCAAACATGGCTATCATGAATAGTTCTTTGGTGATTTGAGAGAGAACTGAGAAAATCATGCACCTTGTCTTTTCTGTACTGAAACATTTTTGCCATGTAACAGATATAATGGGCATCTGGTGTGACAGTGTTTGATAGCAGCTGAAAACAAGCTGACACTAGAACTAAAAGGCAAAATAATCAGCTTATCTTGCTGCTTGAGCTTGTACAAGCATTTTTATTATGTTATGGACGGAAAATTCTTGTTTGCTTGTTTGTTTTCTCAATGAGAAATAGAGTGTGAAAAAATAGAGTAGAAGCAATGCCAAGTGCACAGGCTGTTCAGTCCTTGCAGTCACAGCTCATGTGGTTTCCAGGATTAGCTCTACTTGCAGATTATGAAAGCCTACTAAGTGCCACTAGATCATAACACAATTCAGGTTGCTAACTACCATAATACTGTATAATAAAATAAGACTACTTGTCACAGTTTTTGAAATTATTTCCTTAGAAATGGTAGAAAAACTGTGCCTTTAATGGGAGAAAGATCAAATCTTACTGCAGTAGTTTTCATGACTGGCTTCATGTATTTGGGAAGACAGACGACGCTAAGAAGCTTGTGAAATGCTGTGATGGTTTGGGTAGACAACTATCACATCTCAGACCTGCCTAGTAATTTCCAGGAAGAGCTCCCCGCTGAAATTCTCCAAGAATGAAACTCAAAGTAACCATTTTAGCTCATTTTTCTGCTTAGCTTGGTGACAGAGACAGAATCATTAAGACAGCTTATAAACTGGGTATCTTTCCTTTTTTACATAAACATAGATTGAAAAACACAGAAATAAAAGGAATAAAAGCAATGTATATTGTGTGTAAGGGGGAGGAGAATTAAACCTTGATAAAGTACAGCTGCTTCTGCATCTCCCCAAAGTGAATGCACCTGCTGTTATAACCAATTAAAAAGACACCAGGCTCTCCCCCCACCCTTTTTTTTTTTTTTTTTTTGCTAGATATCTCCAGGCTATTTTTCTTCCTGAAGTTTTGCCATATCACCTGTTACCTGAATATGCCAGTGCATCATCTTTCTCATCCAGGACAGTAATTTTCTTTCTGCTAAGGAGTAAGCAGCCTCAGTTTTCAATATGGTGCAAGTATTTTATCAGATTACGTCTCCAGAAAGGTATGACAAAAATATCTTTGTCTCTCTTTCCTTTTTCTCCATGAAAGAAATGGGAATCAGCAAGCCACTAGGAATTTTCTCTGTGTTTTGTAAATACTCTAAACGTTTTCTTCTGGTATATTTTGCTATATGGTAAAACAATCTAAAAATATAGATATGTATGCCAGATACGTTTTTTTCTGGGTTTGGAAAAACTTTCTGATTTATTCTTCATTTCTGTTTTAGTAGTAATAAAATTACTTATTTGCCCAATTTCATAATATATTTTCATTTGCTGAATAGTGTTCATGATCACAACCTGTCCTGTAGAAAGCCCTATTTTGACACCAGCTGTAATGTTTTTATTCTCTTGTTCTGCAAGATTTTCTTTTGTTGTTGTTAAGTGTGAGACTATATAAAAAAAAAACAGTAATCCTGGACAATTTTTATTCTTTATGGAGAACACTGGGTAGTATCTAACTATTCATTGCCCAGAATAATAAAAATCCACAGGGATTTTTCTCCCCCTGAGATCTGCCAATATCTAAACAGATTTTGTTTATAATGAGTGACATTTCCATCTTTGCTAGACTGGTAGACCCCCATAGATTTTTGGAAGAATTGTGTCAGTGTAAAAAACAGGAGGATTAGTGTGTTCTTTTTCTGTGTTACTCCAACAAAGACTTCCCTCCTTTTTTTATTTTCTAGTTAGCTCTGCTGTTGTATAAATGAACTGTATTTGTATAAGAGTCTGGCTGAGTCTCTGAATACTTTATTTTTTTTTTTTTACATTCATTCCTTTGCTGCGGTAGGAAAAACCACTCTGGTTGGCCAATATGAAAAATATTCATTCACATCTTAAATTGAGCAGCACTCACACAAAGATTTGTGTTAAAAAAAATTTCCATGCAAAACTGTATTGCAGAAACTGCTTCCTTTTATATAAAAAAGATGTGAAGATACACTATTTTAACACGGAAAATTTAAAAACTTACCGTGAAAAATGGCTGTTTCTTAATATATATAGTTCTATATATTTGGGCTATATACAATCCCTTTATAATAACAGTATGTTAAAATAAATTGGTATCCTTTATAACTGTAGTAAGGAATGTATACTTGAAGAGAGATAAAAATTTTCCACTTGTTAACGCTTTTATTAAGTAGTTATGCATTCCTTTCTCATGATACTTGCTTGCATTCAGTCACCTAAAGATGTGATAGATCTCTTGTTTACTCTTCAGCACGAGAATCAATAACACTTGTATGCTGAACCAATTGTTCCAATTATCCAAATCTTTTACTCAAATGTATAAAGAACTTATATGTTTCCATTTCCTGCAGAAAAATTTCCCTGCATCTGAAGGCTGTTTATTTGAGACCAACTGAGAAATTATGTGTTCATTTTTATATTGCATCTCTTAATCTCAAACCCAAAACTCTCAGGCAGTGCTTCACTCCGTTGCATTCTCTAAACTGATGCCAGTCATCTTCAATGTGTTTTCTTTCCCAAAAGAAAATACTCAGTCCAGATGTCCCAGTTTTTAGGGAGTGAGGGTGGGTGTTGACTGCCTTTGAATGTGCATCTGTCTCCCAGAAGCAGTGTCTGAGGGAATGTCTATTCAATGATATAGCAAGCTGTGTTACATCCATTCAAAATGAACAAGCATATTTGCTGGATGCATTCTGCTTGGTTATTTAGCAGCTATGGACTTAATTGTGCTGGCATTTAAAGTGGAAATCATCAAATGAACCTCAACTTTATTAAGAAAAAAATGTATTTGTTAGACAGCAGCTCACTCGAGTGCCAAACTGCAAATGAACAGTGCTCCCATTTTAGGCACATAATTTCTCCCTAGAATGAGTGCATAGTACACATGCAAAAATACTTGCTCCATCTTGCGGTGCTAGCTTTAGAAAAATATTTGATGTATTTCTGTCTGGGTTTTACCCTGATTTAATATCAGTTAAAATAGGGGAATGGTAATGTAGTTTAAGCACCCAGGTATCTAAAATGCATGATTGGCAAAGAGGCCACAAACTGATAAACACTGCCCTGACTTACTCTAATTCCTTTTCAAGGTGAATTGCAATATGCTGTGATTATCCTTTGATAATGCATTTGGGAAAGAATAGTATTCCTTGGGCCAGCTGGCCTGTCCACACACTTGTTGGGAGAGCAGCCTGGAATCGGCTAGATGGCATAATTCTTGGGCAAGGACTTCTGCGGGGTCTGTCTGTCTCTTGGACACTGCATTTTCTCTTGAGTGGAGACTTTGGAGTTTTTTCAGTTCAAAGTTCACCAGACAATAAAGCAGCATTCCAGCCCTAACCACGGTGCTCATGTAGCATGAACATACACTTATGTGCTCTGCTTTTCCCTAGGCAGGGACACCTTCTACTAGACTAGGTTGCTCAAAGCCCATCAAACCTGAGCTTGAGCACTTCCATGGATAGGGTCTCCACAGATTGTCTGGGTAACCTGTTCCAATGCCTCATCATCATCACAGTAAAAAAAATCCTAATATCTAATGTAAATATACCCTCTTTCAATTTAAAGCCATTCCCCCTCATCCAATCACTACGCGTCCATGCAAAAAGTCCCTCTCCAGATTTCTTGTAGGTTCCCCTTAGATACTGGAAGGCTCACCCTGGAGTCTCATTCAGGCTGAACAACACTAACTCTCTCAGCCTGTCTCCATAGGAGAGGTGCTCCCTCCCTCTGATCCTCTTCACAGCTCTCCTCTGGGTTTTCTCCAGCAGGTCCACCTCCTTCTTATGCTGGGGGCCCAACATAAGCTGGAAACAGTACTCCAGGTAGGTTTTCACAAGAGCACTCTGCCAGCTGATGTTGAGCTTCTTATCAACCAACAGCCCTAAGTCCTTCTCTTCAGGGCTGATCCTAATCCATTCTCCAACCAGCCTGTGTTTGTGTTTAGGATTGCCCTGATGCAGGTGCAAACCCTTGCACCTGGCCTTGTTGAACTTCATGAGGTTTGCGCTAGCCCACCTCTCAAACTTGTCAAAATCCTTCTGGATTTCCAGAGAATATGCTAAACGCCTAAATAACAACTAATATCAGAAAACTTCACTTGTTTTGGTAAAACTGGAGTAAATATGATGGAGAATAAATATGATGCCGCCCTGTTTGCTTTGACAATTAACTGTGTAACTTCCTGAAATATATTCAGCAAATCCAGACAAAGCTTTATTTGCCATGGCAGCAAGGCTTAGGTTTTAAAAGTGCAACCACCCAGATCCCTTTGGTTAGCAGCAGTAAAAACTATGCATAAGCATGAGTATTATATGCAAATATTTACTGCATATTACTCTTTTGGGTACCCCTGATTTTCATCTCCTATGGATGAGTCAAATTTCCCAAGGTTTTCTCATAGATTATCGTAATTACTTAATGCAATTCTTGTATTGTTTCAAGTTATTGGCAATCATGATAGTACTTTTGAAATTAATAAATACACGTCTGAAAAAATAAGTACAAACAAATAAACATTAACTAAAGAAATGTAGCATTTAGCATTAATTGTCACTGAATAGTGAATTTTACCTTTTGCAGTTACCTATAATACATACAAAAGAATCATATTCCATAGCCATCCTTGGTAACTGTGGGTCTTAAGTGGAGCAGATAGCAATGAAAATTTCCTAACAGAGCTTCTAAAATTTCAGAGAAATCATTGTGAAAAATGTTGTCATTAATTTAACCTTGCAAATATATGTGGCAAGACCTACAAACACGCAACCATGTCACGTTTCAAGATACATACCGAAACTGTTAAAAGCCATAAACTAAGAAATTAAATTAGCTCAAAAGCACATCATCATGAAATTCTGGTTCCAGATATGTTAAAAATGATATAAAGTTAGCTTTGTTCATTGTACCTCTGCTCATTCACAGGTATAAACAGATATAAAAACTTATTAAGATTTCTTTTGAAAATCTACAAATAGCAAAATGCAAAGCTAGGACAGAAAGTTACTATTTTTGCCTTATATGGTCACTTCACCCATTTCTGACAGGATATTTTTTGTGACAATTCTAAGAGGCTTTTAAATGATAGCTTCAGTGGCATTATTAAACATGTACATGGATTTACCCTATCTTTGAGGAATATGAATAATCAAGAAATAACTGGAACTATAAGAAATAGGATTTCTCCGAGTAAAACTTAAATATTCTTAGTAAAAGCAGTTATTTAAATTATGACATCGCTAGTCAGTACCAAAAGTGAAAAAATAAGAGAATGAGTTTTAATAACCATGTTTTGATTCTCTTTATTAAAGATGATAAACACATTAGACACCTATTATTTTCATGGTTCAGATACAAAATGTTAAGGAATTCATGGGGCAGAAAATTATACAGTAAAATATTCTTAGAATTGTTGTTTTCTGCCTCCTGTGAAGATAATAAAACTTACCTGGTGATAAGTTTTAGCTTTTAAAAATGAATTTGGCTTGGAAATAGGCATTATTCATATTGCTCCCATTGCCATGTAGTTGATTTCTACAAGTTTCTGTCCAAATTAATAATGTTGTTCTTGCATGCAATGTTTTTGTTGTTCCGCACTGTCATGGTTGCAGGGGTACCTGGCACCTTGATCATCCTTCCAAGGTTCTCTTCTAAGTTTTCTTTCAAACTTGTAAGCCCGTAATGACCTCCTTAACCAGCAGAAATAATTTTCCATTCTTCATTTACTCCAGGTTGCCAGAAACACAATTTCTCTCAATTAGTTTCCTTCCAGCTTCCATTTGGGTTTGGCTCCCTCTCTGCCTTTAATCTTCTGAGAGAGTAGGAAGAGATCTCAGAAAAGGGTCTTAATTATAAAAGCATGCTCTTTTTCACCAGGATGGCAATTTTTGGCCAGCTGGAGATAACAGTTTCAGTACAAATAGTTAATGAAACAGCATTTGCCTCATGATGTCTTTAAACAGCAGCAGCAGCACTCTACTAAATAAGCCTATAGAATAAGCTGTAGCCCCAGCCCTTCTTCATGCCTACAGTGGAAAGCACTTGGCAGAGAGCCAACAATAGGATAAAAGAAAATGGTAGTGTCATAAAATTGACTATGTTCCTCTACCAGGGTTTAGCTTAAAGATTCTACAGTATACAAAAATAGCTCTTCATTGAATTTATTAGGTTCAAAATAAAAGTTGAGTTGATTTCTTCATGGTTGTTTTTTGCTGCTCACAAAGATGTGGAGTCAATAGGAGCTGGATTGGATGGCAGAGCAGAAACGTTATGACATTACAGCAGCACTAAAGACATCATCTCCTACCTATGGGACTTGCTGGCTGCTGGTATCACCATGAAATGTACTGGAGAACAGGCTAGAATTTGCTGCTGATGGTGTAATTCAAAACAAGGAAAGTTTCCATCTCCCCAGAATTGCTCTGATTACCACCTGGAATAGGGAGCAAGGGCTGCAATGCTCTTTTGGGGGAAAACAACAGCAATTCTGTGTGGAAGTTAAGTCTTTGGCTTTTAAGCCCATAATTAACTCTGTACAGCTGAGAAAGCAGCTGCAGTTCCCAAACAAAGCAGAAACAACACCTTTTGGTTTGGTCTATTTCCCCACAATATTTGGGAGAACTCTGGAGGCCTAAGGGATCAGAAGTTTGGGGTTTTTTTTATATACATTTTAAGCTAATCAGTCCCCAACTTTATTATTGTTCAAATAAGACAGAGTTCCAATTGTGGCAACGTCATATCAGAAATGCATTATTGGTCCCCCATGAATGCAAGAACCAAGTCTGTCCACTGCAGATTGCACTCCCCACTTGTTGCAAGTAAATAATTGCTTCCTCTTCTGCAATCCAGTTCTCTGACATCTGCTGAGACTCAACCTTTCTTGTAATTCTTCATTTCTTTCACTAAATGGCATTGATATCTAGTATAGTGCAGCATGCATACATGTGGAAGAAGTTGTCAAATTGCTATATTCATCAAGGGAAAATGTCCACCATAAAATTACTCTGTGGGTTACTTTATTTGCAGTATTTTCCCCTGGAAACTTAATGTCCCAAGACACTGAGCAGCAGGAAGTAATGAAATGTATTTTTCATATTCTTACTTTTCATTTCAATGTATCAAGCAGCTCTTTAAACTGCCAGTCTAAACTATTATGTCTTATTTTAGAAAGTCTTTATAATAATTGTGAATAATTAGAACGCAAAGTGCTTTCTATTTGTAAATGAAAATAAATGCTTAGCCCTTCTCATAGAAGCCATTTAAAACTTTCTTTTTAAAATGCAATATATTTTTTTCCCTGCTATTGGTTTCTTATATTACTCTAGAAATAAGGATATACCCATCATTCCCAATATTTAAATACTTGAAATGGTGTTGTATATCAAAAAGGTTGTATATCTGAAAGAATAAGAATAGAATTTTTCAACTTTTTTTAACTTTTCCTGTTTATGTCTGAGCAGAAAATTAAAGACCCTGGTATGATGATCTCATCTGACCCTTAGCACCTACTATCCATATGCTTACAGGCATACTATTACAAATAAAGAAATTAAGAAAGACTATAAGATGCTGAAGTAAAAGTAATCTTTAATATGAAGATCAGCAGGAGACAAATTATCCCTTGCTAGTTAAATAAATGTATGAAGATAATAAAAAATAGGTTTAAATGTGCGGTACACATAGGTCACCAAATAAGCACAAACACTGTTGCATCTAGTGGAAAAAGACTTGACTTTGGTCTACCACACTCAGGAATATGCCAGCAGGCAATGTTATAAAGCTTCCAGCAACTGCCACTGGATGCTTATTAAAGTCCTAACACTTGCTCTCTGTCCTCAGGTTTAGTGCTGTGGGCTCTGGGAGCAGGCTTTCCGACACAGAAAACCTGAAGGGCTTTTTTAACTTTTAAGTTCCCATTTATTAAATGACAGTTAAACAGCTTACATAATGACCAAACACATTGCTTTTATGAAGTAAAATTTTGAATATTTAGATTTGTCTGGATTATTCTAGTGGCCTGTACTAGCACAGCACAATCAGTGCAGAGTTTCTAGCAAAAGGAAAAACATCACATGGTATTGAGAGACTGACATGCACTAAACAGTGTATCTGAGTGAGCCCCTTGCATGCAGGTCTGTTGCTTATGAAGGAAATGCTGAAAGCCTCTTTAATTTCTGAGATATAATCTCAGCTAGAGTCTGTGTTGCTGCATGAGGTATCTGTCATTCAGAGCATGCTGCACGCACTCCTAGAAACTGGTGCCATCATAAAGGGTTATCTTTTTAAAGGAAAAATTGTACTACCCGTGCTGCAGTGTGCAGTCTGCTTCTCACCATCCATACCAGGTGAATCAGTGCATGAAAATGAGACAGGTCTCACTTCTGCTTTTGCAAAATGTTTGACTGCAAACAGTATGAGGATATTTTGCTCTTCATCTCTTTTAAGGTGTGCTTTTTAGCATCATTTTTGTGATGGTCATCTCTGCAAGAAAAGACAGACCATATATAGTAATTGGAAGCAATGTATAAGTGCTTGGTGTTGCATTATGTATCAGGTATAGAAAATGAATAATGAGCTGTGCTGCACCTCATACATGTGAACAATGAAAGTGGACACAGATAAAATTCTTATCTAGTGTTCTAGGATTATCTGTATCACTAGGGCATGTTGGAATGGTCGTCATTGTATTTAATAGGCTTTTTTTTCCTGACTTGTTTTTCTGTTATTCCCAGTTCAAATGTTCCATTTGAGAGCAGTCCTGCAATACTTTCCATGGACAGGTGAGGATTTTACTTCACTTTTTTTTAATTAAGAAGCTTAAAATCACAGATGTTCTAGCAGCTACAAATATATCTACTCTGGACATAATTAATAATTGCAGCACGTTATGTCATTTAATATTATGCTTATACTTAAAAAAAACCCCAGAATTTTACTTAGAGTGCTAAATCTCTATTATGATGAAAACTCACCAAAAAATCTTGTTATAGTAATATAAATATATTTATTTTGAAAATAATTTGTTTTCTGAGACATAAAAGGCCAGGCTGGACAGAGCCTTGGGTGACACGGTTTAGTGTGAGGTGTCCCTGCCCATGGCAGGGGGGTTGGAACTAGATGATCTTAAGGTCCTTTCCAACACTAACTATTCTATGACTCTATAAATTATTGCCTTCTATATTTTCTATTAATGAAATTTATTACATGCAAAACACATGATGTTAAATTGGGAAATTCTAAACTTTGAAAGCTTAAAGACAGTATAAATATACAAAAGCAAGCACTATTTAAATTGTATGAAATTTTGCTTTCACTTAGGTATTGAACTGTTATAATTTAAATATTTTAACATTGATTTAGATAACCTGGTTTGAAATCCTGTATACATGTATTTAACTGTAATTAAAAAAAATTTACACTTATTTAACATACTGGTATTTATTTTTACAAATTTTAAGAATATATTTAGAAACCTCACATTTTTTTGTTAGATCAGTATAAGACTATCACAATAAGAATGCTAACTGAAACACACAGGGCGAAAAGTAATAAGTTCTCACTTTCACCTTTGCTATTACTTTTCAGCAGGGAGCTTTCTATAAAGCAGTAAACTTGAGGTTACCTGTTAGTGAATACAAACATAAAAAACAGAACAAAATATCCTATGACTGCTTATAAAACTTTTAAAATGGTAAGATTTTGGAAAACTCTGTAAAATTCTAAAATTCTTTCTAAAATTTTCTGAAATTTAGTCCAATCTCCATCCTTTTCTTATGGATTTTTTTAATTAGTATTACTCTTGAATATAAATTTTGATTGGGCACCTATTCACAGTTCATAGATATGGGGAGACGGCAGCTAAATTTTTTCACTGCTTCAGAAACTTTCAGGCAGTGACAGTGTTACACTTTAAAACTCCATATAGAGAGTATATTTATGCATTATACTACTCATATTATTAGTATTGATACTACTAGCAGCATCCAGCTTAAATCCCAAGACAGGTCTCATTACCATCTATTCTTCCATCTCAGAAATACAGGCTATGTCTAAGACTGACAAATCAATTGTACTGTAATACGATAAGGACTTCAGGACCTGAACCCATTAAGATTGTTAAAAATGGAAATGTCTCATAACCTTGCTATGACATTGTAATGACTGAAGCAGCTACACATCACTGTAATCAAACTTTTTAGATCCCTTTTATTTCTGTCATTCAATTTTCAACTGTCTCGTTTCAGTGGATGGAACCTGCTGCAGCTATGTCAAGGGGTTTTGAATAATGTCCAAATGGTATAATTTAAATGTCAAGAAGCAGGAAATCAGAACTAATGCTATAATTCCCACAGACTTTTGCCAGCAAATGTATCATGATAAATACATGACATAATTAAAAAATCACTGAGGTAAAGAGTAGGATCATCTGGTTTCCAGTCTATCGAGATTTGTGCATATATATTAGGTATGTAGCTTAATTCTTTTGAAAACTTTTTCAACGTATGTGTTAAAAAAGTGCTTTGATATTTTTTCATTTAAGAGAAATTCTGTGTTCTTTAATGCACAAGTTTGGAGAATGTACTCTCTGTTGCTTTAGAGAATGAAATGGTACTTGAAAAATAAAATAGCACTTCAAAAATATAAGAAATTAACACAAAAATCACATCTGAAAGAAACAGAGGAACAGTGAGTGATCACCTGTTCCACATCTGCAAGGAAAAAGACTTCCTACTCTTTGCAAACTCTTCAATTATGCAAGTACATTATATTTATGAAGGACATTGCTTTTGAAAAGGTGCTAACAGTGGCAGGATAATCATCTTACGAGCATTCAATTTTAATGCTGGGGGTACACAAGAAAACCCAATGTTTTTGTTTTTACATCATTCATGACTATGGCCAGATCTATTTTCAGAGAACAGATTTGGCAGCCCTTTTCCTTATGATATCTACAGTTTTGTGCATATGCTTTGATTTATGGTTACCCATCATAACTTATGTTATGACTGCATGTGAACATATTACTCAAATACACTGCTCTTACACTGCTTTTATCAAATTACTAAATAGTTTGTTACTATTATTCTGTGTAGAACAATAGCAAGAACTAAGCCTGAAAGTTATAAATTTCATTCATGGGAACTAAAGTGAGAAGGGCAAGATTCTGGCAGAGATGGCACAAAAGAATCAAGACCAAGTTCTCTACAGTCTGCCCCATTTATACCTCCTAATAAGCCACTAGAGAATACTGAAGTAAATTCTCTACCACTGGTGACTTTTCATCCATTTCAGGCAAGAAGACTCAAAAAGGAACAACAAATACAGCAACAGCTGAAGCACAGATAATGTGATGGAAAAATACAGGCAGAGAGGGAGAGCAAGTTAACTGGGCAACTGACAGTCTTCAGTACTGAGTAGCCAACAGGGTTATTCTGCTACTGCTGCCATTGCTGCCATACTGCAGCACCTTTTCAGTCATACCTTCTGTTGGCATTCAAGATACTCTCTTACTCTTCAGTCTTGGCACTGTTTGGCATCCTGAGAGAATGACCAAATCATTCAGTTTTTAAAGAGGGACAAAATGGAACATATCTGCATGCATAAGTATCCACCTACAATACCTTTTAAAATTATATTTTTAAAAAATTAATTTCTCATAGAGAGGTAGGACTGGAGATACCACGAAACGAGAGGCCAAGGACTGATATGTCACATTTAAGTGGCTGATGTAATTGAAGGCAGGCACTACTGTCTGGCCAATCACTTTCCATCCTGAGGGCTCTCGGGCATTTTTGTGAAATTAAAGATCAGGGTTTCTCAGTGTATGGGGAAAAAAATCATTAAAAACTGACAAAGTATTGACAGACAAGGAGAGCTCCATCAATGCAAACTTGCCTGTCAGCATGTTCACAGAGAAATCTGAACATACAGGTGTAGGATACATTTTGTCTGGGAAAGAGATGTCCCAAGAAATACTGCCCTTTCCTCTCTCCCATCCTCCTCATACCCGCCCGTACTCAGCCCATCCCCTCCTCCTTATATTATTCTCACAAAACTATATTATTTTGGGGCACTGCAAACCAGAGCACTCGGCTGATCTAAATTAAAATCCTTGACTGAATTTTGTTTTAAACAGGGACCATTTGAAATATGTTTTATAGCACCAAATGGAATATAGTTTAAGAGACTCTTTTTCTTAATGCATGATAATGTACTTTAGTATTGCATATTTGAAGCAGGTTTCCAAAGTTCATCTCTGTATTAGGAGAAATTATTAACTAAATTATCACATGCTCCAAATAATCAATTTTAATCTGCCTTCAATTAGTTTTTATCTGGAACAACTTATCGTCTTTGAAGTAATTATAGTATATTAGCATATAACTACATTGAGTTTTTATAAACACATATTGTGTTATTCACTATCAAATTGGACAACTTTTATTTCTGAGACAATCTTTACATTAATTTAACGAATTCTAGTGGAACAGCTTTGTTTTTACAGAACTTAACTGTCCAACTGAAATTATGAAATTAAAAATATATATTTAAAATAGATGGCATGACTCCTTACATGTCTTTACAATAAAAAATGGGACAGACAGGTTTGTACTTAATATGCATACTTAACATTTTATGACAAATTTGGATTTTTTTTTCTTGCTGAACTGGTGTGTTCACAGATCAAATTAGTGCTTTGATAATTTCTGCTATGCAGCATAACCAATAAAAGTGTGTATGAGCAATGCAATGGGTGTTGACAAATAATGCCATGGACACCAGCCTGACCACAGCTTCCCTTTAATGCCTCAGTTCAATGAGTAAATGATGAGGACCATGAGCTAACGTCCCACTTCTAACTACATTTCATGAGTCACATTCAAAAGTAGCCCTTCCCTGTATATGTGCTCTTTGTCCCTTACAGGTGGAAAAGAAATGAAAGTCTGATGTTATATATGTCCAGGTTGTTTCAGACATTATTGCATTTGAAAAATAACATTGATAAAGTTTAATGATCTTTTGAAAAAAACATTTGTCATGTATATTTGTCAAATAATTATGCTTTCTATCATCATTGCTAACTCCAGTAGTAAGCAGGCACTCAGGCAGATTTTCCTGTAATAGATTTACTTTTATTAAATATCATTCTAGCAAAGAAAAAAAAAGTGATGGATGTAGTCACATCTATTATATGCAAATAATTTTAACAGTTTGTAATATCTGCTGAAGTGATGTACTGTTGTTACTGTGAGTGCCTGGTTCTTTTCATTCTGAAACAAACCAGAGTACACGTACTTGGATTGTCCACATATATATTTAAGAATGAAAGTACAAAAGGCAGTAGTAGATGGGGAAGCAATCTTGTATTTTTTGACTGATGATGGAGTATCCTGCAGGTTGCCTAATATATGTTCTAAGCACAGGAGGTCCTTTGTAAGATTTTTGAGTTGCTCTTCAATTCCAAAGTGTACTACTAAGGGAAATATGTGCATGCTCTTCCATGAGGGAGCCTCAGTTTGCAGACTCCACATGAGACTGATAGGAAAGGCTGTTACCACTGCATGTATTCTTTGTATTTACATTATTTAGGACTGTGTAGATGATTTAGCAGAATGGCTGTAGTTTTACCAAAGCATAAAAATCAATTAGCTAGTAATATCTTCAGTTATTCATCTCTGTCACAATGTTGGAGTCGTCATTTACACCCTGTATATTGCGATTTCAAGCCACAGAAATGGTGAGAGGGCTGGAGCACCTTGGCTATGAGGAAAAACTAAAAGATTCATGGTTGTTCAATCTGGAGAAGAGAAGGCTCCAGGGAGATCTTATTGTAGCCTTCCAATACTTAAAGAGGGCTTAGAAGAAATATAAGAACAGAGTATTTTGCAGGGCCTGTAGCAATAGGACAAGGGATAATGGTTTAAAACTAAAAGAGGATAGGTTCAGACTAGATATAAGGAAGAAGATTTTACCATGAGGGTGATGAAACACTGGAACAGGTTGCCCAGAGAGACTGTGGATGCTGCATCCCTGGAAACAACCCTTTTTGACTATTTCTTTCTTTTTTAAGCAGGGATCATTTGAATTATATGCTCTAGCACGATTTCCTGACCAGTTGTATTAGTACAACACACACAGCACACAAATGAACAGCAGCAGTTGAGAGCAATAATGAACCAGGTTGCCCAGAGAGGTCCCAGAGATGTTCCATCCTTGGAAACAGTGAGGGTCAGGTTAGATGGGCCTCTAACCAAACTGATCTAGTTGACAATGTCCCGGCTTATTGGACTAGATGACATTTAATTATCACTTAATGTCAAACTATTCTATAATTCTATGAATTTCAGATTACAACAGTAGCAGATGTAGCAAGACTCTATCTCAATGTACATGTTGTGCTGTGAAAATTTCATGAAAAGAGCATCTAAGTAATTTTTGTTTCATTTTTGTTTTTATTGCTTTGTTGAGGATAATATCTAGTAAGTACAGCTAGGACAAAAACTCTCTGGGGAGAAAAAAAGAAAGAGAACCATATGGCACTGAATAGTGGGAGGAGACAGAGAAGGAGAAGAAATAATATACAAGCCTCCAAAACCTGCCAAACTGCTTTAACCTAGTCTGTATCTTGCACCCTGAAAACTTTGCTGAGCACTGCACAGACAACCCAGCCAACTCCTTTGAACTAATTGAACCCAAATTTTCTGTCTATGAAGCCAATACCCTAACTGGTACACAAAGAGCAGATGGGTCTACATTTGCTTTCTCCAGCAGAAATTCAAAAACTAGAGTAATCACAATTATGCTGTGACTTGAAAAAAAGGCCTGTGACTTGAGAATTATAACAAGATTAAGCTCACTTGGAGAACAGGATGCCTGAGTCCTTGTCAGTCTTCGCTGGAAAATGAGCATGGAGCTGAGGCAGCATATTGGGTCATTTCTGGATACATGGAAAATTACAGCTTACAAGCTTTCAGGGAACCACTGAGCTGAACTGAATGCTGTCTAAAGAGTGCTGGCCCCTCCAAGGTTACCCTGCCACATAATGGGTTCTTCAGAACAAAGTTTTTTTCAGCTTTATATGGCTGATGTCATCTCAGTATCTTTAGGCCTTTATCATTGTGGTGTGATTTATGGCTTAAGAGAAACTGCCAGCCATGTATATATTTTCCATTAATCCCTGAATTTTGTAATCTCAGAATTTCTTTAAAGAATTAGCAGGAGAGAGTAAGGCAGTCTTCGTGACTGTAAATGTGAAGCACAGAGATTCTCTGATATTTTTGTCACCATAATCATGCTACTGGTTTAAAAAATTTTGTTAATGGAGAGAAGTTTTGTTCACTGGCAAATGAAAGTAAGTATCTATTCTCCTAGGTGCCACTGACATTATTCAAAGTGAAGTAGGTTTTTGGAAGAGTAGTTCCAAAAGGCATACGCGTATAGACAGTGTAAAGTCTATCAAAGTGATTTTCAGACTTTAAAATTACTGCCACCTTTTGTGCTGTCTGTCTTTTCTACCCTGTGATTTGGAAGGTTGCCCAGAAATGCAAGCATGTTCACACTAACTTTTGTGTTTATAACCTACTTGTAAGGTGCGAAATGTTGCCAGCAATTTAAAGTAGGTATCAACTCTATTGCTAAAGCAAACATCTTGAGCACTGGTTACAGGCACAGTCACTGTTCAGTAAATGCTGCCTTAGTGAATATTTACATGGGTGCTCCTATAAGGATCTTTACATTGCCTCTTTTGGGATCTTCACATTGCAAAAAGATGTCACATTTGACACACAATCATTTGTCGAATGTGTATCATGTAGCTTATGTGTGTTCATACTCATCTATGAGTTTGAGTATAATCATGTATGAGTTCCGTATACTCATGTATACAGAATCTCATCCTAAGATGTTTAACACTGCATCCTTGTTCTGCAGGGTCTGTGAATCACACCTGCCTTGTAATCACCCTCCCAGCTTGTAGATCCAAAACACTGCAGGGAATATGCATGGAACAGCTCATATCTTGAGGGTAAAAAAAAATAGTGCTTTTTTTGAAGTGATTTTTTTTTTATATATTTCTTTTTTTTAAATTTCACACTATGAGAAATGGTACCAGAGACTTCTGCAGATGTTGTGGATGATTAGCAAGAAAACTGTTTCCTGCCTTCATTTTGTGATCTTCTGAATTAAAGAATCCTTTCTATTCAGGTATGTACAGATAGAGACTTCCATCTCCACTTGCCCTCCTTCACATTTAAACAACACATCTAAATAACAAGAAATACTTCAGCATAAGTGGCAGTTTCAGTTCATGTAGGTCTTTGAGTCCTGTGACACTGCAAGAACACAGATTGCACAAATTCAGGCCAGAACCTGGCACTATGGCCTAAATAGTTATCTAATCATTAGTAGCATAACAGTTACAGACAAGTTGGAACTGAGTTATGGGTGAGTAAGCCAATGAATTTACAACTGTTTCCACCCCACAGACTGCAGTCTCAAGAAGTAATGATTAGTCAATGTTTCTGGCTCTCCCTTGCAATACCACAATAATTTGTTAACAAGCAGAGTAGCTGGAAGAATTATTTTAAAGAAAAGATACTGAATTTGACTGTATTATAGGTAGGGAACCTAGGTCTGTATTTGCATGTACAATAAATACAAATGCAATAAGCTAAAACCCAAAAGCAGCTTAGTGGGTATTAGAGAATGATTGATGGATGGGTTGCCAGTAAATTAAAGACAGCAATATACCCAGGTTGTGTAAAGCTTTGTCAAACTGTAGATCCTTTCAAGACTTTTCTTTTAGCACAGAGGCAGAAAAAGAATGGGGGAAGATACAAATAAAATCCCATCACTTTTAAAATGGAAATGATCTCAGTGCAGACAGCACTGTATATGGTCTTGTTGAGTGCTTTAGGTTTTCTCAGATGAAGCACTATTTCTTTTACCATCACTCTTTGAATTCTGACTATCTCACAGCACTTAGTTCACAGCTGAAGGAGTCTTCAGGATAACATACTTTCATACTTCAGGAATTATGAAATAATTGTCATGAATCTCTACCCTGACAGCCAAAGCCTGTCCTTGTGCAGAAAGGAACTATGGTCTTTTCCAAATCATCTTCACCAAAATCATTCACAATGTTGTTTGAGACATAGCAGAAAAGAATGTTATTATAATAAAACAATTACATTTTCATACTTTAAAGCAATTCATAGGTGATATACACAACTACATAATATACGAATTGTGTATACATATCATAGGGTATGAACGCTTCTTTAGAAAGTGTTCGTAAGATTTGTAACGAAATTTCTACTTGTCAGGAATATGAAATGGAAATGACTGGTCTGACTATAGCATTAATATTGTTTAAAGCATTATGTGCAGGTTTCTTACAGAAAAAATAACAAAGGCAAAAGAAAATTTATTTCTTTGAGAAAAATGTTAAATGTTGTATATCAACAAAATATAAACAGATGTAAGTAGATAAAATTTACACGTTAACCCATATATATATATATATATATATATATATATGAAGAATTATCCAAAATACCATTCCACTTGGTCAGACTTACATTGTTTCACACTCTAAGCAAAAAGATTTTTTTAAGTCACCATATGATTACATTACATCTTTCTCAGGTAGTGATTACACTACCTAACTTATTAGTCCCATATGCTGTGTTCAGCCCTGTCAGTTCTATTTTGATGTTACCTACATTAGAGAATGACAACAATGTTTTCTGAATGGGCTTTAAAGGAAGAAATTCATATTTGCTAAGATTATCAGAATGCTTTCTTTTACACTGATGACTATTTGCAATGGCATTTAAATGTGCAATCCTTTTGCATCACAAAGCCAAATAATAAGGGGGAAAACCATGTAGGGTATTACTGAAATGAAGAGCTAGATAGACACTAAAAATTATTAAGATTGTTCATAATACTTTTAGAACTATGTATAAGTATATATGTAGATCTGGCAATTCAGAACACATTCTTATTTGAGACAAACTATAGCCACACCATCATGCTGTTTCCTACCTAGTCTTCACACTGATTTCATGAGTAAAGACAGTTATTAGGATCCTCCTGACAACACCGTTATCTGTAAGGCTGCAGCTTGGCTGTGATTGTGTCTCCAGCTGATGAGAGGCCAGCACAGAACTCACTGTGTGATAAATCTGTAGGTACATGGTACCTTCCATGGCTACCACGTAGCCATACCTGAACTAGCTTTGAAGTAGTTGGCTGGGTGCAGATAACAGTCTAGCTATGGCAACATGAAGCTCATGGCAACAATACAGCTGTGATGCAGTGTAGTCAAGGGAAATACATTATTCATGTAGGGGTGTTATAATGTGGTGAGATGCGTTTCGCACATTCATAGAACTCAGTTTCTGTTCTCCACATCATGCATTTCATTTACTGACGTAAGTTTTAAACAGTAAAAGCATGAGAACAATGAGTTTCTGTGGAAAAATAATTAGAGCAGCATCCTCTGGAAAGTAACTTGGTAGGAAAATATTGGGAGTCAACTTTTTTTATAGGTTGAGGAAGATGTTTTTCTACACTGAATGGGGAATAAGAAATGGTGTGCAACTTCTGTCATGAGACTCTCTTGTACCCATAAAATACCTTTTCCATATGTAAAAATGAAATATTATTTTAGATGCTCATATAGCATAGTTCAGACTGATGTATTAACATAATCCTGAGAAACAGAAAGATGATGGGGAGCTGAGTATTCCCATTTATGGAGTCGTCTCCAACCCTGCTCCAGCTATCTAAATGTTTCTGGTTCTGTATATCGAGTATTGTTTGTAACTCAATTTTGACAGTATTGGTCTTTTCTGTGGTATAACATGGCTTCAAATCTTTTGCTGCATGGGACAGCTGACTGACAATTCAACGTGAAAAAAAAATTATAATAGGAGTCATGTCATTCTGCTTTCCCATGGTCCATCTGTCCCTGCACCTGGTAGGAGTAGTCAGGAGTTGTCTTTGGCATGAACGTCATGTGTTCTTTGCTGAACTGAAAACAAGTGTTACTGTAACAAACCATAACTGCTGCTCACTGAAGATATCCTTTCATTAATACAAAGCTTGCTTCATCTCAGATTTTGAAACCATCCTCTTGATTCAGCTGCCATCTTCCAAGTACTAACAGCGTTGATAAAAATATTTGGAGTTGGAACAAAAAGACCTCTTTTTACTTTCCTTGAAAAAGTCATAATGAGGCAAGATGAAAGCTAAGACATTACCTTCAGTGAGGCTAAAATTTGATACAGGGCAATGTTAGAGTTCTGCCAATACACATGAAAGACCAAGTTTCTGACAAAAAAAGTAGTTGAGAAATGCGATAACTATGTTCTTTCTCTAAGCATTTCAAATACTTCCAAATTTCATATCCTACAGAAAAGCTTAGTCATTGGGTTAGAAAACATTCAGAAATTCTTTCTTCATCTCCTGTGATGATGTTTTTCAAGTAATAATTAAATAAACACCATGAGTAAAAAGCTGTAATCAACCTGAGAAGAAATAACTGGATTCAAGTTCCTCCTTCATACAATAGTTGAAGTTTATACATATTTACAATATTAACTCAGGAACTGAAAGGAGGACCTCTGACCCTCAAGTTCATTCCCTGATTAGTAGATTAAAAATTCAATCTCTCAATGGTCCCACGAATTTTTAAGTATTCATACGCAGATCTTTTCTTCATATTCTAATAGTTTATGACAAACAATCAAATACTAAAAATAATTTTATGTAGGTGGGTAGATGGTAAATGGATATTTCACAAATGTTATAATACCCTTAGTGTGTAAAATCAGTACATAAATGCACATCATGTTTGATGTTATTTCTGATTGTAGCAGATCTTATAGAATATTACTGTTTTTTAAAGCAAATCCTAGGTGGTAATATTGATAAATAAGTAATTATCATTAATGCATTACATAACAAAAAAGAATAATAGCCATGTGGGCACAACTTGTAAATACGCTTATGTTTCATAATTGAGCAACAGTGAACTTTTTTACCATAGATTCATAAAATAAATATATATTTAGATAGAACAGACATAGTTCTGGCTTACAAAATTATATTATGAATATTTGTATTTTCATTTACAAATGGATTTTTTCTTTAATTTATTGAGTTGTTTGCATTCTAAGGTAAACATGTATAGTTTCCCTAAAATGCATAAAAATATAGGGAAATACTTCAGCATGTCCATTTAAAAATAAGAATACCAAAACCCAAAATTAAAAGGTGTTAGGCAATGCAGATCAAGTTTTGTATTCTAGAGAGAGATAATTGTATCTAGCTGTTTTGATTAAAGACTTAAGCGCAGTTATGCCTGTAAGTAATGTTATCTCAAGTTCACATCTATATGGGTATATTTTGATTAGAGCGCTTCTTCTATATATATATATACATATAACCAAACTCTTCTTTCAGTGTTTTCTTTATTAAAGCAAATATCTTCATTTAGTTTTAAATTGCTTCTGGATTATGTTTAGCATATTATAAACGAATGTTCTCAGCTTCACATTTGCCTCAAAAAGGTCATGTCTTACATTATATTTTTATTAAGCAGCTAGTTTAATACATAGAATCATAGAATCATAAAATAGTTAGGGTTGGAAAGGACCTTAAGATCACCTAGTTCCAGCCCCCGTCCCATGGGCAGGAACACCTCACACTAAACCATGCCACCCAAGGCTCTGTCCAACCTGGACTTGAACACTGACAGGGATGGAGCATTCACAACTTCTCTGGGCAACCCATTCCAGTGCCTCACCACCCTCACAGTAAAGAACTTCTTCCTTATATCCAATCTAAACTCCCCCTGTTTAAGTTTTAACCCATTACCCCTTGTCCTATCACTACAGTCCCTAATGAAGAGTCCCTCTCCAGCATCCCTATAGCCCTCCTTCAGATACTGGAAGGCTGCTATGAGGTCTCCATGCAGCCTTCTCTTCTGCAGGCTGAACAGCCCCAACTTTCTCACCCTGTCTTCATACGGGAGATGCTCCAGTCCCCTGATCATCCTCATGGCCCTCCTCTCGACTTGTTCCAACAGTTCCATGTCCTTTTTACGTTGAGGACACCAGAACTGCACACAATACTCCAAGTGAGGTCTCACGAGAGCAGAGTAGAGGGGCAAGATCACCTCCTTTGACCTGCTGATTACGTTCCTTTTGGTGCAGCCCAGGATACGGTTGGCTTCCTAGGCTGCAAGCATACACTGAAGCCGGCTGTTCAGTTTCTCATCAGCCAACACCCCCAAGTCCTTCTCCACAGGGCTGCTCTGAATCTCTTCTCTGCCCAACCTGTAGTTGTGCCTGGGATTGCTCCTACCCAGGTGTAGGACCTTGCACTTGGCATGGTTAAACTTCATGAGGTTGGCATCAGCCCACCTCACAAGCGTGTCAAGGTCCTTCTGGATGGCATTCCTTCCCTCCAGCATTATCAACTGAACCACACAGCTTGGTGTCATCGGCAAACTTGCTGAGGGCACACTCAACCCCACTGTCCATGTCAGCGACAAAGATGTTGAACAAGACCAATCCCAACACCGATCCCTGAGGGACACGACTCATTACTGGTTTCCAGCCGGACATTGAGCCACTGACCACAATTCTTTGCATTCGGCCATCCAGCCAGTTCTTTATCCACCGAGCGGTCCAACCATCAAATTGATGTCTCTCCAATATAGAGACAAGGATGTTGTGTGGGACAGTGTCAAACGCTTTGCAGAAGTCCAGGTAGATATCATCAGCTGCTCTACCCCTGTCCATCAGTTCCGTAGCCCCATCATAGAAGGCCAACAAATTGGTCAGGCAGGATTTCCCCTTGGTGAAGCCATGCTGGCTGTCACCAAGCACCTTGTTGATTTTCGTGTGCCTTAGCATGCATTCCAGGAGAATCTGCTCCAAGATTTTGCCAGGCACAGAGGTGAGACTGAGTGGTCTGTAACTCCCCAGGTCATCCATTTTTCCCTTCTTGAAAATGGGGGTTATATTTCCCTTTTCCCAGTCATCGGGAACTTCACCTGACTGCCATGATTTTTCAAATATGATGGCCAGTGGCTTAGCAACTTCATTTCCCAGCTCCTTCAGGACCCGCGGAAGGATTTCATCAGGTCTCATGGACTTGTGCATATTCAGGTTTTTAAGATGGTCTCAGACCAGATCCTCTTCTATAGTGGGCTCAAGGTCTTCATTCTCACAGTGCTTACGTCTGCCTTCCAAGACTTGCAGCCAGAGCATTTGCCAGTGAAGACCTTAGGCAAAGAAGTCATTCAGAACCTCAGCCTTCTCCAAATCCAGGGTAGCCAGTTCTCCTGATAGCTTCCAGAGAGGGCCCACATTGTCCCTGGTCTGTCCTTCATTTGCACCATACCTAAAGAATCCCTTCCTGTTATCTTTCTCATCCCTAGCCAAGTTTAATTCTAACTGGGCCTTAGCTTTCCTAACCTGGTCCCTAGCTTCCCAGACAACATCCCTGTATTCTTCCCAGGCTGCCTGTCCTTGCTTCCACCTTTTATAAGGCTCTTTTTTCCTTTGAATTTTCTTCAGGAGCTCCTTATCCATCCAAGGAGGTCTCCTGGCACTCATGCTGCACTTCCTTCTAGTTGGGATGCAACACTCCTGAGCTTGTAGCAGGTGATCCTTGAACATCAACCAACAGTCTTGGGCCCCCCTGCCCTCTAGGGCTATTTCCCATGGAACCTTACTAAGCAGGCTCCTGAAGAGGCCAAAGTCTGCTCTCTAAATGATTTAATGCTCTCTAAACATCTTTAAATGTTTGCAGAAACAGTATTTGTTCTGTTGTTTCATAGTTGCTTTTGAACATGACCTTTCTATAGTGATCCTGTTAAAATATCCAAAAATGTACACTATCTAGTGCATAGTCTATTGTCTTGTAGATACTTTGTTTGCAGCCTTCCAGTACCTAAATAAGGACTGCAAGGGAGCTGGCAAGAGGTTTTTTATAAAAGCAAGTAGTGGTAGGAAGATGAGTAATGGCTTTAAACTAAAAGAAGTTAGATTTAGATTGGATATTAGGATGAAGTTCTTTAACATGAGGGTGGTGGTAACCAGAACAGGTTGCTTGGAGAAGTTGTGGCTGCCCCATCCCTGAAAGTGTTCGAGGCCAGGCTGAGGTCTTTAAGCGACCTGGTCTACTGAAGGTGTCCTTGCCTATGGCAGGGGGTTTGGAACTAGATGATCTTTGAAGTCCCTTCCAAACCAAACCATTCTATGATTAAGATCCCATATCCTAAAATATTGCCAGCACTATCATGTAGGATGTTTCTCTTAAAAGCAACAAGAAAGTAAGAACAAAGCTGAAATTGATATTGGCAGCAAATAATCATGCACAAAAGTTCAAGTCGGCTAAAACATCTAACTCATGTTTTCCTGAGAGCTCCATGTCTGAATCATATTAACATTGTGAGAAATCTCAGCCTTAGGAAGGAGACAGGTAGGTTTGAGTGTATGAACTTGCTCATATTCCCAAGCTACAAAGGAAGAATCAAGGCAAAAATAAAATATAATAAACCAAACAAATTAAAAATCAATTTAGACGGTTTAAAAATAGGACATGCTACTTAAAACATATTTTAAACCAAAGCTGATAAGTATTATTTTGAATTAAATCTTTAAAAAAAACCCCTTAAAACTAAGTGTATATTAATTTCATTTCTTAAAACACTGTAAATAACCTAAATCTACAATAGGATGTACTTGTTTCCCACCTCCATCTCATTTTTCATTTGCCACAAGTCATCTGGCACCCCTATGACACCAGAAGTGTGAATTGACCTGACCCAAGGAATTTTTTCGGGTTGTTTTACTGGATCCAAATCTCAGTGCAGTGCCATATACTGTTGTATTGTTACTACCAACGGAATGGCTTGCAGAGATAAGGTTCTGGGATGTACGGAGGGACATGTGTGTGTTATAAGAAAATGCAAGGAGTTCTAAAGATAATATTGCTGTTAAATTCCCATTGAGAACTTCAGAGTTATGGAAGAGTGAACTGCCTGGCCCACCCAGGAAAGAACAAAGAAAGGGGGGTGTAGGGGTGGGTTTGGCAATTCAGTAAACTGATACATCTTAAAAAATCATGGGCTCTGGAATCTGTATCCCATAAAGTCACCTTGGTGCAACATTAGGGGGGCTTGGGAAAGATGGACTTCTGGGTGCCACAGATGCTGTGACTGGTTTTCAGATCTGCAGAAGAGGAGCCCTGAACCACTGGACTGTGACTTCAAAATTATCCCTGCTCTGATCAGAAGACTAACCTAACTTTTTAATGCTGCTTCAACCTCTGGCTTCCTTTTCTTAGGTGGTGAATCTTCTCCATAACCTTGTTCCATAGCTGGGGAAAAAGTTTCCTGCAGTATGTGGATGGACGCTAAATTTTTAATTTAAAATAGCTTCTGTTTCTAAACCAAATCAGGAAGCAAACTGCCAGTTGCTAGCTTCCTTTGTCATACACAATCCCTGCTGACACTTCCAACAGCATAGCCAATTTTCAGAAAAGGCCCGGTACAAAGCTGTTTGGTGCTTGCTTGACTGTTTAGTTGTTTGAATAGCAGGTAATTGCAGTACCACTGTACCTTTGCAGTTTTCTGTTATATATTGGTTTCAAGGGAAAACACTCATTATCTCCTATTTCAAAACAATTTTATCTAGTTAACTTTGCAGCTGCAGTAGTAGGTATGTGACTATATTATGTATCAACTAAATACTGCCTACTCACACAGCATGGCATTTGTTTCTACTAATCTACTGAGGTATTGTGACTCAGAAGGAAATACTGTTTTGGTTAAGGTATTCATGGTTAGGATGGTAGACAGAGGACTTGGGCTAAAGGAATTTTCTTTCTCAAAACCTGTAAGTCTTTTTCTCAAGTACAAAGGCATTTCTGAAAAATAGAAATCTGAGAGTATGGTCTATCTCATTGCATATGATGCAGAATGCTTGAGTTTAACTTATGCACATTTAGAAAAAAATCTATATAAATCCTTAAATCTATAAATATAGATTAAATATAAATATGTGAATCATTTAAATCTATATAAATCCTTAAAAGGCATATTTTCAGGCTACTGACAAAAAGGCTTTTTTGGAGATACAGTAAGATGATAATTAAAGCATCCTTTTAGCTCTCCATCTCAAATTTTATTCTTATTCTTGGAAGTCCAAGCAAATGTCAATGAGACATTTAAAACACTTTCATGAGGAAGACTCAAGCTACAGTCACAGATCAAGGAAAATTCATATCCATATCTAAGCTGTTCTAAAACCCTGAGAATAAACCTAAAAGCCGACTTTTGTCAGCAGCTGCCTCTTGTTTCACCTCAAAGCAACAAGTAATTCAGAAGCTGAAGAGGCCAAAATTTATTCTTCTTATTATAAAACTCCCACTTCTTTCAGTATAAAAGAAAAAGTGAATGAAATACCACCTTGTTACTTCTTCTGCTACTGATACCTTTGCAGGATGCCCATAAATCTGCCTACAGTGCATTTTGCTATCAGACACAAGTAGACACTTGACATCCTGTAAGGCATTGAAGTAATTTAGGAAATACTCTCAATCACAAGTTTGCAGAGCACATAGAACATAGCTATCAGACTGGAAAGGAAAGGGAAAAAAAAAGCAATTATTTTTGAATGCTATGAAGAAGTCAGTTGACACTGTTTATAGGAGTAGTAGGAAATAGAAGTTTTCTTGATATTCCTCTTACTTAGTCTTACATATTTGTGATCCATTGGGTGGCATTTCTGCTGTGAAACTCCCTCAGACAAGCTATATTGCAGCTGTAAATTCTAGATCTAGCCCACAACGTTGGGAAGCATTCCTGAGCAGGTGGTTTCGTTCAATAAAACATTGAAGTACCATAGTAAATAATGCTCTTGAATTATTTACCAGTCATTTTGCAGTGCCACATTAAACATTTCCAGAGGCAGCTGAAAGTGAAAGGGACAGGAACATTTGGCAGTGAACAGAGTGCTGTAGGGCTGTTTTGACTGGTGATGTTGAGGCCAGGGGAGGAAATGAGTGTCTGATTGACACTGTTGAAGATGGTCTTTGACTTATAAAGAGCAGAGACAACTGGGCACTTAGAGGTCATTTGTTCTTTCCCTGCCTCTTCCCCACTGAAGAGAAGTTTAATCCTTCCCTCTCTTCTCCAGTTGGCTTCTGTCTTTGTCCCTGATTTTGGGGAAAAGTGACTTAATTTTCAAGAAAATGGGGTCTAATAGCATGCAGGGAGCAGCAGGAGAAAATTTTCCCCCAAATCAGTCAAATTCTCACAAATCAGAACAAAATATCACCAAAGGGGAAAGAGATTGTGGAATTAGATGACCTTGTCCGTATACTAGAAACTTCATGTACTAAAAATAGAATAGATACCAACACTTTGAGGATATACTGCATGTAAGGACAAGGACAGTGATAGAACAAAATTACCTAGTCAGCCAGGCAAGCAATCTGCAGACTTTAGTGTCCTACTTCTAAAGTCAAATGGCATGAGACAGTTCACTGCAATCAGCCTCAGGGAAATTTTAAAGAGAAAAATATATATATGTTTGATTTGTAGTATCCTGCTATTAAAAGAAAAGACCAGCTATTTTTACCTATGAAAAGTACACCCTTAGAATGATCAAAGGTTTCATATTGTTCTGTGAACTAAATATCTGTATATGTCTGTACCTGAGAATCTCTCTTTATATTCTTTGCAATGAACACTGTACTGAATGGATTAAACATGCAAGCAATTTAGCACTTGTAGGACTTCAAGTGTAAAACCTAAATCAGCTAATGCAAAATGTACTATCACTCCCTTGAAATTTCCTGAAGGAGATTTGAAGCATAAAACGCCTTCCCATCAATATACAAATTGAAGGCACTATTCTTTACTTCCTTCTCTCCTTTGTCTCAAGGCACTGAAAAAATGCCAACACAATCTAGCCATCCTGCATCAGCTCTATCTAAAGATGTATCCATGGCTGTCACCTCCAAAAAGTGCATTTCAGGTGCAGCCTGGTCCACAGCAACCCCACCTCTGCCTGATCTGGATTATGTAACAGGATCAAGCATGAGTCACACAACTGCTTTTTATAGAGCAGCCTGTTTATGAGTCAAAGCAAAAGGCAAGCCTAGGTCACAAGAAGAGATAACTTGTGTCACTGTTGCTTCGTGGGGGATTCCATAAAGATCTGGACACTGAATGGCCTGGAAGATGTAGCTCTATTGCAATGCACTTTGCCTGCTTTCCCTCTCATCAGACCTCTAACGGGATAGAGACACAGAACTGTGTGAAGTACAAAAGCAACAAGGAGAGAGCAGGGAAATGAAGGAGAAGCATTAAAATGAATTTTAAAAGATTAAGACACTTTTTTAAAAGATTTATTCTGGCTGGATCTCTCCAGGTTTAAAAAAAAAAAAACAAAAAGAGAGAATGAACTAGGTATAAACAGGGCTTTTTTCTTCCCTAGTCATGACACATTTTAATGAGATTTGAAATGAGCACAGGAAGACAGAGTAAGATAACAGGGTTATCTCCAACTCTAAATCTTCACACTATTTATGAGGTTAAATTTGCAGGCTATGCTGCTCACTTACATTTCCATAAAGTAGCATAATAAAAGAAAAGGAACAACTAGATGGTAGCAATTTTTCCTCTGAACTGTCCTTTCTGAAAAAATATATGCAGTCCTGTGGGTTCTGGAGTTCTTTCTACCTCTGCAGAACAATCTCCCTTTTGTATTTTATCCTTTCTTTGTGCAGAGATAAAGTATGTACATCCAGACTCCTACTCCCCTAAGTGGTATGACTCATTCACACAAGCATCTGTACCCCTTAAGGGACTGTCAGTGCCTTTTCCTCTTAACTCATTAATTTTACTTTTCTGTTATACTGAAGAACTGCTAATAATGTAACTTTTCCCAATTGATATTCAATCTCTTCTATGCCCCTGTAGGCATTTTTTCTTCTTCAGGGCTGAAAATGCATGTTGAACTATCCCCACAGATGCCGTGACAGAGTCATATATCTCCTAATATTCACTTCATCTCTTGAAATATCCTGTGTTCTGCAAACTGCAAGTAGGCATTAATGGCAGGCAGCAGTTTCTGCAACAGAAAGAAGTCTTAAAATTTCCCACTGCCATCCAAAGTACACCTGCTCCTGCTCCAGTACAGCTACAAACTGGCTAGCCATTTTCTAAGCATTTTTTTCCTTAAAGCTCTCAGAGGTAGTTATAAAATCTCATGGCTTCCTTTAACTTTGGATACCTTTCCTCTGTGTTCCTGAATTAATCTTAGAAGTGGCCTTTAAGCCATGGTAAGCTGGAAAAAAAATATTTCACCAATTCAGTGATAACATTAACATATTAAAAAATAAAAGGAACACAGTCATACAAAGGAGAGCATGCCATTTTTCAAGACATTTTCTTTCTCAGCCTCTCTCACAAAGCACTAACAATGGTCATCTTCTGGTCTTTTATTGTGGGATTGTATAAGTTAACAACAGGAGAACTGGAGTCGACCTCTTTTGAGGAAAGCTGGTATATTGTCCCAGTTTACACTGGTATGAGTTGCTATTCCTAAGTCTTTTCCTTGTTTACGAGAAGTGTCAGTATTTGTAAGGGAGAGGAGCAAAATAACTAACACAAATATTAGTTTTTAACAGTAAATGGAGCTTGCAGTCAGTAAAGGGTGACGTATTTCAGGATCTCCCTTAGCACTTTCAGAAGAGGTGCAATATTAGTTAGCATTATATTACTCAAAAATGACACAGGTAATTGTAAGTTTAATTGGAAACTTGAACTCTTGTCTCTGCTGAATGGAAAACATCCCATTTGCCTCACCAGTCTTTGATGAAATTCTGAGATCATATAGTATGTCTGTGTTTGCAGAGATTAATAAGACAACAACACAGAAGTAGATAAAAGTTCCTGTTTTAAGTAGTTTCTTTGGTGCTTCCGACACTTCAGAAACAAAGGAGTACTAACTACTGATAATTATGTCATTTCAAAGAGAAATAGCCATTTATTTCTCATCTGTTATTCACCTCAATTAATTTTGAGAGTAGTGCAGTGTGTTGTGATTCTTCTCTATTTAAAGTCATTTAAAGGTTTAAATAACTAAGTTCAGAAACTACACATATAAATCCATGAGTCATTGTGGCATAGCTTTGAAATACCTCTTTCTTTGAAACAGCTGCTTCCATTAAAAGTAAGGTTCAAAGCTACTTACTGAGTGTTATGGGTATGAAAAAATAAACTATGCTAATGGGATGTAAATGATTAACGAAAACTAGGTAGAATAATAGCTCTGAGACTGTTAAGTTGCTGTGCATGTCAGTGAAATATAAGGTCTGATACCCTTTTAAATCTCAAGAGGTAAATAAGATAATAAGGATTAGGGAGATTTGTATAACACAGTAGGAGTATGTTTTGGTGAACCCATTCAGAATCCTCTTCCTCCATTGCCATAGCAAGTCAACACAGGAGTGTCCTAAACTCAAACTGGACTAAGAAAATTGTCTAACATTTTCTGAATGTCAGTACCAGTATTCCCTCTGGGCCTCTACATGTAATACTGCCCCAAAACAGCATCCCAGCTGTAACCTCTAAGAGTGAAGTGGAATGCCAGTTCTGTTAGGCAAGTGTGTACCAGCCCTGTTCACATTTTGGTGTTTGTGGTCCTCTAAAGTGGCCTTATACGAAGAATATACTTGGTCTATAATCATACAGGCTGAGGTCTGCAGATCAGTTCTGCAGGGTGAATGCTTTCACTCAGATATTTACATATGCTTTAAAGGAGCAAATACTATTACCACTTTCTAAGCATCAGAAGCAAATTTGTTGTGTCCACATTGTCCAACAGATCGTACTTACACTGAGAAAAGTGTCAGGCAGAGATCCTTCCCTTATCACTAGGAGAGCTGGCTTTCAACTATATAAGTGTTAGGGTCAGGAGAGGTGAAGTTAATTAGCATTCATTGATTCTCTTTTGCTTTTGGGATCTCATCAGCTGACACTCATCCTTCTCCTGCTGAGGCTAGAGCTGAATGATTTGGGCTGTCTGAGGTCTCAGGTATCTGGGGAGGATGAGAAATGTGAGTGGGGGACAAACAAGTCAGATCTGGCCAAATCTGGTCTTAACACCAACTAGTGGTTGATGTTGCTGCTCTTATTGGTTCTTCATTGAGGCACAACATACAGTTCCCTGTAAGATATTAAATGGGAAGTTTTCACCTCTATTTCTCCTAACTGATGAAGATATGAATCTATTTTATGCGTAACACTTACTTTCTATACCTCAGACACAAGAGTCTTAACAAAACCACCATCACACAGCTCACAAGAAAGAGGAGGTAAGCTGAGCTGACAGTTATACAATATATTGAACCTGAAGTTTTGTATATATAGACCACAAATGACACCATCCTAAGTATGCTGGAACCACTAATGCAAACTAAAGTTAGAACCAGATTTTCCTTATTTCTACCAGGAAGAATCACCAAATTTGAACAAAATCACTGGAGGAAAAGCAGATTGAAGAATGTGTGTGAATGTGACCTCCAAAGTCCCAAATTCTGTAGTGCCTTTACAGAGCACTACAGCTATCAAGAATTACCCTTGGAAAAGGAGCTGTCAAGTAAATGCCTTCCTGTTCACATCATGCGGTACGTACAGATCCTAAGCTCATCCATGCCTCATGATTGAGCAGACAGGTGTCTTCCCTGCAATCAATGTTGATTAAAAAGTGGTTTTGTGGTACTGACAATCTGATGGGACTAAAATAAAATCTCCTAGACCCTCTGGTAATGAAAATTTTTTTGCACAAAAGGAAGGAGTACAAAAAGGATTTCAGACTCCTATTTATTAGCTTTAAAATTGTAGAAAGTTTTTCTCCAGTCAGTAGCTAATCCTTCTTTCATTTCTGCAGCCGTTAAGCACATTTTGATTGATTACAAACAACTCTCTACCACAGTGGACCAGAATTCATCAGATCAGACTTCTGAAGAAGAAAAAAGCCTTGTCGTTGGTGCACTGAACAGAAGAGAATCATAGTGAAATCAGGTTAAAGTATCCTTCACCCAACTGAACCAAGTGCTAACAGAAGATTAACAGTGTTGGATGCTGTCTTTTATAACCTCTGACCTTTTTAGGTTATCATCTTGGGAAAGAGAACTAGAAATGTCTCTCTTCTGGGTAGCAAATATTTAGAGACGTGTGCTATTAAGTGGTGGTATCTGCACAGGAAGGTAAGAAATTCTTCTCTCTTGCTTGTGCTTTGGACACACCTATTAAGATTTGTGATTCTCCATTGTTCTTGACCTGGCAGGAGTATTGTACAAGCCTGACTAATAAAAGTGTTGCAGAGTTAGATGTTCTATAATGTATCAGTTTCTTAATAACTTCACTGCATCGAGCTGTGGACAAAACATCAGCCGATCAACTGGTTTAGTTTTTTGTTTCCATATTTTATTTAATCTTGTATTCCAAGGTCCACTGTAACATGGAAGAGTTAACTGAATTTACAAAATCACATCGCATCACATTTACATTTTAAATAATTAGACTTTCTCCTCCTAAAAAGTGAATGACCCATGGTTCCTGAAAAGTATAATGAACTTCACAAGGAAGAGGGGGGGGGAAATAGTTCCCCTCCAAATTGTAGTCCTGGAGGAGGTGGAAATAAGGGTCCTTTTGGTTTCAGTGACCAGAGGTTTGTACTCAGAGTTAGTTAATTCAAAATAATTGTATAATGAAAATGTGAAAGCAAGTTGCTTGCAAACTGTAGAGAAAAAAAACAGCACAGGCTTTTAAGAGCACACAGGGTTTTTTTGCTTTCTGGGAAGATCAGGCATGAACCTCTGTGTTCTGTGGCAAAAAAAAACCACTGTAGTTCCCATGCCCAGCACAATTCAGGGTTAGAAGCATAAGATACAAGCTGAGAGTAAAAAGCAAGTACTCTGGCTCATGAAGCTAAACCAGAGATAGTGGAACACACAATCAATTTGTTTTTTCAAGAAATATCCTGTCTCCATAAATTGATTCATGGGACAAAGCTGCCAGCAGCCAGCGCATGAAGTCATGCAGGAAGTCAGAAACATGCTGAGAATGTGTGAAAGAAGGAAGCTTCAGCAACTGCAGGGAAATGTCTCCGACAAAAGCCTTATAAAATTTGGTGTTTAAAAAAAAAAACAAACCAAAAAAAAAAAAAAACCCAAGACATTTAAAAAGAATTTAAATTTCCTGAACAAAGGCACCAAGAGGCACCTATCTGGTGACATCAGGTCCAATTATGACCATAGCTGAGATGGATATGCTTTTTCACTTTCTGGCCAATGCATCTTACATTAGCCAGTGTAGGCTGTGATTCAGAATAAGAACCTTTAGTTTTAGAAGGATTCTGAACACTGCAGAGATGATTTATATCCATACTCTTCCTGCCTTCATAAATCTGATGACTCTGAAAGTTGAAAGTCTTAGATCTTGTAGATTAAAAATGATGACAACTAGAAGTCTCATTAAACTAGCATGGTTAATATACTGGTAAATTAACAAGTAAATAAAAAAAAAAAAATCCACCTGGTTAAAAGCCAACAATGAAATCATAAAATTGAAGGAACAAAATGCCTTTGACTAGTTCTATGCTTCCATGTGCCGCATCACGTTCCACTTTATTTTAAAAATAACATGTAAATACATGAGGAATCTCCTACATCATCAGGGTAGGTTCTGTTGCACCACTTATATATCTTGATATCGTTTTCTCTAGAACGCGGGAAATGTTAGCCAATTATCTCGAAAGTTATTCCATGTTAAATCGCGTAAGTAACTAAATTTGAAGCATGTGTTAAAGTGTCTTTTGTGCATTTCTCACTGAGGAAAAATGAATACATCTGTCGCTTTAAAACAAATGTCTTTGAGGTATGTATCACTAGAATTAGAAAAATATGTCAGAATTTTTGGAATGTCACATAATCAGATTTATATATAACCTAATATCTTATTAATACTAGCCTTTTAAGAAACTCTTTTTATGGAAAGTTTCAAGCAAAACTGTTTTTAAAAGCAAGTTAGAGGTAGAAAGGGTATAATTTTTTACACAATATAAAGTGGGAGGACTTTTTTATTATTATCATCATAAAATCCTTCTTTTGAAGTACTAACTTCTCAAGAAAGGAGAGATGAAACAATGTGAATAGGTAAAGTTTCCCTCTTATGATAACTAGGTTCTTGTCAAATAGTTGAGGCACAAGATATCCTTGAAATTCAAACAGTATTCTGTTCTCCACATAGTACCAACAATTATGCTTAAAAAATCTGCAGCTGGCTGTGGTTTTTTTCCCCTAAACATGGTGAATTTTAGTCTGAAAACTTATTACACTGTTTTAATAAATGTTATTGGTTGTTTATAGAAGACAATTGTTAGTTAAGTGCAGTTAACATAATCTCATTCTAAAAGGGAAAATTCTGGAGGAACTTGAGGCAGTTTTGGAAGCTTCCTGCAGATCTTGACTACACTGCTAGTGCAGCAAGATGCACCACACAAAACAACCATTTCTTTTCAGATGTTTAGAATCCAGGCTCTTTTTCAAGCTTCTGTTCCTTTCTGAACCATCATCAGTTTACGGCCTTGTTTCTAAATAGGCACCCATGAGCTTACACATTCAGATACACAGTCACAGATGGTTCAGAGACCAAGCTGTAATCTATCATAAGAAAGCTGAGCTGATTTAATAATGACTGCTATGAAATATCTGTACAACTCAAACTGAGTGGATTAAGGAATGGCCAACTGACAGCCTTCAAAAGCATCTGTCAGTGAAGAAACTGTCACAGAACAAGGATTTATTTTATATATATATATGTATATCTATACACAGACTTTTCAATACAACTCCTACAACTAAAACCCGAAGTCACTTCTGGTAATACCTATGGATGCCTCAGAACTGGAACTTGTACCTTGAAGAAGGTCTAAGGTAGAACTGAAGTGTTAAGTCCCCTATTATGATACAAAACCTTAATCTTGCTAGGGCTAAAGAAAAGCTCACTTTGGAGCATTTCAAGTATCATTTTAACTTTAAAATTTCCATCTAATTCCATGGTTCTGAGGCCTCAGATTTATCTAATTTGTTTTCAGAAAAAAATTTTGCTTTACAGTTGTCCTTAATACCAAAAAAATGGCTTCACACACAGAATAACTCTGGGTACATCTTGCTGTTTACTATAGAGGTTTTTTTCTTAATACGATATTGAAGTTTTATTTGAAGTATCTGAATGTAACAGAATGCATTCTTCATAACAGCATTTTTTTTCCAAATATCTTTATCTTTCTGATTTTTATGTCTGCTATCTCCCTTTAAGAAGGAAAGGGTAAACAGTTATTGAGATTGATATTTCTTTATGCCTTTCATAGGAAAGAACAGATTTGCAATATTAAATTTTTATTTTTATGCAAAAAAATGTGAGGTACTTCATCCAGGATGAGAGAGTTCAAAAATTTTATTTACTGACTATCGTTAAACCAAGGATTGTAGGCACTTGTGATTTTATGAAGAAATTCTAAGTCTTGAATCTTTTCCAAAATATTTAGCACAATTTTGTCATGATGAGTAAAATTAAACAAAACTGTCCCAAATCAGGCTTAGAAACAGCCTTTACCTTTTTAACTGCAGCAGTTAAGACAGTATTATTATTTATGGTGGTGAGGAAATAAAAAAAAAACAAACCAAAAATCCACAACAAACAACAAAACCAAACAAAACTACAGCAAAGAAATGAGAGACAAGAAACGTATGTAGCTTGCTAGTAACCATTAACAGTGGTGCCATTGGCCTAATACGACACACAATTCTCCATGCCAGAAACATCTTTCTGACATTCAAGTACAGCACAATATTTGTTAAGCATTTTACAAATATTTCCCTTATAGCTGTTCCACTCCATCAGAACAATTGAATGCACTTTATATTGTGTGTATGTTAAGCTGGATGGGTGAATGATTGCATCTGCCTTCAGATTCTATATAACTCCCTTTGCACATTTCTCATTAAGTCAAGGGATAAACAGAGGGGCTCATAAAGTCAGTATCAGTCACAAAAGTCTTCACAGAGCATTGGGTACCTCCTGCCCTTCTCCAGGGAAATGGCTGCCTGAGGAAGCAGAACTTCTTGGGAAGAAGCACTGGTCAGTGTGTAAAGAACTATTTAAATTTTAGTTTTTTCCTATCTGAGCTGATTCCTCTCTCATTTTGAGTCCTCTGCTTATGTAAGACTGCACTTCCACAGACAGTAATGTAACAGTGTGCTACACTAGAGCACTTTGAAATCCTTCACTGTCTCAGTTTACTTCACTAACCTTGAAAAAAATACCCGGGTTTTGCATAGTGTTGTATGTCCTCTGATTTAATGAGTTACATGAACACAGAAATTCAGTAGGTTGTTAGAGCTTGCCCAAATTAAACAGTGGGACAACATGGCCAGGAGTAGTGACAGGGTATAGGAAAAGGGAGTGGGACCTTTTCTTTCTGGCAAGAGTGTGATGTGACATGAACTCAAAGGTTTTCAGTCATGTAAACATAAGGCTCAGATCTGCTGCCCCAGAAGGGAATGGACTTCTTGTATGGACTGTGTCATGAAAGCTCAGTGGATGTCTTGCGTAATGTAGGGTTTGAAAACCAGTACAAAGAGCTTAAGCTGCCTCCTTCATCCTGTGTCATAAAATCACAGCCTAAAAGTTAATTTATAACTCTGTAAACATAGTTGTAATTTAATCAGATGAGAGTGAACTGTAGAAGTAACATCATTGAAATATCAGTTCTAGGTTCTCTTTCTGCACTCCTGTTTATCTCATCAAAATCTCATAGGTATCTCATAGAGATACTGAGGAATAGTACACAAATGCCCAACAACCATGTAGTATGGTGCTGTAGTCGTATGACTGTAACAGTGTAAAGATACTAGTTACATAGGACTGTAAGAGAAAATGTTTGTCCTCAGATCAACTATTACTGAAACAATGCAATCCCTTTTTAAGGAGTTACCCAGAATACCTTGATTGGGGAACAGCACGTATCTACCATCAATATTTGGCTTTAGTCAGAGAGAACAAACCCATCTGTTTTTCCTGTGTTGCAAAGGCAAGTCAGAAATATTTTTTAATTCACTGTGTTAAAATCAGCACAGACAGCAATACTTTGAACAAGTTCTTACCATGGCCAGGATCTTGCAAGTAGGTCACAGTTTAATACCACTAATGTAATCTCTGTTTGGTGCCTGAGGCTAAACTCTGTTGATTTAATGTGTTATTCAAGCTTGATGCTTACTGCTTACTAGTGGGGAACTGGAAGCCTGAGATGGGACCAGAGCTGAAAGGCTTTTGGCATCTTGTAACAGTTTCTTCAGGATTCGGTGAAGAAACCTACTTTTTGTTCAGGTTTCTTCTAATCTTAAATGGAAAAGGTTGTCATTTTTTGGACAGAAAGAACATTGATTAGTATTAAAAATTTTTGACAAATAATTTTCAAAAAGGAAAGCAATAAAATAAGGGTTTATTTTGCACCTGGTTCAATATGTTATGAGACAATTTCATAGTTTGCTTACATTCGTAAGCAATTGGTACACAGCTTTGGTTGCTGATCAGTGTTATTTATGCCAAAGACCTCTGCTGCATGTGATCTTGCCATTCTTGCTGACAAAGAATAGCAAACAATCTAATCCTGTCAATTTCATTTGTCATTTATATAGCGGTGAGATTATTCTGACCATATGTCAGAACTTGCATTTTTTCTCCAAATCCTAATCCTTTTTTTGGCTCTGTTTTGGGGAAGAGGATGTCTGTAGCCATTAGTGATAATGAACTACAGATGGCTCTATGGTTATTTCTAGCTCACAAGTGTTTCAGTGATGAAATTGGATACATGGTACCTCAGCCTCTATGACAGACATGCTAAAGCTAGAGATGAGAGACTCCCAGCTTCAGAGCAGGAAGTCCCATAACACTGGATATTAACATCTCCAGGAATGTTGGACTACTTAGATGAAAATAATATAAAAATAAAAGGAAATGTTTAGTCTCTGACATAAAAGTGTTCATATAATATATCCATTTTCTTTTCAGAAACTACAGCTTTTGAGTCAATCCATATTTCTTCCTGAATCTGAATCTAAAATTATTATTTCCCCTCATCTGAAAAGTTTTGACAGTAATCACTGTTGCCAGTCTCAGAATTGGCTTCTGCAGATTTGTCCTTGATTTCCCTGTAAGAGAACTTGCACCCTCAGATGTGTGCATATCTGTGTGTGTGTTTGTTTGTGTGTGTGTGTGTGTGTGTTTGTATGTTTGGTTAAATATTCACTTCTTAAGTTACAAGAAAGCATCAGAAGCAAGACTAGAATTTTTTGTATCTCCATTATTGAATTATTTCCTTTCTGATTTGCTTTTTCTATATTCACAAAACATTTAAGTATACGTTGTTAAAAGAACATCTCTGCCTCTCTTAAACACGAGTTCACCGTTGGTGTTAGGCATGTATTCTTTAGTAACACTTGTAATTTCACACATTAGGTTAATATGCACACTTTACCTTGAAGACTAGCAAAACCATCACAAATCTAAGCCTTGATTTTCCTTCAGTCAAAGATAGAGACTGCACTCATCAACCAAACTGCTGATTTACAGCATAGGTCCTTGGGTTCATATGGTATTAGCAGCTATTACACTTGTTCTTTTAAACCAGTGACTTTGGTAGACAGGCTGTTTGCATGTACGTCATGAAGGTGAAAGGGTAGCAACAAAACTCTCAACTACGATAACAAAAAGTTTCAGAAAAAACAGGATTTTTTCACCATTTTATAGATGAAATTACAGTCGGGTTTCTTTGGTTGTAAATAACGCATCTTTAATCTTTATTTGTAAATTAGTATGCCAGAATAATTTCCTAGACTGTTTCTCTATTGTGGGGTTTTTTTTTGTATAGTCTATTGTTAGTTTCCTGTCTCCTTTAAATACAATAATCTTAAACTTATATTTTGGACAAATAGCATTCTACCAATTAAAACAAACAAACAAAAAAAGAAGCAAATATTTAGTTAATTCTCTCCAGTTTTAATTACATCTATCTGTCAAGATGTGGTTCAAGAATGAGTTCAGGAATTAAACCAGAGTGTTAAAAAAATTGAAATGATCTATGGCTGAACTTCAGCTTTCTAGTCCTTCAAACAGAATCCACAGTGGTGTCTGAAAGATCCGGGTTCAGGAAGTGAATTAAGAGCAATGGTCTAGAGTTAGGTAGTAGCAAACACTAAGGCTAGGGGAGGACATATGAAACCTCATGTTGTTTTTTTTTCTTCCAGTAACTCTATGTACAGGCCTTTTGTCAAGTACCTGGAGGTAAAAAAACAATCACTTTTGCATACCTTGTTTGATCATATGAACTCTATGCCCTGCACCTATAAACATAAAAGTAATATGGTATCATTTATTACAAATATATGTGTATAAATACAAAGCCATATGTTAAATACAAGTTCTTCATTAAAGAAAGTTCTTCTTTAAAAAAATAATTTTTTAAATTAATGTTTCCGAAAATACGAGCTTGAAAAATTGGACTGTGGAAGCCTGCAGTTGTGTATGGTGGCCATTAATATTGTCCCTCTTTGTCGGCACAGATGTCAATCATCCATTTGTAGAACATAGATTGGGTCACAGTAGTTTATTTATTCCACACGTGTATCTACCACTCCAAGGATCCATGTATTTCATGACTATGTAATGATTAAATGTAGTCCCCAAAATCTGAAGATCAGAAATAAACATTTCATTAATTTTTTAATAAGCTGATATTTTGGTAATGGTTGTGCTACAAAATATTGCAGACATACACAATGATTGTCGAATATTAGGTGATATAACGCATACAAAGAATCTGTATAATTTAAACTCATTGATGACTGAGACATTAAAAACAAATACACAAACAGTAATCATCTTCATTTATTTATTTATCCATGTATCTTTTTGGCATTCAGATTGCCTTTGATTTCACTGCACAGAACATTTCTCATTCATGAAGGAGTACAATCTTATTAAAAATTAATTTAGAAGCATATTTAAAATTTAAACATGCTTATGGATTAAGACAGCAATGATACAAAACTTAGAGAAAAGTTTAGCTAAGATATAAAACAGTTGAATCTGAAGCTCTCTGCTTCTACCTGTTCAGCTATATTTCTTGTGACACTACCAGCAGACTAGCAGATCTCTTGAACTGAACAAATTAATGCTTTGCTGTTGCTCCTGCTGTGTTTGTCATGAACCATCTGTGCAGCAAAGGATGACTTTTTGTCACTTTCTCCTCAAGACTTCAGGATTAGCTGGTTTTCTAAAAGTGATTTCTTTGGTACTATTATAAATAGATAAGGAAAAAAAACATCCCCTTGTTCTCTCTCCCAGTGGGCTTTTATCTTTCCTCTGCCAGAAACCAGAATGCTGAACACAAGCCAGAACAATGTCAAATTAGCCTAAAAAACTTCTAGTTGTCTACCTTTGAACAGATGATTTTCGAATTTAGTTTGTTTTGGTAAGAATGGCCCACAACAACAGAAGCAGTTAGTTGTGCCAAGTTATTTCATTTATGATTAGCTTGAAAACAGCTGCCTAGACAAAAACAAGTTTTAGTTTTCTATTTATATTATGTGACATATAGGACTTTACATAATGTGACTCGCATAGGGTGCCATACAGATTTTTAGTAGCTGAAACCAATTCCAGTTATTTTAAATTACAACTTATATATATAAATTTAACTGAGATGTATATGTAACACAATAATTTCAGGAACTATAGTGTCATGTGTGAATTTTAAGTTTACTTCCACCAGCAGTGTAAAAAAAGGAGCAAGGAGCAAGAGCTGATATCCTTATGATGTTTTCTTGTAAGAAAAAAATATACAGCTAATGCCACTCTGAACTGGAGACCTGGGGCTAGTTTTCATCATTAAGAATTACATTAACTCAAGATGCCTTCTGCAGGTCTACATGTGACCCCTTTGCAATACATGGGAAATTGAGAACAAACCTGTCAGAATAACTGTCATACTGGAATACCCAACTTAGAACTATCTGAAAACAATATCTCAAAATCATGGGAAACAGGAATAAAATTCCAGTTTTAGCTTCTTCAACAATACCGGGAGAGAGACACATGGTGCCTTGTCACTGGGCAACATATTCTACCGATTAGAGGAGAATCTTCTTTGGTTTAATCAAGTTGGGTTTTTTTCCTAGAAAAATAACTGTTTCTAGTGAAGGGTGGAACCTACACCATTGTGGAAAATACTGGCTAAATTTTGCCATATTATGAAATGCTCTTCTAAATATTTGCAAGTGAGAAATACCAGAAACTACGTTTTTTTCTCCCCAGTGTCTTATAACTGTCATATTTTTTTTTTCTAAGGTAGAGAGAGTCTGTCCTGACCATAATGATCTCAGGTGACATCATGCCAAATCCTTTCCCATTGTATCTGAGGTGACATGACAGTACATTACACAGTGAAGTGACCTGATGAAACCTATAAAGAATGTTTGAGCTTTTATATTATAGATTTATTTTTTTCTTTTTTACTTTTAGCCTTCTTCTAGGTAAAAATAGAATGCTTTTATCCGACATTTTCATTTGTTGCTACACAGAGAATAATAGGATGACAAAGTACTCTCTAGAATTTTTCCATAACCCAAGAGAAAAAGATATAAAAACAAACTTTTTGGGTGTTTTGACATACAAGACTTCTATAATAGGATTTAAATTCATCGTAAAGTATTTATATATACTTCAATTTTTGTGTGAATTGATTGTAAATAGGAAAATGAGCTACTTTGTTTTAAACCATAAAGTCATAACTGTGTTTTAATCTAATGTGGACTTTTTAAAAACCAACTCATCAGTTTAAGGCTGAGCCCTTCAAATATTATCTACCTCAGTGAGTCTACAAGCTGTAATGCTTTCACTTGAATAGAGTCCATTTCAAGGTGAACAGTATAGTTAAAGGACCAGGCCTCAGATATAAGCAATAAAGCTGAGGCACTTTCCATGAACAGTGGAAAAGCTATAGAATTAATCCTAATATACACGATTATACAACCTTTTTGTATTACCTGAAAAATTCAACTTTGTTTATCGATAGATTTGAAGCAGAAAATACATTTAGAACCTTTTTTTCTGAGCTCATTTGCACTGATTTCACACCAGTGTAATTTCCTATACTTTAATTGTATTACTTTTGTTTTTCCTCATTGTAGGCAGTCAGACCTAAACCCTTATTATCCCTCAAAATAAATTGTTCATTATTTTAACAGCTTCCTGCAGTCAGATCTTCTCAGCATGTATCACATTTCTATTTCTTAAGTTAGAAATGTAAAGCAGTTGGGGGCCTAGCTGTTTTAACGTCCATATTTGCTTAGATGAAATAGAGATGATTTTATGTTTCTTTGTTAACTGATATGTGGTCTTTTAGCTTGTTCAACTATATTTAGAAAGACTTATCAGGCACCATTACTGAGAAGAGAAACACAAACTAAGACCAAGATTTGAATAAGCTAATTGAAGTTTTTAAAAATCCAACAAACTTCTTTGCTGAACTGCATTCATTGTGCTGCTAAGATGAAAAGACAGGCAAGGACAGTTGAAAAGCTGTAAAAATGGAAAAGCTCTGTTTCTAATTACTTTTCCCAGAAACATTAAAATAAGAATCAATTCTATACCCAAATCACTTGAAAATATAAATAAAGCTTCTGTATAAGTTTGGTAAACACAGCAATTCAACTCATTAATTGGCACTTGTGTTACACCAAAATCCTGAGAAAAAGCTACATTTTTTGGATGTTTGACCTGCAAATTGCCTACTTCCTAGTGATACAGACTTTCTGAAAAAAAATAAAACAAAAAAACTGAATTGTTTGATATTTCTTAATATGTTTCCATGTGAACAATTCTTCACCTATACTAAATAATTTCTAGAGTGAAGGACACCCTTTCTACAATTAGAGATCTATCTTCCATCCCCTTGTTACAAGCTAAGCCCTCTTTTGGGCTCAGCTAGCTTTTTATTCTCCTGTATTCAAGGACTAAATTAGGAGCCTTGTCATCCTAAATTCCTTCTAAGCAATTAGGGAAAGACAAGCAATTCCACAAGGTAACCCAGACATTAAATTATTATAGAAGAAATATAAAACAACAAAGTTCTTAATGTGGGTACCTGCAGCCAGGTAGGATCAATCCAGGCCAGACATCCTACAAGAGGATCTAATATTAAATTGTGATGTTAGAACATATCCATAAGTTCCAGCTACTACCAAAACTTCATGCAGAAATCTTTCAGAAATAAATGAACTTTTCACAGAATAAATAATGAATAAGGGTTTCATGATTTGGTTCTATGTAGCAGCAAATATTTTAAGCAAGAGAAATACATATGGAAGAAATCTGCACTTTCCCATCCACAGCAATTCAAAGCAGATGCAGAGTGGATCTAAAGATTTTGGGAATGTATGTTGATGATATGTGTTGAAGTAAAATAGCCTATTATACCCACAGCTCTTGAAATATGTATATGACCTTCATTTTTTCGTTTCATGTGCAGGATTTCCACCAGAAGAATTGGTACACAGTGTGGAAGAAAATCTAGTAAGCTTAACAAAAATCAATTAAACCCAACTTAACTGGTTTAAAGGGATGTTAAGTGCTCCTTCTGCTGAGTACTTAATACATTAGACTTAGTCTATCACTGGTGTATTTTATCAACAAAAGGTAGGATAAGGAAGTGCATCAGTGTTTAATTCCATTTTGGCCTCCTTGTTCCATCTGAGAGGAGGTTAAGTGAAGTATTGCTTGTACATGCTAGATCTGTACTTTGCAATGTGGCCTAATAGTGCACAGATGCTATAGTAGATATGACTGTGTGTATCTATAACAAATACACCCACAACAAAGGAAGATGATTATGGAATGATCTTACATACTAGACTCAAAATCAAGCCTACTGCCACGCTGTTAATTTGCTCTGTACCTGGCTGACTCCAGAGCAATTCAGTTTAAGACTTCTTGAAAATTGTTGTAGGGATGCCACAGCACAAGCTTTGGATTCATGCATAGTGCACAGTAATTATCACAATTTCTACCTCATACAGCAAAACATCTTAAATGCTAAAAACCACACTCACAAAACACTATGAACAAAGGCTTGATTCAAAGTTACTTGAATCAGTGTTAAATCTTAGATTCTAATAAGGTTTGAAACCAGAATCCAGTCTTGTGTCATGTATAAGTCTTCTCTAACTTCTGAAATGGCTCTTCATGAATGATATAAGCTAAAGGATAAATTATACTCTCGTGAAGGGTAAGGGAGGGTACTAAAATAAAGTGGGAAAGAGCTGGGTTACCCAGAAGCCTTGTCTATCTGCTCCTCTACAAATTCACTGTAAAGTATTTGATTCCAGCACTGCATATAAAGCTATCCTGAAACCAAAATGAACAAGGCAGATAGTCCCGGGTTCATGATTTTAAACAAAGATAGGTTTTGCCAGCCAAAGCAAGTAAAGCAAAAAAATGAACACAAACTGACAACCTCATCACAGTAACTTCTATGTTTTAAGAGTTAATCATGCTGCATTTTGACAGATCAGTAATGAAATCTTTCAGATATGGCTTGTCAGTCATTTATTAGGGGACATCTAATGAATAGCATATAAAGTAGGCTTATATAGCATAAGTCATAAGTCATAAACTATAACTATAGTTATAGACTATAAGTCATAGTATATATAGTATAGACTATAGTTATATATATAGTATATAGTATAGACTATAAGTCATATAGTATAAACTATAAGTCATATAGTACAACTGCCTGCTGACAGTTCAGTTTAAAAGTGAAGGATAGAGAAAATGCACTCCAGAGCAAGTTCCAGTTTTTCCACAGGAAAAGCTTTGTGTTAACAGTCTGCCCAGGTCTGGTAGGGGTGCTCCCCATCTCTGTGACCCCAAGTGCCACAAGGACACCAGAACAGTTGGCAAGGAAAATGTTAAGCACTGAGGAGAGAGACAGGCAAGTATTACCAGAATGATGACATATTAATTTCCTTAGAAAAGATAATTAAAATATACACCCTGAGGCATTTATATTTAAAGCTGACTTTATTGTCATTTTTTATTTTATTTATGCATAAGAATGATGAGAGGAACTATTATTCCCATTCATCTATCTTTTTCCCCAACATAATACAGCATGTAAAATTTAGCATAAAATTTACAACATAAGATACTCTTTTAAAAATGTTTCCTTTGGAAACAAGTTCTAACAAAAAACCTTGCTGAATGTTTAAAAGCCTAAGGGAAGAGATTAAAGGGTATCCAAGGAAGACCCCATTTTTATTTTTACATGGGAATGTGCAAACATAAAAATACAGCATTGTTAAAACAGCACAATAAGAAAATATCTAAAGGGTTAATAGAATAACTTAGTATGAGAAATAGATAAAATATTTATATAAATATATGCACATACATTCTGAAGATATATAGTTTTGTGAAGGAACTTTACAGGTTTTCATTCATAGTCTTCTAATTTTTTGACCTATGTTGGATTAAAAACTCAACTAGATTTTAAAACTATATCACTCAAACAGATTTGACTGGATGGAAATGTCACAGTCAGGAGCAGTTGCGACTAGAATCAGTTTGAGTATTCACTTATGAGTAGTGTAGCGCTAGGAAAACTTCATTTGTCTTCACATGGTCTTTTCCATACCTTTTGGTCATTTACGTATTACTTGATAGACTTGTTACGGTTATGAATTCAGATATACTGTTATCCTTCGTCATGCATGGCATGAGATCAGATTGATGATAAAAGACTGGGAGTAAGAGACTATAGACTAGAAGGGACAAATGAAAAATATAGAAAGTATTTCAGCACAGCTTGAACTTTCCAGAAATGTAACAGACCATGATAAGAAACTCACAAAGAGAAGCAGATACTCAGAAAAGCATGATAGCCTTCCAGTTTTTTTTTTTTTTAATATTCAGCTTTATAGCCACCAGATTAAATAGGCTAGAGAGACTTCATAAGAGGAAAAGCTGCATGGTTTTGAGACAGTGATAGGGAGAGGTGAAGAATAGTTGTCTACTGGAAAGAATGAATCTTTGAAAGGCTTCTGTTTCATATGAAGAAGGAATAAAAAGGGGAGAAACTTCCAAAGCTTGTGAGAATTGGAAACTACTGTTTCAAACGTCATGCCAAAAGGTTTGATATATGCAAAGAGTCCTTAATGTTATTATTGTGGTGATTGGAAACTGAATAAAATCAAAATTTTAATAATGAATGATTAGGAAAAAATAATATTAAGTAAAAAAAGCTTCAGAGGCTGTTGTTGTACCTATAGATGTAGTTAGGAATTACTAAATCGAAGATTAGGAAGAGACTTTCTGGCATAAGATGGAGAATAAAAATATATTTGTTCTAGATTATTAATAACACTACTTGGAAATACTGTCATTAGAGGAAAACAGTTATAGATGTTACTCTATATATGGAATTATTTCCTAGAGTAGTTCTTCCTGGTGTCTGAAAATTATTACCAGTTTCTTACTCATTCTGCATGTGAAACCACTGAGATGACTCGGGAGTCTGCAGGTCTAGAATTCATTTTTGAAACTCAGTATGCTTATTAATGCCAGTTACATCCTAATACAAGTAATATTAGTGCAAAAATTTCTGCATTTGACAAGTGTTAGAAGTAAGCATGGGAAAGAACATTTTATGTAAGTTTAGTGAGAAAGTTGTATCTGAAGTTTTAATAGAGTTTTCACTGCAGACACAGGGATATGTTGCATGAAAAACAGTAGCGCAATAAATAGTGAAAATACAGTGACTCCATAGCAATTTCAGCTGTTTACATATCTACAGTTGACCAAAAAGTGGTCCCCAAAAAAATTATACATACTAGTAGTCCATGACTTTTCAACCTCTACAACCATTAGCACCATATAGACTGTTGTCAAATTTCACTTCCACACTAAAATTAAAGTGGTATTTTACATCCATTAGGAAAGATTTGACTGAACTCTGGCAATTCAACATCATGGATATTACAAGCTCTATAGATGTAAATTTCTTTGTTATATCTCAAGTAGAATAAAACTTTGGAGAAGTGGGACTGCAGCTATTTATTTATGAAAGACTTCTTACTATGCTTCTGAGAATCAGCATCTAGTAACTCAGATGGTGAAGATCCCTTTTTTCCCCCTCAGTCTATACTCATATAAGGAGAAAATAATCTTCCTTCTTACCCTTACAAGAACTAAATATGGATGAAGTCATAATTGTGTCAAGACTCCAATATGTGTTCCAGTTAAATATGGAGGACATAAATATTAGGAGGTCCCTGAGCACAGAAACCCTTGCACTTGATGGAATTTGATGGGAAAAAAATAATCAGAGGATTCCTACGAACAATCCCCTGGTAAAGGGAAGGAAAACATTGACTTTGTCTGTTCAACATAAAAGAAACCAGCAACGCATCAGCTGCTGTAGAAAAGTCACAATGCATGCTGGCCAAAACAAGGCTTCCTGTGAAAAAGAGGCAAAACATTTTTCAGTGATATCTATCTGAAGGGGGCATACATTTGTGTCTTCTGCAGAACCGACACCTCTGCCTACAGTCAAAAAAGAAACAGATGAAGCCCTGTAAAAATCAATTATACCCTTGCAGATAGATCTGTTTGTGAAAAATATTGCTCCAAAATCTAAATTCTCCACCATTCTAACAGCGGTATCTATATACGTCTCTTATGGATATTAGACATTCATAGAGGTAAATGCCTGTATTCTTTGCAAAGCTATAAGTAAATAGAACCTTCTTAAAAATGTGAAGCTAAGAGGGACATTTTCTTGAGGAAAAAAATAAAATGTCTTAAAAAGAATACACATTTAAAATATAGAAAGATTTATATGTACTTTATTGTACGTACAATTATTTAAAACATTTTTGAAATGTCAATATTAACCATTCATTGATAGCAAATGCTAGAATGATGTCTACCTCATGTATTTTTTTTTTCTCATGAGGAATTAACAACAGTATTTTATAACCTTTGGTTAGGTAATTTGTTTTTACATACTGTATGCAACATATTTATAGTCTAATTATAGTAGTTGCAGTATAACGTTTTAGGATCTTTTAGTGATATGTGATAGAATGAATGTGCTGAATTCACTTTCAACAACATTGCTTTGACTGAATGCTGGACTCAGTGACATGGGTACTGTCTTCCAGCCCTGTATTCACAGGATAAATTTCAAACATTTCCAGAAGGGAAGGCATCTGCAGAGTTGCATATCCTGGAAAGGGTTGGAAGTATACAGAAAACCAAAAAGTAGCTGTATAATTCCCTCAGAAATGAGCAAAGAAAATCTCATAAAAATTACTGTGCACACAGAAAGATAAAAACCAAATTGAATGGACATCAGCAGCCAATCTTGTAAGTATCCAAGCAGTAATTTAAAAGTCCACCAACTTCACTGCCTGAGAAAGCTGCCAAAGCATAAATTCATTTGTTAAAACAAATACTTCAGACAGTTTGATAGCTACATCTGTGACAGCTGTGACAGTCCGATGACTAAAACAAAAGCAATGAGAGAGATATTATATGGCACTTAATTAAACTTACCAAGAGTAAAACACACTTCCCTACTTTGTTACTTTAAAAGGACTACAGGAGCCCCAAAAATTTTTTACAACAAACATGTTTCTCATCCTGAATTTTACCATTCTGAGAGACAGACTCTCTTCAAGTCTTTCCTTCTGCAAATGGTTGTTGTAACAAAAAGAAAGATCACACTAAAATTGTTGGTTGCTGATGCATTTCTGAAAAGCTAACCAGATGAAGTGGTTGAGGTGGGGTTGGCTGTGCACCATGCCTTCAGAATCAGCAGCAGGTCTGAAACTTCTAGATAGCCCAGACTAGTGAGACAGTTAAAACTCTTCACTGGTCATGAGGCACGCATTCATTCTTAGACAGCTGGGTACGGTGATTTGGTCATTAAATTGGGAATCAAGTGCCTTATTTGGGATCAGGGAGTCTATTTGGCTTTTGCCTCTAGGAACGATATGATGTACCACAGGATTCGAGAAATCTCCCCCCTGACCAGTCTTTCCAGGGCTCTCCTGCACTGAGCCTGCAGCACCCCACAGCATAGTCTTCAGCAGGCTGAAATGGTTAAGATCAGCTGAAGCTATTCAGTTCTGTACAGGGGTGACATTGCATGTCACACAGATTGAGACTCAACAGTGTAATACATATGAAACTGGTCTGTGGTGCCAATCACCCTAGCCTTCAGTATATATTGCAATGCTAGCATTAATACTGTAGACAGGTAAAGCAAAGGAGCATGGGATGCACACATATAATCTACTACAAAATTAATAAATACTGCTTAGAGGGTTGAAACTATTACTCCTGGCTACTTTATGAATATTTTTATGTCCAGTTATTAATGGCAAACAATTATTGACGCCTATGAGAAATTTGTGCAGAGCAAAACTGTTGAAAAATACTCATTCTATTCCTTAGCTTCATTGTGGAAAAGATTTTAATCATTGTTATCACCACCATGTGGGCTATAAACAGTAAATTCAGTTAACAGGAGCGTAGAACAGGTCACAACACTGAAAAAATGTTTTTTTTTATCCTTACTTCCAAACTAACTCAGACCTAGCAATAAATTCAGGTTCATCATCTTATGAGGGTACCGCAGAAAAAAGGTCAAACTAATATTCAACATACTTCAAATCATTCAAATGCATATTTAAGATATAGATGTAGTGGATTGACAGATGAAACTATTTTTCCATTATTCCCAGTGTGCAATCCCGTAGTTCTCAATAATGATGGTTAATGAGTATTTTCAAGGCTTTGTTCCAACAGTTTTAAATGCATTTATGTATGGCACTGAGAGACTCCACTTGTCTTTCTGCCTTCACACTCCGCAAATTCTCTTCTTTACTCCTCCAGTCTAGTCTGTCTCCAGTCACATTATGATCACACCAACTCTGGCAAATAGATGGATTATTTAAGGAAAGCCATATCAGAGCCTGTACTTTCACTCAGATTTGTTATCCAGACTGTTTTTTTCTTTATTTATTTTTTAATATATAAGTACTTAAGTCCCCATCCAGTGGCTTCAGTTATTTACAGTCAGCTCATTTGTTTGTGAATTATACCAAGCCATTTGAAACAAATGTGACTTTATAGTTTAAATGACTTTATGTGGATAGATGACAATTGGTTTCTGGTTTTAGACCTGTCCCTGTCACCTTTCTGGTATATATATTTTTCTCTTCAACAATGAAGTTCAGCTACTTTTTACTAGTCTGTTATTTGTACTTGGTTACCCAGAACTTCAGATATTACTCTATCTCTCCCTCCATAATGCTGTCTACATGGGTTTTGTAACAGATTTGTGTCCAAAGATAAATGATTTTGTCTCTACAGCTCTTGGAAGTTGGTCAGCCTTTGCCTGCAGAAAGCTTAAAGGAAATACATCTTTCTCTGAGTAACAAGTGAGAAGGGAAAGAATCTATCTCTTAGGAGTAAATTGTTATCTAAACCATGGATCAGCCTTAGACAAGAGCTTGAATAGGGGTTTCAAGATAAAGCATAGTAGGAATTGATAGATTTCACATCATTGGCTGAACAATTTATTTTCTGCCAGCCAAAACAGTGTTTGTAAACTGTACTCCCTGGTGACTGATGATGACGAGAGCAAACAGTGAAAAGAGAATAAGAGAAGAGATGAAAAGAAGTTCTGCTGGCATAATGAGGAGAAATGGTCCTTCATCATCCTATCAGGGTTAGTGCTCTGCAAGTTATAAATCACTGTCATCTGCCTCACAGCCTGGGATAAGCACAGCACAATAAACTCATTAAAACAAAGCACATGGAGTGTTGCATGTATTTTTATGTGGTAAAAGGTTTGTTTTCTTGACAGCTTCATAGAAATGCCTGTTTTGTTGGAGTGTACCCATGCAGATATAAGCTGAGCTGTGTTCATGATATACATTAATATCTAAGAAACAGCAAACAGGAAACATACCTTATTTGACAGTGTGAATCAGTTTCAATTTGACAGTGTGAATCAGTTTCAATACCATTTTGAACTAAACAGCACTTTTTCATTGCCTTTATGCCAGATTCAGAAGACAGAAACACTCTACTGGGTCTAATTTCCTTTTGAATAATTTATAACTAATGAAGATTGGTTTATGATTTGATGCAGTTAGAACCTATCAAACTAAGTTTAATAAGAAAGTCAGTGACTTCAATTGTTTGGTTAGTAACCAGGATATTATTAAAAAAACCCTCAACTTTTAAAAAGGGTTATGGACCTTCAATTTTTGGTATTAGGCAAGAATCGTTCTTTGATGGGATTCATATCACACCATTACTTTTAATATATATGTATTTATATATACTAATGAAAGAGACTACTTAATGACTGATGAAAGTGTTCTCCATCCAAGACAACTACATAATGTTTTGTCTTTATGTAAGGCCACAGGTATTATGAGCCAGGTCTTGTAATCTCATAGTCTAATAAAGACAAAAATTCTATGTATTTCAGCACAATATGTAATTTACAGATTTGGACTCATGCTATTATAAAAAAAACACTTCATTAGATGTAAATGTTTAACATACTAAATAAAACTGAGTTGAAGACTTAATTTTATCAACAACAATTAAACCAAACCTACCTTCATGGTAACCTGAACTTTAGAAAGGATCTCAGCTGCACCCCAGTCACAAATCTGATTGGAAAAACCTCCTTTAATTAAAACAGAATACCCATCACAAAAGTTTAATCAATTCTCTATCTACTCCTTTAAAAATTACTGTTTGCCCATAGATTACTGAATTTTTCTAAAACTTTATAAGAAGTGTATAGAGCAGATGATTAAAGAATGTAAAATGTGAATTACATGAGGATATCAGTACCAAATCGTATTTTCTCATTGGTGTCTAGCAATTCTTCCTTTAGAAAATAGAGAAAGTTTTGCATAAGTTTATTCATTCAGTACTGAAGCAACCACAAATGGGCTCACCATTTGTTAACCATTGCAAAAGCCTCAGTAGCATCTAACATACACTTTGCCAAATACATTCACTACAGGAAGATAAAACAAATGATTGATTTATTTTCTTTATACCTATACTGGATGGAATTGATAAGGGTTTTCATAAACTGAAAAGTAAATCTGCTCTGTTAAGGAAATATCAAAACACCTACCCACTCTCACTACCACTTTTTTGTGCTATAAATGAAATTTTACAGGCAGAACTTAATTTTTCTCATAGTTTATTTTATGCCTTCAGAGTCCCAGTCTACAGATGAAGTTCCAAGGGAAATTGTTTTGACATTACACTTCCTTTACACTACAATGTGATTTGTATATATCCATCAAGTAAATCTAAAATTAACATATTTGGCAAAATTTTTCAAGCAACTACTCCTGCCATGGTTAAATGTATGTATTATATTTACTATGTATTATTTCATAAATCAGAGAAGAATTAAACACTGCTGTAGAGACATTTAGTTTCGTCATACAATAGCTTTCTTTCGTGTAATTGATTTAATCTGAAACAGAAAACACAAAAAACAGTGTGCAGTGTCATAAATCATGAACATTGATTAATAAAGCTCAGCATTTTGTTTTCCATTAAGCACTCATAGTAATATTTCAATTCAAATATAAACATTTGACAATTTAATTAGTGCCGTCATAAGAAATTATTTAACTAAATTGCTTGTAATAGAGGAATTGAGAGAACATTGAAACTAGGTTGTAGAAAACCTATTGCAACTTCAAAGAAATAGGCAAACATCTTATTACATGTTGGTTTGGAATATATTGTACTGATATTAGCTTCTTATACCATGGACACATCTATAAAGTCCTAGAAACGTCTGTTGACCCACCCTGAAACATGCAGGAATGTGGCCTTCAAAAGCACACAAGACAAATACTAATTATCCAGATAAACTGTGACAAATCACCTAAAGTTTTAGGAGGATTAGACAGAAGTTTCAGTCTCTCATAAGCAATGAATTTTTTACTACATATGTGTCCTTTGGGTAGGTACTTTTTTATTTAGTTACTTCTATTTCACTTTGCTTTCATTGTTTTGATTGGAATGAAAATAACATGCTAATAGACTGCTAGTTCTGGGCTTCAGATTACCTGTGTTCCCAGAGGACTTTTACAGTTCAAATATGGGAATGTGTTTTGAAAATCTCTAAATACCATGTACAAGGGGCCACAAAGTCTGGCACACAGCTGTTCACACAAAGAAGGCTACAGGACTAAGGTTGCATTATACAGTGCTTACTGTACACTCTTCTCACTTCCGGTAAACCCACCTCTGAATAAATGGCAGCAATGAGCTGAACCTTTAGTCCACAAATGCAATTATGTCATAAGTGACTAAAATCCTAATGCCTCCAGCAGACTGTTGTTAGACATAAAGCATAGAAGGATGCTCTATAACAGTGCAACAGAGAAGTGACAACTCATCCTCTTTCAAACAAAACTCAACCAATTTCATAAAGAAAGATGCTTATATGACTTTGTGATCAGTCACTACCTAAAGCAGAGCTCAAAATTCACCTAGGTATAATGACACTTCACAAAAGTCTATAGGCCAAGTCAAGCGATGGCTAAAATGACTATTTGGATGGAGAGGGGGCAAAAGCAATGAAGACATATGTGGTGCAAGGGAAAGGGAGGAAACAGAAGGACATCCATTATATGCAGTTTCTGAGAAAACTGAACTGCTTAATCACAATCTCTAATGTGCACAGCCAGTGTGCTAACTAGGAAGAAGCAGGAGGAGAACTGGCATGGCTGTGTCTCTTTGAATTAATCAGATTCAAAAGAGGGAGAATATAGGCTGAAGTGAAATACCCTTAGAGCTTCTATGAGTTATAACATCCAATAAAGGTATCTTGTATGCAGCATTGGATATTTCTATATCACACCCCTTTTATGAGGTGAAGATAACAACTGGTTAATCCAAGGGTGCTTGTCAAGAAACCAGCAATCATAAATGGATTGTAATCATTGCTGAGAAACAGTTCCTCAACCAAGAAGGGTTAAGTGAAGCTGTTCTAGTTTAGTAACAAAGTAATGATGAGCAACAATTAGAAATACAGTAGGCATACACTGTAAATTGAAAAGGACCAAAAACTAAAATTAAAGGCACAGAAAAATTGAGAAGGCATGGGAAAAAAGGATGAAAGGAAGCTTTATAAAAGTACTGAGAGCTGAAGAAAGTGGTGGTTGAGGATTTTTAGCAGGAGAGAGTAAGATGCAAATAATGACAGAGGGCATGATAAATAGTAGCAAGTGTCTAAAATCCAAGTAACAGCATGATATCTGAAAATCCAATCAACCTTCCTGACCATAAAAGGTTTGTACTGTAAAAAAAAACTTACCTGTGCCCTAGAGCCAGGAATGCCATGCTTCCTAAAGCTGGGTCTGCCAGAGAAGTCATGTTCCCATTCCCAAGGGAAGACAGAGACATCAATTCTCAGCAGCCCTGCACCTTGTTTACGCAGACATGGGCCACACAATTCATCCCAGTGGTGAGACGGCCCTTTCCTGCAACACAAGAGGTGCACTCTAGTGTCCAGGCAGTCGGTGTCCCACTGTCACATACAATTGATAGGGCATGGAGGGGTTCTGAGCATGATCAGCTGTAGTTTGCCACCTCCACACCAATGTCTGGAAAATAAGGAAGTGGTCATGTGAGGAAAAGTAAATGAGGGGTTGCTTTGCTGTAAATGTTTTTTTTTGATTCATTGTGTTTCTGATGTACTTTTATAACAGGGAAAAACCTTAGGCACCATTCTCATTTTATTAAAATGTTTACATAAATATTGATATAGCTCACTAAACCCAATAGGTCTGCATTGGAGTATAACTTTTGTAAGCAGAAAATCATATTAATGGCTTTTAGATGTCTGCTTATAGAGGTGGCATCAGAAAAATCATAAATTTGTATAACAAATACATGAGACCGGAGAGTGTATTTTAAATACTTAGAAATTGGATAGACAGTTTTCTGCCTACATGAGTGGAATATAAATTAGCTAGAAATCTAGTTGGCCTTTAAGTTATTGTAAACATCAAGACAGAGCAATTCTCTTGCTTTTCAGTTAAAAAAAAGGCAATCAAACAAAAAAACAACTGGCAAGCTAGGACTCCATTACCTTGTCTGGACTGATTAAGAGCTTACTTTTTTTATAGTATGGTTACTCTTCTCAGCTGGAAAGTACATAAGTGGAATAAAATATGCTATCTCATTACTCTGCCAGGTCTGATACTCTGGATCATCCAAGTGTGTTTTCATAAAGAATTATCACATACTCCTTTATTTTCTGAACAAAAACCCATGTGAAGAAAAACATTTTCTGATTCTTCTCACCATGGATGAGTTCATCCAGAAAGATTACATTTAATTTCCTGTCTAATATCCTACTTCCCAATTCTATTTCTGACCCTACCTTGAAAAGGATTTTCATTGTTCCTAATACCAAGCACAAAAGAAAGAAAGAAAAAAAAAGCATAATAAACAAACAACATGGAACTGGGGTGACCTCCTTACCATGCAGAGCACACAGAATTAATCTAATGTAAACACCTTTATGCCATTCAGTCCACTCTCCCTACACGGTTATCCATCCCACACTTAAATTCCACCTACTTACAAGTTTTATATCTGTTCAATGATCCATATCTCTAATCTCATTATGAAATTGGAGGGGAAAAAATAAAATGTAGGAGTCAGAAAGAACACTTTCATGAATGCAAGGAGCAGTCATTTAACACATGGAAGAAATCAAGACTTTTAGAGGACTCACAGCACATCCTTTCCTGCACTTTATTCTGACTTCTATAAATTTAAGTTCATTTTTTGAATGTTAGTAACCTTACAAGGAGGGTAATCACCAAATAACACTGTAAGTACACCTTTGTTCAATACATTTTCGCTAGTTTCTCTTAAGTAACTGCAGCTGAAACAATAGAAATGCCCTTTCCTCCATGTTTTAATTATTTTAAAGGATGTCTTGTTGAGTTCTTTCTGTGTAAAAAGTGGTATAAAACCAGCATTTGAAGGATGGATTTTTATCAGGCAGAAAACACCAAAGCTCAGGTCATAATCTGGTATTTTGGGGGGTTTCCTCATAATTCATGGATATCTAGGTATAGGACTGAAGATAATGACACAGCATTATGAATCAATGTTAATCAAAGCACTTATAGGCTTATCAACTAACATTAGGGCAATGGTATAATACAAATCAGAATATAAGCTTTTATTTGTTATATTTTATGTAATGTTTTATTATATTTTATGCAATATGAAAAGAAAAAAATTACTTTCTTAAATTACTTCAAATATATTTTAAAATAAATTAATACCTTTTAAAATCCCATTGAACTGTAGAGATTATTTTAAATTAATCTTTTAGAATCCACTTTTTAAAATCCTTCCAAATGTAATCCTTGGTTGAGATAAAAACCCAATACCATTTTATTTTTCTAGTTTTTTATTTTTCTGGTAAAACAGGCTATTCCATTTTAGATCACACAAGCTGCTATTAGAGTCAATGAATGATGATATTTCTTATGCAGTAAGAGCTTAGTCAGTCCATATCAGCTGTGGTTTATCCATGGAGGATTAAAGGTTTATAATCAAATCCAGGTGGATTAATCATGCCCTGGATAGGAAGATTCAGTGCAGAGCCAGGTCAGATCAGCTGGGCCGCTTAGGGCAGGTGTGGTGCAATAAATGCACCCTGCTGTTTCCAGGCCAGCTCATGAGCTGAAAAAGGTTAATCACTCCTGCAAATCAAGCCCAAAGAGACAGGTTAGTCGTGTTCACTGTAAATTTGTTATCCCAAGCTCCATGAAATTAATGTATAGAAAAACATGATGCAGAGACACATGTGGTGGTATGCAGTTAGCTTGGGTGCAATAGGATTTGTTAGTCCTTACTCAGATGCTTCTGCACTATACTTCACTGCGCTCTTAGTCCAGAGCAGCTGTACATAAAGGACAGAAGCCAGCTCAGTTTTCATACACACTAGCAAACCTGAAAAGCTCCCCAAATCTAAAGCACTGGGCACAATAGAGACCTTTTGAGTGAATGAATGCAGCAGACCCCGATTGCACCAAGGGAACTAGCAAAAAGCTGAAGCAAAATGAACCCAAGCTGCCTTTGGGCAGTGCCACACCACAGTCTTCTTTGCATTTCAAGTGTTTCCAGTTTGTGAGTTTCCTGTTTTGTTTGCTATCTCAATCTCTGATTAATGAAATACTGATTATATTTGATGTGGCTCATGCAGCATAGAAATTCAATGTTCACTTTTGTACTGGCCTCTCTTATTAAGTGACAGCCAAATTCAACATAAAAAGGACATGGATCTGTTGGAACAAGTCCGGAGGAGGGCCATGAGGATGATCAGGGGACTGAAGCACCTCCTGTATAAAGACAGGCTGAGAAAGTTGGGGCTGTTCAGCCCGGAGAAGAGGCGGCTGAGTGGAGACCTCATAGCAGCCTTCCAGTATCTGAAGGGGGCATATAGGGATGCTGGGGATGGACCCTTCATTAGGGACTGTAGTGGGAGGACAAGGGATAACACGTTAAAACTTAAACAGGGGAAGTTTAGATTGGATATAAGGAGGAAATTCTTTCCTGTTAGGGTGGTGAGGCACTGGAATAGGTTGCCCAGGGAGGTTGTGAATGCTTCATCCCTGGCAGTGTTCAAGGCCGGGTTGGACGAGGCCTTGGGTTATATGGTTTAGAGCGAGGTGTCCCTGCCCATGGCAGGGGGGTTGGAACTTGATGATCTTAAGGTCCTTTCGAACCCTAACTATTCTATGATTCTATGATTCTATGAAGTACTACATTCAGGCATAACCACGATGATACAGGAGTATTAGAAGCTTCTTCACATCCTGTGTTGCGGTTAGGCTTGCGTGCGTCTGCAACAGCACCACTGCAGAGGCAACACAACAGTGACACAGTAAACCCTAGTACTGCATGTCAGAGGGAAAACCAGAAGTCTTCCTGAGGCATGTTCCTTTCCCATACCTCAACAAGGGCTACCTACAAAATCTGCTACTGTCTTTAGCTCTGCTTTCATTTTTTGCACAGGCTTTTATATGATGATTTGGAAGGGAAGAAGAAAAGGGAGAAAACAGGAAATAATAGTAAAGAGAAAAGGCTCATTTACCTAGTTGCTTTGTGTAGAACAAGTCAATTTTCTTATTGGCTTATAGCAAATGCTTTCTTATGTGCAAAACATCTATTTTTGCTATGATATCTAGGTAACATCTGAAGATGAAGCATTAGAAACACAGCCACTTACATCTCACACAACAAATATTAACTGTTTGCTACTAAATTATAAACAGACATGGGTAATATTATTTACTTGCTCTTCCAAAGCAAGTCAACTACATGGCTGCATGCAGTATGAGTAATTTTTCTTATAATTTTGATATTATCTCTAGCATAACATGTAATTCAGTGGGCCATGTACTGAAAGAAAATTACTAAATCAGTTTATGAAAGACTAAGAAAATGTTGCTTTGATTTTGTTGCTCTTTTGGAATTATTAATGATTTTTAAAAGCCTAAAACTAAAAAGAAAGCAAAATCATCAGCTAACATAATGTATTTTGTAACATATTGCTCAGATGTTTGTAATAAGAAAATTTTTATAAAGTATATAGCTTTGAAAGCATTCTTGATTATGAAAAAACAAACACATAGAGTCTGGAAATCAGCTTACTCCCTTATGAAGTTTCACTGATAATCCTGAAATCATTTCTATATTCAGACATAAAAGTGCTCTTAGTAGCTGTAATTGCTTATTTTACAACAGTCTAATTAAAGAGCACACCCATTTTATATACAGTCTTGTTTGCAGTGATCAGACATAAATCAGCATAAGGAAAAGCAGGCAATCAATTTTTTCGTCCCCACCTGCTGACTCTTCAGCCAACAGCTTGAAGAGAAAGCAGTCTCACAAGGCAGAGGAATGATAAATTATTTGACTTCTTATTTCTGCACCTATGGACTAGACTAACATTTTCTCACAGGTTATTGTACTTCTTCAAATAATACCGGTATCCATACTAATAAGGGTGACAGCGATGCAGTATGATCACCTAGACCATGACCGGCATAACCTATCAGTAACAAGTGATTTCTTCTAGAGGAAAGATAAAGAGTTGGTTACTGAGGTTACTGAGATCTTCATCTGTCCTTACTCTGGAAAGAAAGGCAGCCTTAACTCTTCTGGGAAATCAGCCTGTTGCCGGTGTTTTAGCACTCCATGCACCTGTGCACTGAGGGAAAGTGGTGACATGGCTGCTCTCAGACAAACATACAAATGTAGTATGTACCAGTGGAGCTGGTTAGCTGCAACTCAGCTGTGGCCCTGATGCTGTGAGAAAGCATTTGGGTGACCTGTGCCTTTGTCAATGAGCCCTGCTGAAAAGTGGGGTATATGATGTGGAGGACTTACAGAGTAGAGCAGGTCTTGGTCCAGACATTTAGGAGTCCAGGCAAAGACATTCTGCCTGCTTAAACCATCTGGAAAGATGCATTTACCTCTACCTACTTTGCAGCCAATTACTTTTACAGTGAAAGTTAACAGTAGTAGTCCAACATGTTAATAAAGCAAGCTGGAACTCTGTCTCTGACTCTTCAAGCAACCTCAATTCTAGCAAATAAAAAGCGTGATGCTGCCCTTAATATCACAGCCAGGCACATCCCACAGCATGAAATAGGAATGAAGAATGATATTTTTTATTGTACAAATGGACACCAGTTCTCATCCTTTGTAGGTTGGAACAAAGTCACCAGGACCAGAGATGGAAAATTTAAAAAACTCTCTTATGTTTCCTGTAGATCCCCAGAGGCAAAGCTGTAAGTGAAAACAAGCAATAAAAGGGGGGTGGGATGGGTGGGATTGCAAAAATATAAATGGCTTCTGAGAAATAAGAACCTGACATACCAACCATGGACCACAAGACACTCCCAAGGAAGGGTGGGAGCTACTGGATATCAGCTGGAGTTGGACCCGGGGTGGTATTTGTTGCATCAACTTTGGTGCTGTGACATTATTGATAGAGCAAGAAAATTTACTATCTGAAGGAAGATTCTTCAGAAAACAACTGGGTGGAAAGTAGATTCAGATAATTAGAAATTAAATGCAGAAAAAGGCTAATTAAGGAATGTCTTCAACAAGCTTCCTGTTTCATCAGTTCAACTGATGATAACTTGGATCATGTAGGGGTCAAGAAACAAAGAAATTGACCTTAGTGCATTGTGGACTTGATGTTCAGTGGGATATGAAATCCCTCATTTCAGATCTCTCCTTTAACTTTGACAGAGCATGAATTTGAACTTGGATTTCCCATAGTATCTGCAAAGGTTCTGGTTCTCATAGAATAGTTTAGGCTGGTAGACGTCCCTCAAGATATTCTAGTTTAAGGATCTGCTTAATAGAGCTATCTTAAAATTTTGCTCAGGACTTCATCCAGTCAAGATTTGTAAATCTCCAACAATGAAGATTCTGCAGCCTCTCTGGGCAAGCTGTCTCAGTGTTTAACCACTCTCACTGTGAAGTATTTGTTCTTATGTTTAATCACAATTTCCTTTGCATGTTAAAACATGCAAAAAATGCAGCTATTTCACCCTGTTCTTTCACTATTCACATCCAAGTCATGAAAAAACTATCTGTTCAGGAAAGCACGACTCTAGGCTGCTCATATTCATGATCAGCCTAACCATTAAACTAAAGCCAATCTTAAGGTGTCTATCCCTCTCTGTTTGTTTTTTTTTAACTTCATTTTAGATTGCAAATTATTAACTTTAATACAAATTAACTACTGTGTATAGATGGTGGACTTTCCTGGTTTTGTGATTCAACACTTGCAATATTTCATGAGGTAACGATTTAGACTACAGGTCAGTCAGATCTTCCCCCTATTCATCAGGAAGTGTGCTTGTGACTGCATGAGAAATAATCAGAAATAAAGTTAAGTTTTCCCACTTCTGTACCTTCATCCTGATGCATCATGGCACAGCTGTCATTTTATGTGGAAAATAAGGGAAAATATAAGGAATACCATACAGCACTGCTACAGATGAGTCAAGGGCAGGAAACCTTTGTGGTGATTTCAAATTGTAAGTGCTCAGTACACAAACACTATGTCAACACACTTTATAAGAAGTAGAACTAAATAAATAAATTTTTGAAGTTACAATCAAAGAAATGTCATTCTTTTTCCTTCCATTTAGAAGCAAGATTGCTCCAAGATTGCTCTTGACCTTTGGAGGCACTTAAAGTTCATTGCAAAGGAACACTTTGCAGCTGCAGCTTGTACAAAGCTAAACAAGAATAAAGCCACTCTAGTACTACAAGTCCAACTTAATATATATTCCTCAAGGACTTTTAGTGCCACTTGCCACATATTTATAGGTTTCATACATTTTCAAAGTTATAAACGAAGGATTCTTAATAAAAAAATAAAAGTCTTTTACAGTGCAAGCAAAAAAAAAACAAGTTACCTAATTTTAACTGAAACTCACAATTCAAGGAGCTGTTAAAAAATTGCCTTTGGCTCCTTGCAAAACTAAGACCAGGTTCTGATATAGGAAATTCAAATAGTGGTGGTTTTCATTAGTGATTGAGAAGTAATTTCAGGTGAATATTATACTCTTTTTTTTTTTTGTAACACATATTTATTTAAGTGAAGAAATGGGAAATTTACTTATACTCCTGTTTGCTCTGGATTCTGTTTACATGAATTTTGAGAGGTTAAGTAAGCTATCGAAAACTGTTCCACAGTCATTAACATTCAGTGATGAAATGATCTACAAATCTGCAGTCAGGAGAGAACTTTTTCTCAGCTCAGACAGAAATGAAGCACTGTTTTTTGTGGAGCTTTGGGGAGGAGGGCTTGTCTGTCTGTTTTCCTTTTATATCTGAGATATGGGTAAGTGCCCCCAAAATTCCTGCAACATTTATGTAATAATGCCTACTTATGAAGAGCTTCTGGAAAATGAAGAACCACTGCCTTTCTTTCTCTCTCCTTGCAGCTTTCAATATTTTCTGTAGATCATTATAGGAAAATACCTATCAATGTCACCAATATACTTAATCAATTGTGACTGTGGAAGACTGTCTTCTCTTGACCATTATTACTAAGTTCCTAAACCTGAAAATGAATTGGTAACAATAATGTTCACCTAGACTGACATATAGAAAAAGCTGAATAAAATTGATCAACTGATTTTCATATGCTAACTAACATTGAAATATCAGTAGTCTTGTTGGACAACTGCGTCTCCCCTCCCCAGAATGTGAAAGAATTTAACAGAGTCCATGAAGAAAGTAGAAAGGTATTCCTGGTACATATTGCATGATTGACAGAAAATTAATGTAAGAGCTGTTTAGACTGATTTACAGTGGCAATAAGGAAAATTAGATGGTGAGAACAAAAGAGGTGTTAAACACATTTAAAAATAGAAAAGAAAATAGAAATGTATGAAAGGAAATGAAGAATGGAAAAGAAGATAAAAATATATGAACAGGAAAAATGACGAAAAACAGAGTAACAATATAAAAGGTAAAGAGTATGAAGAGCAAGGAGCAATAAGTGATAGGAAGAGATGTGTAATGAAATGTGCTGTACAGAGAAATAATGTGCAAACAGAGGATATAAATCGGAAACACAGCATGTGCCTTATCTTGGAAGTTACTTGGTTACAAGAAAAATGGCAATTTATGTTTCATTTTAAGAAGAGATTTGACTATATCTTCAGATAAGAGAAAACAAAACAAAATGAAATAAAAATAAAATCAAATTATAAAACAAACAAAAAATTAGATGGTGCTCTGAGGCGGTCCAAAAACAATATCTGTGCTCTTGCGGTACTTCAGCACCAAGGTTCTATTATGATGGGGTCTATCAAATTCAGTCAAACTTTTTAACCAGTAGATAAAGGAAATGAAACAAAATATTTTGAAGCATCTGTTCTTAACTTTTAGATCAAGTCTTAGACTTCCATGAAGTATGTTTTGGAATGTGGAAGAAAATATAAAAGAAGAAAATTGAGATATTAATATCAAGTGGATAGATTAAGAAGTTAGGTCATTTTCCACCTGATAAATTTGAGATTAGCAAAAAAAGAGGTAGTCCAGAGAAAAGTTGGTGCTGATGGGTTGTTCGGTGACATAATGCAGGACCTAAATAGGAAGGCATGAAGCTGAGAAGAGACTAGTCTTCAAAGGCATTTAAAAAACATCTTTGCACAGATATTGATTAATATATGAAATGGACCACCAAAGACAGCAGCAATAGCTGTAGCCACAAACTCACTCCAGAACAGTTATACAAGCACTTAGAAGAAAAAGACTATTACATGGTACGAAGTCTAGACAACTCTGTTGTTGTCAGAATATATGATGTGCCACCAAACATGTCTTTAATGCTCTGTGGATAGGAGTTTTCTCTGCACTGCAGACTGCTCATAGCCATTATCCTGCTGTCAGTTTCACAGACATTTTACACACACATATTCAGCAAATACACGCGAAAGTTAGATAGTCCTTGGAAAATGAGATATACTGAAAACATTATGGAGAAGGGCATCTTACAGGAAAATTTGCAGTACACGAGGGACAATCAGAAAAAAAATATTTCATAGCCTTCTCATCCCTTCCCTCAACCGCCCAAATAAAAATCAATTAATCAACAAAATTGGTATATTTCTTCCTCGTCTTCATATTAGTACAGGACATAGACTATATAGGCTGAACAGGGTTTTTTTAATTAATTATTTTTAATTATTAATTATTTTTATTATTTTTATTAAATACAAAAAGTGCACGTATAAGGATACATGGGCACATATTTGCGTTTTAAAAATTCAATTCAATAAAATAATTTAAGTATATGTGTGATATTTAATTTTGTAGTTTCCTGTTGTCATCTAAAGTCTGTTAGACAAAAAATTAAACTGTTGCTACTTGGGTCAGCCTGGGAGAAGGAAGTCAAGCTACTGCCTCCAAAAGTACATACATATTCTAGCCGCAGCCCACAGACTAAAGGGCAGAAGACAAACATCTGCGGCAATGAAAGCAAATGGAAAAGTCTTGGAAAGAGATGGAAAATTGTCAAGGACAAAGAAGCCTGAAGAGAAAGGGATCTAAGTGAATTGGCTAATCCAATGTCCCTAGAAATATCCCAAAGACTGAAATGTAGAAACATGGTATCTTAATTCTTCGGAACAGTGTATTTGTCTGCATTTATTATCGTTGTTTGTTTCATAATAGAGGCAAACAAGCATCAAGAGTGTTTAGTAGAATGTACTGCATAAATGAGAAGGGAGTTTCTTCTGTTGTGAAATAAGAGTCACAATAATCTGTGCAAGCAGAGATCACCAAGGAGAAGGAAATGCATGGTATTAAAGTAACCAACCACATTAGCCCAGGAGAGCAGCTAGAATCAGTGTTATTTCACCCTGGTGTAAAGAGTGAGTTTTTTATCTAATAAATATTATGTAGTTATTATTTGCCCATCAATATTGTTATTTTTTTTTTTCAATTCTTCACCTTAAAACAGTTTCTACAGTCTAAATAGAAACAAGAGCTCTTTTCATAGCACGCAGGTAATCTGTCAGGTGCCAGGGAAGCTGGCAAGCTAGTAACTAAGGAATAGGATAACAAGGAGAAATAAAAGTAATTGCAAGAAGTCTTTTGTGAAAAGCACCCTGAAATACCATTGCTGCCACTTGATCACGGGAACAAGGAACTGCAATGCAATAATTTTTATTATTTTTTTTTTTTTAGTTTTGCATTCCAGCGCCACCTGTAATGACTTGAATGCCTGCATTTTATGGAGACAAGTCTCCTCACTGTATATTAACCTCTTTTACCATTATCTGTTTCCTGTAACCTCTGCCTATTTGTCCTTAGTTTCTGAATATCTTTTAGTAGTCTAGATCTTTCAGTGATTTTGGCAGGAGTCTAAGAAGAACAATTCCTATTGAAATTAAATGCTTTTCTGTTTCTTACTCTACTTTTGTGGGAGCTGAAAGATGAAAATCTTTCTGGTTTAGTGGCTGTGATTCTTATGAAGTCAAGAGTGAAAATAAAGAGGTGAGGGAGAATATATCTGCCATGCTTAAAGCAAATGCATTCATGAAACTACTCATACTTATGAGCATGTCCTTTCCTGGTTAGTTGCAGCTAAAAGTTTTTACTTCAAACGTGTATCTAATCTGCATGAATTTTCCTTTCCTCTGTCTATTGCCTGGGTTTGCAAGGTACATTCATAAGCCCTAAAAATCCTCTTAGGTTTAAACCAATTTAAATAATTTTTACCATTTCCCTTTTCACCAGAGCTTCAAGGTTTTTAGTAAATACACTAAGCCATGGCCTAGTATTACTTTTGGAGGGCTTTAACTATTACACAATTTCGAAGATGACAGTTTGGTTTTCTGTAAAAAAAAGAAAAACTTCATTTTAATGATAACAGTATTTTAACTTATGATCATTGTGAAACAGCATTTACTGAAATCAAGTAAAGGTCCTTACTGCACACATTCGATTGCACACAATCAATGGAAATGAAAACTAAAGTAAAAATATTTATTACTTTCTTGATACTGTAGCAGTTTTTATCAGTTTCTAGATCAGTTTATATTTTACGGTCTATATTTCTGAAAACCTAATACATTAATAATGGCTCATGTGAATAGAGCTTTACGTGGCTTAACTCAGTTGCATGTTTTCTGTCTGGCACATGTATAGATTTGTGTTACAGTGAAAAAAGAACAACTCTTTGGTGTAAAAGCATAATTATTGCAATGTATTCTGTGCAGTCATTGTAGTCCTTGAAGTGTTAAGAAACAGAGTTTTGTGTAGCAGATGCAAAAATAGAGATTAGGGGTGAGACTGCCTAAAGGTACAATGCTTTTGAACAACTGTGGATAGAAGCATTCTTCATGTGTCATTTTCAGGCATTAATATTTCTTAAACTCTGTTGTCCTGCACCTATGAACAAACTCTTTTAGCTTAATATAAAATTGCACAAAATAAAGGGAAACATTTAAGTTTAAGGGATCTTTGATCCACATCTGTTTAGACTATGGTAGGGAGCAACATGAGAAAGAAGAAACCAACCAGTGACTCAGAATCTAGGGAAACACATGAAACAATGAAAAATAATAAAGACTAATGTAAATGAATAACATAACAAAGGAGAAAAACTAAATGGTAATGTTATTCTGGCTTAGAAAATTCATCTAGTTCATCCATCTAGTCAGAAGAACAATCACATCTTCAAGGGCAAATACAGGTTTTCAGGGCCCAGTCCCAAAATACCCTGTCTGTACAAGATTTAGGCTACTTGTTAATTTAACATATTTAAAAGGCAAATGACACCAACAAATACTAATGTCTGCTGTGTTGGGTTGACAGCCAGCAGCTACACTGCTATCAAGTCTCTTGCTCACTCCCCCACAGGGGGATGGGAAAGAGAATTAGAAAAACAAGTATCAAAACTAGTGAGTCAAGATAAAGACAGATTAATCGGTGAAGCAAAGCTGCAAATGCACGAAGAGCATGTAAAACAACTCATTCACTGTTTCCCATCAGCGGGCAGATGTCCAGCCACCTCCTGGAAAGCATGGCTTCAGCATACATCATGGTTACTTGGGAAGAGAAACCCCATAACCACAAATATCCCCACCCATTCTCCTTCTTTCCCTCAGCTTTTATTGCTGAGCACAACACCATATAGTATAGAATATTCCTTTAGTGGGAAGAAGAAGAAAAAAAAACCCCAAGAATTAAAAGCCCGGCACCATGCAGACACTGATCAGCAGTAGCTGAAACATGGATATATTAGCAACACAGTTTTAGTCACAATCCAAAGCACAGCATCATTAGGGCTGCTATAAAGAAAAATAACTCCATCCCAGCCAGACCCGAAATACACCTACTGAAGAGGTATAGGGCAGATGCCAATTTTCTTGTGCCTGACAAACAGCCAGCACCTTCTTCCATGAAGTGACCAGAGACAATGAAAGAAATATGGGTAATTTATGTACTCACTTTTGCAGTGATTCAGACATAGCAGATGTTCTAATTGCTTATCCAGTTAGGGGTTGTTTAAACACCAGAGTTTACAAAACAGCAGCATGATGATGGTTCAGGATAGTTAGCCGCTCTTTAAGAGGTATGATCTTATAATAATACGAGATCCTTGTAAAGGCTCAGAAAATAAACATGTTCAGCAGATATGATCTGAATCTATAAGGTTGAGCTGGAAGTGAAATATAACACTTCATTACAACATATAAAAATACAATGAAAAACCAAAGAAAACAGACTAATGTCCTATTTAGTGCCACTGTGAACTATTGCCATCTGTAGTTTCATTAAATCTACTGATGCAGTATCAGAGCTAAAGCTATGAAAGAGGAAACATTTCTCTGAGTAATGAAATGCTATTTATAAGTATGGTCTCATTTTGTAAGGAAGATGTGTGGAAAAGATGAATAGGTTAACTGTGACTCATAGCCAAAGAGATCATGGCTGGAATTACAGGTAATTATAATTTCTGAGAAATTCACCTCTGAGTTTGGATGAAGTGTCAAGGATTCTTGATTAGCAATCTACCACCTTTATAATGCTGTGGAGGGCACACGAAGTAAGGAGGGCAGTCAAATCAACCTTCATTAATCTTGTATGCTTAAACTTACAGGTTTTATATAAATAGAATATTAAGATAAATTACTAAGAGCCTTTGTTCTCCCGGAAAAACAGTCTCAACCTCTTTTGTTAACATACAGCTTTGACAGTGTTTTAATCCATGTTAACCGCCTGTGCTATATCATAAGTTTAAGTCCCTCAAGCAGATGCCACTTCAATTACTCATATTTGTAATAGACTTTTCCCCCACTTAAGAGAAAGCTAATGTGAGATAAATTTTAAGCACTAAGGTGATATTTGAAAATTTCCTTCATCTGGTGAGTTAACTGTGGAGGACTTCCCAGCCACTCTACCTGCATCCTTGTGGAAACAGAAAAGACTCTTTAGGTCTTTTTATGGCATATTATTTCCTCATCAGCTGTGTTCCCATTAAGCTTAAGATAGATACATCCAGCTGCACAAATCACAATCTCCCTCAGACACAATTAAATTTAAACCAAAAAAAGGGAAGATATTGTAATTCAAAATGTCTTTCTTAATTGGGTTAAGTGCTTTAGAAAATATCCAGACATCAGACTGAAAAGTTGTTTTTAACTTATTTTTACAGCATTGTAAACGCTTACAGCTCACAGGGAGAAGTAGCAGGAAATATTTTAGATACAGCAACACTGAATTCTAACCTGAATCTAAAGATAATTTGCAATCTGCAAATGTTCCTAAAAGAAGTGTGAATCACTTCTGAGGGCAAGGGTTTCATATATATCCCATAATACTCTACATGTTGGTTCCTTATGGACCCCAAACCTGAAGTTTTGGGTCTCTTATGGTTATATTTTTCCCTTGCAAAATTAGTTTGTGAGATGTAATGATATGAGTAAATCTTTCAGTGCTAAAGTAAATGATGCAAGAAATTGAAATGAGGTATCTGGTTTGAAACAGGACAGGTGAACCAAGGCAAAGAGTGTCTGGTTAAAGTGGCATCTTCTGTCAGAGCTTAAAAGTGATGATGAATAAAGACTTTTGCATTAGAAATATTGAAACTCTATGGTTTTCAATTATGAAAGGTATTAAAAGATTGAAAGGAGCAGAAGCCTGTGCCATAATGGAACATTTAGGTATAGATCATTCTCATACAGAATCTCACTGTTCCAGGTGGAACTGATTTACAAGAGGCAGGAACTAATCACTTAGGCGCAGGGAATATTGACAAAAAGATTTTTAAATTTTTAGCAAATACATTAAAAATTAAGTTTCAATATTGAATTAAAAAATATCTGTGATGGAGAAGAAAATTACCTGACGTAACACAGCTCTTTGTAGAAGTTCACCAGAGAGACAGGTTAAAGAAAAGGAAAGGAGGTCTTTGAGTTTATCTAAATCTTTGTGATAATCTGTTCATAGAGCAAAACTCTGCCCATAGAAACAGTTCTGTCAGTGTGCAAGTTTTGATAAAAAATCCATTAGACTGATTCTGTAATTCTTAGTGCTAACCCAGAGCTACTGGTCACAGTAAATGCCATTAATTCCCATCACCTAATAACATAGAAAAGAAAGATGTGTATGCTACACTGATCTTCCTTATGCTAACTTTTGCCACTTACGTGCTTAACCACAAAGAATACCCATAACTGTTTCTGATTTATCACATAAAAAGCTCTAATGTATATTTACGCGTTAGAAAACAGACTAATTGACCTCCTTTTAGAATCTGAAGCACAAAACTATTTTTTAGTCAAGAAAGCATACTTCTGCATCTAGTATTGTGTAAGTATTTATATAATGTAACTCACTCTCCTATCAGACCATTAAAGTGCATGCAATTAATGATCTAGACTCAGTTAATAAGCTAGACTCAAGTAAGTCTAAGTTGCTTTATCTGAAAAAGTAACTAATCACAAATTTAAAAGGTATTGACCAAATCTGAAATTAAATAATTGTATTCAAAGGCCAGATCCTCAGCAAGCACAAATGTAGGTCTGAAAAATTACACAAGATGACAAACAGACTCTTACTGGTAAGCTTTCACACCTGACATTAGAAATACTTGATTATTTTTTTTCCTTTACTACAGTGCAACTATTTTAAGCAGTGTAGATCATTGCAGTTATTTCCACAGTATATTTATTAAAAATACCAAGAACAATCACTCATCTTATTAATCACCTTTCTTGTTAACATAATAAGGAGCTACAGTACAATATGTTTAAGCACAGAAAAATTAATTTAATCAACCATATGAATTTTATTCACTGAATGGTACTGGATCTGTCAGGCTTATCCCATATGGTTTTTCATTGTAATTTTCCTGGTTATTTTAATGTATATTTTCTTCTAGTGTGTGTACTAGATAGATATCAATTCCACCAGTTATTCCTAACACTAGTAGTCATGACGCATGCCATTTGGAAGGTAATTTTTTTTCCCCCTTGTCTGGCAGAAATCTTCAGATTTCCTTAAGCAGCAAAAATATCAGCCTATTTTAATCATTCTCATCTTCAGCAACTTCTACTAGCTCAAAGTTTGTTATTTATGATTATCAGTAGCATGTGGTATAACAGGCCTACAAGTAGTCAGGGACAGCTCAAGTCCAGCATTACCATAGGATTTTCTCTGGTGTGAGAAAATTCTGAAAGCCAACACTATATCAAGTGTGACCACTGTAAAATAACTGGGAATTCTTGCATATTGCTTTTCCCCTAAGTCATTTGCAGAACTTTACAACTCTCAGCAGGTTAACATTTTACCTATTTCATTTTGAAGGCCTCTTTGAAATTCGCAGTTTCCTCTCAAACTGACTTTGGCTGATCATGCATACCCTGGGGAAGACAAAGCTAAAATTTATATTTTTATATTTCTTTTAACTGTCCTGGTTTTTACTGCAGCTATCAAACTTTGTACTTTTCAGAATCTAAACACTCTGTGCAATGATCACTCAGAGCAAATACTTTCTTAGAAGTAAGGACAGTGTATTTTCATCAGTTGGGTAGATTTTTCTAAGCAACAGTCATGCTCTGCTGTTTCAGGTTCAAAATCTCTTCTTTTTTATTGCTTAGGCCAAAAAAATATCAGCTGTTTATGTCCTATACGATTCCATTAGGTTTGAGTTTAGTATACATTTCAGATGTGTTTCTCATCTTGTTTCTCATCACAGTTTGCAATATTAAATTCTCCATCTTGACTGATAAATTTTCATTGCACTTTGGGGTTTTGGGTATTTTTACAATGTATGTACACATAAGATGGTCAGATTTATCTTAGTTGATCAGATTAAAAATGAAAACATTTTATAAATATTTTACCCAACAAGATCATATTACATATTATGACAGGATATCATATAAATTAAGTTATGGAAGTATATAATGTTGCATTTTGTCTAATGGTAGAGTATAATTAAGCTATAAATACATGTTTAGATTATATTAAGTGGCATATTTTCCAGTTGATGCACAGGAAATTAACTGTAAAAGTCCTATTAGTGTTAAGTGGAAGCTGTATTACTAAATCTGTTTGCATCACTCTAAGGGTTTACCACTTAAGTTAGAAGCAGTCAGGAAATTCAGTGAGAAGGAAATTGTATCTGTCTCTCCATATAGATGTCAAGAGTTTAAAAGCCTCAATATATGACAATATTCATCACATTCAAGAATAATTTTTAACATGTGTTACATATGTATTACTCTGTCAGATATAACAGACTATCAATTTAAAGTAACAGGTAGACTGCAGACTGAAGCAGCATACTACCAACCACATAACAAAAATCCTAGAACTAACAATTTTGGGACCCAAATCTGCTTGTTATCCCCATTTCTTTTTTAAGGCAGATTTATGCAACCAGAGAGGATGGATACATTACTTTTTGTTTGCCTGTTGTCCTATCAAATATCATCATAAGTTTCACAAAAATAACATAGGTGCAGAAGATAGATCATGTAATTGCCCAAAGCAAAACCAAATCACAGTTCTGTGCCTTGCACAAGTCTGATAGAACAATTGTGCCTGTCATCTAAAACATGGCAAAATCTTCACCTCCAAGTCTGCAGACAAGTCTCAACATTCAGTCCAGAAATCAAATTTTAGGAACTTTTGTAACTGTTACTCAGAATAGTCTACCCATTTTACACTTCATAGCAAATCTGAGAACCATGTGTATATAGTTGTGTAAAGTGCAACATGCACAGACGAAACAGACAGCTGTCAAACTAATGGCACTGTAGTCACAGCTACATTGAACTCAGTAGGCACAAATTTACTTTGCCTCTGTGACTACAGTATTGTGTGTTTTTCTAGGGGGATATTTTATCAGAATAATTCTCATATTTCCATTACAGAATGACCAGGATAAAGAGTTTTGATGTAGAGCCTGTCATCTTGGTGATTTATTTAAAGTAACAGATCCAGGTATTTTTAAATATTTTTATCAAGGCTTTAAAGATTTAATAAGAATTTTCTGTTGGAAAACGCTGATTTATAAGTACTAAAAATCTTTAGAAAAAAGGTCAGCTTAAGTGCAGTTTTATCAAATACATTTCTAGAAGTCTTAGACACTTGAAATATTTAAAATTAACATTTTCAAACTAAAAAAAAATAATAAATAATTATACTGTTTTCTCATTCCAAACCCATTTTTGGAATCACTGTGCCTACATTGTGAAATCAAGGAAAGACTATTTGTCCACAATTTTTTACACCTGAGAAATCACAGTTCAGGTGCAAATCGCAGGTGCAAAACTTGTTTATTGCTTGTCATGAACCCACAACCATATCTTTCCTCCAATCACAGTGTCAACAGCAATAAGTTACAGCACTCTGTCTTAACACCTATGAGCTTTCCAGGTTTTATTTCCAAGCTTTTCTTCATAATAATTTAATTTTTTTCTCTAAGCGTTACAGGGAGTTCCACAAGCGTACATCCATTCTTTTTCAGCTAGTTTTACTTTTCCTTCTACCTGTATCCATGCGTTTGCATCAGTTGATTCAGTTCAGTGAAAGGATACCCATTTACTTTAACAGATATTAAATCAGATCCTAAATCTAAGGGAGTCTACTAATGATGTAGGAACAGTTACAGTGAAAAGATATTGAGTCAGACTAATTTGTTTCTCTAGTATTCCAATATGCTATAAGTAGTCAATTACTTGATTTCTTAGCTTTATGTGATATCAAAGAGCACATCTGTTGGTTCCATTGTACCATGGAAAGAACCTTCATTCACCAGTTTCACCACAGCTACACTAAATTCTTCAAAATTGTCAGTGCATGGAGCAGACTATCCACATAAATAGAATCTGTATTTTCAGCCACATCAAGACTGATATCAATGATTATCCATACTGTAAAAAAAAACAAAAAACAAAAAACCAAACACATCCACTAAAGATTTTCTTTCTCTGCTAGGAAAATTTTAACACACTTCCAAAATATCTGTGAATATTCACATTGCCAAACAGCATGCTCAGAAAATTATTATGGCAGAAAAATCCTTTATATGCTTCTGTTGTACAAAACACGTAAGGACTTCATTTGTTAAGGAGGTTAAAGATTATGTCCCAAAGGGAAACATTATTTCAGTGATAGCTGTGGAGTGCACTTGAATAAAAAGACAAGTTATTAGTGAGACAAGAAGATGTTGAGAGAAAGGCCTGTCATTTCTTTCATTTTGGCCCTGAACACCACGGAAATATCCTTAAAATCTATCATACAAAAAAAGAAGTATGAAGTAAAAGGACAGCTGGGCTAAAGACAAACTGGACTAAGTTTGGTTTACAAGTATTTGTGCATAGCTGTGGACTCTGTCCAAAGGAAGAGCTGGTTTTGGGACTACAGAAGTGGGTTGTCAGTCATGACACCACAGCTCAGGTCTCATGCAGACAGCTGCGGAGCAGAAAAGGGAGCAGAAGCTCCTCATCTTTCATTGTAACCCTATTTCCTCAGATTCAAGCACTTTTACAGGTGTTTTAGGAAATACAGCTGGTTTTCAGTGACGTGAGCAACTTTTTTCTTCTACCTGTAAAAGACCTTTACAGAGAATAATTTCAGATCATTCAGTTTCATTGTGGTTTTGTACAAACAGGCTATAATATAAGCATGAGATTTCAAAATTAAAATCCAAGGAAAATGGAAAAGAAATGCATATATAACCAAAGCAAGCAAAAATCATGCAAAGAAATTCACATCTTTTATTATTCATGCCTGTAATTGTTCCATTATCTTGAAGTGTGACATCAAACGGATACAGGTCCCAAACATGACAAGCCAATGTAACCACATATTTCTTATGAAAACAGTCATGCAAATAAAGCAGCGAAGTTATCATGCCTATAAAAAGGCCTATTTAAAAGTTTGCTTCTATAAACAAACATTCTCTTCATCTATCTTTTACAAAGTCATATTTAAAATGCATGAATCAAAACCAGTCATGGACAGGCAGCAGTATATACAACACTGATACCATAAATGAGTAGCCACAGCCCCTCCTATGTTTATGCAAACCAAATAAAAACACTACTCTTATATGAAGCAGTGTGTTCAAAGTTCAGATTTTTGTTTTCAAAAGACTGAATGGGTTTATAATAAATTCCTAGTACAGAAGCTTACTTTTAGTTTAGGTAGGGGCTGCCAATTGTAAAGATGGAAGTCAATAGAAGCATGAGTAGGTAAGTTTTTATTACTACTGTCCTTAATACCATAGTTTTGTAGGAAGAAGATGTAAAGTAAAAAAAGTCAAATAATATTTCTATCTCTCTTTGATTATTACAGATTCTATCTGGAAGAACAGAACTTGAAGCTGCTAGCACTCCACAATGTTATGGAGTCTGCACAAATCATTGAGCCTGAATGTCACCTTGCTAGCTTCCTGTTGCGTTGAGGAATAATGATCAGGTGCTTCCTATTACCACATCATTTGCCATTCAAATACCTTGATGCTTTTTTCTGTAGTGTAGAAATCACAGTAATGAGGAGACACCTGGAGCTTACTCCCATTTACTCATACAGACCGTAATAAGAAAAAAAACATTAAAATAATCTCAATGCCCCTAAAGACATCTAGTGCAGGTCTCATTCTTCCTCCCTGGATGTATCCATTCAGCTCTAAATGTTAACTAGCATGCCTCCCATGACACAACTACTCTAAGCTTCATACCAGAACTGTAACCAAGTCTTTTCTGATACACATTGATTAGTGCTGCTTGTCAGCATCCTTGATGGATATACCCTTGGAGAGAAATGCAAACATACGGCAAAGGCAGAACTGGGGATTGGAATTGCCTGCAACTCAGCACTGCTTAGTTATAAACTGCTGAAGATTAGACCATTGAAAAACCTGCCCTGACACACTGATTCACAGCAGAGTGCACCCAGGGTTGCCACTCTGCATTCCTTTAAAAATAAACAATCCTCACATATACTTAATTATCAATTAGAAGGTGCACAAAAAATTTATTACAACCTGTGGGCAAAATTTTTCAGATATTACTATCTTCTGGGAAAACAAGCAGTGCTAATTTTAGTGCTTATAGATAAGGAAATATTTTATTGCTTGTAAATGCAGAAGACAAAGATGCTGATTAATATTTATTTTAGCTTATGAAAATTCATAGTTAACATGAGGCATACATAAAATAGGTATGCATTTGTCAACTTGCTATCTTACCCTAAAATTAATCTGTTCTGCATTCTGCAACACAGGGGCAATTTCAAGCTTCAGGACATGGTGTACAGTAACTTCTTAGAAATTCCACTTCCTGAAAGGAAGTGTGTCCTGTGATAAATTGCACACAGCAATAGTTTTAATTTCTTGTGACAGCCTCTATTAATGTAGAGTTTGTGTCACCTTCAAGTCAAATGTTTGTTAGCATATAAAATAGTATTTTGCTGTTTCCATTTTAGCGTTTCAGGGGTTTATACAATCCAAGCTTTTAAAAATAAGACTTAGATTCATGTTTCCATTGTAAAATTGCTTAACAGACTGAAGAAAGTATTTATTCTTGAATAATTCTTCTACCTACAAACTTGCCATACATTCTCCTTTTAAAAGAATTATTCAGAGAAGCCAGGTATACAAACTGCCAGAATAAATGTTATATATTTAAGAACAACAAGTTGAACAGCAAACACATTTCACTCTTCTGAAACCCATGGGGAAATAAAGTAAATATGAAGCCTATAAAACTGATGGAGGATATATGTTTCTGGACCCTATGATGGGATTTTAAAATTATGCACATTTTTTAAAATAATACTAGTTACTGCATACAGTAACACAAACAATTGTATCTTTCTTTCCATAGCACACATAGTGTGTGACCAATCCCATAAAAAATGTCACACTGCTGGTGATTTCTCATCCAAGAAAGCCTCCCCTATGCAAACCTTAGTGAGAAAGATAGATAGACTTTAAAATTGATGGCACACTGTGAAAACGTTAGTTGTATGTCATGCACAGTGTTATGCCAGCTGTGAACCCATTTTATTTTTGTGTGATTTTGGCAGCTGAGAAATGTTTTGGCTCAACAACACTAAAGACACAACATTTATCTACATCATGGGGAGGCAGAGCACAAACCTTTACATTCTGCCCTCCTACATGTTTGCCTCATGCCACCTTCAATGAAATGAATCTCAGCTGTAGAACAACCCTCTGTGATGCGGCAGAAGATAACCCCATCTCTAGCTCTAATGCTAAAAAGGGGAGAAAAGGTATAAATACTGTTTTCATGTTGAAAGTTCAATGGCTTGTGAATTGAAGGAAATCCTTCTAATGGCAGCAAAGGACCATTTGTCTGAAGGAGATAATGGTGAGACTTCAGCATTAGCATGACCAAGAGTGCATTCAGTTTAAGGGCTGTAAGGATGCTGATTTTCAGAGACTTTTAATACCCACTGTTTCTGAGTCCTCAATATGTTTTAAAAAACACTGCTCACTTTTTAAAAAGTTTCATTATTGTTTTCACAAAAGAAAAAATTAAAAATTAATAATTTTTAAATCAAATTATACTTGTAAATTATATTTATTTTACTAAGTAATATCTATGTGTGTATATATGTGTACATAAAAGATGCATTTACATTCAAGAAACTAACTTTTTAAACTTGCATCTATCTTTAATGAAGGCTTACAGCTGGTTCTTCATCCATTAAGTTGCTGGGATCCATGATAGCACTGTTTTTTTAAGAATCTTTTAAGTGTTCTATTAAGAACCTTTTAAGGGTTCTATTAAGAACCCTTCACATTTTTTGAGTTTTTTACAACTTAATTTACATGAAGTTTTTCTGTTTGTTTTCAACTTCCATACCTTCAGGGTTGTCCAAATAGCTTTTTATTCCATACAGATCTTTATTCCATATGTATCAATTTTATGACAAATTATGAGAGAGGCATAGAAAGCTATAATCTAGCCTGTCTGGTGTCTTTTGCCAGTACATCTTACTTCCATATCTAGTGTGCATACCCAGCTGTTTCTATGCTCATTATTAGAGTTAGAACTAGCCATACAACCTTCTTCCTTATACACCTCTCTTTCCGTGCAAAAAAAGTCCAGTCACATATACCTGATGACAGATATGATGTGTTCTAACCAGTGCTTCACATTCAGCCTTCATATTGTAGCATTCACACGTACAATTCCTATGTTGCAAACAACAGAACATAAGATTAAAAGCTGAGGGATCTCCTTAATTTAGTTTTATCACTGGCAACTGTATTATGTAGTCTTTTCATAATAATTTTCTCTTAGCTCTGAATATTATATATATATATATATATAATAACAGGATATCTAAATATATACCCATCAATGCCTAGGTGTTGGGAAACTACGGGCTAGCAAAAATGAGCAGGTTTACTTTAAAATGCAGGAAGATACTTGGTTTGTTAATGGGGTGTAACATACTCATTTCTTGGACTATAAATACTTTAAAGTTTATGAGTATATTTTGCCATTTGAGAATTACAGTTTAAGTGGTTTGTCACACTGAGCAATTTTTTAAAATACTTGTAGGATAATAGTATCATTATGACATTACAAGTGTAAAATAGATATTTAATTGGGGGTATAAACAATAATATACCACAAAACATTCATTGATTAGATGTTTTGAGTTATAAAGAGGCACATTTAAGAAAGAGGTTTCAGCAGCTTTTTTCCCAGGATGTCACCTTTTACATCTGTTGGCTATCTTGTTTTTGTGTATGAAGAAGGTTGTGAGTGTTCAAGAAAAAAGTTTGCTTCAAGAAAGAGAATTTGCTTCTTTGATCTTAATGGGCAAAGACGACTTTTCCCTCCCAGCTTTTGTTTAAATCCACCTTAGGTTTTCACTAGTAGCTCTTCATTGAGCAAAGAAATTACATCCTGTTTAAACCCAGTCTAACTTGATGATCAACCATTATATGTGAAATCGTTACTTGGCTATGCACTAGTTCGAAGAAAAGGATGACAGCTTTAGTTTTTGCTGCATGCTAATGGTGGTAGAAGATAAGGACTGGGAATAAGAGGTGGATAAGCATAACAGGGTTAGTTTTACAAACACATTTAGTAGAATAAACATGCCCAATTGCATTAAATATTCACTGCTTTTGATATATACCAGGATGGAAAAACTGTCATACTATTGTACTGCTTAATGAAAGAAACAAATAAAACCTTGTCACCTGATATGTGGTGACTGAGAAGCTTCCTTTGATGTAGTTGCAGATGTTTTTATTAAACTGCAATGATACTGTCGCAGAGAAAGCTATACACTCTCCCCTGTACATGGGCTTAAAATTGTATTTATGCAATTGTATTCAGCACTAGGTCTTTGGAACTTATTAATTCTTAACAGAAAAATTCAAATAGAAAAAAATCAAACCAGGCTATTTTCTAGGTTAGCTAAACAATTATTTATTTTCCAGAATTTTTAGCAGAATCACTTTTACTTAGATATGCAGGTACTTTAACTAGATTTATAAATGAAAAGGAGGTTTCAGAGCCTCTATTGACTCCCACTCTTTCCTCCTTTTTCACCCCTCCAGTAACGAGAGAGACTCGCCTTGATGTCAAAGACATGGATTAATTCAGAGCAGCAGTTCAAAACCGCATCAATGCGATTGCCAGTGTGTAGTTCTGTAGTTCCCAAACTATGGCTCACAGGCAGTAACTCGCCCACAAGATCCTCCCAGGTTGCTTGTACCTTCCACTTTCTGTAACTATGTCATCTCATAGGCTAACTGGAAAAGCAACATGTAATGTTGCTCGCAGCATCTTATTAGAGTGGAAGAGCTGCAGATCACTGCTTGGAGCACCAGATTTCATTCAAGTTGCTGAAGCAGCAAAACCCAGATAATGTTAATTCATGATTTTTTTTATCACCCAGTAAATCTTGCAGCAGCAAGTTAAGGGGTGTTGGTGACATATTTTTTTAACCTGCCTTGAAGAACATATTGATGTTCTTTGTTAGCACCATAGCTGAAAACGTTGCTACCAAAAATAGAAACCAAATAATAAAATCTCAATTGATTACTGTACATGTCTATTTCCAGCAATTCATATTGCAGTAGTAATGCATTAAAACTCTCCACAAGCATTATCAATTGCTGAAGTTAGTTAAGTACTAAGCTTTTCCTCATTATAATGCCATTAAGGATGGAAGCGTCTCTTGATGTGATTAATAGACTCATGCAGAAATCTCTGCTTAAGCATTGATCCATTTCTGGTATTTGCACTTTTTGATGCTTTTTGGTACCTTCTTTTATCTTTCTGGAATCCTTGCCTAAAGAGTCAAAATAGCTTCATTTGGCCTCAATAACGTGTAACTTCTGCAGGAGGGAGAACTGGGGCCTGAACTGCCTGGCAGTTTGTTGAAAGCTTGTGTTAGTTTTTATTAAACAAAGCTATCCCACTGATATGACTGCAAATCTACTGACTTATGTTGTGCCCATGGGAGGAAACTGTTCAAATAAGGGGAAGAAAGTGCCTTGATTAACTGAGATCAAAGTGATTGTGCTGCTGCCAAAACCAAACCTATGGCCATGGTAACATGCCTCAAAGAACTATTCAGTAAATGTCATTGTAACATATTTTATCTTTTAATATTCAACTTTTATTTTAAATCACCTCTGCATTACTTCTTTCCTCATTATGCAGTGTTCCTTCCTTTAGCCTGCCATTATTTCAAAACTAATTTTTGTAGGTTTTCTTTCCTTGTGGGCACTATTTAGTTCCTCCACTTTCAAGGGGTCTATTATGGAATGAAAAATAGACTCCAATATGTGCATTTCACATTGACAGCAAGATACAGATGGAGTTTCCAAAAATACTTCTCTGGTGAAGTCTCCCTGGCTCTAGTTGGAGCAGGATTGACACTTTGCCCTTTAGAAAATTCTGCATCAATTGCAACTGCCATTGCAAATCTGACTGCTTACTGTCACAACTGTAGAGATGGGTCAGTCACGTTTGGGATGCTACCCAGAGTTCATGGGTACACAGGTGTGATTGCTGAAAGGGGCCACCATCAGAAACAATCCTCTAACTATCGAGGTACTCTTTCATTAGCCATCAAAGTCTATGCTCTCACAGCCTGCTGCCTCCCACTCAGATGTTGCTGCTTTCAATGGTTTTGCTTGTATTTGACTCAGTACATGAAGAATTCTGAGTGTCTAGGTCTTTAGTATGATTTTAAAATGGATTTGTGAAAGGAAGACCAAAGAAAGTATTGCAGCAATGAACTTACAAATCAATATTCACACACTAGTTTTGGTTTTCAAAAGGGTTTTCTTTTACCATTACACTGAAGATCCACAACTGATTCTCATTCTCCTTCAAAGTTTCCCAGTATTAGCAATAAGAGATGCTCAGTATCAGCTAGCAAAGTTAAAATAGCAATGGTAATCACAGCAGTTTAATCAATACTGATGTTATTAATATTTTGCCTCTGTGTCAAACCTGCAACACAATGTGAAATAATAACAGACTTAGGGGTATTTTTTCTTCATCTTGGGGTATATAAAGCCTGTTGAAATGTGGCCTCATGTTAGCAGGCAGACCTGATATTTCCTATAGGCAAAATTAAACAGGTCAGAGAAAAAACATCTTGAAACAATTTCATGCCATGAGGATTTGATATTATTGTTACGGTGCAGGTCCTATCTATGACCAGAACAAGAAGCTGAAAGCTGGTCATTTTGACAATATTTAGGGCCTCCACTTGTTCAGGATACAGCATGAATGTCAAAGAAAAGCTGTAGGAAAAGACTAGAAAATCTGAAAATAACAAACCTGCCAACGTTTTCCCCATGTGCCTCAGTGACTTCCCTTTTCCACACAAAGAAATCAGGTTATGAAAACTGCAGCTTTTCATCTGTCTCAACCACATTTCAGGCACAGTCTTATTGTGCAACCTCCTTTGAGAGCTCCTATAGTATTGAGCTATAACCCAAGTTGTTTGTTACAGCTTTGAATTTGCTAAGACACTGATTTTTCTGAAAAGAAAGAAAAGAAATATATGTTTCTATTGAACAACTATTTAAGACCAGATGGAATCTTTTCAGGTTTTTCAAACTTACCTTTTCTTTGTAACTATTCTGAGAAATGATTCTGCAAAAAAAAACTTTCACCTGCCTTCCCTTTGAGTTGTTCTGCTTAATGAGGTGTGTATTTTGGGAGCTTTCTAGCTCCAAGCCTCTTCTGGGCTAGGTATACATGCTGGTAGCAAAGCAAAGGTCACCTATGCCAGGACCTCAAAAGTGTACAAACAAAATATTTATTCAATTGTCTAGTAAGAAAAGCTCAAGTTTAACAGTTTTAATCATTCAGTAAGTAACTACTTGAATGAAGATTAATGATTCTGTATAAGATGAAACAATATTTGCAAATGCTAACACTGTGTCACTCGTTGTTACACTGAGGATTTTATAGAAGTGTACAGTGTCTAATTTCTTTTCAGAATTAATGTTTAGAACTTTTTTGTATTTTCCCCCTTACCCAAGGAGTTTTACACAGTGACAGGCAAGCTTAGACTGGCGGTGTGCCCTGCCTGAGAAGGGACACAGATGCTTGATTGACAGTTCTACCCTTTCAGGCTGCCACAGTGCAGTTCAGTCCAAGGGACCACATCTGGCTGTGGTTTGGACCACATAGTTAAAAGAATCCTTTTGCTTAAGCAGGGGTTTTGTGAAATCCCAAAATAGCCAGTGTAAAGCTACATGCCTTACTTGAATCCCTGCCACAAATTTGCTAGTGATCTCTTTATATCTTCCCTCTTTCAGCTCTCCTCCTCAGAATAAGCAGGATGGACGATGGCAGTATCAGACAGGGCATGACCACTTTGGATAAAGCGGCATTTCAAAGAGCAGTCTTTCTACCCACAGTCAGAAATTTTAACTTCTGGATATTAATGATTTTCATATTGAGCTACGCACTGGGGAGCTGCCACAATATAACCTGGAAAAGAAAGAAAGGAACAAAGCCCCCTGCTTACTGCTTACCACTCAGAAGGAAAAAGAGAGAGAAAAAGGGAGGCGGAAGGCCAACCAAGCATAGAATTACAGCTGGATTAAAGCTGATTTTCCACCCTATTCCCCAAGAAAACAGAACACCGTGAAAATATGGAATACTTCAGAGCAAAGGAATTTGTCTGCCACTGGTTAGTGGCAATAGCTTTGGGACCATAAGTGCCATTTGCACTGGTATCAATAAGACTGATAGCTTTGTGACAGGACATCATGAGTAAACTTCAGAGACATGGTCTGTACACATGTTGCAGTCCATTTAAAAAGCTGGTGAAGCCCCTTGAAGATATACTGCAGCAGCATCACTTGTTTCAGTATAACTGAGTGAAAAACATGATGAAAACTTTTTCATCATCAGAAATACCTTTTAGGAAACAGTGAAGAGTTTCTGAATCTGCATTCTTGTGGTTTACCTGGTTGATTTAGTAAAATAATTCTTTATGGAAAAATAAATCAGAACTTCTAGTCCCCATTTCAAGCTGTGTTTGTATTTGTCATTTATTTTACCTTTAAGTTGTTTAAACAAAACAATTTTTTTTTTCTTTCAATCTCTTTTTTCTTTTTTTACAGGCCAGGTTTTTTTGCTTTGTTTTTTTTTTTTGGGGGGGGGGGCAGGACTAGAAGTGTGTCTCAGCAGAAAAGCTGAGAATCAAAATACCTTTAATTCATTCATTATTTTAAAAACTAGTTCAGCCAACTTGTGATTATTATAACATGATTATGTGCCTAGTCATACTATAAACAAAGTGGCTGTGAGCATACACAGTGGAATGAACTATCATTATGAAAAAAAATCCCTGGGATTTCCCTGACTGTGTTGGTGAAAGTTAATCTGTGCTTTCCAACAAAGAAGCCCCATCAGGAGGCAATCTCTTCTTCATATGGCAGAGGCAATAAAAGGTGATCATGTAAAGAATCTGTTAATAAAACAGGAAAAAGTAGCTTATACTAATACTATTGTGTATAAAAAATTTAGGTGGTTTTGTAGCCACAATAATGGGTCCGAGAAAAATATCAGCTAATTAATTTTAATTAATGAGAATCAACCTTAATATTTTCACACAAATAAAACCCTCTTGCTTTTCTGCATCACCTATAGTAGCTTAAGAATCAAAGCACACATCATGTAGAATTCTGTTAACATTTCAGGGCCAGAGGAAAGAAACACAGCATGTGCTCATCACAACATCTGAAAAGAAGCAAGGAGAAAAGAGAAACAGAGGTAGTTAACAGTGTAATAGGTATTAAATATTATTACTACTAGGGAGAGACTTAGAAGCTGTTAGTTTTAATTGGCTTGATCCTACATTCTTTGATGTCACTGAAAATCCACCTATTTCAGTGGGATTTGGAGTAGTTTTCAGTATCTGACAGACAAGATGCAGTTGCCAAAAGAATTTATTCATTCCTCCCAGGAAAAGTTTTCTGTACAACCTTTAGGGGCACTTTAATGCATCTCAAGATTGAAAGTTACTGCTGAAGAAACAAATACATGCTGAATGTACTGTATCAGAATATAGTCACTGAACAACAGGAACTGAAGGGTTTGTAAAAAAGAAGCAGGAAAACATCAAGGACATCTTCCCATTCTAATTACTGACAGAATTGTTGTTTATATTGTGATATATATATATATATATATAAACTGTGTGCAAGGATGCATTATTTAAAAAGACATTCTACACAGGAGTATCACTAATAACCACAAAATCTGTGCATTGGTATTAAGCCCCTGCTCATGAATAAAGACCTTTTATTTTTATATGCTCAGTGTAGGTACTGCACAAAGAAGCTGTAAAGAGATGTAGCAAGCACCTTTTTAACCTCCAAACAATTTCCACATTTCAATGTATTTATATCTGAGAATAAGTTCTCCTTTGAGAGATATTTTCTCCATCACTCTTTTAAAGGCATGTGTTACTTAAAGGTTGCAAAAGGGGGACATGGAAAAGAGAGCTGAGGAAGTAGGTAGAAAAATCTCTGTAGTAAAATAGAGAAAATAATAACACAATCTTAGTAGTAATACTTTCAGCCTCGTTTTAATGAGGTATTTATTTGTTGACTGTGTATATACATGTAATATTTCATTGAGTCTTTTCCAACTGTCATTTTGTACATGTGAAGTCATGCTCAGTTCTTGAAACACAATAGCTGCATATAAACCTGCTGGTTCTTGTTTGTTGCTATTTTTTGTCTTTTTGTTGGTGTTTTTCTTTCTTTTCTTTTTTTTTCTTTTTAAGCATCAATATCTGTTCAAAATAACATTTGAGTGAAGAAAGGTGAATCCTCATAAATAAATAAAGCCAATTACTTTCCTGGAGCTCTGCAGAGCACCTGGCAGCATTGTCCTAAATTCAAGGTCTCCTCACTAGTACTTGCTGTTGTTTGCTCTCACATTAGGGCACAAGGAATTTTTAGCCCTCACTCAGCTTCAGCTTCCTTTTAAATCTCTTATCTCAGCAGCAAGGTTTTTCTGACATTTATTTATAAAGTTCTTTATCATGAAAAAGAAAGCAAAGAAACTTGAGTAGAGGCCAATGTCATTTCAGCTGATGAATCCATTATTTCGGAGCTCTAGAGCTTCCAAGTAGTGACAAAACCATGCTGCAGAGAATAATTTAAAATTGAAAAATGTTCACATACAATAATGAATGAGGTCTGCATCTGAAACCTAATAAATCTCTTGAGCAAAAAGTCTAAATATTTAAAGGCATAGAGTAGAAGGACTTAGGGCGTAGAGACAGAGTGGGTACAGATACACATGATGACATGCCTGACATAAAATCTAAAGGTCACTTCTTATACAGACTTGCCTTTTCTTATATCTGTTGAAATGCTCGAAGGAAAACCTGCAGGGAAGTTCTGAATAGACCATCTGTATTGTTTTGGGGAAGTGAGAAAAAGGATGGACCAAACAACATGACATTTTATGGACTGCTTCTAAAGAATACCTCTGGTATTTCCTAACTCTTAAACCTGTATGGCATAATAAAAAGAGCACTGTCAGTAATTGGTTATACAGAAAGTATGTCAGTGACTGACTGCAGACATACATATGAAAACTGGGACCTTTCTTGGGCCTGAAAGATTTGGAAATTATTTCAGTCAGTCTTCTGACAAATGATTATTCAACTAAAAATAAAGATTATGTTCGGAATATGAACCACAAAGAAAGAATTCTGTCATCATCTTGTTTTACAAAGAAAAGGTTAGGCCCAAGTCCTAGTTTTACTAATTATCTAAACTAATTAACTACTTTTCCTATGTAGGAAACCTTTTTTTATCTTTCACAAAATCTTGATAGCAAATATTAACCAAACCAAAACAAACCTACCAATTTTTGCTCTCACAGCCATATCGGGACTTAAATTTAGTCCTTAAGCACTCAGATGGACAAACGAAGCTCTTGCTGATCAGAGATGTTCTGTCTAGGGATGGTTTCCATGTCTTACAAGGGAAACAGTCCTACATATCAGAAAACTTTCATGGGCTACTTACAACTTTCTAAAGAAAGAGTTGAAGTGTTCCTCTGGTAGAATCAGGAGCAAGAAGTGACTGCAGGCTCCCTTTGGTCAGAAGAAGGGCATTTCCCAAGTCTTCTACCTTGCCATGCATATTTCAGTCATGAAGGGAACAGTGCAGTTCATTTAGCTGCCGAATGCGTCATCAGAACAGTTCAAATATGTTACAATAGTGAATTATTGAAGATGTCAGCAAGGACAGACTACTGGCTCATCAGAAACCTTTCCATTCTGCTCCTAATCTAGCACTTTCAGTTACCACAGGCACCTTTTTTCAGTGTGATCAAGAATATATCAAGGACTCATGTCATCACAAAAGAATTGTAAACATTCAGGTTGTCGTGGGAAACGGGAGAGGTGCCTGAGGATTGGAGGATGACAAATGTCACACCGGTCTATAAGAAGGGCAAGAAGGAGGACCCGGGTAATTATAGACCGGTCAGCCTTACCTCCGTCCCTGGAAAGGTGATGGAACAACTTATTCTTGGCTCCATTTCTAGGCATATCAAGGATGGGGGGGTTATTAAGAACAGCCAACATGGTTTTATGAGGGGGAAGTCATGTTTGACCAACCTTATAGCCTTCTATAAGGAAGTGACTAGGTGGAGGGATGATGGTAGAGCAATAGATGTGGTTTTTCTTGATTTCAGTAAGGCATTTGATATTGTCTCCCACAGCATTCTCATAGATAAGCTAAGGAAGTGTGGGCTTGACGATCAGGTAGTGAGGTGGATCAAGAACTGGTTGGAAGGAAGAAGGCAGAGAGTTGTGGTCAGTGGTGCAGAATCTAGCTGGAGGTCTGTGACTAGTGGAGTGCCTCAGGGGTCGGTGCTGGGACCAGTGCTGTTTAATATTTTCATCAACGACCTGGATGAGGGAACCGAGTGTACTCTCAGCAAGTTCGCTGATGACACTAAACTGGGAGGAGTGGCTGACACACCAGAAGGCTGTGCTGCCATTCAGCGAGACCTGGACAGGCTGGAGAGTTGGGCGGGGAGAAATTTGATGAAATTCAACAAGGGCAAGTGTAGAGTCTTGCATCTGGGGAAGAACAACCCCATGTACCAGTACAGGTTGGGGACTGACCTGCTGGAAAGTAGCAAAGGGGAAAGGGACCTGGGGGTCCTGGTGGATAGGAGGATGACCATGAGCCAGCAATGTGCCCTTGTGGCCAAGAAGGCAAATGGCATCCTGGGGTGCATTAGAAAGGGTGTGGTTAGTAGGTCAAGAGAGGTTCTCCTCCCCCTCTATTCTGCCTTGGTTAGGCCGCATCTGGAATATTGCATCCAGTTCTGGGCCCCTCAGTTCAAGAAGGACAGGGAACTGCTTGAAAGAGTCCAGCGCAGAGCCACAAAGATGATTAAGGGAGTGGAACACCTCCCTTATGAGGAGAGGCTGAGGGAGCTGGGTCTCTTCAGCTTGGAGAAGAGGAGACTGAGGGGTGACCTCATCAGTGTTTACAAATATGTAAAGGGTGAGTGTCATGATGATGGAGCTAGGCTTTTTTCAGTGATATCCAGTGATAGGACAAGGGGCAATGGGTGTAAACTGGAGCATAGAAGGTTCCACGTTAACATCAGGAAGAACTTCTTTACTGTGAGAGTGACAGAGCACTGGAACAGGTTGCCCAGGGGGGTTGTGGAGTCTCCCACATTGGAGATATTCAAGGCCCGCCTGGACAAGTTCCTGTGTGATGTACTCTAGGTTACCCTGCTCTTGCAGGGGGGTTGGACCAGATGATCTCTTGAGGTCCCTTCCAACCCTTGGGATTCTGTGATTCTGTGATTCAGCTGGTTTAAATTCAGCAAACATGATTACGGGGTCCAGCAGGGACCTGATACTGTTTTGTAGATATTTTCTTAGCATCAAAAAGTTGGAGATGTGTAAGTAGGTAATGCTTTTGAATAATAATTTGAATTATTCTTTGAATTAATATTTGAATAATATTAATATTATTCATTATTCATAGAATCATAGAATAGTTAGGGTCGGAAAGGATCTTAAGATCATTCAGTTCCAACCCCCCTGCCATGGGCAGGGACACTTCCCCCTAAACCATGTCACCCAAGGGTCTGTCCAGCCTGGCCTTGAACACTGCCAGAGATGGAGCATTCATGGCTTCTTTGGGCAACCAATTCCAGTGCCTTACCACCCTCACAGTAAAGAACTTCTTTGTATCCAACCTGAACTTCCACAGTTTCAGTTTAAACCCATTACCCCTTGTCCTATCACTACAAGTCCCTGATGAAGAGTCCTCCTCTGGCATCCTTGTAGGCCCCCTTCAGATATTCACTGACTTGTTGCTATTTGGAGGTACTACAGAATGCTCTACCCACTGTTAATGGATACCTTCGAGTGCTTTCTAAAACATCTGAAAAGGGTATTAGTCAGCTGAAAGCCCTGGAACAGCTTTCTAGAAAAGTAATTTTTCTTCAATAAAGACATGAGCTATCTACGAGCTATTGGTCAAATCAGTTGGTGTATCAAGTATTGTCTCTCAGTATTTTCAGCACTTAAGATTTGAACCTACTTGATCTGAAATTCTGACAATGATGGGGTATACAATAACATACTTTGAGAAAGATTTTCTTTTTCTACTTGTAATAGCTTGAAATGCTTTAACTTCACAAACATTTGTGTGGGCAAGACTGGTCAATATTTTATTGGTGTTATGTGATATTTAAAGATATGAAATAAGATGCCGTCCCAAGGGCATTTATGTTGGCTTTGTCACACTGGGTAATCAGGTCTTGTTGATTTTTGTATGCTCTTTGTTGTCTCAGGAAAGAAATCCTCAGGTTTATCTCATGATGACAGATGGCTCTGTTAATAAATGTGGCAACAACACTAACAATGTCATAGTCCTGGCAGCTGGTATTCCAGGGCACACTACACAGCACTGTTGAATGAGTCAGTGCAGTCTTATACATCTATGGATCTGTAATCACCTTTTCATTTTCTCTGAGCTGTTATGAGAACAACTTACCCCAGCCCATTTCAAAAGGTCCATGGGTTCTGAACTCTTCCTTTCTGAAAGGAAGTTTCCTTTTCTTCAGTGACACCAGAGAACAGAAGGAGCAGTGAGTTACTGAAAAGGCTTTTTTTATAAACTTGGAGGAAAAGTAGAGCGCAGACGCACATACCTCTCTCCCTCTTTTGCTTAGTATGGTTATGATGACTCTCAGGGTCTCTTCTCCCAGTCCTTGCAAGTACTTTTGCCAGTCTCAGTGCCATGTCATTTCTTCGTATCAGCAGCCTCTTCCTTGGGCATGTCTGCAGAATGGGTTAAACACAGGAACTGGATAAAGAGAGGAAAATGGCATGAAGTGATTCCCAAGCAGCTTGGGTTTAGCAGAAAAAGGCAGGAGAAAACTTTAGAAAGTAAATTATAAAAGGTTAAGTAGGACTGGATGTGTCAAAAGAAGAGTTAATAAAAGGAGGGGATAAGCAGATGAGCAATTTTAATGAATTAATTACCAAACATGGAGTTGGAAGACATCACATAACAGATTAGAGTTGCCTTTAGCCATTTTCAAAAGTTTCATTTTAAATAGACTTTTCTTAATGCATAAAAGAAGGATTTCTAGTGCAGCTACTGAAAGCTTTGAAAAGACTGCTTTTAGATTGTTTCTTCCTCTGTCTTTTTAAAGCAGTAATAAAGGGTTCTATATCTTGCATGGTGGTATTTCGAAGAGATTTCATCTTGTTTACATACAGAATGGGACACACTATGCACATGATTTGACAGTATGAGCCAGCTGCCAAGACACCACATCCATGAACAACTAGAGTCAACAATTCCAAAGGGAACCTTGTAAATAATTTTCCAAATATACTATAAAGGTGGTCTCACTTTCCTGTCAAGTTTAAAAAAGAAAAGGTGAGCAGGAAAGGAATTTGATAGAATAGGAGCTAAGCTGTGCAGCAAAGTATCAGAGACCTTAGGAGGCTTTAAACATTTAAAAACCAGTCTCTCTGAGCTAACAGACCAGTTTAAAAAAGGGGTCCATTTTCTTTTTTCCTTCCATTTGCTTTCTTCTCCTCTTCTTTTCCATTCCTTTTTTAAACCACATCTTTAATTTTTCTTTATAAGCTTCAGTGTCCAACAGCTAAAAGAGCACAAAAATCTTTACAAAAATAGAAACTTGGCCAGTGCTGCATTTTCATTCATCTTTCAAAAGACTGTCTCCTGAGTCTAGATTGCTTATCTGATACCAAGACAGAATTGGTAATTTGGATAATGCAAAAAAAAAAACCACCCCAAATTTTTAGTAACACTGTCTAAAAGAAGCTTTTTCTCTTCTACTCACCATCATCTATTCAATTCCATTTTATAACTCTGTGCATTGATAAAGTGATTTGGATCAGGTTTTTTATGCCAGCATCCCTCACCTCTGCTTCTGGAATATGGGAAAATAATTTGTCTAAGCAATGCAATATGCTTCTCCAGGTATCTTCTGCCCCCTTTTCTCCTGACAACTTTCTGCAAAATGTCCATTTTGAGGAGAGGACTGTATTTAATGGGTGTTTTGATATCACTTATAAAACAGATTTTTCATTGCATCTAGTAAGCATTGTCAGATTCATTTAATCACACATTTCCTAGTCCTGGACAAACTTTACCTAAATTATATATCAGCAGTAATAAAATAATGACAAGAATAATTGTGCTCATTCACATTTCAGGTTCTCTATAATTTAACAATACCACACTAAGATATAGTATTTCATGGAGGATAAAACCAAAACATAATCAGATATAGAACTGACTGCTGTTTTATAAACTGTTGCTGTCCTCATGCATTCCATGTGTCTGAAGGAAGAATGGATATCTGACAACGATTCCTGCAGATGAAAATAGTTAAAGTTTAAAATACACATATTGTACCACCATAGGAAGAAATAGTTATCTCTGTTTATTACCTTTCATCTTTCCAAAAAAAAATGAAAATCTACAGATGTCATAAAGTGTGATACACTATGATTCACTTGAGCCAATTGCTAAAGTGTCACTGGAATCTAAATCTGCCATTGTTCATTGGAAAATACAAGGAAATATCTTAGAAACTGGTTTATTTCTAAAATTACTTTGCCAAACCCTAACTGCCTGATAGGATGCTGATTGTTGTCTTTGTTTTCAGCTATTAAATGACATTAAGAGGTGCTAATGATGCTAAATGATGCATTGAGTGTTTTCATAATATTAAGCTTTGAATTGTTGCCATTGTTATAGGAATTCATACACAGGGCCTGGCTCAGGAGATAACCATTCCAATCTACCTGGAAGTAAAGGTTTATTGTTCTCATCCCTCCTACTCTCAAAAGCACTCAGTTGTAAGTACTGGTGTTGAAACACTGAGTTGTAAGTACTGATTTGTCATTTTAACACTCCAACGCATTCAGATTTTAACAGATTAAATTTTCCTGGAAGCAACTTAAAGAAAGGACCACAAACACCCCAACCCCACTCTCTTCAATGTTATTATTTAATCTAGGAATATTTTTTTCCTCAAAAAATCTATTAGCTTTAATGATTTTTTCATCCTGGAGAAAATGTCTGTTTTGTCCTCTTGAAAATAAAATGAACAAGCAAAGGATGGTGGGGAGATGTCATTTTTGCCATTCATTTGTCATTTCATGAACTAGGGGGTCTGAAAATTGTGGACTCTTTCTTTCCTCAGAAATAAGTGTTTCATTCTCAGAGCCATGAAATATTATTTTTTTTTGCACCCAGAAGAGTGAGGAAATTACTGCTGTAGAGAAAAGCCACAGTTTAAATCCAAATATTGGCAGGTGAAAATGTGGGGGCTTTTTCTTTCCTGTTTGTTAGTTTTGGCCAAGAAATTAAATTAGTATTTGAGAAGGATCACAGCAGTGTATTGCACCTTTCACACTTAGCACAGCCACAAACATTGTGACTAAAGGGAGTTACTTTTCTCTTCTTAAAACACCTGACTTTACTCTGACAAAGATCATAACAGATTAGTGACTGGAAGAATGAAAAAAAAATAAATCCCTGTTATATATGTTGTTCTATGTTTCTGTTTTGTAGCATTCAACTCTATGTCTTCTTTTGATGTACACAGATGGCAGATGGTTTCTCGGAATAGGGTGTTTTTTTTTTTTCCTGACTAAATATCTTAAATAAATAGTAAGTAATGTCATACCTTCATGCAAAGTCACGCAAGGCATTCAGGTACTTGAAAGTACAAAACTTGAAAGTACAAAGTACAATAACGCTTTAAAAACTTTTTAGAGAGCTCACTTTCATCTATACAACACGAAAACAAAATCAGTTCTGCTTAGAAATAACATAAGTGATCTAGTAATTGAAGTAATCTTTACAATACAGCTTGTGCAGTCACAGGAGAAAATGCAAGATATTTTTTATTTTCTAGAAAATGGCTCAAAGGCAAAGTGAGCAGAGCCCTTTGAGACCTGCAATAACCTACAACGAGGGCAATAGCCATCATACAGAAAATATAACAGATGGCAGCATGGTTGCCTTACTCGCAGATACAGGTTACTGAACAGATGCCTTTAGGGCTTAATATTAGATTTTTTTCCCCCTTCTTCTAGACCATGGAATAGCTTTGTGCATATGTCATTTATAAAACAAATGTAAAGCACCATAGGGAAATGAATAAAGTTTCAAATGGTAAAATGTCAACAGAAATACAAATTTACAGAGGATAATGCGATTATTAATGTTGCAAGTATAGGCTGAAACATAACCTTACCCTTTGCAGTACACTGTATCTATCACACATTATTTTGAGCTATGTTACCATAGTTCAAAAAGCAGACATGTAAAATCAGTTATAAACCCTCCATTTGCTTTGCCAGAAAGGTCAGCCACTCAACAAGCTAAAAGTCACCTTTCTTTTTTTACCAGCGTTAAACACTCAAAAGCAACAAGACTGAAATAAGGTGAAAAATTGTCAGCTAGCATGAGGATTTCTACAGATACCTGAGAAGCTAAATCATACAGAGAAGTAGATCATCCATCGGTAAACCAGATAACAGCAAGAAAGATTACTTCCAAGTCCTCAGACACCACAGAATTCACAACTTAACCAAGTCATTATGCAGATCAGCCTCCTAACATGGATTCCTTCTTGATCGATTGCTGTGATACATTGCAAGACCCCTAGGGACATACTAGATTTTTCAGGTCCTGAGTCTCTTCTCTAGGTGACAAGACAAACTCCTTTTGTCTTCAATAAGACCTGCATTTCTTCTTACATATACATACAAAAATACACTTGAGCACAGACACACATTTTTTCCTAAAACTGAAACCATGTCCAGAAAATAAAAGACCCTCCTATCGATTTTAGATTGACCCTCCTATCAATTTATTGATTTTAGATTGGATATAAGGAGGAAATTCTTTCCTGTTAGGGTGGTGAGGCACTGGAATAGGTTGTCCAGGGAGGTTGTGAATGCTTCATCCCTGGCAGTGTTTAAGGCCAGGTTGGATGAGGCCTTGGGTAATATGGTTTAGAGCGAAGTGTCCCTGACCATGGCAGGGGGGTTGGAACTCAATGATCTTAAGGTTCTTTCCAACCCTAACTATTCTATGATTCTATGATTACACCAGTCTCCCTTTCAGGATGGGATGTTACAATACCAAAAATGGTGCATTCTTCAGGGCATTTTAGGGAATATTTCTTAGCTGGAACTGCATTTTTCTACTAAAACTACATTCCTTAACCAAGGAAGAACAGTGTTTTACAAAGAAACTAGCTTCCTCGTTTTAAAACAAAAGCACATTTTTTGCAATAAAGAAGCATTCAGGTGGAAAGTGCAGTGAGAAGGGGGCATCACTGACGCTTCCAACATTTTCCCTGTAGGGAACTGTATTTTTATTGGTCTAACTAGTAAAAGTGGAGGAAAGACAAAGGGACAGTGAATACCTGAAAGCAGATATTGCGTGTCAGAGTACTTGCTGTAATTTACACTGCTTTTCCAGAAAAGTGGTGTTAGAAACACCACAGGGAACTTGGGAATAAGTTTCACAGGAATTTTGGCATGATACATTTTCCTCGGGAAAGCAGGATAACCTTCAGCTGAGGATGAATAGAGATGGTTTGTTTTCATTTTACTATGAACACGTTACAACCTCATATAATCTATTTTCTCTGCCTCAATTCTCCTTCAGCATTGTGGCTACTTTCCAACACGTTATGAAGTGGCTGGACAGTGTGACATTGAAGGTTGGTGGAATCTATAAGAAAGGCAAATTTCAAAGGCTATCTGAAAAAATTTTAAGTGTTCCTGAGGAAAAATAAAAATAACCTAGGTTTTGGGAAATAGTGTTAGGAATAGACCTCAAAAATTTAGTATATGAATTGGGGAAACAGAACTGTCTATTTCTGTAGCTCTCTGGTCAGTTTTTCATCATGCTTGAGTCAACAAAACATTAACTGTCAATCAGAAGGCAAATTCTTTCCCTGGAAGCCAATTATGTCATCTTATAAGACTTATTAAAACAAAATATGATGGAAATCCACTATAAGAGAAAATCCATCCAACCTACCCCACAGGAAGTGTGTTAAGTAGCTAGAGTGTTTCCTTCTTCCTTTTTAACTTTCACCATCTCAAAGTATTCCATTTTCATAGCAAACAGGCAGACATTAACAGACTGACTTAGTAATAAATGACTTTAACTTAAACAAAAGTCTTTCACCCAATAGATTAACATGCAGAAAGGCTATATCGTGAACTGGTTCATCTAGACAGGAAACAAGGATGGTCCATGGGAATCAATATGAGGTATTGTGTTCGCCTTCATCTTCCTTAACCATTACAATAAGGTAATAAAATCACAGAATGCCATATAAAGATTAAGGCAAAATGGAAGGGGACACAAAACAAACAAAATAAAAAGAGAAATAAATCAAGAGAACTGAGCTACAGAAAATCATATAAAACACAGTAAACTACATTTTGAAAGATACTGGCTATTTATTTTATTATTGGCTATTTATTTTATTCAAATAAATCAGGAAATCTTATTCCATCATAGTGACATAGATACTAAATGCAAATGTTGAAAAATAAAAATGACAATTGAAAGAATTTTAGCCTGAAGATGCAAAAGTCCCAATCACCTTGACCAAAAGAAACAAACGTGTCACAGCTGTAAGGGTAGCAGGAATACTGTGCTCCGTTTCCAGGCATGTGAATATAAGATAAGTGGAAGTAAGTAAGTGAACGATAATTGTAACCTTCATGATGTTGTGGTTTAACTCCAGCCAGCAACTAAAGTGCCATGCAGCCGCTCTTTCACAGCACCACCTCCCAGTGGAATGGGAGGAAAATCAGAAAGAAAGTAAAAGCCACAGTTTAAGATAACAGAAGCTTAATAATTTAAATAAAATATAATAATTTAAAATATTATATTTAAAATGTAATTTAAAATGTAATAATTTAAATAAAGTATAATAATTATAATAATAATAATAATGATGGCAGGGGAGTTGGAACCAGATGGTCTTAAGGTCCTTTCCAACCCTATTCTATGATTCTATGATTCTATAATGATAGTCATGAAAAGAGAGACAATACAAAGAGAGAAGCACCCCCCCTAAAAAAACAGGTGATGCACAGTACAATTGCTCATCACCTACTGACTGATACCCAGCCCAACCCGAGCAGTGATCAGCTTTCCTGGCCAGCTCCCCCCACTTACTGTACTGGTCATGACGTACTGTGGCATGGGATACCCCTTTGGCTAGTTTGGGTCAGGTGTCCTGTCTCTGCTTCCTCCTGGCTTATTGTGTCCCTCCTCACTGACAGAGCTTGAGACACTAAAAAGTCCTTGATCAGGGTAAGTGCTACTGAGCAACAACTAAAACCTCAGTGTGTTATCAATCAGCATTGTTCTCAGGCTAAAGCCAAAACACAGCACTGCACCAGCTACCAAGAAGAAAATTAACTCTACTCCAGCTAAAACCACGACACATGATTATTAAGAAAGAGCAAAAAGGACAAAAGTGGAAAAAAGCTGGTGCTCAAATTGTCAAGTTTGGACTTGGCAATGCTTTTAAAGCTGTATAATATGGTATTAGAAATATCTGAAAGGTATAAATCCCAAGGGGGCATAGCAGATGTAGGGGTATGAACAAACCCTTCTAAGCTGAATTTATTGAGCAGCTAGATTTATTTTGGTTGAACAGATCCTTAACCGGATTATTCATATTTCAGACACAGAAAACAGCTTCTTCTTGCCTCTTTTTGAGTCAGAAATATTTTTCATTTGAGCACTAAATATTCCAAGAGATATGAATGTTACTGAGAGTCCCCTTTCTTTATACACCTGTATATGAAAGGTTAAAGATGTGCAAACTACCAGAGGAAACTCCTTGATTTGACATTCAGACACTATCCTGCCTTGAGCCAGCAATATAAATAAAACTCGGGGTCTGATCTCAAATGAGTAAGTTCCATGGCTGGTGATATAACCCATCACCAATTACATGCCTCATCTAGTTGAAGAAAGGTAGGCTGACTTTGCTAGAGATGTGCAGCAGCTGACTTCAACCTGCAGGGAAAACTGATTCCAAATTTAAGGTATGACAGGAGGCACATTACAAACTGCAACACAAATTTAAGATGTTTGCAAATGATTTTCTTCCTTCTCTCCCCACCACTTCTTACCCAAAGCATGTACCACATTGCAGACTGCAAATCATTGGTGTGAGGGAATATCTGGTTAAAAATGATAGCTCTTTTTCCATTTATGTTTACATTCACTCACTTGTATGTTACCAGACTGTTTTAATGCTTTGCTTCTAAAGAAAATAGTCTAGTTGTCTTCTGAATCCATTTCAGCTTTTCAGTGTTAATTGCCTTTTCCCCATATGTTCATTATTCTGTGCTTCACAGGTTTTGGTTTACTTTGTTTCTCTGGATTTAGGTTGTGTTGACTTAATTTCTTCATTCATTACTAGCACACAGAAGATAACATTCTCCAAAGCCAGACCTTTCCATAACCAATGTATTGGGTGTAGTATTTTGAAAGCCATAAGGTGAATAATAAATACTTTAGAAAAACAACGTATTAGATAGAAAAAGGTAATAGCCATGATTTTAAGTCCACAGATTTTCTTTTCCTTCCTTCCTCTTTGCCTCCCTTCTTTCATATGAATTCTTTCAGACCTAAGAGGTAGTAAAAAATATGCCTCTCATTTTCTGTACCAATTCTGCCTTCTTTCATTCAGATGCAGCAAAAAAATGCTTGCTGATATTTTATTAAACAATAATCTATTCCATAAAGGCATAAACTAGATTTATTTGTGCATCCAGAATTCATTTGAAACTACATCCCTTTTGTAAGTCAAATAGCAATATAATAGCAAATAACAAAATAAAGTGTTCCCAATATCACTGGCTTAAGTAAAAGTGACAACATGATCTCCATGAGAAGATAGGAATGATTTCTAGTTAACAAAGATACAGTCTCACCATAGCCTCTCAAAGCTGTCAGGGCAGAGCAGCTTGCCTAAACAGCTTAAAGTCCCTGAGCTGTATAGACATGTATCTGACAGTTTCTGTGGTATCTGGTGTTCCCTCTGCATGATGCTGTGATGGGCACTGAGTGGAGGTCTGGGCCTATGGGTTAATACAGGGTATTCATCGCAGGCTTCTCATTCTGTCTTCTACTTTTCTTCCTTTTAATTAGGAACAACAAAATCCCCCCAAAAACCCCACCCAAGAGCTAAGAGTTCACCTATAACTTCAAATGCAGCAATCCTGGGGCAGAGCAGCTGACCGGGTAGGCACAGCTGTGAGCAGACCACGAATTTCATGATATCATTAATCATGATCAAGGTCAGGTTTTTATGTCATAATATATCAGGGTATGATAGCAATTTGGAAAGACTGCTGCATCTAACTTTGGATTTATGACATCCTTATAATGTATCCTCGTGGCTTAACCCCAACCAGACAGCTTTCACTCACTCACTCCCCCCCTTTCTTGCCCTCCCCCTACTCCTGGAGGGACAGAGAGGAGAATCAGAAAGAATGCAACTCCCACGGGTTGAGATAAGAACAGTTTAGTAACTAAGGTATAACACAAATCACTACTGCTGCCACCAATAATAGTAATGATAAAGGAAATAACAAGGGAAGAGAATACAACACCTCATCACCAGGCGACCAATAACTTGCCCCCCCAGCCTGACCAAGCACCGACCGATACCTCCTCCAACCCTGCAGTCCACCTAGCCCTTCCGGGTAGCTCCCAGTTACCTCCTGGGCATGACGTGCTGTGGTATGGAATACCTCTTTGGTCAGCTTGGGTCAGGTGTCCTGTCTCTGCTTCCTCCCGGCTTCCCTCCTCCCTGGCAGAGCATGAGGCTCACAAAGTCCTTGGCCAAACCAAAACATCGGTTTTATCAGCTCTGTTCCCAGCCCGAAAGTCAAAACACAGCATTGCACCAGCTACCAATAAAGAGAAAAATGACTGCCACTGCTAAACCCAGGACAAACATCCATATGCTAGTTTCTATCTGTAACATGTACTGGACTTGTCACAGCACAAAAACCTCATAGGCATTTTACAGGTTTATTCCAGTAGTGGCCATACAAATTTTGCCTAATTCGTTAAGCTTATGATTAACAGATCTCATCAGCACACACATATTTTGTAGGCTATCACCAAACTGGAATTCAAGGACTGCATAAAAGTATTGTGGATATATTCTGTAGGAAAAATATTAAATATTATAATCTATACATGTTCATATTTCCTTTCTCTTTATTATAATCTAAATCCTTTGTTCCATCTATTGGGGGGGGGTGGTTGTTGTTTAGTTTTGTTTGTTTCTTAGCAAACAGCAACTGTTTAAAAAAAACCAACAACAACAAAACACCCTAACAAAACTCAGGTTAACAGATTTTTAAGTAAAGGGGACTCTATAAACCTTTAGTCTGACCCGAAGAAACAGAAGTTGGAGCTTCCTTGAACTTCTAACCCTGAGATCAAACCCTCTAGCTGCACTGAGCTGCTCAAGCAGGTAGCAGCCTGTCTCAACTTCAGCAGCTGTGTGGAGGGACTTTTTTGTGGCCCATGCTGTTTCAGCAGCTACCTCTTCTCACGGTTAACATTCTACAACATTAAGCAAGACAGAATTCATTTTGCTTGAGCTCTTGGTCATCAATCCTTAAGTATTTTAACTAATTATTTACAGAACTTAATGATGATGTTTTCCAGGGGCAAACTTGTGAAGTGTGATCCTCCTTATCCTATGAGTCTCTGCAAGTGCTGATAGCACAAGTTAAGGGGGACTCCAAATTTATTCATTCTACAGATCACGGCATGTGTAGGCTGACAGCACAGCAAGGCCCCATAATGTGCTGAAGTTCATGGCTGGATACCTTAGACACATTGCCTTAGTTGTCTTAATAATCCACTATTTATATAAACATATTTACATTCATGTGGTGTTTGACCAAAATGTTACTCTGTGGCTGTAATCTACTAATTCTTCACAAGCCCTTTTCAGAAACACTTCTGCCCAAGAGAAAAGAACATCATAGACTTCATTGTTTGTTCCCAAATATGTGGCTGAACCTTTGCTTATATTATAATTCTTATGGGAAGGTTGGGTCCAGCTAACCAGGGAACTGTGGTACTGAGTCCTTTAAAAATGTCTTTGTCTTTCAGGGTTCCAGGAAAACAAAATATTTAGTATCTTTTATACAGATGAATAAATGAGCCATAGGGAAATGGATGACCAGATCCATATAAAAGACACTGTGGGACTGGAGCTGAATCTCTGTGTTCAACTACAATCCTGAAAAACACATTTACTACATTTACTTCTCCTTTATAACATTTTGTTATACCCTGGTGCATTGAGTCCTTTCACAATGCTCCTCAAATGACAGATCGAGCAAATCAGTATCTATCTCATGGTTTAGCCTGGGGATGAATCCAGAAAACAGGAGTGCTTTAGTCCTTTCTCTTGAGACTTTAAGTATAAAACACCTAAACATCCCCAGAAGCTCTCATATTTCACCTCAGAATTGTTTTCCATGGATCAGGGCTGTGGAAATGTGAGTACTGTCACGCTAAAAATTACTCTAATTTTTAGGTCTTTTGACAGAGCAAGGAAGTGAGAAGGCAGTGAGAATTCAAGGGCAAGGAAGACATCACCTTACCTTTCCACAGAATAATCCATGTAGTTTGTGGGAGATTTGTCCAATCTTCCGGTTATGGGCTATGAGCTTTCAGTCTATTCTGTTGGCTTGCTTTGAAGAATTCCTCCTACAAGGGACAGTTTTATCAATTTTTTTTTTTTCTCTTTTCCTAATTTCAGTTCTGTCAATGCTGTGTAAAATACCACCTTACTGAATCTTTATCTGTTTCCATATGAATCATAGTGGATTTTTTATGCCTGCTACATTTAAAAAAAGAAGGGTACGATGAGAAGGTGATTTGCCTGAAGGTTAGTTCGAGTGTGTTACAGCAGATTCGGAGAGAAAATACTTTGCTGACTTTACACCCTTGTAAAACCTCAGGGACAACCTTCACTGGTTTTTCTGAAGCTGCATCCATGCTCCTGAGAGAGGGAAAAAAGAAAAACCAAAGCAGTAATACATTCTGTGGCTTTATACATTCCATGATTGAAACACACTTCAGGGCAGGTATACTAATGTGACAAAGAAGAGTTTTGCTCATTAACTTCAGTGGCTTAAGTTAGGATGAGATTTGGCCATAGAGCATTACCTTCTAATCTTTAGATGAAAGCAGGAAAAACTACTTATGATATACCAGTACACAGAAACAGATGTCAGCTGCTGACCACAAAACAAGCCTTTGGTGTGCCTAAAAACGTGAGTGCTTTCCACAAATTCCTAACAGCTCTCACTTTTGAGCATATCTCTGACTTTCAAAGTGTCCGCCTGCTGGCTTGAGCCCAATTTGGCTCTTTTTTAAACTTTTGGGTTATATGTAAACTCTAACCTGTTTCAATCCATTCTGCACGCAGATATATCATTTTCTGCAGTGAAGGATTTTTCAAACTGATCTTATTTAAGAAGAGTTATTGAACTTCAGAAGAAGATAAATATATCTTCAGTATCAATAACTTCAAGAAACTCCCTATTCTGCAATTGCTATTGTCAGTTCTTTATACCCTGTGTGCTTGTGCTACCAAACATATATTAAGAGAAAAAAGAAAAAAAAAAGAAAGGAAAAGTATGTTCCTTCTTCAGACACAAGTCCTTCTTTTTATGTTGTTCCTTCAGCTGAGATTTCATTTTGGGCAGATAGATGGGGGAATGAGTAGCACAATCCAGTAACCATTATACAAAATTAATCTATATTTAGGAGGGGAAAATATTGACTTCCTGTGCACACAGACACTTCAGAAGCTACTTTGAGGCATTTTGTCAGACAATATATTAATGGAAACAAAGAAGAGTTGAAGTGGACCTACATGAGCACTTTAGTTCAGACCAGGAGTGCTCCTTGAGTATGTGCTGATTGTCCTTAGTTACTGACCTGTGCCCAAAGGCAAGGACTGTCCTGAGGCACACAAGCAGAACTTCTTTTTTTCTGAATGCATATAACCATATGCATTTTAATGTTAGGACATCTGCAGCTGTCATAGACTGTGGGGCTTCCCTACCAAATTCAGAAAAAAACAAGCTTACAGGATTTATTTCCTGAATACACTCGAAATTACACCTGCAAAATCAGTGAGGCACCACACTCATTGATCTTACAACCAAGATATTTTAAATATGTGCCTGGGGTTTGGAAGAAAAATCTGGGGGTGGGGGTTTGTGTTTTGTTTGTTTCTATTTCTTCCCATATAGACCCTGAGGCTTTTAAGATATTAGAAAACTATCAAGCTAGAAGCAGCAGATGAAACCCTCTACTGTGTACATACTCAGCAGAAGGGGCTCGGCTGTGACTTGGCACGAGAGTGAGTGTCATTGTTTTCTGGGTTTGCTGTTGGACAAGGAGCAAGTTTGCCCCCTCACTGCTGGTTTGGTGTGTTTACAGAGGGGCTCGTCCGTCAAGATCTTTTAGCAACAGCATGTGGAGAAGAGCACCCAGTAGCATAATCACCAGCCACACATGACGTTACAGACTAGGCTTGAGGAGTTCATTAATCTTTTATATTACAGATAGAGTTTTTAATCATATCTATGTTTATTCTGCTTTCTTATAATATATCTAGATGGGAAACTAAACAGAAGGGTAATATGATAGTGACAAAAGAGACAGACACTATAAATGCTTTTCTGAGCTTCTTAAGTAAGGCACTAAAGCTGGCAAAAGATGTTTGGTAGAGATTCTGTTTACATCATTCACCCCTTGGTCGGCATCTGTCACATCTAGCGATGTCAACAACAGCCTGGCAGTAATTTCTCTACAATACAGTTGTAAAGAATTTGCAATACAGTAACCTGTAATGGCAGGGACCACAGTAACCCTAGGGTTTAGCTTGACACAGCCATGTATTCCTCTGTTTTCCTCTATGCCTCCCAGGTAGGTCCTGCACACATGCATGTACTAGGCAGAAGAGTAATTTAAGCCAAGGCAAAGCCCTTGAAGATCAGGGCCCTCAACAGTAAGTAATTCTTAGCAGTAACAAATCAATGACTTACAATATGGATCCAAGGGAAACTGCTTCTGAATACTAGGACAGAACTCACTTGGCAAAATTCATTTTCATCCCCATCAACCCCATTCAGATAGATGCCATCTTTCCTGTTACTAAAAGGACCCATACATTTTTCCAACCACCAGCTCTGACAATTCTGCTGAGAACTATCTTTTCCAGTATATCATTATAAGTTTGCCTTTAAAATGAGTTATAAGTATCTAAGCCTGAAATATGCCAGAATGGCAGTTAAGTAAGTTCAGAGGAAGAGAAAAAGGTGCTAAGCCTGTCAAGCTGAGACAGCAGAGTGTTATGAATGCAGACACCTAGCAAATCAGTCACGGGAGAAAGTTAAGCAAAAAGCAGCACTCTTCTTGAACTCTGCAGTAAATCTGAGTGTGGAGTATTGACTGTCCACTAGAAAAAAAAGTTTAGAAACTTTTTACTGAGGCCATCAAATAAATTATCACGTGGTAAGCCCCAAAATGCCAAGGTCAGGTAATTCTTTTGAAAAAAATTCCCAGTAAAATCGTCCCCACACATTTATAAAATTGCCAGAGTAGAACAGAATTTAGAGCTGCACAATGACTCCACTTTGAAAACTGAGAAGCAAGGGATTCAGGTTCATGAGAATACTCGGTGCCAAAGTTTAACCCTGAATATCTGAACCAAAAATGCATACAGCATCGAGGATTTTTCTTTCTTCAGACCATGTATATCTGAGTACACAGTCTCTTTCAAATAACACAGTACCTCTAATTGGAAATAGAGGAGGTCAGAGTAACTAATGATAGGGTTTTTTTATTGTGGGTTTATTACCTGTATAAAATGAGTTGAAGGCTTCACACTAAGCTAATGTAAATAGATGACCACAGAAAAGTTGTTTCAAGCAATCTCTTTGCTGATGGCCTCAGTAAACTTTTCTAAATCATTGTAACTATAAAGAATATAAAATCCTTTTACTCTGATGGTGTTTTTTCCAGATAAACACATTTGTACATGACAACACATTTTGGGAAGGCAAGCCTCAGCCTACAGATTGATCCTTTAGTCTCCCTGGGCTTCAAAATTCATTCACTACAAAACAATTGCAAGAAAGGCCAGTCAACATGCTAAGTGAAAAATGTTCAGCTTCCCAGCAAGTAAATGTCTGGTATTCAGAGATAATCCATTTCACATCTCCTATAGCCATTAGAGAAGGTCAGTTAAGCAGAATTCAGATACACATCCAAGTTTGATTTACTGAGGTTTACTTCTTTGTTTTAAAAAGAGAAAACCAAATTGGTCAGGACCACTGCAGTATCCATACCTGCGTTAGGTTGCAGGGAGACTACAAATCTCCATGTTTTAGAATGAGAGTGACTAAGGAGATTCTTACTTTCCTAGTAGTTTTCATCTAGAGCTAGAAACACTCAAGTAGGAAATCGTGTCCAGCTCATTACTGTAATAGCAAGATGCTGGCAGTTTTTTATGGTTAAGTTCTCATTTCATACCCTCAGATAGTAAAATTGTAAGTGGGAAATACATTCCTTTCCCACCTTTCTATAGAACTAAATGTGATAAGAGCATTAGACCCTTTCAAAATTTTGAAATCAAAGTGATTTAAATGAGAGATGAATTAGACCATCTGGCTTAGGGACTTGAAATGACTTCCCACTATCATTTGGTATTTAACTGTAATTAGAGCAATCCATCTGAAACTTTTCACTAGACCAACAAAAATGCCATTGCCCCCTTTGTCCTGCACATCTGTCCTTGCACATTACTGCACAGCCCCAGAAGTACATGTCTGCTATTCCCTTGCTGTCCAGAGTATATTTTCCCAAGAACTTGGAGGTCTGTAAATAAAAGTATTTTCTAGACCTGCTACTGACTCCAAAGAAAAGTAGGATCAAGCCTCCCATGCAATGTAACTCCATCAGCCTGCAGCAGAGGAGCGTGGGGGATAAAAAGACCGCTGAATCCTGTTAAATGGGGACAACTGAAAACTAGAAGTGTTGTGATCTATAGCTGGAGGGATGCGTGCTGCTGTTGGACTCCAGAAGTAGTGTTGCTTTTTTGTGTATATATTCTAGACACTGCATAGACTCGTTTGCCAGTAACTTCATTACAGTGAAAACAATTACTATTTTTTAAGCTCCTTTTAGACCACTTTCCATATTTTTTATAGCAATTCAGGTGTAAAAATGTGAGAACTTGGTAAATATTATGTGTTTAGGCGATTACCTGGACTAGTTTTTCTTACATTTGACAGGCAAATCAGCTTCTCAAGGTTGTGAAGTCTTCAGTGTTAAAATGCTCTTCCGTGTGTTGTCATTAATTTGTCAAATTTTTGACTGCAAAGCACGTGAAGGTTCCTCAGACTCAATAGGGGTTTTTGTTCCAGGATGGTAGAAGAATTAAGAAATGTGCTCTCCTACCAGTCTAATGGCAACTCATCAAACTACCGTGGTGGAGGCTGATAGTCAAGAATGGCACTAGAAAATCCCACAGTGAAGGAATACAGTTTTTAGAGCAAACATGACCTGCAGCATGTACCTTACAAGGAACTTTTATTTACACCCTGCAATACTTATGTAATAAGGCAAAACTAACATCTACTCAGGACAGATTCTTCAGTTTTTTCTCAGACAAAATGCCATTTACCAGACAAGGAGTTCCTTGCTAATTGTGCAAAGGCCTCTGCATTTTGCTTCTAAATAAAAAAAACATTTGCAGAGAATAGGCAAAAATATCTGGCATCCTGTAAATAATTCTTTTTATTGGAAGTAATACAGAAAGAGTTTCTTCTTTTATCCTTAAGTTGCCACATCACATTATAGCTACAGACTTCATCAGAGATCTCGCAGCATGCTGCCAGTCTATCCCAGCCCCTGCTGTCAGTAACAAACATGTCTATTTCTGTAGGAAGTGTGGAGCTACTCAAATCCTGATTCTCTTCACTGCTTAGCCACAATAACCTTTCTTTCCTGACAGCTAACGTACAATAAATATTTAAGGTACGTAATAAAGGCAGACAGTAGAATAAAAAAGTCATTCAAAGATTTATCTAGTGCTTTCCTTCATACAGGATAAGGACATACTATTGAGAGTCCCAGTTTCAAAGAACTGGGGAGAGGATTGCTCTCTCATGTCACTGGGCTTCCTAGTGACATTTGCTTCAATATTGCCAGGTGAAATCCAAATTTATTTTGTAAGTAGCCCAGCAAACCTACAGCTATCTGTTCCTGACTGCTGAAACAGAATGAAGCTTTTAATCCCAGATTTATTTTAACATCAGATAAATGGTGAAATAAATCAAGTAGCAGGGGAAAGAAGCTGATTACTAAAACTATTAGCAGGCAGGATGCATAGACACAAAACACAGTGACATGGAAAACTTACAGAATCACAGAATTAGCTAGGTTAGAAATACCTTTAAGATTTTATCTTATCATACTCTATCACATTCCCACTTACCACCTTTACCTGAGTAATACCAACCTGTTTATCTTCTTAATATGAGCCAGTCTTACCTTTCATTATCCTCGTCATCTTTTCCTGTAACTTTTATGCTCTTTGGAAACAGGGAAGACACAGAGATCAGCACAGCACATGTGTTTATACAGTGATATAGCTGATGTTCTTTGTGTTTGGTTCTCTATTTCTTTCCAGTCTCCTCAAAATAATTTCTGATGTATTTGCCTTTCTTTGACTGTCATTGAGCATTCAAGTGATATTTTTAGAGAACATTTTGTTTAAAACTATTCTAAATACTTTTCCATTTCTGAATCAGTAATATTTAATTTAGACCTTGCCATGTATGTAAAGTTACTGTCTAAACACTATTTTATATTTCAGATGTGGGAAAAAGAATTATCTCAAATCTTCCAAATATGTATTGTTGAGCAGAAAATTGCAAAGCTACAAACAGTCTATGAGGTAGACTGTGAAACCCTGGAAAAGATTTCAACTCTGACAAACAAGGCAAGAGGGAACATAACAGTGAATCACAAATCTCTGCCTAACTGTAGCTGACAATCTTACTAAATGTTTCTTAACTTTCACTCGGAATTATTTAAAGTTGCCTTGAAACGCATTATTCAGCTCATTTCCTAGCAAAATAACTATGAAAAAATTTGGGGTGCTCCAGAAATTTCACTGCAGCATTTCAATAATGTAATCCTTTGATGACACCAAGCTGAGTGATGCAGTTCACAATCCTGAGGGACAGGATGTCATTCAGAGGGACTTGGGCAAGCTCAAAGGCAGGCCAGTTTGAACCTCATGAAGTTCAACAAGGCCAAGTGCAAGGACTTGCACCTGGGTTGGGGCAACCTATATCTATACAGGTGGTGAATGCTGGGATTGAGAGCAGCCCTGTGGAGATGCACCTGGGATGTATGAAAGACTTAAGCTGCAGTGTGCTCTTGCAGCCCAGGTGGCCAACTGTATCCTGGGTTGCATCAAAAGGTAGTAGTGAGGTGCTTTCCCCCCTCTACTCTGCTCTTGTAAGACTGGAGTACTGTGTTCAGCTCGAGCCCTTAGCACAGGAAAGACATAGACCTGTTGGAGAGAGTTCAGATAAGGGCCACAAAAATGATCAGAGGGTTAAAGCATCTTTCCTGTGAGGAAAGGCTGAAAGAGTTGGTGTTGTTTAGCCTTCAGAAGAGAAGGCTCCAGGGAGACCTTATTGTAGCTTCCTAGTACTTAAAAGAAGCTTATAAGACTGGGACAGCCTTTTTAACAGCATATGTTGCACTAGGACAAGGGGTAATGGTTTTAAACTAAAGGAGTGGAGATTCAGACTAGATATAAAGAACAAATGTTTTACAATGACGGTTGTGAAACACTGTACAGTCTGCTCAGAGAGGTGGTAGATGCCCCATCCCTGAAAATACTCCAGGTGAGGCTGGATGGGGCTCTGAGCAACCTGGCCTATTGGAAGATGTCCTGGCTCATTGCAGTGGGGGGAGTGTGAACTAGATGGCCTTTAAAGGTCCCTTCCAACCCAAGCCATTCTATGTTTCTATGATTATTTCAAAAATCAACATTTTTGGTTCCTAGATTCAACTAAAGGAAATTATTGGAAGCCATGTTTTTCAATGAGCCTTGCATGGCATGCTCTAACGTCATCATTCTTACTGTGAAAAATAAAACCAAGTGATAGATTTAAGATAGTGATTAAAATGCATAACTCTCAATGTGTATTTTTTTTTTTTAAGCGATTTTATCACAAAAAGGTCCTATGCCAAAGGAAAACTGTAACTTTTGACTTTTTGTGAACATCTTCTGCAATGTCACTTCTTCCATTCTGAGGGAGAATTACTAGAATCTCTCCCCATGTGAAAAATGTAGCTTTGGCACTTTACAGATGTTTGCTGCATGAGCAGGTATAATCCCAGAAGCATGAGGATAGTCTTACCTACAGATTGATACAGATAAAGATCACAAGACTAACAGAGCCTTTAGAAAAAGCAGGGAGAGCAAGAGCACTGTCAGGCTTTCTCACACTCACTAGGTTAGAAAGAGAGTTTTCAGAACTGCCTTGGTAGTTTACTGTTTTTTTAGACTTCTGCCTTGGTTTTTCTCCCCTTTGCTATAATTTCTTTATTTTTCTAATAGCTCGACCGAGAACACTTTAAATGCGAAGAAGAAAAATTTATAAACAAATCTCACAGCACAACATCTATTTCTTTTTGAGTCAGCTAAAACGGAAAATCAGCCAGCTATTCTGTGCTAATCCAACACGGAGAAAGCTGACATACCTGGAAGAGCAAATGACTCTTATGAAGACGAAGTACAGAGCACAGAGAGGCCACTGTTGTGGGACTATCCAGTTTGCATAACCTCACTATGCAAAAGAGAAAAAAATCTTTACCTTTCCTTCATCATGCTTGGCCAAGCAGCAGCAGCACTACCATAAGACCCTTAGGCTTAAGCCATTCCCCTTCAGTAAATCTTTGTGGTAGAGCTGATCTCTCTCTGGTCAAGTCTCAACATTATGCATCAGCTGCACAGGAGCATAAAGAGTAACACAGAGATGAGATGTACCAGGCAGTAGAGATGTCTGAAACCCTGTGTTGCTCACTCACAAGAGCCGCATTCTCTCTGTTGTGCCAAAGGAGATGAGGGCTGCATGGCAAGGTTCCTGTCTGCACACAAAAAACCTATCTCTGCACAACAGCAAATAACAGGACTTTTATGCAATTTTATCCGTGCTGTTGAGGATTAATAGACCTTTCTTTCCCTCATTGTTATATTGTGGTTTTCAAGGAACAGTGGAATGGGAGAGAGTTTAAGATAAATTGACCTTCAATTAACAGTAAAAGACATGTATTAAAGATTTGAAAGGGGAAAAAGGAGCTGCTTTCTCTCACTTCCTTATAATAATTGAAAACTAAATATGTCCAGAGAACAGTTAACCAGGCAGCTAGTGCTTATGGTATAAATCAGATCTATGAATCATAGGTGTGAGTAGGGGATTTACTTATTACCTGTTCCGCCTTAAAGCATACCTTGTGCCAGCACTGACATTTCTTTTATCTTTACAAAACTGATACAGGAAATTTACTTAGATGGCAATGTTTTTTTCTGCCAGTATTGCTGATTCAAGTGAAAATTACCATGCAGATAGTTAAAGTAGTAATACATGAAAGTCAAGCTATCTTAATGGACAAGATTTAAAGCTTTCAATGGTATTATTCCACTGTTATATCAGAACCTAAGTAAATTACCATTTATATAAACAAAAATCCTATACAATTTCCTTTCACTGAGCCAGGCAAGAATTTGTAATGAATGGACTAGGTTACAGCTGGGTAAACCTCTGCTATAAACTACTACTTCTGAGGAACTCTTCTAATGTGCCAGCAACATGTCCTCAGCTTCCAGGCCAGCCAATGGTGCAATTCCTACAGATACTCTATGCCACAATCCCATTATGGGAGCTGAACTCCTCTCAGCACTCACATGTAATTTCCAATGTGAAATATAATGTAAAAAGCTAGTAAAGCTACTAAAAACAAGTATGTGAGGAAATTGTGAGGGAAAAGAGCATCATGAGCAATGAACTTAGAATCCTCACTCTTTTTTATTCAGTGATAGGAGCAGACAGCTACTCAAACACATAGAAGCTGCCCCAACACTGTTTTACTCCAGTTTTTCTCCTGCCTTGCTGTCCTTTGAGCTTGCCTGACTTAGTGCATTATTACTTCTTTTTTGTACTAAGAAAATTGTCTTCACATTAGCAAAGATTACATTGAGGTACCTTTTCAAGGCATAAATTAAAACCGTTGGCAGGTTTTCTTTAAAGTAATCAGTCTTACTTAGACAATGCATTTTAAGCTACTCTGCTTTCAAAGGAGCATCCTTCTTACATTCTGGGGTGATTTTTAGTGACAGATCCTAGAGCTCTTATTGCTGAAGGAAGCAGCTCTACTCAGCATTTGACTTTCTCTTCATGCACATGAAGAAACAGACTGGCATCATCGTCTTGTGCTGTTGAAGTGTCATTTCACACTGTGTATCCTCTCATTTGAGTTGCACTAACACATGAACTTGTGACAATCATTTGGTCATAAATAATTACAACGAAGACACAGCTCAGCGATATTAGCTTTGCACTTGTCTTTCTGACACACTGAGCAAACACAAAAACTTCCCAAGAGAAAATAAACTTCTATATAGGTACAAATGTAGTTTTCAGATGGCTGCCACAGATGTTAGAGCAGTAAGTATTCTTCAGACAGTTTTCAACCATTTTAACCTAAATTTTAAAATGTATGCCTCATATGAACCAATGTTGTTTTTATAGCAATTTTTTATTTTGAGGGAATTGGATTTATAGTTGTGATATCTTTAAAATGATATGTAATTTCTTTATCTCTTTGTTTTCTTCATGAACAAATATTTATAACTAAGAAACAGATCAACAACGTCATCCAATAGATTTTGAATTAAAGCATGATTCAGTGCCATAGCACTAATGCAGCACAATGAAATAAATACACAGAAGTGTAGTAAAACTGAGCAAGCCCCAAAGTTGTTTTGCAAAATGCTCAAACTCAATTGATTTTGAATTACAGTATGTTTTTAAATAACTGCATTATTCTTGAGAAATAAGGAAAAAGAATCACATCATTTTGACTGCAAAATTATACTCTTACTGTAGATTGCTGTTGCTGGGTGGGTTTTGTTGTGTTTGTTTGTTTTGAAAGAAGAGAAAACCTCAGTAATCTTTTATAGCTTTCAAACAAATAACAAAGTACTTTGTTACTCTCTACTATGCTCTAACATGCCAAACTCAGTAAAACTTGTTGTGGCTCTCCAGTCCCCTCAGACACATGGCAATCAAGCAGAAGCATTATAGAAGAGATCCAACCTCCTCTTCTTCACAGGGACTAATTCCAGCAGACAATCTCACCAAAATGTGCCAGTATTTAAGTCTGTTAGGTAAATAAACTGTGAAAAGGGAACTTGAGAATATTCCTAAACATGGGTATCTGATGTTAATAGCAAGACTTAGACCACACCTTCAGTGCCCTGTGCTGGGTACTTGCCTGATGAGTAGTATAATGACTCAAGTTGGAGGAATGTGTATTTATGTATAATTCAGCAGACTTGCAGACTGAATTTACAAAGCAGCTGTGAATGTTAAAGGCTACGGGGACAATGGGCCACCTCTCTGTCCATCTTAACTGATAAATTTCAACTAGCTGGGCAAAAATGGACAGACATGAGCGTGAGTCCCCTGGATAACCTTGTCTGAAGTTTTAATCAGATTTTTCAATGTGGTCATGTGTAAAGCTGGTAAGAAATGTAAAATACTCCATGTTATTACTTATGTTAGAACACAGAGATTCTTCTTACAAACTGCACACACATTTATACATAAAACTCACCTTCAAAATGACAGACGCATATTGTGCAGTAGTCTCTCTTTCAGGATTTCGTTCAATTAGAATCTGAAACACAACAAAAATTCAAGCGGAGGTGTCACCCTTTAGGCTAGGCAATTGTTTCCAATTCTTGCTCTGTTTCCTTATCTTCAAAGAGTCATTCCTACTGCCTTTTCACTAGATAAATTAACAACCTGGCAACCTGCACCCATCCTGTACAGTGACAGTGGAGATCTAACTCATGACAAGGGATTACCCCATTATTTCAGCATGTCCAATATGGTACTTGCCCTCAGGAGAAGACTGGTTTTTTTTTTTTTCAACTTTGATAATTTAATTACTTACCCAGTGATACTGGTTAAGTTGGAGATTTTTCCAGTCCATTAATCCATTATCTTGTTCTTCATGTTTATTCCTATTAGTGTCTTCAAACAGAAACTTGGTGACAACTACTTAGTGTCCACTGAACTAGATGAAATAAAATTGTAGGTGATTTGCTACTACTATATTTAGATTAGAGGAAAAACAGTAAGAAGGATTACTGCATTTCAAACAGCCCTGTGCACAAAACAAAAAATTCCCTGCTGTTATTATGGTCAGTCTTCCACAGTCTTTTACAATAAACCAATTTTCATTCAAGCAAGCTAAATGACACTGATTCATTTGATTTACAACTAAGCAAATCTATTTGGCTGACCTGAAATATTCCTTTTGATGACTATATAATGATTTATTTCATTGAACTTGGTATTCTGTATTTTTCGGGTAATCTGAGAATTATAACTCCATTTCTGTGTGGAGTTCTAATTCTCAATGAGAATTAGATTTCATTGAGAATTATAACTCAATCACTGTGTGAAACTCTTCAAAGTTGTATCAGTTTCTCTGCATATTTTAAGTACATACACATGTGCACAATTATAAGATCAGGAAAAAAAAAAACCAATGACAGTGACACTGTAAAAATAATGAAGTTTTAAAATCAAGGACTCCCTACTGTTTTCTGACTCATGAGGACATATCCCAGTGCAAAGTTTTCGGATATGACAGAAAGGAGCAAACCCCTTCTGAAAGGCTCAACGTCCAGCTGGAGACCAGTAATGAGTAGTGTCCCTCAGGGATTGGTGTTGGGACAGGCCTTGTTCAACATCTTTGTCGGTGACACGGAGAGTGGGATTGAGTGTGGCCTCAGCAAGTTTGCCGATGACACCAAGCTGTGTGGTTCGGTTGATACGCTGGAGGGAAGGAATGCCATCCAGGGGGACCTTGAAACGCTTGTGAGGTGGGCTGATGCCAACCTTATGAAGTTTAACCATGACAAGTGCAAGGTCCTGCACCTGGGTCGGAGCAATCCCAGGCACAGCTACAGGCTGGGCAGAGAAGAGATTCAGAGCAGCCCTGCAGAGGACTTGGGGGTGTTGGTCGATGAGAAAATGAACATGTGCCAACAGTGTGCGCTTGCAGCCCAGAAAGCCAACCGTACCCTGGGCTGCATCAAAAGGAGCATGACCAGCAAGTCAAAGGAGGTGATCCTGCCCCTCTGCTCTTGTGAGACCTCACTTGGAGTATTGTGTGCAGTTCTGGTGTCCTCAACATAAAAAGGACATGGAACTGTTGGAACAAGTCCAGAGGAGGGCCACGAGAATGATCAGGGGACTGAAGCACCTCCCATATGAAGGTCAGCTGAGAAAGTTGGGGCTGTTCAGCCTGGAGAAGAGAAGGCTGCGTGGAGACATCAGAGCAGCCTTCCAGTACCTGAAGGGGGCCTATAGGGATGGTGGGGAGGGACTCTTCATTAGGGACTGTAGTGATAGGACAAGGGGTAACGGGTTAAAACTTAAACAGGGGAAGTTTAGATTGGGAATAAGGAAGAAATTCTTTCCTGTTAGGGTGGTGAGGCACTGGAATGGGTTGCCCAGGGAAGCTGTGAATGCTCCACTCCTGGCAGTGTTCAAGGCCAGGATGGATGAGGCCTTGGGTGGCATGGTTTAGTGTGAGGTGTCCCTGCCTGTGGCAGAGGGTCTGGACCTAGATGAACTTAAGGTCCTTTCCAACCCTAACTATCCTTATGAATTAGTGATTTTCTTTTATAAGCCTTTGCCTTTACTTATTCTACCTGCTCCTCGTCTCATGCATTTATTTAGTGTTGCAGTGAAGTAGTTTCTGGTACATTTGGTATCACAAAAGCAAATCAACACCATAATATTAATCCATAGACAAAAAGAAGAATGTTTTTAAAGAAACTCACACTATCAGTATCTTGTCTGGCTTTTCCTCATGAATGAGAAACAACCCGAGTGTTGTTGCTGATTTTAATTTTGGACCACAGAAATTCGCCAAAAGTCATCCTGAATCGGAATTGTCACTGCTCTTTAGTAAATTTAGCAATCTTGACATACTTCAAACTTTATGATAGGTAGCTTAGATACTCGAGGCTAAAATACATGCATATTCCCTCTTCTTCCAGTTCAACGGGGGATTTTCAGGGAAGAAAGAATATGAGTTCTTTCGTGCTCTTCTACTTGACGATTCATTTTAGAATGACCTTCATTCTGTAATCACGTAAGGCTAAACCCATTACAAGTTCTCTTTCCATACTTTAATTCTGCTAATATCACAAGTTTTAATGAAATCTGTTTTCAGTTTGTCATCTAATGACCATTTATCACACCACAAAACACTCCCCCCACAACAGTACTTGCCATATCAACCAATACTGACAACAATTTTTCTTTAGCTTCTTTATTTAAAATCAATTTAGATATCAGTTAATTTCAGACATAAGAAACTGTCCTCTGGTAAAATCCCACTATATTGGAATGGTAAACTCTTAACTATTTTTATTTAAGAAAATAATATTAAGTATGCCCCATAAATTATGACAGAGTTTCAAAAGAAGTATCTCCTTTCTTTACTATGTAATGAAGACAACGTGGGAAAAGACATAACACAGCTATAGAAAATTCAGGAAAAAATACAGAAAAATAAAAGCTTCGTATGGGTTTTGCCTCAGTCAAAAATTAATTACTGTAAAATAAAACATTAATAAATGGCTTTATTCAAATAAATACATTTTTAATAGGTGAAATGTACCAAATAAATACATTTTAAATAGGTGAAACACTAATTCTTCCTGTTTGAAAATTTCAAACTATGCAAAAATTCAAAATGATGGGCTATACTGGCCAAAGGTTGGTTACAAGTCTTTATTTTGCAAACTATACAGAAACAGTAAAAAAGAAAATGCATTATATGCTGCAATATTACATAGGATAAACATTAAATTTAGCATTTAATGTGTAGAAATTAATTCAAATAAGAAACTGATATCCCTTTTAATTAATGATGGGAAACCAGTGATCCAATTTTGAAATTATACAACCTGTAGTATTACATTATACAGGTCACGTCAATTTTATTGTGGGCAGAAAGCAACAGAAATGATATGAACAAAGATGGTGGAGTCCCAAAATGTCTACACAATTAATTAACATGCTAACATAAATACAGTGATTAAAGTAATTTTCTCTACAATCAAATCTTAAGTGCTACTCTACACAATAATTATAATCTAGTCCACATGGTAATTACATAACAATAGGAGAAAGAAAAACCAGAACAAAACCAAACCCATTTTCTTCATTCCAGCAGCAATACCTATACTGGTATTAATTTGGTAATTGGGTGTGCTTAGCTACTGCCTAACATCCTATACTGGTATGCATGCTAAAACCTCTCTATTTCTATTTTGCAAGGCACCTTTACAATACGTTCTCTAAGTTTCTGCTCTAGTAACAGAAAGTAACAGGAATTAAGATGCAAAACTATTTCCTGAATTAAGAAAATAAAAAGCATTATTATACATTTATTCAAAACTACTTTGGGGCTAGTGCCAATACTCTGAACCACTGTCATATATAAAGGTAATATAATTTTAAGCAAATTTTTTCCCCCATGTAAAATATTTTACGCTATTCTGATTAGAGAGAAATGCAGCGAAATAAAAAAGGGTGAAGCAATGTTTGAGTAAATACTGGTAACACCTATACAATCTTGACAGGAAAGAAAAAAAAAAAAGAAATTACACAAAAACTTTACAATTACAGAATTGGTGCTTATCCACGCTACTGCTTTTGAAAAATCCTTTCAATAACCTAGCCATTTTGTAAACAAAAAATGTAACTACTGATGCAAACACAAAGAAGAACTTTGCTTTATTTTTCCCTCCTGAAAATTTATCTCCATACCTTTGGTTAATTAAAGGCTGGTGAGATGCTACTTGTGCACCAATGCTTTTCTACTATAAAACATTTTTGATTCATCAAATGGACAATTTGCAAAGCCCACAGGGCCTGAAACACCGACAGAACTAAAGTTAAGTTACAGTATGTGTTCTGAAGAGGTCATGCACAGCTCCAAGTAAGGACATATATCTTTTCACTGGAGTTTTAGATACCAGTTTTCTTTACAGTGTGTTTTGCTCATTTATGTTTTCAGTAGCACATTACATTTCTTTCTTCAGGCTAGACTTCCAATGTGTTTTCTTCAGCGCAAAGGCATTTAAAAACTCAAAAGCACGTAATATAATTATTCTTATTTAAACAAACAAAAAAAAAATCTATGACTCCAGCTGCAATGCTTGAAATAATCATACAAAATATACATGTTTGTTAGAATCCTTTTGATCTTTGAGAACAAAGGGATTTTATGAAATGTCATCTTTAGAATTTTGGAAAGGTACAATTATGGAGACCCTAATATTATCAAATATATCCATCATGGTCATCGTCATCATCAACATCATCATCTCCTTCATCTTCATCATCATCTTCAATTTCATCTTCATCATTCATTATTTCATCTTCATCATCTTCATCATCTGTCCACCCATGGAAATCACCAGAGGCAAAATCACCTGAAGTCTCTAAATCGATAGCTGAAAAGGTATGATAGTTATAGAAAAGGTGCAAAAGATATAATACATATTTGTTACATAATACATATATAAGCATTAAATGGGCAAACCAGGGTATTTAGTTTCAGGATAGTTACTTATTTTAAACTACAAAGTGTGACATAGAAAGAAAACAATACGAAGACCTTTTTGTCTTAAAATAAAACCACTTCAACAGGGATTAATTTCTCAATGTTAACAAATGGAGACAAATTTTATGGTTTTGTAGAACTGCAATGAGCATCAGGAACAAATGAAAGAGATTTATGTTCAACTTACAGATGACAATAAGGACTAACGAAAATATACACTGTTTATTATTCAGTTCTTACATACTATCTTGAATTATCTAGAATTCTCCATTAAGCTTGAAAGAATCCTGGGTTAGATGAACAATCTCGAGGCCTGACCTTGTAAATCAAACATTGTGTTAAATTCACTCTTTGTTTTAGGCTATGTTGTTTGTTGCACAAGAAGTGGAACGGAGTAATGTAAGGAGTAATTCCTTAAAAAAGGAAATTTTTCTTTTGCCTTTTTTTGTATCTGGGACGTCAAATCAAAGTGACATGGGAATTCTTGGAAGAAGCTGCAGAGTGCTGCAGGGAAGGAAAAAATAAGGAGGATTTGGTGTGCTAGGAACTTTTGCCAATTCCCTCAAACTTAAAGTAAAAAAACCACAAAAAAACACAAAAAGTCAAATTGAATTCACTAGAATGCTGACTACTCAAAAGGATTTAATCAAGCATTTTGGGGCTTGTCTAATGCTGTTCTAGATAACTGATTTTCCCTAAGTTTATATACACTATGCCAAGCACATATATGAGGTCTATTAATAGCTGACAAAGTGAAAGGAGCTGCAAAAATAATGAAGTAATACCAATAACAAATTTTTGTTTCAATGGTATTGTTTCAAAATTTATGTACTTGGGCCCCCCCCATCTGCTCTTACTGAAGAAATTTAATCTGGCTGGTAATCAAAGAAGAAACACCTGTAAACCAAATGCCACAAAGGGTTTTTAACTCACCGCATTCTGCCGCACCATTTGTTCTGGATCCTGTCAACTCATTACCGTATCTGTCAACACACCAGCACTGCCCTACGCTTCCATGGCACTGACTTGGTTTGTAATACCCATCTTCATCACATAAGGGGATGTACTGCCCTGTGATATATAAATATTGAATAAGGATATTAAAAAACGCCTCTTGGCCAATGTAACAATTCTAGCAAGAAGTAACTACATTTTGCTGGTTTTCCTCATTCCACTGACTGGTTTACTATTACTATTACTTAATTCAGTTAAGCAGAAAGTGACAGAATATATCAAATGTAGGAGAGAAATAGCATGAATCAATCTTGGACTGATCTCAAGATATAACAGTGACCAATCTTCCTTGAAATTTCTCATTGATGCTGTGATATGCATTCCTTACTCCCTGAACGTCTCAATCAAGATCTACACTGAATGCTCGGGAAAAGGCTCAAATGTAGGACCCAACCCTGAATGGGATATTCTGAAATCTGTGGAATACAAACAATGATAAGTACCAGGCTTTCTGATTTAACAAACTATCTGCTACAAGGCTTAGGAGCTAATTTTAAATATATATATTACAATTCATTTATTTACTCACTAATATTTAATTACCCCCCAACAGAAGACTAATGCAGTGTAACACACTAATTTTATAAACAACAAACGTTAACAAAAAAATGTTAAAATTGCATTTATATGCAAAACACCTAGGCAAATTAGACTCTAAGCCAAAAGGGTTTCCCACCAAGAGTACAAGAAACAAAATCAGGCACTTATTTTATGAGGCAATGACTTGCCAAAGGCTCAATAATCCACCGTTTTTCATTTGGCGTAAACAGAGACTTTTTGAAAGAAACATGGTAGACAAACTACAATGAACAAAACATTCACATGAAAGCTTTTTGAAGTGTATAGTTGTTGTTAAAAACTATCCTTTGCAGAAATAGTTTTGCCTACTTTGGGCCAAGCTTTCTATTGCAGCTTCTATACAGTGTCCGATGGTAAAATGAAGTTATATTGATACAGTATGAACTGATTCACAACAAAGATTTCAATTACTTTAAGAATATTACAGGTAAAGGGTCAGCAGAGATACTAATTTAGGAGTGCCTTAGACTGTCCCCTCTATAACTGTAAAAATGTACCTTTGATTAGTGTAATAAAACACATGTAATATCTTTTGGTAGGCAAGGTAATAAAACTAAGTTTAATAGCTTTCAAAAATTTCATAAATTCTGTTGCTGGAATTTACTGCGGTCTATCTTTGTTGGATTAATATTGATTTTATGTTGCTGTTTCACTAGGATTATTTATGTAAGCAATAAAACCTTCAAAAGAATGATCTATGGCTCACCTAGGAGCTTCTTTCCTCCTTGCTGCTTCTGAACGTTGCTGAGTTCTGTCTGGCAAGGTGGATCTAAAATGACATAAAAAATGTTAAACAGATTACACTGTATCTAGGAAAGAAAGCGTATGACTAAGTTTTCAGTTTGCTATGTTCCAAGGTCACTCTTACTACTGATCTTACGAAACACATCCTGCGTTAGTAGTCATGTTCTAAGCTCTGAAATAAAAGAATTACTGCACCTTGCTACAGCTCCAGAATTATGAATTAAGAGCACCACCAGGATCTTTGCAGAAGCCCATTTTCAGTTAACCCAACTGTAAGCATCTAGTCACTAGTTTGGAAGATGGAGGAACGCCAGACTAAAATAGTAACTCTATCACACCCTATTTTATCAGACTACAGAAATCAGACTATGACTGTGAAGCTCTTCTCATGTATTCATTAGAAACAGGATGTCTCTTAATTCTCTTCTGTCCTCGTTATGAGTCATCTTCAAGTTTTGTATTTCATACACTACACTAACAAAATAAGAATTTCCTCCACTGAAGTCTGCAAGATTGTGATTCTACTGCAACAGATTGATAGGTACAAAGCCCCATGTTCAGCAAACCAAGTTAAAATCAGTGGCCAAACTTCAGATGGTTCTAAGAGGCAGAATAGGTATTAAACTTCAGTTTTCCATTCTTCAGTTAGAACTGACTCCAGTTCCAAATAATCTGATTTTCTACTGTTTTTAAAAATAAGCCACAATATGATCCATGAATGTGAATGAAATAAGAAGTGAATGTGTACACATTACTGCCAAGTAAGTGAAAGAATAAAAGACAGCAAAGAACTAATCTCTGATATTGCATTCTACACTATATCATTAGCACAAAGACATTTCTCATTCTGAATCAGAAATAGTATTACTGAGTTTACTTGCATACATTTTTAGCTCACTGGGACTTGACATAATTGTGTGGGTTTGGGTTTTAAGTGTTTAGTCTTTGAGCATATGGTGAGGCTACATGATTTTTACATTTCTTCATATAAGAAGTGTTTTCATGATGATCATGCTCACTATTATGCCAAGAGATGTTCATTACCTTTCAAAACTAAGGTTTCCGACTTTCTGGGTATTTAGAGTTAAGCTCTTAATTGTACAACATTCTGAGGATCAGTTAGTCTTAAACCAAAGGTATTTCCAGTTAATAGGTAATCTAAAAAAATGACAGTCATTTATGCACACAGGTACCATGGGCTACAAGGATCTAGGATTTTGGTGGACTTGTCAGTGTTTGGTTAACAACTGGACTTGATGGTCTTAAAGGTCCTTTCCAGTCTAAATGATTCTACTCTATTCTGTCTTCTGAAGAAGAGAGGAAATACCCTAACGGAGAACTAGTCAAATAGGAAAATTACGTATTTTTTTCTATGGAAAAAAAATTCTAAATTAGAAACACAGAGTTGCACACATAAGTACTAACATGGAAATGTAAAAATGACAGACTATGCCTAAAGAAAAACTATCTTAATTTAAAGCTATAAAACTTTGGTGGTATAATTATAAAAAGGAATACCACTAACCAAAAGTTAACAAGGCAATGTGAGAATGTTACTTACCCGAAACTCTCTTCTTCTCAGAAGCTAAGTCTTCAAGATTCACACTTAAGCTTTGCTTCTCAGGATAAAAACATCAAAACCTCTTAACAATACTAAATCACTCAGGTACTTAAAACTGTCAAACAGAATGACAGGCTAGGAGTTCAACCAATCCCTTTTGGTCCACAGAATATCCTTTTTCCTCTCTCCTCAGAGCATGCTGCTTCCTTCTTTATTTTGCAGTTAGTTCCTGAGTTTGGAAAAGCTTTCTTTTAGATTTCTGAACTTATTTCAATAGAAAACCAGTGTCACTGGACAGCCTTTGTGAGTCTTGAGGCAAGGAGAAAGAATCCCTTTACAAAAATCAGTCTGGTGGCTCCTTTTGAAACAGAAATGAATCTGACATCAGTCTTTCTGATGATCTGAAGACAAATAATTGAGACCTAATCATCTTCATCCTTAATCTACTTCCACAGATGTGGCAGAAACTGTCTCTCTGACAATACCACAGCATTGTTGAGTGATTCATGAAGCATCAGTGCTCAAAATTCTGACGTACACCAGACTATCCCATGTTATTAATACTGCCCCTTGAGAAATCAGTATTCAGTTGTGCCAACAGATGCTGCAAAGCTAGTATGCTTAAGGTTTGATTTACCAAAAATAGGCACATCAACAGAGCAATGGGAGTAAAACTGGTAGATCTGACTAAGAAAGTCAGATTTTTAACAGACATGTCTCAAGGAAATGCTACCCACACAGTGCAACTCCAGCATTCACAGATTCTTTGCCTTATTCAATTACAAAACAGTGATTTTCCATCTATCAAGTAGGCAATATTCAGTAGAGCCCCCATCTTCTGGCATAAGGCCCACTGCAGATCAAGCTGCCAAGTTATGCCTTGCCTGTGCTTGTGAACAAGTACTATAATTGTTCTTGGACAAACAAGGCTTGGACTTTAGGGATTTGAAGCATCAATTCTGCATTTCCAGAAATCTTTTCTGGGGATCTCAATTATGAGTTAAGGCACATTATACTTTCCTTTATAACCACCTATAAACATATTTGAATTCCTGCGATCTGAAAAGACCAATGTAACAAATACGAATCACAGTATTTATCTATTTATCATTCTTCTCTAAGATGAACTAATTTTAAAGTCATAGAGATGCATTCCAGCCTTGTAGGCAGAAAGGCATGAAAGAAAAAGGCACCTAGAGAAGTGCTGGACTAACAGACCCATGAAGAGGCCTGTGGTAAAGAAACACTTAGGTTCTAAGAATTAATATTCCCAGCAAAATAGGTACTCTCCTACTCTGAAGCAGTGACGCAATAAAATCAAGACTGTAACAATCAAGTAGTGGCACAAAGAAATTCAACCCATAAAAAAGCAACACTGCAAGTGCCTCAGTGTTCAGATAACCACTGAAATGTTAAGCTAGCATCAAACTAAGAAAAGTTCTGAAGAGGGCTGCTGAAGTGAACTGTAGTTGAAACTGGAGGGCAATACTGACCAAAGTGTACAGGAAGTCTTGCAAAGAGCACTGTCAAAATGCAGATCTTGAAATTTTGCAGAAATTAATTAGTGTCTTGGATGTACCTCAGAAATACTAAACTACACTTGAAGCAGAATAAGGCCAAGAAAAAAAGCAATGAGCACCACTGAGTGGTACGTAAGCGTTTAAGCATTAGTCAAAGTGGGACAGCTACTACAGGAAGATCTTATACTGAGCAAGAAAGGTCTGACTTAACTATTTATGAGAAACTGTATATTGACTAGAAGTTGTGACTAATGTGTAGTAATGGGTCTGGTGTACTGTAATGCATCATGTGAGACCTCAAGCAGAAAGAAAGAATGAAGAAGAGTTGCAAGTACTTGTCTGATTCTCACAGTCTTGAACTGTGAAGCTAAGATCAAAAAGCAAGAGGGTATTTAAAAAAACACATCAGAACTTCTATCCCAGTATGATACATCCTGTTGACTAAAATTTGTATTCACTTTGAAGACTGTTAATCAACAGCAGTGCTATAAAATTTTAGATCTGCTCAGAAAGCACCTACTATGCTCAGTGAATACAGACAACTGTCTAAATGGCTTGAAGCATTCTGTTAATATCAACTTATTTTAGTAAACATCAAAAAGAAGCCACTGAATTTCTCTACCTAGTCATCTCTTTGCTATTAATAGCAACAGTCTAGTTAAAGGTCTTATTTAGGTTGTTTAATCAAGTAAAACATAACCAAACTTTAACACAGGGAATTAAGTAGGTCATTAATACACAAGGGAGTTAGGACTCAGATAGCTCTGCAAGAGATAATAACGTGACAGAAGAAGACTATAAGCTTTTTTTCCTCCTTACATCTTCATACAAGAGGGATAATACAGCTTTTGTTGACAGCGTTAATCTGGAAGAACGGAGTACATGCTTAATATGTAAGGATGGGCAAAACTGAGATTTCACCTCATTTACCATTTTGAGAATACATAGTTTTTACTATACACTCAAGCACACTGTGGTACCAGTGTTTAAACTGAAGTTTAAATCAGTACCTTATCACAACAACATGGTTAAGACAGTGAGAAAACTGGAAAGGAAGAAAAGCTTGATAATGTTGGATTCTGCAGTGGGGAGAATCAGTGTCACTGAAAGACAGATCCCTGATTTTTAGCCTTCAGGGTACCATTAATATAATTTAGTAGTGTTTTAGATTAGTCTTTATGATACCATCATTGGCCTGTAGTGGTACACTGACAAAATATTTTAGACAGACAGTATTTATAGGCTATAGAATACAAAAGTATGTGAAACTCATCTGTGGAAGTGGTTCCCTAATGCCTTGGTTATGCTGTATATGCATTATATGAAATTGGCAGAAAAGCCAATTGGTGTAAGAACCTTGGTCGGTACTAGGCCATGTGTTATGTGCTGTACTTTCTCTGGCAATTTAAAAGAATTATGCTGCCCTCCAAAGCGTAAGGGTGTTCATACATTAAGCTGACATGATTCTGGTGATTTTTTTTTTTTTTTTTTTAATCTTAAGGACAACCAAACAAAACATGTTATGTTCTTTACTTTAAGAACTACTTTATTTCTGGGATGGATTACTAATTTTATTAGCAGTACATACATGCTTATAAAAGGAAAGACCAAAATATAGTTCTAGTATGAAACAAACCAGGTGTTTTGAATGATTAAATGTTAACTTTTTAAGGTTTACCAAAGAAGTTTATTTAGTACGTACCCACAGAAGTACAGCTTTATTTTTGTTTAGATTTACAACTGGAAGATGTGGCATGATAAAAATCTTTATTTCTGCAGGGATCAGAGACAAACCATAGATGCTGAGCGTTAATGGGAATTTACCATGAGAGTTTTAAGAACACAAGTGAGATTTAAAAACCGATATCAAAATTTTGCTGTTTAACCCTTTGAAAATCTCATGTTAGTAAGAAAAAATAAGGGGCCATTCTGCGCAGGTTCATCCAATATTTAATGATTAAATTCTTTGATTGATTACAACTAGTTTAATTACATAATTTACGTGGTGTCTCACCTAGATCTATAATTGTTATATGATCCTCATGAAAATACTGCTTTTAGGTTGTGTTTATTTGTTTAGACGAATCACATCAGGACATTAACAAGAAATTCACCTAAGTAGTAAAAATGAATTGGTTTTAGGTCCAAATGACTGAAAATAACTTTATCCATAATATTAATTTAGTTATTTTAATAGGCTCACAAAATAGAACATTAAGATGCCCTCTTACAGGAAAAAAAAAGTTTATTTATAATGTAGGCAAGTAGATTGGTAAAGAAACCATCTAAGTACTTTTATTCTTTATTTTGATCTCCTTTCTTTGCATATTTATTGGAAGCTGACACAAGAAACTGTATTGCAGTAAAAGCATTAGTCAGTCTTCTGCACTTCATTTAGAATCAGTGAATTTCTAGCAAGCCTTTGCATTTAGTCTGGGTTGTTTGTTTGTTTTTAGTTCATTTTAGGTATTCCCAGGAGGCAAAAAAACCTTAACACAAATTCATGGTACAGCATTTAAGAGCATGTAGTTCACTGTAACTTTAAAATGTTAAAAAAAGCACTACAAAAAGGTCAGTCATATACATATGAAGGTTTTCTTATCTTTTACCTTGCTGTCTTTGGAAGCAGTAGCACCACTCATTGTTAGATATCAAACTGTCCTTGTATGTGTCACAAGAATTGAAGAATGCCCTGGTGCATGGCTCATTCTTGTCAAGGTAAATGCTTCCAAGTTCTGACTGGTCCAACAAAAGGTCATAGTTCGTATCAAGCCTGTTAAACATCCAGCCAAGGGAGTCTTTGCAAATTGGCAAAATGCTGGTATCAAATCCTAAGAGGAAAACAAACATCTAAATAAAATAATCATACAGCAGGAAAGATACAGCAGCTGCTGAGCTCAGACACCACAAAAGAATGCTGCATCATGGAAATTGCTCCCGCGGTACATAGATACAGTGCATGCTACTGAAATAATACTCATAAATTGTATGTCATCTTCATTTATAAACAGTATTAAATTAACCTGGTAAAATAATTAATCTCACCATCAGTCTCAAAGCATTTAGAAATACGAGTTTTCTTGTCAAACATTATACCTATAACACACATTATGTACAGTAATAAATGATCTACAGTGACTTCCTGGAAAATAATTCTGTTGCGGAATTTCAGTGGCATTATAAATCAGGAGAGTGAAGCTTAAGTGGTTTGCAGTGTTTACAGAACTAAGAGCATAAATCCCAGGTAACTCGTTGAAGTCCTTTTTTTTTTCATCCTATACCATATATTCAATTCTATGAAAAAGAAGCATGATACTCAGCCTCATCAATGTCCTGGAAGTTACGGTATTTCATCTTTACCTGATGTACTCTACAGACTGGAGGAGACCATGGAAAAGATGATTGCTAAGAGCAAGCCGGCTTCCAGTATCAGGCCTCCTAATACAGCTTGCATCTTCCTAAACTGTTGCTTGGAAAAAGGTCCATCAGGAACAGGCTAAGTTAATCATTCCCGCAGCCAGAGCTCAGACTTCATGTTTGTTTTTCCTGCATTAACTGTAAAGTATATGCAGATTTGCATATGGATATGGAGGAGACATTCAGAAACTGCCAGGCCTCTTGCCTATGTAGAAGACGTTAGCTGTGTCCGATACACACATACACTATTATTTACAGGAACTCTTCTGTGGCATACACACTAGCATTCAAAACATTTCTTGAAAAGGAACCAACAGAAATGCTCCTGTGTCCTGATTATTTCTCAGGGGGAGAATATCAACTCTTAGTAAATATAATCTGCTTTTCAAGGCGAAACCATTGTTTTCCTGCATATTAAATTCCTAAGTAGTAAATCCTAGTGCATATTAAGGGAGACAGATAGCTTTTGACATTATGTAGAAATCAAAACAGCATTCATACAAAACGGCTTACATATTGTATAATATAAAAACTGTTTACCTAATATGCCAAGGGAAGTAAACTACACTATTCTTTCTAATAGCAGTACACTGTCCAGTACAATAAAAGACACTGACAAATCAGACGTGAATAAACACACATGCATTCTGCTACAGTACTGACTGCCATCTAGACCATGGCTTTTACTTGTTCAGCATGCAAGATGCACAGCAAGAAGATTTTCACTTGTGATGGATTTATCCACTATTTTGGCTATAAGAAAACCTTCAGTTAACTGCATCTCACAGCTGAGGCCTACTGTGCACAAGCTGGGAACAAGTTTTCCTTCCTAATATAGTTTCATCAGGACAGACAGCTGGAAGGACTAAAGAAGACTACACAGACGTGAATGTTTTCTGTCATATTTGCTCTTCATGGAAGTGATGATTTAGACAAGACTCATCTGGCTCCATACTAGCCCAAGGAACACATAGCATTAGGCATAACATTCTCTGTCACCTGTCTAAAGTTGTAATGTATTTGTGCTCCCTATGATTACACAGTTAGAAGCAGTGCCTTGGCTAAGGCAAGACACAGGGAAGGTAACAAAGGTCTTACAATAAACCTAGGATAACTGATGTTCATTTTACAACAACAGGTATACGGGTGTCCTGGGTTCAGCAGTAGCAGTCCTTTTTCTCCTCCTTAGTAGCTGGTGCAGTGCTGTGGTTTTGACTTTCAGCCTGGGAACAGCACTGATAACACCAATGTTTTTTAGTTGCTGCTCAGTAATGTTTACTCTGACCAAGGACTTTCTGAGCCTCATGCTCTGCCAAGGAGGAGAGGAAGCTGGGAGGAAGCAGAGACAGGACACCTGACCGAAACTGACCAAAGAGGTATTCCATACCACAGCATGTCATGCCCACTATATAAAGTGGGGGCAGTTACCTGGAAGGGTTAGATCACTGCTCGGGTCAGGCTGTGTATCGGTCGGCGGGTGGTGAGTGGTTGCATTCTCTTCCCTTGTTATTTCCTTTATCATTATTATTATTGGTGGTAGCAGCAGTGGTTTGTGTTATACCTTAGTTGCTGGACTGCTCTTATCTCAACCCGTGGGAGTTACATTCTTTTGATTCTCCTACCCATCCTTGCGGGAGCAGGGGAAGGAACAAGGGGAGGAGTGAGTAAGTGGCTGCCTGCGCTTAAAACACAACAGTTCTTTTGGAGCCCAACATGGGGCTCAAACCCATGACCCTGGGACTAAGAGTCCCATGCTCTACTGACTGAGCTAGCCGGACTAGCTAGCCTATGGCCACACCAAGCTGAAAACGCTGAACCCAGGACAATGGGAAATAAAAAAAGCACAGCCACAACAACCCTTAAACACCTGTGAAAGTTGGCATTTGGAAGTCTCTCCTTTTCCAGAAAGTGTGTTAGAGCATTCTGTAAGGTGGGGGATCAAGATGATTCCTATTGCTGAAAGCTACCAGTTTTCTAACAGAGTGACAGTTCAGATGAAATGTATACTGTGGGACATGAGACTGACCATTTTATTAACAGAAGGGACCTGAGGAAGGAGAAATAAAATAAAATGTTACAAGAAACATCTATACGTGTTTCATTGGGTACAAGGATAATTCTGTACAAAACACTGAATCAAAATAAACTTCAGCCAACAATACTGATTTAGTTAACTCAAAATCTTAATTTTAAGCTAGGATGCATTAATTTAAAATTCCTGCTCAGAATTACTTCTAGGCTAGATTTCTTTTTCTGGACTTTTGCTGTAAGGATGCATGGGCTTATCCTAACCTGACACACGCAGAAAGAACCTTGTACTCCAGTAAACTAGAACTATAGTTCAGGTTGCTAGCCCATGTAACTTTGCAATACAGCATATGGGACTTTTTCTGAGCTAATTTCAGGAAGTTGCCGAATTCTAGGCAGCCAACATTTTCAAAGAATCAAAAATGATATTTAAAATGGCAGTTCTTTTTATCTTTTATAACTATAAAATGACTGTGTGGGAGGGTATTGATAGGAGTAAGCCAAGTCTGACTGTTCTGTTTACAAGTTCTGTCTGTACATTAGGGTTTCCAAATATAATTCAGCAATGAAGAGCAGGGAAATTTAATTTTTCGCTGCATAATGTCAGCTGTGTTTCTTCATTGATAAGGACTTAAGATAGTCAGAAGGAAGTAAAAACCTCCAAGCAAACATCTGAAATTCTTCATTTTATTTACACGTTGCTCTACAAGATTAGTCATTTCCTGCTGCAAGTTTGTAAGAATATTTGGCAATTTAGTGTAATAATATCTCACCATGCTCATTCTAGACAAACCAATTACAAGTAATTTTCTTTCAGACTTCTTATATTTTTATGTTATTTTCAAAATTATTAGTGTATATTAGACTCCAAAAAATCATATTATGCCCAAGCCATAAGAAGATTCACTATTACCTTTGGCCTCTGGTCTTTCATCTTCTAATATAACAAGGCACACAAGTATTCCTCAGAAATAGACTGCCTGTTAGCGTAAATATTTGTGGGCCTACAGTATTTTTGTGCTTTGCATTTGATGCATTAATTCCCTAGTTTTATCACACAAAATTAATACAAAGATAGAACAAAAATTTTAACAGACTTTAACTGGGTACATAAAATCTCAATTTTTCAGTGCTCTGCTTCACCATCCACAGGGAATTATAACAGAGGTGTTACGTAGTACGGGGGTAAAGTGCCCTTCCCCCTTTGGTTCTTCAATTTAGACCATACATGGCCTGAGGACAAGATTTGTGTGTTTATATTAGTATTTATAATGAAACTTCTAGATATATGTAATCCAAATACCTCTGGACACAAATGGGATTCCAGAAATAAACCCCTATTAAAGTATTTGAAATATTCTAGTCTATATTACTAATAAGATTCAGTTTTGGAGGAAAAAAAAAAAGTGTCAGACAAAATTTTGTAACTCTTGTAAAAACACCTTACGTTTTAACTTGTTATCAGTGTATTGATGGCTCTAGCAGAACAACTTAAACACTATTCTTTGGTTTGTTTAGAAATTGTATTAATGATTGTACAGATCAATGTGGACTATTTAATACCTGAAACAACTCTGAAAAGACCCAGCAAGGCACTATAAACTTGCAATACATATACCTTGGTCAGGACTGTGCCCAAGCCTTCTAATACATGCTGTCCCAAGTGAGACTGAGATATGAAAAGTCCTAAATGCATATAGACAACCAGAAGGAATGACATAAAATTGTTTTTTTTTCAATGCAGAATGGTTTTTAAATGCAGAAGGAACTCTATGACTAAAGGACAGCCTGGGGGAAAGGGTGCCAAAAGAGATTTTTAATTACCCAAGGGTAATGAATATTAGAACCCTGAAAGGGGCAGTTGAATTCAGGTGGCTTTTTGTCATAGGTGTTGCTCTGTACAGATCACTAAGTCCCATGTGCTAAGTATAAGGTTGTTATACATGATTAAGAAGTTCTTTGCAAGATTTATTTTTAAGTGTAGCTCTCAGGCATACCCAAAACAGGGGCTGGATTCTCTGGTATACTTAAAAATTAATGTACCTGATGTCCTGGACCTACTATGACTTTGGAGACTGACTTTGAAGGACTTCATTAGGAATGCTCCTCAAGAGCTTAGCACTTCAAGAACAGTTTAATGAATTTCCTAGTGGTGTTAGGAAGGACATTACCATGTTAAATAGTTATCATTATTTTAGTTTCTTTGTGTTTACAGGGACATAGTGACCTAATATTTTCTTCTAAACTACAGATATCAATTTCTCATAAGACGCAGTACCTTCTGCTGCCTCAAGTGAGAAATCTTGAAGCTCAGAAATGTACATACGAGAAAAAAAAGTACAGTTGCATAAAAGCAACTTTTTAAACAATTTTGTATCCCCAGATTCACAAATAAAAGAAAACTACTACTGATCATATACATATTGATTCGATCGCTTTGTCTGTAGATGGACTTTTTGCAGTAACTTGTCAAATTAATTCAATCAAGTAAATATTGGCTATTTATAAAATCAAGTAAATATAATGCAAACAGGATCTATTATATTTGAAAGCTTCCCCCCCAATTAAATATATGCTATTTGAGTAACTGAGCACAGGACTAAAACACTAGACTCTAAACAGTTATTTTCCAAATTTTTTATAAAACACTGTGGGTTTTGCCAACACACTTTTTTAAAGAGAAATAGAACAGATAAGCCAAACTGAATGACACACATGTAAATACTTTCTATAATTTGATTTGGTTTGTTATAGTAAAAAGAAAACAAACATGCCAAAGCCTATCATCTAACTTCCATGTTTACATCCTAGGTCTCCTATGACAAATGGCCAACTTTTCATCATTCTTGTAACAACGCTACCTCTGTTTTAAGGTTAATGAGCTATACCTCTTTGAAACAGAAAATTTAAATTAAAACCAGCACAGCAATCAAATAATATTTTGTACAACACCGATACTGTTTAGGATTAATTTCTGCTACACTGTTACAAGTGCAAGTCAAACATTTCTGACAGTACCATGTTCACAGAGAAATTAAAGTTAGTAACAGAACGGAAACAGACTTTTCCACACAGACTGTATTTCCTTACCTGTTGATGAAAAAAGGCCCTGAAAAGACTATTCTTAAAATTACTTTCTGAACTTTTGCTGTATTAACAAGCTTCTAAAAAGCTGGCTGTGTTTTTGTCCTTACCTATGCAGTATGTTGCCCTCAACAAAGTGAGTATTCAGCAAGGAACAGAGCCCTGTGCAGTGTTTCATCTAACTTTTAGCTGAGCAGTGTGTCAACACTACCTATATTAGTAGACAGATTAGATTTTAGTTATTACAATATAATAAAAGCTTACTTAAGAGCTGCAAACTTTGTATTTCTGCTGTTTTCATTCCTGGATGAGAAGCATATCACATGCCAGTTATGGGCCCCAACCAGAATGTAAATCATAAATACATGTTTTTATATGTGTTTATTTCAGTATCAATAAAAAGTGACATTACTGTATTTCCACCTTACCTTTGAAACATTTTTCTCAGTGTTGAGTATTCCTAGATAACACATAACCAGCTTTAAGTCACTGTGTTTTGCAGACTTACTTACCTCCTTATCATGAAAAATCACACAATGAAATGACATTTCCAATGAAATGAAATAGATGGTTTTCTTGAAAAAAAGACAAAGTAATGCCACAAACATCAATCAAGCAAAAGCTAAAAACCCTCAACAAAACAAACCTCCAAATACCTAATGAGCCAATAATGAAGGAACTAAGGTAAGCAGCCACTGGCCAAGTTCTATGAAAAATGCTCTGGGGAAATTTATAGTTTTCTCCTCCTATTAATGAAAGGTAGATTTTTATGGCTTTCGAAATCTAATTTGACTCTCCTTCACAGCAGGACACCACTCTTGAAACTATTATTGCACACTTCAGTTGCTTTTTAAATAAGCCCTTTGACAATTGCATTTTAAAACTACTACTATTCATAACAACAACAACAAAAATTTGAGGGGGTTAAAACCAAATTATGCCCCCTACTGTTTCCACTTTATTAGTACTCCTGAGTTTTTTCCTATCTGAACTATTTCCGTAAGATTTCCTTTTTACTTACAAGTTTCTTTTCCGTGTGTTTTTCTGTTTCAGTACCTACAGTGGCATCAACTAGCAATGACGGGCCACACATAATTACAGCTCTTGTACCTTATTTCTTAGAACTTGCCACTCAGTAAATCACTTTTCTCTATGGAAAAGTTGCTCAAAATCCCTACTTGTTTCTTCTGTTTTATCTCATTATTCAATAGCTAATTGTCAAGCTCTATCAAATAGACAATTTGATAGCACTAACAAATGAAAGGATTGCAAATGGTAGCTGCCAATCATTCTTAAAAGCAAGAGTCCTGACAAACAATGTTGAAAGTTTAAAGTGAACATCTTATATTGGTACTAAGCCATAAATAAGAAAATAACTCTAGAAAAATGCAAAGTTATGGTTTTGATACACATACCTACTTAAAGCATGAGAACAAGGCAAGCCTTAGCAACGGAAACACAAATGACAGAAAAGTATCTAAGAGAACATCAAATAAGACAAGTAGAAATCTCTTACTGGTTCTTTCAGGCCTTTGAACAATCCTGGTCTTCTTATTCTGAACTCCACTTTCATGAAGTGCCTTAAACCAGTCTCTCAATCTGTTTGCAACCTCCCTGAATTCCAGGTCACTGCACGCTGAAAAAAAAAAGGCAGAGTGTTTAATGTTTTTCTTCTGGGTGCTAAATAGAACTTTCAAGCTATGCTAAAAAAGAAAGCAAACCCCATAATATAAAGATATGTTACACAGCTTCCTTTAACTGAGAAAGGTGACTTTCATTACCTAGGTATGCCTTCAAAACACAATTAAGGTATATAGAAATAAATACATGACGTATAAAGCAACTATGAAATTATATATATATATATATATAAAGACATGATTTGCAAACTACTATAAGCACTTCTAGCACAGATACTTTCACATCTTACTGTAAATGAGGCTGTACAGCACCCATGACAACCATATGGACTTTCACTTCTATGTCCATTAAAGCAACAGTAACAAAAGCCCTACCAAAAGGGGTCAGAGATGCAATTTAGGTAGATAACGCAGAAACATCCAACTTGATTTCCTGCACTTCAGTGTGAAAAGGGGAAACAGGATCCACAGAGGTGATAAAAGAATGTCCTGAGAGCTTATTTGATTGCAGCTTTACAAACCAACATTCACTAACTGCAAACAAGCAGCTGTACAGCTGGTCAGTGATGGAAAAGGTGGTTTCTTTTCCCACGCACAGCAAAGGTAGAGAAAGCACGCAAGACCAAAGAGAGCATGTGTAGCACAAAGATCATCAGATTAGTAGCAGACTGACTGAAAGGTGTACAGTACTGCTAGTTAGTACTGACATTAAGCAGAAAACAGAGATGTGCAGTAAGGAGTCCTATTCACCTTCAGTATTAAGCTGCTGGAGTGGACAAAGAAAAGGCGTTCTTGGTGCAAGCAGAGAACTCCTTCCAGAACTCTGCTTTTCCATTTCATGTCTTTGACAGAAGCTGAGATAAGACAAGAGAAATAATAGGGTGTGGAGGATGACAAAAACAGTAAAAGCACTGGATGTATGTTTCCCTAGGCAACAGAATACCTTCCTGTCCTGGATTCAGCAGTAGCAGTCATTTTTCTCCTTTGTAGTAGCTGGTGCAGTGCTGTGGTTTTGACTTTCAGCCTGGGAACAGCACTGATAACACCAATGTTTTTAGTTGCTGCTCAGTAATGTTTACTCTGACCAAGGGCTTTATGAGTCTCATGCTCTGCCAAGGAGGAGGGGAAGCTGGCAGGAAGCAGAGACAGGACACCTGACCCAAACTAACCAAGGAGGTATTCCATACCATAGCACATCATGGCTACTATATAAACTGGGGGCAGTTACCTGGAAGGATTAGATCACTGCTCGGGTTGGGCTGCTTATCGGTCGGTGGGTGGTGAGCAGTTGTATTGTCTTCCCTTGTTATTTCCCTTATCATTATTATCATTGGTAGTAGCAGCAGTGGTCTGTGTTATACCTTAGTTACTGGACTGCTCTGATCTCAGCCTGTGGGAGTTATATTCTTTCGATTCTCCTCCCCATCCCTCTGGAAGCGGGAGAAGGAACAAGAGGAGGAGTAAGCGAGTTGCTGGGTGGTTCTGAGTTACCAGCTGGGCTTAAACCAGGACACTTCCACTGCCCATGTCAACAAGTACTACTTCCAAATAAAGATCATTTTCCAAGTCTACCAGTAACTGACTAAGCTACAAACTGACTAAGCTACAATCTGATGAGCTCATACATAACTCAGCAGAGCTTCACGGTGATGCTCTGGAAAATAAACTGTAGTTCAGCTTACTTTCCCTTTATCACATAGCAATCTATAATATCTGGTGACATAGTCTTCAGCACACTTCATTAAATTGAACAACACTGTGAAACTCCTATTTATATTTTAAAGTAATATTGAAACATGTCATTATGTTAACAACTATCAATGCCTCGACAACAGCAGGCATCTAAGAAGTTGTTTATTCATTTTTTGTTGAAGTCTCTCTTGAAACTTTGATTCAATCCATGAAAGACTTAGGTGCAATCTATGCATACACTTACATATATTATGAACAGTGTATTGTGCTTTTCTCTTGTGTCATGGATTCCCCCCCCACGCCCCCGCGATAAGTCAATAGGGAACTGGGGAAAAGATTTTTTTTTAATGACATATTTGGCAATATATGCTCAAAAGTGTCCTATCACAACAATTAGATGAAAATCGTGTCCTGAGCAAAGACTAAACGTCACAATTCAGACTTGTGGGATTTCTACGTTTGCTGTAACACTTTACCAAGCCTTATACCAGCTGATTCGGATTTGTGTCAGCATAAGGAATCAGATAGTAACTTGGGTCACCCTGCTCCCCTATAAAAAACCTCCATTATAGGTGAAATAGAGTGATACTGTTCCTTTCTCTAACTACTAAACATCGGTTTAAAAGAAAGACTGTTAGAATGGAATCACAGGGTATGGAGCACAGCAACACCATTATGGATACCTGACCTGCCATCTAACCACTTTGATTTATCTACCCTGCATGATAAATACCACCACAGGTGCCAGAAATAACAGCTACATTAATGGTGCAAATGCTATTCAGAGCCAGAACTGAGCTCATTTACAGGCACAGACATACACACCTACATATATATCCAAAAATACGTGTGTGTATATGTACATATATAAGGGAGAACACGAGGAAGTGCTAGCTACAAGTAAAAGATTAGCCTGAATAACACTAACAGAAAGATGCATGTGGCAGCTAGATGAAGGAGAAAATGTATGAAATTTTCCTTTTTGTAGAAGTAGCCAAAATGACACACTAAAACTAATAATTTCCTAAGCTCATTAAGGTGTAAAAAAAGAAGCAGTAAGAAAAGGAGATAGTACCTCTTTGGCTTTTAGGTATCAGAACAAAACAAAACTTGCTGTTTCAGCATCTGGTACCAGACACTGTCACGCACAATATGACATAAAACAACATTTTCTTTGCTCCTGTGAATTGCATTCCTTTCCAAATGACAGGTACATATGGCACATTTTGGGCATCACACATCCCATATCTGATCTCAGAGGAGACGCTTTCTTCCCACTTTAACTTAATTTCCCAAACTTTGCTTGACAATTTATATTATAGTTTTTATCTCAAACACAAAGAATGAGAAAACTGTAATGATCTTGGTCCATTTTAATGATTTTGAAAACTTTATCATGCAAATAGATCAACTTCAAAAATTAAGGCAATTCAAACCAAACTGATTAAAACTGTCCTTTGAGTATTTTACACCCCATAGCTGCTCAAGTGCTGGAGTCAGCTCTCAAACATGACATGTAATTACATTTACTGTGTTATTAGTTTTTATGCAGAGTGAATTTTTGGTTCATTTCCAATATGCCAAGTAAAAGTAGATGTCTTATATATGAGAAATATGCATAAGAGATACAGCAGAACTACACTAATCTACACACAATAATTTACATGTATAAACTATGTTCTAATCAAGAATTTACAGCATGATATTTGAGTATCACAGTTTTTTATCAAAGAACATTTAATTCATTTACTACCATCTCAGAAAGACTTAAATGGTAGAACCAGACAGCAAATCAGAATTCTTGCCATGAAACTTTCTATCAATTATTTCCATAGGATGATTAAAATATGTTAAAATTTGGAGTTGGTTACATAACAAGTGATCATGCAACTTAATTTTGACTGCTGACAAATAAAATACACCGCACTGGATTTTTTTATTATTATTTTTTGGATTTCTCTCTTCCACCCCCCCACCCCCCCCTTTTTTTATTCCTTTTCTATTTTGGAATTTTCCACTGAGAAATCCAAATTTCAGATTTCAGCATACTTATATTTTCCAGAGTGCTTTTTAAGATCTAGCTACCCTAACACTAAGAATAAGGGAAAGAAAAAAAAGATAATTAGGATCTTATTTTTTATTTTATGGTTCCTATTAAGTGTTTTTGGTTGGAGCTACTTAATTGCCTATCATCTGATGTCAGTATGCATTCACTTTCATGGTTACTCTTGCATATGGCCCTCTTTAAATATTCTGTCACATTACATTGTTTGACGCATTTCAGAAACATTAAACTGATGAAAATCTTTTTTTTTTTACTGTGTTTACTGGGACTGACATGAGAATATAGAAGAAAAGGACACCTTATGAGAACATGGTATTTTATAGTAAAAAATAACAAAGCAGAAAACAGATTTACACAAGTATGTGAGAACATATGGTACTGGAAAATAGATCCTTAAAAGTAGTACAGGTATTTCTACACTTAAATATTAGCATTAGAGCACTTTTGGGCCAGGACCTCCCAGTTCTGAAGTTATTAGGTACAACGTGCTCTGACTACATAAGCCATGATAGTTGTACGAAAGCCGCATTCATTATCCCATCAACTAACACAATCAGAGGACTATTGGCATGACAGAGAAATTTTCTCAAAGGAAAAAGACTGAATCTTTTGATTCCAAAGACAGTAAACCCCGTGTTTGGTCCTATCTCAACACAGATGTGTGTGCCAAAACTTGACAGGAAAGAAACAGTCCGCTCTGCATGCTTTCGTGTTGTTATAAACACATAAACCCGGAATCTGTGTATTAGGTTTTCTGCATGTTCTTACTTTAAGAAAATAGTCTGGAAGCTGCTCTACAGGTGTCATATGCATGCACAGCAAATTGAAAAAACAAATGTAACTCTAATGTTTTATATATGTAAGATCAATATTATTCTTTAACAGCTTTTTGTACAAACTATGCTTCACAACTATGGCTCAAACTCATGAGAATAGGTGCCATCATAACCTAGTTAAGTCACAAATACTACTTGTTTTAATGTTGATTTAAACCTTAATCTTTTTTTTCTTTTTTATTCTTATTATTCGGATCAATCTGATCAGATTATTTACCACGCTGAAGCAAGTGGAAGTAAGTAGCACCTCAAGCACTCATTCTCAAGTTATGAAAACAGTAATTTCTGGCTTAGAGGGCAAGTACAAGTCTCAGGTAGTCTAGGGAGAAATTTTCCCTTAAGAACTTTTATATGTAGCGCAAACTTCAAATAGACTTTTGAATAATATGGCCTAAAATTATCTCTGTTTCTTTATGAACCTGCTGAACAGAGCTGTCTCAAGTCTAATAATCCTGCAAAAAGTCCAATTTTATTAGCACGTAGATTGCATATCAATTCTTACTATAATGTTATGCTACTATAGATGTTTCCCTTCCTGCTTGTTTCATAATAAAGTTGTATTTTCATACTGTGGCCAAAATGACTAAGGCAATATTTGTACATTCTGAGTAAACTGAGAGCCTCAGACTAGAGAATCTAATTTAATGTTACATGTAGAGTCAGCCATACATACAAAGAAACTGAAGATTCTTATCACATGGGTTATTAAAAAAGTATAGACCCTTTCTAACATCTTGCACATGTTAAAGATATGGTTTTGAATGTCAAATGTTCAACTACAGAATTTTTTTTCAAAAGTACTTATCACACTTCACATTTTTGTTCCTGTACTGACATGTAGAAAGGAAAAAACTAGCTAAATAACCTTTAAAATAGTAAAATAACAATTTATTTTCTCTCACACCAAAACTTATATAAGTTTTTCTCAACTTTCGAAGAACATTCAGATAAGCTCTTAAGAGATGTAAAAGATGTAAGCCTAAAAAATAGCTTTTGGAAAGTCATAAGAAGCAGAGAACAATATTCAGACATTATCAGAGTCACAAACACATACTTTTTTCCATAGGAGCTGGGCTGCATAATGTAATCCTAAGTGATGCCAAAAAAAATCAGGTCTATTTAGTGAAAATTATTACATTTAGCTGAATTTCTGATCTGTATCCTGTCTTGGTACAGTACCTGTCTCAGCAGTTCACATTAATTCACAGAGATTTATGTGAATAAACCTTGTATTCTGTAACAGAGGGGATCAGGTAGCACTGTTCACTGGAACACTATGTGCCATTGAAACGTGCTTGCTCAGGGTTATTCTATATAATGAAAAATTATACTAATTAATGGGTTGATGCATTTTAGAATATGTTTAGGGACTTTTCATTCCAGTAATCAGCTTGTAAAGATACATGCTGCTGAAACTGTTGTACTGATTTAAAATAGGTCAAGATGAAGTAATTCAGATTTATTCAGACTATTATTTCACCTGATAGACAGGGAGCTTAATCTTTACTGGTGAAAGACAGACAGTAAAGGTTGTAGAAGGTTAGACAGTAATCAAAAAATGCATATTGAGTCATATGAATCCACTGAGGAACCTGCCTGATTTTGTCTAACACCAATGCAATGCATTTCTGCCATTACCATCAATTCTAGTACCCATTAAGAGTATTAGTATAGGGTAAAATGAAGTCACTAGCCCAAAGGTTACTGGAGTGTCCTGTCATCTGAAGTAATAAAAACTGCTTTTTGAAACCAACGTATACAGTCATGCAAAAATTAAAGGATCTGAAAGTGTACAGGTATCAAATCCAGAAATACCTTTATAATAAATATTACTTAAATGTTGGGTGGAACCAAATGTTAAATCTGTTTTCACATACAGTAAATGTTACAATTTGTGTTGGCATTTGAATATAATTTACTGATTGGAAGTAGAATATTGGAAAATGCTGTATCAGTATGTGTTCTTTTGGTGCCTTTCAACTCAAGCTAATTGATGAAGCAAAAATAGTGCTACTGAAAGCTGTAAAAACATGCAGAAAATATTTTGGGTCTAGCGTAACAGATTAAATCCCCTAACATATTTAAACCAACCTTAGCTGTCTGACATAACAGAAAATAGGTTATTTTAAGTGTATACTTTTTATATAAAGAGACATACATATAAAAAAATTATTTGTAGTTTAATGAGCATAAATCATTAGCATATTGACATAATAAGCACAATGAAATACTCTTTTATTAAAGAGTAGCTTTTGTTAAGTGAAGGGTCAAAAATTATTTAGAAAAAAAAAAAAGGAAGCCATAAAAATACCCCACACTATGTACCATCATTCACAATAATACATGGAACTACAAAGCTGTAGCTAGAACCTGTGTCTCTTGTTTACTCTGGGAAGAGATACTTTCACCTACTGTTTCAGCAGCAGACCTCACTCAGTTCAATACTCAATTCTAAGAGTAAAAGGTCTAACAATTGTGAAGGAAGTGACACAAAACTAAACTAATTATTAAAGCACAGTTAAATGGTAATTTAAGTGTAGAACTCACCTATTGATCTATCTTCTTTTGTGCCCACAGCCATAATATTCCTAATGTCTTTGCATAATATAACACAGCACTTCTCAAATCTACTAGTAGCCAGTAAGCCTGAAAACTATAATTTACTGATGATATGGCCACTGGAATTAAGGTGGAGGAGAAAGATTAAGGCTTTGATTCAGAGAGAGAGATGAAGTACCCTGCCCTGCCAGAAGGCACACTTCCAAGACAAAAGTGGTACTGCACTATCTCATCATGTGGTTTTGCTTGCCACACAATCTATTGTGTTTCAAGATACATCCCCCTCCACTACAACCAGAACTGCAGAAGATCATCCCCAACACACACAATCTCCTGCAGTCGGGCAGAACTATATTAATAAATTCATGTATATAGTAAAATAGCCAAGAAGTAAATATACACATAACATGGACAATGGGGAGGACAGGGTACATATCAACCACCTCCTACATCGAACTAGGAACTACCCCATGTGAGACTGGAAACAACTGTCAGTCTGTGCTAAAGCAAGACTTATCATCATCCCAACTTTTCCTAGATGTTGGAATCCAAAGAGAATAATTTATGTTGGAAAGGAACTACAGAAGTTGTTCAGTCTTATCCTCTGCTAAAAGCAGGTCTAATTATATCAGGTTTTGCAGGGCAGTGTCCAGTAGTTCATGTCCTGTGATTATTGTGTCATTCACATGAAGGTTCCTCACTATATGAAAAACTACCCCTCTTAAAAAGGAGAAATACACTACTATCTTGTAACTCTATACTGTTTTCACTGAAGAGTACAAGAGATTTTCTCATGCTGTAATTTAAGAATTGTACCCATCTGTCCAGGATTGTTAGACATCCAGAAACCTGGTTACAGCAGCAATTCCAACTCAACTGCGAGAAGGATTATTTAGAGCAGTCTAAAGCTGATGCTTATGTAGTCCAATGCTCTTTCAATGCATTATCTACCATACATGCACCACTGTATGGCTCCACAGCACATCTTACATATCTGAGATGCACTGATTAACTGCACATAATTTATGTGCATTTAAATGTATTCTTTCCCAGAGGGCCATATGTGACAATACAGTAATCATAATACTGCCATTAGAATTCAGTGCTGCCTTTAAAACCGGTGTCCATTAACTAGAACATTATATAAAGCATACCTACTCAGGCTGCCATTCTGTGCAGGTTTATGAATTAAGCCCCGAGGAACTGATTGTTCAAACTGAAAATTACAGTCTTCAAACTAAGGGCTAGTCCCTGTTTGGCTAAATTTAAATGTCTAACAAAACCAGAACTAAAATTGTATGCAAATGGCCTTACAATTCCTGCAATATAGGGCAGCATTTCCAGCTCTGCATCAGCTCTGTCATAAATGGGAGGAATAACATATGGCAAAACAAAATGTGGTTGCAAAACCAATAAATTTGGCAGAAGGACGAAAGGCCCTTCAAACTTGTAACTAAAGGATGGGACAGTCATCTTTTCATAGTCCCATACGTATAACTTTTTTTAAAAAAAGCTATAAATTGAAAATCATCTGTACATTTCTATTTTCATAAGCTCATGAAGTTTATTAGCCATCTGTTAACTCTAGGCCCAATGATTTTAGGAAAATACCTTGAAAATAACAAATAAAAGCATTCTAATTTCCTTACTATTTAACTAAACAATGAATTTTCTACTTCAGTTAGTCTGTGTTACGAGATAATTATATAAATGCTGCAGATACTGTATCAGGGAAGTGCAGCTGCTTATTCTTACTGCATCAAATTAATGTTCCATACAGGCATTCTGCTCATGATTAATGTTTCATAAAATTTTAAATTATTTCTATTAAATTACATTTTTATTAAAATAAATCTGATTTTTTTGGCCCTCATAATTTTAAAGACTTCAGATTTAAATATAATGACTATGCCCGAGTGCACGCAAAATAGTAGTAACCACAACATGCAAAATTTATGTGCTAATATATTCTTTTTAACTAAATAGATTTAAATTTACTAAAACATTGCAATTAAGTAAGACAACAGTAATTCTTTAATCTGCCAGAAGTATCGCAGAACTATTGTGGAATCTGTTGATTAAATTTTTGGAGGACAGTCAATATATATGGCTTCCCTTGCCATATATATTGGTGCTAACCTTTACTATTGGTTATCATTTCCCATCATGCTCTGTTATTCTGAACTCTTAATTACTGAGGATAAAAATTACTTTATTAATCTGTAAATTGCATACTTAGGAAGCTAGATAGTCAGCAAAAGAAGTTAAACAGCAAGGAGTTGCTCCACTGTAGTATGTTATATTCCAACATCTCTTCATTCCCAAATATTTTTATATGTTCAACTGAATTCAGTATTTCACATAACAGAGGATATGGGAAGTATCAAATAGGGACAGAACATCAATCTTCTTAGCAGTGAAAGCTTTTTCAGGCAACCATATTCCCAAAAGTGAGGTAGTTTTCTAAATCCAGTTTCAAAGATTCCTGAAAGCACAACACAGCTCTGCTACAAAGCCAGGACATTTTTTTCCTTTCAAGGACAAGACTGATAGGGTCCCACAAAGACTTCTTGCATCTGACATAAAACCCCTTGAAACCTAGTAGACAAGGATAAAAAGATCACCAAACAATGATCTCTATAAGAAAATTCATATATATATATATATATAAAATTTGAAATCAGGTATTTTCTGAGATCAGAAATGTTCTGTGCAGATAAGAGGTTTCAATTAAGTCTTCCACACCAAGTAATTCTGCAAATAGAACCTGGAAGAGATTGATGGAACTTACTTTCTATTGACAAAACTACCATTAAGCCTTGATAGGACTGTCTAGTGGTTTGCACCTTTTCTCTTGCAGGGAAGGACAGAAGGATTGAATATTGGGCTGAATGATCACCGACTAATAGAAATTAACTAAACTCCTTTCTGCAAGTGTCTGGCATAAAGAAATTTTCTATCACAGCGGATACCACTGACAGATCTAAGGCTTGCATTGCAGCACTTCTTTTGGTATTTACCTTAACTGTTTGCTTCTGTGTCCTTTTTGAATGCTTAATCATTAACATTGCTCTTAATCACTTAAAAGTGTGCACTAAAGAGTACAATTGCCTGTAGGCCTCTCTGTGAGGACTGAGAGGGAATTACTTCAATTTAGCTAATTATTTGTGTCTTTCCTAAAGTAAGGCCATCAGAGGTAGATTGTCTCTAATACTGAAGAACAAACTATGGTAGTCAATTAATTGTACCAGTAATCTAAGAGCAGGACCCATTCCACCTGGCACAGGAATCACGTGCACTGAGTTGTAAACTCTACTGTAGTGTACCACCACCTCACTGCAGTCAGAACTCTAGCTAAGTAAATGCACCCTACAGCCATGTCTCCACATAAATTAATTAATCAAAAGTTGAAAGAGAAATGAAGAAAGTAATGATTTTTTAAAAAATAAACAATAAGGGCACAAATATCTGAAATGTTTACACGTGCATACATGAAATATGCCAGCAAAGTGCAATTATGCTTTACTAGTCTATGCACTGAACACTAAATGTATTGTTCATGAATGTCTGATGTAGAACAGAGAATTTTTATGAGATATAAATGAATATTCATAGAGATACAAATTTATTAAGCCTTGGTAATTTCTGATGTGGTTATTCCTATACTTAAAAAGTCCAAAAATCCTGCATTACCAACAGCGACCCTACTGAATTATAATCATTATTTTTGAATAGGATGGGGAAACTCGTTCACAGTACTGTTTTATAAATAAATAATAAGGATATGAGAAGCATGCATTAATGAGGCATATGTGGGTGTGAAATGTTGGAGGGTGCAGTCTCTGATAGGATGCCATTTGTTAGTTAAAGGGCTATAAACCCTTAAATGTTGCTTTTTCGTTCATATAGACTGCAGGAAGAAGTCCATGGAGAAAACTATTCCCAGAGTTACAACTGAAATGGGAACAGCTACTCCAGCAAAGAGCCTGGCACTGAACCGGTAGTGTGGATAACCAAGGACAAGAGCCAAGGAGCAAACCAATGACCTAGATTATTTGTCGGTGCCAACACACCCTTATGAACTCCCACATTCTTTCACGTCAAGTTTGTGACCCAGAAATGGAGACCGTGTCATGTTCAGTCTAAGAAGAAATGGCTCCAGAGCAAGTAATGATCACTGAATAGTGACAACATTCAGAAAAGAAATACATTTTGGGTGTTCTAGTTTAAGGGAAAGATTTAACATCTTTTTTTTTTTTCAGGGGAGATAGTGAATTGCAATGCTGAAAATGAACTGCGTATCCTAATAAACTGCTTCAGCATAAAGCAGTTACTAAATAAATGCATAGTAAAGCTTTGAACTTTCTACCAGTGTAAAGAAAGTAACACTTCCAGAGGTTGGCACCCTTCTTTAATATAAAATTGTCAACACAGAATTAACAAAAAAGGGAAAAAATGCCACCAAGAAAGCTTTCCCCCTTTTTGATCAAAATATTCATTTTTTTTCTACCTGTTCGACTGACTGATGTACTGAGATAATACAGGTTTTGTCTGAGCAGACTGGATTCTAACCTCAGGGTTGCTGTTTTTCCATTACAGATCAGGGTCCATGCATGTAGACACAATACAGACATCCAGGACCTAGCAACAGCATGTGCTTTTTGGGAAGCTTAAACTGTGCTTTTCTGCTCTTACATATCCTGTCAATGAGAAACAAAATAGAAAGTTCCTCATCTATATAGCCCTTTCATATATATTGAACAAAGAGTACAAGGAAAGAAATAGAAGACATTTGCCATTTAACCAGCTGGATTGAATAACTCTCCTAAATTCTTTAAAAGACCTCTTCTTAAACACACTGATAACAAATTATCATTTGAGACACCAAAAATAGAAACTAAGTTATCTGAATTGGCAACAGAAGACCATATAAATTTAGCAAAATCAAAGCATTCAGTGAAGTCAATGTGCAAGGCTATCAGAGACTTTGTAGCTTCTGTCATTTACAATTACATCAAATATAAGTTGAAGAAACCCATAGTTATAACACTGCCAATTAGGATTTCAGAAATCCATTAAATTTATCCAGAAGAATTGATGGCATTTCTTTTGTTAAGATGAATACTTGGTCTCAAAATGGCTCAGTGCATTCTTCTGATCCCTATACATCTCCTGTGGCACCTAGGAGTGCGCAGTGTTCCTTGGGAACATGGTAGTAGCTGAACAAGAACTGTAGTATGTATTACAATTTGAGCCCATCACAGAGGAAAATCAGGCTTCAATCAGAAAAACTGGAGAAGGAAGAAAAGCTATGGGAAGGACTGTAAAACTGCAAGCAAATGTACGCCTTAATGGAGTACCTTCCTCCTTTCCAGGGAGAATAAGCTTACTAAACGGGAAAAGGAGATAGAAGAAAATTCTGACTACAGCAAATGCAGGAACACAGTAACATCCCATCACTGAGAATGACAATTCAGTTGCTGCGGAGTCTTTTCATGCTTCAAAGCAATATGGACTTTACTTTTATGAAAGGGCAAGGAGAGAAAATTTGCTTGATCAAGATCCTCCTATAATCTATTCACTATTTATTTGCTACCCTGTAAGGGTAAATTTATGACGGGCAAGTTACAAATCCTTTTAAGAAATTGCTCTGTAGACAACACAACATGACAAAGATAAAATATTGCATCACTATTTAATAGACTCTCCTGTTTACTTGAGCCAGGTAAACAGGCAGTGTGTCTAGTCATTTTCTTTTGTCTAAAATAGATACCGCCTATGAATCCTGGAATCAACTTCTCAAAACACGACATGTCTGTGCTGGCTATGGAAGATCATAAGAGTCACAACAGTGTGTCAGATAACTTAGCCCAGTACTCAGTCTCCAAGGATGGACTAATAAGAGTTAGTAACTATGAGGAAGAATAAATATAATAAAGATAACACAACCCTATAACATACTGTACACGACACAGAGTACCTTTTTATAATATAAAGACAATCCTGGAAGATTATTTGATTGTTTTACTGTTTTAAATAGGACTGGATATAGTAAATACTTTGGAAAGGTCATTAAGTTTAGATAATAAATTTATTCAAAGATAACACTATACACTAATTACTGAATAACAGTATTAGATGAGCAGGAAATTCCTTTAAGCACACAGACAGAGAACAGCAGACCTGCAATACATGCTCCTTTGCCACAGTGCCACAGACCAGCACCTCAGTGCACATGGCAGAAGAGGCTACCCGTGCCCCCAGTTCTCTTCAATGGAAGACATTTAGTTTACGTTTATGAACATTTATGTTTAAATCTTATCTAAGGTACCTGACTTTGTACAGAAACAGTTAAAGAGCACAGCATTCATTCTGTTGGCTTAGTCCTAAGGGCAGTAGCATAGAGCAGACACATTGAGAACACCACCACTAATCCTGCAATCATTATAGGATTGCTCTGTATGCAAAAAGTTTATAGCCACTTTTAAGCTTCTGCTGCAGTTGACTGAAGATCTGTTAAAAAGTGAAAGACAGCTGAAAGTGCTGTCTACCAATATTCATACATTAATAAGTGAAAAATGAGAAACTAAGAAGCCTAAATAAATTTGTTGCAGAACATGATGTACCATGGGTAGCAGTTGCCATTATGGTAATCTAGTTTAACTTTCTGTGCAAAAAAATTCAGTATAACTATTAATTTCTGAGATTAGCAGTAATTTGAGCTGTGGAAAGATCTGTTTTAAAAAAAAATACATTGAACTATATAATTTCCAAGTTGAAAGAAGATATAAACACAACAGACAGCCCACCAAACCCAAAAGCATTTCAATTGCAATCTAAAATGGTGTAACAACATCACTGTTTAAGTCTCAGAAAATAAAAGAGAAAAACTCATTGAAACTTTAAACTTTACAAGAAACTAGCTTTCCTGTACAGGCTCAGAATTAAAAAATATTTGGTTTTGTTATCTTCCGGATACTAGAAAGTAAATTTGTGAGTTTTCCTGTGGATGACTCAAGACATGTTAAACTGCATTTGTGGCAAATCTATTAAACAAGAAAGGGGATAGATTCAGAAATAGAATAAAGATTTAGCAATCAGATTAAAATAATGCCTACTTAGAATAGACTATTTCAGTTGGAAGGGACCTATCGAGATCATATAGTCCAACTGCCTGACAAACTCAAGACCAACCAAAAAGTTAAAGCATGTTGTTAAGGGCATTGTACACTGATGGGTTGCCCCTCAGCCTCATTTTCGCCAAATGAGAAAAGCCCAGCATCCTCAGCCTCTCCTCACAGGACATGCCTTCCAGACCTTTCACGTGCTCTACTGACCTCCTCTGGACACATTCAAGGACCTTCACATTCCTCTTAAACTGTAGGGCCCACAACTGTGCATAGTACTCAAGGCGAGGATGGACCAATGCTGAATACATTGGGATAATCACCTCGGCTGACCAACTGATCATGCTGTGTTATGCACTTTTCTCTGTTGGCTGCCAGGGCACACTGCTGAGTCATATTGAGCCTGCTTCAAGCAGCAGATTCTTTTTTGCAGGTCTGCTTTACAGCCAATCCTCTCCCCATTTATACTTGCACCTGACATTACTTAGTAATGCTGTTTCTTTCAACATGAGTCAGTGTGAGGGAGAAGCGTGTACAATACCTGATCCCTGAAACTCAATAATGCTGCCCCTACCACTGTGACATTGCTGTATAAAATGTTTGACATAAGTAAATAGCTTACCAAAATAAATTAATACTGAATGTCATCACAGCTTTAAACCCAAATACATCAGTTAGATAGGTATCTTAGTAGGAATTATTAAAGGAAACAGAAACTGACATTTTCAAAAGACATTGACATCAATCACCTGTGAATAAGCTGTAGGCAACAGCTCCTCTGATTATTCAGTCACTCAACAGTGATGATAATCAGAAGAAATTTCCTGAGGATATAGGCAGTGATAACAGCCTGCAGGGGAGCAGTTCACACAAATTCTCCAAAATCTCTGAAAGGTGGTCACCCAGGTACATTATGTATCTACTTTTTAACTGTTTCTCATTCCACCCTCTCCTCCCCACACAAAGAAGGAGGTAAACTCTTCAGCATAAGGTAGGAATAAAAATATATGTTTGAATCTAGACATAAAACCCCAAGGAGTTCCTCTCCTCTCTTCTTTCAACACAAGGCAGCCAAGCACCTGCCTAGCGGGCACAAAACTTCACTCCCAAGACAAAGGCATAATTAAAGAATCATTTCCTTGCTACTCAACATTTTCTTTTCCCTTTTTTTTTACCTTTCTCCCCCTTCAAAGCTGTTTCTTTCTTCAGTCTCTCACATTTTGAAGTGTTAAGAGATAATGAGCTACATATGTTTCAAAAAAATATATTTACTTGTACAACACGTAGTACAGGTGCCCCATTTAATCACTTTGGTCTTGAAAAGTTTTCTGTGAAGTATTTGTCAATCCGCACATATTTCTGTATCAAAATAACTTTTACAACTATTACACTGTTACTGAGAGATTTTTGTTCTGGAGCAAAATTATAGGTATCCTTTTTTTGAAAAATATTACAATGTAAAACATTTTTTCTAGGGAATGGTAAGATGCTGAGCAGTTTTCCTTATAGTATTGGAAGATGCAAGAAAACAGTGAAGACATCCAGTTTTGTATTCACTTATGTGCTAGTCCCTTGAAAAGCTTACACTCAGTATTTTCTGTTTGTTATACTACAAAGATCACACTAGGGAGATGCACTTTGTTTTCATAGTTACCCTTTGACTTCCACTGAAAAAGAGCTTCTCATCATTCAGAATAATACTTATGAGTGCTTATAATGTTTGATAAGAATTTTTTTATTCCTGTTTTATATAACAAGAGTAAGTCGTGCCTGCCTCTACACGATACACTGGAACAAGCTGCTAATTTAAACAGAACAAGGGTTATTGTATTTCAATTTTTTATAGTTCTGTTCTTTATTTACCCTAAAACTTAAGGTATAAAAAAGGAATGTCAGTATCCTGGGTATAAAGACAGAGTATCGGACCATATCAGAGCAAAAGCAGTATCTCTGACGAGGCCATTTCACATTCAGCTGTCCCAGAAAAGTCTACAATAAAAGCCGTAAGTCATTAAGCTGCAAGCATCTGTGATGCACCAGATTCACTGCATATGCAGTGCAACTGATGCGCACATATGGATTGGCTATCTGCTTAGTGCTTAAAAAATGCACAGCAACACCATCAACCTCTGTGCAAATGCCTTCTTAATGGACATATGCATTTCTATTTCCATTACAGAAGTCCTAAATAGCAAAAGAGGCATTCTTCCAGACTGAAGAAATCTTGCTTAGAGGTAGAGCAAAAGTAAGGAATAGCAGATTTGGCAATTACCTGATGACCTCTGTAGTAATGAAATTCAGTATAACCTCTTCCTTATGCTGTGTATAGTCAACTTTCTTCTACAGATAAATATATATGGCTAGGAATGTAAACATTTCTTCCGAGGTTCCTGTGTCCTTTGTCCAAAATGTCAAAAAAAAATATCATTAGCCTATTAAAAAGCTTATGTCAGATTAAACTGAATGTTACATCACTGTGGCTAAAACATAGGGAAGGCAAAAGCTGTTTTGCAGACTTTATTATCTGCAAACATTTTTACTGATCTCAAGGTACAGAAAATATACATTAGGTTTCTGGACTACTACTACTACTGATTATATGTTTCCATTTATCTTGTATGTGGTTACATTACTCTCCAAGTAAATCACAATGCTCAGTTACACAAAACAATTTCAATGTTGTAGTTGTTACTGGAAAAGACCTATTTGGGTTTGGCATATAGATCTGATTTTTTTTATATATATATATACACACTACATATAAAATGTTTAAATATAAGCATTACAGACTTTTGCATTGTGTATGCATGTAAATGAACAGTGTTTTTTATCCAAGACATCACTTGTAATTAGGAATTCCAATATAAGTTAACATCTAATAACCACTATAAATTGTATCAAGCTCTCTAGGAAATGAATGGATTTTTACCACCATTTTAAAATGATAAAAAATGGTGATAAATACATTTTGAACTATAAATCACATTTTCATGATTACATCTCAGGTTATACGCTAAGCTACACATTTCTCAATTTGTTCCTTAAAAATGTGAAATCAGACTGCATTTCTTTATGTTTTGGCTGAAGGAGGAATATATGCATTTGCATACAGAAGCACAGTCAAGTAGCTTGGTATTCATTAAGTATAGATATATATAGATCTTAGACCATTTTTTAAAGTTTTTTCTCTTTCACAGGTCTTCATAGCTAACCAAAATTAGCTATCAAATAGGGTGCAACACAATAACCAAGATCCTGAATTTGTTACTCTCCTTTTTCCTTTTACTTAATTTGACAGGTGATAAGAGCAAGGCCTGCGAAGTTTCTCCTTGAATTTGCCAGGGACAAAAGTATTAGCAACAAGTTGTCCCTGTTTCGTATTACTGAAGCTTCACTCTGGTTCATTTTCCAATGTTTTATCAGTTTCTGCTCTCCTGCTTTTAAGAATCTCAATAATTTATAACAGGCTTCTATTATAAACAGGATAAATAATACAAACAATTTTGACAAAAATTGTTATTTGATATATATCAAAGCATGATTTCTTCTGACTTGTCTTGCACTCTTATTAATGATAAATATAAGATTTATTATTCCCTCCCCCCCCCCCCCAAGAACACATTTCATTACTAGTAAATCACAATACAAACCTGGTTTTCAAAGCCATTAAATTTTAGGAGGTAGTTATGTTTTAAAGATGGATGCTTTTCCTTTAGCTTTCAGACTATTATAAAGGTGCCACCATGCTAATGAACCAAAGCTTACAATTTGATACAACTGAACAACTGCTGATGCTTGCATGGAAGGTGGCTATAACACTTGATCTTGCAGTATCAGCAGGAACAACAGTTAAAACAGATGCCACAGTTAATTTCATGGATCTTGGTGCCTGCAGGGAAGAAACTGGGTTTTTCATTTCCCATGAAGACTTTAATATTTTATCTAGAGGATTTCTGACATGTCAAGTAGCCTGCATCTGGGATGTAAAATTAAGATATCAAGAACAAAATTAATATTGTATCCTGTGAAGCAAAATAAAAGGTAAGACAGTTTGGTAATTACGATAATTAGAGCCACAGAGCATCTATCTAATAATTTTATTAATATATGTTTTTACAAAGCTGTTTCACCAAGAGTACACAAAAAATTGTTTGTAATTTATAAAATTTGCCTTCTTGGTAGTGTAAGTAGTGGAGATAAAAACTATACTACCTGAAACAGATTTAGATCATGCTGATACAAGCAAAATTTGTTTAACATTTCTTACAAGACTCTGAGTAAAGCCATAGTAATCTGTCATGAAGACACACAAAGACGGCCTATGTGTCATCACACCTTCACTGCACAAATAAACATTCTCTGTCCATCAGTGGATATGCCCTAGCCACATAAATGTTCCCCTAGTGCCTCAAAATATTACACCAACCAAAAGAATAGAGGTTCTCAATTGTGAGAGTTCAAATGTTTATGCAGAGAAAATAAAAGCGAAACAGTAAATCAATATTGTTCTTCTGTCTCAGAACAGGTCTGAAAGCTTTTTAGACAAAGTTTGTACTTTTATATGTAAGAAATTATTGCATTTTAATTATTGGAAGAAAGAGGAAATTGTGTAACCAAGTAAGGACTTGATGATATGAAATGAGACTTTCTTCTTGCATAATACGTTATTCGTGTATTTGCTTGAATTTAGCTTAAATAGAAATTAATTTTCATGACAGAGGTCAGCTTCAAAATGCAGATGTTTAAAATTTTGCCTGAAATCCAAAAAGCATAATTAAAAAAAAAACCTAACAAAAAAACAATTCAGAAAGTGACATCCTGTCACCAGGACATTAATTCTGTCATTAGCATATTTTCTTTCTGTCAATTTCAGTGCAGTAACTATAGAAACATTAACAATAGCTGCGAAAAACAGACTTTTAAATCCCTGGCTTTTAAAGGACATTGCTATTTTAAAGAAAATCTCAACATTCTACAAGCTATTAAAAACAAGTATCTTCAGAAAAGTGATGCTGCAACTATTTAACAGGAAGCATAGACAGATAACACAGCTGAAGAAGTGAAGTAAACAGGATATTAAACTACTAAAGGTTCAATTACTGGTATTGGGAATCGGACACAAAACATGTTTTTTAAATACCACTGGGTTTACATCCTACTTGAAGACAATTCAGTCAAACTCACTGATCCAATACTCCTTCAGAACAGTACTGAATGAACATCAGTTCATTCCCGAGTTTCCTAAGGATCTCAAGTACCCTCGCTATCCATTTAACTCTGACACAATTACAGGAAAAAATAACACAGCAGTAAGTTATACATTTGGCACCACATGTTCTACCTTCTAAAAATAAGCAGGAGGGTAAAAAAAAACACTTAAAAAAAATTACCTGATAAAAGTAGTTTTTAGCTGTCATATCTTAAGATCACCTAGTTCCAACCCCCCTGCCATGGGCAGGGACATCTCACACTAAACCATCTCACCCAAGTGTCTGTCCAACCCGGCCTTGAACACTGCCAGGGATGGAGCATTCACAGCTTCTCTGGGCAATGCATTCCACTGCCTCACCACCATCACAGTAAAGAACTTCTTCCTTATATCAAACCTAAACTTCCCCTGTTTAAGTTTTAACCCGTTACCCCTTGTCCTATCACTACAGTCCCTAATGAAGAGTCCCTCTCCAGCATCCTTAAAGACCCCCTTCAGACACTGGAAGGCTGATATGACGTCTCCATGCAGCCTTCTCTTCTCCAGGCTGAACACCCCCTGAACTTTCTCAGCCTATCTTCATACGGGAGGTGCTCCAGTCCCCTGATCATCCTTGTGGACCTCCTCTGGACTTGTTCTAACAGTTCCATGTCCTTTTTATGTTGAGGACACCAGAACTGCACACAATACTCCAAGTGAGGTCTCATGAGAGCAGAGTAAAGGGCCAGGATCATCTCCTTCAACCTGCTGGTCATGCTCCTTTTGATGCACACTGCTGGCTCATGTTCATTTTCTCATCGACCAGCACCCCCAAGTCCTTCTCCACAGGGCTGCTCTGAATCTCTTCTCTGCCCAGCCTGTAGCTGTGCCTAGGATTGCTCTAACCCAGGTGTAGGACCTTGCACTTGGCATGGTTAAACTTCATGAGGTTGGCATCAGCCCACCTCACAAGTGTGTCAAGGTCCCTCTGGATGGCATTCCTTCCCTCCAGCGCATCAACTGAACCACACAGCTTGGTGTCATCGGCAAACTTGCTGAGGGCGCACTCAATCCCACTGTCCATGCCAGCGACAAAGATGTTGAACAAGACCAGTCCCAACACTGATCCCTGAGGGACACCACTCGTTACTGGTCTCCAGCCGGACATCGAACCATTGACCACAACTCTCTGCATGCGGCCATCCAGCCAGTTCTTTGTCCACCGAGTGGTCCACCTATCAAATTGATGTCTCTCCAATTTAGAGACAAGGACGTCATGTGGGACAGTGTCAAATGCTTTGCACAAGTCCAGGTAGATGACATCAGCTGCTCTACCCCTGTCCATCAGTTGTGTAGCCCCATCATAGAAAGTCATCAAATTGGTCAAGCAGGATTTCCCCTTAGTGAAGCCATGCTGGCTGTCACCAAGCACCTTGTTGTTTTTCATGTGCCTTAGCATGCATTCCAGGAGAATCTGCTCCAAGATTTTGTCATCTCCCATTGATGAGCAATGAAACATTTTTAAATATAACTGCACATTGATGGTATAAAATTAGTTTCAGTAAGAAATATTACCATCACATCAGTAATTGAGACACAGATATAGCAGCATCCTGTTGGCTTATTCATACATTGCACGAACAGAAAGATAATGCTGATACAGAAACTTAGCATTTGATCTGCATCTCTTTGGTTATTTAGTCTCAATACAACTACTGTGACACACTTCTAAAGCCTTTAATGTATCATAAGATTGGCAAAGATCCTTCATTTACATAATTAAGGCAATTATAAACATTATAATTGAATGCAACACCATTTTAATGGTCTTCCAGTTTTATAATCTTTAAAAGCTGGTTGGCAGAGAGCAAAAGAATATAATAAAAATATCCTAAAAAAAAGCATGCTCTCATGACTATCTAAAATAGTTTAATAGAGTTTGTTTTGTTACACAGACTAAACTTTCCTAACAGCATGGGTGTGTGGGGGACTCTAGGACTGAAATTGTTTGTGCATTGTTTAATTACCTAGGTTAAAATTAATGATTATCAAACATAAAATTAAACAGCATTAATTATCTTCTTTCATCATAATGGCCTACCTAACTCTTTTTTTAAATTGCAGCAGTATGCACGAACCCACAGGATGATACACTGAAGATAACATTTTTGCCTCTAAAAGCACATTTACTATGAGCTTTTCTGTTTTTTTGTTGTTTTTTTTTTATTTTATTTTTTTATTTTCCCCCTGGTGAAAAACAAGAGGAACAAAAATAATCAACCAGGCCAGTAAAAATTTCCATTAAAGATCAATTTAAAGCAATCTCCTACACAGAAGTCTTTTGTGAAAACTATATAAATACCTTGTAGTAGTAAGAAAATAACTCTGAATGAGTAATTGCTCATCTTGTATATAGTAAGTCTTTACCTAAGTAGAACCAGTGTCTAAATGGCCCTGAGTGTCTGAACAGTCCCACAGAAATCAAAACTTAATAAAAAATTAAATAAAAGAGTTTTAGGTGCCCATCCCATGTGTAAGATCTCCCTCACATACTGGTTTGTAATGAACTAGCTAGTGTTGCTGAGACGAAATCTGGGAAGTTCACCCTAAAATTGCTCCCTATGCACCTGATGGGCAAGGCCACCAAGGAATGCCAATCCTCAAACATGCACACCTGTTTTCAGAGCCCTAATTGGCTCTGAATGCCCTTGGTGTCCTGTGATAAAAACAAAAAGTGAGCAGTGATGCAGTACTCACATTATTTTAGACACTTGGAAATTATAAACTGTATTATTCAAATATCTTTAATAGAGGGCCAGATCTGATGGTTAAGTGCCCATTTGCTGGTAAAAGAGGAAACATAAGAAGCAACTTCTAAAAGTGCAGGCCACCAGAGCCGGCTAGAACTGCTTTCCAGAACCGTGACACCTGAGGAATTTTTCACTGAAATGAAAACTTGGGAACATGATATACCTGTACTTGACAAAACCATGTAGATCTGAGTATTCAACACTGCCAAAAGCAGCCAAAGAAAGTGGAAGGACTTGGAAACAACAGTGCAGCCTAGAGGAAAAGCAAACTGAGTCTGGAGAAGACTGCTGTTGGAAAGACACTTGGAACTGTGAGCAAAGAGTTACATACCCATTTCGAATGGTCATGTAATATTCCAGCTTTCCCCTTAGCATTATAGCTTTCTGTAATATTGACAACAAGCACTTAGCTAACAATCCTTTCCAAGGATTTCACTTAATCCTGGCAACAGTAAAAATGTTCTTTTTCACAGCATTCTTGAATATGTTCTGCAGTGTTACAGAGTTTATTTTTCATAAATACAGCATAAAGTTTCTAGCACTCTAATTTTTTAATATAAACTGTACTATCATGGAATGGACAGTCTACCCTTAAGCCTTCATTTCTTACTTGTAAGTCAAGTTACTAGAACACCTCTCCCTCATTGTTCTACTTGCATTTGTGGTATCACTTCTTTTCTGCAATATATTTTTATCCCTTGTTCCCAAATATACCCCAAATTGTACCCCTTAAGAACATAAAGCAAACAAGAATTTTTTTTTAGCCAAGGTCACTTCTTAATATCTAAACAGTCCCAGTTACCTTTTTTGACTATAAAGGTATTTAAAACAAAGTGAATACACCCTGCTCCATGCAAGAGTAGTTTGAAATCCCAGGAGAAACTCATGCATTTGAAGCAAAAATGGTGAATGGAGTTACCTCTACAGCCTACCACAATGTTACAAAGCTGTAACTCCATTTCCCATTCTTTAAACACAGTTACAGGCCCTTTGTCTTTCTCACACATTTTACTGCTTAGTCTCAGTCACGTGACTGAACTGTGGGGTCTTCAAAGTTTCCCATTTGCCAAGTTCAGGTGTGCTTTTCCACAACACACATGGACGAGACCTGTCAAGCTGCCTACACCCCTCACTTCCAACATTTCCCTGGCTTCCAGGGGAAGGAAGCCTGGGTACCTGGTGTGGCTTGTCTAAGCCCCAGGCTAGATGACAAAGGTACCAGGGGACATGTCGTCAGATATGTCTTCTCATTCCAAACACATTCTCTGTCATTCTACACCACATTAGGTTGTTATTAATCACACTACATTAGATTACTACTAATTATGATGGAGAAGTCTCTTTTTAGAAAGTCTTAACATGGAGTTTGATTAATGAAAGAAGATACTGCTGACAACTTTCCTTGGCTCAGCATCACTCAAGCAAAAAAAAAAAAAGAAAAAGAAAAAAAGTCCTGTTCACGAATCTAAAGAAGATTCATGCAGAAAATTTATCAACACTGAAGGAACAAACAATAAAATTGGATCCATTAAGTTTATGTTATCACACAGAGTAATGAATATTAAATAAAAGTCTTTTACAAATACAATGGTACAATATTTTTGTGCTAGTAAATTCCCTATCATATCAGATAGAGATAATTTACAGATAGAAATGAATTCTTGGTAAGATTATTAATCTACTATCTTAAAAATAAACTAATATTTATGAAATATAAAGATCCTAAAACAACAAAATCTGATTAAACCATAGTACTTCCTCTTACAGATCAAGTAAAAAATGGTCTATAATTCACCTTATATACAACAGAGGAAAAAAACACACTTTCAATAAATTACCCTGACTGAATTTCAAAGCATAAAAATCTACAGTGCATCAATTTTCACTTTACCTTCAAAGAGCTTCTGTTTATACATAACATATACTTACAGCTCAACATTACTGAAAAACTATATAATGAATAAAGCAAAGTGAAAACCAGTATTTTAACTTGCATGCCTGGACAGATATAGGTCTAAGATGATCAGCTTTGAGATTTAAAAGTGAATTGTATGTATCACAGTATAAAAAAAAAACAATAAAAGCAAATGGACATTTACTGCTATGTCAATATCCTCTAAAGAACTAAAATGGATATATAGTATTACATTTTAGTTTTGCAGCATCTTTAAAATCACAAAAGGTTTCAGAAACATTAGTAGAGTAAGAAAGCTTGCCTATAAATAACGTTTTTTCCTCTAACAAGAAACTGAGTCACGGTGTTAGAGCCTGTTTACACTTAAATCAATGGCAAGATTCACATTGCTGCCAGTAGTAAAGGCAAGACCAGAAATACTAGCCCAGATCTGACTTCTGTGGTCAGCCCACAAATCTCAAACCGTATGCACCAAAACCAGATCACATAAATTCTTGGCTTTGAGTACTGAACTGATATCTGTGCACTTGTACTTCAGAATTCATCTAAAGACTATTTTGAGAAAAATCAGAAAAATTTTCTAATGAAAACTAAGCAACTAAAAAAGTATATATGTTTTCATTTATTGTTGCATTCTATAGAATTGTAGTAGCAATTACATTAACAAAATATTTTACTGAATCATAAATATATGTGTAAGAAAAACAGTAGACTAAAAAGCTGACAATCACCTAAGGCAAATAAAACTCACATGTATAAAATGTTGCCATTGTCTGTACTCCCAAACTATTGAGACCACCCCTTCCTACTTACTGTACATATTCTTCAGAGAAAGTTAACTGAGAGTAGTTTCTCCATGATGAAAGCCAGCATGCCTCTCTTCGTACTTCTTTTTATAGGCAAGTCAACTTACTTTCCATAGAAGCATGGAAGCGTAAAATTAGCAGCTATAATTAGATCTTTAGGAAATATTTTAAATCATACTAACATAAGTATTTATAAGTAACCCTGAACAGCACTATAACATAACAATAATTTTATGTAGCCTCTTCTTTTTGTCTCATTGGAGGTTTAAATGTTAAATTTTACCCTTGACCACATGGCAAGAACTTCTTCATCTTATAGACAGGAAATTTGCTCTCTGTCTCATACAAATGGCTTCTCCTGGATACCCCATAACTAATTACCATAAATAACAGGCCTAATGATTGGCCTATTGTATGCTGGATGTTTGGATATGGACGTTATTTTACTGATGTCCTGGAGTTAATCTTGCAGAAGAGAAAAGGGGAATTACAAAATAGTACTATATGTCCTTGAAAGATAATAATACAAAGTAGAGATTAAGGAGTTAACACAAATGTTATTTTTGGCCCTAAATCTCTTTATTTGTGAGATCTAGAAACCATTCAGTGTTCTCTTTGAACACAAACAAAACAAAAGCTCTTTTTTGGCATCTATACCTGTACTGTATGAAGAGTGGCTGAGATCATGTATTGAGAAGATACTGCTATGTAAACAAAGTAAGAGGATTTGAGAGAGTGCTGTTTTGCTATTTATTTAAAAAGAGTCCCTATATTTGTTTTTCAAGCACTGATGCACACAACATGAAACAGAATCCACAGTGTCTTTAATCCTGCTATTACTTATCCTCACCTCTCCATAGCAATTAACAATTCGGCAGTATTCAGTATAAAATAGGATTCAGCTGAGAGAGCAGCTATATTCTATGATTAAAGTCTTTCAGATATGCTAACTGAAAATACTTTCAGCATGCAAAGTTGCCTTTTAACTTCTTTGTGCCAAAGGCTTAGATTCAAAGAGTAGCAGCTTCTTATGTTACCTCTATAGTACTCCACAGACGATCAGAAAGAGAATTTTTTTTTTTTTTTTTTTTTGTTCATTAGTATAAGTCTACCTCTGTTATTTCAGTGAAAATATCTCTGGTGACCTCTTACCACAGTATTTATTAAAATTTAACTCAAAAATTGTTGAGAGCAAATTCTTCTATTTTAGTAGCTAATGAAAATGGATATTACTTATTCTACCCACATTACAGCTTTTTTCATCTAGCCTGCAAGAACTTCAACTGATTCTGAGCTTTTGGGTACAACTGCATGTCCCAGATGTATCTTTACTGTGTGTCAGGGAAGAATTGTTTCCATTAAAAAGATAAACAAAGACACAATACAGGAGGATGCTGCAGCACACATCAGCCAAATATTTGAAACAGACTGTTTGGGAGACCAGGATCTTGGCTGTGTCATGGCACACATTTCTCACAATGTTAGTGTAGCTCATCAGGGACATAAAACACAGGAATTCTGTCAAGCTTTTTGGATTTAAGGAAAATTAAACTCTCACAATGTATGTACTCTAGATTAAAGCAAATTCATGTCAACTGACAATGGATGCTTTTCTTAGATAACCATTGGGAAGTCTTTGACTACAGAGTTGTTAGCCATATACCCACCTGCTGCCCTGGCATTCCAAACTTGTTTAGTGAGCGTACTGTGACAATGAAGAAGCACACCCCAGGTATTGGTCCAGGCAAGAAAAAATAAACAACCAAAACCATTCGTCAACACCATCTTGTGTCTTGAAGGTTTTAAATGTTACTACTCTCTTATACAATTTTTGTGGTTTTTTTTACTTACTCAATAGGCCTTTATATAACCTATACACCAAGTAAATGAGAAACAAAAGAAAACATCCACAGTGATGCAATAAATGCAGCAACATTTAAGGCAGAGTGAATAACCTCTTTCTGTCTCAGTTTCTGAATGGATTTTTAACAATTTTATTTCTGAAACTGATAAATTCCTTCTTCTGCATCATCCTGCAGCATTTGAGTTGTTAAATGCTACAGCTGACCAAAGAGAAGGCTGTTCGCTGGGACCTTCCTATTTTCTGAAAGGTGGGTATAAAACTCCTCTGTCCACAAACCTTTACTGTCCTAAGAAATATCTACCCATCTAAGATCATTAATCTGACATACCTCAGCTAGTAGTAAGTACAATGCTAGTAAAAAAGAAATACAAGGAAATATTAAGACTGGAAACAAGGTAAATTTCAAGAGATTACAGATGAATCCAAATCTTCGCTTATGACAGTCCTACCCTGACTTGTTAACCAGTCTCCCGCATAAGTCAGAACTGCTTTTTCAGTCAGCTGGAAAATGCAAGGGATTATACATATATAAGCCTCATATATATTACATTAAATGATATTTAAAAAGTAAACACAGTTAACATTTTAAGTCTTTATTTCTCATTCCCCAGATTATCTTATTTCTTCATGTGGAAAAAAGACAACATGGTTCTTGACCTATACCATGAGAATTAAATAACAGCAAAAAATTACTTGTCCGTATTTTTTTTCCTGTAATGTCTTGAACTAATATTTTTTTGTTATTAAAAACTCTAAGGATTTTGTTGTTGATGTTCATTCTTCCTTCTAAATTAACAAAACCTCTTAATAAACCTGGCCTTCTAGACCATGCAAGATATAAGCTAAGAACCAAAAGCACTTTGCAAACTAAACCAAGTAACATTTTAATGCTTGCCAGGCCTAAACATGAAAGCACACAAATAGGTAAAGACATCTCATCCATTTAATGCAAAAATAAATTGCTTGGTAATTATGTAATATACTGGTTTTCCCTCTTTTTTCTAACTACAGCTTAGGCCATGAACATCATAAATCAAATTCTGACTTTACTCGGTGAGGCATGTACTCAAGAGTTCACATCTAGAAAGCTCCTAATTAAGCTTACTAGTATACAATTCTCTCTCTAGTAGAGCCTAAACGATATTCAAGATTATTTTTCCATGTTTATATATGTCCTGGGTTCAGCAGTAGCAGTCATTTTTCTCCTTCTTGGTAGCTGGTGCAGTGCTGTGTTTTGACTTTTGTCCTGGGAACAGAGCTGATAACACTGATGTTTTGGTTTGGCCAAGGACTTGGTTTGGCCAAGGACTCATGCTCTGCCAGGGAGGAAGGGATGCCGGGAGGAAGCAGAGACAGGACATCTGATCCATACTGACCAAAGAGGTATTCCATACCACAGCACGTCATGGCCAGGAGGTAACTGAGAGTTACCCAGAAGGGCATGGAGACTGCAGTGTGGGAGGAGGTATCGGTCAGTGCTTGGTCGGGCTGGGGGTGAGTTACTGGTCGACTGGTGGTGAGATGTTGTATTCTCTTCCCTTGTTATTTCCTTTATCATTACTATTATTGGTGGTAGAAGTAGTGAATTATGTTATACCTTAGATACTAAACTGTTCTTATCTCAACCTGTGGGAGTTCCATTCTTTTCGATTCTCCTCTCCATCCCTCTGGGAGTAGGGGAAGGGCAAGAAGGGGGGGAGTGAGTGAACGAGCTGCCTGACTGGGTTTAAACCACAACAGATACTTATTAAACTTTTGTAGAAATTAAGAGAAGAGTTCAGTTAGTAGCAGAAGTCAATATGGTATAAGACTATACAGTGGGTCAGACATATTTTCAGAGCAATTTCATTATAATTAGAATGGTCAAAGTCACTGAACTAAGTTGAACCCTGAAGTAGAAAGGTTTGTGTAACCTTTGTAATAGGTTTGAGGTGTTTTTTTTTTTTTTCCCCCCTTTTCATTCATGCTGAAAGAGAAGAAAACCCAAACTTTCCATTACATATCTAGAGGCTCTTGTTAAAAACATTTATGAGGATAGCTTTATTCACTAAAGGTTTTTATCATATCTTTTGAATGATAACACATACAATGCAAGGAACGAAGCAAAACCTGCTATCTATGACTGAGGACCATTTCAATATATACTAAAAAAATATACATTTTAACAGATTTCAAGCCAGTATGTCATGTTCAGTAAATGGATTGTCAAAACTTATTTCAGAATATGAGTACACTGCTATAGAGAAATGCATTTTGTTAAGAAGCTCAAAATATCAAAAGCAACACTAAATAAACTAAAAAGCAAGACAGTGCTTCTGGGATCATGCCAAGGTATCACTGTGTTTGTTAGGCAATTTCAACAGTCATTAATGATGTTCTTTAACAACAAAAGAAGCTCATGCACTTGAGAAAATATTTTGAATCTATTAACCTGCAAAATAAAACCTTATCGTGAAGCAGAAAGTTCAGTTGTGAACACATTCGTTCAACTTTTTGTTCTTGCTGTTTACCAACCATTAAGATTACAAAATTCAATAGTTCTTTTTTTTTTCTAATAGGATTAGCATACCAAAGCCCTGAAATCAGTTAAGAACTTGAAAAAACTCATCCACAACCTCATTCTTTCAATCAGATTTTAAAACTTGATTTCTTTTTTCTTTGAAGAATGCTGGCAATATGTACCTATTATTACACAAGTTTGTCCATTTGAGTGTCTATTCAGAGGTTTCAAAACAATTCAGTGCAAATCAAACATGAATCAGCAGTGGACTAGAAGACACAGTGGAAGAAAAAAATAAGTTTAAATTAGGAAAAAGTGCCAAATGACAGAAGAGCACTCAAGAAAACTATATTTGTTCTAAACCCCATCTTTTTTATGGGAACAAATTAAGGAAAATTAAAATCTGTTAATGAGACAAGAAAACATTTCAATAGAAAAGCCTTATCTCCTTCACCTCTACCTCTTTATCATTAAGTCACGTAAGTTTTCTGAAAGAAATTTTGCTGTTAATATTTTAATCTCAAATTAGCTGAAAGGAAACATGATTTAAATAAAGTCAAAATAGCCAATTGTTAAAAGCTTTGTGATTTATTTTTTTAATTTAATTTACTTTAAATTACTGAAAGAATAGATGTAGGTTGGTGAATTGTACATTACTAAAAAAGTGTAACAAAGCTTCAAATAAATGTGCTACTGCAGTATGTGAAAGAATAGTTTTAAATGTGAACACTAACAGGTAAGTCTGTGTATGTAGGTCTATGGATGTCTTAAAATTGAACTTTGAACCCTCAAGCATAAGGTCACTATTTCTTAGCTGCAATTGGGACGGACTTGTGTAGATCCCGATATAAATTGCGTTTCCTGAATTCTTCATTAAATAAAGTGACACAAAACAGAAATTACAGGAGACTGATTAGGCATTGTGTCTCTGTGTACAGACTATTTACATTAGGAAAATCGGGCAAGGATAGTGCAAGTACTAGGGACTGGAAGGATGAGTCCTAGAAGAAGAATGGCTTTCTAGAAAGAAGAAGAGGTCTCTGAAAGAAGATGTTTAAGATCCTGGCTGATGGAAAGATTCTGGAAACAAAGAGAGATCCTGGATATCAATGAGATGCTTTCACCTGAAAGCAGGGACACTCCCAAGGACCATGGCCAGAAACACCCAATAGGCACTGCATGCAGCTGCACAGCAGAAACCAACATGATTTTCTGCCTGACTGCCCCAGGTCAGCAGTGACCTCCCTACTTGGGAAGATAAGCTGAGATCTAGTGAATGCAGTGCTGGGTGGGAGGGTGAGAGAGTGGCTGCAAGAGATGAAATTAAGTTGAGTAAAAGCTCTTATCTCATCTGTTCTTAAACAAATTTCAGTATCCAGATGCACTACAGGTTCCTGTTTACTCTATCTTGCCTGTTATAGTTACAGAATAGGCTAAGCTTCACTGCAGATGGTAGGTCTACGAGTTCCTATTCATTTTAGATAGCTAAACCAGAGGCTAAGCATGCTTTATACCCAAAAAGAAGCAGAAAGAGGACTGATCTGGTGCTTGTTTTCTGGGCAGCTGGGGATCGGTGGAAGGATGGGTGATCTGAATTGCCAGAAGGTAAAACATGATGAGGTGTGCAGAGGTCTTAAAGTTAACAGGACTTTGTGCATCCTTAAAAATGAGCACAACTTCTGCATTTACCCTGTTGACTGGTCTCGTCTCCTTTTCCCAGCGATGCAGTTGGTAAGCCTACACTCTGCACCATGCATATTTGCTCTTATCCATAAGACTGAACAGCAGGACTAGCAAAAACATAGTATTCCACAATAGCAAAGGCTCAGTATGTTTCAGAGCAAAAGGACTGTGATTGCTATATATTTGGAGCACAAAATGGTACCCAGACACCGTACGGGCAGTACACAGAAGCCTTCTTAGTTTCTGCTTCCACATAACCACTGCAAAAAAAGACTCAGAAGAGCTTCGGAAAATAAAGACCTGCACATTCCAGCTCAGGGAAATCCCTACATGCACAACTGTGCAAGCCAGTATGACCTGGATAGACCAAATCCCAGCACATACTTGAAGGAGATTAGGGTTAAAATAGGACGTGGAACAATGTCTAGGCCTGGAAAATAAGATAGGGTCTTGCAAGTGCTTCCTCACTTGTCTCTTAATTAACACCTCTATCACTAGTGATGGTGCCTCCCATTCTTTCTGATTTTTCTTTCTTTCTCATTCTGCTTCTAAGCAGTTTCCTAAGTCATCCCTCTCTTCTCATGGTCATTTCTAACTTTGGGTGATCCTTCTCTCCAACACTGCCTCAAGACTTTCCCTCTCTTTTATGTCAGTACACTAAGCTTGCTTTTCTTTCATTTCTCTTTTGAAAAATTATTGGAGCACCCGCTGTAGTTTACAGTTTTATCCACTTCTGTCTCAAAAATAAAACCAAACCAAAAATATGATGAAGAAAGATATTTATTTTATTGTGTCCTTTTTTTCTCATTTGTTTTCTTAGTAAGTTATACAGCCAGCTTCAGATCAACTTCTTAGCCCTTTCATTTTTGGATTCAAGATAACTGATATGTGCACATGCAGCCTAGAACACTTCATAGAGTTCCATTTAAAGAATATGATTATATTCTTAAAACAAAAGTTAAACCAAATTTTGTATTCTGTTACTATAATGGACGATATTTCAGCAGTGATACTTAGCTCACTCATATTTCTCATGCCTCCTGGCCTTTGGCCTTGTAAAGAAATTATATTTAAATTTCAGTGTTGCAGTAAAATGTAGTAGTGGAAAAGCCCTGTTTTTTTCTTGCCCTGACAATCTGTCAGGATGGGATTATAGTGTTAATTCTCATACCTATACAGGATCTTTTTTTCTTTCTCTTTTACATAACTAAGCACAAGTAATCTTGGTCCCTTGGCAGTATAAATCTTCAAGAAGAGTTAATTCCTAGAAGTTAATTCCTAATTAAAAACAATTCAATTTTGTTGAAGCAAATAAAATTTGTCTATTGATTGTTTTCAGTGTTAAATACAGGAGTACCAAAAAAATAATGTACTTGAAAGAACACACACAAAGACAAAACACAACCGCATCAGGTGAACCAGCTTCCAGCAGAGAAAACGTTAATTTTATTTTGGTAAAAAACAAGGAAAATGATACCACATTAGAAAAACAACAGTGGACAATGACGGGCCTACTACTCACAGAGATGCTTCTCAGCTCATTACCTTCATTTTATTTCATGCCCGCTGTTAAGCAGATATCCCCGCGTCTATGCCAAAGATGCAGAAAGCTGCAACTGCATTAATGTTATACTACATGTGCTATCAAAAGGGCCACATTAACCATGTAAGGCTGGGTCTTCAAGTGTTTTTCATTCATGCTGGCAATATAAGCAGATGACAGATCTATCTATTTATTTATTGGTACTACAAGAAATTGTAAATTAATGCTTTAAAAAAAATATCTCAAGGCGGTATTGTTTTGCAGAGGGGTTATAGCATACGGAATATTTAATTACACATTCAATTAATATTTAATTACACAAGCAATGATATTGATGAAGGCCAAAAAATTGACCTAAAGAAGTATTTCAGAGTAGTTTTAATTGACTTGTATGTCTGCACACAGCTCAGTGCTTGCAATGGTCATCTCAGCCATGCTGCTCTTGGCAAATTTAGGTTCATGGCAGCCTAAAACCTCATGCCATGATAGCTCTCTATTTTGAAGCACTAAAGACAGCAAAGATGTTTGTTTAACAACAGTTTTCTATGGACATCTGGGAGTCACTTAAATACAAACCCACTTGGCCACATTTTTTTCTTCTCCAGTTGCAACGGCTAAGAAGCCGTGCAAAACAACTATATTTTCCAGCAGCCTAATCTCAGGCATGGTTCAAAAGGAAGCTGATTTATTCCTACTAAACCCTTTTCAAAGATAAACTCACTTTTGTATGACAGCCTTTACTAATAGTTCCACAGTTTAAGTGCAACTGCTTGCTCCTCTGAGCAGTAAAAAGGTCTTTTAAGTTTCCTTTTTTTCTGTCACACTTCATTTTCTTGAATATTCAGTTGAAAACATTGAGGAGCCAGGAATGTATTTTTCTTTGTCTTAAGTAGAGCCATAAGCAGCTTGAGGAGTATTAGAGTAAAAAAGAACAATAACTCATACTACAATTGCTGCACTTGAAAAATACAGCAGTATTTTACTGTAGGCACATTTCAAAACCCACGGCAAAGAAAACATCCTTGAACAAAATAAAGCTGGTTTTATTCAACAATAATCAGTGTTTGCAATTACTTTACTATTCTTAAGCAAAAATCTTACTTCCTTCTAGAAACAAGCTGTTAAAAATATTGTACAAATTGCCATCACTTACCTCTCCTACCATTTCTGCCTGCATTTGTGGATTTGCCAGGAGGGCAAGGGCAACGTCCTTCGCATTTCACTGAGATTTGTTTTCCTGAGGCACAGGCTTGGTAGTCTAATTTGCACTGTAAGGAGAGAGAATGACTATCATTAACATAAACATCTTTTATAATAAAAATTATAGCTCTTTAAGTATTTTGAAGCAACCTTTCATGAAGTGCTTAACTCTGCAGACACAGATGATCGGAGAATTTTTCGGCAGTATATGCTATCTTTGTATCAAGAATTAGATTAGATAAAGCTACAAAGTTTTTGTTCCCTAACCTGGCTACAGTTTCAGGCTCAACAGGCATGTGCGCACTTGCAGTGTTAGACTGATGGGAAAATGCACGTTAAATGAAGTAGACTACACTGTTTTTTATTTGTATTATATGAGCAAATAAGGCAACAAAATTCAATATTAGTAAAAAAGGCAAGTGAATTATTACAGAATTTGTCAATTTCTACCTTTAAGATGACAGCAGCAAAAAGCGTAATACAGAAAATGGAAAGCTTTGCCTGATGTAATTCTGCACAGTGACAGATAGCCTTTCCCAGTATAAAAAAAGATTTAATTTGTATGGCTCTGATCTGTTTACTTACAGCTCCAAATCAGAAGCCATATAATAATTAAATCTAACCATGAAATGGAATTGTTTCAAGCATATAAAAATAATAGTTAAAGACCACAAACATAGAAAATAACGTTGTAAGCATTGCAATTCTTACTGAAAAGCTGAATTTCCAAAATTCCAAAAGAAAAGTTCTTGGCATAAAGAACTTTTCTGAAGGATGTTTTGCCAATGTAATATTAGAAAAAAAAACAATCCCAAATGAAGTGGGGGAGAGAAAAAAAAATATCTACAAAGAGCTTTTTCAGAAAAGGACAGAAGGAGGTGGTTATGGAGAATGCTTCATCCTTGAACAAAAGATGGAAGATGTCTCATTAGTTAGGTAAGCATAGGAGTCAGAAAACCTGTTCAAGTAACAAAAATACTAAGTTGAGATTCTATGCATCTCAACACTTCAGAAGACCAATCTCCCCAGACTTTGTGCCTTATATTCCCCTGACTCATCTTATGTTTGGGTATCTAACTTCTGTTTACTGCAACTCCATTACACAATTATCAGTATTTCTGGCAAACCCTAAAGTTGAAGTTGCTCTCTCTCTTCTTAAATTGGGGGTGGGGGGTGGGGGTGGAGGTGGGGAATAGAGAGAGAAGAAGGGAGGAGGAGTATTGTAGCTATAGAAGAATAAAGGAGCCTCCTGAAAGACTGCACCTGAAGCTTCCAAAAGTATGCAGACCAGAGATCACAGAACACTGCGAATTAACAGAACTATATCCACCTTTTATGCAGTCAGACTTCTAATCTAACCCCGTAACAGTGTCATGCAGCTCTCTACCTAGCACAGGTTGTACCACATCACCGTATTGAAACACCTTTTTGCACCACTGGCAATACCAAAAGGAAGACATTTTAGGAGAGAAAAGAATACCTCAAATTTTGTGTATTTACATAAAATCATTATTATAGTTCAGTTCTGACTGTGCTACCTTTTTCTGAAAAGGCATGGTTAAAGGACAACAAAGCTAAAAGAATCTAAAATAAATCACAACAAAACACCAATTGAAACCTATATGAGGAGCAACAGTATCTCTTAAAGGACCAGAAAATTGAATCAAGGAAAACAGCTCTGCACATGCTGACTATGAAAAAATTGAATACCTTTTGTATCCCTGCACAATTAACCTGCCTGGACAAGGGAGTAATTGCGTTAGCCATAATGCCCACCAGAACTCTTCCCAGGCAGTGCATGACAATCCATATTTTAATACCTGAAACAATCTTCAAAGTTAGTAGAATGGATCACAAATACCAATTTAACAGGTATTTCTGTTAAAAACAGATATCTTCCCTTTTTAAGATCTGAGAATTTTTACTATTCAATCTTAGTAGCTTAAGGAGTCAAACCTACAAATACCTGTGCTTTAGGCTTTGATTACACCTGTTGGAGACTGAACTTAATGAAACCACCACTTAAAACATCAAAAAACAGACATATAAAACCCATTTCAGGTTTATTTTACTGAGATCAGCATTTGAGTGCAAAACAAAGGAGTAACTTTTTATTTTTTTTACATTTCTTTAATGCTTTCCTTGAGACATTATTTTTTACAAAATCCAGTGCTTCTATTTTGTTTCACTCAAATGTTGCTGAAGAAACTAGTAAATATTTCAAAGCTGCTGCAGCTAATGATGAGCTGTAAGCTTAGTCCTTTCAGTTTATTTTTCTTTAAAGTTGTCTACTCTGTAGTATTTGCAAGTAACATTACCTTTTTCCATGCTATGATAAACATAATGCACGACTCCTGCCATAGGCACTGATCCTGAAGTTAGTGAGTACAATGTCAGCACATAACACTTCCAAATCAGTACCATTTTACTTCTGGATATGTCTAGATTTTTTCCTTCTGCTCTTGAATTCCCTTTCCTCTTAGCATACTAGTTTTCTGCCCTGGAATTTCACCATGTCTCATTTGTACATTTGATTCTAAGCGTGCCTCAACTCTTGGAATTTTCACACATTTTGTTTCAAGACAGAAGAGTATTTCTGACTTCAGAGCAATATGCTGAAAAGTGCTTAAAGAAGGAATAAATCATTTCAGTACAGACAAAGAATATGTACCATGTCAGGGTCTCTTGGCAATATATTTCAGCATGAAAAATTCTTCATTTATGTACTGTCAAGTGTCCCACAGAAAAATGCAATTTCTTTACTCATATTCTGCCTGTTTGAAAACCTGTTCAGTCTTAAATGGACTTGACAGTCTTCAACATTTGCCCAAGGTAGTTGTTTAGTGAACTAGAGACAAGCAATTAAAATCTGTGGCAAGAACACATATGTCATCTTTAGACAGGATTCTTCCAGCTTTACTGTTATTATAGATGAGAACAGTTACATTTCTGAAACAATAACACTGTATGTTATTTTGATATACATGAGCTCTGCTCTTAGAACTACTTGTTGTAGAGTTGGAAAGATTAAATGACAGTGATATATTTTATTAAGCTCTGCCACCTTCCATTCCAAAGTAGCTATCTCTGAAAGGTTGTTTCCAACAGATCTCTGGATATTATACATATAGAGCCTAGTCTTGCTCCCAAATTGAAAAAAAAAAACCCCACTTAGTCTTCCATGGCATATAATAAAACCAATAAAATATAAGGGGAAAGTACTATTATTTTTGTGTGCATTTGATTGGCATAAATACAAAGTCAGGATACACTTTATTTATCACATGAAGCTCTAAATAATCCCAACTTCCCTATTATTTGTAATATGGTGTGATATTTGTAATATTTGGTGTGATATCCACCAAGTTCCAGGTGAATATCACACATTCCCATATATACACGGTTACCTTTAGAAAAACCCCAAACGATCCTCCTGTGAGCTGACTAATTTTTCAAATATGAATGACAGTTTGCATGACACTAATATACGGGGAGGACACTGAAAAAAACTGTGACTTGTGAAAAGCTTCTGATGACTTAAATACATAGGAACACTCTATAAGAAGGAGTAGGAAGTCAGCACAAGTGTCACATATACAGCGAGGTAAAATCGCCATGTTGAGCAAAAAAGGATATTCAAAGAATATTTGTACAGTCTAGAAGTTTTCAAGTTAGCTGAATTTGATGTATCTTTGAACACGTGAGCTGGCTAGGCATACCTGCAGCCATTGAGAGCTGTGAAGGACAGAAAATGCACTATTGGACTGGAAATAAATGAAAGATGGAGAAAATAAAAAAAAAAAAAAAAAAAAGGAAGAAAAAGCTGTTCTCAGAAATTACAGAAAAAAAAAATAGCTTTTGATTTCTGAGCACCTGGAAGGAGATGGACTATGCTATAGGGTTTCATTAGGCAAATCATAATAGTTCTAGTTTCACTCTATGGGCAAACTTCTAGAAAACACAGATATACTAAACAGCAAATACCTTGATTTTATCAAGGCATGTCATACTCCTTTACATTCCAACCTGGTAAGCTATACTGAAAATTATGCTATTTGTGTGCTTATACTGTAAGGTGAGTACCAAACTAGTTGAATGTAATCCTCAGGAAATAGTGATCAATGATCACTTAAATGGTTGAAATGGAAAGCTGCACTGAGTAGACTTCGCAAGGGTAAGTCACAACCCTGGAACTATTCTGTCTTTTCATTAATGGCTTAGAATATGAAATAAAAGACAACCTACTAAGCAGGAAAGAGGCTGGAATAATTTTAGAAGATAGGAATATAATAAAATACTCAATGGAATAGGCTAAATATATAATGTATTTAAATATAGAATATAGCTATGTTCCATTATTAGTTAGATATAATAATCACATTCAAAATACAAGCTATGGAACAACCGGCTAGACATCCATTTCAATCGAAAAAAAACCAATCTAGTGATCATTATGAATAATTGAATGGGGTTTAAAAACGCTAACATACCAAGACACATAAACAGGACTTCAACCTACAAAACACGTAAAATAATTCCACACAGACCTGGCAGTGCTTAAAATAGTGCACCTTTAGTCCAGCTTTGTGAACAGGGTTTCCAACAAGACAGAATTAAGCATAAAAAGTAAAAAAAAAAAAAGAAAAAAGAAAAAAAAGAAAAGAGAACTAGAAAATAGAGTCACCAAGGAAAAGATATGTTCAGTCTAGAGAAAAGAGGATTCAAATAACAGCTGTCAAATAGGTAAAAGGCACCTGAAAGATACCTGAAAAGAATACCATGACAAATGTTACATGAAATAATTGACTTAAATTGCTGCAGAAAAGTTTCAGATTAGATGCTAGGAAGACTTTCTAATAATAAGGGTAGCGAAGTATTAAAGTAAATTGTTGGAGAAGTTTGTTGAATCTTAATGATTGTCTTTACAACCAGAATTAGATAAATCTGTCAGGAATTACAACTGTGTAGTTTATCTTGCTTTGAGAAAATGGGTGGACCAGATGGCATCAAGCTTATTCAATGTGGAAGTATAGGACAGATCTGCTCTGAGAATGAACCAGTGTCATGAGATGATTGCTTGCATAAATCTTGTTCATTTACTGCAGAGATTGAAAGACATGAATGAATGAACTAGGGAGACCAAGTGTAAGAAGAGAAAAATAATGCTTATAATGCTTATGCTGGACCATGGATCTTGGATAACTTCAGCAAAATTCTGTTTGGTACTTGAGTGTATTTGTGCTCTCCTGAGCTCTTTAAAACCTGAGATCTGATTTGGGAACATGCTAAATATTTTTAGATAAACTGAAAGAAAAATTAATTTATTTATAAATGAATTGCAATGTGAAACATGAAAAACCCAGTCCCTTAACTGGGCATCCAAATTTCCTGGATAATTGTTTTGTTTTCATCTGTCTGTAGAATCATTTTCTATCTGTAAAACAACACTCATCATGCAGAGGGACTATGTGTGAGACAGTGTAAATTAGTTACTATTTGCAGAATTCTCAAAATCTACAGGGGAAAAAAGACATATTAAAGCAGATGATACATTTAGTTTAACTGTCTGGCTATTGTATAATAAAAGATATAAGACTGTACTAAGCAGCGCAGAGAAAACAAATTGCTGATTAGATACAAGAGAGGAATGTCCATTCTGTGTTTTGAGTGAAGAGCTCTGTGGAAGAAATGGCAACATAATTAAGACTGCAGCATGTCTACCCCAAAAGACACATTTGCTTGTGCAACATTAACTTGGACATTTCCCAGCATTTTGTCAATTGTGCTCCTTTTTGAGAATGCTACTACCTCAGTGGCAAGACAATATACTTTCACTCAGTAGTACTGTCTTGCCAGGAATATCTAATGGCTTTTAAACTAACTAAAGCTAAGTAGCAAGAGAAATGGCATGTATCCTTAAAGTAAGGAACAGCAGCTCATCCACTAGTGCCTTCAGGAGCTGTCTGCAGATACTCCCTCCAAATCTTCCTTTCCTTCACATTATATATACCAGACAGATGGAAGCAGATGTGGTGTACTCCTACAGTATACAAGTCAGAAGAAGCTAGCTGTCAGTGTGTTCTCCTGGATCTCCAATGTGTACTCTGTCCATTACATGCTTCAAGTCCTTGATATTGAAAGAATGAAACTTGGCCAGATATGTCAACACACTCTCTTCTACCATATAAACATAACTTTGCAGTACTGGGTGCAGCATGAATTCAACACAGTCTTTTAGAAATGTGCTGACGTATGAAACACAGGAATGCTTTCTAGAACACCATCTCATTTGATGCTGAGCACTTAGTAAATGACTTTTTAGACAACTCTACAAAGCATTTCATCTTTGAAAGGTCACTGTCACCTTTAATTGTACCTAATCTTAATGAAAACTCTGTATAAGTCCATGACTTTTTTTGTGCATTTATAATTAAACAGGGCATGCTATCTAATTCTAAGAAAAAAATATATACTTGTTAACAAAATTTTGTTCACTCAGCTCTAACTGACCTTCCAGGGTACAGAAAATTAAAAATAAGTGATTTAGTGCAGGTGAAGCAGGGAATATCAGTGGGCATTGGAGAATTCAAAAATCCTGATCTATAGATGCCTTGTTTCCTGTCAGTAACTTGTTAAATTATGTGTATTACTTACCTAAACAATAGGAGTTTGGGTTAAAAGCTTTTCAGCACACAAGTACTACTATTTAAAATGAAAATATTTCAGAATATTAACCATTAGAACATGCAACCAGCATTTTGTGCAGAGAACAAAAGGAAACGTGCCTACTGAATCAAGACCCTGAGTAAAAAAAGTCTTCTGTTATTGAAAGAGAAATGACGACACCTTGTTTATAAAGCTATGAGCTATATAAAACAATTTGCATGACAAAATGAAAATCTGTATGCAAAGATTTCTTCCTGTTCACTTTTGTAGCTCTTGCTTGTTTTCTTCAGCACTCTGCAGTGCAACAGCACAAAGAGAAAAGCCTGAAATCAGGTCAACTAGCTATTCAGCCTTTTTTGGACACCCTACAAAACATATTAAGTCACAGAAACAGGCAGATAAGATGCCTACTGAGATTACTTAAATTAGGCACCTACCTGTCTTTGCATTCACATGTAAAGGCTTTTAGAGACATGATGCTCAGGAGCTTGGGTAAATCCTTCTAAGGACCCATCTAATTTTTAAATCAGCCACCTGAGTTTTTAGGCACCTACACATAAATACATACCTCAACATCTTTTTCTATATATTTTGAAAACAGGTGAACTAGCATTTTATACCACTAAATAAGAATGTAAAGCTTAATTTATGCTAAATGACAAAACCCTATGTCTACTTGAAACATGATAACCAGTAACTTAAAAAAAAATACTAATAATGCTTCTAGTCATTTTTTGCGTAGAAAAAAGTAATATATTACCTCATATCCAAATTAATATTTCAACATTCCTTGAAGACAATAAATTCTGTAAAAAACAAGATATTTCAAATACAAAAAATTATAAAAAATATTTAGTGTTTAAAAAACTGATTAACAAAAATATAACCATGTTATTCCTACCTATATTATTCCTTCTGATCTTGGCTTATTCCAATATTATAAACACTGATGCAGCTTGAAATCACACAAAAAGCTTCTTGTAAGCATGCTTAATATTGAAAAGAATTCTCTTTCTGACAAATACACAAATACACTAAAATCTATAAATTCTGGCTCTTTATATAGAACTCTTGCCCATTCAGTCCTAATTTCAGCACTTCATCAGGCTCCTTGTTTCAAACTTTTTCATCATTTTTAGCAGACCCAAGCTACAGAAGCACAGAATGTCACTCAACGCTGTATGTACATGAGATCCTTGGTGTACCTCATTGCTTGTATTACAGTTTCGTAATTTGAAGGAAATTTCTTAAGAAAAGAAAAAGAAATACCATTCAGAGAAAACTAACTTTGTATTTTTCAAGGTCACACTTCAAACTTGAAAACTTAACATTCAAAGAAAAATCTAAATTGTGAGCAAACCCATTTAATTCTCCTAAACCATCACCTTAAAAACTGATGACTACTTTGGCACAACATCAGCTTTCAGCTGACAAGCAAATTTCTGAGTAATGGCAATGGTAAAGTGAAAGTAATGGCAAAGCTATAAAGCCTTATAAAAGGCACAAATAGCTTGTAAAAGCATGGAATTTTTTGTTAAAAGAATCTGCTTATTGCTCATTAGCATGCATTATCACTGTATTTTTAATGTGGTATGGCTTCCTAAACCATGCTGGCTGACTGCATTACAAATTAAACAAGTTCAATTTATCTAATTACATCTAAACTGAAATATTTATAAAGTTATATGGGAGCTAAAATAGCATCTAAAGGGCATGCTCATTAGTCTTCAATTACAGGAAAAATAATGAAAGTAATAAAAGTAATGTGAATGGACCTAGCTAGTCCATGCTGGATTATCCTGCCCAAGTTTCTAACACATTTAAACTATACTATATGAACTGGGAGGATTGGGGAAGGGGGGGGAAGGGGAATAAAAAATTCTGTATAGTTACTCACATTTAGGTGAAAGCTTCATCAATAAACTATAGAATCACTGTTTAGATCAGAAGTTAGACACTCCCAAGCACTCTCAATTTTCTTAGCATCACAATGTCTCTACAGCTGTCTACTCTACTGTTTTTTTCACCCACCTAAAAATGTATGCTAAAATTCAAACATGACAACACAAAGCCAAGTCTTCGCATATCATGCTCTCAAGGAAGAGCTAGATTGGTAAATTTTGGTACAAAACTTACTGTTTTCTTCTAGTAAGTCCATGGTGACCTACGATGTTCCTTTTTTTTCTGGAACTTTGCTGTCATTCAGAAGACCTACCTCTGATACTCAGTCATTTTTTTCAGATCTCTGTCTCCCTCTCAGTTCTCATCAATGTCCAGATCTGTTCTTTTGGAACTTAAGTTATTTTACTTTCATACTATTTTCCTTATTTACTCAAGATCCTATCCAAGAGAACATCTTGTTTGTTATGAAATACTTGGCTTCACTTTGATCTCAAGATTAATGTAGAAAAACAAGCAAGAGAGCAAGAAGCACTGTCTTAACTTGTATGAGAAAGGTCTATTATGTTCTCGTAAATTTAGAAGAAAACAGCCATCTTAAAAGTCATTGGACATGTAAATAAACATTTTGGATGGTTCTTTTCTTTGTCAGAAATGACTGAAGTTGAGGTAGATCACAACCACACCATTGAAGAAAACTGTTGAAGGTAGAAACAAGACAAGTTTCCTGAAAGACTGTTGTCTGTTTTTTCAGGAGACCCTTTAAGGATTCTGTTTGAGAGCTGGCTAAAATACTTGAACATTTCTGAATATCAACTTTTCATTTCTTCAGGGTTTCTTCTTCCTTTTTTTTTTTTTCTGTTTGCTTGTTTTTCCCCTAAGAGGGAGGAAGGCAGATGTACATTAATGCTTCAGAGTCCTAATGTGAACATGCTGTGAAACTCACACAACCCAGAAATTTCTGGAAGAGTGTTTCCATACGTGGCTTTGGATATTTTAAAGTGACATTGTTCTGGGAGGAAAGTGGATGTGCATCCCATTAGAAACCTGAATCCCAGACAGCTTTCTGTGGTTCAGTTGCATTATTTTATAGCCACAAACTTAATACACCTGAGCTGTGATAACATGCATTTGGTTGGTTGGGGATTTTCTGGTACTATTGTGTGGCTACATATTTTATCCTACAGGATAAATTCAGGAAAATTATCACTTTTAAAGACATAAATTTACTGACTTGCATGGCACTCTCGTGACAGAAAAAGAGTAAATATGTTCTGAGAAAAAGTATAATCATCCCGTTCACATACCTAATACAAAACAAGAAATGTTACATTTTCTTCCATTTCCTCATGTATCTGGACTACTGCCTTGTGTACAAGGACAATTTAGGTAACCATTGTTCTCCCTCACTTCTGGGATATTGGAAGGAATGTTCCAAGGAGAACAGAATGACATGCCTGTGGTGGGAAGTAAGGCTGTCAGAGACACAAGAAGAAAATACACCCCTCACCAATATACTTCTTCCTTTTACATAGATTCTCCATACCATCTCCTTATTTGAATGCTTTCATGAGCCAAGATCTGAGCCAGTTTTCATGTTTGCCATTAGCTACTTTCATCTTCTTTAATACCACCATCACTCTACAAGCATAAATATGCCAGTGACAGTGCCTGTGTCCAGGTCCTATGCATTTCTGCCTGTGTATGACAGGGATACATCTAGAAAAGAATTCTTGTGCCAAAATTATTCTTTTTATCTGTATTTATATTTATGATATTTTGAATACTGTTTTCAATAGATTAACTGCTGCTGGTTAAACCTTCCATTCAGAGAAAGCGTGTTCTCCAGAGAAGTATAGATGTCTCCAATGCAACGTTAACAGTTTCAGAAACCTGAATCTTTAGCTATCTTAAGTTCACTTTAAGCAATTTGATTTTTCTTGTTTTGCTGGCTGTCCTGTTTGACAGTTAATATCCAGCTTTAGATTCTCATATACAGGTTCTGAATCTGAGTTTTTTCTGTATTCATTATTTTGTATCAATATACTGTTGCTGTGATATAAGAATTATTTAATAAACCCTGACACTTGTTTTACTTTCCCTTATTTGTCCTTTTATTTTATTGGTTTGTCCTTCCAGCCTCGATTGTTTATATTCCAGAGAAAACTGATCACTATTTTAAAAAAACAACGTAAAGGCATTACATACATTAAGGCTTAAGAAAATATTTTCTATTCCATAAAGCAGCATTTTTTTAATTTTGATAGAAGTATTAAAGTTTATTTATATTTTAATATAAACACAATAAATAATTTTATATTAAGAAAAATAGTATTCTGGAAATGAAAAAAAGGAACCAAATTCAATTATTGCTATTATGTCATTCTAGTCTAAGATATATTGAGCTGCCCAGAATTTCAAAATATTGAAGGTTCTATAAAATAATTTGTAATTTAAGGTACCATCTCTATACCTTTAGCAGCTATTTAATTTTAACACAGTTGATAAAAAAAGAGAACCGCTACATACAATTCGGAATTTCTAGTGCATCAGCCTATTTGACAAACTTGATTAAATAAAGTGAGGCACCCCCTCATGCTTCTCTTCTTTTGAATGCAATATTCTATCTGTTTCAAGGTTCCAGATAAAACTTCAGGCATTACTGGCAAAACCCATTGATGACAGAAGCTGGCAAACCAGTTAGACTCATTTCCTGATATTTTATTAACCTTTTTAAGCATATAAACAATAAACAAGGAGTTTCCAGTATTTCTGTAAAGATCAGTTTGTCCTGATAAAGTACACTGCATGGATCAAACAAGACACATTTTGTCTCAATGGCTACCTGTCAGTCTCATCAAAAAAAAAAGGTTTGTTTTGGTTTCTAGCTTGGTTTGGGTTTTTTGGTTGGTTGGTCGTTGTTTTTTGAGGAGAGTTTGATTTGGTTTTTGTTTAGGTTTTTTTTTGGGTGTGTATGTGGAAGAAAGGTTGGTCATGTTTGTTTTTTATCACTCAACAACTTTGACTCAGCCAATCCACTTTCTAGCAGTCTTTTCTAAAGTAAAAAGAAACTGTCAACAGCTCAGGAATGTGACCTGAAAACTCACAATAAGCTCACGAATAAGTAAATTTAAACCAATTGAACTTTTATAATAAGAATATGTTTAAAATAACATCAAAGATTAAAAATGTTGATACTTATTTTTAAGTGCTTCCTCCAAATAATGTTTCATACCAAACACACTGCTAAGAGATAAAGATTTTTAATGTGAAGTCTTTGAAACACCTGAAATGAATGAAGGCAGCCACGATTTTAGAAAGCAAAATGTTAAACATGGAATTTGTGAGAACAGAATATAGAAATTTCACGTAAAATTATAAACAATATTTGGATAAAGTAAGCAACCAGTATCAAAATCCCCCCTCTCATAGTGTGATTTTTTACCCAATGGCTCTCTTTCAGTCTTCTAATAAGAAAGGAATCATAATTTGGGAGACTGAAGAAGGTAATTGAATATTAAAATTACCTAAATTCACATACGTATCTAACGTCTACCAAAAATAAATATGCCCTTTACTGACTGTCTGCATTTCTATAACCTTTCCACCTTAGTCTGAGAAGGTAGTTTAGATCCATTATTTTTGCAGAACATTGTTTTATTGGTAATTATAGGGATGTCACCAATCACATGACGTTTTCATAGGCAGGAGGAAAAAAATCATGAAAATTTCACTGTTAACACAAAACCAATGTAAGCAAATTGTTGCTAATAAAAAACTGATATAGGACTTACTGCCAAGATGATTTTGGAATAAAATCATGGGGCAATGGCCATATTGTAAAGACTAACTTATTTCTGTGATGTTTTCCTTTCAAAATACCCAAAGCATTGCTCACTGATCTGATTTACAGTTAGATTTTGCTATAGTGGGACTACTTTTGACCACATTCATCTAAGAGAGAAAATTTCAGCCTATTGTAACAAACATCAGAACTGTTAATTAAAATACGCAAAAACCACCCAAAAGACAATTCATCTGATGTGTGACTATTTTTTAACCTTGTGGCCATTTTTTAGAAGGCCCAGAGATAATATAATATACACTATGGGAGAATTTTCCCAACAGATAGATCCAAGCTTGAGCAGCATCATCTCCTCCACAGTTACTCCAGCTTTACTGTATGCATGCTGGACAGCAGTGAGTTGCATCCCTGGGTAAAAGAACACCAGAAGATGGGTTGCTGCCACAAAACACTTCATCTGAGCTGTACTCCATGTCCTTTTTATTTCCATATTAATTCCAGGAAAGATGAAGCTAGAAAAAGGCTGCAAGAGCTGTCTTGACAGCAGTGACCATGGTTTTTCTGGAGAATACATAGCATGCCAAACATATAGGGGTACCAAAGCCTGATGCCACAGGACTACTTGAGCATTTCTATAGTTAAAATGAATAATAAACTTTCAAGTGCTAAAGTTTAAAGAAATGCAGAAGGTAAAACTAGACTAACAAGTGTAAATAGGCTATTAACTAAAAATCGTTTTAACACCACCCTGGTAAGGAAGTGGCATGATCTCTATACTGAATTTCTTCTCACATAATAATGTTCACTTTGAACACTCAACATTTCAGCATGTAATATTTTTATTTCAACATTCTTGTAATGCTAATAATGAGTATCTTACATCTGCTACTTTTCTTTTACACTGACTGCATATGACTAACTGTAGGCTGAGCACACAGTAAACTTAGCATGGCCTGACAAAATGAATGGGAAACAAAACATGCTTACCTGACTCTGGATCAGTTTAACTTAGAAGTTAACCTTTCCTTCTACATTACTTACCTATTATATAACCATTCTTTCTCTCCAAAGCAAAAAATGTGTATGAAATACCTACAGTTACAGAATTTGACACTAACTTTTTCATGGGCTTGGCCAGAAAAGGGAGGGCATACTCCCAAAGTAGCGTCCATCCAACAACTGCCAGCTGCCTGGCTGTGTTCTACAATACTGTTTACTGACTTGTTTTCAGAAAACGTATTTTGCAATTTGCCACAGTCATTGACAAATGTATTTTAAATACAGACAACTGCTATATAAAATCCTACTGGAGCCTGATGACACAATGAAACTAAACTTTGCCTGGAGTAAAGGAACACAAATATTCATCTTTATGTCAATTTTTTAAATGACTGCTCCTGAAATAACCTTGCAAGGACATTTTAATTCAACTGCACCACAGAGTATGAAATCATAACAACACTGAAATGAAAGTAAAAATCTACAGGTTAGTACAGATCTCCTGTGGTCATTAACTTTTTTAGTATTATTTATAGACTTCTGCAGAAATACTTCAAGCCAGACCGTAAGGAGCCATAAGGGTCACTTCTCCATATAGGACAATTTAGAATGCAGAATTCCCATATGACAAAATAAGAAATTACCAATAAGGTTAAAACTGGCTGTGATGTTTATATTACATTAGGTAAAGCATTACCTTCGCATGGAACAACAAAAGAAATGCTAAATAATAGTATCATCTAATGTATAGTAGGATGCAAGCACATTTCAAGCACTTAAGACATAGACATGTGATTACCGTGAATGAAAAAAAAGAGTATTTTCAAATTCCTAAATTAAAACTTTAAGCCATATTATTACTGGAAAAAAAATTGTTTTCCTGCTAGGTCAAAAAGTCCAAAGCTCAGAGCCTCTGGAATCCCGGTGTAGGGCTTAGATTTTTTTTTTAATTATTTTTTTAAAGAAAAACTAAGATTCTTGAGCTGTTCGCTATAAATAAATACATATTCAGCTCATAAGAAAAACATTTTCCAATGTAAGATTTAGGACAAAAGCATAAAAATTGTTGAGGAAGCACTAGTTACATTTGATGGTTTTATTTTACCAAGAAGAAAACATCCTCGGAGCAGATACTTAGGGTTCAATCCAGCAACCAGTCACTCCTGGAAACTCCAATCCTTTTCTGTTAAATTCAGACAGAGTTTGCAATTGTAGGGAAGAAAAAAATTCAGGACAGCAAATACTAATTCTGAAATCTTTAAGTCCTGGAAAGCATCATAAAAACATTTTGCTTAAAATGTTATATAGAAATTTTTTCTTTGTAAGTAATAAACCAAGCTTCTCCATCAATTTAATCTAGAACAATCACCACTATTATCATTATTAATACATTTCTCTTGAAGCACTGGATATTATGTTAGAAACACTTTGTTAGGGAAGGACACGGTGTCAGTATAACAGAACACTAGTTTCCCATGCACTACTGCATGCTATTTTTGACAAAAACGGGTTCCTCAAGAGTATTGAACGTTTTAATAGAGGATGCTAAACAAATTGGTTTATTTTTAGCATCATAAAGTCCCTCCACCTCACAGGTTTCACCTGAGCACTGTACTAATGCAGTCACATGGATTCTGGAGTTCAGCATGAACAGGAAAAAATTTTTCTCCAAAGCAGACTGGGTAAACTGACTAGTATTTTTTTATTACTATTCTGCCTCCAAATAAGTATGACAGAAAAGACAAGAAGGTCCATGAATACAGACGGAAGATTTGGTTATCGCCTTCAAATACATAGAAGGCATGTTGCAATAAGGAATGATATGCAACAATTATTTACACTATTACAGTATTTTTATGTAGCTATGTTACATTTATGGCTATGTGCTTGGAATGTAAAGCATCCCCATAATTGTCAACTGGAAAATCTGACATATTTATCCTACCCCTAACCGGGGAAACACAACAATTTTTTCCTAGCTGAAAACCCTGCCTTGGTGTCTGCTGCAGGCAGGCTTAACCTAGAGCTGTGTCATATTGTGGAGCACTCTCATACTGTGCTGCTTTCGGTATTACTGTTTCATGCTGCTTAGAATTTGCTACCGTTTTGCTTTTTTGCCTTACAATATACAAGAATTGCCATCACTTTCAATCTGCAATATATATTTTAGTTAAAACAAATAAATGTTGATATGTGTTACAATACAGTATTTTATTTCCCAAGAGCTGGAATTGACGGGAACAATGAAAGAATAATGAAGTTATTTAATTCTTACCTGAGAAGAGTATGTGTGACCATCTGATCCACAAACAGGATTGGTATAAACTACCGGGCACTGCTTGCAGTTTGATGAAATAGGACCACCCCTCCACTGTTTGTGGCCTAAACCAGCCTCTTTCATACTGTAAGTAAACAAAAAGTATGCAATTCTGATAAGTAGTAGTAAAAATATAACATATTCAGGGTATTTTAATGAGTCTTTACAAAAAGTAAGCCATACATAATTTCAACCATTAATAATTTCAATTTTCTTCTAAGTAAAGGGCTGCCACAGTCTTTCATATACAGTCGTTCACCTTTGTACCCTACTGTAGCGATACATGATACCTGCATATTATTTCACTCTCTTAGTAGAACATGATGATGAAGATGATGCTTTGGTGACTTTTACACTTAATGATCAGTGAAAGATGTCTGACTTGTGTAGTATTTACTTTTTTGTTGTTATTAAATAGTATGAATGGAGCTGTTGTATTAATACTGGTGTTTTAGAAGTTAATATTAAAGTACCAGAAAATTACATCATAAATACTACAGAAGCAAGCAGGTGGTCCTTCAGAGTACTGTTTGCCCCACTTTGACCACAGCTTTTCACAGCTTACATTTCTTAAAATTCAAACTCAAGCAACCAATGCAAAGTTCAAAGGAAAAAAAAAGAAGGTGCACTGGAGCACGGAATTGATCTGCTTTATATATTAATGGCTTTCGTATAAATAAGAAAATAGAAGAATAACGCATGCTTTTTATACTGTGTTTTCTGCTTGGGATCTTACTGAGGTATCTAAAAATGATTACGCTTATAATACAGCAATGACTTTTCAGGACATATTCAAGCAGTAAATGCTCAAATTAAAAAAAACCTCAAATAAAATCCTTTCTAATGAAGCAGAACTCTTTGAGCTTGGTTCACCTACAGATAAACAAGAACTATTTTACTAATTAGTCATGAAACGCTGTTTGAGAAGAACTTGACTGGAGTAATAAAAAGAAGTCAAATGAAGAGAAAATAAATTCCTCATCCTTTGTTTTTAGAGTGTTCACAGTACAAGGCTAAAAGCACCCACTTAACAGTAAACTGGTGATGATCAAAACCAAAACCATTGCCAAGCTATGCTAATGTTTCTGTGCTGTTCATAATTTGGGCTCTAAATGTGGTCTTTAAGAAGAAAAAAAACAACACCATGTCAGTTAGAAGTTTACATTCAGAGGTTGTTGTGTGGTGAAATTTTGAACTGTGCAGAGTTTTTTACAGTGTAAACAGGAACCCAACATGTTGTACACAGAAATTATCAGTTACTTCTTAAAAAACAGTAATAGCTTCAAGTACATGTAGCGTAATGAGTGGGGTTTATGTCCACCAGGAAGTATTAAAACAAAGGAAAAAGTTGAAGCCTATCACCCTAATTAATAATAAACAACAATCCTTTCCGCTGAGTTGCATCATTTAAACACTTAGAACAAACCATTTTATTTCTATTATAGCAAAGAAAAGCAAAGTTGAACTGTATCTCTGTACATGTATCATATATAGTAATAACCTGACTATTGCTGCTCCTCTCACTTGTCTGACAGTTTTCCAGACATCCACATGAGCTCAGCATAATTAGATGTTTAGATGGCATCTCTTACTTCTTATTACTTTTATAGCTTCCAGTTTTCCAGAAGTGCCCCAGTAGCCTGAGGTTACTGGCAGGACCAGAGGCCCAGCTATCAACCTGATACAATTTCTGTTTATCTGAGATACAGCAACTCTAAACTACTGCATAAATCAATTGCAAAAGTTCCAGATATCAAAAGGGAGAACACCACTGATATCAGCAAAAATCAGAAACTGGAAGCAGGATTTGTAAGACACACAGGGACTGTTGGGTGTAAATGCCTAAAACACATCAAAGAAAGGACCAGTGGTGACTACAGGCCACCAAAAGTGTATCTGCACCCTTGTACATGTCCTCAACAAGAAAAGACACAAAAAAGTAAAAAGGAAGGAAAAGAGAATCATGTGTCTCAAAAGTACCACAAGGAAGATGGACACCAGAACAAGCTCAGCACATGGAAATCACAGGTCTGTGACAGCCAGTAGAGAGGTATGAAGAAAACAGAAAATATTTTACAGTCAGATAGATTACCTTCTCCTCAACTAACCTCTGCTTTGTTAGCCTTTTAAATGCAGAATGTCTCAGGGTACTCATTTACGGTGAAGAGAGTCAAGTTTCCTATTATACAAAACTCACCTGAGACCAGCAGATCACTCTTATCAAAATCTAATAATAACTTTCCTGTATTATCTATATTTTTTTAAACTTGGAATGGAAGGCAAATTTATAAATAAATTATAAATAATGATATCTTGAGTGTATCAGTCCAGAGACACCTGCTCATGGAAATTCTTTGTATGGAGATCTGCTCAGAAACTTTAGTAAGATGATGTGGAAACTCGACTCTGTATTATTAGAACTATTGAACAACTATTTCATGCTTGTCAGTCACTGAGATGACAGGCAAATATGAAAAATCAATTTAAAACGTTTTTAGTACTAGTTGCAGTAGATATATACATTTCATAAAATATATTAACAATGCCTTTTAATTAGGTACAGATTTCCACTCACCATTCTTAACTACATCATATTTGTTCCTGTTGACTATTTTTTGTTACCAGGTGTTACGTTTATTTTCGTTAAAGCTAGCCAATGAGCATACATACTATTCTATGATTCTATGACACGGAAATAACTGAAAAACTAATGTGATGATATAAATCATGTTGAATTAAAATCACTGGTGTATGTGCACAACGTCATGAAATTATACACAGAAAGTCTGCTCAACTACAATATAATTTGTTATAATTTACTGGAAATACGCAGACAAAGCAACGCATTTTTACATTTTAAAATGTTAGAGAAAGAACAGTAAACAAAGAAATCAATTATTTGACTATTAAGAAATCATCTTTCTTTCTATCTTGCTTGCATTTATTACTTTTGATTCTGTACGCAAGACCACCCATACCACTACAAGTTGCAGTTACTAAAATTCTGCCATTAAATTTTTTACCAGCTGGGCTTAAACTACACCACCACTGCACTAAAAATGTTCTTGGGTTTATTAGTATTTTGTCACAATAAATATATGATGCCACATAAAAGTCAACCTCTTCCACTGAAAAGTCTTAATTTCCTGAAAAGGGCTTTGGGATCTGCCTAATAAAGATCTATTAGTGCATGCACAAGCTCCACCTTATGTGACACTGTTGACACCTAAAGTGTAAAATTAAGTATATGAGTTTAATTTACCAGCAACACTTGTGAGTGCATTAATTTGCATACACCAAACTGTACATAAGATTTTAGACTGCATATGGAACTGCAAGCCTAGAAACATAATTAGCCAATCTGCCCAATTATTCTAGCCTATGTGCCCGTTTGCATACATAAACTTACCTTCCTGTGTACACAGTGATTGTGCTTGCAAATACTTTGAGAATGCCTGCAGTAACTATTGAAAGTTTAGCTGCAAGCAGCTCTTAAGCAACGTGACTTATGTAATGACATCTACAAAATGCATGAGTGCTCAATTCACCTGGAAAAATTATATTGCATAGCTAGATTTGAGAATCTTCCAACACAGGTCTTCAAATACAGGCTGATGGAAACAAATCTGAATTACTAAACCTCCAATTTTTCAAAGAACTCTTGCAACTCTTGTCCGATAGCTACATTTGCAATTTTTAGAGATTTCAGAATTATTCCAATTTAAAGGCTGCCTGATTATGTTTTGCCATGGCCTTTGGGGGACACAATCAGGCTCTGTCAGATTAATGTAACCTGAAAAAAAAACCCACTTATATTGCAAAATCCAATTTGGTTTCATTAGAGTTGAATGAATTTACTTGAAAAGTTACCGTATCATGTTAAAGCATCCTGGAAGAAAATGATAGCTGTCAATATACTGTTGAAATGTTTCTTTCAAATGCCAAAACAAACCAAGACATTACTGCCCGTCTCTGTGTACGTCTAAATTAGCCTTGCTTCATTATTTTGCACAACTCCTAACAAATACAAGAAAATCACTCTTAGGAAACCAACAATAGTTGAATAAACCTAAGCCAAAAAAAAACCAAAGGCTAATAAAGTTACTACTGGAATCAAAAAATATCTTAGCAACTTTAAATTAACAGTAGTGGCAAGACATTTGCATTTGTTGATGAACCACCATAATGCTTAGCAGGTGTATGTGAGATTATATTAATTCAGCTATTATTTTTCCCCAGCATCTGCACCCAACATTAGGTTAGAAAACTGAGCACCATCTATCATTTTTGTCATGATCTTTAAGCATCACAGTATTATTTCAGAATATTTCTTTCTGTGTATGTAGGAAGAAAATGCTATTTACTCAACTACACAGGAGAAGGAAAACAAGATATATTAAGGATACAAGTTCTTATTACCTCCTTCCACCTACATATATTATTAAAAAGATAAGTCTACACTTTAAGGTACTTTTTTGCCTTGCTGTCATATGGCTCCATTATTTTTATCACTATTCTGCGTACTTTGTCAGGTAAAAGAAACCACTATCTTATTCTAAATGCCTACATATTAAACCAAATTCTAAACAAGACAGCCATATCTATTAAAAAACAACACAACAAACAAACAAAAACCCCACAAAACAAAACCAAAAAACCACCACAAAACAAACAACAGCTTCAAGTAATACTGAATGCTGCTGAAATTTCCTGGAATAATATTTACTTCGCTTTTATTGAGTGACATTAGCTACTAGAGTATTTTAACAAGACAGAAAAAGAAAGAACACAGAGCAACACGCAAATCATAGAATGGTTTGGACTGGAAAGGACCTTAAAGATCATCTAGTACCAACAACCCTGCCATGGGCAGGGTCACCTTCCACTACATCAGGCTGCTCAAAGCCCCATCCAACCTGGCCTTGAACATTGCCAGGGATGGGGCAGTCACAACTTTTGGGCAACCCGTGCCAGTGTCTCACCATCCTCACAGTAAGCTTCTTCCTAATATCTAATCTAAATCTTCCCTTTTTCAGTTTAAAGCTATCCCCCCTTGCCCTATCACTACATGCCCTTGTGAAAAAGTCCCTCACCAGCTTTCTTATAGGTTCCCTTTAGGTACTGGAAACTGCTATAAGGTCTTCCCGGAGCCTTCAGCTCTCCAAGCTGACAAGCCCAACTCTCAGCCTGTCTGCATAGAAGAGGTACTCCGGCCCTCTGATCACCTTTGTGGCCCTCCTCTGGACTCACTCCAACAGGTCGACATCCTTCTTATGTTGGAGCTGCACAGAGTTCTCCAGGTGGGGTCTCACAAGAGTGGAGCAGAGTGGAAGAATCACCTCCCTTGACTTGCTGGTCACACTTCTCTTAATGCAGCCCTGCACCCAGTTGGCTTTCCGGGCTGCAAGAGCACACTGTCAGCTCATGTTAAGTTTCTCTTCAACCAACACCCCCAAGTCCTTCTCCTCAGGGCTGTTCTCAATCTATTCTCCACCCAGCCTCTATTTGTGCTTAGGATTTCCCTGACCCACATGCAGGATGGAGGAAGGAGGTAGTAGGACCTTGGAGTACCACCTTATCCAGTGAGTGGTCCATCCATCAAACCCATGTTTCGTCAATTTAAAGACAAGGATGTCATACAGGACAGTGTCAAATGTATTGCTTAAGTCCAGGCAGATGACATCAGTCAACCTTGCCTTAGCCACCAACAACATAGTCATGTTGTAGAAGGCCACCAAATTTGTCAAGAACCATTTGCCCTTAGGGAAGCCATGCTGGATGGAGAATGGATTGACAGCAGCCCTGCAGAGGGACTTAGGGGTGTTGGTTGACAAGAAACGGGAACATGAGCTGGCAGTGTGAGCTCACAGCCCAGAAACCCAACTGCATGCTGGACTGCATCAAAAGGATGCATGGCAGAACTAGATGATCTTAAGGTCCTTTCCAAACCTAACCATTCTATGATTTTATACTTTTAGGTTGCATGCATTCTGCTCACACATTGTAAAGATTGTTTGAACAAAGTGTTCTAGAGAGGAAAGATTAAAACTATAGGTCCAGCAGTAAAGAACACAGTGGAAGAAGACCTTGGATGATGCAGGCATTTTTGCATGGCAGAGCAATTCACCTATCACAGGAATTCTGATTTTGCTCTTCAGCATACATTTTTGGGCCTCCAACATGAGATATGAAGAGTTCTATAATGCATAGAACCAACACTACCTCTAGAAGACAGCTAAACATGCATTGATCTCTAGATTATTCATACATTTTCCAGTTCTTTTAATGTTGGCAATTTTGTTACACCTGTACTTTCTTTCAACAAAGCAATAGGATTTTTCTTTTTTTCAGTAAAGAGTCTTATTTCTCTAGGGGCTATTTTCTATGCAGGCATCCATCTGACATGACATGAATGTACAGAAAGTCCGAATCACTGCGCCATCTAGAGGCTGCACTGAGAAATCATTTCACCACTAACGATCATTACTTAGCAAAGATCATTCCTTAATAGATATATGCAACATAAGAAGATAACCCCTCCCCAACATAGCCTGGGATACAAGTTAACTTCCTACAGGTTTCAAAGCTGACATCATCAAAAGCAAATGTCATGTTTTATAACTTCTACAGTACAATGGCAGTGAATTTTCATTGAACAAAGTTAAGACACGACAGTTTTTAATTTGTGTCAGTTGTGTGTAGGTTAGAATTTAAAGATTGTTGATAAAATCTTGGTGCTGTTGAATTTGGTAAGAAAACTTCCATTGCCTTTCGGTGGGCCATAGTTTTAACCTGTTGCATCAGGCTCCACGTATCACAACTACCGTTCAGGATGCTCTGCTCCTATAGCAACAACAGAATGATCCCTAAAGATTATAAAGGTCTTTTGGACTAATTCAGCAGTATTAGACATAGACCTTGAATAACAAAATAATATATAATTCTGCCAATGAACACAACCACTACACCTGCATTAGCAAAGAGGCACCACAGGATTACACATACAGAGTGAAACATCAGGTGCTAAGACGCTAAAGACCATGCTTTGGGGGGAAAGCAGTGATGGGCTGCTTTTCTGTTTAGTTTATTAACTTTGAACTCACTTTTGTCTGGCACGCTGGCATGCATTAAGTAGGATCCTGGAACACCTCTTATGTTTTTTTCATTGGACATTTCATACACCCTGAGAACCATTCCACTATTAAAACCAAAGCAAGCTAAGTGAGATGATAAGATTTTCCCACAGTAGCACACTCCCAATTGAACCAAATCATTAATGTAGACACACAGGGGGTTTTGCTGCTCTCTTTTAAGCTTCAGTTTTTAACTTTGCCTCCTTTTTTTTAAGCGCTTTTTTTTTTTCTTGGAGGAGGAAAACCAAAATTTCTTTCTAAAAGAACATTACATTACTCTCTTTATTAGCTTCACTGCACCCCAATCAACCTATCCAGAAAGAAGAGCTCATTTTAACACAGAATTCCAGGAAAATTACCTCTATTCTTTCATTATTTTTTGTTTTCAACTATAACAACAACTTACCAAGTTTGTGCCTTTGTAAATTACAGCATCCCTGTCAAAGCCCTCTTCATTCTAAGAGCCAAACTGCCCCCTCACAACACAAAAAACACCACCTGATAATTTAAGCCAGCATGTACTACACTCTCATCCCTTACTTTTTCTCCAGGCTCCACAGAGACTGAATAAATGTAAAACTGTAAAGGAAGAAAAAGCTGGATGGCAGACACACAGAAACACATTAAGACCCAATGCACACATTCATCCACATGCAACAACAATTCCTATAGATTACATAAACAAACCATGGGCTTCACACTTGTTTTCTCCCTTTTCATGACGAAAATTATTTCTTCACCAAGTTCCCAGGGGCAGAGGCGGTCAAAAGGGCTATAGCAACATAATTTAGAAAAAACCCATTGCCCTCAGAAGTAAAATGAAACTGCAGGAATACAAGCTGCTAAAGAACCATAGGCTTTGAATCCAGACTATGCAATATCCACACAATCTTTTTCTCTTTCAGATACCTCATACAACAATACAAAATGTAATCTAACAGTTACCTGCTTATCCTGAATTGTTAGTTCTGTGCAGAACAGACTAATACAATGATCTGGGTTGACACCTGGTTTAGCAATAATGATAAAAATCTGCTGGGTGTAATAGCCATAAGTTATCACAGCAAATAATTTCTGACAAAATACATCATAAAATGATACAGCAAAGCTGAGGCGATATAATAGTAGGAACAACTACTATTAGAAATTTTCAAGGATTACTGTTTTCAGAAACTGTACAGAACATGAAAAGACCCTTGTACATGAAAGAAGTTTACTATGATCAAAACTGTGTATACTCAGTATGCAAAGCAAAATGTTACTCAAAGGCTGGCATTTTTTTTCTTCTACAATGCAACATTTTGAAGGATATATATTTTGTAGCTATGCAAAGGTAAAAAAAAAAAGAAATTCATGCAGGGAAAGAACAGTGAAGTTACAGAAAAAGGTATTTCAATTATTTGAAATTATGTGAATGCTTACTGTCATTTAAATTATAAAGATGCTTTCTTTGCTAGTTATTTTCACATATTGTAGATGGTGAAAAATCACCTTGGTAATACTGACTTCTTAATTTTTAACCTTATCAACTCAGCTACTATTTTTCCTAATTCCCGTTGTTTAGATGACTTTTGCCATTTCATAAAAATATCAGCATAAGCATGACAACTTTCCATTCAGTGAATATACGCATTTTTACTCACCCAAACAGGCAGCGAGAAACCCAGCATCTCCTAACTTTCATAGTAATTGTCGTGGTTTAACCCACAGCCAGACAGCTTGTTACCCACTCCCCCCCCTTCTTGCCCTCCCCCTACTCCTGGGGGAACGGAGAGGAGAATCAAAAAGAAATGCAACTCCCACGGGTTGAGATAAGAACAGTTTAGTAACTAAGGTACAATACGAATCACCACCGCTACCACCAACGACAACAATGATAAGAGAAAACAGCAAAGGAAAAGAGTACAATACCACGCGCCGAACCACCAGTCCGACCCAGCCGACCCCCTCTCCTTCCGGGTCCCTCCCAGTTCCCCCCTCGGCATGACGTGCTGTGGTATGGAATACCTCTTTGGTCAGTTTGGGTCAGGTGTCCTGTCTCTGCTTCCTCCCGGCCTCCCCTCCTCCCTGGCAGAGCATGAGCTCACAAAGTCCTTGGCCAAACCAAAACATCATTTTTATCAGCTTTGTTCCCAGCCCGAAAGTCAAAACACAGCACTGCACCAGCTACCAAGAAGGAGAAAAAAATGACTGCTGCTGCTAAACCCAGGACAGTAATTTAAGTTCTATTTTTAGAAAATGGTTTTATATTTTTAATTTGTAAAATCTTAAAACTTCCATATCTCCATGATAACAATCAATGGTTAAAGCTTCCACAAGCACTACAGAAACTGATAGAAATAAAGTTAAGCAAATTTGAATAGCTCCAGTGACTACATGGGATGCTCACAATTTTCACTGATTTTGGAACTGAGGCCTCAAATTATTTTGTACATATTTTAGTTGTTATAATGTACAGACAAATTAAAAAATAAAATTGAGATTCATACACACAGACATCCCCCTTTGGTAAAGCAATAATATACTATTTCAGAGAGATTTTTAATAGAGAATGTTAACTTACAAACTTCACCTTTTCATGACTTACCAAGATATGCAAATGTATTCAATGAGTGCTTTCTATGTTAATCTAAGTGTTCAACCTTGCTGCAAATGCAATTTTGTAATCATTTCACTTAGAGTTATCACCTTTTCTGAAAAATGTTTTAATTTTATAAAGCTGAAAGAATTATTAAGCAGCTCTCAAACCCATAATTTTCTATTTGGCCAAGACGTAACATTACATTGGTTTTGTGTCAGCCTTGCAGTTTACCTCTTTAAATATAAATGTGCTCACTAGTGATGAGTGTTATTGGGAAAAAAAATTCACAAAGGCATCAATTTCTGTTTCAAAAGAAGGCAGACATTCTTCAGCATTGTTTCTGATACAGATAACACAGAAGTGCAAATAATTTCCTTTTTCTTTTGCATATTATTTAATAAAGCCGTACACTATTTTTTTTCCTGAAGACAGAAACCAGTCCTCTTCAGTCAATGAAAATAATGTTAAGAACTAGATATAATAACCAGAAAATTGTGTCAAGCCTTACATTCTTAACAGTTTGTTTAGCAGGAATCTAAAAGGCCCTAATAAAAAGCAAAGTGTACTCATCAGATGTCATTTAAATGTTGGTTCTACGTATCAGTATGTTTTGTATTAGCAAAACTGCAGAGTTGTGTATTGATTTAATTTTTTTAATGCGTACATGTCTATTATTGACAAAGAAGTCAAAGTTATTATTTCAGAGGTTGCTTTGCATACTATGATGCTTTTGTTACCTGCATTTGATAGCCTGATTACAGACATGGTTCTCATCAGAAAGCATTTTAATGCCTATAAGTCTTAAAATATAACTCAGAGAAGAATAACTGAAACATTAAAAAATAAATTAAAAATAAATGAAAATAAATGAAATTAGTCAAATAACTTGGAATAACTTCTACAGACCACAGAAGACAAAAAGTGACAATATTTTGATTACTATTATTATTAGAATGGTCACTCCTACACGATTTCCTATTCTATTTTGAGTACAAATACAGAAAAATTTGCACTAGAATATAGCTGATTTTCCTATTGGTTCAAAACACTGGCTGCTACAAAAATTTTCTTTCTATTATAAAGATAGATTGATATTCCACTCATCACATTCAGAACCCTGCTGACAGAGTGATTCTCACACAATCTTTCTCACTGCTTTGCAAGTACAAGTTGCACTGTTGTGGCCCATGCTCCCAGCTCTTTCTTTGCTCACACTGGATCAATCACAGTGTCTGACAATGAAGACACAAAATAAGGTAGTACATTTATAAGCATCAGAATATATATTTCAAAATCTGAAAGGATTTCCTTTTTCCCCTTCTATTATCATCATCAAACACATCTGCTGCGCCAATCACTTGAATTTGAGAGTCAGCAGGCAACCTAAAACTTTTATTTCTTTGAATACTTAAAAGGTTATTTGCATTCTTTAAAACTTTATATTCAGCTCTTCAGGTAGGTAGAAAATATCATTTCAACATCAATTTCAAAAGAACACACTTTTCTTCCTTCTGAAGAGTAAGTGCAGAAGAAACATTTCTGCAAAGTGACTGATGTATTATTGGAGTTAAAATAATGCATAGTGTGACCATTTAAGCTTTTTGTTTTTTCTGTACTTGCACATTTTTATCCAAAATCTCATCTGTTTCGGTACTTTATATAAACTATCCATTTCATGTAATAAAAAAAAATAATAATAAAAATCTCTTACCTACAAGGAAGGCATTCTCATGTTCCTATGCCAATGCTAAAATTACTTAAGGTGACTGCATTGTCATGAACAGTATTTGTAACATTCTGGAAAACACATCACCTTCCCAGCAATGACATAACATAAAATACTGAAATGATGCAATTCCCCTCAGGAGAAAAAAACGAAAAGAAAACCTACAAACCAAACCAATAACCAAAAACCAACCCAAAATCCAAACCACACCAACCAAAAGCCCTCTTCACACTTTCTTATATATTCATATAATGTTTCTGATCAAATATTCTTGCTCTTGAAAAATCCCATAGTATCCTCTCGTCATCTTCCCCCAAAGATTTCAGCACTACTTGGCAGCTCTAATACCTTCATGTATTTTTCTTATGGGTTAAATAGAGGGATTTCTTTTTTCTCCCAGAAAGGTTACTTCCTCCCCCCTCAAGAAAGCTTCTTTGGATTTTTGTCCACTTATGTCATTATCCTAAGGCAGATGTTGCAGAATCTGTTTCCTCTGTTTTATGATAACACAGAATACACAAGTATAAAATTCAGCTTTACATTTAAATGAAGTGACAGTGATAGAATTTTTACAATTTCTTCTGCATGAAAATTCATTTTTTCAGTGTTTTATGTACACTACACGTGAACTACATATTCAAAAAAATCAAGTTTTCTTAATGAGTCTTTTCCTGTCAATATTTATGAAATTGTTATTAACACAGACTATTCTTTGTTTCCCCCCCATAGAGCAATGATTGAAAAGCTCTCAACTAAAGTTTTTATGAATGCTGATGTGATTTTACCATGTATTACATATAAAACTTTAACTTAAGTTTAAAAATGAGATTGCAAAGTCAAAGCAAATATTATCTGGGACTGCCTACTGACAGCAGCATGATCTTAGACCTGCTTTATTTTCAGATCATGAAATGAAAAAGAGTCTCAGAGATCACCATTCTATGATTCTATTATCATATTTAAGCAAAGTGGCAAAATTCAGAACTAGAAGAAACAGACTTCCTAAGTGTCATACATTAGTCTTACAGCAAGAGAATAAAATGGTGAACATGCAACAGCAGTAAAGACCTGATGAAATAATGTTTTAGCTTTCTCTCAGGATTTCCATTTCACATTTGTTATCTCAGACAAATATATTTGCCATTCTTGGCTTTACAGGGTCAGCCCAACTGGTTTTAAAACCTCCAATTTCATTAAAACCAACTTCACTTGTAAAGGTCTCTACTAAATCAAAGCGATTTCTTTCAGCTTGAAGTAGGCTTGGGTAGGGAGGATGGTATTTGTTGCTTCTTTTTTTACTTAAATGAGCATATACAATTCAGGAATTGTGGCACATGTCAGAGTGGTTACGCCTACTTTCCTACAATGTTGTGATACCAAGGAAGAAGAGATACAGCAACGTTCCCTGTACAGAGCAAGTACAAGGGGGGGAAAAATGGTATGACATTATTTAAAGAAGACTACTTCACATCTGACTAAATTGCTACCATTTCTACTATCAGCACTTGCTTTATAACAAGAACAGACTTCACACATAACACATTAAGAGACCTGTATATTACAAAGTTAGAAAAAGTTACCCTTAGACTTCCTAATACAGATTCCTCTCAGAAATCTTAACACATCTATGCTACTTCGAGGAGCATGTTACAAACAAATTCTGTATAAATACTCAAGCAGCAGCTGCACTGTCTTCTTTCTCTTTCTATTGCAAATACAAATATGTATGATGTTTCTGCTGTCTTTCATGATAAGGTATGTTTTCAGCTATTCTTGTGGATCTTTCCTGAATGCTCTTTACCTCTCAATATTCTTCCTGAATTACAGGCATTCAAATGACACAGTATTGTGGGAACCGTTCCAGTAGAAGAGCTAGAGATACTACAACTGCTCTATACCTAATTCAAGATTGCAATGACCGTATCTATGTAGACAGTCCACAGAGGCTGAAAGATCGTTCAAAGGACCTTGGGATGTTACATTCCAAATGCTCTTAGGATGTGGCCTACTTGCTGTTCCATATTAATAATTTTATCCCTATGCTGTGTACTGACTGTAAGGCATGGAAGAATAGAAAGCACATTCACATGTACCTCTTAAACCACACTTTGTCATCTAGGACTGGAGGCTGACTACTGCATATTCCCACTATCTAGCAATCTTTAAGGTCATAGCCAACTCAATGCTGTCTGTAGCACTTTAAGCACTGCTTAGACTGTAACATGGTTATTATGCTGGTCCTGTGATTCCTCACATTCTCCACTGCGGAGGTGGAAGAGAGGGAAATAATGCACAACTGCCTTCTCTTGAGTAGCACCTCTAAAACACCCAGGTACTGCATCACTACAAGACTGTATTAGTACAACTCCTCTTCATGGTATTACTATAGATTTTTACTAATGCTCACAAATCCCTAACTCATTTCAATTATGTATTTGGCATTATCATTTAAGATCCAAATGTCACAGTTCACTTTTATTTAAATAGTTCTTTAATGCTTTTAAATGTGGTGCTTTATCCCTGATAGTGCATGCTTCTTACCTTCACAATTTGATACACATATACCAAAATATATGTTAATATGTATGGAGATACACATACATGGATGCACATATACTGCAAATCCACTCCACCTCTGTGGTCTTGAGTTCTTACTGTACAGCTCATAATTTTTGCAATTATCAGCAGAACACACTACCTCTGTTTACACACCTTGCTTAAATGAAAAATCACTGATTTATAATGTGCAAAGCAAAAGCTGACTCTTCTTTATCAGATCCCAGGTTTACTACAAAACCATCACACTACAGAGAAAAAGAAAACAAGAAGTGCTGCTGATATTAATGGGCACAGCTTGTAAAAGCTTTCCCTTTCTGTTTCCTTGACAGAAACGATAAAAAAAAATTCTTCAGTTGCCTTTTCCTGCCCCCCCTCCATAAAGAGAAAAGGAAGCATTTATTTCCATAACTGTTCACCTGGCAAATTAATTTGCCACACTACTTGTCTTTGAATGTTTTACTGGGTTGATGTGGTTTTATATGTTTTATTGTTTTTAATTATAGCTTCAGTTTTAGCACTTCAACAGAAAAAGAGTATGGCACAATCTAACTTCTGGAACCATCCTAAAATCAGCAATAAATTTAAACCAAATTTCTACTGCATTCACTAACTACTACTACTAACTACTAATGTTCTTCTCTTTTTGCATCTTATTTATATCGATGACAGTTCCACCATCATCACTGTCTTTTCTCACTTCAACTGAGACATGGGAAGAAAAACAGAGAATAATCCACTCTTAAGAGGACAAAAATTACCTGAAATTGTTTTCTAACAACACATACAGCAGTCTATTTCAAGCTTACTACCATTTTTTTTAATTTCTTTTTTTTTATGATGGATATGTAACACAGAACTATTTTGAGCTAAAACCGTAAAATTCAAGGAGAGGCATAAGGAAGTATCTGCATCTCCAGACTGCATTTAGCAAGTCCAAGATCCTCACTGCACCTGTGAGGAATGATGAGCCACTGTTACAAAGAATACATCCAAAGTATTCACATTCAGTGGTCTGGGAATCCCTTAATTCTGTAAGTGAACTAGGGTTCCTTCAGAGTCTCTGTAGCACAGAACCTTGCAGCCATTCATCTTATTAAATGTTCTTTGCTCTATATCACAGCTCTACAGTGAGCAATACCTGCCACCCTCTGACCCTGCCTCCCCACCAACCCCCTCCCAAAGCTTTAGCTTTCATTCTACACTTAACTACATCAGTGTGACCTCCCATCACCTGATCGCTCAAGTTCTTAAACCTGCCAGCTTTAATTTATTGTTCTCTACACCTCCAGAAGTATCATACCTGTTTTGCTTTAAAAGTTAAAATGTTTTTTACATTAATCTGATACATTATAGGTACTGTGTAATATAATTCTATCTGCTCTGAACACCTGTTTAAATCAAAAAACTTTGAAATGAACTCATGCTAGTCTAAATCAAGAACAGTTCTGCTAAACAAAACAATGACAGATAGAACCAAGCCTCTTTATTTACTATTAACTCCCTTGTGCTCAGGAGCAATACAAGGGCATGTAGTGATAGGACAAGGGCGAACGACTTTGAACTGACAGAAGGGGGATTTAGAAACTTCTTCCCTATATCTAATCTAAAATTACAGCCAAAATGCATTATCTCCCTAAAATTATGTCAAAAGCATTGCAATATCATGCCTGTAGTTACAGATTCTAAGACAGAGCACATACTTTGAAAGAAAATTGTCTTATGCAATGGTGCTCAGGATTACAAGAAATCTTTATATGATATTTAAATTAAAAATGAAGCAGCATTAACTTGAACTCATTTTGCTGTTGTGATTACATTAACTCAGTCATGACAAATGCTATGATGTTTTTAGTTGATGTTTTTAATCCGTTGTTTGAAGAACACGTGCAAGTCACAAATGATACAGCTCATGAGTTTTTAAGAGAATGCCGTTTGTCTGTGTAGCAGTGACTCAGAAAAGTAAGGTCCTGTATCCTAACACTAGTTTACAGCTATGGCATTTCTATGAAAATCAGAATTCCTTTGAGATCATCTAGCCAACTGTCAATTTATTTTGCTGTTATCTTCCAAGTGCTCTTTAGATAGATGGAAGAGTGCATATCAGCACCACTTGTCTTGCACCCACAGAGAAGGGGGAGAAAAACCAAATAAAAAAAAGAGACAGGAAAGCTTTCAACTTTTTATCTTTCCATTGGTATGATATCTTCTGAATTTATGAATGGTGTCTGATAACATCAGAAAACTGGGAGATAATGCTGACAGATTGATGTAGAGGTCTGCTCAGAAAAAAAAAAATGCATAGCCATAAGTGTATAGTAAGATGACAGTCCAGCAAAAACGGGTAGTCAAAATATTCATAGAAAACCATCTGCTGTACTAAATTGTACTAAATTATTCTATTGATACTTTTTTATATTAAATAAAGGACACCCCAAACTCTACATTTTCCTTTCTTTTAATTTTCTTTTGCTTACTACTGAAGACAGACCAAGTTTCTCATAGGTCAGGAGTGTTTCTCCTTAAATCTCAGCTAATTCATCTCAGCATCTGCCTATGCAATGATATTCATACATACACATGGCAAACCCCAAACAGTACCATGCCTCCTGCACATTCACTTTGTAATAGATCTGTACACTATGGTCAACCATATTGTCAGACATGCAGAAATTCCTTGAACAAACATCAAAATCTGTGTTGCTCCTCATTGGCATCTAGAAATTAAACTCTTTTTTGAAACGTAAAGTATTATTTGCACTGTAGCTTGAGGTGAGAAAATCAGATTAAAAGTGTGAGGTTTTCTTGGCTGATAATTCATGCATACAAATAAAATAGTTAAAGATGGAAATATAACATAAACCAGAGATATCCATGATCAGGAAATGGAGGAGAAATAAAACGTCAGTAACACTGCCAAAACAAGTTTTACGAACTACTCTAATGTTGTTTCATGTTACTCAGTCTAGCATGATAGTTCTCTTTTATGGAAGTTGGCATTATATTCCCTATGTGTCTTTTTATCAAAAAAACCCACCCTTGATGACACAGAATAATTTGGTAGCCAAAAAGCTAGATATAACTTGCTCTTCTGTCATTAGGAAGCTCCGTAAGGTTCCTATTTTAATTTGATTCTTTCCTATTAATGTTCATAAGCATCCTCAGTCTAGCTTCTTCCTTCTTTCTTCCTTAATTACTCTAACGTGAATTCCATAAAATGGTACCCATGGATGTACCATCCATAAAGGATGATACATAACCTATCTCTTCACCATTCTAGCCCCCATAAAGCAACTCTTACCATGGCTTATTTTGGGTTTGCAGACATGACTGCATGAATGCTCAGCCATGCTAAGTAAAAGGTTCAAGTACTGTGAAACAGCAAAGTAATACATAAACATGCAACTCTGCATTATTGTTGGAGAGAACAGTGAAGAAACTACAGGAAAAATACCAAGAGAACAAATTCTAAGGAAACAAATCATGCTATGAAAGGTAAAAATAAGTATTTACATGATGGTAACACCAAGAGAAATGCGTTTCTGCTTTAAGCATTTGGTTTAAACTTTGACTTCATTTTGCATCATGCAGTTCGGAAAATCCCCTAAATATTTAATAATTAATTCAATTTGTTCAGAATAACTGGAGGGGGGGAAAGATTAAAAAAAGATAATTCAGGCTTCAGCTTTTGCTAAGTTGCTCCTATAAGGCCTCCCTCTTCGTACAACTGGGGCTCTTGCTGAGGCCGCAGCTGTGCACCCCTGGTATTCTGCATATCAAAACACAACTTTTATCCTAAGTTAGCTGCCTAATTTCATCTTCAAAGTCATGATTCTGCAAAATTATGAGTTCATCACTCCAGCCTCGGAGCTGAATACATTTCCAAATACTTCGCTTTAAAAGATCAACCACAAATCCAGCTTTGAAGTTCGAAGATTGCAGTGTAATAAGTGACAAAAGGGCTGTGGGTCACATGGGGGAAGGTAAAAGTAATGTATTGAGAGATAAATGGAAAGAGGTATTTTTTGCCACCCCCCCTCCACATGGGGCACAGAAAGCATTTAATAATTTGCTTGGGAAAGCAACTGTTTGCTTAAAAGCATTATTTTTTTGCTTTTAGAAATCTCGAGAGCGGTCAATGCTACATTTTCCAGTGCTATTTTTCTCATCTGCAATTCATAGTTTAGCTCAATATTTATTTTTATTGCGGTCTTTATATGTTCAAGCAAATATAAAATAATTGACTCCTGGTATCTGAATAGCTTGAGCAAGGAAGTGAATTGTGGTATCTAATTGGTCCAGTCTGCTGATCCAATAGAGCACTTCCTTTTAGACAGCAGCTGAAGCAAAAGCTTGATAGGACAGTGACCACAGGCAAAAGTTACACCTCTATTGCCAAGAACAATTTTGCCACCTGTCAGAAAAAATTAGCTGTCTTAACTGTATGGTAGCTTAGAGGACTTTGTTAGCTCTTCACACACATCTAAACTTTCATTTTAACCACAGTGCTGACCAAGAGCTCCGTGGCAGTAGGGTCACATCAAAATAAAACAGGTTTCTTCAATCTGCTACCTTATGCATGCCAGTATTTTCAGAAATATTTATGTGCCCGAATCTTGAGCTCATCAAGAAATGGAGCAATCCCTCAATTACAGTAACGTTACCTACTTTAACTTCTGACATTCTCTGACAAGAAAAAAATCCACTTAGGCATATTCCTCTGCGAAACACCTTTCCCAGAGGCAAGATTTTGAAGACTGAAATGGCTGTATTTTACAGCAGTTTTTATATTTTGGTCTCTGCATTAAAGTAATCTATGCTTCAGGTAGAAAGAGTAAGAATTAGAAAGCAGAATAGATAAATGATGTTAGCATGCACAGCATAAAGGATTAAATCACATGAAATCTCAGTGAAAAAAATTAAATGTTGATTACTGCATATTTTCTAAGAAGATAACTTTGGATGGCTTGATCCTTAGATGCCATGAACTAGTTTAGTAGTAGATATATATTGAAGGTTTGTATTCGAAAGAAGTCTCCCTCAAGGGAATTGAATCAGATCATGTTGGAGTCATGGCTACAGTGAGTGCAGATTTCCTCAAGTATGACCTCTTCTTTTCCTCACCTAGAAGCTTTGTCTAGACAGAATTTTAGCATTTGTCTGAGACTTCCAGACACAGAATCTACAGTGTGGTGCATTGTGTGGATTGTGTGCACGTGTACAATAAACCCAAAGCATCTCCAAAACACCTGTACTGATACTGCCTGAACTAAGGCAGTGGCTCCCACAGATTTGGGAAGCTTTAAATCCAGACTTAACTGTACTGTGATTATAAGGAATTTATTATTATTATTATTATTATTACTACTACTACTAATAATAATACTAATATAGAAGTTGCTTGATTGTTTTAGGAAAAGTATTTGTATAAGACATAAAATGGCTAAATACATTAATTTTTTTATTTTTTTTTTTAGGCAGTAAGAATCTGATATAGAATATACAGTGGTCTGTGCAAGAAGACATACCTGTAAGTATAATATTACTGTTCTCTTGTATCAGACTACAGAGTTCTATAAAGTAAGCTTAATTCTGACAATCTGGACACATGAAAAGGGTTTTGGCATTTTATTTTGAATGAAAGAGAAATATAAAAGCACTACCAAACAGACACAGTACCCCCTTATATAACTGACTAAGCAACAAAGACGAACATTTAGTGACTGCTGACATGCCTTTGCTGTCATAAGTACAGTATCTGATTTCCAAAAGCAGTAGTACATTTTATTGTAAAGTACCAGTATATGGCCATACTTCACTCTACAATCACAAACATCTCCATCTGCTACAACTAATGTATTTTCCAACACTGGAAACCTTAAATGCATTGTTTTACATGAATGGAAATTAGAAGAATGATTTCTATTCCCTAAATACTAGTCCTACTCCATTTCACATACTTAGAGAGTTTTCTCACCACTGATAAGTGAACAAAACAACAGATGTATTCTGATCCTATAAACACAAATTATGAAGCAAGAACTTCACATGAAATGCATTATATTTATACTAGACAGTAATAAAAGCATCTAATTATAATCTGATCCAAATTTTAAAACCTGTAAAAGAACCCCCTTGCATCTACACATCCTGAAGTTTAATTCTTTTCCATTACCCAGTATTAAGGTATTTTAGCACTAAAAGACATGCAGAAAAACCCAAGCCCACACCCCACCAACACTTTCCAAATTAAGCAGTAATTAATTACAAATGTTTGCATCAGCTATTTTACAATTGATAATGTATTCTAATAAAGCACTCTGGAAACAGATACTGACAGCTAATTTTTCAAGAAGTACAAAAACTAATGGCAAGCTTTACTTTAGATAGATATTTGTAAGGAGGGGTAAGGAGGGGTTCCTGAATACATTTTTCATATTTTTTCTGATAAAGGGTTAGCCAAAGACTTTATTCTTATACTTTTCTATTATTTCAATTTTTACAATAGTCCACAATGAATTTTATTATTATGGACTACAATCACAACTTCATAGTTAAGGACAGAGAAATTATTTATAAGCACTACCTTCACCATTGTTCTTGCTTTTGTTAAAAAAAAGACAATCTTTTTAAATAGTAGACTCTCGTGAATACTGTGAGGAAAAAGACCATTTTAAAACAATACAAAATCATAAAAGCTCAGAAACAAATTTCTGTTAAAGGGAAGCACATTAAAATTCCCCAGGGTTTAGTCAAAAGTTTTACACTTTTAACAGCAGTGCTTTCCTAGATCACACATCACATTTCCTAATTCTTTCCTGTGTTTTTTTAACAGAAGTGCCCTAACTTACTGCCTTTTAGGAGGCAGTAGAACCAAATGTACCTTCAGCAACTGGCAGTAAACCAGAAAGAAATACACCAAATCAGCCTCCATTTTCCTGCAAAAGAATCCAAATCCTAGTTTATAATCTCATTGCAGAAGTGGAAAGTAGGACACTCATGATCACTGAAAAACTCATGATGCCAACTGATTATCCAGTGCACCCTGTCACTCCTAAAGGCCACTGAGAATTGAACAAGATTACTGGAGCTAGTAAAATATGAGTAGGTCCAGGACTTACTAACTTAAGTCCACTGCTGTTAGTCTAAAGTGGGAGTCCTTATTTTCCTTAAAACTAGGTGTATGATGGACTGAATGGGAAAAGTATAGTGAAAATACCTGTTCTGCTAATAACAGAATACAGAAGTTCTACTTGGGTCTCTTATTTCATGTTTGCTTTGATCTCCTACAAAACATATATTACATACCAAAGGGGAAAAAAAAATAAAAATTCTATTTCTACAGACACAGGTTGGGGTGGGGAGGGATGGGGTTTATTTTTTTTTCTTTTTGTAAGGACAGCAATTTTTGAGTTTTGAAGTTTGTCTGCAGAAAGTATAAATATTGTATGGGTAAGTTACAACCTTAAGAAATATCAATGCTGATATGGACAACATTGGTACTGCAATACACATTCACGCAATCTACATATGCATCTTCTGTCACTGTTAGCAGAAGTTACAGAGAGAGAATGAATGCCATTTGATGATTCTGTTTTCCTCTAGCTATGTATCCATAACTCCCACTAAAATGAATGGGAGAAACACACACCAAGGAAAAAGAGGCCTTCGCAATATATGTAAAACCTGTTTTTCCTTCCCAATGAAATGAAACAACAGTAAAAAAAATAAAAGCTTCACTTTTTTCTTTTAATAAATTAATTCATAGAGCATACAGATATCTCACAAATATTCACATTTTCACCTCTTTTTTAAGCACATGAGTCCAAATTATTTTCTCAACAAGCTCAATTAAGCTATGGCTAAGCAAATTTCCTTTTCAGTACTCTGTAGAGTGTAAGTATGGTCACAATGGCATAGTTACAGAATAACTGGACTAATCAAAGCTATATAATGTTAGTATTGTGAATGAAGTAGTGCTGCTCATTAGGTTATTACAAAAGAATTACTGTAAATTCAGCCTACGTGCAGCATCACTTCCTGTGCAAACAAACATAGATAATGCAACAAGCTTGAAACACTGCCAAGCTGGCATACTGGCAGCACAAATTATGCAGGGACCCAGAAAGCCTTCAGTAGATTCAATAGAGCTTGGAGCATAAGAATGATTAAGTGTTTCTGTGTACAACTACAAATCACAGTAATGAATCAGAGTAAAATTTCCAATAAGGGACTTAACTGCACCAGCTGGCCTTCTTAAGCAGCATTATAATGTGAAACGATGACATCCTAAATAGTGGTGTTTGCAACTTCTACACAATCTGCCCAAAGCAAACCCTTTGTTTTGCTCCAATTTTTGAGGGCTTTTTTTGAAGTCTTCATTTGACCTCATAATAAAATGTTGCAGCACCTAAAGATACGGAAAAGCTACAAAGCTATACTGCTCCTTTTCCTCTGCTTTTTTTCTTCTTTTTTCTAATCAAATGAGTGCAAGGCTATTTCGGATTCTAATCAAATACAGCATCTTCCATATCAGTTATAACAGTGTCTCTTTCAAAACTGCCTGGACTACTTAATAGAACCACTTTTTTTTTTTTTTTTTAACAAAGAAGATTTGCAATTAACAGCTTTTGTTTCTTTTTTTTTTTTCCCCACCTAAATCAAAGACTTAGTGGTAGCAAGTCTAATTTGAAAGCCCTCTTTTTTTAACTGAAAGTGAAAGCAATAGTAAAATATCTCATATTTTAAAGTATGAGGTTTTGGAAATCTTGGATACACATGTCCATATGATATGAACAGAAAAAAATACATGTACCTGTGCACACATCTGAATGCATGCATGTACGTGTGCATGTATGTGAGTACATTTTTCTTATCAAATATGCCTCTCATACTTAGACATGGATGCTTTTTATGCCTGGGAGCACAATCTCAGCCATGCAGTACCACAGCATGGATGCAGAAGTTCAGGTTTGCTTTCGCAATGGAATTAGTAACACAGTTTTGCAGCACTTGAAATTTACTCCAGACACATCATCTATAACAGGAAAAGGTTAACCCATCTTATGCTTCAGGACCCAACACTCACCATTTCAAAGCTGAGATGGAACATTTTCCTCATGTTATAATACTATGGTGAACATACCTAGGGACAAATTCCTCATAATCCAGTATTTAGACTAGTTTTCCACATTCTTTAAAAACACTCTAAAAGGGAAGGAGTCCAAGGCAAGAGAATGGACTAGATGACCAATGATTTGAACCTAATCAGCACTTGGAAATGTCATTTAACTCAAAAGCCTAAAGGAAGTTATAGGAAGATTAAGTGCTAGCACAAAAATCAAACCATGCAACTAACCTACCTTAGTAAATTAGATTGATTAAGTGATAAAATATTTTGCCATTCTGTGAGTGCATAGTAAACTGACACTCTTTGACATGCTTTAATAGTGAAGTCATTGTAACTTCAGGTCTGCACCCTCAAGCAGTTTTGGGGTTTTCTTGTTACTACTCCACACAAGCTTAGGGACAGTGAACAACTCTCACTAAACCTAACTTCATTTCCTAGAACTCTGAAGAAACACCAGCGGACACATTTCAGCTAGATAGTACTGCAACACACTTTCCTTTCACTATCTTAATACAGTGAATTCTGTATCATTAGGTCCTCTATAGTGCTCACATCCTACCCAGCTTCACATTTCACAGAGGTCCAGTCTGCACCCTTCCCTGGACCATGCCTTCTGAAGCTCTAATAAGAAAAGAGCAATTACAACTTTTTGTTTCTTTGTCTTAACTTAGTTAAGTGCTTGTTATGACTCTCTATCCATTACTAGTGAATTCTTGTCATTTTCCAGGTAAATGACAATCTGTAACTGAAATGCTTTTACCATTAAGTCACCTTCCTACCTCCTTTAACAAAATGGGTTATTTAATATTTTTTTAAAATTATAATTATTAAAAATGAATATATGTTATAATAAAATATCAGAATCTTTTGCTTAGCTAATATTTATTGGAAATCAGTTACTCATAAAGTTCCAAAAAGCTGCATACCTCTATGATAAGACAATTCTGTTCCTCTTGTGAGCACCTTCCCTAAGTTGTCAAAATGACATAGCTATAGACTGCAACTATAAAGAAAAAAGAACAGTGCAAAAACAAGACAAAGAAGAGACTGTAATCCACAAAAAAAGAAAATAAATCATAAGCTGTGTTACAAAAGGAATAATCCGTTATTTCTAAATAATTCTCTAAGAGACTTCCTATAACTAGCATGTGAAATAAAAACTGGATCTGTAATACCTGAATTAGGAAGCCATTGTAATTATAATCTGAAACCTAAGAATAAATGATTGGACAGTGTGAGAAATTCAATGGGAAGTTTGAGGTCCTTACACAAGTAATAGCTGTTGGTCTTCAAACATTCTATTCCATCTTAACATGCTATGAAAATAACACAGCAGAAAGAAAAGTGCAATCTATTTCTCCCACAGTGGAGAACTGTTGTGTTGATTTGCACATTTCACATAAGAAAAAAAACACAACAACAAACAAACATAAAAAGCACAGCAAGGCCTTCATAATGGGTACATTATGCATGGTGGGGGATTCATAAAAGAGACAGATCTACATTTACCTAGGAAAACTGCATTTAACACATTGAATAACTTAATGCATCCAAGCATTGATTGATTTAATGCATCTAATCAATTTTACACAGTACATTTTTTTTTCTCATGGAAAAAGAGACTGTTTTATTAGATTCCACTAGGATCAATAAGTACAATGTTAGTCACTAGGTTATAATATATCAGACACTCAGATTTACTAGGGACATGTTTTCGGCCCAAAACTGTCTTGCAATTTCCTCATTTTCAGAGCTTATACACGAAACACATTTCTAAATGTTACCAAGCAAGTCATCATTTCAACAGTTTCTTGCAGTAAGCAGTTGAGTCTTGGAATGGACTTCATAATAACTGGATCTCAGCTGAATTTATCTCATTTGTAAATTTTCTCCTGCAGCTGGTCTGAGATAAAAGCAAAGAGAAACATTTGAAGCCAACAGATGCTTTCCCCCCCTCCACCTCTCTTTCTTTCACCTTCAATGCATGTTTGTCTTGACAAACACGCAGTACTGAAAAAAATAATAAATTCCAGTAGAAGCAAACCAACTGAAAGCACAGCTATTATCCCATGTTTACTGTTATGCTCACATTAAAATTCTCTGCCACTCTGCGGGGTGGCAACTCTGCCCCATTTTTTCGAGTTTACTAGAATCCTGCTCTTTACCTGTAGGAAACCTACTTGCTTTGAACTTCACCTATACACTACTTAGTTTACTACAGCAGCCTACAATTCACAGAATTTTATTCTTCAAGCAAATTATATGATGTGTCACTTCAAATTATAATTGCCTGTTCCAAATCTAAGATTACATTATCAGACTATTTATCAGGAATTATCATGCAAACCTACAATAGATTGCTGCTGGAGTAACTCCCCCACTTTTACGAGCCTAGTTAGCTACCAGCTTTCTATGGCTTTAATGAGTTCCTACCTGTCGTGGTGTCACTTGAAATTCTTTCTTTGTTCAAAGTGGCAACCACAAGTTGGTGAAGATTTAATGGTTTAACTTTACCACCTGCTGCTTTGCACATGCAAAGCGCACATATTCTACTGCAAGTATTCTGAAATACCATTGCAACCTACAGCCCTTCTCCTTTGACTCACCCTTTTTATTTCCTGTCCGTTTCTTTTCTAGCTGAGCATTCACTTAACTTTTTTCCTCTTCCCCAAGCTCAGATGGGTGAACTCATAGTTCCCACAGATTCTCAGTACAGGAGATTCAAGTATTTGAATCTCCTGAAAGTGAAGTGATTGAAAACTAAAATGAGTAGATAAATTTCTATTAGCATGGTGAACATCCTGCTTGTCACCATAACATTCACAACACTGCATCACAGTATTGGCAATTTTGTATTCTGATATTCTTCCACTTGTATTTATAACTGAATGAGGTGCACTCCAAAAGCATTTCATTACTGTGTGTACACTTTATAGGTTTCTTTTTTCTCCACAAAGCCTACCACTTAACCAATAAAAATAATTGGAAAGCACAAAGGGATGGTAAACAACCAAGCAAAAGTTAGTATCAACCTCCAGAGTTTCAAAGAATCAATGAAGAATCCTATTTTATGCCGGTCTTTGAATTATTTATTATGCATTCTACTGCAGACAGATACTCTCCACAGCAATCCACATGGAAGTACTTGGATAAGTAACATTAATGCATATACTGCATGTATTTCCTCTTTCTTTCCTAAGACACAGATAAGAACATAGCACACAGAACACAGCTTCCAACACAGTTATAGCTAGCAGAGAATCAAATGCAACTACCTGCTACCCAAAAAAATCTGGCACTTCTAACCATGCCCCCACACTTTCTAAAGCTCTAGTACTCCAAACTTATCTCATGACCAATGATCTACAACATTTATGTCTACTGTTCAGTCTTTCCAGGACAGTACATAGAAGAAGCTCTTGCATCAGGATGCTGTGGCACTGCAGAAGCATGCTAGAAGAGGACTGGCCATTTTGGCAGTCTCCCAGAAAAGGAAATGAGCCTTGTGTGCAGTACCTCAGGACTAAGGGGAAACCATGATCTCTGCTGCCATGGAAACTGAAACCACACAAAGACAAACATGCTGCAGCAAGAGCACAGAGCTAAGATCCCTGTGAACTAACACAAGTTTTAATACTTAGGAAAGCACATGAAGAATCATCTCATCAATAGTGTTCTGTCACATTAACTAATCCTATTGAGAACATGTCATATCACATCACTAACAGCTTTAGAGATAGTTGGGATAGCCACCAATTGCATGCTTCATTCCGTGGTACTGAGGTACCCTCAGCAATCCATACAAGGCTATAACAGTTTGCAAATTGCACTGTACAGACACAAAAAAGTCTAAGAACACCCTGGACAGCATGGACAGAATAACAAAATGTCCACACCTAAGAGTTTTTTTTCTGTAAATGTTTTAAAACAAAACACACCACTAAAGTGTTCTTCATTCTCCATTTGATACAATTATCAGCCTTCATTGATAAGTAACTCTCTATGTTACTATTTCAAAGAGTGACAGGTTTATATATAGAAATTTATGAACAAGGTAATAGGGCTGCTTGCAAATGCTGCTTCTAATAACAGATAATTTAACTGTAAATCTGAGAATTTCAACTTGATGATGCTACAGAATAATCTATTCAGCTAAGGAAGAAGTTCTTTACTGTGAGGCACTGGAATGGTTTTCCCAAGGAAGTTGTGAATGCTCCATCCCTGGCAGTGTTCAAGGCCAGGTTGGACAGAGCCTTTGGTGACATGGTTTAGTGTGAGGTGTCCCGACCCATGGCAGGGGGGTTGGAACTTGATGATCTTAAGGTCCTTTCCAAACCTAACTGTTCTATGATTCTGTAACTGTATTTCATGCTTTTTTCCATAGCATAGCCCAAAGGTGCCCATAACCTTTTACTTAAGGTGCCCATAATCTTTTACTTATTTTGGAGGAATACAGCACCTCCTCTTCCCTGTCTCTTCAGGATAATTTTGCCACTGTATCAGTTCACATGCTTAAAATTGCTTTTCCTCTGCAAGAGTCTTGGGAATAATCTCTGCAACATCCATGGATGGATCTATACAGCAAATATGTCCAAAGGGAAATCTATGGGTAAGTTCTTTATTAAGAGTTTGAAGAGTTCCCAGTAACACGTGACTAGGTCTCACTTTATTTTTTCCAGAAGATACCCCCAATCCCCTTTCTTTAATAAAAAGAATGAAAATTATCCTATCATTAAAGAATACCACATGCACACAGAGAGAGATGAAGCAGAAAGGGAAATTACTGGGATAAAGTTTTCTAGAGATGTATTCCCAACAGATTGAATACACGAGTGATGTATTAGAAATGGATACAGGTAGATAACCTGACAGTTGATAACATAGCCTTTCTCATTTAATTTTTACCAAGACTTATAAATGAGTGGACTTGTCCTTTGGGAACTTGGAAAAACAGATGGCTCTGGTGAAAATCAATATGCAAATTGTAAGTATAAGTGAAGGAACAAAATCTCGGACTAAAAAAATTAATAGCGGTAAAGGCAACAGCAGACACGACTGCCTGTGAATATGCAAATCATACTCTTACCCCATCATACTACAGAAAGGGCAGAGACTGCATGAAGAAAACCTCTTCAGAAAGAAAGCACAAAGCAACTGACTGCTCCTTGAACCTGATAATATAATGGAACAGGGAGATCTAAGGTTGGAAAATGTCTGTCCTGGCTCAGAACAGTTAAAAAGAGAATTGCTTCACCTGGCTTACAAGACCAGACTTGCAGTACTTATTACAATCACCAAGTTGCTGCTGTGATGCCAAAGTTTCCCATTATGAGATTGCATTATATCCAGGCAAGCTTTGCCTCTTTAAATATTACCTTTCTAAAATGGTGCCAGGACTGTGGGAGGAACAATATAGATATGAAGACAAATGTCAATGCATTTATTAGTTTAACCGCTGTATGCAGCTTCACCTAGTCTAAAAAAGTTTTCAGTCCTTACATGTATACTTAACTTGAAGATGTCATTTTTTCACTGTTTTCAATGGATGCATGTGATACCTCTCAGAAATTGTGTAGTCTGTTCACAGCTGACTGTGACATATACCTGATAGTTCACATACGGTTGACACTAGACTACCTCACTATATCTGCTAATAATTCTTGCACCTTATACAATACTCTACCAAACCAAAATGTCTAGTTCTGCATGGAGACTGTTTGATATAAAGGTTAGCTCTTCAACTAATGTAGAGCTTTTTTGCTAATTAACTGCAACTGCAGATAAATAACAGTTTAAACCTTTCCTTTTACTTTGTACTATCTTGCCTGTTTGAAAAGCTACAGATGAGTGTATTTAACACAACTACACACTCAGAAGAACATCCTTTATATTATTCATAAAACTACTGGCTGTCTAAAAAGCTTGAAACGATCCTCTTGCATCAGACAAGAAATTCTTTTATTTTACTTAGTTCTTTTCAGTCCCTACTGAGTTAAGCACTTTAACACACACTTATTTCAATCAAGTTACTGAAGTTTAGCCTTTCTGAAGTGCAAAAAAATGAACAACCTCATGTTAAAACTGCAACTTGACTCCATCTCCTCAACAAACAACAATCTCATGACTCAACTAAGCATATGATTCAGGTGCCTACATACAAAACTTTCTGCCCCAGATAAGCCACAGAAATACATTGATATTTTGCTACTCTAAGACCTACATAAACAGAGCATCTGGAACTGTTATTAAAAAAAAATAAAAATCATCTGCATTTGGATTCTGGAAGAACCTTATCATATATTTGTTCCTCATATTAAACCAATCCAGAATGAAAAGAATGGACAAACTGCTCTAATTCATAGAAAAGAAAAACAAGAAAGAAAAACCCAAAAACCTACTAAACCCCAACATGCAAAAAAACAACTTACATTGCAACAGGCCATTACCTACACTTTAACAGGCAGTTCTGAGTTCTCTAGCTTAGTATAAGTGATGAAGTCAAAGTATTATACAGCTGCAGAACATTATCATAATTATTATATTCATTTGGTAATGACACAGTAGGTATTCCCTTAAATGTATTTGTATCAGCAACTTATGAGGTTTAAATATGTACACCCTCTAGTCTACCAGCCTATCAAAAATTCAAATATTGAACATTCTAATCAAATCATGCATGCATAATTACTTCTAAAATCCACTCTTACTCTGTTCACATGTTGTTTAATAACCAAACTAATTATAGTGTGTTTATGGTTTATAGTCAAGTCATGAATGCTGTAAAAAGTCTATAGGATTAACTTTTAAAGTATTTACCTGTGCGTAAGCCTTCGGTGACTAATGCAAACAGCAGTTTGTTGATCCTGTGCAACACAGACCTTATGGCGACTACATTTCATCTTTAAACATGGATCTTTAGCCGGATCTAAAGCTAAAAATAATTTTAGAAAATTGTTAACATTTATCTAGAAACAGGCAGTTAAGAAAAGAAACACACCACACATAAAAGCCACCACATATGTGGAAGGGTCTTGGCCTGCTGCTTGTACAGCAGGCCAGACTGAAAGGCTGTGATTGTCACCAGTATAAAATGCAGCCCACTCAGAGACAATGCAAAATGAAGCAGTGCAAAATTCCTTACCCTATCCACTCCCTCCTGATCAGCATTTGTAACAAAGGCAGTCAAAGGCTGCTGGTTTTTACTGTAGCTGAAACCACTTTTTTAATATTAGAATTTGCTTAGGACTTCTGGGAAGTTTGCATAACCATTATCACAGACTCATAGAATTGATAGGGTTCAAAGGGATCTCTGAAGATTATTTAGTCCAAGCCCTCTGCCAAGGCAGGAACCCCGTGCCATTATGTCATTCAGAGTATCAAATTTCCAAAGAAAGCAATCTTGAACTGGATTCTGCTGCTTACAGCTCTCCATTTCAGTCATGTCCTTTCTAAACAGAATTAGGTTTGTGATTTTTATAGTTCAAAGGCCACTGCATTTCTGAAACCATAATAAAACCATAAGTCATAAAGTAATACAAAACAAGTCAGAAAGGCAAATGACATTTGATCAGGAGTTTGGAACATCTGTTCATTCAAATGTTGGCTCCCACATTTTTAAAAGCTGTAAGCTGGGATACTAATAGATTAAATAAATATAACTATAGCTATAACTATAAATAAAAATATATATAAAATGTACTTCCACTCCATCCATTTCTTGTTGTTCTTACTATGAAACAGTAACATCTATTGAGCTACACTGCACTGTAATACTTCAGTAACTCATAAATGGTGATGGGCTGTTCCATAAGCAATTTAACCCAACCCAGAAAAGAGGAAAAGCATCCATCTGCCAAATTCTGGTTTGTTTTCTTTTTGCTAAGAAAGTACCCACCACACCTTCTTAAACAATTTCCACTTTCTCGCTGCAATCCCCAAATACCAGTATTTCTACCTTGAAAGAAGTTTCCCTTTCTTATTAAGACACAATTGGGCTCTTCTGACTCAACATTAAGTGCTGAACAATGACATTGTCTGAGTTTACTGAGCAATTATAACAGAGACAAGATTTAAGTAAAAGAAAAGTAAACTAAAATATGCAGGTGCATGGCTTGTATGAGTCCATCCTTAAATACTAATTCTACCTGCAATATTCTAAGTCTCTTATTTCTGCTTCTTGGGTTGTTGTTTTTTTTTTTTTTTTTTTTGTAGCTGGTCCTTAAGTCATTAATCCACAGTCATCTTTGAGCTACACTTCAAACCACAAATACTAATTTCTGGCTCTAATAATCCTGTTCATTACATACCATTAAATTTGTATAGCATATTTCCTGAGTAACCACGTCTACATGACAATACAGAAAAGTTTCTGTAAATCTATGCTTTCAAAAGAAACAATTGACTTCTCCCTTCTCTGATATCCGTGATGTCTTCTTGGGGTTCCAGACTCAATTATTCTACTTAAGTTTAATGCCATACACAGGCTAGCCCCCACCCCCCAGAAAAAACCAACAACAAAAAAAAACAACCAAAAAAAACCCCACAAAACACAAAAAACATACTAGTAAGTTTAACACCAAAGCCCTGCTTAAAATCACTACTGAAAATGCTAAATCATAAATTCACGAATGAAAGCTATGAACAACTAGAATGTATTTTTCTGTATTCATCTTCACTTTACCATATTACTGTCAGTCTAGACTGGTATTTCAGAAATGCTGTTTTCTACATTTGCTTATAAAATATATATTTGTGTACATATTTTCTGAAAGTCATGTTTCCTCTGTTCTTCATGATCAAAAGTAAACCTTTAACCACACTTCTACTTAAACTGACATGATACTAACATAAGGCTGACTAACCATGTACCCAGGAAACAAAAAACAGGATCATTAATTAGTTGCAGTTTTGACACATAACTTTGTGGTGTGAAGTATGATTAAATATAGTCTAAGCAGTGACTCTGACAGTATTATTTCCTTCTATAACAATATATTCAGCTGGCCAAAACATAACATCATACCAACAAAGCAGTAGAGTCATTGAATCATTAATATAATAATAATTCAATGCAGACAGAAAAGAAATATTTCGGTAATTACAGCATAAGACATATACAAAGATGAAATCCTCTTCCAGGTATTTTTATTTATACAACAAACCAGTCATAAAACCACAATGAGTCATCCAAAAATAAGTCTGATTATAACAACTCTAAACAACTAGGAAGCAAATCCAGCAAAACATGACTGAACTAGGATAACAGATCTGGAGTAAAAACTAACAACAGCATATTCAGTATCCTTCTCCAATATACTTCAGATTTTAGATCCCATGTCAAATACTTTCTCTTCTTAAAGTCACTTAATGCACTGGTCCAAGTCCCTCTTCCCAGAATGTTCTCTATTGGAGACACTAAGATAGCAATACTGGAATATGATACTAGCATATCTTAAAATAACTGCTCTGCAAAACTGAATAGGTTAATGGAATAAAAATACATGAGAGGAGAAATCTGAAATCACATAAGGATGCCGAGTTCAGGGGCGAATGGAGCAGATCATGTAACTTTCCATTCCCACTGAAATGGGTATTTCTTATCCCAAGTTCTTGGGACTCTGAAGGTGCTTTTAAACAATAAAAAAACAAAAAAATCTAGCAAGCCTTAACATGTTTTAGACAGTGTTACACAACTTTATAACCCTGAGATGGTACTGTCACTCTTTGTCTTTTTGACAGGGAAAACATCTAGTTTACTGCTGGAATCAGAATGACTTTATCCCTAGAAAAGAGTTAAGATTCCATTTAAAACAAAATTTAAAAATATATATTTCAGTGGAACTCCATGAGATTTGACTAGGAAATCAAATTAGAAACTGACTTTGAATGCATGATGACACAAAGAAGTGCTGCATTTTGATAGCTTTATCAGAAAGATAGCAAGAAAAAGAAATCAAGAATTGCATTGAATGCTGATGCTCCATTAGGTTCCTTATGTATTTAACAGGCTTTTTCACCAAAGATTGTTCTAAACCAGATTGTTTGGAATTCTGTAAAAAAATACATTTTGGTATAGCACCCATTCACAAACAGCACCTTTTTAAATGAAAGGTAGTGATAGGTGTTCACTGGTAAAGCTCTATTGCTAGAAATTAGTTGTGCAAGACAGGAATATCTGCAAGGAAGCCACTTCCTGGCCCTATTGTTGATATCAGACTCAGCTGTCCAATATCAACATTTCTGTCCATTTTACTCCTCTAAGAATGTTCTTCAAAGAAAATTTAACATCTTACAAAAATGGCTTATAAATGTGGCTGATAACATTCTGTGCACACACAGAGTGTTCGTTTCATTTGCTATGAAACAGAGAAGTTGAGGTCGTTCAATGCTCATGGTCTTGCTATTGACATTAATTCACATCACGCAGTGACCTGCTGGACTTCTCCGTCAGATACAGAAGTCTTTAGTCACCTTAAACGTGATATATGGCCTCCAATTTTCCAATACATTTTTGTAAAAATTTCTTCATTCCTAGTTTTAGTGATGCAGAAGTCACAGGAGAATGTATGGGTCTGGACACATTTTTTGATAAGTTGCCATATCTTATAACAACAAGGAAGAGACCAAATAGATACGGAATTTTTGAATGTGAAAATGTCAGCTACCTGAGGGGTCAATTCTGCCTAGACTGACACTATAGCTTAACAAAAAGATAAAATACAGACAGAAATGTTGCTAGGAACTTTGAAAAGCAGTGCAGGCCTTTCTCTTCATTCTTTCAGTATCACATGCTGTAGTCAACCCTATGCTGTGAAGTACACAGGATCCAAATTTTATTAATCTATTTCACACAATAATTAATTTTTAATTTGCTTTTTAAAATCGGTGAACTTATGAATTGCATTAGTCATTTTCCCAACTTTGAAAGGACTAAAAAAATTAGATATTTATGAAAGCATAGAAATGGCTTGCCTTTTTTTAAAGCCTGTTTTACTTCATACTTGGAACAGACAAATGGAAAATTTTCATTGAAAATGACGACTAAACCACAAGAAAAGCATCTTCTGCTGGGGAAGAACTGGACTTCTCTTACAATACAGGGACATATCTGACTATATATATCCACTCTCTACATGGTGTCATAAATATCTTAAACTACTATAAAAATGCATAAATTTATTCTTGGGAAAGTACAATTGATTTCATCTAAGCATGTAACTCAGTTAACTCTGGAAATACATGGCATTGAGCCTTTAATTCCTCACTGCATCCTTTAGAAACCCCTGACAAAACATGTCTGCTTTACCTGAGCTCACTCAGACTTGCACTGACAACACATATTCCTTTCAATTTCTGCTAAAATACGCCACTATGAAACAGCACAACGTTCACGCCAAAAATATCACAAGTGTCATAATCCCAATGTGTAGCCATTTACGTATCCCTCAGAGCTATTTCCCTCAGTATAAGACAGACATCAATCTGAGTTTTCATCTGATTCACATCTACTAAAATATCTCATAATTACGAAGGCTAGAGGCCTTTTTTCCATAAATGAAGTGAAAATGTAGATTGTACAGCATAATTATATCATCATTTCAAATAGTTGATTGTTTCCACTATGGTGGGGAGACTCTAGACATAAGTAACATGTATTTAAGGCTTGCCAGAAATCAGTTCTTATTAGCAGCTATAATGTATCAGCTGACTTCTTAGAAAGTCAGATACAACCAGCTTCTAAAGATGCAAGTATGATCTTAGCTTCATTAACTTGGTGATATTCAGCTTTATTCAGCTCCTGATATTCAGAAAAGTGTGCTTGCTACAGGTTATTTGCTTATATGCCTGCTTTACATTTGTCCATTTATTTGCTTAAAATGTTATCAAATGTTGTGTTAATTAAATTTCAACAAGCTTAAAAAACAGCACTGTCATGACAAGTATTACAAAAGTATAAAATACTTTCTATCATCCATTATTTCTCTAAGAACTTGTAAATGAAAAGCAATTTGCTCTGCTGAAAATATACGGAACAGCGTTAAGATCATCTGGTGACTTTATAGATGGATATGGACTTATTATTTTAACATGTTAAAGAAGCATTTAATGTTTAAAAACATCAATTACGACTAATGGATCTATTTATTTATAATTCAAATTTGGATAAGCAATTCAGCAAAGCTATCATCTCTTTTTTAAGTTAATTTGCAGCTAGCACTCCAAGAAACTGACAGTAGTCAGAACATAATTTTTATTATTTTTATTTGGAATACAACAAAAAAATCAAGATTAGCAAGACACAGCATAAGAATCCTCTTAACACAAGCTCTGTGGCAGAACCACTATTTTACAATTTGCTGAGTAGATTCTGCCATGTTCCTAATATTCCACTTCCAATAAAATGAAAGGGGAAAAAGCTTAAGGACAAAATTTTCAGACTTAGATTCTATTTCCTGCCTCCAAAGTTTGTGATTCATTTCTGATGGGCAAGATAAAAACCAGCTAGACGTTTTGCTTTACTACACTTACCAAAACTTAAGCTATGTTTTTTAAGTATCCCATGAGTGGTCTAAATCTTCTAGTTTAAAAGGCAGGTCTGACAACTTTGCCTACTAAGTTTTCACATTTGATCATGGGGAACAAAAATGTAAATCATCTATAGGTTTTAACTAAAATACCAATAATTAGGTCAAAAGCCTTGGTTACAACTTTAGGCAGACAAACACCTAAAAGGAAATTACTCATATTGCCTGCTTTGATAAACACACTATTCCTGAAGATAGCTAAAGTGCCTTATTTATCCATTTTGAAGGATGGTGATTCTGACCTCCTAAAGCAGAATTTCTCATTGAGAAAAGCAGAATCCCAGCACCACAGTTTCCAGAAACAGAAGCGAGGAGAGTAAGGCAGATCACGTAAACACTCAGCTGATATTGTCAGCTAACATGGAATCTTCATATACTGATGCTTATCAAATGTTTTGATATCTTTATTATTAAACTCTCATTTGAAATCTTTCAAAATTAACAAATATTACAAATATTACAAGCTGTAGCTTCCCTAGCAGAGTTTTTAACTGAACAAAGTTTATACTTAATCCTAATCATTTACTCAGGTTTCGGGCAAGGATGTGAGTATGGCTGGGTGAGTGAGTGAAACAGGAATCTAAAACTTTTCTATCAAGATTTTAAAAACAGTTATTGACCCCAGATTTCTTAAACATTGAGTGTTAATTACATAAGAACTTCAGGCACAACCCTGAAATCTTACCATTCTCTCACAATCCTGTACATCTAAATGCAAGAACAATGCAGAAGCTACTAACAGAAATTTTATATGCCAGTGCCACACTGCAACTTATATGTCCTAGGATGTATGTTATTTACTCACTGTAAATTAAAAATTACTAAAGAGTTATGTATAAGTCAACCAGAGATAAAAAGGATTACAGAGATAGACAAGGAACATCTCAAATATGAAATTAACTAAGAAAACAGGTTTTTAAATATGATGAGGCAAAAAAAATGAAAGCTGTTCCCAAAAGTCAGATTTTAACGTTTAAAATGTGCTTTAAGAACTGTCATTCCTCTATCCAAGGGATAAAAACTGTGCAGTCTTTTTTTCTTCTTTACATTTTTTATTTGGTTGGTTATATTAATGGGATTTATTAAGGCATTTCTTTTTCCCTCACCACTAAATAGCAATGTGTGATTTCAAATTTCATATTCTTAATAACTACCTCTGTTAGCTATTTTACAAGCTTTCTTATTAAATTCCTGTGGCAAACATAGGAAAGTTCATTAGGCAACTAAGTAAACCTGTAAAGAAGCAGCAGTCCTAGTACACACCAAAACATACTAAAGCACACAGTCCTCAGGAACTCAAGACCATTAAGAAGGACATCCCAGCACAGAAGACAGAAGTAGGAGGACTTTAATATTAAGATATTTGCAGGACTAAACTTCAGTACGTTTGTGAAATGCAAACAAACAGTTCCACACACCCTTTGTTCAGCATGGTGCCAGCTTAAGAAGCTCTGGCACTCCACCTCCAGCCAGTCAGTCATTGTAGCCCCATGCCATAGTTCTGCTTTTCTGATGTAACTATTTGTAGGTCTGAATGGCTACTAAAATCCATGATTTAGCCAGGTTAAAACCAAAAATTAAAAAAAAAAACCCTTTTAATTTATCTTATGACAATTCAAGATTTGATGACTGTACAGGCCTAAAGGGAACACATAAAGCAAGGGTGGCAGGGGAGCAGGTATGAGTGGTTGAATTGTTACTGAAGACAAGCAAAATCTCATATTATGGGCTGGGCAGTTCCAAAGTATACCGCAGTAGTGAAATTTATTAAAGAGAAATAATAACCACTAAAGCACAGCATCAGATAATAAACAAAAAAAACCCCATCCATTAAAGGTTTCCTCAGACATCTACAAAAGATCTTTTCAGGCAAGGGCTGGTTGAAAGTAGTACGAAGAAGTGGGAATCAGTTCAACACAGGATTTGATGTATTTTCTCAGTGAACAGGATTCTTAAACATACCCAAATACCTGAAACTGGAAACTATTCACCAGATTACAATGTTGACTCAGATGAAGATACAGTATCTTTGTTGGAGGACACTATGAATTTCCAAAAGAACAGAACTGAAAAGCTGTTAATATTTCATGATTATTTACTATTAAGACTAAACTGTATTTAAAGTGATATAGATTACATCTTAATTGCAAATACTGAATTTTAACTTGAAAATTATGGATATATATTTCTAGTTTAAAAAACACAGCTTTGCTATAAAAACTGTATCATAACTGCACACATCAAATGTAGCAAAGTTAAATCTGCATGACTGCTTTCACAGTCTTCAACTAATAGATCTTTATTAAACTCTCTTAAGACCCCCCAAGGCTTGCAAATGAGTGATTCAAATGATTTTATTGACTATGACTCTAAATCGTTTCAGTTCATAGTACAGAAATGTACTCACAAATTACAGAGAACTGTTTGCATGTATTTGCATATCCTTAGTTACCCAAATTATTAGAGAACTAAGTAGATGAAACATAAAGAGCTAAAAGGCAAAGGACTCAAAAGTGTCTGAAATTGTTTCAGAATCTATTTCTGTTGTAAAATGGTATCTACAATACCTCTGCTGTAAACAGACATATCATATAATCAGATACTATAAAAGCCAAAACTCATTCAGTGGAATGGTTTACAAGAAATGTTATTAATATACCCACAAACCAACTATACCTTCAGGGTCTTCATCCTCCATGGAAATGTCATTTCATATTTTTTCCATTACCTGAAAATACTCCACTATTCCTCCAAGGTATTTCTATTGAGCAAAGGAAAACATCCTTTCCACTTTAAAATATTACACCAGTGTCTTTGTGTATGCAACTTTATTCAATAGCTGCACCCTTCAAGCTCTATTACCATCTGTAGTCTAAAAATAAAATGTACCTAAGCATTCCATACATTTTTGCATGATGTAAAAGTGTAACATGAAGAAAACATGTTAGCAAGTATTGTTGTTTCCTTTTAAACTGAGAAAACACTGATAAAACACACATCAAAGGTACTAAAATATTCAACTTGGAATAGTCCAAAACACAAAACATCCTAATTGCCTGTTTCTAAAACCACTTCAAATACAAAACCTGCATTTTAGCACTAAGCATGATTAATAGAACATTCAGATTTATTCCAACAATAATACCTGCTGCATATGATTGTTTATTAAGAATTCACACTGTGGTGTTTATAGAAAAATATAAACACTTATGTGTGTGTATATGTCATACAGTTAAAATATTTTAAAACTCTGTTCTATCTTAGATGTATATATGCAAACAAGTTCAATAGGAACAAGTATTGTTTGCACAAATGTCAGATGTTGCTTTAAGGAATGCCACTGGTGGATTGCAATGCAAAACCTAACATTTTTCCATCTTTTAAAATAACTTAAATTTTGCAGCCCAGGAGTAAATATTACTATATATTTTCATAGTAAGAGCTAACCTCCTGGAATGCTCAGAGATATATTCCCATATAACTACTCTCACCAATACTCAAGGAATTATACAGATCTTTCTACATGAGCAATTTTTACATACTTAGCCATATCAATGTAAGAATGCCTTTAAAAATACACCTAATTACAGAGGAGTGAATTAAGACACTATTAAGATACTTGGTATCATATGCCCAACTACTGATTCACTGAACCACTGACTTTTCAAATATTAAAAAAAAAATAAAATATTAGCATTAAGATTTGCATTCAGATTAATGATGCATTAAAAAAATAAAAAGTTATATTATCCATATATAGTAAATCTACAAAATCTTAAGAAAGGTTTTCAGAATCATATAAATCTTAGGAAAATAATAAGTATGTGTAGACCTCAAAGATATGTCTGTATGGCAAGCACTTGTTCCTCAAAAACACTACCTACAAGTTAATATGGATCTTGGCTGAAAACAGTTTGAAGGTCCCCATATATTGCTGAGTTTAAGCAGAATATGTATACATAACATAATAAATTAGAACATAATAAACACAGTGAGAACCCATTTGTCTGACTACTACTTGTATCGACAAGGAGTTACAACTGTAACAGGTACCTACACAATAGCCTAAAAGACAAGGGGTGAAACAGGGTAAGAGTATTTGACAACTAACAATCTGAAAACACAGACAAAGTTTCTACCACCACCTTTATTACAGGTAGTCATTTGGCATTTATGCAGTTTAAAGGTCTTCATATTTGTTCCTATACAGATTTCAAAACTTCCAACTATTTGTAATTTCATCATGTAAAGTTGCTATAATTTAAATAAAGAAAAATATTTCTGTAAAAGCACTAGTAATTCCTACGATCCATTGGTTTCCCAGAAAAAATATGACATTTGGTAGACCTGGACTTCAGATCCTTTAATGCCAAAAGATTCTTTGTTTATTCCATACTTTCACAGACTTATGTGCAATTTTCTGAAAAGACAAATATTGATAAAAGAAATAACACACTGATAAATTAAGGATATTAATTATTTCTCTCCTGGAAGAACTTATCTGCATGTATCTTCAGCAGTATTACTACAAATTTTAACACAACACACGAGAAGTTGCTACTGCTCTTGTTCAAACATCTTTAGTGAGCAACTTTAGTCTCTTACTGGAAGTTTATGTCTCCGTTTGAAAAATTTGTCTTTCACTTAGGAGTTTCATGTTTTCACGGAATGACATTTACAGAGACTATCAGAATGTACACCTAAAACTCAGTTGTTAGTCTACCAACTCTCACTTTTTCCCATTTTAAGTAATATGAGGAAAAAAAATGTGTTGAGATTGTCACTGCTGTATGTCTTTTACTGGCAAACACAGGGAATCATAAAAGATCTGATTTCTTCAGTAAACAGTGAAGATTACAATCACTTCTAAGGAACTGACATTTACAAGATTGCCATGCTTTTAAGTGTGAATGGTTCTTCCTGCAAAATAATACCCATGATCACTTTTTCCATCTGATGAGAGAGACTTGAAAGTATTAACAGCACATGGTACTTCCATAGTTGTATTTTATTCTCATGAATATTTTGCTATGTTTAAAAAAGATCATTTCCCATTACTTAAAAGTAAGAGGAAGCCAATTCTGCCATGATGTTGACTGGGAAACCTTTTCCTACCTTTTAGTATGTCTTTCAAATCTAGTCAGTAATGTTCTTTACAGACTTTCAATAGAATAACAACAACATACAAGTCTTTGATTAGTAAAGAATATCTGTATGTCAATTAATCTAAAAAATGTCTACTACTTGAGAAACCGTAAATCTTTTGACATATAGCTCCATTCAATATCATTGCTAAATTCAATACAAAAACTGTAGCCATTACTGCAGGAAAACTGAAAAGCACTGGGAGGTAAAAATACCCGACACTGTTTAAATTATATGACTGTCAAATTAAGACACTGAGCAAAATTTACATTGTATTCGATTCAATGACTTCTGACGAAAGATTTTGCCACCAGTAAGTCACTGAAGTATAACCTATTGTAGTTCCCATACTAAAAAGTTGTTTTATCAAAAAACAAAGAAGAAAGGGAATAGACTAAAGGTTCTTTGTAGTGAAGTAATAAGCCTGCTTCTTAGATGAGGTACTTTACCAAAAGAAAGGAACCTTATTCTCTGAGGAGAACATTTTCCTAATGTACTAGAATAAGAAGAAACACATGGTCTGCAAAACTGTCATGTTCTAAAATATTCAGTCTGCCATAGATCTAAATTAATATTTACAAATTTCCACCATACCAGAAGAGAATCACCACAATTCATAGTAGTGAAAACAACTGTGACTATTCCTGTCTCCCATTAACTGGCAAAACAAGACAGGTGCATTCATTTAAGAAATGAAGGCATTCCTTTTCACAGGCTTACTACAGCCATCCCGAATTAAAGAGACAAAGGCATAGAATGTAGTGGAAAGTCCATCTCCAAGAGATGTGGTTGTAATACAATATAATTCATCACAAATCTCCCTTTAAATTCAGTATCCCTTATGGAAGAATTTCCTTAAATTGAGTAAACTTTATTTTTGCAACATATTTTTATCTCAGTCTCTTGTGTACAAGCCCCTACATTGTTTCTTCATTACATTTCTGTCACTAGTATTATCAGAAAAGACAAAGACACTGAACAGCTCCTTGTAGCAATGACAAAAAATAAAAACGTATCCAGAGTCTCAGTAGTTTCACAACAGTAGCCCTACACTTTGAAACAACATACATGAAGTGGATTATATTGACAGTAAACATTAAGTTCCAGTGCCTGGGGAGGGAATGTTTAATGTGAAAATTTGCTGCGGTTGCTCAAATGATTCTAAGGCTGTAGCATTCTCAAAGCTCCATCTGTGTTTTGCCTCAAGACAGATTACTTGAACATGACAGAGACTTCCAAAACTGTTTTTCTAGATCTTGGTTCATCAGAAAGATTATAAAAAGAGACTTTCAACATCTTAATTTTTTTTAACTGCAAAAGACAAGTATCAGATTACATGCCTGTTTTTCCTCGAATGCCCTACTGGAAAAACAGCAGTGCATAGGGTATACGCAAATAAACCAAAACAAAATCTCCCAAACCCCAAGTTTGTATAAGGGAAACTTTAAGCTACTTTGGGAGCTTCCTAATGCTCCCATCTCTAATCAATGAAAGCTTGCAAAAAAATCACAGATGAAAGTTCATGATTAGGCTGAATTTCTGGCTCTCTTTAAATCAAGCATTTGAACAGGGAGAAAATTACATAGATTATAGAATTTTCAACAACAGGAGCATAATTGCTAATACTTAAAATTTTACCCCATACAAAATGACTACTAGCAGAATCTTACCTTGATCAAATGGTTTACCGGGACTCCATGTACGGAAATAATCATCCTGGAGAGGGAGAAACAACCTAAATTTAGTAAAATATAAAGACTCAATGTGCACATGAAAAACTCACAGAATAATGAAAGACATAAGATGTGTACCAACCTCTACTTCCTAGAAAAGGCAAGCAGTTAAGGGGAAAAAAAGGGGGGAGAGAAAAAGATTACAGTCATCATAATGGGACAAATCACTCAGAGAATAAAACAATGTCATTCAGAGGCATTTGTACTCATTAATTAAAAATGCTACTTAATGTTACGTTCTAGCACTTAAAATAGAAAAATATTTCTCACAGTACTTACATAGGTAATAGAATTTCTAACACTGTTTTTAAAATCTTACAGTAGCTTTCCTGTACTTTAAGGTCTAAGATACTGCTTAATTTAATTACATTTTCCATGAACGATTTTTCAAAAACCAAAGCTCCAAAATAGTCATCAACAAAATATAGCTATGTCTTAAAGAATGATACATGGATTTTAGAAAAATAAATATTCTGCCATGTAGTTTTCAACTGCATCAGTCAGAACTGTCATTAAGTAAGTCTAATTAGCTGTTTTCTACAAATCATTTTCCTAAACATAAAATATCCTCCTAATTATGTCATCAGCTATATTAGACTATAATTTCAAGAAGGAAAAACTTGAATTAAATGAATTGCTTTCAAGATTTTTAAGAAATTTTATTAACTACAGATTCATAGCTGATGTAAATAAAGCAATCTGCACATCTCAGATAACAGGTGGAGCAGAAAAATTACTAGAATCATTTATTATGTCTTATTTAACTCCTTATTCTCTAGAATAAAACATTTAAAAGTTTGTACCAGGCATTTTAACGTCTGCATAAATCAAGGTTCACAAACTGCATTGGGTGTATTGTCACATCCAGGAGTTCCACCCCACTCGCTTAAATATCAACAAAACAGCCATAAAGAAACCCAATTGCTATGAAATTGCAACCACTGGGAAAATGTGATTCTCATATAGCTGTCAAAGCCACATAATCATAACTTCAGAACAATCAAGCACCAAGCACATCTTCACAGGAACAAAACACTCTCTGGGTTTTAGTAGTTCAACAGTCTTACCACAAAGGGGATGAGTTGGGGGTAAAGGGGAAGGAGTGGTTGCAGCCTAAACTGTATTGCAATTCTTATGTTTTATTAGCATAAAAGTTATGGAAATGTGTGTTTTTAAAGAGGAAGAAAGAAATGAGCAGAATCTGGAAGTGCAAAGTAGGACCACAGTTCTGCAGCAATACGTATGCATTCCTCTGATGTGGCAGAGATTAACAATCAATAATTTTTTTTTAATTATGTAAGAGAGAAGCACAAATTACAATTATGGCAGTGTTTTCCAACTGTACCCCTCCTAACAGTAACTATGGAGATGTTATTCCTACAGTGGTGTTCTGAAGAGGTTTGAGACCGCATTGATGCAATGCTGTTCATTCCATGAACCACATCACATCACTGGCAAATATTTCAACTCTTGAAAAAACATAGAGGTGCCAGACTGCCTTTCCATTTCTACTAAACCAGTAATGCTCACCCACAAGAAGCCTATTCAGACAATATGCTTATTTTTAAAATGGTGAAAACTTAGAATATATTAGGAAGAATTTCTTCACCAAAAGGGTATTGAGGCATTGGAACAGGCTGCTCAAGGAAGCACTGGAATCACTGTCCCTGGAAGTGTTCAAAAACCATGTAGATGAGGCCCTCAGTGACATGGTTTAGTGGTGGAATCAGCAGTCATGGGTGAATGGACTTGATGGTCTTAAAGATCTTTTCCAACCTAGTTAATTCAATAAAAAAGCTATTAGAACAAAAGAGCAGTCATCCTGAGATCAAAATGCCTTCTAAAACAAGGCATCCAGCATTATGCTTAAGGAAGAACATAGGAGTGGGGCTGTAATTCTCTCTAACTGAGAATTACACATTCTCAATTTGGCCTCAAACTAACCAGACAATAAATAAATTCTTGTTCATCTCTATACTGCAGGCAACTTCACAGATCCCAAATACAACACACCTCAGGCTTTTCTACAAGTAAATCTTAGCTGACCAACTTCTGACTACAAAGCCACTCCATACCATTCCTGTTACCCTTTCCTCAATCATTTCCAAGTCTATTTTTTTAAAAAAGGTATGACTAGAATTACATAGATCATTCAAGATGAAATGGAACAACACATCTACACATCACACTGTAACACTGTTTTGTTCTGTATTCCCCTCCCCATTAAGGCTACCCCTCCTTTTTTTTTTTTTTTTTAGGTTGGGGGAAGTGTTCTGGGTTTGGTTTTGTTTGGGTTTTTTAAATTGTACTATGGTTTGAATGGATTATGGTTTACATGAAATTTTCTATCTTAAATCCAAAACATATATATCCATATACCGTATTTATCTATACTGATTTTTCTAAGGGCTAATTTTTCAAATCAACTGTTACTTGAAGAAAGTCTTTTACTGGGCATGTTAAAATCTTTATGTGCCTCTAACACCAACATAAAACAGTTGATTGATTCTCAGATTAAGTAAGGAAATTGCTTCAATAAATTGCAGTTCTACAATTTTACATATATTTCTAAAGCTATTTAACCTACCACATGTATAAGAATCTGGCTTCCTGTTACATTCAGACCTTTCCTGATCTTCAGTCAATAAGAGTTTGATTATTATAATGTTCAATATCCTCTTGAGAATGTCAAGATGATTATGCAATTTACAAAGCCTCAATTTTCCTAGTTTTAATATAACATTAAAAACAGAATGAACAAATACACAGTTTACAATGAGGCTGAGTAGCATCACAGCTCCAGCCAAACTATCTATAAATGCAAAAGCAATGTCTCAGGACAGAGGCTATGACATCTGATTTTCTTCAGAGGCTTCATTGCCTTTGCCCTGAGCATGTTAAAAGGGCAGACTGTAAAAATACACAGAATAAAGTCTCAGATCTGTCACAGTAGCCATACTGCTTTTTTAATGTTTTCTAGCTAAAGGTATACATGCATTTGAAATAGAAAATTCATCCTTACTACTCTCCTAGAAACTACATGAAATGTCAATAATTCCTTCAAGTCTCTCTGTCTGAAAGACATATAAAGCCATGTATGATGGATTCCAATGAGTTTAATATCCATGCCTTAAAATTATGCTTGTTTAAACATTATGTTCAGTCAAGGTCAGTGTTGAACTGTTTCTAAGTACTGAAGTTCATGCTACAATTACACATGCACTTTCAGACCAATAAATATTTTTAATGACAGCCTTAAGAAAAGGATTCAAAATGACCAAAAGCAGTTTAGTCAGAGAAGTTCTATTAAAATAAATAAATAAAAACATGATATTAAAAAATATTAAGTATTTTGTCTTGAACACTTCTATTGCTCTTTTTGGAATTCTATATTCTTCTACATGAATTATTCTCGTCTCATTCTTAAAAAACAGTACAGTAAGAGAGAAAAAAGCTCACTGAATAAAAATCATATCTGACAGTGTAGTTATGAAGCAGAAGTTTTGAGCATCCAAGATAGGAAATTAATAGGATCATATTATTGTGTCTTGTGTACAGCTTTTGTTACAGAATTGTATTAATCTCTGCAGCATTTTCTGTAGATGCTGCCATATACAGCTGACATGACATTAGATTATTATCCAACAGAAATCTATACTGCTAAACATAATGATACATGGCAGACACAATGAGTCTGACTCAGAGAACAGCAGGTATCCTCAAGCTGGGAGGGCAGTTTCCTCACAAATATTTTCAGACCAAATTGACCTGGTAAAAAACACACCCGCAGATAAAGAAAATCCAGCCCTTGTTCCGAGTTCGCATTTCACCTCTAGTATGGCCTATACATTAAAAGCCTATATATTAAAAGCAAACCTGTTTTATGTCAGAGAACCCATTGAAATTGAAGCGGTTTTCTAAATTTATAAATACCTTTGTATTTTATCCAAATATAACTTCACTGCTACAGAACAGGTTGTACAGTGTATGACTTATAAACTACCAATTTAGGGAAAAGTTTAATAGGCAACTGTTCAATGTGAGATACCGCTTCATACATAATGCCCTTTTACAAAAGAATACTTCTAACAGTTACTAAAGCAGGAAAGATACAAGATTTCCTGAACTATATTCAATACCAAATTGAATGCTGCCCATACAAAATTCCACTCAAGTTGTAAATGATTAAGCAGGATGTAAAAAATAAAGTTTACTGCTGGCCTCTCTATTCATACACAGGGTGTGGGGGTTTTATTTTTTATCAAAAAATAGCTACATGTTCCAATTTGTAGATGTACATGAAATCCTATTTTGACAATTTCAGAAACAGAAGTCTTTCAGGCTGCACATGCTCCATAATATAACTTAAAACCCACAGTATTAGATTGAGATTTTTTTCCTTGCTGCCATTAGCTTTAAGACTATTATGCTGTTTTTAATTTCAAGGAGCTCTTAATCAGTTTTCTATTCCATTTCTTCTATCTCCATCTCAAGTACATACATCTGTTTTTCATCGGATCTGAAAGCTCTTCACCTCTTTTAGGCTAGGTCTTTGCTATTCAGTAGTTATGCTATTTTCAGACTCCATTTCAACAAGCCAAATGAGTTGAACTAATAGTCCAACACTGCAGCTTTCCACTTGCCTCCATCTCACTTCTCCAGCAGACTTGAGCTCACAAAATTATCTCTCCTTCACATCTTTCCACCTCCCCAATAGCAAAGAGTTTGACTCATCTGCACCAAACCTTCCCACAGTGACTCTGTAACATGTATTTATGTTCTAAGTCTCACTGAAATAGCTCTGATAGGGGTGTCACCCAATAACTGTCCCAGCTTCATTCCAGTGCTGGAAAAAGAAAGTTGGCATCAACAGTTTGCAGAAAGTATTTTTCTACTTAGGTCTTGCTCTAGCACCATCAGCCTAACATCAGCGAGATTGACATTACCATGCAGAGCCAAAAACTGCTGGTCACATAGGGAAATGTTACAGCAATTAAAGAATGAGACACCACGAAAGCTTCCATTGTATGGAAAATTCACCACTCCTAACTCTGCAGTTCCCCCAAACAAATGAGGGCCACAGGTAGCATACACAGAATAACTATGATACTCCAGCTACATCTAAAGAGAGTACTACCCCGAAACATAAATCATAACTGGGGATGGATAAGCTGCACCATGACAATGCATGATGCTTGTGTACTAGGAAATTCTTTGACCTGAAATCTGAGCCAGTCTGGAATTCTCATCCATGGTACAGACATGCTCTTCAGCAGCATGTGAATACTCCCCTGCCTATCAGATGCTGCTTTTCATCTCTGCTGACCTGCATAGATATCTGATCTATCATAAGCCTTGTAAACACTGTTGTATAAATGTGGAGCATTAGTTTAGCCAGTTAACTGCAGGAATGTACACTCAAGGAAATAAGGTAGCTATCACGCTCCTCAGCACTCTATTTACTATCACAGCATCTCACGTGTCTCAAACATCTGTGAGGGCAAAAAGCCTGGACAGACCATGTGCTCTGAAACACTTTCTCCTAATTGTCCCAGACACATTGAATAGGTTGCTTAATCTGTAGGACAATATGAACATACTTTATGTGATACCACATAGCTGAGGACATGAAACAGAACTAGGAAGAGAACTAGTTTAGGGAGTGCAGAGACTGTTTGTATAGCAGATTTTTTTGCTCTATAGTTTCTTCTCAGCAGGATACATCACTTCTCACCAGCTGAGAAATCTCTTATGCTTGTCCATGAAGCTACCTTTGAGGATTCCTTTCCAGCACTCAAAAAAGAGGCACAGAGCAGGAACCCTTCTTTAGTGAATCAAAATTTAAAGAACAAGCGACCAGATTTATTACCTGGACTGAAGAAATGAGAAAAAAATACTCAGAAGATTTTTACAGGCCAGCAGAAAGGTGACTACTGCCATAATTGACTCCTTTCCCCAGATTAAGTCTCCCATTAGAAATACAATTAGTTTTGCAAAAACCAGCAGAAGTAATTCAGTGTATAAAGTACCTCAGACACAGATACATGTGCACTCTACATCCAGTACTTCTGGGAAGTGGTCAATCTTTAAAATCAGTTTAGTAAGTCAAAAGAATTCATATGAGGAAACAAACACCAGAATACTGAACCACCACAGAGGCAAGATCAGCACTACTTCTCTGGTAGTAAAAAAACCTCAACAACTGTAGGCGAGACTGAGGCTTGCTGCACAACTCCTTTCTTGTTGTTTGGCACCTAGCTTCCCTGAGTGAGGTACTGGAGTGACATGTGGAAGGATGCCAGTTTGCTTTTCAGTGCTCCAGGGAGGCTGATGTCAGCTTCCACTGCTGCTCCAAGCTCCTGAGCCATGTCACCCCTGAGGCCTGCATTCACAGGACTGGCAAAGCACAATTAGCATCAATAGCTGCTTCCAGCAACTCTGGCACTCAGCTTCCACACTCAATATTTATCCTGCTCCCCTTCTTTGACTCACACTTCTAGTACCATTGATGAGACTGGGCTAAACGCCACCACTTTTCAGCCCTCTCTCCCTCTATTTCACAGATCTCATTCAGTAAGATTTCTGTGAAGGCTATTTGGTACTAGCAGCATTACTAACAGCACATCTGAATAGCACAGTAATGAAATCATTTGCCAAGAAATACCAAATGCTTAATAAAGCTTATATTCAGAAATACTGAGAAAATACTGAAAAACATTTTGAAGAGAAAGGAATTAACATCAAAACATGAATCCTGCAAGCTTCTAAATCCCAAGAAAATTTAAAACATTGTCTCTTTAAAAGTGCATCTCATTTTCCATCATGAATAAAAAGCAAATTAACCATTAAATTAACCATCTTTTAACTTTAAACACATATAAAAAGTTTTGACCATGTTCCTATTAAGCTGTCAAGATTCAGCCTGTGAGGAGGGCTTTAAAACGGGTTAGACAACAGGATCTGTAGTCTATTAAACCTGAGAGAAGAGTTGAAAACAGGCTGCATAAGTGAGATTGAAGGCCACCTGTGGGACTTCCACATGCCTGTTTAGAAGGCCTGCTATTCAGTTTCCTCGAATGCCCCTTCATTAATGGGAAAGTTCCTGGCAACAAGGGCAAAACCATGACCTCTACATACAACGCCACGGTCCAGAGGACAGACAGTCGAGATTGTCTGAGCAGTAACAACTATACAGAGAGATCAGATCTCATCTTGGGGCTGGAGAGTATTTACCTAAGTGTGTTGAAAGAGATGGCCAATATGATTGTGAGGCTATGGTTTGTATCTAAGAAAAATGGTTGACTGTACCAGGGAGATCTCTGGGAAGTGGGAAAAAGAGCTAGCATCTTAAAAAAATTAAAGGTAAGAAGTTAGATGCAGGGAACTACAGGTGAGGCAGACTTACTCTAGTCCTTGTAAACATCAATGGAAAAAACCCTCTTTGAGTCCTTTTCCATCCACATCCATTCCAGACAAGAATAAATACTCAGTGCAGACCCACCAAGGATTTGCAGTGCTTCACCACCCAAACTGCCTTCTACAATGAAGCAACAGTTTTGTGCACAAGGGGAAAATGGGGGCCATGTTGATCAAGAAAATATTGTTCAGTGGTTTTTAGCATACTCCATATTTAGAAACAAAGTCAAAAGAGACTTTTTTTTGTTGTACTACATCAAATAGTGACGTTTTTGCCTTGCAGCAGAGAAAGCAGGGTGCCATTTTCAAGGGAGGCAAACTGCATCTTTGCTCTGAGGCAGTTCATTAAAAGAACACTCCTAAACAGTATCTCATGCAGAAAACACCATCTTAAGACCCGAATGCTATGTGTAAGGGAACTCTACAAAAACAGGGTCAGTTTGATTGACACAGAGAACCACAGAAACAAAATTCAGAGATAAGACAATTTGCCATTTCTAAGTCTTTTTCACGTCAAACAATCTTGACAGTGGGACAGCAAGTGATCTATCTTTCAATGAAAGAAGTACTTTTCTGCAGCACTACAAACACAGCTCATGTACATTGCCATTGTACTTTGTAATGCACCTGCTTTTCAGTACAGATCAGTCATAGCTTCATTTTTTCATTTAAGACTGAGTGAGAAAAGCTCATTCCTCCTTACAATATCCTGAGGACCTCTATCATTCTTTATAAGCATTAGTCTCATAATTCCTGATGATGGGCTCTTGCTGAGTGAAGAATAAACCAAAATGATTTGGGATAAATCACTACTAAAAATCAGAACATTCACTGGAGTATCAATTTTGACGCTATTTGAAGCTTTGCCTGCTAAAAAAAGGGTGGATGGTAGACTGGCTCAGCAGCCTACTTGAACCAAATGTGATTAATAAAATTGGGAAATAAAAATGTCCTTCTGCTTCAAAGGTTGCAATATTCCAGAAATAGCCAGGGCTCATGTAACTGATCTGCCTTCCCCCCCTCCCCTCTTAAAAAATAAATAATTCAGTTATGAAAATTGTTGCATTGTGTTCAGGACAAAAACCCTAAAAGGTGTGAAAGGCACAAAGGGCACAAAGACAGAAACACTTTAGCTTTGAAGGGTCTTCTTAGTGTCTAAGAAAGGTATTTGCAAAATCCTTGACCCTTGCTCAATTTCTAGAAAATATTTTTCGAACCATATCTGAGGACAGCAAGAGGCAAGAATAGTGCTACTCATCAGCTCTCCTTCAGGAAGCTGAAAGTTTCTGTATTTTTAGCACGTCAAGGAGACCAACCTGCAGTTACAAAAAGATACTATACTTTTCCTGCTGTTGCTTGTTTTTCAGCCTGGAGAAAATTTATTGCAAAGATAATCATAAGGTCTGCCATAACATGCCAGCTGCATGGACAGGATTTTGGTATGTTTCTTCCAACAGGTAGTCACTTATGCCAAGGCACAGAACAACCTTCTGGTATAACTCTCATTGCCATGGAGACAGAGAATACCCTAGTGTGAAAAGAGACCAAACCAGAAGAAACTAAAGGGAAGAAATTAAGGAATACAAAAGATTATGAGAGAGGCATTACAGAACAATTAATATGACAAAGCAAGTAAGTACAGATGTGGCAACAGAAAAGGGGATAGAAGGAAAACCACAGGTCTACTAAGGACAATGGAGGCAAACTGTAGTGCTGCACAGATTTTAAGAAGTAAAGCAAAGCTATGCTGAAAGAATTAGTACCTATTTTTATATGATCTGTACCGGTGTGATTTTTATTTGTAAACAGCTGAGAACGTCTTAAAAAAAAAAGGAAAAAAAATCCACATAACAGATACCTGAACTTGGAATCTGTGAAGACAGATACCTGAACTTGGAATCTGTGAAGACATAAGCTGCACTTCAGAACCTCTAATTAAACCTGTGATAGAGATATTCATTCAACATTCTTTGTGAATATTAACACTGCATGATTATCTTTATATGTGTTCATTATAGTCAAGTCTATATAGCTTATACCAGATGGGGTACAAAAAATACTACAAATTGGGTAGATCCACAGACAGTAAAAATATATAAAACCCATATTGTTAAATTAACCTGAAACAAATCTATATGCAAAAACGAATTTGTTCAGAAATCTAACCATTATACAACTACACCCTGGTAAAACATTATTTTTCTTAAAGCCAAACATAATGTAAGCAAACTCCTCTTTGATTCAAGATGGAATTCAAAATTTCTCAAGAGTTTTGTCCTAAATTCATCACTAAAAAGCATCAAGTTCAATGAATTTTTATGCCTTCTTGCTCCAAGTCACCCTGTCAAGATTACAAAATTTACTGATACAATTGGTAATACAGAAGCCTAAAAATATCATATGAATCATCAAATCTCATGAGTTAAACATTAAAAAACTGTATAAAAAGCAATCACTACAACTGCTGTACTATGGATGTTAATGTATGAACATGTTTAACATACACTGTCTTTTTATTTTTAATCAACTAAAAAGAAACTAAAAAAAAGCAGCATGCACCAAGCATACTGTGAATTTTAAACAGATAACTCATTTCAATAAGATCATCAAATTCTTAACAATAATTTTTGGCCACCGATTTATTGCAACTGGATTTTATTGGTTAACATACCTTTATAATATTTCAGGTATTTCATTCCAGTTATTGAGAAATGTTATTATAGATATCCTATAGGCCCTGACTCTGACATATCTTGTTTAAATGTCAAATACCTTCTCCAAGTTTTTAGGGAAACTCTATTGTCTTCTAGCAAATAAGTAGTAAGATACCCAATCAATCTAGCAGATAATGAGATAACTGATATAAATTATTATCATAGAATGGTTTGGGTTGGAAGGGACCTTAAAGATCATCTAGTTCCAACCACCTTGCCATGGGCTTGGACACCTTCCACTACACCAGATTGCTCCAAGCCCCATCCAACCTGACCTGGAACGGGTCAGCCACAGCTTCTCTGGGCAGCCTGTGCCAGTGCCTCACCACTCTCACAGTAAAGAATCTCTTCCTAATGTCTAATCTAAATCTTCCCTCTCACAATTTAAAGCCATTCTCCCTTGTCCTGTCACGACATATGCTTATAAAAAGTTCTCTCCAGATTTCTGACCCCTAAGGGATGCCCCTCACCACCAGTCTCCACTTAGAGCCATCAACTGCAACCTTCTGAGGGAAAGCATGTGGCTAATTCCTTTTTTATCAAGCAGTCCATCCATTAAATCAGTGCCTCTCCAGTTTAGAGACAAGGATGTCATGTGGGAAGGTGTCAAATGTTTTGCATAAGTTCAAGTAGATGATATCAGTCACTCTTGCTTTATCCACCAACACCACAGTCCTGTCATAGAAGGTCACCAAATCTGTCAGGCATTATTTACCCTTAGTGAAGCTACGTTGGCTGCCACCCATCACCTCTTCATTTTCCAGGTACCTTGGCAAAGTTTCCAGGAGCATCTGCTCTATGATCTTGCTGGGCACCGAGGTGAGTCTTGACTGGTCTGTAGTTCCCCAGGTTTTCCTTTTTTCCCTTTTTAAAAATCAGGGTTACATTTCCCCTGTTCCAGTCAGTGTGAACTTCATCGGAGTGCCACGATCTACCAAATGATGGATAGTGACTTAGCCACTGAATCCAGCAGCTAACTCAGGACCCACAGATCCATCCCTTCGGGTCCCATGGATTAGTGCACCTCAAGGTTCCTTAGGTGGTCTCAAGCCTCATCTCCTGCAGCAGGTGGTTCTTCAGTCTACCAATCTCTGCTTTTACCTTCTGTGACTCAGTACAGCAGTATGGCTGGAGCTCTTGCCAGCTAAGACAGCAGCAAAAAAGTCACTGAATATCTCAGCCTTCTTCACATCCCACATGACAAGGTCTTCATTTCCTTCCAGAGAGGGCCCACATTTTCCCTAGTTTTTCCTTCATAACTGATGTGCCTATAGAAGATTTTCTTTTTGCCCTTGATGTCTCTGGCTAGCTTTAATTCTACCAGGGCTTTAGCTTTTCTAACCTGACCTTTGGCTGCTCAGACAATTTGTTTTTATTCCTCCCAGGCTACCTGTCCCTGCTTTCACCTTCTGTAGGCTTCCTTTTTATGTTGGAGTTTGTCCAGAAGCTCCTTGTTCATCCATGCAGGCCTCCTGGCATTCTTGCCTGATGCCCTCTTTGCTTGGATGCATTATTTCTGAACTTGGAGGAGGGGTTATCCACGAACATTAACCAACTTTCTTGGGCCCCTCTTCCTTCCATGGCTTCATCCCATGATACTCTAGCAAGCAGATTCCTCAAAAGGCCAAGGTCTGCTCTGCTGAAGTCCAGCGTAGTGCGCTTGCACTCTCTTCACTGCTGTAAAGATCTCAAGATCTATCATTACACTGTCATTGGAGCTAAAGCTTTACATTCCCCACCAGCCCCTTCTGGTTGGTGAGAAAAAAGTCCAATATAGCACCACTCCTTATTTGCTTGTCTATCACATGGAGAACAAAGTTACCATCAACATATTCCAGGAACCTCCTTTATTGCTTATGTCCTGCTGCACTGTCCCTCCAACAAATAGCAGGGTAACTCTTGCCACTATACTTCCTCAGGTGCTAGAGTTTCCATTGTGGGTAACAAATGAAAAACAAGTAAGTGTTGTTATACAATTTCTTATTTGCAATGTTTTATAACTTTTAACGGAACTTATGAAGCAAAGGCCAGTGTTTCCTCCAACCTGTTTGGAACCTGTGAAATCTGAGGTGAAACTGTGAAGCCCTGTCTACTTATTCACTTAAGAGGTCACTTATTCAAGTGTCAAAATGACTGAATTCCATTTCAGGATCTCAGTATATGTATGCATGCAAAAGGTGACTAAGTAGTATTAGTTTCTCTAGACAACTACATATTTGAAGTAAATGGTAAGCTCTGTCCAAGTCCCTTATGAAATAAGATCCCATACTTAAGGGCAAATTAAGCTGTATCATCACCTTTTATGTTTTTTCTTCCTCTTTTAATAGAGATTAGAAATCGCAAGTCAAAACTCTGACCACCCGGTATGAAACCAATGCTGAGTCACTATGTGCTGCTTTACAGACTTCCGGAACACAAACATTCCATTTATTATCTGCAAATGCAGCTTCTTATTGAAGAGAGGAAGACATAAGCACTGTGAGGACTAAGTAGTTGAGATTCAAAACGTAGAAGGAAACCCATTTTAATTACTGTCATTTGGGACATTATTGCTATCTTTGTCTTCTAAGGGAGAAGCTCATTTTTTTAAATGCAGTTTGTAGCTCAAGAATGTATGTAGTCTGCCACTGAATTCCACTGTCACTGTCCACAGACAAAACAGCAAAGCACAAGACTGAAAATATTACTAGCTCACAAAAAACCATTAGATACTTTAAAACAGAAATAATACTAAGATAGAAACATTCAAAACTTCCCCACAACGCGGAGGAAAGATGTGAGGAATTGCCTTTCTACGCTGCCAGCATGCAAAGCGTTTTTCAACATGAGTAGTTATTTAGCTACAAAATCTATACCCATAGAAAAGATCCTGCAAAATTCCTTGGAATGTGCTGGGAAAGGCTTAAACCAATTTCCAGTGTCTTCTGTGACTCCCTTCTGCAGCCATTCTATATCTTACTAAGATCTTTACCTCCATCACTTTGGCACAAACCCGGAAGAGTCAGCAGCAGGTAGTACAGGAAATAATCAGATGGGAAATGGACTTTTCTTTCCCCAACTCAAAATTGATTGTATGCATATATATTCATATAAGTGAGAAATATATACTTATTTCTGTATTAAACAAAGACAATACATTGGTGATGCATATATATATTTTCCCCAAATCAGCACTAATTATACACAGTTCTGGTGGTACTGGCTTTTTCAAAACAGGTTAGTTATTATTATTTCATAATCCATAATCTATTTACAGACCAGTATTAATATTTTCACCACTATTTTTTGCTGTTTCTGCATTGTCCATTGAACTACAGCAAAACTGACTATTTATTTTACAAGTGATAATTTTCAGCAAAAGTACTACAGCATAGTACTTAACAACAGAACAAGGATGTTTATAAGACAATCTGTACTAAAATTTTAGCCTGTATTTTAGATTTAGACAAAATAAAAAATGCTAAATGAACATTTTTTAATTGATCATTTTAGCTATTTTACAAGATCAAACTTGCTGCTATTCCCATCTTTCAAAAAATATTGATGAAAACTTAAAAGCTCCATCAAAACTGTTTTGACACTATCTATTCACAAGGAACAACCTATTTTCGTTGATGGAACCAATACGTGTTTCCTGTTGGGTTTATCTATGGATTTAATTATATGAAATAAAGCATTTCCAGTAACAAGAAACAATGTTCTTTGGCCTCATTATGTAAATGAAAAAAATACAGCATTCTCCCATACAAAGGAAAAAAAATAAAATAGTAAAATCAGCAGTTAAACACACTAAACATACTGATAACCATAGAAGAGAATGAAAATTACTATCTCCTCAGTTCTAATCAATCATTAGGGTCCAGACTGAAGGCAAATCAACAGAAAAAAAAACATTTTGCTGGAACTGAATATCTGCAATTGCTAGTCAACTACATGGTCTCAACAGTTCACAAGATTGATAGTCACAGTCCAGCGAGAAACAGGTTCACAGAAGAACATGTAAAGGGTAGACTGAAAGGTTTTAGTGTGGAGAAATTAAAATTTATTTTACTGCTGTACCCAAATCAAGGCTATACGCCATTATATTAGATATTTCTCAAAGTTTATAAGGCCTTGGCTCTGTGCACCTAAAAGAATTGCCTTGAAGACTGCCTGGGGGTTTTTGTCTGTCTTAGCTTGACTGAGGGAAGTTGACAAACAAAAGAAAATCTTCAGCAGCTGAACAATGAAATTACAGCCAAGTAGTAATTGTTCTTGAAACTGAAATCTTCTTTAAAGAGGTCCCCAGGCAGTAAAGTCTCAGGCTTGGCTGTTTTTTACTCTCAAAATTCCCTGTGTGTTTGCGTTTATAGGGAAAGACTAGTTGTTCCTTTTAAGTAATGTTAACAACTTCTTTCAAGATTGTGTTTTCTAGCTTCTGTAGTTTGAGAGTTCCTGAGCCACTTGAAGGGGTGGGCGAGCCAGAGAAATTGGGTAGAGGCGCAACCTTCAAATGAAAACTAGATGGAGCAAGTTGGTGAATACGGAACTGTGGAAAGGACTGCTTCTGCATGCAAAATGTTGAGTGGCAAATTAACTGACTGAAATTTGGAGAGAATGGGAGAATTAATCAGACCTGTATAAGCTTAGTGGAGGTCCTCACAACACCAAGACTGTATGAGTGTTTTCTTTACTGAAATCTAGAAATTTAGGGTAGCTAGAGACGCATGAGAGACAGGATTTTTTATTATTATTTTGTGCATATATACATATATATGTGTGTTTTATAAACACAACGCAGATATAAATAAAGTTCACTGCCAGTCTCACATCAATTTCCATGTTATTTCTTAGTGGATACAGCTAGCACCCTTTCCCTTGAGAGTGTGTTCATCACCTAAGTGACCTTTTTTCCCACCCAAAGCCACACTTTGCTCACCAAATATTCCCTGCCGCTGCAATATGCTAATTTTCAAACATTAAATAGAAAACACTTTACCTGAATGAGAAAATACTCACTATAAAGTTTAAAAGCAGTAAACCATCACATTTTAGTACCTTTTAGGAAGGATGCTAACATAATGAAAGGTATTTCCAAGGATGATTTTAACTTCTCAAGTATTAAATAGCTTGTAATTTTTTATGTATACTCAGCTTTACTTTACCTGCTTTTGAAATTGTATCTGTACATGCCCTATAGATATAATGCTGGTTGGGGTATTTATGATAGTTGAGTTGCTTTAATTTCTAACAGACAGTAGCAGTTTCATCAGTAGATTTTAGATTACTCTGGAAATACAATCATAATTATGCATCTACAATTAAGAAATGTAAATAAGGCGTCAGAAAGTTTATTGAACAAGTATACGGACAAGAGAATGCTGGTGGGAAAAACTATATTCCAAATAAGTCAGTCACCCCTTTTGATTTGTGGGATTCCCAGATTTCTTGCCAACATTAGAGACGCACAAATTTAGAAAAGTGAAGAAAACACTAGATATAACACATAGATTTCATGGTGATATGTTACTTATTAAAGCCAAAGTAATGTACAGTATGGCTTGGGAAAATAAATTCCATTATTAGACGCATTTCAAAAGATCAACTGCCTCACAGAAATGAAAGTTAAAATACAGATGAAAGGAATTTCACAGGTATGCCTTTGTCAGTTTAAAGAACACTAAGTCACTACTTAGAAAAATATTTGCAAGCTTATGTCCCCTGTGATTAACAAGAAACTTAGGTTTTAGTTAATCTCCTTAGGATATGTACTTCACAACTACAAAATTCTTTACGAGAATGTGCCCATCTTTATCACCAGTAAGGCTTGGGCTCATTCGACCTACATTTAAAGTGAAAATTAAGACTAAATTCATAATGCCATTAATTACTTCACCTACTCTGAACTTTGCCTAATCAGAAGTAATGTTTTCTTTCCAAGAAAAGTTCTGCATTCATTAACAGAGATTAATATAGCACTATGATAGCTTTGAAATAAATCAGCAGAGGTTTAAATCTCAAAAAGCTTTCTGATGTTCCAATTTCTCAAACAGCAGTTCTAGCATGACTTTAAGTGTTTTTTATTCATCCCTTAAGAATTATCTATCTTGTGCCATTTCTGCTCATCCTACTTGCTAATATTTTATAAAAAATTTAAAAAAAGTTGATAACACCTTACATTCTTATTACTTTTTCCCTTGACAAGAGCTATGCTAAAATGGAATTAACAGGAGAAAGTTTAAAGTGCTTCGAATTAAATGCATTCTAGTGATACCAGGTCTATAAACATGACATGAAGTTTAGGCTGAACCCTACTGACACTGAAGTGACAAAAAGTTTACGAAATGTTGATATCCCAAATAAAAGTGAATTAGTTTTGAAGAAATTGCATATTTTATTTTCTAACTTCAGCCACCATGCCTGTGTTGGGATAGTTAAGGTTGCTTGGATATCCTAACCAGCCGTGGAAAAGTCCTATTTATATATGACAGGTGTCACTAAAAAGAAAATAAGATTTCCCACATCAAGTACATATTGCCTTTGATACTTTGTATACTAAACTAGGATGTATAAGAACTATTTTATCAAATATTAACTTTCATAACAAGAAAATACGAAAGGAGTTAAAACACCCTACCCACTAGCATCAGCAGAAGCCACAAAATAGGTGAGACACAGCAGCCTTCCTCTGTCTTTTGAATGGCAGGTGTAAGTTTAGTAACATCAGGGGTGGCAGCAGAAAAGAGGGCTCAACTTACTCCATCAATATTTCCAGGTGTAACATGCAATCTCTGTTACGTGACACATGCTTTCTCCTCCTGCCCATTCATTTCCAGAACAAGTGATCTAGCCCCAGTTCTGGCTGTGCAAAGAAGCCCCTACGATACTCTTCTCTTAGACACATAAATGTACTACACATCCTTTCTGCACACACCACTGTGCTTATTTATACACACCTTATCTTCATTTTATTTTCCTAGCTTGCACAACTGTCTCTCCTATGCGTATATATAGACACTACCCTTAACTTCATCCTTAACCTCTCTATTGAGCAGAGATGATAGTACGTACAAAGCCACGCTTTTGTACCATATAATTTTACAATTGGTTTTAATCAGTTATCTGTCAAATCTGCTGCACAAGAATAGTCTTCTTCAAGGAAATTAATGAAGAATTGTTGTCCTCCAAAATGGCTATCTTCTATTGTTTCTAAAGAAAATAGAGCCATTAGTCATTTTTGTTAAGAGCAAAGGCTGGCTTCATTTTCATTGTGTATAACAGCAGCTATTCAGAAAAAGTGCAATATAACATGCAGGTCTCTGTAAGAGAAAGTTATTTGTAAGCCCCTAAAGGAATAACTCTTACTGATGAAGCTTAAAGAAAATAGAATGAAATAAAGGCAGTTCAATAAAGGAACATAGTGAATTTTAAGCACAAAATGAGTTTGAAATATCTGCATTATTCTTTTATTAGACTCATTCAGGACAATAAACCAGTATGCCACCAAAGGCTGAATTTATTAAAATAATTATTCCTATATACAATTTCATTTCAACTCAAACTAACTGACCCATTTCTTATAGATCATTAATGACTGCATTATTTTTAAATAATATATGATATCTTCACATGCAGTATAACATGAAGTTCCTGCTTTACCTGAAATAGCTCCAAACAAATTTGGCCAGCAGTGCCACAAAGAATCTTCACAACACATCCCCTGTACAGCAGGAAAATGAGGAGCTAAAAGCAGGCCATTTCTAAATGGTCCTCTAAACATGTCAGTGTCTCTGATCACAGACATCTTGAATTTATAACAGGACAAAGTTCTACAGTGAAAAATGTCAGCAAAGACCAAGCATGAGTAAAGTCTCCTTCCCTGTTTTGGGATCAGACTGATGGTAGAAAAGCTACCCTGAATTTGGAACGAGAATCCAATCCTTTGAAAGTAAAAAGTCTATCGCCAGCAATCCTGCTTCACCAGCAGATTACTAGATTACTAGTGTAATGGGCACTAACATACACTGTCATTTATTTTCTCCAAATTCCATTTACTAATCACCTACTCTCTACCCAAATTTTCTATCTTTTAAAATTTTCAGCCTTTTTTCTTTAAAAGTACATTTTGCTTACTTAAGTCTTTTGATATATTATTCTATTCTTTGTTGTGTTTGGTTTGTGTGGCAAGGTTTTGGTACTGGGGGGCTACAGGGATGGCTTCTGTAGGAAACTGCTAGAAGCCTCTACTAGGTCCAATACAGCCAATGCCAGATGCCTCCAAGACGGTCCCACTGATGGGCAAGGCCAAGAATATCAGCAGTAGTGGTGGCACCTCTGGAGTAGCATATTTAAGAAGGAAGGGGGGGTGTAGGGGTGGGTGTGAAACACCTATTCAGCCAGAGGAGTGACAATATGCAACAAAACACTTGCGGACATCAAGGTCAGTGAAGAAGGAGAGGACGACATGCTCCAGGTGCTGGAGCAGAGATTCCCCTGTAGCCCATTGTGCAGTGCATGGTGAGGCAGGATGTGCCCATGCAGCCCATGGATATCCACGGTGGAGCAGATATAGACCTGCAGACCATGAAGGACCCTACACCAGAGAAGGTGGATGTGCCCCAAGGAGGCTGTGGCCCCAGAGCAGGGTTCTGGCAGGACCTGTGGCCATGTGGAAAGAGGAGCGCAGGCTGGAGCAGGTTTGCTAGTGGGACTTGTGACCCTACAGAGGTCCATTCTGGAGCAGCCTGTTCCTGAAGAATGCACACTGTGGGAGGGACCCATGGGTCCACAGGTCCTATATAAGACCAAACACACTCCATAGGTCCTATATAGGACACACACCCCATAACAGAAACAATGCTAATTTAGGTGGAGTTGAAGAAGAGAACCATGTGAATATCTTGTTCTATTCAAATGAAGTGGTGCACAGTGAAGCAAAAAATACAAGACTGGAACTAGAGAGAGGGGGAATGCACTATGCCAAAATCATTGCAGAGTAAATCTGTAAAAACACTGGTTTAGTGATAGAGCCTCTAGGGTTTCTCCATACCTCAAGGACATCAGCAGGAATATTCCACTGACTTCAGTGAGACATGGTAGATTATTAAATACCTAACTGTCATTCATTGATTCTACTAAAGGCTTAGCTTATTCACATGAAAACGAAAAGCTATGCTTACCACAAAGATTGGGTCGCATCTGCAAACTGACAATATCAAATTCCTGTTAATGTTACAGTAAAGACGAGAATCAACACAAATGGTTATTCAACAGTTAAAGAAATTTTGTCATCCTCCTTTCATAACCTCGTTGCACCCCTAACATCAACCTCCTTTCCCATCCACAAGAGCATTCTGTTATTTCAGCTCCTCAGGTCCTATGGCAGGTTATTACAGCCTTTAATCTCCCAACCAAGTAGATTCGGTCCTTGCTAGGATGACTGACAAAGAATAATCCCAGTTGCTGCAGGAAACCCTGCTGATGCTTCAGTACTTGACACACCAAGTCAGCACTGAACTCACAGCGAAGCAGTGTATTAGAAAGGACTGTGCTGCTAGGAGCATTTTTTTTCTTTTATGAGACTTCATACTGAAGACTTGACTATTTTACTTAGGCTAAATTCTTGGCAGTTACACTTACAACTGGCATGATTCTTTACACGCACACACACAAAATATTGAAAAAATTGAATACTAGCCTTTTTAGTGTCCAATTAGGAAATCACATTCTGTATTCTTGAGATTTCCTTGTTTCAAAATCAGTGAGAGCATTCAATATGTCTTAAAATAGAATTACATTTCTGAGCACTAGAATCTGCTATATCCTGCCCCAGAATAAAAGTAATTTCAGTGTTACCAAATGTTAATCATTTGTACAGCATACAGTGAAATTTATTTTGGGATCTTTTCAAACAGAACGCAATTTGTGAACTTCAGCCTCTTCCTATTTTTCCTTCCACAATTAGTTTGTGAATTAAGCCCTAATGCAGTGCTCTATTCTGAGAACGAAAAGAACCACAACTGTCTACACTTCCTCAAACAGTGCTGTCTTCTCTGTTCAGACATCTTCTGTAGTATTTTACTGATGCTTCTCTTTGTTAAAAGCCTAAAATGAGCTAAAAGGATATAAAATAAAATTAAATGTACTTTTTAGAATATCTCTAAACCACAGTCTGTATACTCACCTCTATTCCTGTAAGAACCTCAACAGTATTATGCTGAAAAATTCTGTTAAAAATCACCTCATCCCATTTTTCATTTTACTATATCAGTTTCTAAGCCTAGCTTTCAGGAACATTTCCACATAGACTTGACCTAAAATCCACGTAAGCCAATAAAAGCTTTTCCAAAGATTTTCCTCACCTTGGAACCAGGCTTCACCATTAGTTTAATCACTATTAGGGGAAAAAATAAAAAAAAAAAATAAAAGTGAAGAGTCACACTTAAGGTACGCAAGAAAAGAGCCTCTGAAAGTACAAGCAATTATAATGATCTGCTGAAATGGTAGTTTTCATACATCCAGCATATATCTAGTTGCATTTTTCATACTATCCCAAAAAAGTAACACAAGAAAGAATTACTGATCCTTTAATAGCAGAAATAGGGTGCGTACTCTTTACCATTACTTTTTATTTAACACAGACCATCTGTATTCAGAGTTTACCTAATAAATATCAAGTAGCACAATCTGTCTTATTAAAAGAAGACTGACATTGAACTATATTTACATCACAGAAATTAAACATATTCTCCTCTTTCCATTTTACAGTGATGTCACTATGGAAATTAAGTATTCTTCTAACCAAGATTTATTAAACATGGGATACCAAAGCCAGTAAGATATTAGATGTATCTGTCAGTACAAATTTAGATTCCCTGCTCAAGTAAAGCTTGGCACAAAGGAGACTGCTCTAGCAGAAAACAGCAATGACCTCCCATTTCCAAATAGGGAAATAAGATTGCAAATAGAACGTCATAGATAAATAATTGTATTAGTTTCATTCTATTTTGGTTCTAAATGAGGTACATTATATAAGTGGAAGGGGAACAGCACTTTCTCAGTCCATGTGTCCTCTTTGCCTGACCTTTCCTTGAAATGCTGACATTAATAGTTGACTGTGATTTATCCTGTAAAGAGCACAGGTTTTGCAGTTATCAAGTAGAATGAAAGAAGGTAACAAATAAAAAACAGAAGGACTTTAGTAGTAAAAATAGCTCTACTTGTAGCGAACGATGGTTCAATGCAGCAGCTTCAATGTTAATGGCATTTTACAAAAACTTATCTAGCATAAAACTAACATACTTTAATACATTGCACATATAATTTTCTTTGTCACTGAAGTTGTGCAATAAAAAACAGTTGCATATCAAGACAAGGGATCAAATCCTTAGTACCTTTACTGTGTGTCTACCTACAAGCTCTACATATCAGGTTGTCTCAGTTATGGTGACAAACAAGCAGTAGCAGAATGTCATGTCTGTCGATGTACTAGTTATAAAACGAAAACAAAACAACGTACCAAATATCTGAGGCAATTTCAATGCTAACAAGAACTACAGTTAACATTTATGACTAGATTCCAATTCTCTTCTTCACTCTACTGGAAACGTTCAGTAACAATGCACTTAATATATAAATTGCAATAATGGCTGAAGACTACTATCATTTATTATCCCTAATGCCCTATATGTGCCATCTTCCTTCTGCTCAAAAGAAAAACAATAGCATGAAAGGCCACTTGAGTGCATTAACATTTGAGTTCATTTCTTCTCAGTGATACTTTAAAGATAGATTGAGTTCTCATTTTCAACTATTCGTATTTTGCCAGGATCAGTTGTAGTTTGCTACAATGGCAAAAAATAAAATGTTTTCCAGGTCAACAGCTATGACCTTCTACACTGGACCAACAATCTTCTCCATTAAACACTTCAGAGACCCTGTCCACTTTGGACTATGAGGTCAGTTGGGATCTGGAGCCTTGCTCCAAGCCTCTGCATTCAGACTCCTATTTTCTCTATGGACCTTAAAGTACTGCAGGAAAATCATGGTGCCTGTGAACACAATATATTCTCCCAAATCCTCTACCATAGCATCTCTCAGGTTTTAAGAGAGATGCTTCAGTAATTCTGGTAGATCCAGAAGCAGATGACACTCCACTAGCCCACCTCAAAAAAAATCCAGGGCCTGAGATTTTTGTTTTCCTCCCCCTCCCAATGTCACTATGGAGTAAAATCAAAAACAAAAAAAAATAAATAAATGAAACGAATTAATAAATAGATGCCAGCTGCTTCAGGAGCAGCAGAATTAAAACAGTTAAAAGACTCAGAGGAAAAGTATGCCTCTAAGCTGCCCTCCTGAAGAAGGCTTAACAAAAAGTACTGATAGAAGAGGTAATACTCTTTGCTATTAAGATCAAACAGGCATCTTTACTGTCATGAGATAGGGAAATTACTACAACAAAACCACTGTGCATACAGATAAAGGAAGAAAGTAAGACAGGCCATAACAGATAAGGAAACTTGAGCCAAAATGCCCAGAGTCAAAATTAAAACAGAAAAACAGCAATGAAAAAAAAAATAAAAATTGTCAATGCATTTTTGTTTGTAATCATAGTTAAAAATCAAGATTAAACTGTGATGTACTAAACTTATAGGTTTTCCACAAAAATCTTAAGTAACATTTGCTGCTGCCAAACGGCATGAACAGAAAACTACCTTTGTAAGATATAACCACTTCTCTATCTTTCACTCTATACTTATTTGAACTAGAAACTAAAAGCAAGTTGCTAGTTTAATAGTGACACTTCTGATAATTTCTGAATTTGTAAACTAGCACATGTATCTATGTATGCATGTGTAATGTATACATACATATTTTTTCCTAAAAAGCTTTCTGCAATTTAGTTTGTATAACTATGTATCATTTGTGTTACTTCTAAAAAGAAACTAAGTTACTTATTGTATCATTCTCTCTCAAATGTTTCCTATATTCTGCCACTCAAACACATATTTTGAATTAGCAAAAGACAGAGCATCCTGTAAATTTCCTCACCAAACAGTACCAGACCTAATACTTAAAACTTTCAACTTACATTCACAAATTACACACTATTTCCACAGACATTTAGCAAACCAAGTTTTAATAGCTTCCTTGTAAATTATACTTCAGAAGTAAAAATAATCTAGGTTGGAAATGACCTCTGGAGGTCATCTAGTCTAACCCCTGCTTAAAGCACGTCGTTAAAACAGGCTGCTCAAAGTCATGCCCAGGTAAGATCTGTGTATCTCTAGGGACGGAGATTCCAACTCTTGGTCTGGGCAACCCATTCCAGTGTTTGTTCACTCTCGGAAGAATTTTTTTCCTTTTACTTAATTAGGATTTCCCATGTTATAACATGTCCTTTACCTCTAATCCTGCTCCTGTGTAGCGGTGATGAGAACAGGCTGGCTCCATTTTCCCTATAGAGTTATGTGATGCAAACTACATCTTTATTACAAATTTCTACCACATACATGGAAAGGCCTCAACTGCCTTTTAAGTGTATTCAATAAATAAAAGAATTCATTTCCTTGTCCTTTCTGGCTTGGCAGCACTGCTTTCAGCCATGTCAGGACCAACCCACTTGGAAATTTCTGTTCTCTTGTTACCTTCTAGATCCCATTTCTGTGCTTCCTCCGGAAGTGGAGAGTAACATATTTGAACTTGCCCACAATACCGTGTTGAGGAGACTGCTTTATTGTTAACACTCTTTTGACTTTTTACTCCAAACTCCTTTATACTAAGTCATCTTTAAGTTTTCAGATAACACTACAGAGTGTAAGAAAGACTTGACTTGATTTGCTTTGGCTCACAATGAAGAAGGAAGAAGAAACAATACTGCCCACTCTATAGATAAATATATCTACATACAGATTTAGTATCTGAACAGCTTTGGCTGATATTAGGGAATTTATTATCTCTGAGCTAGAATGTTCAGTTCCAGATTCTGAAGAATGTACAGGCAATAAGTGCTTTCTATTTCCCATCCTCCCACTATCCATACCATTAACTTCATTGCAGCTTTCCTGCTTACTGAAATATTAAGATTACTGCTGGAATATTTGCACATACCTACATTTGGACAGGTGCTTTTTACTGAGCTCTCTAAATCCACCCTGAAAAGCCAAATATTGAGGAATTATTTTCTATCTTACTGCCAACAGAAAAAGAAAAAAAAAAAAAGGTAATAATAATCTTCACTAAAACACTGCAGTACTTACCAATAAATACATATCTTTGAATAATATTTCATATCAGTTTTATAATGCCATGTTTTGTTTCTTACTAGGGAGTAGAGACAGTGTCTAAAATGACCAATAAAAACAACTGTATTTGCTAAACCATTTGATGGTTTAACATGTACATGCACACATACAAATTTAACAAATCACTTTCTTACCTACCTGCTTATAAGGTACCAAACCGGTTATTTTCCAGAAGTATTCTGAAACCACTGAAGTCCTTTTTAAAAGTTATTTACTGAAACCCATACATGTCTTCGTCACACTTACACAAAGAAGCTTTTCTTTCAATCCATTTACTTAATCCCAGAGTAAAATATCCCACATTAGGCAGTTTTGTTATGAGACACAGATATATACACACGCATTTATTAGCAACATTACTAACAGGAATTCAAGAAAAATGTTTCTCTGTTCCTCTTTGCAGATCATGTGTTTTATTTCCTAAATAAGCTCCATTTTAGTTTGTAAGCAATATATTTAAGTAGAATATATTTTTCTAGAAAGATTGAGGAAGAGGAGAATGAAATAGAATAAACAAACTAGAGCTCACATTAAATCATAAGAAACTGTCATCATCTCAAGGAAAGTAATTTTAAGCATAAAAAGCAAATGCTTCTTTGTAGGTAAGGTTAATCAGCTACTTTATAACCTCTCTTCAGAAGAAAACACCTGATTTGTACTTGAAACTCAGTAAATCTTCAAGCTGGTGCATTACTATCACTGAATACTTATTTCTAGTCACATAATAATGTGCAGTTTAATAAAAATATATTGTTTCATGCTATTTTTCTTGAAGTAGAAATGGATGCTATACAGATAACAAAAGACATACAGAAATGAACTTTGTGCTTGCAACAACTTGAATTGCATTGTTACACGACATATAGAGTACATATTTTCCAGCTGTATCAAAGATTCTACTAAACACAGAGAAAAAGAATGGCCAGAAGAAATACAAAGGCAGGACAACAGAAAGACACAATATTCAAGCCCCACTGATGCAAAAGAACTATCATGGGAACCAAAATGTCTAAGTATCATCCCAAGTAAAAACGAAGATAATATTACTTCATCTTGAACAATTTAAGTCTGAAAGAAGGAAACACTGAGTGTAACTTAAAAAAAAAAAAAATGTATATTCTTTATAAACAAAAACACTTGTAGGAAAATACAAACCAGTCTATTTTAAGAGTTGTACCATTTAATTTCTGTGTGTGTACATGTAACATACACTTGCACTGCTGTAGCTAAAGATACCACAGAACACCATCAAAACATGCTATCCCCATACACCAACACAACATACCCATAGCTGGGACATACCAAAATGTCTTTGCTAAAGAAAAGAAAAAAAAAGCCAACATAAACCACCACATCACTAACTACCAAAAACCTAACCATAGAAGACATTTAAAGGCTTATCAACAGCCTACTGGCAGATGTAAACTTGAACATAGTATCTGATAGCTTCATATGTTACTTCAGGGAACTACCAGAATCTACATTTCACAGAATCAGAAAAAGTTCAGGTTGGCAGGAGGCTCTGAAGACTGCCTAATTCCACCTATACTTCAAAGCAGGGCCAAGCAGAGCAGGCTGCTCAGGGATGCATTCAGCTGTGGTTTTAATTCATAATTCACTAAGACAACTTGCATGAAAGAAACTTTGCTGAAACTTCAAGTTTATTCTCTGCCGTTTACTCTTCAATAAAACATGCCAGCTGAATCAGTTACCTTATATTTTAAAGTAGCATCAGGCTTAAGAATTTAAACAGATTTACAGGTATGTTTACTTTGGGGTTATGCAACCTTTCTCCAAGTTTCACAAACAAAAAGCCCATTGGGGACTTTCCTCATAAAAATAATCTTTGTATTAGTCAGGCTCTTAATAGTAACATTCTCTTCAGGTATGACAACCAAGTGTATGTTCCATAAAACATGAAAATGTTAGAGTACTGATCCATCACTTCCATTTCACAAAGCATTTAACAGCTCTTTTGTGGAAAACATTTACTTCGATTAACTTCTCTAAGTTACACTCAGAACATTATTACTTCCTTCAAGTTAGAAAGCTTGAACATTCAAGAAGTGGAGCATTTATTAAGAAATAAACATAGAAGCAAGAAATTAAATCGCAGTACATGACTTGAAGTATCAACTACCTTCTCCAGAAGTCCTTCCTTTACATTCCTGCACTTCTGTGCCTTATTCAGTAACTATAGTGTATTCTGAAACATGACTGAAACAAACATAATGACTCAAAGCCCTTCGAAAGACAAGCATAGCTCATCTCAAGTTCATAGAAAACCCCTTTCACTTACTAGGTAAAAAATAAGTTACAGCCTACATCATGTGGCCACAACAAGGTGCTTGGTGACAGCCAGCATGGCTTCACTAAGGGGAAATCCTGCCTGACCAATTTGGTGGCCTTTTATGATGGGGCTACAGAACTGATAGACAGCAGTAGAGCAGTTGATGTCATCTACCTCGATTTGTGTAAAGCGTTCAACACTGTCCCACACGACATCCTTGTCTCTAAATTGGAGAGACATCAATTTGATGGATGGACCACTCAGTGGATAAAGAACTGGCTGGATGGCCACACACAAACAGTTGTGCTCAATGGCTCAAGGTCCAGCTGGAGACCAGTAACGAGTGGTGTCCCTCACGGATCAGTGTTGGGACCAATCTTGTTTAACATCTTCGTCGCTGACATGGACAGTGGGATTGAGTGCACCCTCAGCAAGTTTGCTGATGACACCAAGCTGTGTGGTTCAGTTGATATGCTGGAGGGAAGGAATGCCATCCAGAGGGACCTTGACACGTTTGTGAGGTGGGCTGATGCCAACCTTATGAAGTTCAACCATGCCAAGTGCAAGGTCCTAGACCTGGGTCGGAGCAATCCCAGGCACCGCTACAGACTGGGCAGAGAAGAGATTCAGAGCAGCCCTGCGGAGAAGGACTTGGGGGTGCTGGTGGATGAGGAAATGAGCATGAGCCGGCTTCAGTGTGCGCTTACAGCCCAGAAACCCAACGGTATCCTGGGTTGCAACAAAAGGAGTGTGACCAGCAGGTCGAAGGAGGTGATCCTGCCCCTTTATTCTGCTCTCGTGAGACCTCACTTGGAGTACTGTGTGCAGTTCTGTTGTCCTCAACATAAAAAGGACATGGATCTGTTGGAACAAGTCCAGAAGAGGACCATGAGGATGATCAGGGGACTGGAACACCTCCCATATAAAAATAGGCTGAGGAAGATCAGGGGTGTTCAGCCTAGAGAAGAGAAGGCTGCGTGGAGACCTCATAGCAGCCTTCCAGTATCTGAAGGGGGCATACAGGGATGCTGGAGAGGGACTCTTCAATAGGTATGATAGTGAAAGGACAAGGGGTAATGGGTTAAAACTTCAACAGGGGAAGTTTAGATCAGATATAAGGAGGAAATTATTTCCTGGTAGGTCAGTGAGGCACTGGAATGGGTTGCCCAGGGAGGTTGTGAATGCTCCATCCCTGGCAGTGTTCAAGGCCAGGTTGGACGAGGCCTTGGGTGACATGGTTTAGTGTGAGATGTCCCTGCCCATGGCAGGGGGGTTGGCACTTGATGATCTTAGGGTACTTTCCAACCCTAACTATTTTACGATTCTACGATTCTCTGTTGCATATCAACAAAAGGGCCAGTCCAGGTATCAGGTTGAAAACTTTATTTAATAATTTCTAAATGCTTGATTTGATAACTGTCATATTCTAAGGATCAGCCCGATATCTGTAAATAAGACTGAGAGTATTAATAAATTATTTATTTTTTCAGGTATTAGTGAAATTGTTTGGCCTATGTAGCACAGGAAGTCAGAAAAATAAATACTGAATGTTTTCTGGCCTTAAAATTATCAGTCAAGAACATTGCTTCTCATCCCTCAAACATTCACTACTTGTGTGTCTACTTGTGATATTTCAGGAACAGTATATGGAAACCTAGAGACTGCCAAGTGAAGAAAAAAAAATGAACACCCCCCCCCTCCAAAAAAACAACCACGTTACATTTACATTATTAGAAATACTTGGGAAAATACTTAAAAAAAGCAAAATTTGGACAAATGGTAGTCAATCTAATCCTTGTTAAATACACAAAGAGGGATTCTTTCTTTGTTTTTTTTCAGTTTCAACTAACTTAACAAAGCTTGTTTGCCACATTTCTTTGATGTTAGTGCATCATTCACTAGATAGAAGACGACATCCTGTTTCACTACCTAAGACCTCCTTACTTTTGGTATTTCGTTTTTTTCATTCTGCAGTTTTTTTCTAACCTTAGACACTTTAATGGTACCTTAGATACTTTACTGCTACTTAAGTTACCTTCATTTCCAGTACTCATTTTTGTTTATTCATCAGTTTTTTTCCTAATCTAAGACACTTCATAAACCACAGGGATGGCACTATGAACATTCAAAAGAAAATAAGACTTTACCAATACGGTGCGGCTTATTCAGACTGTGCTTAAGGGGCATCATCCTTGTGTATACCATAAAAATGCATACTTAAAATTCCACTGACCTGACCAGAATTGCTTTACCCCAGCTTTACCAGAGAAGGATCAGAATGATGCAAGAGTAATACTTTCACAGCTGGACTCTATGATCTTAGCAATCTTCTCCAACCTAAACGATTCTATGATTCTAAATAAATCACTCAACATTTTTAAACACTCCCACCCCATCATGAGAAGACAACTTTAAACAACAGCTCTCCTACATACACCATCAAGCAGATATGAATCAAGATGCCAAAACATTACAAGATTTGCAGCCTATTATTTCTTGGCCACATATGGTCCAAGCTCATTTAAATTAAAAGGAACAAAACAAATCAAAAGGAACAATAAAAAAAAAAAATCCCTCCAAAAAAACAAAGCCACCACCATTCTCCTCACACACTCAGCAACTCTTTGCCAGCCAACTTCTTTTGTGGATTCAGATTACTGCCACATCTGAAAGTTTCAAACGTTTTAGGTCTTAGGTCAAATTCCCTCTGATTCTAGCTGTATAATTCATATAAGGACAAAATGTGCACACTTGGACTGACAAGGCCGATTACTATTTCAGTTTCACCATCTATTTCAAACAAGTGTACCAGGAAAAAATTAATTCTTTAGGCAACTCATATAATACATGCCAAGCAGCAGTCCTTCTATCCCTCTGCAATGAACTTCAGTGCTCATTGTTGAGACCCAGTGTTTGACAGTGAACTCAAATTTAGCACTGACATCATGAATTAGATGCTGTCAGGCACAATGTTTCCTGGAAGACTCTTTCTCCAGGGTATTTCTGTTTTTTTCTTTTCCTTGGATATCTTGTACAATCAACAACAGCAACAGGATTTAAAGGACTACATTTCAAAAGCATCACTTCTTGTCTTCCCAAAATACAATGCCCACTTCTATGATCACACCTCCCCAGAAAAAAAAAAAAAAAATCATCACCCGAAACTAATAAAAATAAATACAGCAAAAACTAAGTTTGAAAACATCATTTAAAAAAAAAAAAAAAAGGCAAATGTGAAACCCTACTCATACTAAATATGACAGTCCTGCAAGATACTGAGATCTCGATAGTGAGGACAAAGCAATGTGAAATCACAAAAAGAGTCCTCCTTACACATATCTGTCACCTGATACTGTCTTTTTTTGTCAGCTGGCTCCTTTCAGTAATGAGAATGTTCTGTAACTCATTACCTGAATTTTGGACGTATACCAACTGGACCACTTGCAGAAGAAACACCACTCAACAAAATTAAGTAGAAATTTTATTCAGAGCAGTAAGTGGATCCACTGTTTTGCACTCTCTATTAGATGGAATTATCCCACAAGGTTACTGCCAAGAGAGAGTAAATGCAAGAGGAAGCTTCAATGTAACTTCAATATAACAGCATCGTATTGTAATGCCCATTATAAAAAAAAAAGCCTTATGCCTCCAGTGTTTTCAGTTCACTGACGAGCAGTTACTGGAAAAAAAAAAAAATTAAAACTACTGACAGTGACAAGAATCACAGCTAACAATGAAAAAGGATGAAGTTTTCAATACTGCAATCTTAAAAGGTTGAGTGGCAAAGAACCATGGTACATAGTACTCTTAATACATAAATATATGGCAGGGATGAATTTGTGAAGCTGGTCAGGCACACAGCTCTGCCACACTACTCATTACAGTGAAAGTTTCATAGTACAATTTCTGTAACATCAAAGTTTATGTAAAACAAGATTCTGCCAAGTACACCAAAAAATATCTCCTCCTCTACCTTGATGTGTAGTAATAAGTGTGAACATCTGACAGCACACATGCTATATGCTTATACATCTTTAAAAGAAAAAACGTACTACGATCTTCATGCATGCTTTATCCAACAGCGTAATTTCAAAACCCCGTGAAGAGTTAAGTCAACCAACCTCAGTTCAACAATTTCAAAAATTCAGCAGGTTTCCATACAGAAATAACATATTTCATAGTGCTTCTTGGATAGTTTGACTCATTAGGACTCTAAAATGTCTGAGTCATCCTTTGTTTTGTCTGTTTGCCAAATCAAAGTGCTTATTTTGCACTAGGGAAAGGACAATAATAATTTTAAAAGATGAAACTATAATTAAAGTTCATTAAAACCAAGTTCTACATATGTATTTAAGTACATACAAAATAAAATAAGCTCTCTGCCTTGATTGGAGCCGTTTTGGCCAAAAAGACTGGAGAACACACAGTGAAAAAAAGGAAAAAAAACTAGTAATGCAAACCACATTTTATATTAGAAGCTATATTGAAGACTGGGAGAGGCAGCCACCTCTGACTTCAACCATTTATGAGCAATGTATGACTACAGCAAGTTTGCAAAAGTGCTTTTATAGACAGAATGAAAGCAAATTATGTGACAGTCTTGACTCTCACAGCAGGCTTCATAGCAGGATAGTTAGTGAAAGCAAACATGGACAAAACAAGGAAGAGGCAGAACACTGTCAAGACAGGAAAAAGTACTCAAAGCTTCAGAAATTTTCCTTAGCTTTGATGGAAGCCATTCATTCAAGATATGAACTGGCAACACAGAGTACTAAGTCTGGCTGGGATGGAATTCCTTTTTGTCATAGCAGCACAGATTTTGCATCTGTGACTGAAACAGTGTTGGTAACACGCTAATGTTTTTACCATTGCTAAATAGTCCCAGAACCAGCCCAAAATTAAAGCCTTCTATTTTTCTCACTCAGCCCTCCTTGCAAGTGGGCTAGAGGTCAGCTAGAGGATAGGGAGGGGGACAGCACAGACAGCTAAGCCAAACTGACCAAACTGATATTCCATAACACAACGTAATGGTCTGCAGTAAAACCCGGGAGAGTTTTCAAACCATTTCCAAAATGGCTGCAGCTCAGAGACTGGCTGGGCGTCAGGATGCTCTGTGAGAGGTGGCCTTTACAACACTCAATTCTTTCTTCGTTTTACTTCGCTTATTGAACTGTCCTTTTGTTGACCCATGAGTTTTCCCTCGCATTTGCTCTTCCTATTCTCTCCCAAATCCTGATGATGAGGAAAAAAATAGGGCCCATGCAGGAGTGAGAAATCAGCCAGTGGAGGTTTATCTGATGCCAGAGGTCAACCCACCACAGAGGGGCACCAGTAAAGCAGGTACAGCTATTAAACATTTGCTTCCACATTTAAAAATACTGACTGCTTATTTTTTGTCATTATCTAACTTTACACTAACAGAAAAAAATAAATTATTAGAATGTATCACTCCATTTTCCAGGTCCATGTTTGGAAGGTGCGAGAAACTCAAGATGTGCTAAGAAAGGATACAGTAAGTAGCAGTTTACATCAATGACTGAATTCTAAGATTACCTTACTCTTTACTATTAAAGTAGCTTTATGTATTGTCCTGGGTTTAGCAGTAGCAGTCATTTTTTCTCCTTGGTAGCTGAGGTGTTGTATTCTCTTTCCTTGTTATTTCCTTTATCATTACTATTATTGGTGGCAGCAGTAATGATTTGTGTTATACCTTAGTTACTAAACTGTTCTTATCTCAACCCGTGGGATTTGCATTCTTTCTGATTCTCCTCTCCATCCCTCCAGGAGTAGGGGGAGGGCAAGAAGGGGAGGGGGAGTGAGTGAACAAGCTGTCTGACATTGGTTAAACCACGACATGTATTTAAATTCATATAAATATAAAAGGCAGATTTTTGCACTAATGACAAAAATAGAACACCTATTAACATAAAACTATGCACATGCTCACCAAAAAAGCGGCAAAGCTCTGGCATGTGCCTACACATTCTGTTTTAGCATCACTGACTGCCAGAGTCTACTTTTTTCCTCACCTATGAGCCAGCTCCATCAACGTCAGTTACCTCCATAGCAAACCTGATTGACATATAAATACAAATTCTTCAACACCACATTCCAAAAATATACTTTACTTCCTCATCCTCTGAATTACACTGGAGTTACTGAAAACTGTGTTGCCTTTTGCTTCATTTATTTGATGTTTTTCATGAGAAAGAAAAACAAAGATGCAATTTTGCAACCTTACAAGTAATTCACACAATCTTAAAAATATTTCTTATTCTACCTGAAGCCTGTGTTTTTCAGAACTGGAGACGCAAGGCACCATTACAAAGTTTAAGAATTTTATCCAGCATTTCTCCACAACATTGCACAAACTCACAGCTTTGTACTAAACAGCTACTGAGAGCCCACTGCATCTATTAAGGTTTTGTCAATAGCCTTGTTATTTTAGATTCCTCTACAATTGATAGGTTATTTAACTATCACACTTGTAGTTTATTAAAGTAATCTTGAGGTTTTCTCCTTACTTTCTTTATTGACTGTTCCTTACATTATCACAAAATTTCATATTATTTTGATGTTTTGAAGAGTGATCTGTGAAGAAAAACAACACTTAGCCAATGTATGCTGCTTAAGAGTGTAGAGCACTATGTAAAATAATTCCAACTGAAATTCTTGTGATAAAAGGTAATAGTGAGATTTGCCTTTGAACAGAATGGACCAACCCATGTCAGTATATATTTCTAGATACTCATTTGTCTTTTTAACCTGAACTGCTGTACGTTTCTCCTGACCATTTTAGCAGCAATACAACATTTCACTACAGTAAATTTTATGCCAAGAGAAAATACAGAAGAGCCTACCTCTCAAAAAATGCCTAGATATAGCCAGCAGACTGCAAATTCAGTCATGACCACCATAATCCATAGTTTGTTTCTTTGAAAAGATTTGCACACACACAAAAGAGCAACTGAAGTCCCACAATTATGAAAGCTAAGTTCAACGCAATCATCAAGTTTATCCTAAAAATACCTGCCAAAATATTATTCAATACTGAAGGCCAAAGAGTAGAGGACAGAATATATGAGACTGATAGGAGGGTAGGATATGAAGAGCTGTGGTACTCAGTTAACTAATTATTTGGTAAATTGATATTTTATCCTTTTCCTTATCTGACAATCAGATGGAAAAACAGCACTGCTAAAATTGAAACACCTTCTGAATTTCTAAACATTGCAGATTCTAACCTAATTTGAAAACAGTGCATCTAACTTAGTTGTCAACCATAGGTAAAAAGGGGGGGGGGGGGGTGAATCATGCAGAATTGATTGTAGCTTGATCAGTATTCTTAGTGTAATTTAACTGGTACACAACAAAACCCATACAAGCAACATAAGTGACAACTGAAATTTAAAAACATCGCCAATTTCCAAACAGTGGTAATTCCACAGCCATTCATAACAGTTAAAAACTCCTTCAGCATAAAAGGAGGCTTTACTTCTTTTCCTCTTTTTTCAAGCTTTCAAAAGCAGGAAAAATGGTTTACTGACAGACAGATACAAATATAGTGCTAGGAAACCATAAATAACTAATGAAGAGGAAAAAAGGGAGAAATAAATGGTCAAGCTTAAGGAAAGCGGGAGTAATCTTTAATTTATACTCAAAAAGTAATCCTAAATATGTTTTTCCTTCATTATCAGATAGAAATGTTGCTAATTAACAGTAAAAAGCTTTTCTGATTTTATCTGCCTTTTCAGATGCCTGTTACTGGCTACTGTTCAGACACAAGGTGTGAACCAGATGGACACTAAGCTTGACTTGTGTGATGTTCCCATGCATTTCATACAAATAACTGATTATTATATATATGAGATCCATCTCTTGTAGTATGTTATGAGCATTAAGCTCCTGATCATATGCATTTTTTTTTATCTCTTCAATAGTTCTGTGTTTTAAGGGAAAGGGGCAGGGGAAAAGGGAGAAGGAGGAGAGAATATAGACAAGAGTGTGAAAGGAAGAATGCAAAAGGCAAGCTAAGTGGTAGTTTGACATCTCTATAGCTGTGTATTACTGGCCTGCCTTCTGCAAGCAAACATGGTATGTTTCAAGCAGGTTTCACACAAAGCCATAAAGCTATGAACAGAAGTACAGTTCAATTCAAACAGAACAGCTATCTCCAAACGTATTAAAAAGGAAAATTATAAATGGAAGGATAGGGGTCTCAATACAAATCTGCTTATCTGTGACCTGGACACAAGAGCTGTGTACACTATTCTAACAGCAATCTTGCTAAGCAAGAGTTTATTGCTAAAATAGGGGAATTTTCATAGACAAGACAAATCAATTACCTGAGATCTATAAATTTGCTTCACACCATGGATACCATTTTGGTGTATAAGGGAAACTCCTGATTGCTGGCTAGGAAGTGCTTATGTAAACTTGATAATTGGCCAATGAAGGTTATAAGCCGATTCAAATTCTTACAAATACTATTTACTACTCAGTGTCCTCAAATCAGGCAGAATGTTTCAAGAAACAGGTACTAAAGACAGCACAGGGCTAACTCAATCTCTCTATTTGGTATTGCTTTCAGTAGGAAAAGGATACTTAGTTTTCAAGTTGCAGATCAAAAATTGCTTTTCATACTTCTCACCTGCTGCTTATCTTATTAAAAAGTTCCTACTGGCACTGCAGGTGGGGTGCAGTTGCCTAAACATTGTGGGATCTAGGAGATTCTACACATCTACATGGGGCAGTTGTATGTGACACAACATTTAAGGGAAATCTGCACTCCCGGCAAGTGGAGAGCAAACAGTTTCCAGCATCTAAACCAAAACTACACATCTGTGCTTAGCTAACTCACTTGTACTCTATGCATCTTAACTTTGGCCAACTGATGTCTGCCTAACACTCCTTTCCCTTAAAATATGAACAGGTAAACAGCTTTGCATCTTTAATGTGTCACCCCAAAGCCATTTTCCAAGCTTGATGCCTTGTATTGCTATTGCTTCAGAGCCTTTCAACATCATGTCACGTACTTTACCTACTCTTTAAAGCTTCTTATTAGATTATGAAAGCAATACTGAGAGAACTAAAATACAGAAACTTGCATGCAATCTTATCAGAACCTCATGTTAGATCTATATCTAATGTTTGATACATGGACTTAACATCTTGGTTGCAAGCAACCTTATTCTTGCATCACTTAAGGAAAAGTTGATGTTATTTCTTCTCTCAACTCTAATACATTTGTAGAAAATATTCCAGAGACGTTGATATAATTACCTCAGAATCTATTCTGCAGAAGGATCAGGTCCAATTATGATTTATTAGAAGCTGAGATGGCTAAGTGACTCCTGAGAAACTCCAGATTCAATTCAAACGTGGAATCACTAGCCAGCATCACAAGAAGCAATAGGCAACCATGCACATATGTGGGCTTGTCTATCAATGAAGAATTCTTTTTTTCCCTTCTAGAAGACCTTAAACTTTAAATCCCCACAGTACTTACAAGATCAAATAGACCAATTGGTTTATTTATAGAACAATCCACTTAAAAGACTCTAAAGAGACACAAAAAGCTGAATGGGTATAATTGTAAATTTGAGAGCATTAACCAGCAAAAGACAATCATAAAGTGGATGCAGACTCTTCTTTGCACAATAATTACTTCATTAAGGTGCAATCTATAATTCACTAACTGCACATTACTAAAAAAGTGATAATAAAAAACCTACAAACTAAGACAGTTTGTTAAACAAACAAGCAAAGTCACCATTTAAAAAATGCTGTATGACATAGTTATATATACAAAGCATGTTCATAATGATTATCTGAAAACACCAGTTTGTTTTTGGTTTTTTTTAAACAAACCAGAGAGAAAATATGCATCCTAAATCATTAAGGTTCAAATTGTCAACAGTGATCTGAGGCAGTTTTGACTTAATATAAACTAGTGTTCATATTAGCGTATAAAGAATACAATTACTGAAAAGCCATTTTTTCTTTCCAGTGTTCCATACGCGAAACATCACTAACTTATGCCAAATAGAGGCAGCAAGACCCTCTATTTGGAACAGAAAATGCAGTGAAAGGAAAGCATCTATGTCAGGTTTTTTGATGCATGTGGAAATCCCTCTGTTGACACAAGAACAGAACATTTTTGTGGAATTGATTCATCATCTCAATAATTCAGTTGACAGGTTATGAATCACCTTGCTTTGAATTGCGCATTATACTCTGTTCATGAAACACAAGTTATACGACAAGAAAAATATCAAGTTCTTATTTTTGCAGTTGCCTCCCAAAATACTTTTCGTATCTGGAGTAGAGATTCCTACATCTGTTCAAGAACATGAACAACCAAGCCAAGACTGGGGCAAAAGAAGGGAGAGGGAAAAGAAATATTTAGTGTTAAGATTGTTTACAGTTCAAACAGGACAGTACTTGGTAGTCATGCCATGAGAACAACAATTCTAAATTAATTCTAAAACGTATTCCAATATTAAATTCAGAGAAGATTCTTGTGTAAAACCACAGGTATATTTCCTTCAGCTGTACATGTTGTCAAAACCATCATATCACTTTCAAAAAATGAACTAGTAATACAATAGGACTGAATATTTTTTCCTTTAAATTGCCAAATATGTATTAAAGCATTATAAAATTATCTCCCACTTTATTATTATGAAGTTGCACTCGTTCCAATTTTAGCATAGTCAATTCTTTCCTATAACGCACACCTGCATGCTACAGAACAGCTCTGGGATTTAAAAGTGTATATGTTGAATACAAAGTACTTTCATCTATTTTGGGAAAAAAAAAAAAAGCAAAATATATGCTGATGTACATACGGTATATGCATGTACATGCTTCAGAGTGATTTCTCAAAATAACAGACAGGTTTTTGACTCTTCCCGTGCTTACTGAGTTTTAATTCAAAAGGAAAAGTGAAGTCAAAGAGTTGCCATTGTGGGCTGCTGCATATCAATAGCTTGGAAGGATTTACTTTCATTTTCTGCTTACTTGGGAGCATTTACTAGAGTTTTCGTGCTTTGCCGTTTGTGTTTTTTTTTTTTTTACTCTGGGTTTTGTTGTTGGTTTGCTTTGTTTAGTTTTAAAAATCAGACCAAATCAGAACCTATGAATTTAAGTCAGTTAATTCTGGACTACCTTCAGGTGAAGCTCCTTCAAAATCTACTCAAACTTTGTTTTACCAAATTTCTGTTGAAAAAGCAAAACAGCACTGAATTTTATCGAATTAATCTTTATGCTGTTCAACCCACAAGAGAGATCAGGGACAAACAAGTATTTTACAAAAGTCTTTGGAAAATAAAAAGCAAGGAAATGTCATTATGTACAAATTGTTTCTAAAAATCTAACATTTGCAAGCAAAAAATTACTTAAAATCACCTTTCTAGCTTCCAATCCCTCCTACTGAAAAATGAAGTCACCAATAGGAGTCATTCTGCTTTTAAAGGGTGTTCTTTCCATTAAGAACAGTCATAGTCACACTTTCTCACTTACATGTGGTTTCACATGTAAACATTTAAGTTCTCTAGAGCTGTTAAGTGGAATAAATTTAGTAGGTGAATAATCAGTATTTTAACAGTGACTAAATCCCGAATAACAACACTGGGTATTTCCATCTTAGCTGCAATAGTTGCAATGTAATGTATAAAAAAAATTTCTATTAAGATCACTTTTTCAGTGCTTGCTGACTTCAGGGGCCTCCTCCTCTTTTACAGATTTCAGAGATATTGTTCTAGTCTTATGCTTGTTTTCTTGGATTTTTTTTATGACTCAGAGACACACCTCCACACAGTAACATGTTTATTTTGCCCAGTCTTTCAAAAGAAAAGCTTTGTGAAGTGTAATAGATATGGTCAAGAGATTGTGGAAAATATAGCAAACTGCCACTGAAAAAATCGTCCTGTAATTCATTTTGGAAGGCAGATAGGTGTATATAGATATAGTTCTCAAGCACACAAATTGAACAAGTGTCCCTCTACCAGACAGGAAAAAAAAAATATATGTTACAACATGTCTACAAAACACATCCACTTAGAAGCTGTCAAATACTTAATCTACTCTGTCAGAATTATTTTCTAGCTGCTAAGTGGTCTCATTATAAACTGAGCAATTCTAAATTAACCCAATACAAAATTTCCACAAGGTCACAGGAATCCCAAAAGAACAAAGAACAAATACTAAGATATAATTAGAAATGTGGATAAAGAATGACATTAATTATTTTCTTGCAAAGACAGCTAAAATTCATGAGGGTTAATAAAACCAAAATTTTTGCAAATAAAAGTTACTCAATATAGAACCTGTCAAATCCCTTCCTTCTATCTTGCAATACCTCATCTACCTTCACAGTGGTTGGATGCAAGCCATATTGAAGTTTTGATGAAATAAAATTAACCATAGCTAAGAAGCTTGAGTTCAAACAGAAACATACCAAATCATAGCCTGGTACTAATAAATGCTGGGAGGGAAAGTATACTCATCCATATTTTAAAATCAGTGTGCAAACTGATTTTTGATGCAAACAATTATGTGATGTGACAGCTATAAGATTGTGTGAAACAGGAAATACATCCTTTTAAAGGAAAGTTAAGTTAAAATTAAGATGTATCTATCACTACACAATGACAGAAGATAATCTAAATCTAAGCTACTAATGGCTCAATGCTAAGCTGGAGACCAGCAATGAGTGGTGTCCCTCACCTCAGGGATCGGTGTTGGGACCAATCTTGTTTAACATCTTTGTCACTGACATGGACTGTGGGATTGAGTGCACCCTCAGCAAGTTTGCCAATGACACCAAGCTGTGTGGTTCGGTCGATATGCTGGAGGGAAGGAATGCCATCCAGAGGGACCTCGACACGCTTGTGAGGTGGGCTGATGCCAACCTCATGAAGTTTAACCATGCCAAGTGCAAGGTTCTACACCTGGGTCAGAGCAATCCCAAGCATAGCTACGGGTTGGGCAGAGAAGAGATTCAGAGCAGCCCTGCAGAGAAGGACTTGGGGTGTTGGCTGATGAGAAACTGAATATGAGCTGGCTTCAGTGTGCACTCACAGCCCAGAAAGCCAACCATATCCTGGGCTGCATCAAAAGGAGCGTACCCAGCAGGTCAAAGGATGTGATCCTGCCCCTCTACTCTGCTCTTGTGAGATCTCACTTGGAGTACTGTGTGCAGTTCTGGTGTTCTCAGCATAAAAAGGACATGGAACTGTTGGAACAAGTCCAGAGGAGGGCCACGAGGATGATCAGGGGACTGGAGCACCTCCTGTATGAAGACAGGCTGAGAAAGTTGGGGTTGTTCAGGCTGGAGAAGAGAAGGCTGCATGGAGAACACATAGCAGCCTTCTAGTATCTGAAGGGGGAGCTTATAAGGATGATGGGGAGGGACTATTCGTTAAGGACTGTAGTGATAGGACAAGGGTTAATGGGTTTAAACTGAAACAGGTTAAGTTCAGGTTAGAAATAAGGAAGAAGTTCTCTACCGTGAGAGTGGTGAGGCACTGGAATCTGTTGCCCAGGGAAGTCATGAGTGCTCCATCCCTGGCAGTGCTCAAGGCCAGGCTGGATAGAGCCTTGGGTGGCATGGCTTAGTGGGAGGTGTCCCTGCCCATGGCAGGGGTGTTAGAACTAGATGATCTTAAGGTCCTTTCCAACCCTAACTACTCTATTCTATGATTTCTACTAAACTTAGTGATCAATTACCCTCTCATTGAACAGTTAAAAGTTATTGCAAAGTGGATGTTTTTTTTAATTCTTAATAGATTTTAATCTCGGATAAAGAACCTTGCAATGTCTTCTATTTCTATTGACATAAAAATACATTAACATTGGGATGTGTCATCTTTCATAAGGTAACTGAGAACAAATTCAGTATATTCCTTAGCCAAAACTTTCCTAAATTTTTGTCCAGTAAGCTAGTTTGATCTAAAGGGAAAGTAAAGAACAATAATTCTAGGAACTGTTTTGAATTACAAAATAACAAAATCTTATCTTGCTTCAAACATATAGGAACTTTCCTTTGAATGCCGGTATTTGCAGTGTCAGGGCAAGGGACTTTGGAATAGTTTCTTCCAATCTTACATGAATAAATCCTTATTACATACAGAAGAATTTGACAACCTCATAGTAATTAATGTTCTTTTAGATAGTGATTAGAACCAAAAGACTCACACACTATCTTCTGCTTACAAATGTCACCAAAACCCATCCAGCAGTAAGATGCATTACTAGTTTGCTGATATTTTTAATGAAATTTCTTCTCAACAGCTACTTGCTGTCTCGGACTTGGTCTTTCAGGTTACTGTTGCAACACAGTGAGCCAAGACAATACGAACTCTTCAGTGAAAAAGAAAATTTTCTTGAGAGAAGTAAAAAATTAAATATTTACAATTACTGTAGAGAAAAAACATAATTATGATGGCATGAACAATCATGACTGATTTGCAACAACATAGAGAGGGGAGCATGTACGCTTAGTTTGCCCTCCGGTGGCCACCATTAGAGAAGAGAACAAGAATGCACATTGGGATCAGTGCAGTTAAAAGGTAGTAAGTGTTACAAATACTTTTTCAGATCTTCATCTAACTTCTCATATATGTTTTAACACACAACTGTAGCTGTTAACTTCGTATTCCTCCTACAGTGTCTGGCCACATACCTTTTGAGTATCTACCAAACCAGTGGTAAGGATCCAGATTTTTGCCAGAATCAGGACAGTTTAAGAACTAAAAGAATGTAACTTTTTAATCTCCTGGAAAGAGAAAAACATCAGGAGTACAGACAGTTTTGGAAGACAGAAATAACAGGCTGATTTATGCCACTATACTTCATCAAATCAGAGGATAAAAACAGAGAACCCAGAGAAAATTACTGGAGTTTTTCAAAATCACTTGTGAAATTGTCTGTACAAATTCACAATATACACCTCTAAGCACAGGGAATTTGATTCAGTAAAGTATTTGGTAGAGTTTGATGAAGAAACTCACAGCAGGACAGAAAAAATCTGAAATAAACAGTGGCTACTGAATTACCAAATGAGAAGCCCTTTCATATCTGCAGCAATCACATCTGAGTGTGCTGCACAGAAACACCACACTAAAAATTTCAATTTCTTTTTTTTTTTTTTTAGTTCTAGATAAGACAGTTGGCCAGATAAGCATTACTGGAGAATACTAGATTCTCTGTGAGTCTGAGCAGCAACACATCAAGTTGACCAGCACACAATGGAACATTTTTTCCCCATCTTCTTCTCCTCAGGTTGCAACACCCCGAAACAAATACATACATCAACTGTATACTTATTATCCAGGACTACCGTAAACCCTTTATGAAACTAATTAGCTTGGTAGATACTCAAAGGGGCTTTCTTTTGCACAAAGAGTTTCAAGTACAGGAAAATTAAGGTCTCAAGACTTCAGGAGTTGGCAAATAAAGCCTGTATTTCCAAATTACACTGAACATCCCAGTGAAGATTCTAGGCAATCCTGCAGCCCCATTATTGCTACATCCAACAAAAGTATTCTGATTGCAAATGTTCAGTAAGGCTGCAAATACTGCCTCACACTGAACAAATGCAGAAGCAGCAGCCTGAAGTTCTGGAAAGACCAAAAGCAAGGTGAGAAAGTCTGTTTTCCTCTAATGACTACCTACTAGCTACAGTAGCAGTCTAAATATTTGCTTGTTGTATTCTGTATAATACACGCAAGGAAAGGGACTTTCTTCACATAGGTGCAACTATACAAAAACAAACAAACAACACTGTTCCCAGTGACTTATGCATAGTAAGACATATTACTGCACCTGAGCCAACCACTTATTTTAAAACAGCCTACAATGAGCATAGTGATAAAATAACAATATCCTTATGAATACATTTGATAGATGAACTGGGGAATTGTGGATGGATTGTTGAAATAATTATCTTCCTTAGTTGCAGTAACCTTAACTATAGTGGAGATAAGTAGCATCTTTTGCTTTGTATCATTTTTGTCAAATACACTGCTTTGATTTGTATAGTAAAGGAGTTTATGGATGAAAGAACTGATGCAATGCTGATAAAGTCTGTAGTGTTATTCGCTATTCTGAAGTGCTTTTGTATCATTTTGAAATGATAGCATTATGTCTGTCATTTTTACATTTCTGTCTTTAGTAGTCTTCATACTTGAGTATATGGGGGAGTGAATGGACAGCTTTTTGAGCAACAGATCTTGGGATGCACAGGTTACATAAAGCCTTCCTTTTCCAGCTATATCCTTATTATTATTTGCATTATTATGTGCAAGCAAGATTTCAAGCCAGCAATATAAGCCAGTGAAAACAAAAAAAAAGGAGAAAAAGAAAAACCACCTAAAAATATCTGCCTGGTTTCTCTTCACACAGTTCTGTAATATAAAGGTCTAACTGTTTACCAGTGGAAAATCCATTTTACTAGTTCTCAACAGGTTTCTTTACCAGTGACATTAATTATGGCATCAGAATAACTTGTTTGCTTCTATTTTAAGTGCCTTCTGAAATTGTCCATGTATTTCTCTCCTTTCAAGAGAAACACAGCATTACTTCCCTTCCTTTTCTATTGGACTGCGATGGTCCTAAAAAAAAATAAAATAAATAAATCACATTTTTCTTCTTGAACAGGTGCGCACTTGAGAATTCAGATTCCTTTATAATAATCTAGAATGAGAAACAAGCCACTGACATGAGACAAAAGCAGTGTTGAAGTTCTTCTTAACAATACTGCCTATATTTTAAAGATGAGTGCCATTTCCGATAAAATTACTGACCAGAAGGCTGATAGGCATGTCATGTATTTAGTTCTTAACCTTTAAAGGTTCCTTTTTTCTCCAGAAAATTTCTCCATAGTTTTGTAAGTCAGTATAAAAAGAAATTATACACTCATGGCCAGAGCACTCTTAATTCTATTATCTAAAATTAGATTCAGCAAATTTACCAATATACAAAAACACTAATCCAGGCAACAAACTCTTACTTCAAATGGTAAACCACTCACTGTGTCTACCTCAGGATCATATACACACCAGAAATTTCAATGCAATGAAACACAGTTCTAAATAAGAAGCATGCCTTGCCACCTTAATCATTAAAATGTAATTTTTGTCAGTAAAATTGAAGATATTTCTTGATCCTAGATTTTGGAATGTCTCTGTCCTTTACACGAAACAACAATGAAAACATTTACTGAAAAGATAAACAATCTAATTCTGCACTTATCGAAGAGTTATTATGTCTAAAATAACTAGGGAATTATTCCTGCTTATGATCATTTAGAAATTTAAGGCTCTTCTATAAGAGTTTCATAACACCCCGGTCATTAGTGTACTTTCTGCACAATTACACTGTCTTAAATAAAGAGAAAGGCTCTCTAGAAAAAGAGAGCAGAATTGCATTAAGTGTCTTTAATTTCATCACAACATTCAAGAGCAGTGAAGTAACCACACCAGCCTCTCGGCTCTAAGAGCAGTCAAGTTCTCAGGAGGATGCAAAATGCACCTTTTTCCTCTAAACCAGTGAAAACACAAAACAGGAAATCCCTTAGACAGCTATATCCCATTCACTATACAACGAGAGATTAAGGCTTCTTGTCTAAAGAAAGCAAGCTTTCTTGCCAGGTTACTACTAGAGGACAGGAGCACCCTAGATAAAAAGGACTGCCAGGGCTCTTCAGAACAAGAATTAATGACTTTCAGAGGGATTAAAGAATATTTAGGTTCAGTGGACAAAGCATACCTTCAGAAGGAAGAGAAAAAAAGAGAAAAAGAAAAAGAAAAATCAATCTACCACCAGATGGTCACAGCTGTGTGTGACAAAAACTGCAAAAAGAACTCAGGGCTTGGCAAAAACTAGAGAATCCCTCTTCAGGCTATCCCAATATAGGTGAAGTCACAAGTCTAAAAAAACAGAAACCTGAGTCAGACTTAAAAGTACTTCGCAGTAAAACTACTTTGAAAGTAGAAAAATATACACATGCAAGAACTGTTTTTCCTATTAGGGTGGATTAAAAAGTCTCTGAAAGGAAAACTGTAACTTCAATTACTATAAATTATGCTATGAAACTCCAACTTGAAGTTTTAAACAAAATACAATTGCTTAAATAAACCCCATACAAATACCACTTTTGTTGGTTTATTTCCCCCTCCACTTTAACTGAAGAAAATAGGAAGATGGGATTAAATCTACTAACATCATCCTCTATACTTTTCATAATAGGCGATGCTCCAAGAGCATCAAAAAAGTAACTGAGCATTAAACTGTTACTGAACTTCATATAGACTGAGGGATCAGAATCTTGAGTTAACACTTCTTATTCCAGTAAGGCTGCTGTAACACTCAAAAATATAGAAGATACCTAGGTTATCTGAAGCAACAATAAAGGAAAAGTAAACTAAGATTTTTTCCAGTGTACAGAACCAGTTGTTCTTTGCTTTTAAAGGCAAAAACCTTTAAAATGATGACCATGTCATCATTTTCTTAATTCCTCAGCACAACACAGACCAGCATTTTTATTTCTCAAAAATTTTTAAAAGCATTACTGTATTAAAAAACCAGCACTTACGTATTCCCAGCAGCTCAAAAATTTCTTTGCTCGCTTTACTCCATTATATAAAGCTTCCATTTAATGCACTCAAAAGACTTTCTAAAAGTATTTCACATAGACAATTTATATGAAACAGTCTGCTTTTGATTCCTCTTTCCAGAATGTTTTCCTGAGTATATCCAGTGGTCCAAAACACTTTAGTTTTATAAGCTGAAGACAAGGGATCTCATACACCAGAATAAAATTTGGTATTTTGATTAGCTAGAAAATAAGTTTCAATCAGAAAATGTTTTTAAAAAATACTTGCAAACACCTATTGACAGGGAGCTACCTCTTCTCTTTGGGCTGAAGGAGAAAGAATGCCTTTAGTCAGGATTTTTCAGGAGCTAATGAGCCACCAAAATCCTTTCTTGGCCTCATGTGTCCGCCTGTGCCACCTTCCTAAAAAAGTCCCTTAGGATAAGTAAGATCCTATTTCAGAATATTTCTACTTTGAACTCCCATTGCCTCTCAGCCTAAGGCTATGTAGGACAAGAAATGTTTCTAATGAACACAGTTTCATTTAAGAAAACATGCTCGAAATAGTCATCACAGGTTGTTGGGTTTTTTTAATATTCTGGGCATTTTTGCGTAAAGTCCCAAGCTTTTATCTCTATACAGGTGATTTAATACTGCGTACAATTCTCTATTTTTTTTCACTTCAGGGTCAAAATCTAACAGTTGCAGTGCAAAACTTACAGGTTTCCCCATGTTTCTTTGTACATGCGGCAGCCACTTCATAATACCATATAATGCATCCCTAGATAACCAGATTATGACACGTAGTATACATAAAACTGTTAGCTTCACTTCGTCTCTTCAAATTTTCCCCCTTTTTTGCTGAACACTTTTTTTCCTATGCATAAATATACCTGCATATTTTACCTCATATTTGTGTCACTTTTGCTTCATTTATGAAGTTGGGGGATTTTTAAACACTGACCTCCTCTGCTTTCCTTTTTTTTTTTCCCTGCAGAATTTATTACTGATGCATTTGTTACTCTGATCAGCAGTTTTGAAGGCTCTCCCAGAAACTACTGAAAATAAATGGATGTGGTTAGTTTGATTGACAGAAGATCAATGCACAGGTATACAGCTACACTTCCTTAACAAACTATACCACACTTTACACTGTTCTTCCTGAATCACCCTGAAGAAAGCAACATCTGCTCTTGCAGACTGCAAAAAACAGAATTCTTGACAAGATATATATGCCTACACCTACTTCAGAGAAAGTACTGAAACATATCACACACAGGGCAGTGAAAAAGTACGTTACAAGACATTCATATCCATTGAGTGCATTAATCAGCATGTTGTCTTCAAGATCCAACCCACAGCACACTGAAGTACTCTAAAAGATTTCCAAGAATTTCAGGTCAGTTCTGCAATATTTCACATATAAACAAGCTAATCTGAAAATCAGCCACTTCTGTGAAAGACCTGAGAAATAGTTAAATATCTTCTCTTACATAGGCATAGTCATAAAAGTCATAAAAATGATCTATTCATCAACAATTTTACTGAAATTAAAGGATAGAAAAAAAAAAAAAAACAAAAAACCCACACTCAACTGAAAAGTCCCTGCAGAGAATAACTCTGAAAGTCTACATTATTGTGAAGGAATAACCTTCAACCTGGCTAGAAGTAGAAGAATGTTGAGACAATAATAAATGTTTATGTTTCCGTAGATGTTTGGGACAACAGCTTTTAAAGAAAAGTCTGCTAACTATGTAATAACTATACGTAACAGGGCTAATATTTTTCTTTTTTTTTTGTTTCAGCAGTATCATGCTTCACTGAAAAAAAATTAAATGCTCTACACATAAAGCAACAGTAACATGCAGGTTCTATACTTTATTCTGTTCCAGACTGAACTTACAGAAGAAAACCATAATTGTCTCTCCATCCACCTGTACAAAACACCTATAATTTGGGTCTTGGTCTAATACAGACTAACTGTACCTAATTTTAGTCACTGCAAACCTAGCTGTTTCATCTGTACAGAGCATCTAAGATAACCAGTCTTCCTGACAGAAAAACGTGATCACTTTCAAAGGATGATACATCATAGACAAAATTTCAAGAGAAAAAAAACAAACACACCTGTTTAAAGCAAACATCTGTTTCCAGAAGGAAGTCTGCAGAAAATTAGCTTATTCTAAGCTTTCACACTTTTCACACTAGGCAAGATGAATCTCAGCTCTACCTTAATAATACCACATCTTCACTACCCAATAGTTACTCAGTTAAGCAAGGAAAACTTATGATCTCACAACCCACACAAAACCCAGCAGTGCTTTACGTAAGATACTGAACAAGTTTCCATTGTTCTGCAAAATTTACCCCAAGATAACTGAACTTTTTCAAATGCAGCTGTTTACACAAGGGAGATAAAAAACCCACAAACACACACACAACTTACATTATACTTTTAGGCTTGTAACATTAAGCCTAAACAAACAAAAAGAAGGAATACATTGCTATCACAGTTAATTCAATCTCCATCAGAATTAGCTTTCTGCAAGTTCAAAAAAAAATTGTTCATTTAGTTTGTTGTTTTTTTCCCCTGAGGAAAAAATAAGAGTATTTTTTAATGTTGATATTTTTTCTAGGCAAAAGGAATCAATAATTCCACTTTGTAATATGGCAATATATAATTTACATTCTCCACTACTCATAAGACCATTTATATGTCTAGCCTCAAGTCTTGGTGAAAACAACATTCATAATTTGGAAGACTTGAAAAGAAACAGCAGAAATGTAAAGACAGAAATTAAGTATGGTAAATAAGGGGAAAGAAATTTCTGATTATTTAAGGAGCCACAGTAAGAGTCCTGGCGTTGAACAGCTTTCCTAGTCCAACACAAGCCATGGAAATCATATTCTAATTTTACTTCTTTCCCAGTAATAATTTGAGAAAAAAAATACATAAATACATATGAACTGTACAAAGCAGGTCCTTCCTTAAAGTTTCTCCACTACTAGCTATGTAATTTTTAGTGCAATAGATGCATCTAGCCATGAGAAACTGCATGATACCCTGACATCCTTAAGAAATAACATTCTCATTATCAAAACTCTTCATGGCCCAATTCTTTAAGTTTTCTCAGGTTCTAATAACCTTTATCCCAATCATTAAGATACAAATTATGAAAAAAGTAGATTTTGTAGCCCTCAGAAGGAGGGATGAAAGGTTACAGAAAATTGCAGGTTTTTTCTTCGCTTCTATTTCTACTAGCAAAACTTTTGCAAAATAAAAATTAAAATCTTTTGCCCTATCACAGGACATAGTTTTCCCCTCCTAGCACAAAGAAATGCAACAAAATTTTGAGGTACTTGACATTTGATTTAAAGCAAAGCTCCCTCATGGAGACTATGTTCATAACTACAAAGGCAACAAACACTGGCAGTGCACTACCTATCTACTGTGGAACTGATCCTGAGCTGGAAAATTTCACCCATGGCGTATTTTGTCATCCGTATCGGTCAAACAATTCCCTGGCAAATTTCATGTCTTGGTATAGCAGAACTAGAGCCAAACTCTGCATCTGCAGTAACATGGCACAGTTATCAGACCGGGATACTGGGGTACAGAGCACAGACCTTTCACACACCACACACCTTCCAATTTAAGGCAGAGATCGTAACAGGCAGTCAACCAAAACCAACACTGTGATCTACAGAGCTTGAAAGCTTTTCATTCCTCTGATGATAATGTTAGCAATTTACCCCTGCTTGGACTGTATTCTTTATGATTAGGATAGAGAGGAAAAAAAGCTTACATATGGCTTTAAAAGGCTTATACAAGGGGGAAAGAAGGAGAAAGAGCTCTTCAGAAGGAAATCCAAGCACTTGGGAAGCAGAATTTGTGTTGATAGCAGATCTGCCCTTTTAAACTAGTATCCATTAAGCTCACTCCCCTTCTAAACAACTCTGCTCTTAATTACAACTCAGATTACGTGGAAAATGGATGACTTTTGAGGAGTTGGAAACTTTTGTAAAATTTCTCCTTCTCCAACTGTCGCACCAATCAAAGCTGAAAGGCTTAAGAGATAAACATCTTACTAATTCCTCCATTTCCAGATAGTCTTACAATGAAAAACAGAAAATAGCCTAATGTAAAGGAACATCGTTGCCAAAGTAGAAGGGTTACCGTAATATTGACTAGTAGCTCCTAATATTAATTCTGTCAAGAATATTATATACACACTTAAAGAGACTTAAGCTTCTCTTAAATAATCTCATAATCATAAAGCTGTCATGGAACAGCAATAACAATATCCAATATGAATCATATGCTTTCCCACATAAGCATGATCTGTCATTTCAGTACTCTGAGGTCAAGCTCCTAATCTTTCTTTACAGGAAAAGGGAAGATGCAATAGCCTAAAGTAAATGAAATTACACCTCTAAGAGGTACTTGAACACGTATCTATTTCCCAGAGGCTGGTTTATATTTGAGAACCCTGAAGCAACACATCAACAGGAAGAAGCATCTCTCATTTTGCTGCTAAATGGGCAAATCAGTTAAATATTACATGTAAACATAGCAAATATTATGTGCATACATAGCAAAGGACGTGAACATCTCTCAGTTTTCACTCAGTCTGCCAGAAATTTTCTTTCTCCAATCACTGTTGGAGAAAGATAAGGAAAAAACTCTCTCCCCCTCTATTCTAAATTTTTCAGTGTGAATATTCTTTTGTTTACCTCTCTCAACTCAATTCTCTTTGCTCTTACTCCTTTAGTTAACAGCTGAGATTAGCCACGGCTGAGAAAAGAATTTCCCCAATAGATTAAAGACTTTCTCCTTTCATACTGCAGCTGCTACAACAAAAATATTTTAAATTTAAAAAAAAAAAGTCACTTTGAAACCTTGAGGGTCCTGAATTGAGTCTCAATCGAAACGTGAGAAATGCTACAGAAGTATGGATTATTTAGGAATACTATTTGTAAACAGAGACGCTGATCTCCATAGGGTCTTTCTCTGGTACTCACAAATATTCGGACATCTCCATAGCATAACTGAAAGAGAAGGCACAACTTCTGAAGTGTGTTAAATATGGTGGTTTGGTTTAGTTTAGTTTTGCTTAGGTTTTTTAATATTTTGTCCTTTGCTTTTGAATTAAATTTTAAGTTACCAAATCAGGAAATAAGGCACACCAACAACTGAAATGTCAAGTTTCAGGTTTAACAACTCATAAGCTAAGCTACTTAGAACCTCTTTCTGACAGGGGGTTAACTGAACCTACTGAACCCCTTTCTACTTTCATAACATTGTTCAAAAATAAGCTCAATGAACTAACCACTGTACATAAGCAACCAAAATAACCATTCCGCAATAACTTTGCAACTGCTGTTTGTAAAAATGAGTTTTATATTCAGTTACGCCATACAAAGGCAGCTAAGTACTTTGTTATATAACCATACATTTCATCTAAAATACTACACGGATATATCAAAACCATCTCTGCACACCAAATTCAAATATCAAAATCAATAAAAAGGACATGGAACTGTTGGAACAAGTCCAGAGGAGGGCCATGAGGATGATCAGGGGACTGGAGCACCTCACGTATGAAGATAGGCTGAGAAAGTTGGGGATGATCAGCCCGGAGAAGAGAAGGGTGCGTGGAGACCTCATAGCAGCCTTCCAGTATCTGAAGGGGGCATATAGGGATGCTGGGGATGGACTTTTCATTAGGGACTGTAGTAGTAGGACAAGGAGTAACACGTTAAAACTTAAACAGGGGAAGTTTAGACTGGGTATAAGGAGGAAATTCTTTCCTGTTAGGGTGGTGAGGCACTGGAATAGGTTGCCCAGGGAGGTTGTGAATGCTCCATCCCTGGTGGTGTTCAAGGCCAGGTAGGACAGAGCCTTGGGTGACATGGTTTTGTGTGAGGTGTCCCTGCCCATGGCAGGGGGGCTGGACCTAGATGATCTTAAGGTCCTTTCCAACCCTAACTATTCTATGATTTTATAATAAAAGTGTAAGTACATATTGGTTTTGTAGGCTTTGCTCAGAAACATGACAAATTTGCTTGTTTAATGCCCTGCATTACTACAGCTATACTATTTCTATTATTACTTCTATATCCTCATTTGTTACACATATCTGTTGAGAACATTTTGCCATTTAGATGCACCTTCAATCTCCCCATAGGAAGCTATCACAAGGAATTGCTAACATACTGCAATTTGCTCTCCCCCCCTACTTATTTAACAGTAATGTTCACATAAATATATGAGTTGTTGACAAGAATTTTGTAATCAGGACTTAATTACACAAATATTACTATTTTCAGCAAAATACTACCTGAATCAGTAGCTTGTATCACCTCTTCAAGATACAACTTAAAGACACAAAACTCATCTGACAGAAAGTGCTCAGTAGAAATTAGTACCCGTTGGAATAACTGATGCCCTTGTGACAAGAACTTTTTTGAGCAAATGATGACAAATTGTAGGAAGACATTCCATTTTAATTTGGGGAGAAAAAGTAATTCCAAGCTTCTCTATGCTTATTAAAAATGAGATGGCAAGGATGACATGCTGTCTATTTATCACAAACTTAAGTTCTTCCTAACCTTTCCAAGTTAACTGAAAAACTTCTATATGAGACCCTTTGGTCTCTTTAATTGTACACATGACAAAACGCCCTTCCCTTTTAGCTTAGCTCTGTAATTAGAATTAAAGAAAAATAAAATTAGTATCTGGTCTCATCTGTTATTTCTTGCAGTCTAAAAAAAAAAAAAAAGAAACATATATTAACATCTTAATCCTATATTTAACAGTTAAAGGACTCTAACGCAGAAAAAAATATCCATCACTTGCATACATATGCACAGAAAAAAAAAAAAAACAACAAAACCTGCTCCTGCTGCAAACAGATATTTGCCTTGTTGTTCTGCTTATAAATCTAAAACACATAATACCAGCCTTAAAATTCCAGTTATTAAGAAATTACCATACTGCTGCTGTCATTTTTAACATCAGTGAGTATATCTTTCTAGTGCTTATAGTGCATATTCGTCAACATTTATTTTGCTGTTTTCCCCCTGAGAACCTCTCAGATTCCTTTGTTCCATCAGTTATCTAATAAAGAAATAGGAAAGTAATCATAAGAAACAACAATATGAAAAACATGGTAGTATAGCAATAAAAACAAATGGGAAAGTATATGAAAATGTAAAGTGCGTGAAATCACTCCTTAAAAAGGGAAAGCAATTTTTTTTTGCCTTTAATTAGACTATGTAAGCTAAAGAATTATTCACAAAAAAAATCCATTAATACTGACTTAATCACCAGAAAATTTAATTACATGCAACAGGTTCTTTCTTTTTTGGCTTTTTTGCTGTTTGTTTTTTTAAATGCCAGCATAAGAACTACATATACCTCTACCTACACTCAATCACCAAAATCCATCAAGAAATACAATGCCTGTTGTGAATCAAACTGCAGTATCATATTGCATGCCTTCACACTAAGCGATACAGAAGCAGAAAGAGAAGAAAACTTATGGAAGCGACCAAGAAACACATAGACTACAAATAACTTTCATCATTATGAAACAACTGTAAGAATTGGGAGTGCACAATACCATTGCATTGTACTCTATAACACACACCTAGTTGTCATTCAAGAGTTTCCAACATGTATTTTACAGTGTTTTTCTAAAGCCTGATAACATACATCATTTTCAGTCCTGGGTCAGGGTTCTCCTTGGATTCACTGGAACTCGTGAGAACCCTTCACATATAAACAGTACATCTGATGACTTTTTTTTTTTCTGCAGATGAAGTTCCATAACAATATTACATGGTTTTGAGCATGGAACTTTCCATACAAGTTTCTCAACTAAACAGTACGTCATTTCTTATAAAAAAAAAAGTCTCAATTATGACAAATTGACTATTTGGTTTCAAACACTTCAATGCAAATCATCAGAGCTGATGAAAATAATTAATTTCATATTTTAAAAGTGCAAATTGCTTTTTTCTAGTTTGTTTTTTGTTTTGTTTTTGGTTTTTTATTAGAATAATTTTTTATTAGAGGAAACCCACTGGATAAGGTTATTTTCCATCTAAAAAACAACTGTTTGCTACATATATTCAATTTAAAGTTACTTTAATCTTCTGCTGTAATGACCTATTGTCCTACATAACCTGAAACATTCTTTTTATCAACACAAAACTTTCCCAGGGAATTAAAAAACACGCATATCTAGTTCAGAACAGTTCAGAACAGCATCTTCAGAGTAGCAGCTCTAGCTGTAATAAAACCACAAAAACAGTGGGATTTGGTTGCTAAAGGAAACCTGGTCCATAGTTCATGATATTCATATTACACTTCATATAGTAAGTGCTCCCCTAGGATATAAAAAATGGAGGTCATGCCCTTGAGTTCTGTTGTACTTGACTAGTTACTGCTTATTCTTCAGGAATTACTGTGAGAGATCCAGAATAAAAACACATTTACAGAGAAACAAGTAGGTGTACAAATAAGGAAAGTTTCTAAAAAAAAAAAAAAAAAAACCCCAAACTGTCAATGTGTGTATTATAAAACTATTTAACTTTAAAAAGAGCAAAGTCATGGACAAGGGTGGGTAGGGTTTGTCTACAAAATATCAGAATTGTCAGGCACAGAAATGCACACTGAAAAGATGTGATATGTAGCTGAAGTTGCAGAAATTGTTTAAATCACAACACTGAGTGACTGAAAAGAATAGTGTCTACTCAGGATAGTTATACCTGCAAATAACTAACTAGAAAATTAACCCACAGGTTTCGACACAACTGATCTGATATTTACTGGCAGTAGTATTATTTACTTCTGCACAGCGGATCCCTCCACAAATTCTATGTCCTAGATATTTACATTGCATAATAATGAGAAACTTAATCTTCCCACAGTACTAGAAATTTTACTTTGTGAAGTATCAAAGAAATCTTGTATCAAAAAAAACCACAAATGTTTTACACAGCAAAAAAATATTACACACACACCTAGCAGTGTAGAAAAGTGTCAGTCACTGAAGAATTAGGATAAACTTAAATCTGAATAAAACTGAATACTGGTGTTTGTTCCATTAAATTTAGTGTTTAATTTCCCATGCAACTAACACTTACAGATAAAAATTGTTGGTTTTCAATAGAGAAACATGTGTTAAAAAAAAAAGGCAAATGTTTCTTTTAAATGCTATTAAAAAGAAGCTGACCTTAAAAAAGTGGATTTAAAAATACTGTTCTATGAAACCATGTAATCACATCATAATAGTAGTTTAATTGGATAGGTAGACCAATATTTCTCCCAACAAAACATAACAGCAGAGGGTTGTTTGACCACCTCAGAATTAATGCCTGCAAGTTTTGTTTTCTTTCTGCTCTAAAATTAACAGAGTCTGAAATCTGTGTTTTGATATTTAAGAAATTTATTAACCAAAGTACAAACAAGCCAACCAAACTACCCAGTTTTTGAGTATTAAAAGGAATATAAGGCAAAGAATACTTCACTTTCCACATTATTTTTCTCTGAACATAATTGAATGTAGTCATTCATGAAGTCATTACATGCTACTGAGAGGTCTACTAATCATTAGTCAAAGAACAGGGTACAGTTTAAATTTAAAACATACGGGATTTTAGTCAACACAGAAAACTAAAGTTTTAAAACTTTACATACCTTACTTTAAATGACAATGGCAGCAAAACCCTCTTTTGATAGCTAGCAAAACAAATAACTGAAGAACCTTTAAGAAGAAAATACCTTGTAAACTCACGGAAAAGCAACAGAAACTTAAAATTACGAACAGGAAAATTAAATCTAATGCCTGGTAGCTTGTGCAATATTACCTTTGTTACTGCTTCCAATCTCAGGTTTCCTAATCAAGATGTTATGGGAAGTGTTTAGCAAAGGAACAAAGCCCCTAATAACACTGTGGCATGACTTCTCCAATAGAACATACAATGACTCACAAATATTCTCATACAAAATTTCCACTTGTAGGAAGCATCCTTACTCCCCCCCACCCCATTAAATGCCACTTATTTTAAACTAACTTACTTTTATTAAAAAGCTTTATGGGGAAAAAATATTTAATAGGAAATAACTTTCAAGCCCACCAATAATAGTATTATCCATACATAAAGCAAACAAACTCACTTAACTGAAACACAGCCAGTGATTTCAAAGGAAGCCTGCTTGTAAGGCTTATGTTAACCATAGCCCTAAGCTCTTTGCTGGATAGAGCACAGAGCATTCAGGACATGAGAAATTCGAATTCATCGTGCAGAAGTATATACAATCCCAATAGCAAGTACCTAACCATGGCTACCCTGTTAGTAGATTTCACTTTGGAAACCCACTGTCAGAAGCCCTCTAAGATTGATTTAGACCACAGTGATCAGTAGCACTGGACTAAACATAGATCTTTAAATGCTGTATTAACAAGTCAGTCTCTTAGACCATCTCACCACTCATAGTTAAGGATGCAACACACGTGTTTAAACATTAATGATCATGGTGAAAACTGACACATGGCATGCAGTCTTAGTTTTGCCAGATTACTAAGAGATTTAGGGAAATAAGCACTGTGTTTTTCTAGTGTAGCAAAAGACAGGCCTCTAAAAATAAACAAGTCATCTGGTATTTGTAAAAGAATCAGATAAATTTCGTTTCTCCAAACAAGCACATATAGTAGGTTTTCTAGATAGAATAACTAGACATCAATAAAATAAGAAAACTGAGTGTCCAGAAACTTTAGGATATATTATCACAAATTCTGCTGTTCTATTCTCACAAGAAATCATGAAACAATATTCATGCAACTGTAAAACAGTGATTATTTTTTTTAGAACCCTGTGAATTATTCTTAAGCTTTCTCCTTAGAGTGATGATTTAATTGCTGTAAGAAGTGAAACAGAAACAACATAATTTGAACATGAAAATTAAACAAGGAGAGAAACAGTAAATCCAATAACATGCAATAAATCATTCATATTTGTGTTACCTTTTTTAACTTTAAAGAAAGATTATTGCAGGGGGTATTACTATTTTATATTTAACATTGAAAAAGTTCAGAGTATTCTGTTATTCCATAAAACTTGACATATTTTGTCAAACTATTCTTAGAAAAATAGTACATAGTGTTTGAAGACAATTTTAGGATTCTCCCTGTCCTGGAAATCTAGTTGGCAGCAGACATACCAGCCAGTCATTACAAGTAACTGCTCATAACAGCTGAAGCCAAAAATCACTCAGAGAGGCAATGCACAGCTAGAAAACAGTATCAGGTCCTTAAATAACTTTATGCCGTTGAAGTGAAACACTTAACCTCTTCTCAGTCACACATAACTGGATCATTTCTTAAACCTTTTTCCCAGTGAGCAACCTACAGAGTCTTCAGGACATTTTCCCTGCAAAAATTGCCCTGGTTTGTAATAGAAATTAGAGTCATTGTACCTCGTAACTTAATCAGGTTAGGAAAGCTAAAGCCAGGAGAGAATTACAGGTGGCTAGGGACATTAAAGGCAAGAAGAAAAGTTTCTATAGGTACACTGGGGATGAAAGGAAGATAAAGAAAAATATTGGCCCTCTCCAGAAGGCAACAGCAGACCATATCACCCAGGACATGAAGAAGGCTGAGGTACTCAATGACATTTTTGCCTCAGTCTTCAAAAGCAAGAGCTTCAGTGGTCAATGGACCAATGTCCAGCTGGAGACCTGTAACGAGGGGTGTCCCTCAGGGATCGGTGTTGGGACCAGTCTTGCTTAACATCTTCATCGCTGACACGGACAGTGGGACTGAGTGGCCCTCAGCAAGTTTGCTGATGACACCAAGCTGTGTGCTTCGGTTGATATGCCGGAGGGAAGGAATGCCATCCAGAGGGACCTTGACACACTTCTGAGGTGGGCTGATGCCAACCTCATGAAGTTTAACCATGACAAGTGCAAGGTCCTACACCTGGGTCAGAGCAATCCCAGGCACAGCTACAGGTTGGGCAGAGAAGAGATTCAGAGCAGCCCTGCAGAGAAGGACCTGGGGATGTTGGTCGATGAGAAAATGAACATGAGCAGTCAGTGTGCGCTGGATGCCCAGAAAGCCAACTGTATCCTGGGCTGCATCAAAAGGAGTGTGACCAGCAGGTATAAGGAGGTGATCCTGCCCCTCTACTCTGCTCTCGTGAGACCTCACTTGGAGTACTGTGTGCAGTTCTGGTGCCCTCAGCATAAAAAGCACATGGAACTGCTGGAACAAGTCCAGAGGAGGGCCATGAGGATGATCAGGGGACTGGAGCACCTCACGTATGAAGATAGGCTGCAAAAGTTGGGGATGATCAGCCTGCAGAAGAGAAGGTTGCATGAAGACCTCATAGCAGCCTTCCAGTATCTGAAGGGGGGCTACAGGGATGCTGGGGAGGGACTCTTCATTAGGGACTGTAGAGATAGGACAACGGGTAACACGTTAAAACTTAAACAGGGGGAGTTTACATTGGATATAACGAAGAAGCTCTTTACTGTGAGGATAGTGAGGCACTGGAAGGGGTTGCCCAGGGAAGTTGTGAATGCCCCATCTCTGGCAGTGTTCAAGGCCAGGTTGGACAGAGCCTTGGGTGGAATGGTTTAGTGTGAGGTGTCCCTCCCCGTGGCAGGGGGGTTGGAACTAGATGATCTCAGGGTCCTTTCCAACCCTAACTGTTCTATGATTCTATGATTCTAAATCCTTCTTTAAGAAACTTAAGCTTGCAATATGCAAGAAGGAAGACTTTAGATTCATACAGTCTACCATCAGAAAGTGGCCTAGAAGCAGAAAAATACTCTACTAGTCAGAGAAAAATATTTCCACTCTGAATTCTCTCACTCAAAGTTTAATTCTCAAATGGAATTTTTTTTTTTTTTTCCAAATTCATGGTATAAGTAATGATAAGATCTGGAATTCTGATCTGATTAATACCCAATTTTTGTCACATTAGATAAGTTCTATTTCTGATACAACTAAACTGAGCCGCTTTCTACTAATCTACATTCAAAGATAGCAGGGAGTTACAGTTTCCAAGGACTGGTGCTGTTGATTTTCATTTCCAGAGTTTATAGTCTCATGCATTTAACTGATTAAAACAGAAGAGACCTTGAATATCTAGACCCAGGCTGAAGGAGTGCTCTGTTCTTTTCTAGTTCCTTCACACCACATACATAAAAATAATTTCTGCCAGCACAAAGAACACACAAAAATTACTGGTTGTGGTCTGGAGCCTTTGAGCAAGGACACTGCCACTGAAATGTTTATGTGAATGACCAGGGATTTGAACCTGGTGTAAAGGCTGCATAGAAAGGGACATTTATCAGGAAGACCAGTATCAAAGAAATCTCCATACAAACAATCTATATGCTGAAAATTCCTGTAGCTCACAAAATGGCGATACAATTCTGACTTTCATTTTATCATTGTTTCCAATTTTCTGGAGAATCTGTAACAGGGAAGTGACGCAAAATGTTTTGGCTTTAAAGAAAATACTTAAATCTCTGTGCTGCCTAGGCAGAGGAGGGAAGTAAAGAACAGTTTGACTGATTTCTGTATAAAGATGAGGACAAATACGTATGTTGGAAACATCAAGTGACCCAGTAATGTTGTAAGAACATAAAGCTTAGGCAGGTATAACAGAACTTCGGAACTCTGAAGACAAGCAAAGTAAGCAGGATATACCATAATAAGAACAGAAAATAAACTACAGACTTAAAAAAAGTTAACTTGAGTTATACTATGGTATCTTAATCCAGATTTTTATTTGCTCCACATACCTAGTTTATTGGCATACAGAAGTTTCCTTATGTGAGATTCTGATACAGAAAGAAATATATACTTGTAAAATCAAGATAAAGCACTGCCTGCAGATTTATGCCTTACTTTGGATATTTAAGAATCACTATACTAGATGATCCATCTAATCCAGCATCAGATCCCAGGGAGAAAGAAAAAAAAATCCAGTTTTAAATAAAAGAAACAAATACTAGGTAAAATCCATCCCAATGCTCAGCTTTGCCATAAACTCTTATAATTTCCTACAGAATTAAGTCGTGCAGCAGATGCTTTAATACCTCCATAAAATATATTATTCAGCTTTAGTTTTTAATAGTATTATCTATATAAATGGGCTTTGTGATACAGGATGAAAATCTTGTCTCATAATATCATAATATTGTCTTGCTATGCTCTGTACATCATTTTATGCTGGTCTGATTTTCTTTTTTTATAATTTAATAATTGCCACCCTCCCATTTAATTGAATCTTTGTTTCAAAGTGCAACATGGGATTTGGCTACAGGGGAAAGCAGAGTGTATCATACAATATGCGATTTATTGTAGAAGCATGGCACATAAGGCAGCATAGAGGCACCTAACTACAACTCCATGAAGCAATGTAGCAAATGAATCACAGATTATAAATACGCAAACTGAAATCCTCTCAGAAGAATTAACCAAAATGAAATATTTTATATTCAGGTCAGTGAAACTGAAAGACTGTTTTCTACCCTCACCTCAAAGAAAGGCAGGGGGGAAGCAGTATAAAAAATAAGTAACAACTTACACAGGAAAATATTTCATTTTAAAAGAAAAATAAAATCCCCAATCAAATCCAGTAGCTTAAGGGAAAAAAACAAAATGTTTTCATTGTTCTCCAAGCAGTAGCAACAAGTTAAGAATTCGAAGAAAAAAAGAAAAAAGGGGAAAAAAAACAACCACACAACAATCTTAACATGTATTCTACTTTAAATCACTAGATAGGATTTTCTAATGAAAAGAAGTCATCATATGTATGACTTGGTTTGTTCTCCAATTCAAGCTTGGTTTCTTTCCATTTTTCACAGAAGCAAAATACATTCAGAAATCCGTTTTGTAGGCCTAATGTTCAAATCATGATTTTAAGTAAGTAGACTGGCATAATTAAATATTTACTCCATATCTCATAAACACCAGTTTTACTGGTGTTTACATATTCTCAGTAACCTCGATTAGACAAGAGTCCATGCAAACTGGACTGAGATCCCATCTACTACAACATTATCCCAGTGAAATCCTCAATGAAGGTTTGATAAAGAGGTGGCGGAAAAGCATTTCACTTCCTTCATAACTACTTAAAAATACACTATTTGAAAGAACCCTATAACATTTCAGGCACTACAGGGTTAGATGACTACACATCACTGAGGTTTTTCAAATTATATGATAGTAATTAATTCAGCATTATGAAGATTTTTTTCCTCTTTCCCTTTTTCCTTCTTTTTCCTTTATTCAAGCACTTTTCTTTATAAATGCCAGCATAAAATGGTAAATCACAACGTCTTTTGTTTCATCCCTATGCTTGATTACCCTTGGCAGTTTTTTTGGTCTAATGAGCAAGCTGTTTGGCTAAAGCCACCTAAGTTAAGCAACTGAAAAATTCAGTTGTCAAATCTGGAGAGCTTGATTTTCAAGCTTTTGTTTTATCGCAGTATAAGTAAATTATGAAGATTGACATATTTTAAATAAGTTTCATAAATAATGAGCATAATTTTATAGCTACAGAAATTTCAGCTTCAACTAGAACATTTATTCAATAAAATATTTTCTGATAAAACCAAGCAACAGTACAATCTCTATATGTGGGAATTAAGCATTTGCAAATCATTAACTTTTACCTGCACTAGATTAAAGATTTTAGAGCAGATCTACTGAAAAAACAGTATTATGCAGATAATAATAAAATTTACTATTTATTATTCTAATTAAAGTTTGACAGTAACTTGCAACATTTTAAGAAAAAAGTTTCATAGCATTCATGCTGCTGAACAGTCCAACTATATATAAAATAGATTGGAAAGTCACAGTCCAACTCTTTGTAAAAAAATTCTGAAGATTCCCTTACTTTAGAACCAAAGGAATACCAGGTTGACAAGAAAGATTTCTTTTTCTTTTTTAAAATTTAAACTATGTAGATACTATCCCATTTTACAACCAGATGAGCACTGTATTATTCTAACTTCAGGTTTGCTTCTCAGAATGATTTTGCAAATTGTATTAAAACATTTTTATACCTTGTCCTAGCTTTCTGGGGGGAAAGGGGAATTCAACACATTTTCTTGAAAATCAGTAGATGCTTGCAGTCATACTTGTCTTATGTAATACTTAAAGGGAAGTAAAAAATTAGGTATTTTTTCCAACCGATAAACTGAACTACAATAAACAACTGCCCACACATGAGACAGGAATTCAGAATTATTTTATTCTGTACACCATAAACATTGTTAAACCAATGTCACACTCAGTATATAACCCAAAATGATCTGCAACCAATGGGATATCAAAATCTGATGGTAAGATAACATCTGCAGACATCATGAGGTTGGACGTGTGAAATACTTGTAAGACTCTATAAGCTGTTGCAATGCTCCCCAGCATGAGGGATGGATGAAGTAAAATCTCTGTAAATTGTTTTAAATAGTTGAGATATCAGCCTGTGCACAAGTGTGTGCATGCACTCAGACATGCATGTGGCATGCATTCATAATTATAAAAAACACAAGAGCTCGACCTTTTAACATCCTAAACATCAAATACTAACATTAGCGCCTAAAAATCTTCTACGCAAAAAATGTTACTGAATTGTGTTCAACCTAAAGAAGCTATACGACAATTCAAATCTAGAAAATTTGGGGGAAAAAGAGGAAAAGTGAGTTTAATGTTGTTGTGGTTTAAAACCAGTCAGGCAGCTCATTCACTCACTCCCCCCCTTTCTTGCCCTCCCCTACTCCCAGAGGGACGGAGAGGAGAATCAAAAAGAATGCAACTCCCACGGGTTGAGATAAGAACAGTTTAGTAACTAACGTATAACACAAATCACTACTGCTACCACCAATAATAGTAATGATAAAGGAAATAAGAAGGGAAGAGAATACAACACCCCAGCACCAGCCAACTGATAACTTGCCCTCCCAGCCCGACCAAGCACTGAACAATACCTCCTCCAACCCCACAGTCCCTAGCCCTTCCAGGTAACTCTCAAGTTACATCCTGGGCATGACATGCTGTGGTATGGAATGGAATACTTCTTTGGTCAGTTTGGGCCAGGTGTATAACTAAACATCTCAACAGCTTAGAAGCAAAATGCTGTATTTATTAAGATTTAGAAAAACAAATATGCACTTAAGTGCGTTTTAAGCTCATTCATGTAAGGAATATTGTACACTACTTGCCATATGCTGCGCCCTTTGCTGACTTTGGAAAATACAAATCTACTGAGCTCTTCATGTTCATGCTTTTCAATTCTGGTTGTTGGAAACAAGACTGCCTAACTAATCCTTAGTATGTTTTAAAAACTACACTCCAGATTAAGATAAAAAAATATGTATCTCAGTGAACACCTTAATGGTAATTCAGAAGCCATTTCTTCATCTTCTTTAGGCTGTGAATTGGTTTGTACTCCAGTATCATTTGTGATTTTTTTTTTTTGCATAAAAGTAATCAGTAACTACTACTGACAATACATTTAAAAAAAAATGCTATGAAGGTGGCAAAATGGAATTCCTTTTAAACAGCAAAGAAAGGTGAACCAAGCACTAGCCATTGTCATACCTGGAGCAAAGAAGGGAGCACTCCCAGATTACTTTGAATGTAAATAGTATTCTTCCTTGTTCTGCTCAGAACATAAATTTGTCGCCTAGATCACAGGGGAATATTGCAGCTAATTAACTCCCTCGCACTGCAGGCCTCAGAGATCAAAATCTTTACCGTAATCAGTGCAAGAAGCACCCAGTACAGCCTCCTGAAACGCCTTTGCCCAACTAGAATTTTCGGGTTTAATACAATCTGTCACAGTAAATGTTAATGAGCCACTATACATAGGCAAGTATATTATCAAATCCAATGTTGTATTTTGGCCCTAAACTTGATTAATACAAAGAGTTCTCTGTCTCACATGGGTATCCTAAATCTGACCAAACTGGTGGATCAATTTGCAAGTCCAGAGGAGGGCCACAAAGATCATCAGAGGGCTGGAGCACCTTTCCTGTTAATACAGAATTGCGCTTGTTCAGCCTGGCGAAGAGAAGGCTCATGGGAGACCTTACAGCAGCTAGAGAGGTACTTTATACAAGAACGTAGTGACAGGACAAGGGGTTTACCTTCCAGCTGAAAGATGGTAGATTTAATTAGATATTAAGAAGTTCTTTAACTGTGAGGGTGGTGAGGCACTGGAACAGGTTGCCCAAAGAGGCTGTGGATGCCCCGTCCTTGGAAACTTTGAAGGTCAAGTTGAAGCAACATGGTCTAGTGGAAGGTGGCAAGGGTGTTAGAACTTTTAAGATCCCTTCCTACAACAAACCATTCTACAGTTCTATGATTCTATGAACTACTCTTCTGCAAAAGGCTGGGAGGGCACTTTACACAGTGAATTCCTGAAATAGCTGCTTTATACACCAACTCACTGATTTTGCTTTTAAGAATCATTGTTCCTGTTTTCTGCTGAAGTGATACTTCAGTCACCAACACAACCACCTCCAAATCCTTAAAAATACCTGCATCAGTAATACATACCCCACAGCCTGCATATTAATAACTTTATTTTAATAAATAGCAGCTAAAACACAGGTCATTTTCCATACTCCTTGGTATATACTTCTGAGGAAGTTCTGTACTTCTTATTGCTATGCTACACAGATCTAATAACTGGAGTGAATTTTGTCATCAGTGCAAGCTCAAAAATGTCAAACGAGCTTGCTTTCAGCTGCATGCAGGCCCCAGTGTAAGTGCACTACATAAAATTATTTGATGACTTGCAGACTTTTTCAGAGATGCTGAACAAGCTACAAACCAAGTGCCTCCTTTGAGCCAATGATTACACATCACTTGAAAAAGTAAAACGGTTCATAAGAATTTTCTGAAGAGAAGTGTCAAGCACTGGATAGCCTTTAATAACAACATATTGAGACAATCTCTAGAAGTGGCAAAATACCAAAAAGTTTGGATGATTTACATCTTTTAAACCCATTCTTTTCGTGTGTTCCCTTAAAGCAGTCACTTGTGAGATAACAACAGAGCAGTGAAATTACATCCTCACTGTAATGTGAAAGGTTTGTCATGGGTTTGAATTTCATACCGGCTCTGTGTCCTGTCCAAGACTGCTACCTGACACTGCACCACCTTTCTTAGATAAATGTCCTTAGGTAAATGTTCAACAGTAGCAACAGTAGCAGTCATTTTTCTCCTTCTTACTAGCTGGTGTAGTGCTGTGGTTTTGACTTTCAGCCTGCAAACAGCACTGATAACACCGATGGTTTCAGTTCTTGCTCAGTAATGTTTACTCTGACCAAGGACTTTGTGATTCTCATGCTCTGCCAGGAAGGAGGGGAAGCTGGGAGGAAGCAGAGACAGGACACCTGACCCAAACTAGCCAAAGGGGTGTTCCATACCATGGTACATCATGCCCAGGATGTAGAACTGAGGACAGTTACCCAGAAGAGCTAGATCACTGCCGGGGTCAGGCTGGGTATCAGTCAGTGGGTGGTGAGATATTGTATTGTCTTCCCTTGTTATTTCCCTTATCATTATTATTGGTGGTAGCAGTAGTGGTTTGTGTTATACCTTAGTTACTGGACTGTTCTTATCTCAACCTGTGGGAGTTACATTCTTTCGATTCTGCTCCCCATCCCTCCGGAAGCAGGGCAGGGGGAGAGCGAGTGAGCGGCTGCGTGGTTCTGGCTTGCCGGCTGGGCTTAAACCATGACAGTAAATCATTAATTCCTACAATAGATTTTGCTACTGTAATCTATCAGTGTGGAATGAGGTGAAATTACAAAGCAAAAGCAAAAAATCATTAAAAAAAAAAAAGAAGACAAAACTCTTTCACGTAACTAAAGAATATTCACCTTTGGTAAGGATACTCAGTGAAGCTTTGATCACTGATATTACTAGCCACAGACTTCTCTTACAGAAATTAAACTTAAAAAAAAACCCATGAAAATTACAAGAACTTTTCATAAAACATAGTTTGTTACCATTTACTACCATTGCCTCCATAGTATTTATTTCTAAGGCAAACAAGACAGATTTTTAAAACTCAGAACTGTCAAACTGAGACTTAACACCAGATACAGAAAGAGCAGCGTTTCATCTGTGGTTACTAACACACTCAAATATGTCAGATTAAGACAAATATATAACAGGAAAAATACCACTGCAAAATTAATGTTGATTTTTAAGAAGGACTACATTAGAAAAATAGCCACAAAGAAAAACTGAAGCTATCTTACTAACAAGCACTTTTCATGTACTGATCGGAAAAAGAAACATTTCAGCTAGAATAAAGGTTTCTTTTTGCTTGAAAACTTAGGATTTACTCTAAGGCTAGGTACAAAAAAAAATAAGCAACTGTTCAAAGATCTCCTTTATTTCATTCAGCATATCTTGGGAGGGATGGACCAGCATTGAAGGGGAAGGACAAACGACACAACACATAACTATACGAATTTCAGTGCCTATTTAAAGGAGTTATGCTTGAAAACTGGCCAACATTCGCAAACATATTAAGCAGAGTTATTATTCCTCCCTTCTGCAGCTAGTTCCTTTAAATGCTTCAGTGATTATGAAGTAACAGAGATGGAGAAGAAAGCAAAAAGAATTGATGGTGTAAGTCTGAAAATATATTCTAATTATGCCATTGTTATTCTAATTATTCCATTGTTTCCTATGTTCAGCTTCCCCTCATAATATACCTATTGCTTCAGACTTCTTTCTGATTGTAAAACAGTCTATGCTGTTTCTGTTACTGTTACCATCTATTAGTGTATTACAAAGCTATTTATACTACACTGTAATAAGCACAGATGGCTAGAGTCAATTCCAATAAGATTTAACGATAAGACAAGAGAAGCCTGGGTATCCATATCCCCTAAACAACCTACAGCAAATAAAATAAGAGATTATTCTTTGGAGAAAGGAGCTAAAGATAAGACGAAACAATGTTATCAGCTTTACTTTAGATTATGAGGGCAATCTAAGGAAAAGCACATTACAGTTTACTTAACTCCTAAACGTCAGCTATATAAGGAGCTTCTAAGCTAACACCTTCTAAGAGACAGCTAAGAGTTCTATGTTAGCAATAGTTTGAGATTAGCAGACTCTGGCTCTGCAGACAAAAAATACCATTAGAAATAAGCAGCACAACCAGACCAGAGGAATGTAACCATGTGAAAGAAAAACGAAATCCATACTTGAGAACAAACTAAAAGCAAATATAAAAATCAGAAGCCTTTTTCTATAATACAAAAAAAAAAAAAAAAAAAAATTAAAAAATCAAGATCTTCATTACTCCTTCCTGTTATAATTTGACATGCTCAGTTTATAAGTGCTGAACAATTAAATAGCTTCTTAAATTTCCTTAATTAAAATTAATGCAAATTCCTAATATTTTCCTATTATTTCACAGTTTAAAAAACAGTTCTTTACTCTCTATTAGTTTAATTTCATAGGCAGAAATTAGAGGTGTAGGTACAAAATACTCATTCTCGGATGACATCTAGGATGACATATAGGAGTCAGATCTCCTAGGTTTCAGGTTTTTTCCTCTTTCAGCATATTAATAAAACTAAGATCATACAAACAGAGTCATGAAAAAAGAGAAAGACTGATGCCACTTTAGAATAACCGATAACAAGTTTCAAGCAACAAACTGGCACGTGGCAAATAGATTCAATGACCTCATTAAAAAATTAACTTATTAGAAAGTTCTTGCTTTAACTTAGGCTCAGGACAACATAACGAAGAATTTATCTTTCCTGTTCTGCAATTCCATTTTTTCCTGATGTCCTAATCATGATTTTCTATCAAAACACATATACGTAGTAAAACAGCTGCCCTACCCACTAACAAGGAAAGAGGTAGTTTTACTTGCCCTAAATCATAAAAAGTACAGGACAAATGAACCTATTTTCACAGTTACCGAGTTAAGATTAGTGAGGAGAGACTGATGAGTGTTCTTAAATACCAACTTCCAAAGTACATTCATGATCCTCCATAAACTACGAGGGATTCTAGTACAATGCAATAGACTTGTTGAACGCAAGTTCTTCTCCTGTTCAAACGAGGTTATCGGTATTCTACTCTGGAAACGTGAAAGCCTTCCAAATATTCACATGGTGATTTTGCAAAATTAAGTGCAAAAAACTTGTGAGGAATCCTTTCTAAAACAGCCTTTTGCTTTCTTACATGGACAATCACGAAGTTGTGTGGATGTACAGCTGGGCAGAGATGCTCTGCTCACAATAGTATAGAAACACCAGGCATATAGTTGGTGGGGAGCTTAATTGGGAGTCTGGGGGGGGACAGAGTGCTTCTTCTTGGGAAGCCTCAAACCTCTAAACAGATAAAAGAATTATTAATACTGGCAATTGCTGAATCGGTATGGAGACCTAGTATTTGATTCAACTCCTTTCCAAACAGAAAGGTTTAGATTTCAACTAATGTTGAAAAAACATATTCTTTAAATATCTTCAGAAGACCCATCTGGGAGGCCAACACGAGCTGCCCAGACTTGCCAAATTTTAGAAGGTAATGCATTGCCTTCATAGTCAATGTGAGAACACTTCATACAGAGGCAGAGAAAAAGGTAGTATTACCAGCACAAACTTCCCCTTCATAGTTAATAGTTTATAAGGTCTGTTACTTTAATTATTTTTCTACTTTCTTTACCTTTAATGACTATATTAATACGGTAGGACGATAGTAACGCTATGGTATGATGCAAAGTGATCCCACTTATCAACTGACTGTATTATTTTGTAACAGTACTATGCCATAGCCTGGTTGTGCAGTCCATTTACATACTAAAATATGCTCCACTACAAAGTTCCCGATGCATCTTAAATTTGCAAATAAAGGAATTGCTAAATTCTGATCTCTTTGAAAAGGAAAAGTAAAAACCACTAACAAGCAAGTTAGGTTATAAATAACTCTCATTAAGCGACATGTTAAATTTACCATATAAAATACATTATACAATCTTTTTAATGAATAGAAATGAACAGGACTCAATTTCCAAATATATATTTAAAAAAAATAGTGTTATATATAACAAATCTATTGTCTTTTGTTCTAGAATTTAAAATAATACCATTACTTGTAATCAAGTAATAAAGAGTAAAAAATTATCCCTATATTCTGGGTTTCTCCACAGATTTATAGTATTATGAGTAATGAAGGTTTGATACGTGAGATTTAGGACGTACTAAGCAGAAGAGTATAAATGCAATGCCATTACCCAACAACATTTTTAAAAGGGATAATATTCATTTTAGTACGACTCAGATTCATATCTACTTTTACTAAATGTCTGGTGCAACCACCATAGACTAGACCATCAGCACAAAGCTCTATAAATAAAATAAAATATGAATGAAGAAGATTCCCGTAACTTAGCATCTACTGAAGAATCTCAGCTCTCAAGCATGGAAGTAAATAAAGGATATGTACACATGGACTAGGACACAGAATCACAGAATAGTTAGGGTTGGAAAGGACCTTAAGATCATCAAGATTCAACCCCCCTGCCATGGGCAGGGACAGCTCACACTAAACCATGTCACCCAAGGCTCTGTCCAACCTGGCCTTGAACACCACCAGGGATGGAGCATTCACAGCTTCCTTGGGCATGACACCACTGCTGAAGCAGCCTAAGCAGGCTGCTTGAAGGACCTTAATAAACACATCAGCTCTGAGACTTAGTTTAGTGATAGGCATGAGCTGCAACTACTCACCAACTACACTGCAGCAGCACTAAGACTGCGTTAAGAATTCTTCCTCCCCAGTTACTGTAGGCAAAAAGTAAACATATCCTTGTATATAACCCAAAATGTTTGATTCACATAAAAATTGAGGTAGTTGATATTTTACATATGAAAAATACAATTTCCCTTCCCCCGACCTTTAAGGCAGGAAGTCTCCCATTTCTTAATAAAGAGCTCATTCCCAATTTTTGCACAAGAAAAAGATATGAGAAAATAGCCCCTAACACACACCCAGCTTCTCACTGCTCTGCATGAAGGCACAGTTCTTCCCTAGACTTATTTCATTATTTTCAACAGATTTGTCAAAATGATCAAGATCTTTCAAGAGAATTGAAGAAACAGCTACAGTTTTGCCTGTACAAAGTACTGAAAAGATCTTAGTTAACACTATCGTGCTAATAAAACCTTTACAGGCAAATCTGACATTTTAGAGGGTATTAAGACAGCTAGGTTTGGGTTTTCTGAGTTTGTTTGGGAGAGGGAGAGTTGGGGAGTAAGTTTCTTTGGGAGGGGGTGGTTTTGCTTGTTTTTAATAGAAGATCATAGCTTGGTTTATTAGGTTTTGTAAGGGTTCATTTCTGAATGACTATGTTCCTACTCACTGTGATCTAAAACTCTAAGAAACTGAGCCAATGAGCCAGAAGTCAGGGTCATTATCTTTCACATTAATCAGTCCTGTCAGTTAAGTCTTAAGTTAAGCCTTTAAATACTTCTTTTCACACTAGATTTCTAGCTCACCCTAGGAGTAGGATATTTAAAGCCTAGAAAGATACACTGCTCTCCAGTCAAAGAAGTAAATTACAAGCATAGGCCTTGCATACCTTTATTTTGATCTAACTCTGCAAGACTGTTATTCCTACATATGTTTAAAATTCAGTTGTGCTGTTCCTTTAACAGGAGGCAACATCTGAATCACTAATTAAATTGCTAATCAGTTTCAAAACCAACAAATTAGTCGCACAAGTAAATTTACCAATTATATAAAACTGAAGGATGTTAAAAGAACTTCTCCACCATGTTATATTTAAGGATGGTAATTGATCAGTGCTTCTTACAAGTAAGATACTTTTCTAATGCGTTTCTGTGCAGGTAGATTAACTCATAATTTTAAATACCTTTTTTTTTTTTTTTTTACAATTATACCTCGTGAATTACTGAAAGCCATCCATGCTTTTAAAGCAAAGTCTTGTGAAGCATTAGAACCATTCAGCAAATATTCCAGATGAAGTACCAATCAATAGGATATAAGCAGTCTACACAAGAAATAAAAGCATATTCCTCACTGAAGTACCAGCCTTAGAAAACTTCAAACAGGGTAAAAATAAATACGCCAGTGTATTTGCAAATTGCCTCAGAAGAATCAGTATGCAGTACTTCCTCTGTGCAGTCACTCTTAAAATCCTTGGGGACACCTACTTGTCACAGAATAAATTATCTGGCTAATATCCAATATTACAGTATATGTCATTGGGCACCCAGGAGACAGGCATTAAAGAGCACTTAGCTTCTTCAGCCTTGCAGGGTAGTCCTTACGTAAATGACTTTGACCAATTACAAAACATAACTGATGTACTTATTTTGGAGTTTTCTACCAGCAGCCTTTCATCCTAAAACATTTATACAGCACAGAGTATTTATTTTTTTTGTCCAAAATCACAGATCCCAAAGTACAGTACACTAAACAGGTTGTTAGGGTTGGGGTTTTTTTAACATGAACATAATTTCTTAAGATATTTAAACGAAACAAAAATATCTGAACACCGATTTTGGTGTTCTCAAGCATCAAAGCTATGCTCATTAATAAAACTACTGGGGAAGCAAGTTCTCCCACAACTCTAACAATAGCTTTCTTTCCTAGTTACTTAACATAAATAGACAAGTTTGCATCCCACATGCAATATATACAGAAAGCTAGAAAATACATGCATCACAAGCATGCTACAGCTCTCAGAATAATAAAAGAGACTTCTTGGAGACATTTACTTCAGTTCGCTATAGCAAACCACAGCCACCAACAAGCTGCAGCACAAGAAACCTGTTGACTCTGAAGTTGCAAACCAAATCAGTGCTTTACACCAACACAAAGAAATCCAGTAAACAACAGGGTAAAGCTGACCAAAATTTATTTTGCAAGCTTGGAATTTAGGTTTTTTAACGTGATGCCAAAGGAAGCCAGATACTGGTCACTCAAGGAAAACTCCTTCCAGTGAAAGAAACGTGAAGGACTTGCGAAAATCGACTGGGCTTTACTGAACTTGCAACAGACCACGAATTGAGCGCAAAAGGGAGGCACTCTGGAGGACGAGGGCCACCTTTCAGTAGCAGGTTTCGTAACTGACAAGGATTCGGGTCAGACTGGGTCTGGCGTTCACTCACTCCGTGCGTGGCGCTCCGGACGCACCATTCATCTATACGACTTAACGCCTTACTTAGCAAGATTCCCTTCCACGACCCGCGCTCCGACCACCCCACAGGCCCCCGTCCCTCAGCACTCCAACAGCGGCCAGGTGAGGCCGGGCAGCCCCGTCCGGTGCACACTCCAGGTGCCTGGGGCTCTGCCCTGCCATGCCCAGCGGCCACGGGGCGAGCCCCTATTTCCCCCGCTGCGCTCGGCTTCAGCGGGGAGCAGGGCCGGCAGAGGGGGCAGGAGTGTCCCCATCGCAGCCCTTCCCGCAGCCACCGCGGATCGGGAAACGAGAAGGAAGAACAAATGCAACTGCCCCCCACACACACCTCAGCCGCCTTTTAACGGCTGGCGACCCGCAAGGCAAGAGGCAGCTCCCGTTCCCCAGCTCTCTGTGCCCTAGAGGTGCTGGCTGGGCGCGGGGCACACCGGGCGGTCCTCGCCGCGCAGCGGCGGCAGCGCACCGGGAACTGCCCTGTGGGACCTCCCTCGTCCTGCCGAGGCGCCGCGGGGAATTAAGAACTGAAACCCGGGGAGATGGGGGGAAGTTAAGGTGCACCCCCGAACCTGGCTGCCCGAAGGATGCTCTCAGAGAACGGAACCCGCCCGCCGCCACATGAGCGGGCGGGCGCGGCTGACGGCCGGCAGGGTGCAAGGGGCGAACTTACGTCTCGGAATTTGTTCCACTGCCCGACCTCCTTGTCGTACTGCGAGATGGTCGTGAGCCATTGTTTATCGTCCAGAAAATTGCCGCTGTCCGGTCTGCCCCCGGCCGCCGCCGCCAGCACCGGGCTGCACCAGGCTGCTGCACACACGCACACCAAGGCTACTACCTTGAGCATCTGGGCGAGAGGAGACACGAGGACGGTGGTTACCCACACCACAGCTGAACCCCTGCGGAGGGACCGGGACAGTCGCCCGCAGCAGACCCCTCGCCCACCTTGAAGGGGACAAGGGCTGCGGAAGCAGAAGTAGAGGAAGGGGCGGCCGCCCAGCCCGTCACCTTGCTGCCAGCCCCGCACCCTCGCTCCTCGCCGCGGCCGGAAAGGCGGCCCGCTCCCTCCCCACACGCGCCGCCGTCTGCAGCCCCGCGCCTCGCGCTCCGCCCGCCCCTCGGCCCGCCCCGCTCCGCCCCCGTGCCGCTCCGCGCGCGCCGCCGCCGGGGACGCCGCGCCCGGGGCTAACGGCCTGCTGGTGGGGCTGTGTGCTGAGGTGAGCGGCGCCGGGCAGAGCCGAGCCGCGGCCGCTGCCCCTCCCGCTGCCGCCGGCGACAGCCGCGAATTGGACGCCGCCGCCGTCGCTCCCATCATGGTCCCAGCAGGAGCCCCGCTGTGCAGCCCGCACCTCCAGGTTGGGGTGGAAACCGCTGAACTGACCTCCAGCGGTGCGAGCGCCTCGTACCCCAAGCTAAGCCTGCGGGAGTCTGAGGCGGAGACAGCCGCTAAGAACTCCCAGTGATTTCGAGATAAAACTTGATGTACCTTAGGGGAAGGGAGACGCACAAGCTCTCCCATCACCACAGGGAGATTTAGATATATCCTGGCATTGTAATGCTGCCTGTGTTACTCCCTTTTGTAGTGATCATGCACTCCCTTCCCCTCTTCCTGGCTGTCTTTTAAAATGCAGCTGTATAGTAACTCAGAGCCCTCAGTGACATCCAGTTACTTTCTCAAATTAGTTAAACTTAATTTAGAAATGAGCAAGGTGCAGAAACAGTTCAATTACCTTTCCGGCACAGCTGACTCAATATTTAATTTGAAATTCCGTCTGCTATCCTGTTGACCTAAATCATCTAATTTTGTAATGTTAGCTTTATTCCCTAGACTTGAGTGACATTCTGCCTTTTAGGTTTGCATTGGCTGCATGTCACAAAGTTTTGATAGCAAGGGACTGCACGGTTGACCTCTGTGGAAAGGGGTTCAGGGCTGCCCCAAGTGCTAATTCCTGCCAGCTCCGGAGTCAAGCAAGGCTGGTGGTGCCTCTGTGAAAGCATAGCTAATAAAGGGCAGAAAATTCTGTGTGGAGAGAGGAGATGGGAACAAGAACAAGAAACGAAGGAACACCAAGGTCGGAGAGAGAAGGAGGAGGTGGAGGAGATGCCCCATGGCAGAGCACTGCAGCCCCTGGAAGACCCACACAAATGGATGTACCCAAAGGATCTGTGGTGATCACACATGGGAGAACATTTTCCTAAAGGACTGCGACTCATGCAGAAGCCACGCCAGAGCAGAGCAAAGCATAAGAAGGAAAGAGCAGTGAATTAAAAGCGTTACATACTGACTGTACACCTCCACCTCCCCCAGTTCCCCCTGTGCTGTTCGGGAAGAAGAGTCTGGAATGACGTGGAGCCTGGGAAAGTGGGAAGAAAAGGTGTTGGTTTAGAATGTGTCTTCTTATTTCCCACTACCCAAATTAGCAATTACATTTTTAACTAGCAATAAACTAATCTTCTCTAAGTCAAGTCTGTTTTGTTTCCAAGAGTAACTGTTAAGCGATATCCCTGATTTTATCTTAACCCATGAGTTTTTTCATTCCAGTTCTTCCTGTTTTCTCCCTCTGCCCTACTGGGGGGGCTGCAAGCAACTGAGTGGAAGTTTGGTTGTTGGCCAAGGTTAATCCCCTACAGGGCTGCCAAATATGTTAAGAGAACACTAAACTTCTAGTGCGATATCTGAATGTATTTTTCACGGTAAAAACTGGGAGTTACTTTCAGACTTTAAACAAGGGCCAAGTCCATCAAGAGATTTTCAGATATGATAAGCAATGTCACTTCATGCAAAAAAGAGAAGTGAATATGAGATTGTGACTGATCTTAGCAAGTTTTAAGTTTGGTCATAAGCTGTAACTACAGACAGATAGTAAAGAAGGAATTAAATCCACTAACCTGCATCTTACACTAAATAATACATGTCCTTTTGTTCCTAAACCTGTATCACTAAAATCAATGAGAATCTTGTCACCAGTCTGACATATCAAGAGGATGATTGCCAGATTAAAATTTATGTGCCTGACCCTGAAAATGTTACCTATCCAGAATGATATTATATTCTGTAATAAATGAATCATAAAAGTCAAAGCACAGGGGTAGAGGGACTGCACAGAGGCTAAATAAGAATCAATAAAACACAGTCCTTCATACAATCATTCTCTGACAATCCAGTTTGCATTTGTCAGTCTTTATGTTAATTGCCTACAGATTGTTCTGTCCTTTGGCAAAGAAGAAATTTATCTATAAATGATTTTGGGACTTGGGGTTGGTTTGGGGTTGGTTTTTTTTGGTTGTGGTTGTTTTTTTTTCAAGAATCACATATTTTTGAACTTTTTTAAAAGCATCAAAATCCCCAAATTTGTGGTTTCACTTACCAAGCAATCAAGGTAATCTATTTTGGGCTTGCTTCATCTGTTTCAAGTTTTCATCCAGATAAAATTATTCAGTACTTTTAACTTAAGGTGCATCTTTCTGTACTTGGGAGAAGATGAATAAAAGTGCTGGGATTTGTGTTCGTAAAAACCCCTAGAAAAGGGAGTTCTGGTGTGGTTTGGGTTTTACAAAAGTTTCACTGCAATTTCTCTGATCTTCCACACCTATGACTGCAGTTTTTACTGGCAATACATACTAAATGATCAATTATATGTAATTTTGCCTGAACCAAGCTATTTGAAGCCTTTAATAATTCTAAGTGTATTCCTTATAATTTTAAGCACTCTGATCTCCACATAATTGGTTTAAGAGCCTCATTCTGATCAAGGACTTTACAGTAATTCCATTTATTCAAGCACACAAAAAATGATACTTGATTGAAATGGCATTTTGAGGATACAAAACTAAGAAGTTTTGGGTTTTTTTCTCAATAATTTCCCTGCTCTTCAAAGATTAAATTTATGAATCTAGAGAATTATTCTTTCCTTTATTTTAAATGTACATACATTTCTCCCAGAAAATTTTTTTGTATTGTTGTTACATACTGACATGGCCAACAATCGCATCTTTAAAATGTGACAGGGAATCCAGTACTGCAGTAGTAGTAAGAGAATAATGCTAATGGTAACAGGTATTTAATTTTAAACAGAGAGTTTAGAAACTCCAATGGCTCCTTCATCATTGTCCAGTTAAGAAACATTGCTGTTCTTAATAAAAAATGATCTTCCTTCTCAATTTCAAAATATTATATATTTCCAAGTTTTTGGTAATACTGATTTTTCAGATATTACAACTTAGTAGTTTAGAATCATAACCATTCAGGTTGCTTTACTTTTGACTAGCTGATGGAGCCTGAAGGGAGAGAGCAAAGAAGATGGTGCAGCTGGTAACATACTTGTAGAAGATTACAAGATTCCCCTGAACAATATGCATGTTGCATAACTAAAAGGATGGAAAGCTGTAAAAAGAAGGAGCTTACATGTAAATAGCTATTTTGTATACATATCTGTATGTTACATGAAAGGTTGTTAGAATTATGTAAGAATCACCAAGAGATATATTGGAAGAAAAGTTTGCATGTATGGGTTAATAATAAAACAGAATGGAAATGCTGAGAAGTTACTAGGAAATACAAATAAATTTATACTCTGAACACTGTGTCTCAAAAGTGCTTTACCTGCTTTCCTGAATGTGTTCATTTGAGGCACTAAGGCATGGAGTTAAGTTTATCCAAATATAATAGCATACTCCTTGCACTTTGAATGTTTATTTTTAATTATGCTGAAAGGAATCCCAAGAGAACATCTAGCTATCTCATTGCCCACAAGCAAAACCAGATACACCTTATCACTCCTGAGAGTTGTAGATCTAAACCTATTTTTAGACCATAGGGTTACCATTCATGGTGTCTCTGCCAGTGATGGAAACTCCAGACTAGTCTCTGTCGGTGACATTTGCTAGTCTAACTTCAGAAGAGGTTTTCTATACCTGAAACAAGCCGTTCTTGTTGTAATTTAAGCTTATAAATTCTTATGGTGAACCCTATCCACCAAAACCACAAAGAACAAAATTGCTATCTTCCTCTGTTCAGCAGTCTCTTCTATATTGTAAACTACTGTAACCCCTTTCTGTATTTCTTCCCTGTGACATTTTTATTACCATATTTTTACCCTTTTAATCTTACACCATGCTCTTGAGACCTCTGATCACTCCTTCTATTACCCTGTTGAATGTTTCAAATCTGGCTACCTGTTTTTTCGACTTCAGTATCTAGAACACTTGGAATACCCTGTCTATGCCTCCCAACTGTTGAACAGAGCAGAAGGATTACTTCATAAACAGAAATTATTTTGGTTTGGTATGATTTGTTGAGTCAAATACATGCTGAATGTTATGCATATTTTTGGTATATACCAGGCATCTAGCAATACTGTACAGAATTACCTGTCCCTGTATTTTCTAGAAATTAAGAGTAGGACAACAGAAGTTTCATTTTCTGATGCTTTTTTCAACCTACTCATTCAAAGGTCCCTTTTAAGAAACAAACAAACAAAATCAAAACAAACAAACAAAAAAACCCAAACTTTTAATTTGCTCTTTTGCAGTCACCTGGTACCCCACTTGTTCTCTACAGTGTCTCAAAAGCAGCTCCTAACAATTCTGAGATTCTTTCAAACAATTTTGTAAATTAAAACAAGCACATTTTTACAAAAATTACAAAATTTAATTGCTACAAAGTCTTACCTAAGCCCTTTCTTTTTTCTTGTCACTGCTGTGATAGCTAACTATCTACATGCCACTGATATTTGGTACATAGGCTTATGATTGTTTCTTCCATTTCACTGCTTACTACATTCTCCCTCCCCAACAGGGCACCTATCTTTTACCCTCTTTATAGTAATATATACTGTGTTCATAATGACTTCTCCTCAGAAGCCTTCTGCTAGCTGCATATTTTTACTGTGGGGTAAATGCTCCAAAATGTTCATAGATCTTATTCTTCATGAATATGATTGGATTGCTAAACATCTGTGGATGTCTGCTGACACAAAAAGACAGAAACCACAAAGATCCAAAGAGCACAGAAGCTCAGGTGACCAAGAAATCTCCATCTGTGATTACTGACAGCTTATATACCTTTCAGAATGGGCTCATCCAAGATGCAGGGTAGAACACCATCTCAAGACAGGTCTGAGCACGGTTCTTACAGGCTTTGAACTGGAAAAGAGAACATCTTCTTCCTGGTGTGACGTCTGTGCCTTGTATCTCATTGAATCTTTCTGCCATTCTATATAGCCCCAACAACGACAGCAGGTGAGACAGGCATTCACATAAATAAATCCTGGAACTCAAACCTTCCAAAATAAAAGCATTTAAAGGGGGTTGAGTTCTTAATCCAGTGCTTTTAAACACAGAAGGATCTAGCTTTTCATCTAATACAAGCTACAGAACTACACCAACCTCAGCAGCTCATGTTTGACCTATCCTATTAAAAACACCTTGTCTAGATGCATACATTTTCATTTTTCACTTTGACTACTGAATATTTTCAGTTATTGTCATTGCCAGAGTTAAGGTTATATCTCTAGGAAAGCATGCAATGAAGTTTTGTATTTCCTGATGTTCAAAAATTCAAAACTCTCTTCATATCTTCTGAACAATTTAAACTGCATGTTAGAATTTAGAACACAATAATATGCAGTGTCTTGATGCCAAGGACACATTACAGCTTTCAGAAAAATACAGACATCTCACTGCCCCCTAGATGCAGACATGCCCTTTCAAAACAAACATTTTATGCAGTAAATATTCTATGAACAAAACAGTCATAACATGCTAAGATGGATGGATCCTTTACCTAAAGTCATCTTAAAACAAGGCCTGTTAAAACCTTCATGTGTTATTCATAGTCTCCTTGAAAAAAAAACACCTTCCTAGTTTAGGCACCTCTAGCTATTTTATATGTGCCTTATGCGGAAGTAGGCAGCTTCCATAGCTAAGGTTGAATTTTCAGCTTTGACTCCACGTAAGCACCAAAAAAATTTTGAGGAGGCAGTAAAGCTTTCTGTTTTGTGGTGATGTGTTTTAACCATCTCACACCATAAAATCTCTATAGGAGCAATTCAGAAGTTGGGTAGGACTTTGTGAGCTTTGATTGCTCTATATTTCTTTCTTATTAATTAATAAGAACATTTGGGTGTTCAGATTCCTTTACCAGCAGAGTGGGCTCAACTGCCATTGCATTCCCCTGATTCTACTCTGTTACTTATAATTCAAGACATGCTTTGGAAATTAATATTTTGTCTTTAGTGAATTTTTTCATTAAGAGGGTACATATGATGGGTTTGGGGTTTTTTCCAGTTGTGTGATTTTTTTTTCCTTGACGTCCCAAGAGGAGTAAAACTGTTTAATTCACAATTTTCTATAATTAAGTGTCCTAGAAGTTGAAGGAGTAGGTCAACAGCTCTCTAATTCATATGCCATATAGTCTCTGTTTTCCAAAGTATATGACTGGAGAAGGTCTTCCACACTTTTTTTCATCCTCAAGCAAAAATGTGAAATAAGGATAAGCATAGAGAATTAGCTACTTCAGCTACTTTTGCCCACTGAAATTTTCTTGTTAGCCCAAATTTATTGCTCAGAAATACAGAGGTACAATTTGAGTTATTATTAACAAAAGGTACTGAGGATAACACTGTGATGTGAAAAGTATATTGTACTCTATAACCTTATTTCATAAAGGATTTTTAGGTCTGAAATAACTTAGAAGGATGATTTTGCAAATCTACTTGCGTAACTTACCTGGGCAAGTATTTCTAGTACGAAGCTAGAGGATGAAATATATAATGAAACTGGTTTTTACAAATCCCAGCTGAGATAGTTAGTATGCAGGTTAGGTCTTCATTCTTTCAAATAAGAACTAAAATAACATTAAAAACCATGATGAAACAAGCTTTCCTGTTCTTCCTTACTATGGATGTCACCAGCATTTCTTAAGTAATGTCTCTTCATCATACAGTTTTAAAAATCCATTAATTATTCTAATCATTGTGGTTGATTAAACAGGTAGGGGTCCTTTTTATTCTTCATTTACCACTTTTTCTTCCTTCCTGATAATTCTGCACAGCTGGAGATTTTCAGCCCCATTGTATACTCCTCATCTTAGTGAAGTTCTTTTGGTATGCTAATTAATCTCTTTTCTAATATTTACTCTCCTGACCACAAGCTATTGTCTGCTTTTACATCTTATTTTGAAGAGACGGGTCTTTAAAGTTCTTGAATGTCTCTTTTAACAATAGAGCAATAGCCCTAGTCTATACATAATGTGGCAAGCAAGAAAATGACTTAATGACAAATAAAATTCTAACACATTTTTAATTTTTTTCAACATTGCTCTGCTTTCTTTTTTTGTGCAAAACTAGTTTTTTTCTATTTTACCAAAATTCTAAAAAAGACAAAGTTTACTCAAATAATTAAACCATTTTTAATCAAATTTATCAAATACAAAAATATTCTGCTATGAGTTCATAGTCTAGGCTTTTTAAAAATCTCATTTATTGAAAAATAAATAAAACTGGGAAGCTTGTTTCAATGCTTGAAACCCTTTAATATCCAGTATAAACCTTTCCTCGTGCAACTTGAGGTCATTTCCTCTTATAGTATTGCTTATTACTTGGGAGAAGAGACCAACCCCCCCCTCAATACCACCTCCTTTCATGTAGCTGTAGAAAGCAATAAGGTTTCCCCCCCTGAGCTTTTTCTTCTCTAGACTAAACAACCCCATTTCCTTCAACCAAGTCTTGTTCTCCAGACCTTCCACCAGCTTTGTTGCCCTTCTCTGGACCCACTCCAACACCTCAATGTCTTTCTTGTAGTGAGAGGCCCAGAACTGAACACAGTATTCAAGGTGCAGCCTCAGCAGTGCCCAGTACAGGGGGATGATCACTGCCCTGGTCCTGCTGGCCACACTATTTCTCATACAGGGCAGGATGCCATTGGCCTCCTTGGCTACCTGCGCACACTGTTTGTGTTCAGCAGGCTGTCAATCAACACCTCCCGTAGGTCTTGTTCCACCAGGCAGCTTTCCAGCCGTTCTTCTCCAAGCCTGTAGCATTGCATGGGGTTGTTGTGGCCCAAGTGCAGGACCTAGCACTGAGCCTTGAACTTCATGCCATTGGCCTCAGCCCATTGATCCAGGTTGTCCAGATCCCTCTGCAAAGCCTTCCTACCATCCAGCAGATCAATGCTTCCGCCCAACTGATGCAAATTTGGAGGAGCACACATACTCAAGAGAGTTTTACTTGAAAGTTCCTGGGATTTGGGGAGAATCAGTATGAAGATTTATTAATACAACCATAATTAAAAAACAAATGACAACTTTGTTATCATGTTAGATTCTGGAGCAAAGTGTAAGCATCAAAGGAATCTGTATTACAACAGGAAAAGAAGAATCTTATTCCCATTTTCAGTCAGATCGCAAACTGTATTTATTCTATGCGTCTATTTCTATACCTCCATAAAACATTTCAGAATTACATGGTTTTACTTTACTGGTGTATTTTTCTTCTTCAAACCCACATCTTCTGTTGGAGCCAAGTCCATTTATAATCAAATAATTTTTGCCCATTACATTAATTTGTTTTGGACCTGTAGGCACTGTTACACATGCTGTATGTCTTACCTTGTTACCAGATCATTTAGAAGCAAGAGGAGGCTATACAATTATGTATAATTTCTTTACAAATAGCATTGATATGCAGTCTAGATCTTTGAAACTATCTTTATATATATATATATATAAACTTGTGCTGTAATCATTACGCTTTCTGTATAATTTAGAAGTAAATTTAATCATAAATCTTGCAAAAAGTAAGGTAGGATTTTTAGGATATAACTCAGAAGAGGCTGATTAGGAGAAATCTCCAGGAGCTTGGCAACAAAGTTGACAAGCAGGTATCCTTTATTGCGGCACTGGGAGACACTGGGGATAGCTCCTCCTAGCATGTCTTGTTCGAGCATCAACCAGGTTGTGATTATATTGTCAATCATACATATTCATTAGATTGCATACATATTCATTAAGTTACTTATACATTACATCACAGGATCGTTGTCATATCAGTAACCACCAGGTGGGTTCTGGCCAGCTCTTGGGCAACGCTTATCTTATCCATTTCCTTATCTCTATAGTTGCTAACAAAGCCTAAAGTCCTTGAAATTATTTATTTACAACCCCGTTCTTCAGTGAACCCCATTCTTCAATCAACCCTATCCTTCAATCAACCCCATTCTTCAAGGCTTTGCATATCTCTATAAGATTTTGAAATATGAAAATATGAAGTTTACTGCAGGACAAAACTATTCAATGATGTATTGCATCACAGGCCCTGTTTACAGATTTTTTTTTTTTTAATTAAAACCACTTATCTCTTTCCCACCTTTCTGTCACTTGCTGTCTTTCAAAATCACTTCTTTCCAATTCATGTCCTTTTCTATGATTTTCAGAATAAAACCACCTAGTTTCTCTTCTAATTACTCTCTTCCATCTTTTTCTTCTTTCCCTCATCCTCTCACCTTCTTCAGTTGACTGCTTTGGCTGTTTTTTTAACTTCACAAATAATCACATATGTGGTCTGTTGCAGAAGTGGAAAATTGATGTGGAACAACACAAACAACACTGCTGTAAAGTGCAGTTAGCCTTCCAGATTGCTGGGGTTGATGAAACTGTCGGGAGTAGATTGGTACAAATTTATAAATTATTTAATGTTCAGCCAAATGTCTCTATACTGAGCTGGTCATTTTGAATTGGCAGCAGCGTTTCTCAATTGGCAGCTTGTCTTAATCAGGAGAGCTAGAAATCAAATTAAGATTTTGCTATATGATCATTCTTGTTACTTTTATTATTTTCAGCACCTGTGTAACATCAAAAATCAGAAAGAAAGTTCCAAAGGAAAACCAAACAAACAAAAAAACCTCAACAGAAAATATACTTAATGAACAGAGGAAAGGAACTCCAGTTCCATGGTGCTCCAGTCAACAATTAAAATGTGCACCTGCAAAGTAATTTTTTCCTGTGGGATCCTAATTCTTCTTGTACAGTGGCCATTTTCACACATCAAAATTAATCACCTTATTCAATCAAATTGAAAGATTTAATTTTGTCAAAAAGTAGATGAACAGTAAGTCTCCAGATTGGTCAGAATTAATTGACTGCAATTTGTAGTTGCTGTATTTCAAAGACTAAGTTCCGCAGAGCCCCTGTCTCTGTGGGCCAGATGTGTGTCTGAACCTGAAAAGAGGCCATGATGAATTCTAAAAGATGTAGTTTTTTTACAGAGCATGGCTAGAGACCTGGAAATTTCTAACCATCTGGCTTCTTAGGTAGACCACAGGAGAGAATAGAAACACAGAGTCTTTAGACAGTAAGGAAGTAATTCAGAGATACCAGTAGATGCAATTGGACAGACTCAGATTTGGAATATTCAAATGTTATTAAATTAAAATTAGCGTTTCAGTTCAGTGCAATCAAAACACTCAACAGAAAAAAATAAAGTTTGTATTCTAGAGGAAGTTTTAGGACATTAACTTCTCATCTAGATATGACATGGAAGAAAATATGAAAAGAATGAGAATTTTACACATAGTGAGGAGTCTGGAAACTAGTTTATAAATCTAGGAAACTTGCATGACTTTTACATAATGGTGATTTTCCTGTAGGATGATCTGGCTCAAAGGGCACAAGATACTGCTGGAAGAATTGCCATAAATCCAATTTCAAATCTAAATCCCTTTCTGATGGCAGCTTTTACACACTTTTAGCAAAAATTTCTTCTTAACATAGACCCATGGTATACCAAATAGCTGTGCATGGGTGAGGAGTGTATAGGGAGAAAGAACTACTTAATCTGTTCTTTGCCTCTCCACACATGCTGCTGAGCACAGACATTTAAAACTCTGCAATTTATCCAGACTTTAATACAGGTTTGACTAGATTAGTCAGGTCACAGTTTTGACATCTCTGCTCAAGTTTTCTGGTTTTGAATAGGGATCACATGTTTTAATTCAGCATTATTTCAGTATTCTATAGTGCCTGTACAAACAGCAGTGAATATGCTAGCATCACATTGATGGTAACCCACTGAGCTACACTCTAGCTACAGCAGATAGAACCCCACCAGCAGACCTCAGTTCCTCCAAGACTCCTACAGAGCTCAACAGAAATGCAGAAATTTATTAATCCAGTTGAAGCTTCCTCCTTTGTTTTCTCTCTCTTCACATGCAACTAGACCATAAACTAACCTTCAATTAATAGCTCTTCAAAGAGTCCTTGTTTAGGTATTTTATTAGCTTGAAACGTTAGGTGCCCAATAGTTTTCCAATTCACTAAAGTAATATAATAGTATGATAAGACACAACTACTTCCCAATTCTTTTAAGACTGTGATATTTCTGCATCTATGTCACCATAATAAATGTTTTATCCTTTTATTATATTAACATGTAGTACACCCATTTTAAGTATACCAACCCATGAGAGTACAACAGCAAGTAATTCTACTCTCCAACAACTGTGCTTTGGGTTTTTTTTATTTTGGTTTGAGTTTTGGTATTCCCCCCCTTCTCTACTTCAGGTCATAAAGATAAACACCAAGGATCTCTGAATTCTTACCTTCAACCACTGTGAAGGTCACATTACTTCCCTATATTAAAATCAGAGTTTTTCTTCCAAGCTCCAGCATGCATCTCAGGCAGGGTGCTTGTATTTCAGAGAACCTTCTTATACCCAGCATAGTACCTCCAAATAAAAAAATAAGTTATTACTGAAATATGACAGGAATATATTTATTACTGAAATATAAAGGAGGAAGAATATTGGCCCTCCCAGGATTTTTTACTTGATTGTACAAGCATAGCTCTGCATGCTATACAGGAATTTAATTTTCACATGCCACTCTGATTCATACACTCAATAACAGAAGGGAGAGTCAAGAACATAGGAGTTGATAATTGCCAGCATCTTTTGAGAACCCAAACCCCAAACTATCAACACCTCTGAAGGAGGGATTACATTGCATTCATTAAAGTATACAAATCCAAAGAAATTCTAAGAAATCAATGTCTCAGTTTTTCCAAAATACTGGAGAGCACCCAGCCTTGTGTTTATTAGAATTATATCAAATAATTACCTATTCCTAATAACAGGGTTTCTCTGAAAGATTCAGAATTAAAGAATAGGAACAGTTTTAGCCATATGACAGAAGACTTTCTTTTGCTCAAGGATGAGGGACATCCCCATTCTTCATCACTGTAACATTTTATATTGCTGACCACATATCAGAGTTATAATGCTGGGGTGACTCAATCCTTTCTTTCGAGAGAGACTCAAACAACTACATTTTCACCTAAAATACTCCTGTGAGGGGGAGCATGCACCATGAGAAGCTTGAAAACCAGAAGTGAATGAATGACACAGAGCTTTCTAATTTTTGACATCAACCTCTATCTATCTCACTAGTGTGAAAATTAGCTCCATGGTTTTTGAATAGACATTAGTTGTCAGAACAAAACAGAAGCTACGATGATAGGTAATATTTTGATGGACATGGTACAGACATTTTTAGACAGTGTCATAGAACTTGTGCATATAAAATTTTCATCTTGATGCTTCCTCTCAGAAATAGTTCTAAAAATGGTACATAGAATTAGAATAACAGAACAAAATTATATCTTCCACATAGAACATTAAATGAATAGGCTGCATTGATCGATATGTATCAGGTCATGTTATGTATGCCAGAAGTCTGCATTAATTACTGAAGACTTGATATTACATCTGAATCTGATTATCCCTGGTCCTAGGCCATGTACACAGAGAATATACAAAGACAGGTAGTTATAAAGCATGCAATTAATGCTTTTCTCTTAATAATAATAAATTTGGTATTTAAAATGCAACTGCCCTTTTCATAACTTATTCACTGTGTTTTTTCCAACCCGAAAAGCATACGTAGGTATTGACTGAAGTTCCCATTGTTCTCATACTTTATTATATTTTGAAGTTATGTTTTTTTAAGAGTTTATAGCACACTAAAATGAAAGTACATACTGAAATTTATGAAGTCTGATATATAATGCTATTTCATGTTTTATAGTGCCATTACTCTGCTTTGGGGTTTTGGGAGGTTTTTTGAGTGGTTGGGTTTGTTTGGTTTTTTTTTTTTGAATGGCATATCTTTCCCCTCTTGTTCATTTCTCAGATCCTATTCAGATTTACTCATGAACTGCTTTATTCAGCTGGAAATGAACTTTTTTTGTCCTATATACAGTGTAAATGTATTTGGAGGGAATCAAATACACACTTGAGTTAAAGGTCTGAAGAATGCTAACGGTTAACATACATACACAGAACATTTTTATCTTTTGTTACTTTAAGTTAAAGAGTATTAGAAAGTTAAAGAGTATTAGATTATAAATTTTTTCAAAAGTATAAGGCTAATGGATATGTATTAACTGATGTTAATGATTACAAACTGACAATGAAGAACATGACAGTCTTATGAGAGTATTTTTGAGTTCTAAGCAGGAATAAGATATTTAATGATCTTCATGAAGGAATCATGAATCAGGAGAATGCATTAAACGTCACTCTTCCTCAAGACACAGTCATCTTTTTAAAATAGAAACCAATGTTTCTAAACAAATTTTTAAATTGAATTTTGTCAAGGATTAACAAAATCAAGGACTGTGATGAAAGGTTATTACAAACGTAGTCTTAACTTTTAGCATTTACTTCTAGAAACACAGAAAACTCTTTAAGAGGGCCCACGTCCGGGTACTTCACATCTCGTCGAGAAAACTTATTTATAGGAATGTAACTTTTGTACCGTTTTCTTAACGTATTTAGGAGAGGAGCGCCCCCTGGTGATAAGCGAAAATGACTTTTGTTATGAACATCAGGCAAGCTGTGTTTAAGAGGTGGAAGCGGAGTTATTACAGTTCTTGTACTTGCACACCATCCTAGCATCCTAGTTTTATTTTTAAATTAAAATATTTTAATTCATTTAAAATGATTTATTTAGTTGAAATTGATATTTCTTGACAATGGATGTGTTTCTATTTGGCTCGTACAATATATTTATACCTATAAAAATTCTTCATCCTGGAAACTGTACTGGAAGATACCAGAACTCATGCCTTAACAGTTATCCTAAGCTTTTCTGGCACTCCTGTGTAATTGATTTAGGACTGCTGTTATTTGAGAAGCTAATGCAAGAACATCACTAACAGCCATGCACCCCTACAACTCTTATAGTGAGTAGCATTTTAATGTGAATAGAAGTTATTTGTGCAGATCTGTCTTAGAATCATTTTCATTTCCTCTCAGCATGTCATTTCCCTGCTACAGCACTGCAGCCAGCGGGCAATAGTGTTATCTCATTGTACTAACACTACATCAGACACACAAGTCCCATAGCCTTCCTCGCACATGCATGCTTCCTCAGAAGACGACAGAAGCTCAAATTAAAGTACTGTGACATAAGCAACTTACCTTCTTAGGGTGCTTGAAAAGCATCTGCAATTGTTCCATGGATACCAAGGAAATCTGACAATTTTTCAAAGTGTAAGCCTGTCACAAATCGATAAATCTATGTACATGTGCCCAGTAAAACAGATTATTTGCGAAGGGGAAAGCTGCCTCTTGTTAACAGAGAAAATATATGTGTCATAATCAGACACTACTACTGATGTGGTTGGCAACTTCATGCAAAATAGCTGAACATTTTTACCACTATTTCCTACAGATAATATTTTGTGCAAAAGATTTAAGCAAAACCTAATTAATTGTTCATAGATCCATTTTCAGGAAAACAAAAGGAAAATTCATATAGAGGTCATAATTCTGATATAGCAAAGGAGGCAAGATCAAAAGAAAGGCTTCCTGGAGAAAACAGCCCAGGACAAAGATGCAATGAGAAGTGCCACAGGATAGTAGCCATTTTCAGGCAACACAAATGTTGCAAAGATACCCACAAAACTTCCACATCTGTGGAAATGTTTAGAATGATCTGCCTAGAAAATACATTTCAAAGCATCAAAGTCATCCACACCAAGACAACAGTCATATCACTATCTGCCACTTAGAAAGCACCACTGAAGTTCAGATATAGTAAAAAGTTAAAGAGAAAGCTCACACTTACCTTTTTAAAAACACATTTAATTATGACTACTTCTTATGAGCTTTGAAAGTTATTTTTAGTGTGTTCAGTTTTTGTTAAAATGTTCTAACGTAAGTCCAATAATACACTACATCAGAACCCTAATTTAAAATGGGCCTTTGCCGATCATTTACTTTGTGTACTTGAGCCAACTACAGCAAACAAATGCAATAATTACCCATTTTTGAATCTGCTAGAGCTGCAGCACAGCATATGATGGATGCCTGGCACTCAAAGACATTCCTGTAAGTCTCCCTCAGCCAAGCGCTCCCAAAAAAGGGTCTGTAATTTCTGTCTAGTTGTTGAAGGAACAGCTTGCTTTCAAATTTTTTTTCCCTTTCATATTTATTCTTTCTACTTAATATTGTTGATTTTTTTTTAAACAGTGTCATATTGCAGAATCGGGGAGCAGCAGACATGTTCCATAAACCCAGTATTACTATCAGAGAAATCTCTCCGTGATTCACTGGTACTCCCAAAGTACACACAAACAGCATTAAGGAATGACGCTTCAAGGCTATCCATCAACACAGTTCTGATATCTTCAGATGTGTTATCTCATTTTCCACATTGTTTAGAATTACCTTTCTGCAAGATTCAGTATCCCCATCTGCATAACTATCATCCCTGTTGTAAACCACTTGCATACTGACACGTATCAGTAGGGAACTGAACGTTTATTTTTCAAAGAAGCTCTGGTATTTCAGTGTTCTCATGCTGAGAGCCTCAGATGAGGCAAGCTTACTACCTGGAAGTTTTGTGCATACACATTTAATTATGTTGTATCTATATCATAACGCAGCCAAGCTGTTTTTCAGAAAATGAGAAGCACCAGTTAGCAGGGTACAGAACTAGCTGGCAAGTGTCTAATACATCTAAAAACGTTTGTGTGCTTTCATTACCTTCAAGTTTCTCATTTTCAAGATAACATATAAGTGTTTTAGTAGCTGAACTGCTATAGAAACCATATACATTGCTTTTAAACCAGAGATGAGAACACTGTTAGCTGCACAGGATCTACCTTTGAGAGAAGAGTAAGAGCAAAGAGCAGTCTTGGAGGACCCTGGGATTTCGGGCATAGATGATAAGATCATAACAGGAAAAGGAACTGTGACTCTTTGGATTTGAGCACCCTAAATTCTCCAAATGAAGTGTTTATACTCTGCAATGAGCTGGGTGAAGGTCTGGGAAGCAGAGGAGTATCCTCAGAATTTTTCTTGAGGAGGACATTTTTAACAAGAGGAACCCAATGCAGCATCTGGATCAGCACATTCAATTGTTACCCGTTTACTGGCAGAATTGTGGCTGTAAAAAGAGAATTTTTAGAACTTGGGGGATCTTTCCAGATTCCTGTTTGGTTTTCCCCAACAGAAGGATGCAGGTTTTGACAGAGATAAGAGCAAGCTTGTATACACTAAGTTCTGTCTTACTGCATGCATGATATTTAAAAAAAAACAAAAAACTATGGGCTTTTTATCCCAAGCAGCTGTTAGTATAACACAGCTTTTGCCTAAATGTGAAATGGCAGTCTAATGTAGTTTCTATTTATTCTCCTTGTATTAGCACTTTACTCTGTCCTTCTGCCAGAAGAGTATGGGACTTTCAAAAGTGTATTTTAATGGCAGAAAGATTCCTGCTTGTCTGTTACTTTCCTTACTTAAAGTCATTTCTCTCCCAACTATTCAGTGAACTTAATATGAGGGCACACTTTTCTCAAGCGCTGCTGACAGTAGTACTGTGCAAAAAGAGGCAATGTGTCCTTCCTCTCATACCCTATTTTTTGCTTCAAGAATAGCATGCTTCACAGAGTTTTTAAGATTGTAATAGAACATTCAAAAAGTTTGAATGGTCCCTGAGAAACAACTCTCCCTCCAAAGCACTCACAAAATGCAAAACATTTACTAAAATCATGCAATCTAGTTTTGCTACACAGATTATTTGACATTTTGCCTTTTGAGACATATATATCATTTTCAAGAAGCTCCACTATTTGTAAAATAGAGTCTGATTCTACAAACACAGTATTATTTTTAAAGCATGTATTTTTAACCCTATAGGTTTTTCTCTCTTCCCAGTAAAAAATACTGAACAACCAAAATCCAAGAGTTCAAACTGTCAATGCTAAATTTGCATTCTGCATATTCTGGATGGGGTATGAAGCACATAAATAACAAGCCCCATCCGCTCAGAATGCAACACAGCTACTGGAAAGAGTCCAAAGCAGACTCATCTTATCTTGTAGAAAGCCACCTGTAATGCAATCACACTGAGTGGACCTGGGTTTCCCCACTGAGGCACAGCAAAGTGTTGGCCTCTTGTTGAACTTCTGCCTGCAGAAGTCACAGCAAATTCTGAAAAATGGAAAAAATACACAAGCTGTATTATGTTGCTTTTTGTCTACCAGAGCAGCTGTGTTATACATGCTCCTCTCTGTTCTGCTAATCCCTTCAGTGTCCCACCTAATGCAGTCTTTGTTGATTGAACTTTATGAACATTACTTGTAAATGAACATCAGCGAACTATGCAGGACAATCATTTGTGAGCAGCAAGATCTTATTTCAGTTAGCTTTCTTGAAGCCTAAGTAGGTCAATTAAGGACTCTGAGAAATATTTTTTGATTGTGCCCAAGTACCAGATCTTCCAAGTTTTCCATTAATCAAGACTTATGGTTTAACTGATGGTTCCAAATTTGACCCAGTACAACTGAAAATCATCCAATCTCCAGAAGTATTCATTCTCTGCAAAAGCATTTAGCCTTCTTTCCATTAGCCTCCCTGGAAAATCAGTTTCAGCATGCAAAGTGTTGAACTATGCCTTCAGTAGTTTTGTGCCCCCAACTGTCAAGTAAGTTGTGCCACATCAAGATTGCAAAAAAGGTGGAAAATGGCAGCTTGCAAATTTATGTCAACTTAGAGGCTACACTATTTCATTTTTCGTGATTACTCATTTCATCTTTCATCATTCCCTCTCTCTTCCTTGCCATTGGCTTGCTTTTTCTTTCCTCTGAGAAACTCTCATTTGAAGATAAAGGAATTCCAGTTCTGATCCCTCCTTTCATAGACAGTCCCAATCATGTCATTGCTTGAGATAATGGAATCATCTGTAAGACAAGGACAATGTAAGTTATCTTCTTTAAGAGACAGCTGGGCAGAGCTGGAAGAAGGGAAATCTGAAAGTTGTCAGCAGAAACAAGGTATCTTATTCTTTCTTACTGTAACTAGGAAAAGTTTAACTTTGTCAAATGGTGACAGAGATTGGAATAGTATTGCACCCTACAATTACTATTATTTAAATTTAATGGCAATTTTCATTATGTGGTTTGTTTTTTTTTGTGGTTGGAAATGCTTAAAGCTAGTATAAACGTGGTCAACCAGTTTGGTTTCCTCGTTTGGTTAAATTTCCTTCTTCAGTATTTCAAAACATGTTATGACATCTATATTAAAAATATGAAAACTTAACCCATAATTAAAGCACAGATTTAAAGGTTCCCAATTTGTTACTCTCTATGAAGTCAATAATGTACATACAAAATATGCATATTATTAAAGAGATGCTCAGACTTTCTAGATAAAAACAATGCTATTAAAATTCATGCTGCATAATTTTCCCTATCAAAATAGACCTAAAAAATATAGTTTGAGCATAACATCAGTGGAATTTCAAAAATACAGAAATTAGTCTTTTTTTTTCATAATACAATAACACTTCTTAATCTTTTTTAACCAAGTACTTGCATCTCTTTTCATAAAGAATTTTATCACACCAAGTAGAACTCAAAAAGGTCTAGTTTATGGTTGAGAAACAGGCATACATTTTCTTATTCACAAATGGGTAAACACAATGTATGATAAAAGGTGGAAAATGTCACATATGGTTTGGCCATTCATTCAACCTGCTGCATGATTAAAGGACACTTCATGAACTCTGCTAGATCAGTTGCACTCTTCAGGGGTTTTTGTTGCTGTTCCACTTCTAGTGAGATGTTTATGTATGTGATCAGTTACTTTTATAAGTACAGCAGCTGGAAAGCTCAGAGTTCATTTCCATGGTAACAATCACCCTTCCCCTGGAAATATCAGTTTGAGGAGTAACAGACTTTGGCCTCTTCAGGAACCTACTTAGTAAGGTTCCATGGGATATAGCCCTAGAGGGCAGGGGGGCTCAAGACTCTTGCTTGGTCTTCAAGGATCACCTGCTACAAGCTTCAAGGCCAGGTTGGACGAGGCCTTGGGTAATATGGTTTAGAGTGAGGTGTCCCTGCCCATGGCAGGGGGGTTGGAACTTGATGATCTTAAGGTCCTTTCCAACCCTAACTATTCTGTGATTCTATGATTCTATGTATCTGTTTTCTCCTTCAGCAATTTTCCAAATACATGTAATTAAGATGGAGGTATGAAAACACAGTGATTTATGTAATTAATATATAGGGTGACATTACAGTGATGTGGAATTAATATACAATGATATTTTGAAAGACAGTAGGCGAGAGTAGCAGTAATTTAAATCTAAATGCTATTACAAAGGCTATTTAATTTCTGACTAAGATAATTACTAAAGGACGCTTTCATGGCAATAGTTTTTTGTGATTATTATTTCTTCTGGAAAGACTTGAACATTACCGTACTTGGTACTGGAAAAATTAATCAAATATTTCTCCAATTAACGGTCTATATTGATGGATAATTCATGTGCAAACTATCAGAATGTTATATTTTATTTTCTTTTTAGTTTCTTTAGAATCTAGTATTTTAAATTTAAAATCCTTCATAAAATACTTCTAAAAACTATATTAATCTCTAAATGTGTGTTAACCCTTGTGCAAGGCTCATGTTTCTAATAGAACATTCTATTTTTTTTTTCTTTTAAGCCAGTTTTTTTTTATTAGCCACAGTATTTCACTTCCTTTATCCTTTTATTTGATGTTTTACAGAGGCAGAAGCTGTCAGTGGGCAATACAACATCCCTTCCTGGACAGGTAGACCAAGTCAAACTAAGTCATGAGTTTCAGTACTCTATCCACCGCATACACATCACCGCTCCTATTAAAGTTATGAATAGGACTTTTTATTGTGACTTTAGTGGGCACCTTTGGAAACTGATTAACTTCCAGTTAAAGGATATTCATTCAAGGCAGTTTGCTCAGCTGATTCTTTAAACTACCTTCAATACATTTATTTTGCATTCTGCTATTTAAGTCTTTCAGTAATCTTACAATAGATTAAAGTCATCAAACAACCTCCTGCACTTAAGATACTTTGCAAATCCTGTAACTTTTCAAAGTGCACTTGTGAAAAGCAAAACAGTTTCTATTTTCAATATGTCTTTTAGAGTACTTTTTGGTAAAAGCAGTTTAACATTAACAAATCTAAATTTTGCCTTCAAAAGCTTGTAGAAAAAATATCTGTCTCTAAATGAAAGTCTTTTCCACTGACTTCAATCATCTTTGGCTACCACCTTGCATTCCTAAAAGATATTTGTAAAACTACTTGAGTCAGTTCCAAAGTAAAATACTTGTTTAGCATTAATTTCACCTGTTCTTTTTAATACAATAACTGTCTTCTGACACTCAGTGTTTACATACACTCCACTGGGACTTATAAAAAGCTTGTGAAAGCCAAAATAAGAATTATTCTGTGTCAACTCAGAAGAGATAATGAAGTAGAAAGGCAGGACAGAATCCAGCGTTAAAAGTTACTCAGTCACTAAAATGACAGAAATCCAGTTAGAATGACAAAAGCCCCAACCACCACAAGACCAAGTGAAAGGATCCCAAGCAGTCACAAGAACTACAAAGAGAAACTGCGTACTTTACTTTGTCAGTCTTGAAATATCATTTGTTAGCAAAAATGAATATATAAAATACTAGTTCAAGAAAATCACCAAAGAAGGAAATACATTATTCATAAGTCAAAAAGAAACAAACAGAAGTTTAATCAATATTTTTTTCTTCTGCAATAGACTCCTTGAAAAGTTTATTGCATGTTGAGAATTTGAAGACACTAATAAAATGTTCAGAATGTGCACAACATCAAAGGAGGTAGCCTTCCCTATAAGAAAACCAAACTGGAGAGAGAGAAGTGAAAGTACTCCTCTGTAAATGAGCTTTTAAGATGAAAAATGGGGAAGCTGTGTACAGAAGTAGCACCCCTTTGGAGAGACTCAGAATATTCTGTGAATGTTAAAGAAGCTTCAGAATCTTGTCTTGTAGTGACAGCATATGGTCTCAGACTTCTCCACCAAACTGTGGGGAATGTAGGCCAGATTTTAATTCATGCTGTTAGTTGAACATTTTGTTTTATTGTTATGCAGGTTGTAATGATATCCCATGGTCTGATCAATTCTAGGATTGCTCTATGCCGTATTTCTTTCTGCAGCTGAATGGCCATTAGCTCAACTCAAAATGGGTTTTTCAGAGCAGAGGGTGTGCATGGCAAACAAATACTGTTATGTGATGCAGAACTGGAAAACTGATTTCAAGATAGCTCTTGGAATATCTAGTGAGTAAGTTATAGTCTCTGAAAGTCTGAAGGAGAAAGCATGTGGAATTTTTCATCAAGGCAAACAAATATTAAGTTTAGCCAAACAGAACAAACTAGCAGTTAGATCAGTAAATCACACTGAATTGGTCCACTCAAGATGTGGAGGCTGGCTAGATCCAAAGCATTTACTTTCCTTCCAGGAACTAGAAGTCAACTAGGGAAATAACTATGATTTGCAGAGTAAATAGTCCCATCTTTCACTATTCATAATATAATTTAAGCTAACAATTTGTTCCTAAAGGTTTTGTTTAAAAAATAGTTGTGGAATGATGTTCTATACAAGGATGTTTCTAACAAGGTTTGAAAATGCAGTACTGAAAAGAAATATTGTGTGGCACTTTCCAATCTGGACCTGGCTATCTGCATCGTCTCTTTATAAGCTATGATATTCTGACTTTATTTGCTTCCTCCTTTTTTACAGCTTATTTGCTTTAGTTCCTTTCTCACAACAGACCAATGAAAATATAATAGTGGTGTTTAATATGAGTGTCTTTTATTTACTACTTCTCTTTTTCCTTTTCTTGCTCTACTTGTGTCTTCTCATTCACTTCAGTGGAAAAAAAGGAAACCTTCCCAAGAATGCAAAAGGCAACACTTGACTCACAATTCTAAATTTCATACACTGCTGTAAATCTAAGCAGAAGTGACTCCAAATGAATCAGTGCTTGAAATTAGCAAAACCCTCTCTTTGTCCATGATCTAACAGCTTCTAATGCATAGCACTAACGATGAAGTTTCATAATCATTGATTACCCATACACAGTTAATATCCATGTTTTAAGCCAGTTAACCATCTTTTTGTTACAAATCTTCAATGGAAGGCTACATTGATGGGGGGAAGGTTAGTTTCAGGAAGCAAAAAAAAAAAAAATCGATATTTAATACAATGAAATCAAACCTCTAAATGACTGTCTATAAGCTCAAGGATAGCCAGTTAGATACATCTGAAAATTTAATGTTCCTCTGTAACATAACAGTTATCTATAAAAATGCTATAGCAGTGACCTCATTTGCAAAAAAGAATGTATTCTGTATTTTTTTAAATTCTGAAGACACTGATATTTTTTAAATTCATACAGGTTTTATCTGAAGTCTCTAACAGCTGTTCACTAACATCATTAGATAGCTGCATACAAATGAAATTGTCCAGAATTTCATGTTACATACACATCAGTGCATCAGGTCTGAAAGTGAAAATCCAAAATTTAAAGTGAAAAAATTACAATACTCATTAGGCTTACGCATTTTATTCTGTCCTTTTGACTGGGACATTTGTTTCAAGTACTTTGTCGTTTAGTGTAATTGTGAGGACTTTTTTTTTTCTCATGGTCTTTCCCTATTTGCAAAGAGAATTCAAATTCTTCATTTAACAGTTGAAACACCTTTTTTTTTCTCTCTCTCTCTCTCTCTCTTTTAATGACAAGCATCTCTAGAAGGAAGCATAACTATAGGAACTGCAGGCAAAGCTGATGTATCAGCAAAAGCAGCACAGGTCCTTCAAACACCAGGAACTGTTCTTATGATGTGCAGATATTTCCCTGTCCTTGTGTCTGATCTGACTTGATTCTTTGGTTGGTAGTTTTTTCCCCTCCTCTCATCACAGCAAAACTGGCTTTTTCTCCTCTCTGGTGGTTTCTGTGACTAACTGGTGTTAACTGAGCCTTTGCACAGAAGGATGTGCATAAGACATCAATAATGCTATTTAGTCTTCTGCTCCAAATGAATCAAATCATTTTTTGCTATTGTGCATGTTAGAAGGAGATAAGGGAGAGTCTTGGATGATTTGGAAACAAGATACAGAATTTTTTACTGTTGCCGGATGTTTCTGGAGGTAGTGAGGGAATCCAAGAAAAGAGGAAGAGGTTTAAAGTAATCATGTGTAAAAGAATGATTCCAGAGTAAATGCCATACACTTTAATTAAAAGGTAATTTAAAGGGATGGGTGTGGAGTGTTTTACCTGTTAGGCTATGCCATGATTAGGAAAAGTACCCGATTTGAAACCTGAAGCCTGTGACTTCATGAGTGTCAAGTCTCACTGTCAACATGAAAGGAAGCCTTTTCCTTTCTTCTTTTCATCTAGACGAAACTGAAAAGAACAAGGTTACATATGGACCTACACAAAATAACTGCTAGCTTACAGATGTTATAGTGATGTTACTACCTGGAGCACTGGCTCTTAGCACTGATCGCTGTCAGAATAATGTCAAAATAATAGTCCTGACAATTCTGATTTCCTTTGTTGGAAAGGAAAACATCTAAGAAATTCATGTGCCAACAATAGTAACTGGCAGCTTTCAAAATGAAAGGGTTTATGTATTCCCATCCAAATATCAGGCTGGGACGGGTATGTATATGTATGTAATCAATGCTAAAAGCACAGGTCTAGTGGTGCCAATTCAAAGGAGTATGAGATTCACAATAAATACTAACCAACTGCTGAAAAGACAAGTTATTAAAGTAAAAAGGATGATCAGGAAGTCCACTCTGAAAATGTAATTCTAAAACAGCCTGTGCATTTCTCAGCCATCGCGCTGTGGGAGAGTAATGCTGAAAAATTTTTAGTTGCCTGCAAAAAGTTTCAAAGCATCAGTTTGTGCACAGGAATACACTTCACAGAGTAGAGCTCACTGTATTAGAATAGTCTGAGAAGTTTTAGAGACATTAAATCCAGACCAACAGATCATCTGAAAAGTATCTTCCAAGTGGAAATCATCCTCAGTGCTTCCTTGTATTTGAAACACTTCGTCTTTTGTAATTTGGTTTAGCAAGACTGTTGTGGAGCAAAGACACTGCAGATGAGGGAGAGAATGTCACACAACTACAATCAGTTGGACCGTTTAGAGACAAATGAAATAAATCCATAAGCCTATGAGTTTTCCATTAATTTTAGAGAATTTCCTAGAAATGACACTGTGACTGTGGCAATGAATGGAAACTGAAAAAAAACTGAGCACATTTAAAGATGAGTTTACAATGGGCAGGTAACACATTCCTATTCAAGCTCTTTGAAGATGTAACTGTTACAGATAAGGGGAACTAAGAAAAATAGGTCTTTGAAATATTCAGATAGCCTTTAACCATCTCATTCTACATCAAAAGGAAAAATAGTTGAAGTAGAGTTACTGTGACTAATATCTAACAGTCACTGGGATAAAAGATCAGCCAAAGCTGCAAAGGTGAATTTCTGGTAGATCCACACAGTTGAAACCTGAAATATTTTTATACTCATGGAACCACCAACCTTTCTTCTTTTTTTTAATCAGACATGTTGAGTTAGGACCAAAATATAACATTAAGTTTGTTAACAAGTTGTTTTGCTCAAAATAGCTGAACCGGTAGACAGCAATCTTGTTGCCCTGGGTCCTGGAAGAAATATGTCCATTAGATTATATCCCATTAGGAAACGGCCTATGAGAATCATAGAATCTTAGAATAGTTAGGGATGGAAAAGACTAAAAGACCATTTAGTTCCAACCCCCCTGCCATGGGCAGGGACACCTTCCACTAAACCATGTCACCCAAGGCTCTGTCTCCACGCAGCCTTCTCGTCTCCAGGCTGAACACACCCAACTTTCTCAGCCTGTCTTCATACAGGAGGTGCTCCAGTCCCCTGATCATCCTTGTGGCCCTCCTCTGGACTTGTTCCAACACTTCCATGTCCTTTTTATGTTGAGGACACCAGAACTGCACACAATACTCCAAGTGAGGTCTCACGAGAGCAGAGTAGAGGGGCAGGATCACCTCCTTCGACCTGCTGGTCATGCTCCTTTTGATGCAGCCCAGGATACAGTTGGCTTTCTGGGCTTCCAGCGCACACTGACTGCTCATGTTCATTTTCTCATCGACCAACACCCCCAAGTCCTCTGCAGGGCTGCTCTGAATCTCTTCTCTGCCCAACCTGTAGCTGTGCCTGGGATTGCTCTGACCCAGGTGTAGGACCTTGCACTTGGTATGGTTGAACTTCATGAGGTTGGCATCAGCCCACCTCACAAGTGTGTCAAGGTCCCTCTGGATGGCATTCCTTCCCTCCAGCATATCAACCGAACCACACAGCCTGTAGCTATGCCTGGGATTGCCCCGACGCATGTGTAGGACCTTGCAATTCACCATGTTGACCTTCATAAGGTTGGTATTGGCCCACCTCTCAAGAACGAGGCAACTCACCATACTTGCGAGCGAGACAGTGACTTCACTTGTCCTGCATCCGTGCAAACCTGAGAGCTCCATTTCCATATTCAAATCCAGCTAACATTTCACATGGTTATGATACTGAAGTTTTTCATAGCTCTGCTCAAAAGATCCTGATCAGAGTCAGTATCTGATATTGCTAGCCACTCACTATGACAACATGGTAGTGTTGTAATACTGTGCACTGTTTCTGTCATTCTGCTGAAGTGGCTTATCCTGCCATTTACAACTTAGAAGACACTGATGCTTTTTTTTTTTTTCAGCTAAAACTGTATAGATCTCTCTACCTAGGTTTATATTATCTGCAGAGATTTTATTCCAGAAGCTGCCATAAAATTTGTTTTATCTTGCTTGATGTTTCCATCAACCAGAAAGGTTCTGAGACATAAACCTGAAATATGAGCTTTCCCTCATTTCCTCAAGGATTTTGTTACTTAATTCTCTAATTATTCTAAATATTATTTTAAAATTCTTCAACCATTTACCCAACAAGTGGTTGTTCTACCCAAATTATTTTTACTACTTTGATTTATTTTTACATAGTTAGAGAGTGACTTGGTGTTTACTACATGAATTATTTAGATTAAGAGATTCTACTCTTTTACCAATGTTGATCAGGCTTTCATGGACAAGTAAAAGTCTTAACACTAGATTGGATTACGTTGGATTAGATTCAGTCCTGATTTTCTAAATTCTACAAGAATTTTTGGACCTCTGGTTTTATTCTAGATATTTGCTATGTAAAGACATGAAAGATAATCTCTTATAGAGGCCACCAAGTTTCTTTTAGTAATATACACCATCTCCCAAATGCTGAAGAAAAAAATATGCTGGAGAGCATACCCCTGTCTCCCTCATCTTCATGCATACTCACACACCAACTATTGACCTTGCTTACATACCTCTTACACACTTAAAATGCTCATCTTCCTTTCTTCCCACACACTTTCTCTGAAGAGGCTTAATACCTTTATTCCATGGAGGAAGGAGGGTCAGGGGGTAGGGTGAGAGAATCTATTTTTATTTGTTAAATGAGTTAAAGAAACTCCATTGACCCTCATACACAAAACCAACCATTTTCAAGTCTCCTCACTTTTCCAGTTTCCATATGCTAATCATTCATGTCAAGCACTATACTCCTCTTACCTACTTCAGTTCCTTGGGGAGTGGTCCATACATCATTCACTCCCATTTATCAATATGTTATTCTCCAGAGAAAGACCCCTTCTCATTTAATGTAGTCTACCTGCTGAAGAGGCTGGAAAACACTGTATAACCCCTGTGAAGGTTATATGGTGGAAAGACCTGCTGTTTAATGCAACACAGTTAAGTATCTTGAAGTACTAAAGCAACTAAAAGGTAATAGGAAGAATGAATATAATGGATGGAGAAGACATGAAGCTCTCCCTTATCTACTTCCTGCAGGTATTAGGAATGGGAAAAGGTGGTCCTTCACTTTTTATTGCTGAATTTGAAGATGTGGTTCTAAAGGAGCTGCTCTTGCTCCCTGTTGCTTTATGTAATAGATAGGGAAATTATAATGGCCTTACTCATGATGTCCCAAATTCATTTAGTCTCCTAGTGATCCAGCTGAGTATATTTCCAAACTGTCAAGATAGCTTAAAAATAAATTTTGATATCTCTCTAGGCTCTAGCAGTGTTTGATGAACTCTTCTTTGCTCCCCCAAACCAGCTGGAAAACAGGTAAGACAACAACCTGTCTCCCACCTGGGTAGGCAAGGAGAAATTTCTAATCAAAATGCTTTCATTTGTAGAATTTTTTCTTCTTTATTTCTTGTGGCATCTGGCTTGAATTAAGTGCCACCATTTAAAAAGTGCAGGGCACGGTTCAGAGAACAAATGATGCATTCAGAAATCACATACATACTCTTCTTAACTTCTGTTTTTCTCAGAAATTGTTATTACACCCTTGCCAACAGTGTAGCAGCATCACTTGCAGCTATTTCATGAGTCACCAACTCTACTAAAATGATGAAGGAAAAAAATAATAATCACGCTACCGATTAAACGTAAAGCAAAAGTTACTGGTACTTCAAATGTGGAATATAATTATGGAAAAAAAAATCACGGAGCAATAGGGACTTTTTTTTTTTTTTTTTAACAAAAGGGGGTCTTGAAGATAAAGCAAAAATGAATTCTCAAGAACCCAAAGAGTAATAAAATGGCAAAAGCTTGATCTTTCTACTTTCTTTCTATGCACTTTTGCAGGACCAAAGGAGGTTTCACTTTGCCTTCTCTTAAAACTAAAGGGAAACACAAATTCTGCTATGAATAATATAACACTGGGAAATGTATTGGTGATTAAATTGCCTATAATGTACAGGAGATACTGTTCTCTAGGTGTAAGATCCTCAAATCCAATGGCAAATCTGGCTCCCTATGAATAAAAATAATATATTAAAAGATGTTTTCTTGTAGTTTAGATATTTCTAACCCTAAATCTGTAGCTGACTTTTCACAAATCACCCTACTAATATGCCACAGGAAGCCACAGAGAGCAAAACTTCAGAGCTGTCAAACTCTTCCAACAATCAGTACCCTTACAGAGCTCTAAACTCTTTTATATTACATCTCGAGAGGTCTTGCTATGTGCAATTTTGGTATAAATGGCTGGTTTCTTCAAAATTATTTGCTGGATTATCTAGGCACATATTATCATATCAGCTTTAAGTCAGCTAGGCACATATTATCATATCAGCTTTTGAGACCTTCTCTCTGAAGAAGGAAACTTACTTTGCTCTCATAAAAGTGCCCTTGAAATATAAACGAGGGTGGATTGCTATAGTCATACTAACATTTAAATACACCAGTCAGCAGAACTGTTTTCATGTATAACTTCTCACATTTCATATCTGGAAATCAAAATGGAACTGTATAAAAATATTCCATTCTGTGTTTTTATAGTTCTGAACAAACCCAAGAATTTACAGCAGAGTTTGGTAAGACTTAACCCAGAAGCTATTCTCTTCCTTTACACTTTAAAAGGTATTGAGTACAAGGAATCTCCTGCCATGATTGTTTGCTGAGCAAAGAAATCTTTATCAGGCTTGATGAAAAGTAAGTAGTCATTATTCTGAACTGCATTTACTGTCATCTTCATTTTAAATTTCCTGCTTTTCTTTGCCATGGCCCGTTTTCTTTAAAGCATCCTGTTGCTGCTCATTTCCTCCCTTTGCTGCAGAACCCCATTTCTAGGCAAGGAACATTGCAGTTATAAAAACCTCAAGAGACTGTTGAATTGCTAAGCTTCCCTTTTTGCAGAGCAAAATCCTGAAATCACCATGCATAAAGCAAAGCAGGCACCCTCCTCCTGGTTCCAGGCCACATGTACTACCCCTATTATGCACTGAGCAAATTCAAGGAGATCATGCCAGGGAAAAACAGTGTATTAATTTTCTTTATATATCCAAGAGGAACACTGTGAAAAAAAACTTACTGACACTTTTCCTAAATTTAATTTGGATCCTAGAGTGAGAGTATTGCTTTGCAGAACACTGAGAAAAACCAAACTAAACCAAAAAAGCAATAAACAAATAGACAAAAAATAATCCAAAAAGCAGAGTGCAAACCCTCATCCTGACTGTATTCTTGCAAAGGGTGGATATGTCCCTGAGTAATGAATTTGTATTTACACATTCTTCCGGCAATACAGATAGGTTTTAGACATATTTCAAGTAAATCGGTCATTAACCAAGATGCCTCAAGGAAGGAAGGATACCACAAGGTATCAAGGTACCACCAGAGGAGGATGGATCACAAAGATGTTCCCTGGGAGGAACTGGCATGCCAGTTAAAGCTCAGAGCTAACCCATTGTATCAAACCCTAGCCTGGACTCTATAGCTAAGCTTTCTGTACAGTAACCAAGCACAGAAGCTCTCTGCGCTTTCCTCCATCCAGGCTCACCCATCTGAAGTCTGTCTCTAAAGGTCTAGCTTTATACAATTTACTAGTTTCTCCAAGTAACATAATAAGGTCACATAATAAGAACACATCTTGGTTGCTATGAAAACAACAATTAAAAATGTGAAAAAGAAAGAATCTTGCATTACTAATTTTTGACGGTTGACTGTTTTGGTTCCATTTGTGATTCGTGAGGGTTTTTTATGTTTACTTTTAGAACAGTGGGCTGATACTGCTAACAAGTAATTTATTGTTGCTATTGTAAATCAGAATTTGAAATAATGATAGAGTTTCATATACAGACTTCACTTACATGACTACCAATGTGAAATAAGCCTGATTTAATGAATTAGCCCAGAGTTTCTCTAATTGCAGAACTGAACCTCACCCTCCACAGCTAAAAGATTTTTTTATATGGCACATTGTACTTGCCCCCAGCAGTATTGCCAAATAAATCTTAAAATAGTTCCTAAGGAAATTGAATTAAGTATATTATGCAACAATTAACTATAATCACTTTTTTTTCCAACTTCTCATACAGTGTTTTTTGTTGAAGTCTCAGGTACATATCCATCAACAGGAAACACCAAGACATTTTAAAAGCTTTGCATGTAATTGCCTTTCTATACCATTATGCACACTTTCTTTAAACAGTGTAATTTTTTTTTCCCCTGATCTACTCTAAACACCATGAAATGAAAAAAAATGTAAAACACAATTTCCCATATGAATTATCACATTTTTTGTGATTAAATTTTTGTTAGTTATATTGTTATCCGTTTCTTTTAACAAGTACAATTACTGTTGGCATGTGCACCTAAACTGTATTTCATTTTCTGAAGAAGCAGCTCATTATGATCAGTGTAGTTTCTAGTAAAAGGCAGGCAAGGCAGAAGTACTTTATAAATATTGACTTACTCTTAGTACCTGTCAGCAAAAATACAAATGGCCACAAATCACAGCTGCAAAAGAAACACAATAAAGCTCAGAAACAGATACTATATATGCTGGCAAAGTTAAAGTGATATCCAGACTCCCATATGTCTGAACTGGAAACAGACTAGACAAAACAAAGATGCTCCAGATGGATATTCTGGCCTATACTTACATAGATACGTTATCTCTATATGCATTCTGTATCATTATAGGATACAATATTTCTTCTTAATGTTTGTTTTACAAGATAGCTCAAAACCAACATATGGTTCATAGTTGTCCTATTCTGTTCCTTGCCTGGTCTATGGTATACCAGACTTAACATATTTGAACACAGTATCTATCTACATTGTCTTGTCAGTATCTATCTGTATTATCTACATACATCTCACTCCCTCAAATATATCGAAGTTTGACTGAAGGACAAACATGGAACTAATACCAGAATGCACATTTTATCAAATCAATAGCAAAAAGCAGTGTAAGAAGAGGGCCAGTGGTAATGGTAAGAAATACAGGGAAACTAGGTGTTCGTTTTCCCTCTTAGATACTTGAGTGGTCCAGGCTTTGACTGTCATCAAATGGTAAGGACTAATCCCCATCCATGTTATTCAAGTCACATTAACTTGTGTCCATACTACATATTGTCTGGAGTACACAATGACACCATAATTATCCTGTACTGTTTTTTCCTTCAAAACATACACAGCTATGGCATGCAGTGGGTGCTGTGCTCACATCCCTTCTGCCTTGGGCAACTAATACACAAGTTTTATTTATGTTGCCACACCATAAATAGGTTGGCCTTTTCAGATCACTCATGACCCAGGGATGCAGTCTGATTTCTGGTCTAGAACCCTCCTGCTGTTGCTGCTTGTCAAGAAGCAAGAACTGCAGGGATGACACTGAGCAGTTAGCAAGTGGATCCTGCCTCTTGGAGAAATAGTGTTTCTGGACCTTCAGAGGACTGCATACCTAATGCCTTGCTTTCCTGAAGTCTTAGAAATTAACTAACTGCTCCAGCAAGAAGATTGGTAATGACAAATAGAATTTCTCTAAGGCTACTGTGGAAGCAAGTTCTTTTTAAATGCAAATTTGAGTTTATTTACCACTGTATTATCCTCATGGTAGCTACAAAAGACAGTTTGTCTACATATATGTAATCCATTCACTGCACGCATTCCTTTCTTACAGAGTAAAACTATGTTTTTGAATATTTATTGTGATCTCTGTTAGTGCAATTAGTTGCAATATCTTAGCATAATTTGTACCGATTTCTCCACTCAGCTCCATATGTACATCCGGGATAATTAGGAATGGCTCCTGGCTTCTTAGGTGAAACCCTGGCTCTCTCCAAGTCAGTGAAAGTTTAGCACTTCCCTAAGATCACATATTTTCTGTCCTTGTTAAGCCTCTGTTTGATACATTTTGCACTTGTGTAACGGATCAGCCAAAGCAAGCTGGAGGAAGATACATTCTGTACAACAGTATTCACCAGTATACACAACGGTAATTTTCATAGAAATCCCTGAGTTAATTTATGATTCAAGTCTCAAGTTGGTTCATTGTTTTGTTTCTGTTACGTGGTTGTTGTGTTGGTTTGTTTTGTTTAGCTTTTTCCTTGTTAGCTTTGTTTGTTTGTTGTTTTAAACCCACACTGATACAGAATTAAGTGGTTCATAGACGTGTCATGTAGAAAAGGGAAAGAATACAAAATACTACTTGCTTCCTTTGCCTTCTGCCTCTAGAACACAGGAGCCAACTTCGTATACATTACTGACACAAAACAATTATGGTTCATCATTGCAGAAGCATAGGCATTAAAAACAGACCTCAGATTTTATTTAGTGAAGTCATTTGTGCTTTCTCTACAGATACAAGCCTTGATATTCAAGTGTTACACAGACAGCAAAGACCAGCTTGCCTTTGTACCTCAATGAAGACATTTAGAAAACACCGATCAAAAAAGAAAAAAATCCTATACACTTCACATATCTCACTCCCTCAAATATATCAAAGGTTGACTGAAGGACAAACAACATATATGGAACTAATACCAGAATGCACATTTTATCAAATCGATAGCAAAAAGCAGTGCATGAAGAGGGCCAATGTAACGGTAAAGAATGGCAGATGGTAAGAAATACGGGGAAGTTATCTAGGTGTTCATTTTTCCTGTTAGATGAATCATGCATGACACTGTAAATCTGTAGAACAGCAGGGAAGGTTTCATGAGACCTGTGAGAAATGCAGAGGTAATGTCTGGGAGAAGAACTGCAGCTCTGGAACATGGAGATATCTACAGGAAGCTGATCCTCCTCCTAAATAAATCAGGAGGATTTATACCATTGTCTTTAAAAGGAAGTAGGCTGAGCCTTTTGATTTCCTGACAAGACAATGTGGGGAAAGGCTATCTATGAACTTGTATGCCAAATGAGAAAAAGTAAAGCCGGTGAATTTGATATTAGGGAACACTTACCTAAAGCACTCTCATTCAACGTAAACACCCAGGAGTGTAAGTACTGTCACAAGAAACAAAGCCATTTTCTTTTAATATAAGCAGCTTTGAAAGAATGAAAAATACTCTAAGGAAATGTAATCAAAATTCAATGGTGCTAAAGAAATCCAGCAAAGGAGAGCACAAAAGGAATAAGAGATAACTGAAATTCACCCATGCTGAAGCTAAAAAGAAACAGGGTAGCAAAGACCAATTTTATCACGCAAGACTGAATAATCAAGAACAATAGAAGCAATGAGAATATTTTTAAAAATTAAATGGTCTGAAAAATGCAAAGGAATTTGAGCTCCCTAGATGAATCACAATCAAATTGAAGAGTAGGAAAGGGGCCGTTCCTCTGTTATAGGCCAGGAGAAAAGGGAGATACACACACAGAGCAATCTCTACTACACTAAGATCTTTGCTTACAGTTTGCATACCTAGTTCTCTAAAAGTAAATTAACTGGATGTGGCAATCCCACCTTTCAAGAAGAGATTCTGTCAAGAATCTGGATTAAGTGTTCTTGTAAATACTTTTTTAAGATCTACAGTCTTACAACCTGTATTTTCTCTGTACAGAACACAGCTCCATCTCTTGCTGTGCTTGTCTGTCAACATTCAAATATTTTCTTCAAAGATCCAAGGTAGCCCCCCCATTGTATTAGACCACAAGCCACAGGAAGCCTGTTTTGTGTCATATACTTGCTATTTAGTCCATTTTATGTCTGAAAAAGTTTACCCTTTGAGATTTGTTGAAGAAATATTGTTTAGCTGAACTAGGAAAGCTTTTATCTTGTTATTTTTCCCATTATTTTGAAAATGCAAAAGTTAAAGCAGTAATTCTTCCACTGTATACACCTTTATGTATTGCTACTCCCCTAGAAATAGGGTCTTCTCCTATGTTCCTTGAAGCATAAGTCTGGAGCTGTGTGTTGTACCACTGTGCTTACTTTCTCAAAATTGCTTATTCCTCTTGCTTTGGCACTCCGCTCAAAATAAATGAGGGACTTTATATCACTCCTGGATCTTGATGTAGATTATAATAGTAGCAAGCAGCAGAATATTTTGTCAGTTCTATGAAAGTCCTCTTGTGCTTTTAATACTTTCTGGGTATTTATTTAAGCTAAATAATTAAATATCAGGTATAAGTTTTCATTTATTTATGTTCATTATCTCCATTTATTAACCCCAGGCAATCAATGGCTTGATTTGGTGGGCTTTCTAGTTTGCTTTTTTCTACCTATTGCTATGTATTTATTCTAGCAAAGGTATAGTTTAAACAGAGGAGAAGCTTACGAGATTTGTGTTTACCCAAAGTCTCAGTTTTGTCCATGGTCTCATGCACAGTCTCAAGAGTTGTACCATCATTAAAAATGAGGTTCAATCCTATATAGGAAGCTGCAACATGCTAGTTTTCCAAAACTGGATTTATGCTGCAATTTCTTAAGATCTTTCATATATATGCGGACTCATGCTACGGAGTTCCCCCAAGATGAAGACATGGAGCTTGAACTTGCTTTGATATTCTTACATAAGCCTAAGGAGTAGGATGGGTAGGATGGGTCAAATATGTTCACAAACGGCTGTTTTGCTGATGAGATATGCGTTAGAAGTCCACAGCAGTTCATGCTTCCTAAATGCTGAAAATTTTCACTATCAGATCTGAAGATCTGCTCAACAGGAGCTCCAGTTCAGAAATGGCAAGAAGTACAGATAAGCAAGATCAGTAATAAATGTTCTCTTACAAATCTCCCCTATCACACAGCTCAGACAGCAAGTTCCAAAGGTAAACAATTGTAGAAAATTAAACTCCAGTTTCATAATGAAGTATTCTCGAGCTTCCTTTATGATCACAGAATAAGGTGTAAAACAGAAGTATGATTAACAAATAAGCTGAAAGTGGCTTTTCTTTGGTTTTTAAGCTAGAACTTTTAGATTTCTTCATGGCAAACAATTCTTGTTAATATACATAAATAACTGGAATCACTAATAGTTTTAGTTGCTTTCAGATCTGCTAACAGTCTACTATTATAGCAGAAGAGTAATGACAGGTGAACCTGAGGCAAATCAAGACAACACTATCCATCCGAGGTGCCCAGGACAAGTTCTGCAAGGGTTGGAGCTATGCATGACATTAACAATTCCATCAAGATTTAGTACCCATTATTAATAAAAAAATATTAATTCACCATAGAATCCTATTGCTTTCTCTACTATAAAAGTTACCTATCATCCTATCTTGGTTAGATGACCAGCCAGCCCTAAAGATAAAACTACTAAAAATGCAAATGGGGAATTGGAGACTGAGATAAAGAAATGGCAGATTTATTAAGCAATTACTATATATTTTCTGCCTTTAGATGAAGAAAGAGTATTGATGGACTGCTGCACACCATATTCCATGGTATAATACACTTAGCAATTGTAGTGCACAGATAGCAATGGAAAGGGGTTTGAAAAGATTAGTCATATATTAAAAAAAACCAAAGTACTATGTCTAGTGATACATCGCTAAGAGACTGAAAGGAAATGAAGATGGAAAATATTAGAACATTACAACTATTCAGAAAATAGCCATAGGAAGGACTCCACTCACTTTACCCAGTCTTACACCAAACTATCATGACACAACTCACAGCTAGGTAAAAGAAAAAAAAACACCTTTTTTTGAGAATAAGCCTCCTCGCACTGCCTAAAATAGCACAATATATGTGCACTTGCAATATACCTGATAAAGGAGTGCAAAAATCAGAAGCCTCCTGTGCTATCATGGCATAGGCTAACATCCTGCTACTCAGATAGGTTTTGGTGCATCCTCTGATGCATAGCCTAAGGCAACAAAACTTGAGAGTCCTGTGAGTGGAGAGCACACACAACCAAATCATAGTTTAGGTTAAAGCAAGAGCAGAACAAGGAAAACTCTGTAGCTAGACTTTCTTTTTTGCCTTGAACCTTTAGTTCTCATTTCTCCATGCTACTACTTTGACTGTGAAGCAAATGGATGTTTGGGATATTTAATAGTAGAAACTCACATCATCTATGCTAAAATTTTCTTTGTGTGAAAAATAATGCCTCTTTCCTGTAAGTGGCAGAAGATGCAGTTTTAAGAAAGTGCTCTTAGAAGGACAATGTCATTTTCACCATACCCAAACAGGTCCAGTATTTATAAAACAGCTGAGCACTACTGAAGAAGGATGTGCAGAGTAATGGACAAGTTAGTTAAATATCAGCTTTTCAGCATAGAAGATATCTGAAAAATATTTCACAGTAGGCAAGGCTCATGGAAAATATTTTTTTGACAGAGACCCAACATAGAATAAAGAGATAAAGGTCATAATTAGCCAGCTGGATATCTTTTAAGAACTTCCTATTGTGGCCAGTATGTGGAAATATTAAATACTTTGGGTTTTCAGAAGTAACAGATAACAGCATACCCTGAAGATCACCTAAACAGAACTTAAGGCAAGAATCAAGCATAACAACTGAGCCCAGCACAAATACACACTTGCAGGGCAACAGCAGAAGCAGTGAACCCAGTGACGGCTGCAGGCTGAGTTACATGTCCTTGTGTGGGAGGAAAGGTGTTCTGCTGATGTGAACTCTTCCATGTGGGGAATGCCAGATTCTCTGTATGCCAAGTAAAGCACTTCTGCAACAGAGTATCATTTGCTCCCAGACAGGGAGGTGAAGGATGAGCTGACATGAAGAAGGGAAGACATAAGATACCCCATGAATAAGAATGATAGAATTTACTTCCCCTCTGATGCTAAGCAGTAACTGAGTTGTGACTCGAGTATCCCAGTCTGATCCCTGCTGTGCATCGGGACTGCGCATTGTCCTCTCCTCCTATGAGTTATCAGAGTTCTGAACAGAGCTGCACTAGAAATGCCCAAGATAGGTGTATATCAAACAAATTTCTCGAAGGAAGGGGGGAACCAAACCTCAAACCAAAACAGAGCTTAATGCTTGTGCTACAAATGTTTTAAAAGTATTTTTAGTTAAAACGATTTTCAAAGTAAAGAAATTTGTATTTCAAAATGCATTGGAAAGGTGTAACGTTGTGTATCAGAGAAACATTCTTGGATTCAGGAGTGGGGGCAACTGCTGGGCAAGAGACAGGATCACATAAGACACATACAGAGAAGACAATGTGAGCAAGATGACATTGTCACAGTAAGCAACAAAATTGATTTTGACAAGAAGGAGATTAGAATAAGGAATAAACCAGGCAAGGGGTATCGGAATTTGCCAGAAGCATATTCTCTTCTAGAAACCCCACTGAATAAAGTTAAGCTTTTCAAATCAAGAATCTTGCAGAATTGCATGAAAGTAAAAGCCTCCAACACCTTAGTTTGCCCCACATGGTGTTAGATATTCAATTGGACCTGTTGTCTATCAGATCATATATTATTTCAGAGGTTAGAATATCCACAGTGAATAAAGGCAAGGGCTTTCACAAAGACAGAAGCTACTCCTATGAACAAGGGACTTAACGTCATGCAGAGCTGGCTTCTACTGCTGCATCTGATACTGTGCTGGATCCAGTCATGCTAAATAAAGCAGTTCCTTATTACCCACAGTGGGAATGAAATACTAATGCAGATCTGCTGGTCTCAGTATTTAAGCAAGCAGAAGTGTAACCATACAGCAAGACACTAATGTGAAATGTAATAGAATCATAGAATTGTTTATGCTGGAAAAAATCTTGAAGATCATCAACTCCAATGATTAACTTAGCACTGCCAAGTCCACCAATAAACCATGTCCCTAAGTAACAGATCTACACATCTTTTAAATATCTCCAAGGATAGTGACTCCACCACTTCCCTTGGCAGCTAGTTCCAGTGCTTGACAACCCTTTTGGTGAAGAAATTTTTCCTAATATCCAATTTTAACTTCCCCTGGCACAACTTGAGGCCATCTCCTCTTATTCAATCACTTGTTACTTGGGAGAAGAGACCAACACCTACCTCACACCACCCACCTCCTTTCAGGTAGTTGTAGAGAGCGATAAGGTCTCCCCGGCCACTTCCGTGTCTCCAGACTAAACAACCCCAGCTCCCTCAGCTACTCCTAATAAGATTTCTGCTCCAGAGCCTTCACCAGCTTCTTTTGCTGTTCTTTGGACACACTCCAGCATCTCAATGTCTTTCTGTAGTGAGGGGCCCAGAACTGAACACAGTATTTGAGGTGCAGTACCAAGTATACAGGGATGATCACTTCCCTAGTCCTGATACATTCTGATGTGAATAGTCATTGAAATTAAACTCCACAGTTGATTACCAATTCTACTTCTAAACACTCGAGAGTATGGAATCTGAGTCAAAGAAGAGTCACAACTCTGTCTAAAGCTGACTAGAATCATGTTTTCAAAGCAAATTCACAATGCTGGCTATTGCAAAGAAGAAAGCCAGAAGCTGCTCCAGTATTAATGATATTCAGTGTCCCAGGTCTTCTGTCTGGGAAATGGAGCTAATGGGAAAATATTATTTTCTTCAGTCTCATAAAATTAGTTTAAGCACTTCAGTAGGATAATAAAGATTTACAGAAAAGCCAATGAGGAAAAAATATTTTTTAGTAGGGTTATAACAATAAACAGTAGATAAAGTTGAGCACCATATACTGAGAAATAAGATTGAAAGGTAGTAAATAATGGATGTGACTATGGCACATTCTGCACACTGAAAAAGCCAGGGGTCTGGTAAAGGTAAAAGCAGTATGTGACCATGGTAAGATTGCTGCAACTCACATGCTCAAAATTGCAATATTGATATAATCCTAGCATTAACCACTTCTGAGTATTTGACTCTGCATTCCTAATAGTAATGTTAAATTCTTTAAGAAGGCTCCAAGTTAGGCCTTAACTAATGCAGAGAAACCTGTCTACATCTTTATACATTTTTATGATGTTCTTTTCCTCATCTTCTGCCCTTGCGTTTTCGCCAAAAGTCAGTGATTTCCCCTCGAGTCCAAAATATGCGAATAACCCAAATGCAACACTTGCACCTCCCAGACGTACAAAGGTCTAAAAAAATATAAATGCATCACAGAGCCAGTGCAGTAGCAGATTTATGGCTGACAGGAAAGGAAAGCAAGGCTTGTATCAGGATAAGATAGATGCACAGATCTTATTTCATGGGTCTTGTTTTGCCTTGTCTCCATCCAACCCCAATCAAAAATAAGTGAATCTACTGCTGTTCATGGTGATAACAAAACATATCATTAGTACTCTGCTCTCTGTCCCCTGCAACGCTGCCATGGGCTCCCCCTTCCAGGCAAAGCCATAAAGCAAAGAAAGAGGCTCTGATGTTATGTCAGATCTGGCTTCCACATGAACTAACCCTGAGGTGATTTTACTACAGCTGCTTGAAAAAACAGTCATAGTAGTACAAACACGACTCATACATGCTTGGGAGCACATTAAAAAGACAAATCAATTTCTATCAAACTTTCAGTCCAATAGATTTTTATTATGAACAGATAATAATGCAATTATACCATGACAATCAGATGAGTTTATGGCCATCACTCAACTATAATGTCAGGCTAGTCTTACTCACTGACAGATGACACTGCTTTTACAATCAGATTAATCACAACAAAATTATAATCTCATCACCCATCAGTTTCAATTGTGCATAATGCCAGATCAGTTTGAAAAAATAATTAGTTTCTGTACTGGAATTCCCCAGGTAGAGCATATTATCACACATATACATGGTTTTTCATTTAAATACAAGCTATGTAAAACCATAAACGTATGGGAGTGGAATTAAAGTGTCCCAAGATTCAGAAATAACTGAGCAGCTTTATATACAGAAATTTATCATATACCCTCCTGACAACCTATCACAGAAAAACCACATTTTCTCGTCATTATTTCATAGGATTTTTACCAAACAGCATTTAACACAAGCATTAGTTTCATTTTTTTGCTGCTAAGGTTTATCTCAGGATATGAAATCTTTGTAGATTTGTGTGTGTGGTTTGTGGGAACACAGACAAAGTTAGGCTCCTAGGCACATCTCCAGATGCACAGGGAAGCCATCTTTTAATGTTGCAAGATGTTGATGGTCTTCCCAGTCCTCCATCTAAAAGCTCAAAATGTTGCCTTGGCAAACAAATAACTTTTCAGCACAATAACATGCTGGTTCGTGTCCTTAAATGTAGGATTTAGATGTGCTGTTAATGAACCAATATTTATTCCTAAACACCTTCTATCTTCTTGTGATCTTACAGAGAAGGCATTTAAAACCACCTAAAAATCAAAGTTCAGGACCAAGTCCTTTGCTGGTAGAAATCAGTAAGGCAGTGCAATTGATGTAAATTAATTGTTCAGCTTTTTTTGGATGAAGGAATAGATTCCTGTATTGTTAACTAGCACCAAATAACAGGTTTAATTTACTGCATTTCTTTTTTTGAACCCTTTAGAAAGAGTTAAGGGAGAATTAAGGGCCCATATGTGGCAGGTTGTAAGTCACTGTTGCAGCAACCCTCCCTTTGTTCCTTCTCTGTTACAAGCCAGAGATCCATCTTGTACTCTGAGATGCTTACTCCCAGAGGCAACTCGGCTGTCTGGAAGGGAAAAAAATCTGTTTTACTTCCTACATAAAAATGTTACTGTACTTAAAAAGAATAAAAGTGCAAGTCTGTTATGCACAGCTAGTGTTCGAGTGCATGAAAGGGGAGACACGGCTTGGAGAGCATCTCCAAGAGCACAGGTATTCTATGTACAGAAGTATGTGGGCTCTACAGTTCAGCAGACTTTGGGAAAAAATAATAATCCACTTGCTGGAAAAAAATCAGAAGCTGGGCTAGAGAGAACAAATGAGAGTTTGTCATTGGGCCATCTGTGTAAACTTTTCAAACAATCCTTCAAGATGTAAATTCTAAATCCTATTTCCAGGAGAGTTAAATCCAATACAGGATTTCAGAAGGGTTCAACTTCTAAGTGAAAGGTTACTGGATCAGAATCCAGACTGAGGTATCCATCCAGATCTCCAAAGGAGTATCCTGTTATTTGGGTGACTGATGTAAATAGCAAGGAACACCACCATCTTTTCATCTGCATCCTATCACATGTGGAGAAGGGCCACCGCAGTCAACATTTTGAGGGTCATCCCCAGAGCAGCAGTGCAGAAAGGGCTTCAATATCACTTGACCTAACTTCTAGACCTTTGTAGAGCTTAGGTAAGAGTCAGCCAGTCAGACTGGGGCAGCTCTGTGGCTATATGGAGCAAGAACCTATGGAAATACCAGGTAAGGAGTAAATACTGGACAGTTTAGGTAGGTTTAGAAGGTTACTGCCGAATGGGGCTTTTTAAACAGATGTAAGGGCTTGAAGTCTGTTTAAATTACATTTTTATGTTCAATATCCTTCTGTATGACTTGCTAAGACTTTTAGACGCCTGTGTATTATTGAAAGTCAATGAGAAGGAAGTCCTGAGTCACTCGAGTACCTTTTTCTTTATTGTTCTTTCCATTAGTCAGTGTGATGTAATTATTTATGTCAAATACCACAGAGAGTTTTACAGCAGAGAGATCCAAGACTTTTATATTGATATTATGTGAGTAAAAATACACTGTTATGTGAGTTTTATAATTCTAGTAGAAAGAGTAGTTGAGTATTCTTCTGGACCCTTGCAGCCATCTAAGCTAAATGAGAACATTAAATTCAGTGATTAGCCTGCAGTGTCTCTTACTTTTTCTCTGTGTACATAATTACTTTCTGGAAGCAACAGAAGTGATTTTTTTAGATTATTTTTCACTATGCATCTTTTGTTCATTATTATTTGGCTGTACTTAGGAAAAAAGGATTTGTAAACCGCAATCATTCTTTGAAGTGCATCCAAGTTAATTACACATGCAACAATATAAAAAAAAACATAATTCAAGCGATTTTTAACACACTCATTCCTTTTCTTTTTATAGAAACTTTTATAGAAACTTTATTTGCATTCTAAGGACATAACAGCAGTCCCTTTTCTCCTACAGACTTCATCTTCAATGTAAGTGTTGGAAGTACATACTTTAGAATGCAAACCAAGGTGTACACCTAGCAACTGACAGCACACAGAGTGATTCCTGTTCTGTGCAATCTCCTCCACTGGTCAGAGATGCCACTAATTGCTCTAGTTCTGTTACTGCTAAATGCAGCAGTGCAGACCATTAAGCTTAGAGCCACTGCATTTCAATATTTATTTTTTTATCTTTTCTACCCCAGTTCTCTACTGGAGGAGAACTGCAGCTTTGACATATTAACTCTTAGGCAGATGGAAAAAGTAAAACACACATTGTGATAACTATCACACATTTGCTAGTTTAGTGGCAGCCAGTGGAACTAAAGAGTTTTCAGACCCGCTTCCTGAAACTGAACCTACAACAGAGGCAAACTTTACCCTGCAATCATCCACAGACTTTGAGAGTCAGCAAGCAAGAGGTTCAGCTGCAGAATCAGGAAACACAAAGGACTCAGCACAGTGAGGCTTTGAGCATGGTACAGGAACAGAAGAAAAGGTCTGTTCATGAAAAGCTATTAGATATGAGTGTATGGGCATAACAGAAAAGGAAGATAGACAACGTGGCCACATGAGTCGGCCAATTTAAATATCTCAATCTGTTTCTCTGTGTGAACCCAGCCAGTGCATGTACGGTTTACCACTTATTTTGCATTTCACATAGAAAACACATATTCTGTTTTTCCACTACAAATAAGATCGTAAGATCACTTGTATCAGGTGATGCCACCACCCTAATTTTCAAGGAGACACCCACTCAGAAGCCTTTTCCTTGGAGGTTACTTTTTCCCAGCAGCAAATTTCTACCAAAAACATACGAGCCGTATATTGGCTCATCAGGCACACTAGTCCAACACTCTGCGCTGCTCGTGCTTGCCAGCAGAATCTGCTACCTTGTTCTCATGTCCTGAAACCTGACCTCACATCAAAACCTCCTACAACAGCATTAAGGTAACCTGACAAGTCTGACAGGGACACACATCTTTCTAAGAGCACTGTATTCAGCTCTCCATTGTGCAGCAGAAGTGAACTGATGAGTTACATAGTCATATTTGCAGCATGATCACCACTGCCTTAGAAATTAACATATGTTCTTTGCTAATTTACTTGTAACTTGCATTGAGTAAACAGTACCTCACTTTGTCCCTGTTATCAATCACAATAAGAAGTAACCACAATATACTTTCAGGAAGGGGTCATCACGTACAGTGTATTTCTGTAGCACAAAAAAGGAGACAATACAAGAGCTGAGATTTGTAAAGCACAGTGCACAGACATAGGTCTAGCTAGGAAATCGGGATTGCTTGGACGTACAGAAAGATTTGGCAGAACCTTCACATATTAAAGCAGATCCCAGTGCTGACCTGCAGAAACGAAGCTATTGCTATTCTACTGCAACAGCGGGTATTACAAAGATGACAACCTTTGCCAGTTTTCTATGCGCTCTGCTTGTTACACAGCTGTGGCTTCCCTAGCAGTGCAGAAGCAGCTTGACAGCATAATAGACAAGTCAAGCTGAGAGATGAAGAGCAGTACATCCTCCACTAATGCATTAAGTATATACTAAGTCTTAATGCACTCAATTTAGAGAATCTACAGGTGCTCCAGCACCTATCACAGCCACCAACTGATGGCAGAAGTTGCTGGGCAGTACTTCTACGCCAAGCATACTAGATGTCAAAGGTATGGAGTTTCCATTCTATGACTTCTTTAAGCAAAGTCCATTCTAGCTTAGAAATAAGGAAGCAATTTCACTTTCCAGTTGCAGGAAATTTTAAATGGGTGTCTACCACTGAGAATAAATTGTATTTAAAATGCCTGGAGGTCATTAGGTTTCTTCTGTTTATAATTGCTTATTTTTTGTTCTACATCACCCATTTTTAAGCTTCTGTTTAATTTATTCTCTTGAACAGATTTTTCTTAGCATACTGGCTTTGAATTTTGACACTATTGTCCTCGTTACATAATCTATAGTCTTTGATAACTTAAAGAGCCTGAAACTAGAAAATAAAACACTTTGAACCAGAGCAGGTTACCTTTCAATACTGTGCATCACAGCACACATAGAAAGACTAGCACATCCAGTTAAGCATCTAATTATGTCGATCAATGCCCTTGTCCATTTAAATACATGTATCCAGTGTGAGGTCAGTTTCTGCTGTCTTTTATTAAAGTATGCAATTATCCACTATTTTTTCTTAAACCTTCATGACCATGAACTGCATGCAATATTTCTTTCCACTTTCCTATTTTCTTAACTACCTCTATAAATATTTCTGCTTTCCCAAGTATCAGGTATTGAGATCTCTTAAATGCAGAGAATAATTCAGTGATCAGTTAAGTGCACAATAACCCAGGCAAATATGCAGGTCCAGATATATTTTTAATTTAATATTTCTAACTAACATGCATTATGTTTATAAATTACTGGTCTGATAAGGAATTACTTTGCTGGTATACATCTACCTCTAATGTCATTTCTAGCAGGTTCTTAGGAAGAGATGGATGACTAAAGCATGACAAATTCCAGAACACATAGTTGCATATAGATCAAGAAGAAAGCAAACCAACCACTGCTTCATCTTAACTTTGCAAAAGAACAACAAATTATGGCAAGTAAAATTTACATGGCCTGTATGTATGCTGAAGGTTTAGAGGCTTAAGATTCGGGTTTTGGATTTTTTTTTTGTGGGTTTGTTTGGTATTTTGTTGTTATTTGGAGGGTTTGGTATTTTGTGGTTATTTTGGGGTTTTTAGGTTGTTTTTTTTTCCCTTTGGTTTTATGTAATTTCATCTGAACCTGTAGACACTTTTTATTTCAAGAGGTGATATTTGATAGAAACTTCAAAACAGAACTCTATTTTATTCATTTTAAAGTATAAAAATCGCTAGCCAACATTATTCCAAAATACTTTGACCTCCTGAATTAAGATATCTTACGTATAGAGGATAACAATTGATTATATGAATCTGAATACACTTCACTTACTATCTTTACTGCAGCTTAACAGTTTCAGAAGGGATCCATTCTATGTTTTACATGCAAAAATTAAGTTCTACATGACTCAAGCCAAAATATATGGACAACCCACAGCATGGTTAATCTCTAAATTCCTCAGCAGTTTTAGTGGTTCCTAATTATTTAAATAAAAGAAAACCAAGTATTGTGATAACCTCAAATATTGAGCAATATTAAATTATGGATCATAAACTGATCATAAGTCACTTAGGAAGTATTACCTCCTACGAGCTTAAAATGAATTGTCGCATGCCAGACTTCAGGATTCTGCATGTTTTGTGAGAAGGTGTTTCACTACAGTAAACAGGTTCTACTGATGTGTAAAAAATATCATTTCAAATCCTTGCTTGGCATAGTAATCCTCAGGAAAAATCCACATGATTAAATTCCTACAAGAACCATGTATAGGTATTCTAAAAGGAAGCAGCATACGCACGTAGGATCCTAACCCTATGGAATACCATATATATGCATTTAGACGACTCTGTGCAAAAGGGCAATACATGAGAAACAATGCTAGTCATTCATTTAAAAAGAAGTAGTTCAACACAGCTTTCTCTGATGACACATTAAATATGATAGGCAGAAGTGGCAGGGTGCTAATTACTTAGTGATGTGATCCATTTTCTAAATAGTGAGAACATCAATAATTCATCAGAAGTGGCTCTTAAAAAATGTAATGTCTGACAATCCAAGCCTGGCAAATAGGAAGATAATCTTTTGTGTCTACTACTTGGCATTCAGAGGCTTTCTTTTCATTATAAAATATAAATGCATTGTTCCTACTTGAGGCAGTTTAGATTATGAAAGATGGCAGATGTATAATGTGCATAGTTTTGATTGTTTCAGGTAGGAAGGCAGAACCCAGTAGAGAGAAATGCAGATGTCACATATTTAATGAAAATGAGTTTTACAAATACGTTTAATAAAGTCTGAATGGTTTCTGCTAATAGTAGCAGCTCAATTACATGGAAGTGAGCATAGTTACATAAACATAAAAATATGGAGTAATCAGATGGTTCTGCTGGCTGAAAATTGCAGTGCCAGTTAAGAAAGATCCCTTGCTTATTCAGAAGAGTTTAATTTGGCTGTTAATGATGGCATCAAAATTTCATGAAGAGAGCATTAACGCTTACAAAGTCAAAGTACACTGCAGAAATGGACTGCACAAGTGTTATCTTTGTTTACTCAAATGTCTAGCTTTTATATTTCTGCAGCAATGTAAACAAAAATAACAAATAGTGATAAAAGCTTTTCTGTTTAGCCTTGGCACAGCATAATTTACAGATACGCATTGTTTGAATAGGAAAGGTGAAAAGGGTGATTCTCTGTCTCCCAAAGAATTAGAACACAAGTACCTCTATAAACCACAGCTCCAAAGAAAAGCAGTACAGCTCAGCGATTCAAAGGTATTTGGGCACTTAACTCCCATTCTGGAGAGTACCTTCTCCCAAAATTGGTGACAACTGGGTGTTCAAATAAGAATTTAGTTCTCAAATGGCTTTGTGGATATAGGCACATGTCCCAGACCGAAACAGGTTAAAGCTTCAATTAGAATATAAGTGGACCATAATCTAATAGTCAAACAACAAGAAAATGGGTTTAGCATGCTATTTCTCTCCTTAACTTCTCAAACAAATATTTAATGAAGGTCTTATAAAACAATTTCACCATACACAAACTGCTTAAACCCTCAAATCCTTGAATCATCAGTATTCCAGTCCTTAAGATTATTCTCACCATAGACCAACAGAGAGAGCTTTATGCTGTTTTGTAAGTCCCAAATGTAATCCTTCATTAAAATTTAGATTGATCCCCAAAGAAGACACTTCAGACTTTCTTGCCTCTGAAAACTGATAATTGAATTTTATCAATTATATGTGGTAGATGCTGAGAGTATGCTTGAACTACTTGCCACATAATGCAATGCATGTGGCGTCTTTGCTTGCTTTCTAAATTTCCTGTGACATTAACTGCAACTCTTCATTTCTGTATCTCAAAGTAATATATTTAATGTTAGCATAGATGAATTCCTCTCCCATCACAAGTTCAAGCTTCCCATAAGCAAAGAGCAGCATTAGGCCAGGACTAACTAGTACCTACAGATACTAGTGATCTTAAATGATTCTGTATTAGGCTTTTGAAAGTAAATTTATTTTCTCTTATTTACTTACCCAAACCACTTGCAGGGTAATCCAAGGTGAAATCCAAGGTGCCACACAAGTAGTCATTTCTCAAAACTCTGGAAAAAATGGAAATTACTTATAACTCTGGGAATGGGTCCTTGCAGATCCAGATAATACTTTGCATGAACTTCTACCAGAAAGGACCAGACTGTAATTAAAGGTTGACATGAATGCTTTATATTCTGTCTAGATCATTCAAGGTTTATTAAATAATGTGGTTAACAGTTAACCAACTTTTATAACTGCTATTCTCTCAAAAAAAAAATATTCCCCCCCGTCACTAAATCAATGTCTGGGGAAAATAAAGGTACATTTTCACATATTTATGCCTTTAGATTTATTATTTATTTTTATTCTTGATAAACATGGGCATCCTCCCCACATACTGTTTTGCAGTCAGCCCAGTTCCTAAGTATTAGAGAATGGTTTGTGAAGACCAAAACTTTATGCCTATAGAGTAAAAAAAGAAACAGGCACAGAAACCCTAGAGATTATTACAAGAGCAAAGATACAAAGATACCCATTGAGACGTGCTGTGACCCCACCACTGCTGACAGCATAAACAAGGTCATGAAAGGAGAGGTTGCCCAAAAATGCTGGTAGTTCAGCATGTGGTATCTCTTGAGACTTTATTTATGGCTCATCATTCCAAAATTAATCAATGTCCCCAGGTAGGGTGCAGAGAAATGCATTTCTGGAGGTACAAACTTTTTCACTGAATAAAACCCCCCAAGTTCTGACTGCAGCTGGTTTAAGCACTGGATTTCTAGGAAGAAGTCCAATATTTCAGAAGAAAAAGATGAAAAAATAACTAATAGTGTAATTCAGTGGAATTAACTTACAATAGAATTAAATTTCATAACAAAGTGACAGATTTATACTGCATGTTATGTGGATATATTATGTGGAATTATATTGATATGCCTGCATAATATTACCTATGCTTAAATAGAATTAGATTTTAGGAGACAATATAACATCCTTAAAATGAAATATTTTTTCCCCTTGAAAAATGATACTGATATGGACTCAAACCTCAGTAATATTAAGAGTAGAATATTAGGAATGCCAAATTCTATTCTGCACAATATTTTATAGAAGACTTCTGTAAACATGGCTTCCCATTCTGACTTAACCTGGAACATTTTTCATAAGACGGTTGCTAGCTTGCATTAGCCCAAATCACCATCACCTAGTGTGCTTCCAGCTGCTGCCCTGAGGCTACTCTAGCACAGATTCCTTTTGTCTATACTGCAGTTATTATTTTGCACTTCTTACCAAAGCCTTAGTAACTTTTTCTTTAATATATAATAAAGTTACTTTAATGTTGTTCTTTTCTCACTTTGCAGATGAAAAGCTGTGTGTGCCTGTTCCAAACCCTGCATATCCAGGATTTCTGAGGTGTTCCTTCCTGTTGTTACTACCTACTGCATACAGATATAAAATGTAACAAGTTAACTTTGAAGAAGTTCCTAGTGCCTATTGCACCAGTTGAAGACATACCTGAAGTATTATTAATTCTTTTTCCCTGTAGTAGTTAAAACATTTACTGTGTGAATATCTGCCTATTATTCCTCTGCAGGTGGTTAAAGCTTCACTTTTGTGACAACTCTAAAGGTCATCTTCATCAGGCAGCATTAAAAGAAATAATCTTTCACAGATGTTTGTTTCCTAGCACACTACACAGAAGCTATCAGAATGTTACCGTGATTTTGTTACCTTTGGGGAGCGTTTATTATTTAGCTGTCATCATCAACAATTCAAAGCAGTGGATTGGTAAGGCAAGCTTCCACAGACTTTTACAGCTAAACAATTATGAGAAGAGGGATTTAAAAATAAAGATATTAAGAGAGTGTAGGTTGCCCTTATAAACAGTACTTCAGGCACCCTAACAGCAGCAAAACTTGATTAAAAAGGCCACAGATTACAGCAATTTTGTTTCCAGAAATTTTACCCAACATAAACCTAGGTAATTATAAGAAACAGCATAGAGGTAGTGATTTGAAGAGCATATTAATTTGAACAGCAGAACTGAGATTTGGGGATGACTAAGCCCTTCTGGTTTTTTGTTTCAAAGAGTTCTGTATTATGCACCACTAAGACACATCAGACTCTGCATTGGTGTTTCTCTTTTGTGTGGCATCAGGCAACATATTTGACATGACCAAACCTTTCATTTCGGCTACATAATTTCTGTAGGAACAGGTTAGGGGCTTCAGAGTAATGTCAGTGGCTTGGAAGTGAGACCATGTTCTGGATATACACAAAATATTACCTACTATATCTGTCCTTTTACCAATACCCACAGGTGCTCAAGGAGGCTGGGAGGTGAGAGAACAAGGTGGCTGAGAACCACTCTTCCATCATTATCACATTACCAGAAGGGCCTCCACAGCCCTGGCCATGAGCTCCATGGAGGTAACTTTTTAAATTGTTTTTGATGATGTTGTTTTTTGTTTGTTTTTTACTCAGAGCTGAATTTAAAGTTTATTTCCTATAGCCTACAAATTTTTAGTTAGAAATGGCGCAGTTCTAAAGTGGATAGCGAGATGCTAGAAAGAGGGCTGTACCTGAAATCTTAGCCTTTCTCCAGTTTAGACAGTGAGTTGTAGGATATAGAAAGGGCCCTTTTGTGAGATCAGGCTTGCCAGCCCTCACATTTCATTAAGGTTTTGTAGCAGTATTCCTTATTAAGAAAAGTAAAATAACACAAACAAGAGAAAATATAAAATAATCAGCTCTGCTCACCTACCGCACTGTTTTGTGTTCAATGTTTAAAGAATTCACAGAGAAAGCAAGAAATCTAAATTGAGCAAAAAAGACTGAAACCTGCTGCTGGGGGCCTTAGCCCAAACTATCAAGCACAGGGACACTCCTCCTACTGAACCCGTAATACAGCACAAGAAAGAGTTTAAGGTTTGTAAGTTTAAATTAGTCATACCTAATATCCAATTAGCATCTAGTCATTAATTTCCAACCCACATCTAATTAAGTCTCTCAAACTGAGTGTAGCCACCCAGACTCCATCATCAAAAGACCATAAACAGCACCTGCCTCTAAAAGGAGTCACTCCCTGAGGGCCTCTCTCTGCATCATATTAATGTGCTGAGGGAGCAGAGGACAAGTTCTCTCTAAACCTCTCTGTTGGATATATAAAGTTTGTATAGTTTATATATGTGAAACTGAGCTACAGGATTACTAGACATACAGAAAACAAAGTTTTATCTGGTTGGCTGAGTCAAAACTACTATTTGTCTCATATTCGCCAGAAATGTGCCAACACAGCAGGCCGAGTTACATCCCTTCCTAAGGAATTTGATGGTGTAAGTGAATTTCCATGACAGAAAATTCATGTATTCAGCCATCTAGTGAAAACTAGTGAATGACCTAATATATATGCGTATAACATAAATTTTTCATTGACTTATTGTTGTAATGCACTTGCCAGTCATGTACAGTATATTATAAACCCCAGACATCTCAAAAACAAATTCTTCATGTGAACAGAAAAGGACAGCACCACAATTTATATCTGATTCAGAGCTTATCAACAAGCATTAAACCTATAAAAAATTCTTACCTAAATTTGAGGATAGAATCAATTCCCAAGTCATTGACAAAGATATTGTTCTGCATATTCAAAGGGGAAGTGTGATGATTGAAGGCTTGAGGTTTGTTTGTTTGCCTTTGTTATTTATATATAGTGTTAAAATCTTGGAGGAGCTAATTAGCAAATTCTATGTCAGAGCCAGGAAATGCTCCCTCTTAGACTGTGACAAAATAGAGAAACCGAACCTTAATTTTTTCTTTTCAAATGGATAATCAATGGTCAGCTTGAGAGGTAGAAAATAGGGCCTCTGTTACAGACTGTATCATGTGCTTCATTTCTAAAGTAATTCAAATTTCCACACCATTATTGAACACCCCGATACATGCTTTTTCTCAGTTCAACAGTCATAAGAGAAACACATTATTCTAACTAATACTGCTTTCCACCTCTGAAATTTTGGATCCCCTTCCCCTTTAATTCTTCAATCAGCTCAGCTGAGGGCTTATGTTGAGATGTTGTGAAGTCAATCAGGTTTCATGCAGGTGTCCCAAAAGGCACCAATAATATGTTATTTAACATATGAACATGTTTGTAGGCACATGAGGCAATGGTGTGGCTGAAACCTTACATAGATTTGATTTTAATGCCTCTCATTTTAACAGAGGCTGTAATTTCTCCTTCCCACTTCTAGGCTCTTGACAACTTCACCTCAATTTGGAGACTGTTCATGACTCCAATCCGATCATCTGCCAAAAGAAAGGGAGGGAAAAAAGTGACACAGTTTGCCTAGGATCACAAATACCTTCTGAAGATGCTTATTTGAGCTCTCTTTTCTTTCTAGACACAGAGGCTAGATCAACTCCTAATTTATGCAGCCCAGCCAAGTGCTTAACATTAACTCTGTGACAATCAGTCACATTAATTATCCTCTTTGCTTTTCAAGTTTTTATGAACTACAACCATATATATTTTTTGCGGGAGCAGTGGTCACACCTCACAGGTTGCCTCAAAACTAAAAAATGTCCAAAGTAATGGCTCTACAGAGCACTGCTGTTTGAGCTAATTACATTGTTTTATTCCAGTAATGCCATTTTTAAACTAATACCAGAACGTCAGTTTGAATGTATCTGTATTTTTCTGTTCCTTCTTCTGGTTGTGGGTGTTGTTGTCATCACTGCCTGGCAATATCTCCAGAGCACTGGAAAATTGACTATTATTGCCTGACAAGTTTTGATAAGGGAAAACTGAGCCTTTTATAGACACACACTTAAAATCTCTGACATTGTGACCTTCCATGTGAAATACACAGAAGAGAATAACAGTTAAAAATTTACCTTGTTAAGTCCTCTTTTATTGCTAAACATCCTCCTGGAAAGTACTTCCAAACACATGAAGCACAAGAAAGTGGTTTGGAATAGTCAGCATAGATTCAAGAACGGGAAGTCATGCTTGACCAACCTTTGACAGTGTCTCTTATGTGACCAGGGGCACAGGGTCCCGTTGGAGGCAAGATATGAGTGTTGTGTCCCTGGAATACTTGCATGATAACTTCCTTCTCCAAGTCTTAAAGGAGCCAGTGAGCAGAGGTGCCATGGAGGACCTTGTTCTCACTAATAAGGAGGGGCTGGTGAAGCTGGGAAACCTTGTCTGCAGTGACTATGAAATGGTGGAGTTCAAGACCCTTAGGGTGGCAAGAAGGGTGCACAACAAACTCACTACCCTGGACTTCAGGAGAGCAGACTGGTCTCTTGACAGATCTGCTTGGTAGAGTACCATGGGATAAACCCTGGAGGGATGAGGGGCCCAAGAAAGCTAGTTAATATTTAGGGTTCACCTCCTTCAAGCTCACCTCCCAGCAAAGAGGAAGTTGGACACAAACACCAGGAAGTCCATGTGGATGAACAAGGAGCACCTGCACAATCTCCAACACAAAAAGGAAGCCTACAGAAGGTAGAAGCAAGGACATGTAGCCTGGGAGAAATAGAGAGAAATTGCTTGAGCAGCCATGGATCAGGTAAGAAAAGCTAAAGCCCTGATAGAATTAAATCTGGCCAGGGACATCAAGTGCAGCAAGAAAAGCTTCTTGGTATGTTGATAAGGTGTGATCAACACACTGGAGGGAAGGAATGCCATGCAGAGGGACTTTGCCAGGCTGTCCCTGTGAATCTCATGAAGTTCAAGGCCAAGTGCAAGGTCCTGCACCTGGGTCAGGGCAATCCCAAACACAAATACAGCAGATGAATGACCAGCAAGTTGTAGGAGGTGACTCTCCCCCTCTACTCTGCTCTCATGGGACCTCATCTGGAGTTACTAGAGCTGAGCAAGTTGGAGTTGTTCAACTCAGAGAAAAAAAGGTTAGATGGGGTTTTGAGCTATCTGGTCTAATGGAAGGTGTCCCTGCCCATGGTAGGCAGGTTGGAACCAGATGATTTTTGAAGGTTCCTTCCAACCCAAACCATTCTATTATTCTATAATTCAAAATATGTTAATAATAAATGGTTAACTATTAACATTATATGTAAGGTTTTTTACGTAAAGAGTAAATACATATCTCCAGACAAAAATCAACAAGCAAAAATGAAGCACTTTGAAGAGACAAAACCAGCAGGAATATACAGCTGATAAATGGCATAAATTCCCTTAAGTCTGAATAAATCTTTTAAGCTGTTTAGCAAAGCAGTTTCTTTCTCAAAATCTTGCATTCAAAATATACAAGACCTAGTGCCTCCAGACACTCTAAAAAATATTCTTTACCTTATATTCTTACCCTTGTAAGAGTGTAGTTAATCCATTCCCACCAACTTCAGCATTGCATCTGTCCCCTTGTATGGGTCCCCATTTCTCTGCCTCAGCTTCTCATTTGTTACATGGGTAAAATCACATTTTCAAACTTGACAGGAATGTTGCTACTACAACATATTAAAGGTTGAGGCTTTTAGGTATTATATGGATGCAGATTGTAACTATGATAGGTAGTTCTATCATCTGTATTTATAAACACAGTAATGGAAATAATCATACAATTATCTTTGAATTCCACTTTCAGAAAACCGTGGTGGTATTTGTAATTTGTTCATGTTATTCCCACAGAAAAAAACGGCATCTGTAGTGCAGACTAAAAGATAATAAGCTAAAATGTTAGCTTTCCTGTTGCTCTCTCATTTGTCTCCTGTCTGCTCATATACTGTATCTTTAAAATCCATTCATCCCATTTGCATTCTTTCAAATTCGTCTTCATCCTGCAAGGTTCTCCAGTTCCATTCTTTTGTTTTTAAATAAATACTGGAAAATTAGGGGTTTCGGGAACTGGGGGCTTCTGCCCTCTGACTGATATCATTGCTCTGTATCAGCATGTGTTCTCAAAAATGTGGTAGCATGACTAAAGGACTCAAAATGTTCTCCTAAAAAAGATGCAGCTAAAGCTGCAGCCATCTGGAGCAAGAGCAATGCCTGCCATGAACTTACGTACCTCAAACTCTGAAAGGCTTTCAAGCTGAATGAATTCGCATCTGTCAGAGAAACAGGCATACTTTTATGCAATGGAATGCAACATGGCAATTAGATACAATTAAAATTATAATTAGAGAGCCATATCCAGTGTGCTCCCAGTAATGTGGGATAATTCTTCTTCGGTACAGACAGAAACAAAGGCCCAGTCTAGAAGAGATTGATCTACTGTCTGCTGGTAGCTTTCCTTGGGTAACTTGTCCCTTCCTCGGGAATGGCTTTTCCAGCTTGGCACAACCCCAGGCACAGCCAGGTGCTGTTGTTCCCACAAAGCTATTTATGTTTTTGAAGCCCAGGAGCAATCGTTTTGAGTTCTTGGCTGTATATCTGTACCAAATAAGGTTACCTGCTTTCCCCTTAATATACAGGTTATATAAAAGGCAAGATGCATACTGGTCATGAACGCTGATACCCACTGGAGACCTGAGTCATCCCTGTACTCCATGCCTGCTTGCGTTGATTGAGAGTATATGGGGATACCACAGGCAGTGTAACCAAAACTTCAGTCTAGGAGTCCGAGCCGAGATCTCACAGGAGCAAGGCAAAGCTACCCAGTGCATGCCTATTCAGCATGCACACAGATTTGTCAGGGGAGAGAGGAGGGGAAAGCAGCATCAGTTGGCATGCTGACCTCTCACTAACGAGACAGGGGATGGCACAGCCACTACTGTTACAGGGGCCCCACACCCTGTATGCTGGCTCCATGCCCAAATATCCTCAGTGAAGAACTACATTGGGTTTAGTACATTTTACCGTCTATTATAGACTTCTGTCTCTTCCTCAGAATTGTCATTTGCTGCACTAAATCTGTAGATTTAACACATATATGAAAATGAATATGGTATAATGTTCAAAGACTAAAAAGCAGTTGAAAAGGCATATTTTATGTCTTTTCAAAGTAAGGAAAAATTATGTTTATTTATAACAATCTGAAAGAAAGTAACAGGGAAAGTATTAAACGCTTTAGGAGCTGTTAGAAATTATAACAATTGTGTTTCTGGAGTTTAGACATTTAATTAAGGAGTGATTTTAATATTTCAAATAACCTGATCAAATTTACCCACTTGCAAGAGACCTAATATTTTTATGAAAGATTTGGCTTTACAGATATGAATGACATTATAAAAGAGCATGGCAGAGCCTTACTCATCTTGACAAGTTCAAGGCAATGATGGATGATTTCTGTGAGAAAAATCTGTCGCTATGGTTTGTATAGTACTAAAGGGAAATGCCAATAAATAAGCCATGGAATAAGTGTTTAGAAACACAGTGGTATTGTTTGCATGAGTTCTATAAATTAATTTTTAATAACTGCCATTGAAGAACCCTAAGCTCATCAGATGTTGCAATAGAATGACTATTACACACGAAAGTGTAGACTTTAAAACAGAGATTTTAAAAATAAGTCTTCAATAGGAGAAAAGACAGGAAATTAGAAGCAAAGATCTCTTGTGAATTCTCTTTCAGTTCCCAGGCAGAGCTGCATGAAGTAATTGCATGATAATTCATCCGGGATGCAACAGAGCACCTCTAACAGTTTAGCAAGAAACCAATTCATTACCAGCATGTTTAAGAGGATTTGTTAAGTGTTATACTCAGATTTCTGTGGCCTAGTACTTTAGTTATCTGACCAGGAAGACTGGGATTCTATTATGGAAGGCAAATATGAGCGAATAGAGTCAGTACAAAAAGAATACTATCTGAACATGTTTTTTTTTATGTTAACAGAAACCTGCCAGAATGGTCCACTGGTTTGAATGACGAGTGCCCCCAGGCTGAGTGGGAATATTGTTCTATGTCCTTTGAGCTTCTCCCCTAGCCTCCAAACTGGGAAGTAAATACAGCAGCTGAGACTTCCTTAGCTTGGATTTCAGATCTCTCGATTCCCTCTGCAGTTGGGATAGGCTATAAAGATCTGTGCCAGCTGTTTCTGTAGCCCAGCTGACAGGCAGGACCTTGTCAGGCAGCAGTAACACACCTGAGATCTACCACAGGCTCGTCCCCTGTGTCACGCTCAGGTTTGCTTTTAGCTCATGTATCATGTCTGCTGCAGTCAGAGAGGCCAAACTTCATGTGACATTGCACTTCATGGCAAGTGTAAATTAGCTGATGACAACTGTGTCCTTTGGCTGGGGTCACAGACAGCTACAGCTTACTTTGAAACCCATAATATTTTTCATTTAAGGATGATCTTACACAATACTGTCTGTGGTTTATTATTTTCAATGAACACAAGGCAAATTAAGGAGTTCAGAATGGTTATTGGTTTAAGATAAATTTGCTTGAGTGTATAGCTGGTACACTACTGTCATCATGAGGAAGAGCAGGATTTTCAAAAGCATCTTTGAAAGTGACTCCATTAAGAACACGTGATGCTTTTAATACTTTAGCTTCTTAATTCTGATATGAACTCCTGACTCCCTGAAGCTGGTGGCAGAAACTCCAGATACTTCAGACAGGCCACAATCTCACGCCTGACATGAGAAAGCTTTTCCAGTTCTAATAACAATACAAACATTTACTACTTACATGCTGTATTTTTTCTGCATTTCTCTGTTTGTGTCATCACTAGAGTTTAAATCAGTTATTACACAGCCGATGTGGATTTTACATCTCTGTTTCAGAAACACCATCTTTCAGCTGAGCTTTCTGTCCATGGCAAAAATCTAGTACCAATCTGTATTATGCATGCACAAGTGCAAAGAGAATGATCCCAGAGCCGAAAAAGATACTGAAAAGCTGCAAATGTATTGAAAAATACATTGACTTAATGATAAATGTAATTCACTGTAAATGGTGGTTTTTAAAAAGTCACAGATTGATTTACAAGATAGGCCTAATGATGAGACACCTAAATCAAAGATAATTATCAGATCAAATTTGAAATGGCTGTAAAGTGTAGTTTAGAATGCAATGTCAAGTCTCAAAATGGTTCTTTTTACTGATGTACAGCTAAACCAGGATACAATTCCAATTCTGCTTTGAGCAAGTCTCTCCAGATGCATCACAGAGATTGCACAAAGCAGTTATGTCCAGTTACTGCTGGTTTGCAACACTGCCATTTAAATAAGCCACAATATGTTGCAGTCTTGAAAATTCACTTAAAAATTGTTTGAGTCCAGTTGCATACGCCCTGTCCTTCAGAATACTACTCAGGTCGTCTGTTACTCTTCTCCCAAAAGCGATTGGTAATATTGCCATATTATTTCACTATATTAAAAATTATATAAATGGGGGTGGCTGGGGCATAGACATCTCAGGAGTCTGGAAGATAAATCTGGAAAAGCAACTTTTGCATTGTTTTATTTAATATCACTGTATTACTGTGGTCTCTGATCCATGCTAATGGCCAAAATAACTCCCACAAACATGTTAGGAAAAAAAAATGAACTATTACTCTGCTATCAGGAAAAAATTCACTAACAGACATATATGGCTTTTCATATCTAGTTCATACAAATTTAAAGACCAAAGCTTTTCTTCAGTGTAAGCAAGGGGATAATTTGACCAAAGGCTATAAAACTCATGTATTAACAATAAAAATGTGACTGTCAGTATCACATCTTTGTTATGTTTCTGGAATATGGAGGAGGTTGTACCAGCTGAAAGAAAACAATCATCAAAAAGGTCAAAAAGTTGCATGGGAAAAAAAACTTAATATTGTGGAAAAGAAACATACATTTAAAAAGCTTTTAGAGAATATTATACAGATTTACTTTAAATGTATAATATATGTATTTGTTCATATAATAACCATATTCAAAATACAGGTATGGTGAATGGTGCACACATACTAAAGTCAGGTACACAAGACATCTGCATTCATTGAAGTCCCATCTCAGTAAGCCCTTACTTCTTGCTTCTGCCAATGAGTCTGCATGGTTTACAGCAGCCACCACAACTCACCACAAACTGGCCTGTGCAACAAATCAGGGATGCAAGCTGAGAGTCTACAGTCAAATGCAGCAAGCCTTCCAAAACAGAGCTCAAAGTCTGCAACAACCAGTGAGATGAAATGCTTTAAAGACACGAGAGAGGTTATCTTACCCTGCTACCCTGAATCATTGGTTATGCACAAGGGTCTAAGGCAGAAGCAAATAATGTTTGTATATTTTAAGTTTTATAAAGTTATAAAGACTTAACAAAGGCAGGTGTTTGAGACAAAAGAAGACCAGACTACATATTGCAGCACCAGATTCAGAGATCTCCTTCTTCTATTCTGTCTCAAGCTGACAAACTCCTTGGGATTCATGTTGTAAAGGTAAAGCATTGGTCCCAAAGCGCAGCCAGCTTTTTAAGGGTACATTTTATGGAGAGGAAATGTTAGGACCATGAAGTTCTTACAGTCAACTCTTCTAATTTTTTGCTCCTCTTGAGTCCAAATGTCATCAGGAAGAAATTAGATCTTTATTTTTACAAAATGATTGTGCAGTGTTTGGCTAAATACTAAGGAGATTCTTATCCCGTTTAGAAGATGAACAGGATATCTCACCTTCTGCTAGACAGTAGTCTCATCCTAAGAGGAAGCTTTCACATAACGTGCTACCAGATTTTTAGTGAGCTCAGACATGATGGTAACTAGAAAATTTGAGGTGATTATGGGCTAAAAAAAAAAAAAAAATCAAAAAACCCCAAACAAACAAAAACCAAACAAAATCCAAACAAAAAAATAACAGAAACAAAGAAACCACCCCTCTCCCCCCCAAAAAAATAGAGCAAATGGCTAGCTAGAAAAGATCACCTTTTGAAACACTTGTTTCACCATCCAGCTAAGCTACTTTTACTGAACCTTTTCCCTGTATTTTAAGAGGGCTGCAGTATTACCATTCCCCAGTGATTCCATTAAAATAGATTGATCTTGTCTTTCAGGTAGAAAAAGGAGGCACAATAAAATAAATAAAGCATGCAACTTCTTTTTTATCAACTTTCTCACGATAGCTCAGTACTGCCTTTAATCTTTTCTGTATGACCATGAAAGAGAGAAGTATTGACAAGTTTTACGAAGCCCTATAGCTCAACATACCTTCAGAAAACAGCTCCATAACACATGCTCAAAGTTACCCACACATTTCAGTGAGAGAATGTGATCTCTAAGCTTTAACCACAGCATTACCAGTTAAAATCCCCTGAGGGAAAAAAGAAACACAGTTAGAAATTACCCCTGTATCCATTTAAGCTGTCAGTGTTAACAGGCACCTCTCTTTGGACACCAGACACCTCATCGTCTGCTTGTTCATTTTCTAATGAAGCTGTCTGCAAGTGTCTGAAAAGTGATGTCCTTGAGAGTAGCAGCTTCAGCGTGAACAAATAAGTCTTACTGATTTTTTCACACTGCCATTGAGGTGGGTTTCTTTTTTTTGAAGGAACAGCACAGAATTACTGCATGACCTTTGCTGCTGCTTTGTAGACATTCTGGTGTGTAATTCCCATTTCCTCAAACTACAACACTGGAAACAAACCTTTATTTCTATTTTTGTAATGTGTGTCCCTGTGTCAAGATCAGGGCTATTTAGCTATTCAACAGCGTTCTGGACATTTTCTGTAGCCTTTGCATAAGCTTCTCAATATATCATGAAAGAAATACAAGAGGATGCTTTATCATATGTTTGAGGATGCTATGTTATTTAATGATTTTTATTTTATTTTTCTAATAAAAATATTTTACAGCACTACTTCCATGGTTATTTTACTTCCCATGCTCCTAAGCTGCAATTCCATTTTATTGTAAAGTTGTTATTGCCAGAAACCAGTTGAATAGTATTACTGTGAACTTTTTCAGTACAGGAAATTTGTTAACTTTAATGTTTGGAGGGAAACATTAAGAGCTTCTGAAACAAATAATTAATAAATAATATTTTTACTATTCCTGTTGGTAGATTTCTACTGGAGATTCTCAGGGGCTAAATAGGTCTTACTATGTCAACTGTTTTAGAAAAAGCACCTGGTAGGAAGCAGCTGCTTCAGTGCTAAGTTTAGTCAAATTAGAAAATGGTTTGGAAGAGAAAAAAAAAATAGATTCAGTAATTACCCTATGTATAAAGCATATTGTTGGGTACTATCAGAATAAAACACAGCTAAAATGTGAGGAAAACAGTATAACTAAAAGTAACACAATAGTATCAGTATCAATAGAAAAAGTTATATGCACTAAGCAAGCTGAAGAGCTACCTCATAGTTCGTGTCAGCACCGTGAAACATTGCTGGAGCAGCAGTTTTCTGGATACAGATGTCTTCCTTTGACCTTATTAATTTGTTTTTTGCGAAGATGCAGCTGTCAAATTCACAGCAAAGATGGGAAAAGTGTTGATCTATCATATTATTCACTAGTGCAGGGTCTTCCTTTTTTATACTTTTTCTATGTCAGCACTATCTTATATCAAATTCATCATTTGGTATGATTTGTAGAACAAAAAAAGAGTTACTGCAGAGGGTAAAATCAATACAATAACGTAACTTAACATGACTACTTGTACTTGAAAAACTCTAGCCTTTAATTCAATATTGAGCTATGCTGTTTTCCTCATTCCCACTTGTCTTACAATATTCCAGAATTATTTCACATGTATCTTTGTTTTATGTAGTTTTCAATACTACACTGCCCCAAACACCCTGTCTTTACCTGAACTTAACCAAAGCAACACTAACAATTGCCATTAATAGTAATAATGAAGTGGGCTGATCTACAGATAGATAATAGAAATTTCTAAAAGGTCTATTATGCTCTTAAAAGAGACTCAAATTTAGCATGTAGGACTGGGGGGGGGGGGAGTGCAGTCAGCTATCATTCCCACATTTTAATGCTTTTCCACCTTTAGCAAATTTTACATCTCTATACTAGTATACCCAGATTCTTTCCTAGCTATCGCCAGCTATTGCTCTAAAACAGATAACTTTTGAATCATTAACACTTCTTCAGGAGTAAAGTTTTAATCACGTTGCTTGATAGTCTAAATTCACTTGTCCATATCCAGTGTAGATATTTTGATTAAGATGAAATTGTTCAATCTTCTATGACATGTCCTCAGGGAACAATGACCCACATGGAGTTGGTGAACAGGGCAGAGGGAACCCACATTGTTCTGCAGTGGTGACTGGAGGGCAGGCAGGATGCTTTAACATGTCTAACTTGTCACCAGATGCCAATGCTGAGGGCAACCAAATTTCACCTTTAATAATGAAAGTAAAGATAGAAGAAAAAAAGAACCTGACCTGCTCACTCACCTTTTAAAATGATCTTTTCCAAATGAGGTTAAGGAAGACAGAGTACTGAGTCCCTACTATGACAAATAGAAACCTTGGCTGTGCCTCTCTGGCAATAGTTGATAATAAGCAAGAAATAGCCTGTGAGTATCTAGAGGCAGATGTGCATCAAGGACATGTATAAGACAGTGGTAAAAAAGAATTATTGTGATGCAGGAACTGTAACCAAATACTATTAAGACAGGAGATAATTAGAAACTATATTAGAAATACCTTCCTGACATCTATATAAATCAAGTTGTCAAACAGCCTTTCAAAAGCTGTCTTTGATACCTATTGCTTGAGACTCCTTACTAGACAGAACATAGAAGATTTTTAACAAATGCCTTATGGAGAACAAACCTGCGCTAGAAGAACAGAGATTTCCCTACCAAATAAATGTTTTCCCATTTATACCCACTGTGTTACATACAAGGACATCCACAGTCATATTTTTTCCAAAACTATACTTCCTTAAAAATGTATTTCATGTTACCTTCTGTTTAAATTGTTTCATTCACAGTTATTAAGATCAATGGGGTGTACATAAGGAGATGCTACTTTTTGAGGTGAAAGAGCCAGGGAGGGAAAGCAATGAAAATACACTCCATTTGGAAGGGATTTTGTACATTCTTCAGTACTCGTGCAAAAAGTTGGTGGGGAGAAGAGTATCTCGCAGGACTGAACTGCTGGATAATCAGTATCTTCTTGACAGATAAACTGGTTCATAAATGTAGTCTCAACTTAGTAAAATTATAACCCATAAAGACAGGCCAGACAGTGAACTCTGCTTCTCACATTCACCTCAGCTTGTCATTCAGCAGCTTGTACTAGCTGATATGGTTCAGCTCCTCATACAGGGCCAACCTGACTCTAAATCAATAGATTTTAGTAAGACATTTACCTGCCTACAGCAGTTTGATCCATAGCCCATGCAGGAACGCTTGCATGCAAAAGTTGATGTGCGGGTGGATGACTCCCTCTTCCAGTGCCTTGTGATGGCTCATAACTCTTTCCGAATTCCTGTAGGAAGCATGGAGCTGCTGCCACTGATGTAAGTAATCATCCATCACATACACACCTCCAAAATCAGTGGCAACGTATGGCTCTAAAAATTACTATATTCATAACTATTAAACTACACAGTGTTGGGGCATACAGTGGCCCATACTGGTTAATTGCTAACTTGTTCCACCACACAACTTGGCTTCGTTAGTGTAAAACTCATACCAGCAATGCTCACATAAGATAACAATGGCTTCCTCCTGGCAGAGTAGGCAAAGGCACCTTGCTTTGGAGGAAAGGCAGGCTCCCCATCAAGATGCAGGCCATGCTGTACTACTTCCCCTCAACTACCTCTATTAACTAATCCACATAACTGTCAAGATTAAAAGGAGCTGAATGCACACTAAAGTTGTGCATCAGTCTTGTGATGCTCAGTAGTGACACTTTGGTATCTTCCACTTGAAATACTCCTAGAGGATGGCAATTCGTTCTGTCAATGTAAGTGATCTACAGGCTTAAAGCATGACGATTTCATCCTGAGTAACAATAAACCTCGGGCTAACAAGGTTAAGACTTAATTAGGGGAGACTTGTAATTTAGTATGTCAGAAGACTAAAACTGAAAAGCAGAAGCTTATCTCTAACACTAATAATTTAGTTATATTTTTTTCTGCTGTGACCTTCCTGTGAAATGCTTCCAGTAGATATTGTACCTTCACTATAAGAGCATGACAATCACCTGATAGAAACACTCTTCTCTAGTAGAATTGAAACAGGAACTAATTAGCATAAAAATCAATATACTATTTCTTCTTAATTATCATAAATAACCAGGGCAAGTCATGGATAGGGAAGGATTCTTCCTATTTGGACATAGGTGAATCTTTCTTGATTTAACATAGATAAAAATCACAGGGAATTAATTTTTTTGTGTGTTTGTGTCACATTCTATTTGGCATAAAGTTGGAAATTTCACAGTAATGGTAAAATATATCAACATTTAAAAAATACTACTACTAAAAATTAAAAATTTCTGGGGAAAATTCTGAGAAAAAGGGGCAGAATGAGAAAAGAAAAAGAAAATTGCAGGAATAAATAACAAAAATTTAGGAATGAGGAGAGACAAATGTAAATTCATGTAAGTGGACAGTTTTACATGAATCTTATGGCTGTTCACTCAACTCCTGCTCAAGTTTTGGCCTAACACAATAGTCACACTAAGGTATGATATTTGTTGGGAGCAGCACCGGGAAAGATTGACTCACTGAGTGTGTTGGTCTGTAAATTTAAGCGATCCAAATGAATAAATAGTCAAAGTGAGCAAGAAATGCATATGAGCACGGTAGTTAAGAATAGATTAAAAAATCTGAACAACTACTTCAAAGACGTAAATATATCAGGTCTTCATAATCCTCTATGGGTTATGGACCATAATCATGTCTTAAAATCCTCAGTGTGTTGCAACTGAAAACTGTTTATACTTCTGAGAATTATACCTATGTGCTTGGTCCATTTGAGTTTTAAAACAGTCTGTGTTTGTGCTACCTACACTAAAGAAAACTTAACTCTGCCTGCAAGAACAAGAAAAAAAATTGTTAAAATAACAGAAAATGTATTTCATTGTATCTATTTATACCTTTAATCTTATGCATTTATTTATTTAACCAAATATAAGTCAGATGAAGATGTTGTGCATCTAACTATATCCCACTTACACATCTAAAGATTTGTGGCTATGTAATCTGCCTGATTTTGCCAGCTGTAAATTAGACAGTCTTTTCTAAATTTTTATAATTGAACAGATTTACTACCTATTTTTTTTTTCCCTTTCATGTAAATTCTCATCATGGCTAAAGAAATATTTGCACCACAAAAAAAATAAAAAAAAATAAAAATCCAGATCTTTCAAACGTCTATCTTTTTTAATCTGCAAATCATTTTGTCTAGAAGAACACTTAAGTCTTCTGGTAGGAAGGACGTAGAACATGCTCAGGACTCCATATAGAAAAGTCAATAAGAGTTTGCTGCGATATTAGAAATTCTTCTTATCCAGTTTTGCACGCTCTCTTTTAACAGGAATTTGTATTAAAATGTTTCATACCATAGCAGTAACCTACTGTATAAGAAAAAAAAAGAAAAAAGTGGCAGTAGAAGTAGAAGGTTGCAGATATACAGACATTCCTAGGAAGGCTTTGAATCGTAAAATGTAAAAAATACACCTCATTTTTATAAATAACAGTAGAAGTATTAACACCATTTTCTTTCTCCCCGTCATCTACTAACACCAGTTAAGGGTGAAACATCTCACAGTGTCAGCCCTGTGAACTGAAGAAATGGACTCTCATGTTCTGAAGATAGAGTGATGGCTTGCCGATAACTGTAAGCATGGTAAATAATGCAGTTTGCATGAATGATCTTCATTAAGTTTGCAGGTTTGTGTCTGAGGTTTGAACCTGATCCTACCTCAGAGTGTATATGAACAGCTGAAGCCAGGTAAAACTGAAATTAGAATCTGGCATTCCATCACTGGGATATTGTAACTTAGTGTTTTCATAGTGGTTTTCATTGGACATTACAAAATTATCAAAACTAATGCTAAACTTTGTAGAGCAATACTGAATCTCATGCTCCGGAGCGTACTCTATTATAAACCCAATATGGAAGGGTAATTAGCTCTGTGTACCAAGCCCTAATGCTTTCACCTGAAGCCTTGGTACTGGCCTGGACAAGTGATTGATTGTCTATTTCCAATTTAAGTATTTGCTTTTCCAAAAGGACACTTCCCAAATTAAACTGCTTCATACAGTTTCAAGTGGAGTCCACTGTTCAGTATAACTGTGATTTAAAACTGGAATTAATCCAAAACTATGATATGCCACTTCTGTAGCAGCCAGCCTTTAAATGATTCAATATAAAAGCACTTACTGTATAGCCAGGTAATTAACTGTATGAATAACCAAGCAATTTTCCTGTTATAGTTTAATTTGTGAAAACATTTTAATCACCTTTAAGTTGGTAGCCCCCATGCAAATATCATTCATGTACTGTGAATTTTCAATTTCCTTTTCTTAATTTGCATCTTTTCTAATTGTCTCATCTAAATGCACGTTTTCCTTTTCATTAAAAATGGCTTGAGTAATGATGTAGGAATTATATTCTTCAGGGTCTTTTTATTTTCAGTTCTAGTCACCTGTGAATTATATCTTCTTTAATACTTGAGTGAAGACCTGCCATTAGGAAGACCATAATAAATGTGACTCGTTATCAGAATACAAATGAAAAATAAACCTATACTTCAAAAATTACTAGGACTCTGGGAGGAGTTAGGCCTTGATTTATATTAGGTCCCTGAAGACTAAGTCTGTGACACACAGTTCTCATTACCTATGCTCTGAATTTTATCTATTGCAGACTTCAGGGCAGACATTTACAATATGCTTATTATAAACAAGAAAAGTAGATCAAATTCTAATAAATATTTACACAAACTTATCCATATTTGAGTAAGACCTTGAATGGTCTGACTTTTTATAACAGTTATCATGTTAATTTACAAAAGTGCTGATAGTATTTCATTGGAAGAATATCACTGCTGGTATCCCTTACGGCAAACAGGCTCTCTCCTAAGTACCTCCAGTCTGGGGTGAAGCTGAGTGAAATGGCTGGGTCTTAGAATTTTCTCACCGGAAAACATAAATTTAACAAACTAGGGCTGTTTGCTATATTTTGTCACAATCCCCAACTATTTTATTACTTTCTAGAAGCAAATGTTTTAGAAGCCAGGGAATCAAGAACAGCAATCCATGCGAAAAGCTGCTGTTAAAGCAAGATGGTGGTTAGGTACAGCGAGATTCACCAGCAGTGTTTCCAAAAGGCTGAGGAGAGCTCTCCTCCACTGAGGTTTCAGCAGCTCCAGCAGACAACGACTCGAATGAGAAAAGGAACCTGAATTAATAAGAAAAGACCTGAACTGTGGGCTCGTAGGGACATTTCATTCACTGCCTGAGACACCCTATGTATTTTCCCTGTGTGGAAGGAACTTCAGAGCAGGTCATCATTCACCTCCAAATCTCACCCTTTTCTGAAGCATTTTCCCAGACTGTGAGGAGGCAGAGTGGTTTGAAAAGGCTTGAATGTACTATGCTGTTTTAGGTAGACACTGTTTTCTCTGTCTCTACATCAGAAGAAGCTATATCTTAGGGGGATTTTCCTGAGCTGTACAATAAACTCTCATTGTGTTTCTCTTTTTGTTTTATTCTCTGCTATTTTTTCTGATATTTTACTCTCCCATACAGAGTAAGAACAGTGGAAAGGTAGAACTGGAGGAAAATCCTGCCAATTCCAAATTCAATAAGGTGCTGAGCAGCTAGCACATCTGAGTGTGTCTTTAATTCAACACAAGGTGACAGCTGTTAAGCTAAAATATCTCACAGAAAGAAATACTGAAGCTCTGAGCAACATCTGAGTCGTGGGAATTTCCATGAGTTCTGTGTGCAGATCATACAGAATGTATTTCTACAGAAAGGGCAAGAAATTAAGAGCATTATCTTTTTCGTATGAGTGATGCACATTTTCATTTCTAAAGAAAAAATACTCAAGCATTTTCTTATTAGTCTTCCTTCCCTCTTTATCAGAATACTTCAGCACAACCTGTCCAGAAAACACTTCTTAGTCTCAAAAATCAGTTTTTTTCCACTTGCTTTTTCAATAGTAATTCATCCTCATGGGACCATTTTGCTCTTACTGAGCTACATCTCAATCAGGAGACAATTTACTGAGGAGACTTGGTTTAAATTCTTGCTTTAGCTAGTCACACTCAATTGAACATAGATGCCGGTGATCATTAAAGGCCGTGGCCTTCTTCTGGCAGTATTGTGGAAAACATCCAAAATACACACACTGTCTGAATTTCCTATTCCCCTGAAATTAGAAGTGCAAACTGCATGGTGAGATGAATTCCCTCTATTGCTCTCCCCCCAGCACACTCGCACTTTGACATTCTTACACTTGCATCAGAAATAATCAGGACAATATGACCAGCATAATAAATGTAATAGCAAAAGCTGTAGCAACCACTGGATGCTCATATAAAGTAGACATAGACCATTTCCTTAGCTTGCCATGCTACAAGTACTGAAATGGTGTAGACACCTGACAATTTCAGAATTATCTTTCCAAAATGATAACTTACTGAATCCATTAAATAATAAAAAGAACCACTTGTTACACAGGCCCTACTTAGGACTCCTAAATGCTACAGATATATTCGGGGCAAATGTTTTGAGCCTGGAGGAAAGCAGAAAAGCTGCCTGTTGCTGCAGTTCTTTGGTATGGCTAGGGGGCCAGCCACAGCCAATGAAACAGCTTTTCTTTCAACTTGTTATTAAAAAGACCAAGCAATTCTTAAACAAACAAACAAGCAAAAGCAACCAAAGAAACAAAGAAAACACCAGCCCTCCCTGTGTTACTCCTCAACAAATTCTCCAGCCAGTTTCCTAACTTACCCTTGTCTTACCACTGCAACTGGGAGAGGAAAAAACAAAATCAACATAATGATTACATCTTCTCCCTGCCACCAGCTTGAAGCTGGTTCCTGCATATACTGCGCCTACGGTTTATGTCACACCTGGTGGCTGTGCCTGTACACTTGCACATACCTGTTGGCTGCATGGGAGCTCTGTAAACAGGGGGCTTGTTCTTACCATAGATTCCTTGACTTATGAACTGAGACCTACAGATGCTAGATCCTGTCAGGGGTACCTGTTATCTCACCTTCCTGGTAGCATAAGAGAGACACCACCAGGACCCATCAGGTCAGAGGCTGCAATGTCCAAAGTGGATGTAGGTAAATTTCATGAGTTTTCCCCTCAGTGAGTTTTCATCATGAGTTTTAAAGATGGTCCCATCCAGAATGAAAATTATGTATGCTTGTATGCCTGGGACTTATTAATATAAATGCTTCCTTTCTGTCTTGGTACATTTTCAAAAGGCCTCAACCATTTCTCTCATCCATAACTTTAAACCAGCCTTAGAACGTCCCCGTCAATGCAAAGAAAAGTATTGCTTTGAATATGTCAAAGTCATTACATAAAGCTCCAATATATTGCACAATCTCATCATTGAAATGGATATTACAAAAAGGCAGGGGAGCTCAAAACTATCATTTACATGTAAAAAGTATTCAAACACTGCTTTCTGATCTCACTTTAGCAAAAATAATATTAATTTAATCATGGTACAACAGGAGAAAGTTCCAAATACAGTGGAAATTAAGTAAAATAATTTCTGCAAGGGAATGGCAGAAGTATATCGGAGGTTGGTTGTCATGTTCACCTCAAAGAAAGAGCTAGGTATTCTTTATACAGAAAAATGGAAGCAGAATAACAAAGCAGTTGCTTCTGTTCTTTCTAGTGATGCCAACAAAAGTAGTTCATAGACATTAAAAATAGAAAATACTCACTGGGTCATGCGTACCATCTCCTTACCAGGCCAAGATATTTTTACTTACCTGCAAGTCACTTGGAAAAAGTTACATTTTTCATGCTTAATAGTATAACTTGTTTAAATAGTTTTCAAGTAAAAGCAGTGTTAAGGCATAAGGTAATAAAGCCCATACCTTCATTATTCTATTGTTCAGCTGATGGAGATTTTCCACAAAGGCAGTTTATGGAGAAAGTGGTACATCTGCTCACGTTATGAATAGTGGTTTTGCAGTGCAGGAAGCCTGTTTATTTATTTATAAGTGACAGCTTGGATTCTATCAGCTGCAGTACTTTCAGGCAGTGACAACCAGCTGACAGACACTGGGGCCAGAGCTCACCCTGGAAGAAAATCCTGCCTGCACAACCTATGGCCAAGACAGAAATCAGGTTGAATCCAACCCTTACGGTGGCAGATAAGGTTTTAAAATGCACCTTTTTGGTAAAGCCTTCTTCCAGAATCACTGTTCTTAAAATGCATCCATAGACACAGTTTTCTTCCTTTCAGCATTAAAAGGATGGAGTGCTATGTTTATAGCATTTTGCTCTAGGTTTTTTTAATCTCTAAGGCTCTTACTGAGGATTTTACCCCCAGGCACTGGTTACCAATCTTTAATGTAAACAGCCAAGCCTGATAATAGGACTTACCTTAGTGTACAGTGAGATAATAAGATGCAAGTTCACAGTAAAAGAGCCTGCCTACATTATGCTTGCCCTGCTCTCTGTTCCATAGTGGCTGTTGAGGGAGGAAAAATCTCAACATCACAAATAAAACGTACACAAAACTGGAGTAATCAGATATTCTGTGTACTTTCAGACTTCATAAACAACCATTATAGCAGACAGCATATTTTCATCCTTGTGGATATCAGGCAGATATTTTAATTCATAAGAAACAGACCTAATTAGCGGGAACGTATGGAAGTAAACAAGTAGGTTATTAAATCTGCTTATGACAGTACCTAATAATCCTCATATAGGTAATGTATCCAAGTAGCATCTCTCATCTTATAATTTGTTCTCCCATTTTTCATTATGTACACTTAATAACATTTACTTCCAGCAGAGCAAACAAACCTTCTACATCCCATATCAACAGCTATCATTCTGTGAACTAGGCAAAATAAAAAATGCATGAAGCCCTAGAATCATGGGATGAATCCTAATAAATAATATGTCAGTTTTGTTGTAGAATTATAGGACATGTGAAAAATATTTATTATCCTTTGTATAATGCTCAAATGGTGTAATCTGTATAGACTGAGACTGTGGAATTGTACAGAATATGCCATTTGTATCTGTAGCTATTCTATTCACAGAACAGTGTAATTTTTTCACGGATTATTTATACAGTACACAGAGAAGAATTTGAAGTGATTGAAGAGGCTGCCAAACATCATACTCTGCCTTCAGGATATAGAAGATACCTTTAAAATAGGTGAAAGGCTAATTAATCTTGAACTGTTCATGGATGATACATAAGATAATATGCTTTTGCCTGACAGCATTTGGGGAAGGCAGACAATTTAAAAATAAGCCCTGATTTTCTTGGCAAGACAGCACACACAAAAATAAGACAAGAGATTTTCATATACAGGTGCATGAGAATTTAAATGCGTCTTGAAATACAACTTGAAACTCATTCTTCTTTGCAAACATTATATGTAGCTACAGGGTAGACAGGTTGAGTTTGACAGAACCCACAGCTTCAGGCTCTTGAACAAATATTTTACTAGGGGAAAAGGCTCATATATGGTTTTATTGTAGTATCATTTTCTAGCAATGAATAATCTGCTACTTTCTAACAGATGCAACTTTCATAGGAAATTGTTATTATATTCTTCCATTTCCTCAAAGAGAACCATCACGATGCATACAATCTATAATGGAACAACAATATTATTTTTTGTTTCATTTCATCCTTGTTCAATATATGTACACACCTATCATTATTTGCTTTTCTTTCTTATAATGTCTAAAATTAGATGACAAAATTCCTAAAACAAAGACTGTATCAGTTGCAGTTATGACTGTATCCAGAGTGAAACAGAGAATTTAAAGATCTCATGTTAGAGTAGTCCAAACTCAGAAGAAGCATCCAGCCACAGAGCTCCAGCATGGAGCACAGTAAAGAGTAAATTATTCTGCTTCCCAGATGAATTTTGCAGTTTGCCCTGTTCTTAATGGCTAGATTGCTTCCTGTACCTGAGCTAAGAGGTTTCAAGTGATTGACAATAACCAAGCTTTTTTGTTCTACAAAAGTACCTGGCAACTTTTAGACTTTCATGAGCAAGAGATAGCAGTTACAATGAGAGAGATTTTGAGGTCTTATTATGCATACTGCTAGGTTCTTCAATCCTCTTTTAGGTACTGAACTCTAAGACATACGTGGGACATAATTAATGATGTAAGCATCTGACTTTTTTTTAACTGCTTTGATAGAACTCCATTGCATGTGAGTATATCAAAACTTATCATATAGATCAAAACTTATAGAAATTATAACATCTCTCCTTGAATGTGGGGGAGGGCAATGCAGAGACAACATGGTTTAATCACCCAAGACAGCAGGCTTGTTTAACTTACCACTAAAAACAATTCACTTCTTCAATGTGTTTTTTGCCACATTCCTCTGGCTTGCACTATTCCATGCTGTACGTGATACAACTTTAAGTGCAATCAAAAGAAAGGTTGTATTTGCATTGACATTTGGAAGAAGTATTTTCTCTTCTGCACATGATGTCAAGAACACTGCCTAGCTTCTAGCTAACCCACTGGAAATTTGATTAGTTGCAACCATATGAATGGATGGTTGCAGTCAGCAGATGCCTCTCTTCATCCTTGCTTACATTACCAAAAGTATCTTTTTCAATGATTTGTTTAATTATGACTTCTTCTGAAAACAACTAGCATAATGCTTACTTGCACACTAGAGAAAAGACCTACTCCCGCAAGTCTTGGTTTTGGTCTCAAATCTGTGTGTTTTGTTTTGTTGGGTTTTTTTAATCCAAACTTATGCAAGTATGACATCATGTCCCACATCACATTTTCAGCTGCTCAGCATGACAGCAAGCAGTAAGGACATGTGCTGCTAAACCAGACAAAAAAAAACCCTTTCATTTATCATTTGCGAATCTCCAGTTTCAGTACCACTCAAGTTAACATACTTCTCATAGAGATTATTTCACACTTAAGTGTTCAAAGGACTTAAAATGAATGCAGACACCAGAAACTTCTCAAGGCAATTCACCACTGTTGAATAAATCACTAATTTCTGAAGTTCTTAATTGTACCATTTTTATATCTATTTATCTAGATTCTGGGATCTGTGTGACATGGTTTTACAACCAATATTTCTAGGGCGTAAAACCAGAAGTAAGCGGGTGTTTAATTCTGGAAATGTCCGCCTAGGACAAATTAACATGGCTTATCCAATGATGCAAAGAGACACCAGATGCTACATCACTCTTCCATTACTCCCAGCTTTAAAAAAATCTCTGTTTTAATTTCCTAACTGTTTCAACTATGTAGCTTACTCTAGGGATTGTAAATAACTCTAAAACTGAGATAAAGATATCAAGAGTGAACTCTTTACAAATTAAGGCTGTGGAAACCTCCCATTCCTGTATAATGAGATAGCATTTCTCCAATATTTTGAAGCAAAGTTGTACTAATGTTTTCTTCACAGAACCTGACTGTGAATATACAATTGCATAGAACAGTACAATACATTAAAATTAGGCCTATTTTGTTGCCTTCTAGTGAGTGGAAACAGAATTCTTAACTTGTAGAATTAGAGAAGGATTCCTTCTGCAGTTCTGTCATTGATTTGATAGGTATATTCGTACGTGTTCAATAAGGCACTGAATTACTGCGAGTTTAATTACTGCTGGTGGAATATTTAGCAGTTTCTGAACAGAAAAGACTATATAATATTCTAAGTGCTTGGGATTAATTCAACCTGGACTTGATATACAAATAGCATATAAGCCCCAATTTAATCAAGGTGACCAGGCTCCTGCTCTAATAGAAAAAAACTGATACTTTATAAATTCAGAAGAAAGTTTGTCAGTTTTAACACCTGAGGAAATTGAAATTTGGAAAAGGTAAAACAAAAGAAGAAAACAAACCCAAACTGATATTTGGCAAAGAAGAAAAAGAGATCTTGGTGATCACAGATTTGCTAATCAGAAAATGCAAAAAGCTGAGAACTGAAGGTCCCTCAAGAGTCAGCAAACTCAGATTCCTGCCATCACAAACATAGATAATTAATGGCTTTTGTAAATGCACCAAAGCAGCACTTAGTTTTGGGGGCTTGCTTCTCCACTGCTCCAGTTTCAAGGCTGTTCCAGAATATAACTCCTACACTATTTATAGGGCTTTTTCATCTTAGAATTGCCATTTAAGTTTACTCAGGACCATTACTATTATTTTTCTTAAAGTTTGCTTTATGTTTTACCTTATGTAGTTGTCATGGTTTAATGCCAGCTGGCAGCTAAGTACCTACCATGCATCTGCTTGTGAGCTCCTCCCCCTAATAATGAAAAGGGAAATAACTAAAAATAGAGAAAAAAGAAAAATAAAAAGCCTAACGACCAGCAAATAACAGTGATGCACAATACAATTGCTCACCATCTGCTGATCAATACCCAGCCCAACTCAAGTAACACCCCTAGCATATATACTGGGAATGACATGCCGAGGTGGATTCCACAAATGACATGGAATGCCCCTTTGGCTAGTTTGGGTCAGGTGTCCTGGCTCTGCTCCCTCCCAGCTTCTTGTGCCCCTCCTTACTGGCAGAGAATGAGAGACTGAAAAGTCCTTGATCAGGATAAGTGCTACTGAGCAACAACTAAAGCATCGGTGTGTTATCTTCATTGTTCTCAGACTAAAGCTAAAACACAGCACTGCACCAGCTACCAGGAAGAAAATTAACTGTATCGCAACTAAAACCAGGACAGTAGTAGCCTTCTATGTCAAACTACTTACCCTACTAAAGACATCAATGGGATTTCTAGCGAAAGCAATCCTACCCTCCTGTGGACTCAAGTTCTGTAAGCTAAGCAGAATTCTTTCAAGTCTTCCACTATAAGATATGTCCTCTGTTGTCCTGGTAATCCCACAAGGTCTTTTGTATAACTGTTTCACTTTAAAAGTTCACTTAAAAAAAAAATAAATCTATAGCCTGTGATTAATATCAATTAGAAGCACATGTAAAACAGCAAATTACATAAAATCAAAGATGAAACCGGACCAGGAGTATTTGTAGGTGTAAAGGGTTGGGGCTGTAAAAAAGTAAAAAACTTAGGGGAGAGAAGCACCTGCAGTAAAGAAAGAAGGATCTCAAGCCACCAGGCTGTTATTTAATGTGCTGTTTTGAGAACAGACATGTAATTGATCATGCTTGTGAATTACAAGGAAGGGCTTTATTCTTGCCGGGCTTTGTGCTTTTCTTTAACAACATAATTCTCAAGTTATATGCGTGAAAGTATGCTTGTAGTTTTGGAATATGATCAGCCAGTACTTCATCAAGACCTTTTACAAAGCAAAAAATACTTAAACATTCTTAAACATTCTAGAAAGGCTTCTGTCTTTTTCAGAGCTGTATCACATAATTATTCTATGATTAACTGTGCCTCTGTCTTAATCACTCATGTTCAATTTACAGTATATGACTTATTAGTACTTTTTAAGTATCTGACCTTGTACTAGAACATTTCATTCAATTTCTATTAATGCTGTTTTAAGGTCACTCTGATCTTCCTATGTAGTATTCTCATCTTCCTGTGAATTTCCTGTGTATCTCAACCTTGATTGATTACCAGATTTTTCTACCTGGCCCATGACATTTCAGTAGTACTTGATTATTTCACATTGTTTAGGATGATATAGACTACTGGGAAAGAGTGAAAAGAACAGACGGATGTAATATATGAAACTATTAAGAAACTCTGATTTCTCTTAGGCACAAAGAGAAGCAGCTGGAGCACCACAGCTGTAGAAGGCCTTCATATTCATATCACTTCAACACTTGAAGGAAATCTATTATTACTACTTATACTATCCATGATTTTCAAATGATGCAAATTTCAAATATGATTCAGTCCACTGAAGATCTAAACCAGCACTAGAACACACCTTTCTAATTTAGAATCCTAATAGAACTATGACAGCCAGGTTCCCACACTTAAATGGAATTATCCTGAACTTTTGTAACTAGTTTCTAAATAATACAAGCAACTTCAACCAAACTTTCCTCCACACAGTGTCATTTTAAAACATGAAAATGAAAAAGTAAGTTTGATATACTCATTGACAGTCTGGATTTTTTTAGATGGATTCTCCTATAGATTTCTTTATAGCATATTTGGTCCTTTGATTTTTAAACTGAACACCCATGAAACCTGTAATAAAATTATAAATTAGTGTGTATTTGTGTGTGGGTGCACGACACTACATCAAGCCATACATATAAATGACATTATGTATTGTATATACACAAAAAATGGCATTTGTTATCAAGGTACTTTACATACAAATCCCCTGTCAGTAACATATTAGTACTCTTCTCTCTTGGTCTGGATTAATATTCTCTATATCAGTCTTAATCAGTCACATTTTATTAACAATAACATATCCTCTCTCTTAAAAGGATCATTATGGATCTAACTTTATTTATCCCTGCTTCTGTTAAAAACATTTTTCATTAAAAATACCTTGTTGGGTTGTTCTGGGTCCAAAACGCATGTGTAATATTGTGTAATCTCTGGGGGTGTAGATTGAGGTTTTGTCCATTTCTAAATTAATTACCTTAAAAAAAATATCTATCAAGCACAAACAAACAAACAAAACAAAACAAACCAAAACAACAACAAAAAGCCTCACAACAAATAGAAAACTGGCCTGTATCAGTTGGGACTTTATTATACCCAACGCAAATCCAAACGTGCTTGAGAGAAAAGTGCTGCGGATCCAATCCCATGCTCTCTGATTGCTGCTCTCAACTCTTCTAGTGGCAGAAAGAATCATATCATCTCAGGATCACAAGCCTTTCTGTTCCTCTAGCAGATCCTGGTTCAAAGCATCATCCTCATCTGTAAGTCACAACACTCTGCTGCCCACATTGCAACTATGAGCTTGTAAAGGGGACATTCAGACTGCTGTAAAGGAAAAAATAGGCTCATCTTGTTAAACCACCCAAACAGATATCAGCAGGTACAACGTGGGATGTCACAATCAAAACTCTATTTCTGGTCTACATTCTACTTTAGGACCATAAACACTTTCACAAGCTTTCCAAGATTAAGTAGGCTATTAAAGAATGAAAAGTGATGTGAGACTGAAGCAGGAGCTCAGGGATGAAATGCACCCTTAAAAACTGTAGGGGTACAAAACAGGTACGCAGCACCTCACAGCTCCCAGTGACACCAGCAGATAACGGAAGCGTGTGTTGCAAGACAGCCAGGGAGAAGGGCAGTGGGAGCTGGATACTGTTTGTATTGAGGGAGTCAGAGACAGACTAGTGGAACCTCCAAGATGAGAAATTCCGCATGGTAGCTTTTACATGCAACCACATAAAGGGGAGGTTTGTCCTTCTGAGAGGCAGTCCTTCTTCCTGCAAACAGATACGCCACTTGGAAGGGCGTAGGCACTTCCTGTGGAACCAGGCTATTTCTCCATCTGTAGTTGTCATATACCATTACAGTTTTCAAGGCCAATCCAACATTGCTCAACACACATATATTTCCCTGTTATGCATCTCTCTGTGTAAAAGAGATGAACAACATCCTTCAAGAAAAAGCTTAAAGCAGAATCTCATAGGCAATAGACTTAAACATGAAATATAGTATTTTCCTTCCATGAGAAAATGAAAGCAACCACTCTTCCACGTAACACCCACAGAATCAGCTGAACATTAATCAGCTGAACAAGCAAAAGGGAATACATACCAGATCCTTTGCCTGCTTTATTGGCTCTGCCTTCCCATGAATGGCACAAGATATAAATATTATTGTTAGCCTTAGGGCTCTCTTAAAAAATGCTTGTCTGTATCAACTCATATTGTGAAAAAGTGTCAGTAGCTGTGTTAAACCACTGCAGGCTGAAGCTGAAAAATGGCACAATAATTTTTCCAACCAGTGCATGCAAGATCAAAGCTTTTAAGAGAGGATGACAGGTGGCATAAATGTCCCAAGGCCCTGACTCACTAGAGGCATAACAGCATCCACTATAACTCTAACAAAATAGTTCCAGTAAAAGTACCGTAAAAAGCAGCAAGTAGCTTGTTAGATCTTTGACCTTGGGGTCACTCCACCAACAGATCATCTGGCAGCCCAGTGAGAAAAGTGCAATCGTATTTTATTTCCACACACAAGGCTAAAAGTGTCATATGTTAAAATATCAGAAAGTGGCTTTAAAAGACATATTTTTATTGATTGCAACGACCAAATCCATGCCAAAGGACAATCTCTTTATAGGTACTCATCTTCAAAGAAATTGCACAGTTTTACATTACTCTGGTTTTGTTCTGTAAACTAATGATTTTGGTAATAATGTTCTGATGCTCAGGCTTGTAGCTGTTTCTTAAAAAAACTAATTTCCTTTGGTTATAGTTAGTAGTTAACAAAGACTGTCATGCATAAGCTATTTGTGATGACTAATAATACTTCACAGGAGACAGTACAACATGTCAAAACTATAGTCTTTGAAAAATGTTATGAAAACTGAAGAAATACTGGGGTTTTCCCCTATATTCTGTTGGGGGGGGGGGTGTCTTTTTTTTTTTTTGTGTTACACATCAATAACCATGTTTGAAAGAAACCCATCAAACCTAACAAGTTTTATACAGTTAGAACGCCTTGCTGTATCTTGGAACAAGTAGATAGACTATCAAAGTAGATAGAACAGTGGTAGTCAGATGTCTACTGTGGAAAGAAATAGAATTGTGCGAGAAATTAAGAGAAGAAAGTATGTCATCAGCAGCACTACATAGACTAGATTTAGGTGTTAGTTCTTCAGGTTGGAGAAAAACAACTTGTCTTTTTCAACATGGTATATAAAATGTAGCAGTATTCACTGTGATAATAATCTGAAAGCCTTAAGAGGCACAGAAAAAATGCAAAGTTGAGAAAGGAAAAAATAAGGCTAAAGCATTATTTATGGGGATGTGCTTGGGCCCTTAACCTGTAAATAAATCATACTGAGATTCTTCATGTGAAAAAAGCCTCAGATTCATTCCTCCAGAGAAAGACATGAAAGCCTGCAATATTTTGTGAAGTAGACCTGGTACAACAATAGCTTAGAGGCTGAAGAGAATTTGAATGTTATTTAAGCACCAGCTCTGCAGAGTTTAAAGTGATCTCACATCAGCCTGCAGAGAGCTCCAAACTGCAGCCCAGATAAGCTCTGAGGAAAAGATGTAAGCAGAGCTTCAGGGGAAAGGGCTGTGCACTGTAGGAAACAAGGCCATGTGCTCCCAAACCAGGCTGTGAAATCCTAGTTGCTCATAACAGGAGGTAAAGTGGCCACTGATTAATGGGAATTTTCAGACATACAAAGTGTATAGTAAATGGTTACTTATTGTTTTCCATGTAGAACAGACTACCACCCAAGTCACTGATACCACACAAGTTGAAGTAGTACGCATTGAGTACAACCAGTTGGGCACCCTGATTTGAATGAAGTTGTTTTGCACCACACTACAGCTCAGGTTTATCACTATGCTTTGCTTATTCGAGTCAAGGAGACCCACTTCTGAGTCATAGTGAAGAGCTGATGCTGAGGCTGCTGGGTTACCTGTGCAGGCCTGCAAGGGCAGAGACACAGCCAAGGCAAAGCCCCTCTCTGTCATCACCCAACCAACAAACTACCCAGCCATCTTTCTTGCATGAATTTCATTGTGCTCAGCATAAGTACCTACTCACGCGCTCTTTACACTGTACTTAAATAGGCCAAATGGTTATATTATTTAAGAACACAACCATTTTATAAACTCAAAATCTTCAACTATTCCACATCATAACCCTGGATGGGCACATCTGACTCCTAAGTGAGAAAGGTGAAGATAATGTCTGCATGAGAAAAAAGAAAGAGAAAAGTTCCCAGGCATTCCCCAGCCTAATCATAAAATACGTTTTGAAAATCCTAATGTCATCTGAATAAAACAGCAAGCCTCAACTATAGCACAGACCAAACAAGCTTTAAGTCTCAGTATAAGAATGGTTACTGCACTCAAGCTGAATTGACAGACACTTCCAGTGTCTTAAAATGGATGTCTCTGTCTTGCGTCGATGAATGCTTCATAATCATGAGCAACAAAAGAAAAGACAAGAGAAAAGCCAAAAAGGGATTTGATTTTTTAAATGTCAGTTTACAGTGTTTATTTAATTGCCAGTTATACCCATTGTTTTTCTAGCAAACAAACAAACATGAGCATTTCCAGTGCTCTTCCTTCTCTTTTCCTTTTACAGTTAAGTGATTATGAAGTTAAAAGGTCAGACAAGGAGAGACAGCAAATCTACTTTCCTTAAATGAAGAGTCATTATGGACTGTCATCATGGTAGTTCATGTAAGGCAAGTAGTACTTGCCCACAAAATAATTTGCTGGTAGAAAGACAGTGTGTCAGTACAGAAGCACATAGTGCCTAACGTGAAGAAAAGCAAATCGTAAATTTTAAAACTGAATCAGGCATGCCATGCGCTTTAGAGGTGTAAGGATTGTGTAATCCCAATAAGCAGTGTCAGAACATGCCTTACCTGCTGTGTACAGTATGTGCTGATCAGGGCTCTCAGGAGCAGATGTAACTTCAGTATTTGATTTCTAAGAATTCTCTATCACAGAGATTACTATAATTTTCTCTCTTTTGATAGATGTGATTATTTTCCTGCTTTCCAACCTTTTATGTAATACTGCTGCTTGTTCTGTATCAAATGCCTGCCTGAAAAGGTGAATGCTAATGTCAAATGATTTACAAAAAGGAAAAACAAAGATATTTTTTGTAATTGTTAGCATAGAGCAATTTGCTTTTTGAAGCAGTAAGATTCATTGGTGACAATATTGTTACAACATATTTAAATTAGTAAAGCATTGATCCTACAGGGGAGCATAATTAGCTCTGCAGAAATATATGTGGGGACTAAAAAACGTTGTTGTGACTTGAATTATAATTAAGTTGCATTGCTATTTTTGCTATATATACATTTCGTGTAGAGCTGCCCAAATATCAAGGCACTCAGCTAGATGGAATAAAGGAGAAGGACATAAGCTACAAAGACTTCTTCCTTAATAAATATTTTGTTTGACAGGAATTTCCTTTATTATCCTTCCGGGGGGGGGTCTTTAAAGAGAGTGCTGAGGGATGCAGCCTTGCATGCTGGTTACATGCAGTGCAGCTCAGGAATCCCCCCCTGCATTGTGGCCCTCAGTCTCACAGAGGAGAAGATTGAAGAGGACAGCACAGGAATTGCAGCGTAAGGGGTGAATGAGCAGCTAAGCCGGGAAAGACCAGGGAGCACCAGCTATGATGCTGATGGAGGGAGGAGGAACAGGCTCATGTGATAGAGCGGAGTTGCATGCATCCAGTACTGCTGGCCATGTTACCAAGTGTGTCAGGGAGGAGGAGAGGTTAACACTGTCCATAGGGAAAGTGCTCAAGCAGAAGGCATGAAGAAGAAGGCAAGATCTAATTTTTCTATTTAAAAATCAAGACTTAAACCAGATGATGCAGTGTTTCTGTGATGCTAATTACAGCTCAAATCAAAGGAGTCAAAAACAGATGAGCTGTCACTGTTATAAAGTAACACTTGGAGCCCCTACAGACCAGAGTCTTTGGGTTTGGAAAAGCATGCTGACAAGGCAGTAAGGAGGGGTTCCCAAAGCACTCAGCACAGCCATGTGATAATAGAGCACAGGCTGGAAGAGCACCGGTGGACATGTACACAAGAGAGGGGCCCTCAGAGTTTATACATGTCAGGGATGGCCCCACACACCATACAAGCGAGGTAAGATGGGATGCTAGCACTCTGAGGACATGGCAGGAGGTGACCAGGAGATATTTCATCCTAGAAAGGTTATGGGTTTCCCCAGTTTGTGAGTAAGAATGGAAAACAGTGATACAAAGTCAAGCTGTTTTGACAGCAAGCCTTTAAAGAAAACAAATGCTAGTACAGCTATGCTAACACTTTGATATTAATGACTCTGACAATGCAAAATTGACATAAATGTTAACGAGTGACCTATGTAGATTTGGACATTCTAGTATGAAGGGCAGTGCTGACTATGGCAGCATCTCAGCCTCCAAGTCTCACATTAAAGGAATGCTTCCTCATCTCTGAGTTCCTGCTCATGTAAAACTCTGGCTCTGCCCATTAAAGAACCCATGAGCAAACCAATCTAATGTGTGTTGGATAAGTTCTGTACAATTTAATTCTACTCTGACAACTTAGACAGCTTTCTTGTGATGTATTAATGATTAATAGTTTAGAATTCATAGTTAATTATTGTATTACTTTTCTTAATTTTAAGCAATCATTGTGACAAAATTGCCTAATTGAAACCAGCAATAGAGCCAGATTCAAGATTCTTAAGCAGAATGTTTGGATTAATATGAAAAACATTCTGAGTTGCCGTACCTAAACATTAGGGAAAGCTGGTTAATTAACATATGTCACTATGACACAAGCTGAAGTATAAACTGAAGTGGACTGAATCCTATGATCATCGATATGCCTGGGAAGTCTGGTAACTAAGCTTGTCAGCTGTATAAATTATACTGTACAACATCTCTAACCAAAGCTGGCAGCACATCAGAGAGGAGATGTAAGACTGAGTGAAAAGTAAAAGAAAGATTTGAAATATCTCATAGCTGTCATCTCTGTTTCTCCAGACAGACATTTTTATCCCCAGATCTAACTAAAAATCCTGGGAAAGGAAAAGCAACACCACCACCGCAATCTCACTGAAGTCAGTGAAGAGTTATGACCCACCAGCTCACACCAGTGTTTGTTTTGCTACTACAAACACTGGAACTGCCGTAAGTGTAACTATTTTTGTTCTCAGTTATTCATCTGCTAAACTTCAAAACCTAGCCTTGTACTACACAAATAATGGAGAAGTTGTGGCCTGCCATGCCAATTTACAATGATGATAGCATCAAATAACCCAAGGTAATAAAAGAAAGCAAGTTGGAGTTAAGGAGTTTGTCTCTTCACTGTTTGCCTAAGAGCACTCATACCAGTGAAGTGGTGGGGAAAGTGGATAGAAACACTTTTAAGAAGAAATCTGGGCACAAAGTGGGTGATCATTGTTCTCAATTGGATTAAAATGACTGTGAGGTATACAAAGCATTATGGGAAGAAATGTATTAAGCCTAAGATTCAGAAAATTCTGAGAATATTTCTAAGGTAAAATTGTCCATTAAACGGGCTTTGAGGCTGGAAAAAATATTCCTCTTACCTTTGTGAACTAGGAAACTATTTAGAATGAATCAGGAAGGTAGTCTTGATTTATTACAAATGAGTTGGGTTTTTTTGGACAAAGGGTTACCTTTGTCCTTATCTTTATTATTTCAAGTTTTAACAATCAATTTTTGCGTTGTTTCTGCAGAGGTTCTTGAAAAAAACTCAGGCCTGCGAGCTGCCCTAAAGTCAATGAAACTAATCCCAACTCACATGCTTGCAGCAAAAATAAGCTGAAATTTAGCTGTGTAATGAACTGCTCTGATAGATTTGATTTTTGTACAAAGGGGGTGAGCTCATGCTAATGCAACACATTCCTGCAGCATCTACTTACAAAAAGCTTTTATTGAAATCTATATGATAAGTCAGGTAAGTGCAGACCCTTTAAAGGATGAGGAGAGTATCTTTAGGTCTGCAAATTTTTAATTATGCTCTTAAAAATAATCTGAAAGACACATTACAATACATTATTAAATGAGTATGTGCTGCACAGATGAGAGTGACTTCTGTTCACACAAAGCTTTCCACTTTCATTTATTAACTTACTACATAGTGCACATCAAACTTTAACACTATCACATAGTCTCAGACCAAAGGCTAATTTGTCTGGTTATTCATTCTTTACTAATCATCTGGGTAAACAATTACCTCCTTCAGGCCTAATGCTACTTCTTACAGCTCACAGTCGCTATTGCTAAGGTTACCACATTATCGTCTGGAGATAAGAGAAAGTACTTTCAGAGATCTCGAGCAATCCTCTTTCCTGCAAGCATTCAGATTTTATCTTGGAGAACAGCAGCACCCCCTCCTTCCCTCCTCTCTCCCTCAAATTAGATCAGGTAGCTGGAACCAAAGATGAGACATCCAATTGCCACAGAAGTGCCCTGTCAGTGTGGTATAGGGCACTTCCTCCCTTCTCAGCTTCATTAAGGTTTCACTGAAATTGACAAAAAGCCACAGCGCTGGAAAAATCACTGGTTTGCTCCATTTCCATTTAAAATGCAGACAAACCAGCTTGCCTGAAGTGCGAGGCTTTCACAGTTACCCGTTAGCTACCCATGGGAAACGCAGCATTGCTGGCACATTTATTGAGTGCTTTAAACTTACTTCTGCCTTTAAATTAAAGCTGCAGATAAATGTAATGTTTCACACATTGCTTGAGAGGGTAGTGTGGGAATTAGAGACTTAATGTCATTACAACACCGAGTGCCTTTCTCTGCCCCACTTGCAAATACAGATATATAGATGCATTTGACAGTTTATGAGGAGGCTGTGCAAAATTCATTCTGAGGAACTTCATCATGCACTGAATGCTGTTGCCTCTGGAGCTTTTTTAATGTCAATATCAGATGCTTTTCAAAACTTAATAGATTTAATATGGTCTCCCCTTCCCTGACCAATTTGCATCTTTGAAATTTTGTGTAATTAAATTTCACCTGACTTCTTACACTTCAATGATGATGAGTTATGAACTGCAGAATCCAGAGGCATGGATTAAAAAATAATAATAAATGCCTTGAGACCAGTGTTGGTATCTGAATGAGAATGCCTCTTAGATGGTTCCATCATTCTTTTCCTGATGGCAAGCAGAATTTTCAGAGAAAAATTGCTAGTGGATGATAAATGTGATGCCTGATGGTCCTACAACACTACATTATAATACCAAGCTCAATTAAGGTCACCTTGATATAAAACTGATATCACAGGAATGGAGAAAGGAAAGTAAAAGGAGCACTGAGTGATGCATAAAACTGGGGAATACAGAAGGGCCAATGAAACTAGGCTTCTTCAAAAATGGAGACACAATAACTGTAAACAACTACAATGAACTAAAATTAAATTATACTAATCATTTAATTCAACCACTGCCTTCTTATCAACACCCAACCTAGAACAATGAACAGGAAGAGGATAGCGTGAAACCCAGAAGCCACTCCTGTCCCATCCAAAGCTCTCAGCCTTACTAACCCAGCAGGCACAGGGCCCAGCTGTGACCTGGAGCATGAGGGCAACTAAGGTGGCACCATGGCTGTGCAAGTTTAAGCACTGCCTGAGCAGCACATGCAGCTCTCCCACAAAGTGGAAGAGCAGAAAGAAGGGAAGGTGAAGCTGCCTGGAAAAGGAGACATTGCAGAGAGCTCCCTTGAAAATCTCTACCTCGTTTTCCTCTTCTCCAAAATGAGTCCTGTATCCCATTTTCATCCTTCTGACATCCCCCTGTTCAAACTCGGAGCTATTTACCACCTAGAGGAACAGAATATAAAATCAGAATTTTGGTTTTTTATTCACTCCCTATTAAGTAATGATTCTAAAGTTACAACAAGGCAGAACAGAAACGCACACACAAAAGCTTCACATCCTAGAACTTTCTGTCTCCTTTAAAATTTATGATTTTTCTGTAATTCCAGCATTTACGTGATCAGAATGCGATGGGATGAGAGCAGCTGTAATGTGGTACAGTATCATAATCTAAATTAATGAAAAATTAATAGATGAAAATACACAGCTCCACCTGAATGCATAATCTATAACATTAGGCAAACATTTTTGTTTTAAAATAGCATTATATATATGCTTGTCCACAATTTAGGCTATCATTGTCTGATAGATTCTAAAGAACTTCAAGAAAATGTCTGATTTCTCTACAACAGGTTTTTTTCTTCTTTTTTTGTTGGGGGAGTGGGCAAGATATGGTGTCTTGGTGATGTCAAATTTGTTTAGGATTTTGAAGATTGATGGCAAACAAAATAGATTTTATGTTCAGGGAAGGCAATCCAGAGTATTTATTCTCTGCGCTGCGAGAGTGGCTAGCTGCTTGTAAGCTTGGATTATTTCTGCAGCCCATGTAAGACCTGAAATAAAACCAGGATGTACAAGAAGACAGAAAAGGGGTTCAGGCTTCGTTATTAAATTAAATGGCCAACAGAGTACCATTAACCTGGAAGAGAGTTGATGAAGCATTTTACACCAGGATGGTTCCTTTGAGATAATAGTTCTCACAGCAGGCTCAGTCTTCAGTGTTAAAAACCTATCACCTTACTACAAATAAGAAAATTGAATAAGAATACCCTATAGTGTGTGTATACAACAATTATATATAGCAGCAGAGAGTGAAAAGTCCAGAATGGATTACATTCTGATATAATAGCAACATGGATGAGACAATTTTCATTTTAGAAGTTCTGGCACGATGAATAAAAAAACCTGAGGATTGTTTTTCTAGTTTATTTATGAGCTCTCAATGCAAGGATCTAACACAATATCGTTCTTTGTTAATCTCAAAATCTTAAATTTAATGCTTCAGAAGGATTTTTCCTTCCTGCTGCCTAGGCCAATCTGGGAGAGGAATTTTTTTCCATACCTCTGTCTCAGCAGACTGGTAAGTGAACAGCTCAGCATGACTGCAGCAGTTGCCTGCATCTAGCCCACAAACACACCTATGTGGCATGAAACCTAGTGACATTGAGGCAAACTGCCAAGTTTAAATATCTGTGCAAGTTTCACCTATCAGTGATTTACTGATAATTCATTACCTTGCCCTAAAATCCCTTCTGCTGTGTCACACCAAGATTTTTTCCATCAGCTTTTCCCTTTTTGTATTAGGAAAAGGCTGCATTCCTCTCTGCAACCCACTCCTGCCCCCAGCTAGCACTGTTGTTTTATGCTGTGTTAATACAGTTCTATTTAAGCTGCTGTCATGCGATGTCTCATAGATTTAGCAGTTTGTCCTTTAAAGCTTGTGTCAGATTTTTTCACCTCCCTGAACCTGTGAGTTCCCCAAAGAAGAAAAAGAAGAAAGTGCTCCTTCACTTCTGCTTACAATGTACCTCCCCAATTTCATGCATGGCTGGCTGGAATATACAGTGTGATGCATGTCTTAAGAGAGGAATTGCACTGTGCTCTTGCATGCATATTTTAACTTTTTTTCCCTTTCTCCTTTTGTTACTTCCTAAAATGCAAAGTAAGAGCTGTTAATATGGCAAGTGTATTGTTTCTCTTTTTGTAGGGCAAACAACAGTAATAACACTAATATTTTACACTTCAACTTCTCTGCCATTTGAAAATCTCAAGCTGTTCTCTATTTATTCCTCACCACATGGTTTATAGACCTTTGTCCCTGAGAATCTCTCAGTGATTTAGTACATCCAGCCATGCAACCCCTGTGAGACAAGGAAGCATTACAATCATTTTGTAAATGTGAAGTTGCACCAGAGAGAGATTACAGGCTAAAACTATGCAAGTGCCTAGGTATGCTCCACAGTGCATGACAAAAGACAGGCTTGTCACATGTCATACACAAAAAGGCAAACAATCGTATTACATTTTCAGCTAACTAATCAAGAGAAAATGTTGAGGACATTCACCTCCATAGGTAGGTCTTCTAGCATACATAGTGAAAAAAAAACAAACCTCTAAAAAACTGGTGCTTTCAAGTTTTCACAGTAACTGTAGAGACATTATTGCCATTTATAAATAGTAAGGTTGTGCTATCTAGTGAAATACAGCTTCTTTTGTTATGTGCTCCCATCTAGAAACAGCACAAAGAGATGAAACTGTGGTTCTAAGATAAGACACTAAGATGGAGGCTATTGTTAATAAAACTGGAGGCAGACTGAGAATGAATGAATGTCATTGGCTCGATGCTGCCCTTGCAAGCCTGTCTTCCTAGACATCACATAAATGCTATTGCATGGAGCTTTCCAGGGAAATTAGGTGTAAAATGACCTACTTCTAGTCCTCAGCTGGAATCAAAGCTACAGCACTCCAACCAAACATGTGCATGACTTTCAAAAGGGAAACACACAAACCAGTCACTTTACCTTTGATCTCTCAGTCCTAAACCTTAAGGAAGACATACAAAACATCTTCAGAAGGTAACTCTGCAGTGCAATTTATAACTCTCTTGGTCACCAGGTAGGGGGGATCCAATACAGGTGCTGGTTTTGTGACAAATCATAATGTCTCTCCCCATTAACCTCTTCATGTTTCAGAGTCTGGAAATGAGATTACCTACCCTGCAATGGAAGAGTCATCACTTTAGTATGTTTCTCCCTGGTAATCTTCCATCTATCCCACAGATATTATATCTGTTCTCTAGGTCAGGCTAATTGATAGGTATCTAATGATTTGCATCTGTCTCAGTTTTCATATAGCTTTGAAGCTTGCTGCTTCTATTTCACATTGGAAGAAAGGCACATGTGCACAGAAGCTTTTTGATGTTTCTTTTTCCAGCTGTGCTTGGAAATAAGAAAGTTGGTCTAATGAAAAGTAAAAAACAACTTCAACAAATCTGACCTTGCCAAGTCTATCAAGACTGCAAGAACACTTCTGCAGAGAACTTTTTATCTAGCCTTGTCAAATACAGGTCATATTAAATTAGTATTTAAGAAGCATAGAACTGGAGAGACAACCACCAATATAATCAGCACTTCTTTACCTTTTACTATAGACCCAGAGTATCTCAGGAATGAGTATGAGACTTGCAGTGAGGGGGCACACATAAAAAGAGTATTCTAGGGACCTGACTACATGAGATGTCTACCATATGGTTATTCTCCATGTGGGAAGCCTGACTGAATGATTGAAGCTTTCTTTGCCAATTCTCTGTTAGCAGGCCTATGTCAAGTCACAAAACCCCCTGAAGATAGAAACACAGTAAAATTAAGAGCTCAATTTAAGTCCCCTTAGTTAGCACGACTACTGTACCTTTCCTTCTTTTTAATTATATAATTAAATATTTAAAGTGATTAACTCAACCACTTATTTTTTAATTAAGAGATTACAGTTATTTTGGGGGGACATTTACTGGGAAGATCATAGGATTAATTAAATTTACCTACTTTCTACGTAAACTAGACAAAAGTGTCTTACTTGAATATCTTGTTAAAAGTGGCCAACAATTACCTCTCATATGTCAGTCTTGATGAAAGCAGTATTTCAGTCCTTCCCTCTTCAGGTTGCAGTCCTGTGGCCATCACCAGCTTGGCACAGCCTGGAAATGCTGTAATTGGGCAGTGTGATGGAGACGAAGCAGATGGGCACCTATGATTTTGGTACTGTAGGAGCTGGTGTGTTGGAACCGGTGAGTTCTGAGAACTTCCAGCCTTTCTGGGTAATCCTCTCAGTTAAGGAAGCTGCTGTATGTCAGGTTACCAGTTCCGCATCAGTCTGCATGGGGAGCATGGTTTGGCTCACTGGGGAAAAGAAAAATAATGGCCTGGGTAGAAACACCCCAGGCTGTTTGGCCAGACCAGGAGGATGGAGATCAAAAAGGCTGGACACATTTCACATGTCATCAAGACCTTTCGAAAGATTAGCCTTCAGAAATGATCCAGCAGTTAAACCAATACTGACCACTAAGCTACTTTTCCACACCTTCTGGGCAGAGCAACTCTTAACTGAGCTTGCTGCTTCTGAATCTGGAGGTTGAAATCAAAAAGAAATCAAGGGCTTTGAACTTCTGTGCTCTGTTTGTAATGGTTATTAGGTCCTTGTAAGATGAAGGGGAAATCCATATGCTTGTTGCTGTAAAGAGAAGGAGGTTTTCTTGGTGTGACCTGTGGAATAGGGCTGCATTTGTTCAGTGGTACATACCAAACATCACCAGACATAGAACTGCAGGGAAGTTTTAGGCAGCTCAGCATACTTTAAGTAACAAATAAAAGCTTAGTTGTTAACAGTACTTACTACACATTTCTATAAGCATAACAAGCGTAACACTTGTTATGCTAAATGCGTTGTCATAACTCTTGAGCTTCAAACTTTCGATTAATAAAGCACTGCAATGAAAATTTCCAAAAGCCACCTCAGGTGTCTGCTGTGCCACTTGACCATGGTATGTTGACAGGGTGCAGTGGGAAGGAGAAGCACCTGCCTGAAGCAGTGACTGATGTCAGTGATGCTCTGAAGAGCACAAATCCCTTTCTTCATTACTCCTGAGAAGCTGCTCGCAGCTGCAGGCCAGCCTAGGAGGAAGACTTTAATAGGCGCAGAGCAACTTTCATCAGAAAATAGCCTATATCACTATGCAGAACAGGCAGGAAAGTGTATCTTAATGTGGAAGAAACTCCTATTTTTCAACTCAAGAGCACTGCTTTGTCTGAATTTTCCACTGCAACCTATTTGAAGGGTGAGAAAAGCAACTATATGGGACAGCTTCTGCACCAGCTATAAACATGTCCTGGTTTCAGCTGGAACAGTTATTTTTCTTTCTAGTAGCTGGTATAGTGCTGTGTTTTGGCTTTACTCTGAGAATAATGAGAAGGCTGCATGCTACTTAGTTACGGCTGAGTTTAAATCACAACAAAACACATAAAAGTGAGGTGCCTTCTAAAGTGTCCTTAAATTAAATACATTTAATTCCCTACTTGTCCCTACTCAACTAAACATATTTTTCATATAATTCCCAGACCTCCTTTCATTTCTAACCACAGAAATACTTGTGCTGTCTCCAGGCCACTATTAATTTGCAGGACCCAAACAGACCATGTCACTGAGCAGTGAGAATGTTAATAAAGCAATGGATCAAGGAGTTTTATTTTTTGAGCTTCCACCACCACAGGCAAAAAAAAAATGAACTATATTCTAAGTAACTTTTTGGACAAGATATTGTAACAATTTACATATCACTATAGAGGAAAGGGAGTCAAAACCCTCTGAAAATTATTGACTCGTAACTGATAAACCTGAAAGACTTTATTTACTGCAATTTTATGTTCATTGTATGAATATTTTTAGTTTGCAGGAGAGATATAAAGCTATCATTTACTCACCACTCTCAGTTGGTAATAAGAGGACTATTTAGGATAAGGTAATTTTGGAAATAATACTTGATAACTGCTTGGACAGAATAAGAAAGATAGCAATTTAGCACATATGAATCTGCACAAGCTGCTACTCAAGCAACTTAAATCATCTTAGTTCTACTTAGATGGCTAGGAAATTAGACAGCAGGAAAACAGCAACAGGTGGATTTGTGAGACAGAGACCTTTCCACAGGCAAAAATCATACAAATGAGACTGCTCACAAAGTAGCCTATACTTGCAAGTCTAAAACAATTTGGATTAAAATAAAAAGGTAACATCTTCTATGATTCTATTCTATGATTACCAGATGATATTAAGATTACTGTCTCAAGACAGTAAAATCGGGATGCAGCACCAGGATGCTGTTCCCTAGTGCTGAGTATTTGTCCATGCAAGGATTTCTATCTGCAGTCTCTAAAAGCTCCTTTAAACACAGATTAAATACAGATTTTCTGCCCTAATAAGTAAACTGCATATTAAAGGTATGCAAAATAATCTTAACTATTGTATTTTAAAAAATAATCTTCGTTTTCATTATTATTTGTATGCTCACCAATTGCATATGTTAAGTATTAATGCATCATATGGATTTTCTGTCATATCTGAATTGCTTTTCTAAAATTGCTCATGTTATAGACTGTTTAATTTTTCAAGTGAAATTATTTCTTGTTTATTGTTGTGGGAATCTGGTGTCTTTGGGTTCATTTCTACTTCCTTATTTCTCATCTAGCATCTAGTAACCTACAGGGAGCTACAGATTTGTAGCCCTGGATTAATAAATTGTATTTCTAGGTAAGTCCTATTCATAACACCTACGCTAAATCACTCAAAACTAAACCTAAGAATGGAAAGTGCTTTGACCTGTTCCCTTCACCAATGGTCCAGGCTCCAAGATTCCCTAAATGTTCAGTGTTTAGAAGCCAGAATACTTGATTTTCAACAGTGGCAGGGGAAAGGTGTATCTCTAAACACCGTCATGAAGCCCCTACCCACCCAACATAATAATTTATCTTCCTTTTAAATGTCAACTTCTTTTCATGCTGACACATGGAGCACTGAAGCTTCCAAAGGGGGAAAAAAAATTATATGTAGTTATTAGAAATACAGCTACTGGCCCTAATCTCATTCTCAAAGGGGGGGGATAGGGTGGAGGGGGGTGGAAAAAAAAATCCTATAGCAGATCTCAGCAGAAAAGGTTAAAATTTGCTAAGTTTATCAGGTGCCGAAAATATTCTGAGATAAAATGAAATGACAAATTCAACTGTGGAAAGGAATATCAAGGAATATCAACTCTCCTTTTAACCATGTTTCCCCAATAACCCTCAGCTAGGGAGTGCCCTTGACAGGCTCTTCAGAAAAAAATCCCAAGGAACATGTTTGACTAATTAAGGTTACATTACAGCACCACCTATCAAGACAGCATTGTGCTCTTTTGTTTGTAGAACATCTTATCTTCGCGAACACTCTGGCTGGCAGAAGTGCCTTGAGAGTACATGGGACAGAGAGATACTACTTTCAGAAACAAGAGCATGCTAGAAACTTGCTAGCATCGGTGTCATGTAACTTGTGTTATAAAGTGGCTCAAAATGAGGATTCAGTTGTGTAAGAGGTTGGCATATATAAAATTGATAACTCGGATTCAGGGCTGGAAAGGACTCTTCTTCTGATATTATTTCGTTCAGCCTGCTGTGTACCACAGTTCTCCCTGCAGTAGGACCTATAATTTGTGCTTAGCTAGAGTGTATCTTACAGGAAGACATTCTGTGTTGATCTGAGGACACCAAGAGATAAAAAATCCAGCTCTTTTCAAGAAAGTTTGTTCCAAAGATTAATAATCTCCAGCATTAAAAACTGTGATCCATATCACCAATTTAAATTTGTCTGATTATCTTCCAGCCACGAGTTTACATCATACCTTGTGCCAAGTACATTAAAAAGCTTCTTAGAGCATAATAATATTCTTGAAGATTGTTATTCCCAATAATCAGGCTTTAAAAACAAACAAACAAACCCCACCACCACTTTACAGACTCAGATGGCTGTCTCTTGCTCTAAGATATCTTTTTGAATCAACTTCATAATTTATGATTGCATGTTTATAATCCTGGTCACATAACCATAAATAAATCCATACCCATTTGCAAAATGATCTCTTATGCTACAGACCGTGTTTACACACCAAAGAGCCCATCAACCCTTTTTGCTATCATGGCACACAGATTTCTCATGCAGCTGCATGCCTACACTGCACACTTTTCCAGCAGATAGTACTTTGGACTGTATCTAGCCTGGTCTCTCCAATGAGATGCTCCACAAAACAAAATAAAGGATAAGGGGACGACAGGGAAACAGGTTTCAAAAGCACATTCCTCATCTCAACTAAGATATCAACACAGGTACTCTATGAATCCTAGGTGCTTTCAACGTCACTGCTTTCATGGACCTCTATTTGGTTAAAGTAAAATACGCAGTCACAAATTCACATTAACCACCTGCTTCTCTTAATTATTTTCCACCATTTTTTGTGTCTTTCATGAGTTTTATCAGTAAACACTTTGTAATTGTTTTTTTTTTTAATTATTGATGCAAATGGTGCATTATATCAAGATGACTACTAATTTTGTTAGGACTATACTTTTAATATTCCCAAGAAAGGAGAACATAAAACATGTTGTACTTCAATTGCAGCACCTTTTATACTGAGTAACCATGAACACTCACAGAAGGCTGCTGCAGCTTGCTCAGTCTGCCTGGCTCCATCCAACAGGCTCCTAACACAGCCTTGAGGGGTATCACATAAGACCAACCTGGCATGACAGAAAAGAAGAGGTGTCAGGATCATCAGGGAGTTAATTATAGTCATGTTAATGTAAGGAAATACTGGTTGCTGAAAGACAGAGCCATCATATTTCAGCTGGCAGTGGTCTCTGAGGAAAAATGGCAGACCTCTCCTTTGGCCTTTTTTCCCCCGGCTGCTCACATAAAATGGCAAGGACAGAGAGTGACAGAAGAACTTATAGAGCTGAGGAACACATGTAAAAAAATGCCTTCACTGTTGAATAAAACTCAGTAAGGCAAAGAAGTTATCATCCTTACTTCACATTTGCATTATGAAGGAGCTTTAAAGGAACAGATTATGTATTTAGATAAGCAAACACATTTATTCTCTCAAAGAATGAAAGAATGGATAATTTGCCTTCACACCTTATGAAACACCAGATTTCTATCAGGGATTCCAAGTGCTTCAAAAAATATAGGTAACAGTGTCCTGTTCAAATTAATTCTACAGATATTTACAGGTTGGACCTCAACCCATGAATATCTGGTGGTATGTATGTCCCTTGAGGCCCGTAGTTAGTTAACTACTCCATCCCTCCTGAAAGGCTCAACCCATATGCCTTTCCAGGCATCAGAATCAAAGACATTTATGGCAGAGAGCCCAGCTGCCAGGCTCCGTCGGCAGGAATAAATGGCTGTGATCAGCCATGTGATGAGGACAACTTAAAGGGGCACAAGGCAGGAGGAAATGTGTGCAAACTGCTGCTCAGTAAAAGGATCCGTGAGAATGCAGCAGCAGCAGGAGGGTGAAACAGTGGCAGACAATATAGAAATTCAAAGGAAGGAGTTGCATGAATTCCGCTGGTACCAAAATGCTTTCCTACACCACAAGCAGGAAGGCATCTTCCTTAAAAAGATTAAGATGCAGCGCAGACCAAAAACCCACCAAAAACTTCTGGGATCACTTGATTCCTTCCTGCACTTATTCAATGTACAGCAGATACTAATTTATTTTAAATATCATTCTCAATCTTTTCACAAAAATACTTTCGTCTTTCATGGGGCCACCTTGCTAAGATACATCACTCATCAAAGAAGGATTTTTAAGGAAATAGCACGTAGAGAAGAAAGAAAACAACTGACACTGACAAACTGCAGTGGGAGTTTAAAAGCTATGAAAAAGGCAGTACCTTCTAAAACTGCTTCTCACCTTAGCAGCAGCCAAGGAAACAATTTGAGGTTCAGATTAGTTCCTTCCACTGCCTCTGCTGGGGAGGAAAAGTAAGGGCTCCAAATATTTTGCATAGTGAAACAGCATGCACATATTATGGCCCAAGACTAGGACCTTAATATAAAATAGCTCTTAGATGACCATTGTGAGAGTGGAATATGAAAATCTATTGGCCAAATTCTCTGTCAGATGTGGGCTATAAAAATCAGTTATCATGGGAAGTGCTTATATTTAGAAATGATCTGCAAAATGGATATATTTGCTATGGCCAGATTTTTTATAATTCCATTTTATTTAAAATTAAACTTAGTTCAATTGTTTACAAGTGCATTCTGAAAACAGGCACGAATATTTCCCATAAATCACAAAGAAAGATGGCACACACACTTTTTGTTTGCAAAGCCTCCTGTATAACAGGGGATGTGCATATAAAACAGTGTTCTTCTTTCCTCCCTCCTCTTTGGTAGCTCTGTTTCACATCTTCATGGTGCCTATGGATTGTGAATTACTACTTTTCCTTTATTTAAAATAATAAAATTGGGTTATCAGGTAAAAGCAGATGCTGAAACCAGATTCTCTAATTATCACATAAAATGGATCCATACATATTTATGACTTTATCAGGTAATAACAGGTACTGAATATCTATCCCCCCAGCCACAATGGCTACACATTACAAATTGATGACTGCATGGTATCTACTGTGCAGCCACCTTCCAACAGTCTCAAACGGACAAATCTCACTTATCTCTCCTGGGGTTGTGATGTTTGTTTTGTTTTCACTACCTCCAGCTTGTGTAACCAGAACTGACCATTCCATTGCGACGCCATCCAAAAACACATATGTATTAATACCCACCAAATTTCAGCTTTTGCTGCCAAGGACCTGTCTGTGTCAGGAGGTTAATAAACACACTAACTCAAAGTATTAAACAGGCAAATGATGATTCCAAATCAAACAGAGACGTTTTCCAGGTTATCTTGAGATATAGCACTTTAAGCATCTCATGAATTCCCCATGATGATGGCCTGAGATGAAATCCCCCATAGCACACTATGAAATCCAAAGCTTTCTGTCCCTGGATAAGTATAGGGTTATTTATGTTTCAGTGAATGTAAAAATAGTTTTGTCCTTCCTTACTGAAAGGAGAAACCTCACAATATGAAACATTATACAGGTGTGTAAGCCAATACTTTATAAACAACTGGAAGTATGCTACGCACATACATTCTTGCTTTATCATAATCATAGAGTAGAGCACATGCAATAGACAATAGTTGAAGTTTTTATTACCATGATCCCACATAGCACACTGCCTTTGCTAACACACAACATACATGAGGTCACAAAAAAAAAAATGATCCCAAAATTCCAAGTCAGGAAATTGCTTACGTAGGAAGCTGATGGGGCAAAGACAACAGAAAGAATTTAGGTAAAGTATCTGACATTTGACATCCTGCTCTTGACACCTTCATAGTCTCACTGCCTCTCAACCCAAACCAATACCAAGGGTCTTCTGACAATTTCAGCCCTCTATCACAAATGGGTAAATTGTTCTGAGTGTAGTGACTCTATTAAAGCCTAGATTGCTGTGTCTTTGTGCCCTTTGATCCTTTATTGCTTGCCTTTCGCTTTATTTTCTTTTCCCCCTCTACCTCCTCATGTCACTTCACTGAGGACAAACTGGCACATTCTGCAGCTGGGAGCTGTAAATCTGCTGGGTAGCTGATGTACCTGTGCTGATTAGCCAGCTGGCTACCACCAAAAAACAGCCAAGCTTTGTATGCCTTCCTTTTGTTGCAGTGCTTCTGTTTCCATTTGTTACCAGTAGCTTCAGTTTTACCAAACCAGCATTCAGGCTGAAATTCTCTTGAAACTGAAATTCTCTGTGTTGCTGTTTCGATGTTGCACCTGCACAGCTCCACCTGAAGGTACAGGAGCTGGGCTTTCAGCTTCCCCAAAACATTTAGCACTTGTTAAACTGTTCATCCATAATTTTGATGTATCCTTATGACTAAATTGTTTCAGAAATGAAAAATGGGAAAATGCATCACTTCACAAGATGTGTAAATAAATTCTTTGTGTGTGTGTGTGTGTGTGTGTGTGTGTGTGTGTGTATGAAAAGGACAGTCTAGTGATGGAAAAATAAGAAATACCTGGTTTTGTCTTCAAAAAATAGCTTGAACAAGTCTAATAAATCAGCAAAGAGTCATTCACAGAACTACAAGATAAAAAAAAAGTTGGGGCTGTTCAGCCTGGAGAAGAGAAGGCTGCGTGGAGACCTCATAGCAGCCTTCCAGTATCTGAAGGGTGCCTATAAGGATGCTGGAGAGGGCTCATCATTAGGGACTGTAGTGATAGGACAAGAGGCAATGGGTTAAAACTTAAACAGGGAAAGTTTGGATTGGATATAAGGAAGAAATTCTTTATTGTGAGGGTGGTGAGGCACTGGAATGGGTTGCCCAGGGTGCTTGTGAATGCTCTATCCCTGGCTATGATCAAAGCCGGGTTTTACAGAGCCTTGGGTGACATGGTTTAGTGTGAGGTGTCCCTGCCCATGGCAGGGTGATTGGAACTTGATGATCTTAAGGTTCTTTCCTAACCTAACTATTCTATGATTCTGTGATTCTATTTCTGTTCTCGTAAGCCAGGGAGCTTTGGAAAAATAATATGAGTAAATGAGTAAATAATTAAAGACTACATTATGTTAGCATGGAGTATTTGTTTCCTGTTCCTAATGGAAACATTTTCCACATCATTTCAGCAAAGGCTGGCAATATCTGAAAACGGGCAAGCTAAACTGGCAGGCAATAAATAGCCTCAGCCACCAGAGAGAAACAAAGGGAAATCATTAACACTTACAGCCACCTTTAGAAATTTTTTTTAATGCATTCATTCTCACTTGGCAGCATGGATTATGAGCTGTCTTTCCTATTGCAAAGAAAAGGTGAGTTTTACTGAGAGTGAAAAACTCAGAGTCAAGAATGAATGACAGCTTCCTATCCCTACTCTCTGGTTGCAAAAATAAAGCCCCCAGTTAATTAAATATCATAAAAGCTTCCACAAAAGTATCCATTGCACAGTATCCATTCCTCTAAAACATCACATTCTTTCTTTTCTCTAGAAAGCAAGAAAAAAAAAAATCAGCTTTAAAGTGTCTAGAAATACATAGAAATATGCTCAAAATGAAACCATATAGCCAAGTCATTTCTCTGTCTCAGGGCTTTCACTTGTTCTCCTTTAGTCCAGGAGACAGTATTCCAGGTTTTTTAAATAAGGATTTTTCAGTAGTGGATTAGGATTTTCCCTTCAGAAAATTAAAAGGGCATTCTCGTCTAAAGAGCATTTGTTGATTCTCACCTGTTACCCTAATCTCTTTGTTCAAAATCCATTCTCTTGCATTATGTTACAGTACAGAAATCCTTGGCTTTCCCCCAACAATACAGCATCTCAGCTTTTGGAAAATTCACAAAGTGATTAAGTGTGCATACTTAATTGTGAAGATCATCAGCCCTACAGAGATTACCAGTCCTGCAGTATTCACAACTCCACACTGGGATTAACAAGGCATCTTTTTGAACTGAACAAGGCAACACTGTGAATCAGCTCAGCATCCTTCTGCAGCCTACCACCTTCAAAATGCCAAACTATCTGCTTCTCCTAGACTTATAAATTGTATTTAGCAAAGAGAAATTTGACATTTTTTGCAGTGCCTTAGATATCATGAAAAGGCAATTACAATAGACTTTTTAATTATTCAGGACACAAGCACTCTTGAATGCAGGTACAGAGAAGGAGGTACTCTAGCTGAGGACTCTTCTGTGAAATGACAGCATTACAAAACCAAAGGTAAAAATGGCAAGCCTGGTTGTTTTCATACTTACATAATGGGTATTGATGGCTTTTCCTCTTTTAAATCTGATTGAAATATCTCATCTCCATAAAGGAAAATGGACAAATGTTAGAAAATATATGACTGTCCTACCAATAGATACATGCAGTTCTTTTTGATTTCACATGGCTATTCCTGTCCTGTAGTACAAAACAGGGTGCTAGTAAAGAGAATAAAGTTTGTTCATATTTGAATAATAGAACTTTATGCTTTGAAGCAAAATGGAGAGACTGACCTTTTGTTGCTGAATGTCAAAGTTATTTGCTCAAATCGAAGCTGATACATAAATGTCATCTTCATAATATGACAGCAATAAACAAGCTGATATAATAAATTAGAGTTGTCTTATTATCAGTCAGTTACAGTACTTATTTTACTCAAGCTAGTGTAGCACTGCTCTAAAAATGTGCTCAATGTAAAAGGGGATGAGACTTGTTTCAGTCAATGGGTGCTCAATCTTTTCTTACAAAGACAGCTTGGGGAGTGTACTGTTTTCATTTTATGCATAATAACCTTCTATTAGAGCATGCAGAAAGTCACAGAACTGCATCCAGGACTAATCTCAGACTGAAACGTACAAATGCAGGAGAAACCTCTAAGAGCAATATTCCCCAAAGCTGAACACTAATTTTCAGGAAGTCAGATCTTGAGGGCCACAGAAGATAAGAATGATTTTACCCTCTACCAACAGGAGATGCTCTGAGGAGTACATTCTGTTTCACAGATTGCATGTTTTTCAATAAAGAGTCATTTCATAAAATACATAACGACATGACAGTCAGGGTAACAGTTAGGAAGAGCTTTATGATTTGCACACCCTGCCCTGATGCTGCCATTTGCAACACGTAAAAATGCATCATCTTTCATGCGCCATTTAAAATTCTGCAGTAATATTTTTCTTATTCATGTACATAACCCAGTGTTTTTATTATTAATGGCCATGTTAAAATGTTAATAACTAAAGCTTAATAATGAAATATGCATGTTGGTACATGAAGATATCATTAAAACCAATCCACTTATAAGATATCTTATAATTTGTGGCTTCATGTTTTATACCAGCTCTTAGCAGAGTAATTAAAGAACAATCAAGCCTTTCTCACTAATTAACATTGTCAGCATGTCTGTATGATATGTAAAATATGATAATGAGCTAAGAACTTTCAGCATTTGGGATGACTTGTGTTTTTTCTCTGTCCTGGAAGGAATTTAATAAAGAAACATCTGGAAGCGGAGGCATCATTATAGTTACTGGAGATCAAAGAACGATAATGACTGGAACAAGAGGTTAGAAATCAAGAGGCATTAATTTATCTTCCTCATTATGTTCTGTTAAGTGAATCCATTTTGTCAAAGAAAAATGATGATTTTGAGCATCAGTATAAAATTTTTCATCCTAGTTTGAAACGATGAACTCTGAACAACTGTATTTACTTCTCAGCTCTAATACGTTTATGGCAATAGCCTGTCTTTTCACATCTTTTTAACTTAATTTGAATGGAAAGCCCAGAGTAGTTAATATGGGTTAAGTATCTTTAATCAAGACACTTGAGTACTTTCCAGTAAAGATTTTTTTCCATACAATTAAGATGTATCAGCAATGACCTTCTAATGAGAACATGAAGCTTTGGTAAACTTTTGCTAAGTTACAAACAGGTTTCCATCAGACACTATCTTTTTACCATCTTCCCATGCATTATCCAGGTCCCCAGATTTGGTCTATTATTCTGAAATAACTTCAAGAGGCAAACTAAACCATTCTTGGAAATCTACAGGCTTTCAAGTTGCCTCCTCCCAAAGAGGGGCAGATCAAGGGAAGTGAACAGCAGTTGGGATTCCAAGACTACCAACATTTTGGAGACTTTCTGTGCTGTCTGCCTGGCTGTCTGGCACAGCATCAGAAGTCTATGTCCTGTTTCAGCTCCAAAAAGAACTTGACTTCCAGCTTTTTAGATGCTTTTGTATCCGAGTATAAGTATCTGAGGTTTACCAAACCTGAAGATCAGAGCCCCAGGCCAGGAACTCCTTGAACCAAAGAAGCAAGCAAGCAATTCGGGAAAAGAAAAGAGAGATGGATGAATGTGAAATATGCCTCTAGCAGCCTCTTATGTTCTGACATGTTTCATTTCAGTTTCCAATGCAAAGAGAAGTATAAACACTGTTCTTTCCTGATATGACCAGAGGATGAACGCTGCCATGTGAGAAAGAAGAAATTGGAAAACCATGATCCCTCTTCCCTATGGTGTCTGAAAACTAAAATGACACCGAATGTATGCATCTCATCAAGAGCAACAGACAATATCTCCACTTAACTGTCACTGGCACTTCTGGAAGCTACTGCATTTCAAGAAAACACCTGTGTGCAAGTGGGGAAACTCGACATATAAATTGCATCACTTTGGGCTTCAGTATATCACAAAGGTAACACAGGTCCATAATTTTAATTTAATTAATTTTAATGGCAGTGCACTGCAGCAGCACAAATAATAAGAGTCTTAAAATAATTAGCAATTTGCCATTATGAAGGCAGATTTACTCTCAAAAATCTCTCCTTTTATTATATTTAGCTGTGAGAAAAGGTTTCACATTCTTCTTCACACATTCTTTCCTGTGGTTTCTATTATTATTTTCTAGATGTATAACGCTTTATTTACTCTACTTTATAGCCCAGAGGCCTTTTTGCAGGCCTTTTCTTCTTCCAATGTACTTTGCAGAAAAGCCACTAGGATATATCTATGGGTTTTTTTCCAGCCAATTAACACTGATTGTGCTACCTTTGAAGATAAACAACTTTTATGTTTAAGTCAGGTTCTTTACCACAGACACAAACAACTGTAAAACCAGATAATCAAACATTCCTCCACTAGGGTTATAATTTTGCTTTACTCAGGAGGGTAAGCTCTGGGGTTTTCTTCTAATATTTGGACTGCACATGCAATCTAATTTGGGTAACTGAGTGAGTTGTAACTGTAATTATGTCTCTCTAAGAACTACTAGGCTATGAAATCATGTTACAGAGGCATAGATATATGAAATGTAGTGCACTTCCTGAAGCGATATTCTAGAATTAGTTGTATCCAAATAAAACACATGGGACATTTTCCAGAGGAAAATATCTATTATTTTAGATCGAACAAGCCCTGCTTGTTCTATCAGATAAAGGCCTGCTAAAATTACTGTGTGATAGTAGTCATAAATTATCTCTCAAAGTGGCAGGTAAGTTTCAGTGTAAGACCCACCGCCAATTCACTGAACTCAGAAGTGTTTCTTAGGGAGTAGTTTTGAGAAGAACTGCACTGCACTTCCACATTCAGAAAGCTTCTGTGGTAAGCTTAAAACATCAAATATCTACAAGGAGAAAGGGGGGGGGGGGAGGTGGGGGAAGACCACATGGCAAGTAAAGTTGGTGTAACTCAGGAACTCTTAAGTATCTTCAGTCTGTCATGTCTTGACTGCTGGATACCCATACTTCATAATAGTTCTTGTCATACTGCAGTCCCTTATCTTACAGTGTGTATCTGAAACTGTCATAAAAAGCAGTACAGATCTTTCTATTCCCTGTGCTAGAATACTCGGACTGTTAAAAGCAAAAGAACTCCTAACAATTGGCCATATTACAATACTACGGCCAATTTACAATATTAGGTAAATGTGAGTCATACTTTTCCTTAGACAGCTAGAGGACTGTGAGGGGGATTCATGGTTTACTGCACTGCTACTATGCACAATTGCTGAGGGCCTTGTGAAAATGCTAGAAAAATTGCAGCTGAAGAAGGGCAGGGTTTTGGATTTTGCAGGATTAGTTCTTCCACTGCTAGGATTTAGGCAGATACGACCAAATCTGCATGCCTGTCAGAACTTTTATTATGTCAAAACAAATGCCTAGTACAGAAATCTTTGAAATTCCTGAATTTTTGCTAATTTTAAAATAACTAAGAATGCGAGAAAGCAGTAGATGCAATGTGGAAAGTTCCTGACATATTTTTGGAGAAAAAGAATAGTATCTACTGAATGAGGCAAGCATCCAAAGAAGTTGAGACTGGATAATGTGGAGGGAATAAGAAATGAAGCTTCACAGAAAACACATTACATATAAAGAATGGAGCAGATGTCTTAACAAATGCATGTCATCTAGCCTTCAGTGTAAGCAAGGGAAGGGTCTTTTTACAAACAAAAGCAAGTAGCTAAGCCTTTGCAGGTAAACATCAGTGTCAATTCAATTTAGATCACTGATGACTCATCTAACCCATAGCATTGCTTCATTGTGACATGCACGGACGAAAACCAGCTTGCAGAGGCAAAGTTCACTTTGTGAATTCTTTTCATACTGCTAATCTGCTTTAAAAATTGATTTGTACTTCAATTGTTAGTGTCCTGTGTCCTATTTGTATACAAATCTTGTGAGACCCTACTCGACACAATATTAATTTTCCTCACAATCCTACATTCATTTCCACTTTGGCTTCTGAAGAACTTTCATCTTCTACATGGGCAGCATTCCCCAAAATGCAAATGTTGCAATAAAAAAAAGCAGTAACTCTTACCTACCAGCCAACAACCTGGCACCAGGATTGGTAGTTATTAATTTGCAAGGTCTAAATTTTATTCCCCAGAGCACCTTTAATATCTGCCCAGAGAACGTATTAAAGCCTTGAAAAACTCAGTTGCTTATCTATCAAAACCTGCAACTTGAGAAGTTAGAAATCTGAACATACTACTTTGCACAGCTGGATGAAAAGATAAACTGAATTTTTCCTTTTCACTGTCATTAGTATATACCAAGGCAAGTACTGAAAAGGAGTACTTAAAATGGAAAAGTAGCAAATCCCTACCAAATCTGCCATCCTAAAAAGCCATGGCACTAATTTTATACTATGCTCCACAAGAAGACTAAATGCCTGAATAGGTGCTGCTGAATTCCTTTTTCTAAATGAATATAGCAAATCATCTAAAGACTAAAAGGTTTGTTTTTTCATAATAAAAAGTCAGATACATAGGCAATTTAATTTTGTCACAATGCACACAAGGAGTGTGCATTTGCTAGCATAAAGAGAATAATTTAGTCATTATTTTTTCAAAACACTTTCTTGTTGTTTCAGAAATGTTTCTGAATGCCAAATATAAGCCCATATTGTTCTACTCAGTTTCTTTAAGTTGATTAGATGGTCAAATATTACCTACTTAAATAAGATAATGTCTATGAGATTAATCTAAGGCGAGGCAATATAGCATACATCAGAAAGCAAAGGGCTGTGAGATGATTGCATGTTACCAGGGCAATAAAATCAAGAGGAAAAAAACAAGTACCACTAGAGGTTTGCCAATGGGAGTGAAAGTTAAATTAGAGATAATTTAATGAAATATTTATCACTAACTGCAAGATATGGCTTTTGTATTTTCCAAAATGAGGCTCCTTTGAAAGGTGTATTGATTAAACCATGTGCATTATCGCACTCGTATTCACTGCAAACTCCACTAGCTTATCGAAGTTTTCATATAATTATAAAGACCCTACGATTTTTTTATAGTTATGATACTGAAGGGGGCCTATAAGGATGCCAGGGAAGGACTCTTCATTAGGGACTGTAGCGATAGGACAAGGGGTAATGGCTTAAAACTTAAACAGGGGAAGTTTAGATTGGATATAAGGAAGAAATTCTTTACTGTGAGGGTGGTGAGACACTGGAATAGGTTGCCCAGGGAAGTTGTGAATGCTCCATCCCTGGCGATGTTCAAGGCCGGGTTTTACAGAGCCTTGGGTGACGTGGTTTAGTGTAAGGTGTCCCTGCCCATGCCAGGGCGATTGGAACTTAATGATCTTAAGGTCCTTTCTAACCCTAACTATTCTACGATTCTACGATACACCCTTGAATGTGTTTTATTTATAAACGTGGAGCTTTAGTGCCTTACATGCAAAAAATGTCACCAAGGAAAGGAAAACATACCAAAGCATATTGCCAACATTTACAATAGAGTTTAGTTTAGTACAATTGAAGTGTTTGGTAAGCAGTATTTTATGTGTATTTTATATATAATAAGAGTTATATTGATTCAATAGCTGGTGTAAATGCCTCTTATTTTAGCAAAGCTCATGTTCACTCTCCTAGGATCCCCACAGACTGTTTTCCATCACACACAAGAGTTGGCTTCTGACATTTTTTCTATTTACGTACTTCTGCGAACAGGGGTGGATTTGTTGAAGACATGAGAAGGACACAAGCATGTTAAGACCCTCATCACCGCAGTATCTGAGCAACATACCAGCTGAATGAATTTATGCTTAAAGGACATTCATGCTGCTCTTCAGCATTTAAATGTGACCTGAGACACAGTGAGCCGAATAAATGCCTCTTTACAATTTGCATTGCTGCTACATATTTTTATTTATTTATTTTTAGGAATAATACAAATAAAGGATTTATTGGAATCCATAATTTTTTTGGTACTCAAAATAAAAAAATCATCTGTGTTTAAGATGGAAAGCCTCAAAATGTGGTAATAAGCTGGGCTGTGATCAGAATGGGTTCTCAGTAAACTAAAATTTGACAGTTTTCTCAACAAGAATTTGTTTGAAAGTTTGCCTCACTTCAAGTCTTAGCTGCCTGACTTCGATATGCAGGTCAGGGCACCCATTCACTTATGTTTACAGCTCACTCTTCTGTACAAACCGGCAATGTTTTTTTCCCAACCCAGAAAACAATGATGCCTATCTCCTAGGCAGCACACAGGTGACGAAGAAACCTTTATGCCCAGTACATGACTCTGCAAACTAGCTGCTACGTGATTTGATGGAGAGCAAAGCCCTGGGGTTGCCCATTTATTTATATCAAACATAAATCAGAATCCAAACCCTCCTTCTTTAGGCAGACCAGCTACAGATGTACATTTACTTTTGCTTGCTCTTTCTGGTAAGTTTTTCCATACTCTGACAGCCAGCCCAACATGTGGTAGTTTCTGGAATTCGGATTTGGATCCACGCATCTGAAGTCAGAGGCTCTTCAGTTCTTTTCAGACCTGGATGCCTAAATATTTTACTTTTTTTTGTCCCCAGTGACATAGCAAATAACACAATGAACATGTGGAATGAATTTGGAGATTCAGGTAGTGATTACTGCATTTTAGCCTTGTCTTTAACATGCAGTCATTTTCCTGGTTTTACATTGAACTCTGACAATCCCACTGCCTTGAGGAGGTTTCTTTTCTTTTGTTTTTGTTTTGCCTTTTTTTTCGTGATGAACTACTGTACAGCTCAATTAAGGTGAGTATAATCAAGTACTTGCTGGTAAAATGAATAGCTTGTGGCCTGATTTTATAAACAACCACAAAGGGAGGTCTCAGGTTAGAACAGTATTGTTGATCTAAAAGTATTCCATTAATAAAGCATTAAATAAAATGACCTTATGTTTAAACAACTATATATTCCTGGATAAATCAGCAATAACTGACAATAACATTGGTCTGGGAATCTTTCCGAGTAAATCCCTCAAGAAATATCACCTAGATTCGTTATTTTTACTCATGAATAGCAGTAAAAAATTAGGACACCTCATGTGGCAGTGAAGATGCAGTGTTTTAATCACTTTCACCCATGACAAAGCATGGCAAATTCTCTAGTGTTGCTTGCATTTAAAGTGATATCTGTTGATGGGTATGAATCCATCCTCTTTCACCGTATTAGCACTGTTTGTATGGTAATGTTAATTATCCTAAAATCTGATAATATTGGGCATTGAAGAAACATGGAAACTGTGTATAAGACAGTATATAAAGAAAGACAGAATTGGAAACAGCTGGGCTCTGCCTAACATGTACTGCAGAGATAGAGGAAGGGAGGGGACACATGTAGATGTTTATGTGAAATCTTCAGGGAGCTCCTCCAAAGTGGGAAAGCAGTGCAGAAAACTGCCACAGTGCTTGGTTGAAAACTTGGCAAGTGGATGATGGATGGATGATAAAAAGAAAACTTTTCTTATGCAGACCAAGAGAAAACAAGTAGAACTGGGACACTAAGAGCTGCAGAACTTAAAATAATCAACTTGTGTTTGAGGCGACAAAGAACCAGACAAATGCATTGGGAAAGAGGTTAGAGGTTTGGAGGACACCGAACACAATCTAGCTGAAGGTTGGAGTCCAGGCCTGTAGCAGAATTCTTCACAAACATTGCTGTGGCAAAAACACATTTGCCAAGACTGAAGAAAATACATGAGTGATGAGGTCTAGGAGACTTGAAACCTTGTAGATTATCTTGGAAAGGAGATAACCTAAGGTACAGCTCCACGATATTTTGCAAGCAGAAAAGAGTGATCTATGCTGGAATGATCTAACCGGACATAGGAATCCATGGGCCCTGATGAGATGCTCTCACAAGGGCTTCAGGAATTGATGTCACTGCAAAGCTATTCTCAATTACCTTTGAGTGATCAAGGCAATTGGGAAAGATGCTGGAGGACAGGAGGACTTCCATCTTCAAAAAAGGGCAAGAAAGAGAACCCAGGGGACTACAGGCTGGTCAGATTTACCTCAATCCCTAGTAGCAATTGTAAACCAGAGGTCCCTTTCAACCTCAACTGTTCTGTGAGTCTGTGAAGTCAAAAGAATTTCACGAAGGAACAGGTATATCATCTGAGGCATAGTACTATACTTCTAAGACATGATCAACTCAACTTTGATTCAGATAAAACTGAAAACACAGCTGCCTGCAAAATACTGCATAGGTTACACAGAAAAAGTTGTGAGATTAAGTATAACCTCAGTCCCAAAATTCTACCACACAAACCTCTACACTTTAAAAACAGCATTTGACAGCATAATAACGTATAACAAATATTCTAAAATAAAGGCATATTTTGCTGAATTCATTTTTCTTCTCTTTCCAGCATATTTAGAAGAGTGTTCCTGGAAAATATTACTAAAATCAAACTGAATTAATTACATTCTGGCTGGTGTGTAAGACAATATGATTAAATGAAACCTCTGTACTAATTACCTCCTGAATGCATCCTGCTATGTACCATGTTCCATCAGGTTTGAAAGGCTTTAGTCTAGAACTCTGAATGTCATTTGTAAAGGTGAAATTTTAATTTTATCTATTTGTAAGTTCATTTATTCAGCCTACACTTCCAATTGTGCTAATTAATACACCAAGGCAAAAAAAATGGTTTTTGTGTCCCACACAAATGCCTGAGGTAATGAAAAAGTTTCTCAGCACAAACAAGAACAAAAAGACCTATTAATTTTCTTCTACAATTTAAACAGCTTTTAAAATGTTATTCAGATCTAACAAAAAGTATAATTTTTAATTACTTTTCCTGAAGTTTTTTGGTATTTCTAAATGGCTCCAAAGATTCAACTAATTATAATAATTACCTATATAGTTGCATCTTAACCTTTTTTTTTGCCACATTTCTGCTGCTTTCTTGGCATTTCAGGGTATTAATCAACAAATTTTCTCGTTGAAAATGTCTGTCAGACACGGTTGCTTGTTCTTCTCATGTTGGCCCATTCTTTGCATAATCTTAAATGGCTTCTGATGTGCTCCAGTATAGGTTTAAAATCTGCATTCATTTACAGAACATAATTTTATTATATTTCTGCTTCACAGTGAATAACTGCAGAGCAATAGGACTAGGTTAAAGATGAAACACTACTTGTTTTTTTAAAACATCATTGTTCAGAGAGGAATATAAATCCAAGGTTCTCTACAAAGATGGAATAAGAGAAGACTTTAAATTTGTGAAGTACCATTGCATTATAGAACCGAAACACAGATTTATAATGTAATTGTGTTAACAGCTGGGGTTCAGTGATATGGATCTGAGTGTTGCTGATCTTCAAACTTCCAAACTCTCTGCTACTTCTTAGATACAAACATCTTCCAACAGCTGTTTCATAGATATCATGCTACTTACTCTACACTTTACTGTAAAACTTCCACTTAACTGTAAAGGGTTAACAGATGCTTAATATGTTATGTGGCACAGAGCCCAGCAGGTGAACAGCAGTGACTCAGAGTGCTGATATCCTCTCGTGCTGGATTTATAATGATTTATCATATAACCTATTCATGTCCATAACATTCTCACAGTAGTTTTTTTACTAAGGCTCATTACCTATTGCCCAACATCCTTTTTTTTTTCCCTCCCCCCAGACTCAGGATATGGTAATTTTAGTATAACCATCTGTTTTCTTTATATTGAAATATGCTCCCATATGGATACTTCTTGCTTCTTGTGCTGGAGATGTTTAACTCAATTTCTCAGGTATTATTTCTCTTTTTTTGGTGTTTCTCATTGCACAAGGGTGACATGGCTGGCAAAAGAGTCTTGAGCAGCATTTGGCTTGCATGTGGTTTACGTTCATGTAGCAGTATCAGGCAGTACGGAATGAACAGGTAAGACAAAAACAATTCAGCTTCCTGACGTCTACAGAAAACTTAGTAGGCAATGCGGCAAAACAGAGGTATCTACCTATTCGCACTCAGCTAGTGGGAATAAGCAAGAGAAGGAGACTGAGAAGAAAGACCCCGAGCACCGGTTCCACCATCGTATTATTACTGGTACAGTGTACAGAGGCATATATAAGGAGATTACAAGATTCAGAGAAAAAGTTGTAATTGAGAGATATAACCTCTGAGGCATGATGTCTCCTGTGGCTACTCAGATTTTCCTTGTTAAATGTGACTTTTTACTTATGCTCATATTGAAAATCTAAATCTAGTCCTAAAACCCCTGTATTTGTTCTTGTATACTTAGTATATTAACCATTGACTTATCTCCAGATGTGGTTTGACGTGGATGAACAAATGGGATCTCTGATCACAGCCCAATCTACCTCCTTGAATTCATACATTCTTTTGCCTCCCACCTACTGACAGAAGAACTGGATCAGAATCAGTAGTTTGCTACTTACCATGCCATCACCCAGGAGACTACTGTGACCATGGTATCCCCAGGCTGGAAACATGACATCACACGTCTCTGAAGTGGTGACAGTATAATCCCATAGGGGGAAAATACTCCATCAGAACAGTATCAGTGGAACTGCTGCCTTCCCACAGCCAGGTGGTCCAGAGGAACCTTTCTAAAACAGCTAGACTAGTCAATTCAGGACTGATTTAGTTTCTGGGTTCAGCCTCTTCTAAAGCAAGGTGTATAATAGCAAGACTACCAGCTAAGACAGAGGAATTATTACCATCCATGCCCAAACTGAATAGAGTTTCTGATGATTTGACCACTGGCATTTGGGAAAATCATCAAGGAGGTGGCCCCATGTAATGACCAGTATGCAGATAAATAGCCTACACAATGCAAAATCAAACTTCAGACACTTCAGGACCACCGCACAATGCCATTTCAGCCAGCCTAAGCCTTTAGTCCTATTGCCCTCACCCTCAGTGGGCATATGAACAGTTCTCACAGCTGGGTGATCAGCACCAAGACACTGTTGTTGGGCCATAGGCATGTATTAGCATTTGTGTTGTAATTCTCAGACAATGGCATGGCTGTGCTTGAGAAAGCGGAACAGACCTTTCATAACCTTCAGCATGGAAGAGAAGAGTTATCACACTTTGGGCTAATGTAGCAATGTAAAGGGATAACCTTTTCTAGCTAGGGCCATCCTGTTCCAGACCAGAAATTTACCTACCATCTGTTGTTGCTGACATATACTGGCCTTATCAGTTTATGAGGCCTTCTTTGCAAATAAGCTTTGATAGACACCTTTTTTTTTTTTCCCCTCAGCAAGTCTGCATATTCCTCCTTGGGAACTCAATCTACTCACAGATTGGATTTTTCCAGAAAGCTTTCTCCTCTTCCTAGTCTTCTGCCAGTACTTTAATCTGCAGATGGGTCCCTCTACAGCTTTAGATTTCTTATTGCTGCCAGAGTTTTCTTCCCTGCTATACAGGGCTTATAGATCCATCACTCCAAAAAATAGTAATTTTACTGTAGACTGCATTAATCTACTTTGCTTATGAAGATGTCAAGATCTGTAACACCTATTATTTTTCTCTCTTTTACTAGACCAATTTTTATGTCAATGAAGAAAAACAGATGGATTTTTCAAGAACAAATCAATGCTGGCTTTTACTTACTTTCCAGGTATTTGTACATTTATTTATAATTTGTTCAAGTATCTTTTAAGTTAACAAAACAAGGAAGACTGTTTCATAATTTCCAGAGACCTTTAACATTCCCTCTATATGACACTCGAGATCTGAGAGATGTTCTACACTACAGCTGCTTTATTTTTTTCAGATCTCACCTATTCTCCACCAGCTCCCCAGAACAATCACTAGAGGTTTTTGGCAAGTTCTGTAAGTATGCCAGAGTGAATTTCATAAGGCTTTGCTAACTTGAAGTCATTTTATGTAAATGGTCTTTCCCTGTTGGAGCCTATGTTCCTCCTTATTGAAATGATCATACTAATCTGCAGGTCACTATTAGCCTGATTTTAATCCATGCAGACAGGTGCAGAAAAAAAAATCATTGAATACTACAGTCTTTCTTCTGCATTTCATTTTTCATTCTCTTTCCTTATTAACTAATGGGGCATTCCCTTTATACTCGTACAGACTTCTTTCTTGCCTTTCTTGATAGCTGTAATCTGTGTATTACCGACTTCCATAGGCTAATCCTTTATATTCACACCTTAATTACACACTAATGTTTCTTTAATGATTTTATTCTTCATATATATGTACCTTACTGATTAGCTGCAGATATCATAGGGAATATTTAGATATGGTTTTCAGCTTAATGGAGAGATGAATTCCTTAAGCAGATGGACAAATATCTTTCCTTAGACCTCACTGCCTTCTCCTACCACCCCAGATCCCACACTCCAGGAAAAGGGCCCATACTGAGACATATTAGATAAACACTTCCTTCTTCATCTACAATGAAACAGTTTATATTTTAAACCTGATTGATAATGTTGATTTTTTATATATATCTTGGTTCTTTTGATAATTACACCCTTCATTCCTGAGCTGCTTTCTTATCTCCCTCAATATTTATTCCCTAAAGATTCTGCACAGCAATTCCCTAAATAATTAATGCATTCTACTGTCTTTATTCCTTGTTCTTCCTTCCTTGTGAAGACTGAGGTGCTTCTAAGAGATGTTTTTAGATAAAGAAAAAATTAAGATGATACTTCATCTCAGCTTATAGGGATACACTGGATACCCAATACTAAAGCACAGTATTACATCCTTCAGACACTTACAGCACTTGGCTTTTTAGAGAAAAAAACCCAAACAAAACAGCAGTAGTAGTGCAGTAAACATTTGTTGTAGAGAACCATGGAGCAGTATAAGCATTCTAATGATACCTTTAAACTGTTGGAGACCAACTTCTAATAAAAAGGAATTTTCCACCTTTCAAAAGGGTCCTTCAAAGCAGTCTTACCCATCTATTCATTACTGTCTTTGAAGACCGTGACCCCTTTAGGATGTAATAAAAAAGACCAAAATTAAACATTTCCATTGAAGAAATTGTGTAATTATAAGTTGTGAAATGTTATTTACATTCTTATTTACATTGATAGACATTGCCTGGTTTTAAATGTTGTACCAGTTTCCTTGCCATGTTATAAATAGGTAAAACCTCCTTCAGCATAGTTTCAGATGGTGCTGCAGGATGGGTGAACATCACAACTCACGTGGTTTTAAAGAGGCTTGTCTGCATTAAGATTATTTCCTTGCCTTGCCTCAAAGTTTTTTATTATCAAATCTCTGAAAATGCTAATAATAATTTAATAATAATTTAAAAATAATAAACTGACATGTTACTCCAGGAAATAGCAATGAACAGTAGTTTCTGGTGTCAGTGAGTTTGTCTTAGGAAATCTACAACTTCCACAAGCTTCACAGATTTTGAAGGTTTGTTTCTTGGCAATTTTAGTAGATGGTATATTTTAAGAAATGTATAATATTCATTTGCTGTTATGGATCAAATGATGTTCCTGAATAGAAACATATCATCATAAACACATATATCTGGCATGTTCTTAACATGGTAAAAAATCTGTTGTGAGAACTGTGTGCTTTCAGGTACATGTGTTTAAAACAACCCCTGCACTGCAGCAGTTGAAAACTTCAACAGTTAGAAGTACATCTTGTTTTGGCTCAGCACTGATGAATTTTTTTGTTGGTTATACACCAATTTTATCATCCTTGGCAGTGGAAGCTGTTACATTGCTTTGATTAGCACTAGGGAAGCTATCTTTGAGGAAAACAGAAGTAATTTGGTGCAGACTGCATTTCATGTGGAAATACAGATGGAAGTTTTTTTCAGCATAAATAACACTGCTTTATAACTTTCTTTCCTTTGTTGTCACATAAAACTAAGCCACAATTGGGGTGAGCAAAGGATTTAAGACTGGTTCATTAGAATTCAGCACGTCTTCTATTGGAACTATTTAAATGATGAAAACATCAGAGAACAGAGTGGTGTAGTCACCTGCTTAGGACTGCCGGAAGAAACAATTCTCTGGTTTTTATCAGTATTTTTTTATGGCAGGACATAGTACTTTAGTCAGAAACTTCAGTATCAAATCATCAGAATCAGTTTGCAGCAGCTTCAGGAGCTAGAAGTTTTATGTTATTTGTCATCTTCATTACTAATACTACTGAGAACACCCGAAGTAATCTTTGATAATGTTACTTTCAGCACAGACACAAATGACTGAAGACATGAACATACCACCTTAGTTTAAAAAAATGTTGCAAATGCTCGATAGTGTGTAGCCCACAGGTACCCTTTTTGTTTCTGTGGCAAAACGCATTACAGTAAGCCCCAGAAAACAGACTTTGCTTTGGGAGGGTTTCAAAAAAACCTCAGGACAGATCTGCTTTTAGCTTTCATGCACTTGACCTGAGAAAGTAAACCACAAGATATATGAATCCGTTCCATCTACGCCATACAAGTCTACAAAGAAAGGGAAGAATGAGAAAGTAGAGAAAAAGAAGGAAACAGAAATCTGTTAAAATAGTAAAGCCAGAAACATTTAAGAAATCTAACTCTTTGCTATTTTTTTTAGCCATTTATTTCTGTACTATTTTGGAACTTCTCAAGCAAGAATAACCCCAGCACACCTCGGTATTTAAACTGACTATGCAGCTTTGTTGTGTGTATTAAGCTGTATCTTCCCTCATGGTCCTATCAAGCTGGCAGAGCAGTACGTGAGTATAGTAGGTTAGCTATTATTCCAGATGAACTAACACATTACCTGACTCGTAAAATGCTTCTGAAGCAAGAATAAAAAGAAACATAAATGTACTGTCAATATCACAGCATTTATCTGAATTTATTCATGTGCAGAAACATTTTCTGCTCTGATAAGTTGGTCCTGTAATTGGTATGATACAGTAGTCATAATCCACCAATAGGTTAGTGACAGACACTCCAGCTGTTTTCAATATCAATTCACCTCTATTAAAGTCCAAGACTATGCTTGATTAACAGAGCCTTAGTAGGTCAAAGCCTTTGGTCAAAGGAAGAAAACATGAAAAAATAAAGATAAGACCAGGTATACTGTCACTCTAAAGTCCTGCTTCTGATGTTACTAAATCTATCAGGCAGATAGCTTTTGCTGAACTGGCCACTATAACTGGAACAAACCAGGCTCCTAGCTGTGTCTGCACATTTGTAGGGAGGCAGCCACAAGGAGCTGGGCATGCAGTCTACACTAGCAGCACATGGGGCTGCACGGCTGGGCTTCCAAGCAGAGCTAACCCAGTGCTCTTCACCGAGCCTCTCTTTCACACCAACCCTGTGAAGATGTTTGGTTGTGTTTCAGACAGTTGCTGCTTTAATGAGATGTAAACAGACTGCAGGATTGGTCCCAACTATAAACTTAACAGTGGGATTGAGTGCACCCTCAGCAAGTTTGTTGGTGACACCAAGCTGTGTGGTTCGATTGATACACTGGGGGAAGGAATGCCATCCAGTGGGACCTTGACATGCTTGTGAGGTGGGCTGATGCCAACCTCATGAAGTTTAACCATGACAAGTGCAAGGTCCTACACCTGGGTTGGAGCAATCCCAGGCACAGCTAGAGGCTAGACAAAGAAGAGATTCAAAACAGCCCTGCAGAGAAGGACCTGGGGGTGTTGGTCGATGAGAAAATGAACATGAGCCAGCTTCAGTGTGCACTTGCAGCCCAGAAAGCCAACCGTATCCTGGGCTGCATCAAAAGGAGCGTGATCAGCAGGTCAAAGGAGGTGATCCTGCCCCTTTCCTCTGCTCTCATGAGACCTCACTTGCAGTACTGTGTGCAGTTCTGGTGTCCTCAACATAAGAAGGACATGGAACTGTTGGAACAAGTCCAGAGGAGGGCCTCAAGGATGATCAGGGGACTGGAGCACCTCCCGTATGAAGACAGGCTGAGAAAGTTGGGGCTGTTCAGCCTGGAGAAGAGAAGGCTGCATGGAGACCTCATAGCAGCCTTCCAGTATCTGAAGGGGGCCTATAAGGATGCTGGGGAGGGACTCTTCATTAGGGACTGTAGTGATAGGACAAGAGGTAATGGGTTAAAACTTAAACAGGGGAAGTTTAGACTGGATATAAGGAAGAAATTCTTTACTGTGAGGGTGGTGAGGCACTGGAATGGGTTGCCCGGGGAGGCTGTGAATGCTCCATCCCTGGCAGTGTTCAAGGGCGGGCTGGACAGAGCCTTGGGTGATATGGTTTAGAGCGAGGTGTCCCTGCCCATGGCAGGGGGATTGGAACTTGATGATCTTAAGGTCCTTTCCAACCCTAACTATTCTATGATTGTATGATTCTATTTCCATACTTATGATGGAATTTTAATGCCTTTTTTTGACATGGTTATAAAGCCCTGTACATTGTAGGACTAAGTCCCAGTCCAAGGATATTGGTTTTCAAACACATTTTGCACATCCTGTAGAATCCAATAATAATACACTATGCTAGTGACACTAGATCTGTATCATTCATTATTTTTCTTTCAACCTTATTTCATAAAAACACTTTATGAAACTTATTCTTCTAACCCCACAAGTCACATTTAATGTCTTTACTGTTGTGAAATAGAAAAAAATTGGCTTATGATCTGGAGAAATATCAATTTTATAAAAGTTATACAGGGATATTTCTTAAAAAATTTGCTTTTAAAGTTTCACTGAAATGAATAAAATACCCGAATTCTTGACAATGATTTAAATGAGGGGTTTAATTCCAGTCTAAACAGTCTGCCAAAACTACCTGACAGCCAGCTTCCTACATGATAACTATAAAACAGATAAAGGAGTTTTGTTTTCTTTTTCTCAAGGAAATGCACCAGTGAAGAGCCTACACCTATATACACTACATGCACTGTGAATAAATAACCTCCATGTTCTCTAAGCCCATAGATAAACACGGGTTAATTCATTAACTATGTAAGTTAACATAGTGCCTCCACTCGTTGTGAAGATGAGGAATGCGCACCATTCATACACCAATTTTTGTATATATATAAAATTAAGATCATCTCAGAAACTGCATGAAAGGGGATTTTATTATTTTTACAGAAAAATGAAATCAGCTCATTCCATGTATAATAACTAATACACAGAGATGACCATATTTCACATAAAATGAAGTCTTAATTTCAGTACTGTGGTAAATAATGTCTTGGAAAAACAAATCTATGTATTAAAAATGTGAAACACCTTTTATCAAAAGAGTCATTCATATTTTTTAAAGAGGAAATATTTCCACTGTACCTGTTTGGGAAACGTAATCAATTGTTCAGCATGTTTTTTAAAACCATTTTTGCGGCTTTCATTCTAAATCATTTGAACATAAGCCACCAGAGTTCGCTTTGAAAGTAGTGTTATATGAAATACATTAAAAACTGAAAGTCTAAACCACCAGAATAGCTTTTTGTGTTGTTTTCTGTAAGAGCATGTTTTCTTGTTAAATGGTACATTTATAAGTGAGTGAACATTTAGCCATCTTAATCCATTTGCATTCTGTTGAGATAAGTTATCAGTAGTTCAGTAATTGAATTTCTTTCTAATTCATACAGAGTCTGCCTGCAGGGGACACATTAACTGCTAGGCCCAAAATTACATAAACTTTACAACATTATGCTAGAAGTTAAATACCAGAAAGCCAAAACAAACACACACAAAAGCTCTGAGACAACTGAATTTTAAAGTGTTTTCAGGGTAGGGGAAGGAGGCGTCTGGCAAATTTATTCTTGAGATTCAACTCACCAGGTTTACCAAAATGTGATAAATCGTTTTAAATCTGTTTCAGCATTAGTATAGACATGATGTTGACAGTATTCTAAATCAGAGGTAATTACTCTGTAGACCAGCACAACTACCTTAATGGAGCAGTGGGTTTGGAATACCACCCTTTCCCCTGTGGTTAGTCTGCCTAATGGCCAATAAAAGTGAGTCATTGAACAGCTTGTGTAGGGAATGGGTATATAAAAGGACAGGTACCTACACAGACATAGTTCCAAAGAACATGCAGATTTCTATAGTACTACAGCCTAAGGCCACCATTTCTTCAGTGTAGGTATGTAAAACAGCTTAATTAAGATAACAAATTATAAACAAACCATGTCAGGCTCTCAGCTGTATTGAACAGTGATTACATGTCTCTCACCAGTATGATTGCACCAGCCAATGCCATTTGCGACCCTGCCCTTTGAGCAAACCATCAGTGTAATTTTAAAAGAAAATATGAATCGAAAAATTTAAAAGAAAATATAAATTAAAAAAAAATATTAATCAAAAAAGTTTTTTTTAAATATGAATTTTAAAAGAAAATATGAATCTCTTTTCCTCCCCCCACATCCAGGATTCCATCTGCAGCATGCTGTCATGTTAACGTGTATATCTAAAAGCTACTACTTCCAGCTTAATTGTGTGATAATCACTTATCCTTGCACTACAACAGATTCAACTGAATTTATTCCTCCAGGAATGGCAATTCAACTTGTTTGACACTGGGCACAATATGTTACTGTTGCTGATTTCGAACCCATGACAATGTATATGAAAGGTTGCTGTCTGTGAAGCTGATCATATTCAGATGGCATCCAACAGTTTACAAAGCTGACTTGGACCCACACTGTAGTGGGGCACGTAACTACTTATGGCTTATTTCTGGTATTTGGGGGTTTAAGATTTGGTGATAAAATACCACATTTAGGTTCACCAACTTGGAACTAGTAGTGACTACTGGGAAAATTTAGAAGCTATGTCGATGAAAATGTTCTCCAAGCTAAACAGTAGAAGAGAAAGGAGAGGGGTTATTTCTGGCTTTGACACCTCCTTAAAACCCACTGAAGAAGGGGTGGAGAGACTGTGACCTTAACACATCTCCCAGGTGAAATTTTACTGGACCTGATCAGTACTTTCACAGCAGTGAGCTTTATTGCTTCTGGTAGAGCAAAGCAGCTTTGCTTAAATATATGGTATTGTCAGTATTTAAATGTTACAGATCAGAGATGTGATAAGTCACCCTAGGATCATCATGACCATTTGTCTACTTCAGTTTTTCTCATTAGCAGTTTGTTGAGAAATATGGGCTCCCACTCTACTATTGTCTGAAAATCCCTGGCAGAGGTATTTGGAAGTCATTCTCACCTTGTGCTGCTGATGAATAGTGCTGTGATGCAGTGTTCACATTCATGCTTGGGCTGCAAAAAGGATTTAGAACCACTGATATTTTCTCCCTACTTCCTTTGCCATCCCAAGCACCTCACACATAACAAAAGTATCGAGCCCTAATGTATATCATCTGATTTATTTTTTTTTATCCCAGTAAATATTTGCAAGTAGAAATTGAGTGATTCTTTACTTTCTTCAAATAAAAACAGGTGGCAAACATGGACGTTTTGCATGTCAAAAGCTGGTTTTCCTAAAGGGTTGCTAGTTCTCAGCCTTGCAACATCTCGAACAAATACTACTCAATGGACAAGCCACAGATTCAGTGAGAATAAACTGCAAAGGGAAGCACAGGGGATATGGAATGCTCCAACAGTAACGAACACAGCACATTAAAGATAAATGCTTTTGAAACTATAAGTGTGTGGTTCCTGTAAACAACCTTGAATGTAAATCTCTGCTGTTTTCCCACTTCTGCTGAAAAATCGAGCTGGAGCGCAGTGAACCTGAAGTCTCTAAGACACCACTGTTATCTGTTCCAGAACCTAGACTGAAAACAAATGCTTCTCTAGAATGGTTACGCCCATAGCCTATACAGAGTAAACAGGCTGATCTGTATTTTATATTCTTAAATATAAACATTATATATAAATATTATAATATTTCATAATATAAATATCATCATCATCATTATGGCTTGACTTCGCAAACAAAGACTTGGGAAGGGCTTTACCCATGCTTACTACAAGCAAACTGATGACTAAAAAGGCCAATGTGAGGTAGGCAAAACTGGCTGCAGAAAGCACAGTCAAAAGTCTCCTTGGGTGGTATAGGCGGAGCACGATTCTTTCTATGTTAGTAACAGTAGACACATAGTCATGTAACATTAGACACATAGTCAGTCCAAAGGATGTTTAGAATTGTATGGAGGCAGTTCTGATGAAAGCGTTCGAGGAGTCGCAGGTGATGGCGGTAAATGACCCATGATTCTGACCCATATAAAAGAGTAGACAATACAATGGCTCTGTAGACACTGATCTTTGTACTTTTCTTCAGGTGTTTATTGCACCAGACTCTTTTATGGAGTTTCCAAAGGCTCTATATGCCTTTGTTATTCTGTTGTCTCCCTCTTTGTCGATCATGGCATCCAAGGAAATAATGCTTCCCAGATAGCTGAACTGCTGAACTGACTTAAGCTCTGACTCGCCAATGGTAATGTGGCGATGACGATAATCTTCTTGTGGTGCAGGTTGGTAGAGAACTACTGTCTTCTTCAAGTTGACTTCCAGTTCAAAAACCTCAGCCGCCTCCGCAAAGCAAGATGTTAAACGCTGCAGAGCTACTTCTGTGTGGGCAACAAGGGCACACTGTCAGCAAAAAGCAGTTCATGGACAAAACGATTTAGGGTCTTAGTGTGGGCCTTCAGTCACCTTAGATTGAATAGGCTCCCATCAGTACAATATCGAATATAAATGCCGTTTTGTTCATCAAGGTCTACCGTAGCCCTTTGAAGCATCATGCTGAAGATTGTGAATAAAGTTGGTGCAAGAATGCAACCTTGTTTCACACCAGTGGTTATTGGGAAGGGCTCAGAGAGTGCATCGCCATATCTGATTTGGCCTTGTTGATCCTCATGTAACAGAATAATCATTTTGAGGAACTTGGGGGGACAACCTAATCGTTCCAAGATCAGCCACAGGCCTTTTCTGCTCACAGTGACAAAAGCTTTGGTGAGGTCAATTAAAGTTATTTAGAGCCCCTTATTCTGTTTTCTACACTTTTCTTGCAGTTGTCTGAGAACAAATACCATGTCTGTGGTACTTCTATTAGTTCTGAAACAACACTGACTTTCAGGTAGAAGTTCTTCTGCAATAGCAGGCACTAATCTGTTCAATAGTATTCTTGCAAGAATTTTTCCAGCAATGAAGAACAGAGTTATACCTCAGTAGCTTCAGCAGTCTGACTTGACACCTTTTTTCTTATACAGAGTGACGATGATTGCATCACGAAAATCTGATGGTAATTTACCTTGATCCCAACAGTGCACAACTAGCTCGTGAAATTTAGCATGAAGTGCTTGGCCTCCGTGCTTCCAGATTTCAGGTAGGATTCTATTGACCCCAGCTGCCTTGCCAGTTTTCACCTGCTGTATAGCCTTAAGAGTCTCTCCCATGGTAGGGGCTAAATCCAATTCATTTTCACCGGATGTTGTAGCACGTGCTGGATTCCTTTGCCTTGAACTGCACGGTTAGCACTGAAGAGTGTTTGAAAATGTTCAGATGGAGATTTTATGTGTAAGAAGTGTTTGGTCATCTGCACTAAGTAAGGGGCTTTGAACCTGAAATGTGGGTCCATACACTGCTTTCTGAGCCTCATAGAATCCTCTGTGGTCACCCAAATCTGCACATAATTGAGTCTTTCCTATTAGGTTGAGACTCAACTTGTTCTGGATGTCTCTAAGCTGCTGTTGGAGTTTGCTACATGGAAGACGAAAGGCTGCTTTTCTTACATGGCAAAGTGGCTGAGTGAGTTGTGCTTGATGGGCAGATTTCTTTGTCAGCAGTTCCTGGACCTCCTGTTTGCTATCATCAAACCAGTCTTTGTTTTGCTTTAAGGAGAACCCAAAGGATTCTATAGAGGACTGCAGGATGATATTTTTAATAAGTTGCCAAAGTGCTTCAGGAGAAGGACCTATAAGATGGTCTTCAAGCCTAGACTGAAGGTTAGCCTGAAAGCTGTCCCTCACTGCAGCTATTTGGAGATTATTAACATTGAGCCTCCTCCTCAGAATGGAGCCGCTCTGAGGTTTGGGCTTGAAGTGGAAGTTAAGTTTGCAACACACAAGGTTGTGGTCTATTTGACATTCTGCAATAGGCATCACTTGGGTGAGACAGACATCATGAATATTTCTCTGGCGCACTAAGACATAATCAATAACGTGCCAATGTTTAGATTGAGGATGCATCCAGGTTGTCTTCTGGCTGTCTTTCTGCTGGAAAATAGTATCAGTGATGGTAAGCTGCTGCTCTGCACAAAATTCTAGCAAGAGGCGACTGTTATCATTGCAACTACCAACACTGTGCTTGCCTAGTACTCCTTTCCAGACTTTCTTACCTGCTGCCATGGTTTAAACCCAGCCAGAGAGCTCGTTCACTCACTTGCCCCCCTTCTTGCCCTCCCCCTACTCCTGGAGGGACGGAGAGGAGAATTGAAAAGAATGCAACTCCCACAGGTTGAGATAACACCAGTTTAGTAACTAAGGTATAACATAAATCACTACTGCTACCACCAATAATAATAATGATAAAGGAAATAACAAGGAAAGAGAATACAACACCTCACCACCAGCTGACTGATAACTCCCCCCCCCAAGCCCGACCAAGCACCGACCGATACCTCCTCCAACCCCGCAGTCTTCATGCTCTTCCGGGTAACTCTCTGTTACATCCTGGGCATGATGTGCTGTGGTATGGTCTTTGGTCTGCTTGGGTCAGGTGTCCTGTCTCTGCTTCCTTCTGGCTTCCCTCCTCCCTGGCAGAGCACAAGGCTCACAAAGTCCTTGGCCAAACCAAAACACCATTGTTACCAGCTCTGTTCCCAGGCTAAAAGTCAAAACACAGCACTGCACCAGCTACCAAGGAGAAAAATGACTGCTACTGCTGAACCCAGGACATTATCCACCCCTTATTCCATATCATTCATGTCATGCTCAGATCCCACGTTTTCAATATACCATCACTCTTATCTCAGTGCACTCTTATCTTAGTGGATGGACCAGCCCCTATAAAGCTGATGAGTCCATCTGGTCCATGATGTCAGGCTCCATCTTTTGTAAAAGTCTTTCAGAGCAGGAGAGGCTGTGTGCAGTGTTCACACTTGTGAATAACCTGGGCAATAGTGTCCATTGTTATTTCCACCCCTCAATCATGAGTCCATCTCAATGTTGCATCTCTGCTCTGTTGGCCTGAAGTGCCATGGGCCCACCAGTCTCAAAATAATTCACTGTCCCCTTCAGCAGTTTCTGCAGCTTGCTGCTGGGGACTCCATACGGCTGCCTTCCATCCCCGAGGCTTCCAAAGCACTGGAGGGGCCCAGTGGACTAGATAATTGCCCATACTGTCCCACATGCCCTGCCACTCATGATTGCCCAGCCTTGGGAAAAACCTCTTGGTCCTCCTACATTGTCATCTAACCCCAGACAAGACCCAAACCCTATTCTGCTTAAATTTCAGGATCAGACAAAATGGTTGTGGGTAAAACACAGTCTGTGTGTGTGCCCACAGGCTGATCCCCACCACAAGCAGCAGGCAGATTCCAAGGGAACCCAAAAGGCCGTTCAAGACCCTCAGAACTCTCAAACAATGCTGCTGTACTTGTCACTGGGCTGGTGTAGCTGCTGTGCTTGCCGGCTCTCCCACCAGCAGCTTCTCTTTTCCTGAGTCCAGCTCTTCCTCCTCTGCCTTGCTGGGAAATGCTGTGGGGTCTCCTGTGATCTCCTGGGGCTCGGCAGGCGGCTTCCGGGGAATGCATTCGGCTGTCGTGGGGCTGAGCTCGGCCGCGGGGCTCGGCTCCTCCGCCGCCTTCTCCTGCTGCTCGGCAGCCGCCTCCTTCCGCTCCTCAACTGCCCCGACCTCCTCCACCGGCAGCCGCTCCCTGCTGGCCTTCGGCCCTGCTCCCACTGCCATTAGGTCCCCCGATACCTCCTCCAACCCCACAGTCTCCGTACCCTTCCAGGTAACTTCCAGTTGCACCCTGGGCATGACGTGCAGTGGTATGGAATACCTCTTTGGTCAGTTTGGGTCAGGTGTCCTGTCTCTGCTTCCTCCTCAGCTCTCCCTGGCAGAGCACAAGGCTCACAAAGTCCTTGGCCAAACCAAAACATCATTGTTATCAGCTCTGTTCCCAGGCTGAAAGTCAAAACACAGCACTGCACCAGCTACCAAGAAGGAGAAAAATGACTGCTACTGCTGAACCCAGGACACCTGCTTGGGCGTTGAAGTCACCAAGGATTATAATCTTATCTTCTATAGGAACCTTTTGAGTTAGGTGGCACAGGTCGGAGTAGAATTTTTCTTTTTCTGCAGGGTCGGCTTGCAGAGTTGGAGCATATATGCTGAAAAGAACAACGTGTTGCTTATTGTGTAGTGGAAGACGTAAGGAGATAATACGGTCAGAATGACCTATCGGTAAATTTTCAAGTTTAGAGATGATGGAGTTTTTAGTCATGAAGCCAACTCCAGAAAGATGACTTTCAGTTTTGGATTTGCCTGACCAGTAGATAGCCGGCACCATGTTCTTTAAGGCTACCTTCCTCATGAAGGCGAACTTCACTGAGAGCAGTGATATGGATGTTAAGTCGTGACAATTCGTGGGCAATTAACGCAGAACAGAGCCCAGGACGCCCACTCTTTGCTGTATCAAGCATGGTTCTGATGTTCCAACATGCAAGTGTCAATCTGGACACACCTTTGGAGGCAGGTGTATGCCTTTGTCTCTTTGTCTTTAATTGACCTCAACAGAAGATGCCCGTTGGCCATGGCTAGCCAACCAGGTGAAGGGGGAGATGAGCTTTGGTTAGGCCACCTTTTCTAGGCCTCTCTCTATATGGAGCAAGCAGTGCTGTCCTTCAAAAAGGCTGCTTGGTCATTCAGGATGCTGCCGAACAAGACTGTCATCTCCTGGGTCAGTCTCGAGTGACCAATGTCCTGAACTGCCTGCAAGCAGGGTTGGGTCTGCGACTTCCAGTGCACCTTATCACCTGCCGTTTCGTCCCTCGCCTGTCGCTACAGGGCTTTGCAAGTGTGGGTAAACCCTTCGGGCCTGCACAGTGGATTTATTTTAAGTGAGGCACAGCATGCGCAGAACTGGCCTCACCCTTTACACCTGAGGTTTATCTGCCAGGGCTTAGCGAGCTTGGACGGTGACAGCAAAGTCCTCAGGTCATAGGTTTGATTAGAGTGTCCTTCTCTTAGATGGATGGCCTTACAGGGCTACACGAGCTCCATCTGCCCGGGTTTGAAGTTAGGAGTTGTCCTCCTAGGATGGTTGCCTGAAGGCTAATGAGCCCATCCTGGCCATGGACACACTTTGTCTGACCCTTCAGTTAAGACCTGTCTGGGATGGGAGACTATACCGGAAGCATATGCCACCACCAGCATAGCTCCCAACCTCACAAGGGCATGCAAGATTTTTCCCCATGACAAGGGGGTGTCCATGAAAGAGAATATAAATATATAAAATATATAAATATTATATTGTAATGTTATAAATATAATAGAATCAATTTAAATATTATATAAATATTATAAAATATTTACATATTTTACCGATATATTTAACATTTACGTTTTAATTTCTCTATCTCACTGTAACCCAAACTAAACAGTACATTAAAAAATGAAAGGTGAAAGGTATCCTTCAGAGTAGCAAAGGTTGCCTAAGAGCCTCAGCACTAATCATTGTAGCACAGCAACATGAAATAAATGTGAGTTAGTGTAAGGGATAAAGAAGCCTACAGAGATACAACAAATCAGTAAACCAAATTAAAGCTGTTAAGTAGATATTGATGAGCTGATTTGTCCATTATTGTTGAAGGATTGTGTGTGAAGAATCACTGAATAAGTTGCTATATCTGAGAATGGGAAAAATGAAGCTTGTTATTTTTTATTGCCAGTGATACAAATTTAGCTGTTTACAACTGATACATTACACTGATTTTTTTCTTTATATTTTCCTTAGTGGCAAAGTCTGTGACTCAGACTGATTCATTTTAATGAATGGATTCTACATGACTACAAAGGACCTTATTTTTTTTTAGACTGATAGCCTGAGCATTATTTATTATACTTGTTTGTTCAGTGTGGCTTTGTTTTTCACATCACTTGAATCACCATTTACTTAGATTGCTGCTAATCTACTGCACCTAGCAGGTTGCAGGTCCATTTGAAACAATTACTCATCTATTTTTAGCCATGCTATTTTCCTCTGAATTCCATAAAAAAGAGAGATTGGGGTAGGGGCAGAGAAACAGAGATCATAATTTCAGGTCAGTTGTTTAGTCTGACTAAAGTTGGATCAAGATAGTAGTGACTGGACTATAAGTACTGATTCTCTTCTTGTTTACATTGACAAAACCAATAAAGACTGTGCAAAACTGGAACGAGAAAAGCCTCCAAATTTTAATTTCAAAAATTTCTGAGAATATCTCTAGAGAAGTTAAAGGACAGGGATGGACCTAAGGAGCAGTGGGAACCAGGCAAAACAACGCCCATAAGAAAGAGGAACTGGCAAAGATACCCAAATCATTCTGAGTGAGAAATTATTAATATAACATATGGCTGTACACTGTATGTACAGGTTTTGTGGTTTGAAGCTAACTACGCCAGGGACTCTTCAGTAATGTGGTGGGTCACCCCAAAGAGAACTATATGCACACCACAGCTGTGCAAGGAATGATATAGAAAGATCTCTCCAGTTTAAAATATCTGCATAATTCTGTGGTGGACATTAAACAGCACAATACAAACCATGAAAATTATGCAACTGGCAGGCTTTGGCTTGGAAGGTATTACTGAATTATTAGAAAAGGATACAAAGAAAAAGCAAATAAACCTGATCTCATGAGTAGATACCGTCTCAATGAGAAAAAGACAATGTAAAAGATGGCAGGGGGGTTGGAACTAGATGATCTTAAAGTCCTTTCCAACCCTAACTATTCTATGATTCTATGTATTTTATGCAGATCTTGAAAATGGATGCTTCTGAATTTAAATTCTCAAAAGCATGCTATAGAAGTTGCCTGTATGGACTTTACTGATGCTAGAGAAAAGGAAGGTGTACGGAAATGCACAATAGGTAGTGAATGCTTTCACAGTGCAACTAGCAACAGTAAAATTAGATTAATTAATTTCATCATCTATGAAGAGTCCAAGCATTATGTATTCTCATAACAACATAAACTGGCATAATTTGATATTTACATGCAAGTTTACTAATCAGCTTATCCATATTCTCGTTAATTCAAGACAAACGAGTTATGTCCAAAATTCTCATACTGTCAAAATGTAAGGAGACTTGCTTACAGTTAGAATTAATATTCTGTAAGAGCAACAGTATGTCTATGTGTTTTTGCATGTCCTGTTACAGAACAGAGTGAAACAGGCAAACCAAAGCTAGAATATAAAATTTCTGAGGAATTAAAAATCTAGTCAGAAATAACAGTAATTAGAAATAGATTTGAAAGCATAGAAGACTGCTCAGAGAGAAAGTCAATACCAAGTGGAGATGATCAGAGACATGGCAAAGGTGAGACAATCTCAATAACTCAGGGTATAAACAACTAGACATTCTTGATTTTAGGAAAATAATGAGGAGTAAACTTGCAAAAGAACAGTGTGCCATCCACAGCAAACCTTTTGTTCAAGAACAAACTTCTGAAGAAATCCAAAACCCCCTCTCAACACTCAGGATCCAAAAAGCAGGCACAGACAATTTTATTCAGGGAATTATTAAAAGGGGGAGAAATAAAACAAAATCTCTTTTACAAATTACTTTCTCTAACTTACAGCTTCAGAAAAATTCCTGAATTCATGATAGGATGAAGCCCTGCAGCTGTTTTTGAGAAAAGGGAAGAAAAGACAAATGTAATCATAGCAAAGTGTCCCATCTTGTTATACTCTAGAGAGCTTCAACTTTTCAATTTTTACAGACTTATGCCCTCCTCAGCTAGTTTAGGAGAATATCAGTTGGATTCCCCATAGAAAGCCCACCTGGGATCAAGTGTTTTCAGTTCCACAATTACCTGGTAGAAGATGCGAAGATATGTAAAGTGTATTTTCTTAATACTTAAAAAAAATAGCTTACAATAACAGATCGTATGATGGTCTACCAAGTTGAAGTGGCACAATTTTAAACCATACTAAAATTACCAGGAACATCTGAATACCAATATAGAGCTAAATCTCTTCCACTTCCCCTTCTGTAATTTTTGATTAAGCATAGTGTCTGTGCTTTTCTTTGTATATCCTCACACAGATATGGAAAACTATCAAGTATCAGCTTGTTGGGCTGTTTAAATGCTAAGAAGTCTTAATTTCTGATAATTTTGACAAGAGAAGAAAGCAAATAATGAATATAAATCCATTTTTACTTAGTTTGTACACAGAAGTTACTTTCTCTGAGGATTATTTCTGATCTACAGCCCCTGAGAAGATTATAAAAAGTATTCTGGTTTATGCTGGCAGAAAATGGGAAAATAATTAAAAGGGAAGAAATCACACCCAAAAAATCTTATGAAAATCAAATATGAAGAAGAATTGTGTTGTAAAAAAAAAATAAAATTATATGTGGACAAGAAAGGCATATTACAAATACAAGTGAGAGAATTTCAGTTGGACAGGTATGTACTTACAATACTAACAGATAAGGGAAAGACATTTTATACAAAACATGACCTAATAGTTCTGAATGTGAACTGGTGTAAACAATAGTGAAAATCATATTAAAACAAACTAAGAAAAGTTAGCCACAATATTTTCTGTTAAGATTTTCAACATGCAACTACTACAAAATGACAAACAGTCCTCTAGATAGCAAGGTTACACACTTTTTAAGATGTCACCATGGTCATTAAAAATAATAATAATTTCACTGAAAAATACTAAAAGTAAACTAAAAATAATATATTCCAGTGTCAAAAAACATAACCAAGGGAAAAAGATTTTTTAAGGTTCCTTCATTGTAAGTAACATTACTATTATTAGACAGATACTAGCAGCAGGTAGTCAAGGTAGTAACGTACATATACACATCTAAGAAATCGTTTCTGTGTCAAATGAACTACCAGTGACCCTAAAATAAAAAAATGCATAGAGTGAATGATTGCAGAATGGTAACAGCAGCCTTGGAAGAACAAAGCACAAGCACATGTTGAAACGAGAGAACTATTAACACAGATGGCCACTTACTGATCAATCTGAATGCAGCCTGGGAAGGCTCTGGGTTTAGAGGACAACAGAAGCAATGACCATGGCTTAACTGTGCTGATGAAGTCATTAGCAGGGTCTCAGAAAGGTGTGTCTCCTGAACAGCGGTGACAAAAAATGGGAATCTCCAGCTGAGTGGGACTTCATGGTTTGAAGAATGGTGAGGGAAATCAGGAACTTTCTCTTAAGTTCTTTGTCAGCAACTGTCCAGCTATCACATAACTTAATCATACCTGGAACTGTGTATCAGCCAAAGAAAACTGCCCTTAACTGATCATCTGTACAAGTCTGCAACAAACCCCACTGCTTCCATTTGGCTTCATACTTCAGAATCAGGAATCTAGAGCAGATGACTCTGTTAATCTGTAGCATACTACTACCTATGTAAGTGTTGTCTTATTATCATCAGAGGGAATGGCATTTTTATATTTGGTCTAAGGTCTTGCTGATAGTGCTCGACTTGTCTGGTCACACTTCTGAGGACTGGCTGTTAACTGTGGATGTCAGGCTGTAATTTTTCTTTCTAGTTGCCAGTTTTCAGTGCTCCAATAAACTGAAGGTATTGCAAGATTGAAAAGCCCAACCTGTTATTTCTCTGGAAATAAGAAATTACTATATAATACTGTTCGGTAAAAATTGTATTAAGATAATATAGGAGTAATTTCCAAGACTAATGTTGAAGTGTGTATTGTATTATAAGCTCAACTGTACCTTCTGCTTAAAACTCTCATTAAAAAGGTTACTTCTACTTCAGATATTGCCTCCATGAACCATGACAGCAAAATTTATTTTACCTCCATTTAAAGAGGTTTGGAAAAGCTATTTTTGATACAGAGGCCTCAAGAAAAAGTGCTGCTCATCTTGTTCAAAATGTCCTCTAAAACATTTCTAACCTGATCTATCTCAAAAGCAGCTCATCTTAGTAACTGAAAGTGAAGGTTATTTGAAAAATGTGATGACATTTACCATACAGGGCCATTCTTCAGAGGAAGGAAAGTTTGCAGGAGTTATTTACTAGTAAACCAGAAATGTCGGAATAAAGTATCAGACACCTATACAGCATAACAGCATTTGAACTGCTAAATTCAAAGCAAAATCCAATGTGTGCAGAGCAATACCTTAGCTCTCGCTGTCAGCTATGCCCAACCCTGCTGGCATTTTAGAAAGCTGACTACTGGGATTACATACACATTTTGCACAAGGACATGGTGATTCATTATGATCTCATTAAGAAAGGCACTCAGACCTTGCAGCAAAGTGTCCCCTAAACTGCCATTTATTGGAGCTAAAACTATAAATAAATAAATAAATAAAATAGACAATCCTATATGCCTTCACCTGCTGGAAACCCTGAGCTGGACAGCACTGAGCAGATGTCCAACCAGGGCTGTGCAGATCCCATCAATAGTAAGGCAAACTCATTTTGGTCTGAGTTCTTACAGGATTCGCTTAACAGAAAATCATACTAGTTGTCATTTCTATTGTCAAATAAAAAGCATTTCACATGACAACTTGTTGCTTCACTTTAAGATAAAGGCAAAGACACGCAGGTGGCATAATCACTGGTATGGGGTGGGAGCTGCCTGCAGACCTGTGGCCAAAGGACATGCACAACACAGCACTGGCCTCGGTGCCGTGCGTGCAGCACAGCACAGAGGAGGACAGCATCCACACAGACTCATTGCTATGGGGATCACTCAATCCACAGTAGACCTCCAGTCAAGATCACAGCAACACAAATTTTTCACTGAGAACGAAAACAGAAAGGAGAAACAACCTTTTTGAACATATGGTCTTTGTTGACTTGCACAAAGTTAGACAAGTGGTGTTTGAAATGTTCAAGTGTAGAAAGCCAGTTCCTTGAATTCTGTTTTACAAGAATATAGCAGAAATAGCACATTTTGCACTTACTTGAGCAACAGAGTTACTTGGTATTTAACTTGAGTAAAACTGTACATTCACATGTGTGTAAAAAGCTACAAAAATCTTTGTCCTGGAAAGCAAGCCATGGAGTGCTTGGATTACCATTTTTTACCATGTTACTTTACTCAAGTAGATTAATGCTTAGTTAATGGGATGTAATATCAACACAGATTGGCCAGATACCAGCAGAACATTCCTCTTTTCATTTATTTCACTACTATCTGATAATTAAGAAAAGCAAACAAACAAAACCAATAAAAGCCATTTTCTTGCAGCTTTGTACTTGACTGATGTAAAAAATGAAATTTCAGGCTTTTTAGTGGTAGGTTATCTGCTTGGGAAGTTGGGAGTTTGTGGTTCTGGGATGGTTTTCTCAATTCATTAAGTCACAAAATACTGAATAATTCTCTATACCCTGGCATGGCTCAAATCCATGACTTAAAATTGAAGACACTTCAGCTGTGCCACATAGACATGAAAAGTGTCTTCTTGGTTTTCTTGCTGACACATATTTGAAGTAGAAAGAATTTATACAGCTCTGCAGTTTATGAATGACTGCACTGTTTCCATGGATACTTCTCAATACAGACACAAGTAGTATCATTAAGGTTGAAACTCCCCAGCAATATCACAACTAGACAGTTTCATCCTCTGATGAGGATGACTAAATTTGAATAAGCTACTTGAAATGAAAAGGAAGTTTCCAGAATTAAAGTAGGCAAAAAAGGTTACCCTTCTCCCCACCTCCAAAAAACCACATTTTGCTTTAGCTGAAGGTCTGTGGCAATCTTTAAATCATGGTCCTAAACAAGAAAGGTGATTTGCTAAGGCAGCACTGTGCTATTGTGCCTCTGTGATATTCTTTTTTATCTACCTGATCAATGTACTTTGTACTATTTGGTATTAGCTACATAATTGCGTACACACTGAGCAGTGGACCTGAACGTTATTCCCTAGTCTGGAATAATTCTTTGCCATTATAAAATTTTCTTCATCACTTCTCTCTAAAGCCATTGGTGTTGGGAAGGAGAGCAGACAGCAGATCTTTTAAGAAAAACATGACACAATCTGCTGATCTATGACATGGCGAAGCAGTTTTGACTGATGACATTTAGGGCAGCCCTTCAAAGCTGTTGAGGGTATAAACATCTCAGACTTCCCGCCTTCCCAACAGAAGCTATGCACAAATGAGAAGGATGTCCCATGTGTATAAGTGTGTGTGGGAAGGGGGCTGATTTTGTCTTCGAGCTGCCAGTCCCGCACACCCACCCCACACTCCAAAAGTCACACAGTTCCTAATTCTTCCAGTGCCTACATTTTGCAGCCCACATTTTGCAGCCAGCCACAAGTACACAAAGCGTGTATTGTCATGATACCTGAATACTTTTGCTGTCAGGAGCAAGCTTTCATGGAGGAAAGAGGCTGGAACACAATGAAAAATTTGAACCGTACATTAATGCAACACTGAGCTAGCTTGAAAAATATGCATCATGTTGCAACTGAAGTGATAGGTGCTGAAGAGGATGCTTGATAAAATGCTAGATAATAGACTAATGAGCAACGTCTTATTATCTGGCAGTGAATTAGCAAGGATCCACATAAGGCCATCAGCCATACTGCACAATGAGGATGTGCATGCTGGATAATATTATTCATATAGCATTTGAATACATCTTAAATGAACTGAATGCCATAGTGCTGCTACAACTGAGAGCCTAAATATCTGTTGACTTTTGGCTAAATCAATTAGTAAGTCAATAAAAGCATAAAATTTTCATGGCAGAAAACAACATTTAGGAAATGAATGGTACAAAATATAACTTAACTGAGTAGAGATGCATAGGATAGGTGCAAGGAACCCATGGGTTCTTTGAGCTTGGTCTGATGGACTTTACTAAATGTTCTTTTGTTATTGGTATTGCAGAGCTTTGCTTTTGTTTACTATTACTGCCTGAATAAAGATGCCTACATATAAAACTCAGTCTTGAGTTGTAGTCCCTACGATTCCCAGGTATAATTATGAATTCGAAGAGACCAGATCTGTTCGGAATATTGCAACACATTTCAGAGGAAATTACTGAATACTTTTCAAAGGAAAGATGTACAGTGAAATGTATTTTTGTTTTTTAATTGGGATTTCATCTTTGGTTTTGCATCTTTTTGTTCTCTTCCTTATCAACTGAGCTTGATAAAGACTCCAAATCTCTCATTAGACTGACAAAAAAAGCAAACATTTCTCTTCACTGCTGACTTGACACATCAGTCTTGCATTCTGTTTCTTTCAAGTGTCTTTAAACTGAATGCAGACTGACTCCCTTTTTCCCTGAGCATGAGGTAATGCCAATCTTCAGGCAATCTTCAGCTCAGACATTCATCAAACTGGCTATCTATACTGACTTCCATAGCACCATATGGACCTACCTTAACCACATACATGGTCACACTGCATTGCTGGAAATAAGTATATAAACTTCATTCTCCAAGGGGTCAGTTAAAGGCATGAAACTAAAAAATCTGTTTGAACTGCACTCTTCTAGTAAGCACACAATTGATGTTCTGCCTGACCATAATTTTTAATCCCTACTGGTACATCAGCTCCCTACAACTAACAGAACTGTGTAACTTTCAATGACAAGACATAGTCAAAGACTATCCGTGCCCTGAGATAAATAAGATGTTGCTGACTCATATACAGCATTTGAGAGAGGCAAGTCTCTTTTCCTTGGGAAAGGTATCACTATAAAGAACCTAAGCGGAAAAAAAGCCCCAAAGAATACCATGCCGTTTAACTCTATTTTCCCCTTCTCAATAACAGATTAAAATCTTAATTATCTCTTTAAAGGCACTCCCAGTTCCACCTTCACAGTACATCCTGTAACCTCTAATGCAATTTTAAATACCTTTCTCTTCTAGGATTGTTTTTTGTTTGTATTTTTTTTCCTTTGCACTGTTATAGTTTATCACTTTTTGAGATCCTTTATATCCCAGGCTAAAGCCTGATCAAGTACCTATTGAACATCTCCCCCCTCCCACAAGCCTATTTAAAGCTGTTCTGCTCTCAGGTGTTTTCAATGCTACACAATTTATCAGTCATAAATTCAAAGACAAGCTATTCTAAAGCAAGTTAGCATGAAAAACAGGACTCGATACACAGCCAGAAGCTCTGAGAACATGTCCTTTTCTCTCACTCAGACTTCTGTCCATTTCTGGGAGAAAAGTAAAGCTTTGAAAAATCAAATTTGAGAAGAAGTCGTACAAGAAGCAGTTACAGATTAGTTTCACATAAAATGCCATTGGCAAGTATTTGCTTTGTTACTTTGTTATATACTTATGTCGCTGGTATCATGACTTAGCATCATGAGTTGTAGATGATTTCATTTGAGACTCCAGAGTGTTCAATTGCTTTTTACCCAAAGATGTTACATTTCTATATACTCCATCTCTTTGTGTGCATCTGTATATGAGAGCTGTTGAAAGTTTCTTTTGCTGAGATCTATGGAAAACTAGATCATCTTCTGCACCGCTGGTGGTTTTGTAACAGGCTTTAACAGACTGTCAATCAGAAGGCATAAGCCTTACAGTCAGATGACTGTAGAAAGCCAGGTTTACCTCTTCCTCCCTTTAATAAAGTGCAAACAGTATGTGATGTAACATAAAATCAAATCTCTCAGTAAACAAACCCGCAAAATAGAAATTGTTTTACCTCCTGAAATGGTAAAACTCAAAAGCCTCACAGGTGGTAGGATTATTCTGCTGCTTAACAATTATCTTCCAGACACTGCTAAGATCTTGTCTTCAGATCAGTCCCATGCAAAGAATCCCCCTTTCAAAAGAAATAACCTATATGCAGCTCTCAAACACACAGATTTCAAAATGCCAAAATGCTGAATAAGGACCATGGTTCTCATGGAATCCTCTATAGATTTGGATCCTGTGTAGATCTGAAGTACAATGTAGATTCAAGTGCCTTTTTGGAGTTTAATAAAAACTCACCCTGCACACTCAAGAAAGACTTCTAGGAAGCCTTTTAACAGCTTCATTTGGCTGTGATCACACTCTTCCCCATCAGGGTTCATGGAAAACAAAGCAAGGGACAATGTCAGCTCTCAGAAACTTGAAGGAACTGTAATTAATAGCAATAATGCTCCCATGATTTTAATAATTCAGAAAGGCTGGATTTACAGTGTTTACTCCAGCTTTGTTATAATCACAACATCTGTAAATAATAATTAGGCACTGAGTTTAGACCTGAATATTGCATCATATTTATTTGCAACTAAACTATGCAATTATATTCTAGTATATGTATTATATTCAAATTGTGTTCTAATTAAGAGGATCTTTACACACTTGATAAAGTGAAGAGGAATACAATCCTCTCCACTAAGACGCCAGTTGGTCTGTTAAAGGAGAGGTCTGAAAGCATCAAGCTTTCTCAACTATGGTCATTACAAACCCAGATTTCTTTCCTTTTTCCAAACTTCATCTTAGAGGTCAGACTTCTGCTTCAGCTAAATTGAATGTTTTTCCACTGCCATCAGCAGCATCATTTTTCCAGACATTATCAATGGGTCCAAGAAAATGTTCCATATAGTCTTATTCCTTTAGAATATGATGTTTCCAAGGTAACTGTACCCAGGAGATCTACTAATAGCAAAAAGTGGAAAATAATGTAACTTCTATTTTAAAATTACTTTTCTAAGGGGAAGAGGAATTGCATTCCCACAAACTTTTTCCTTTGTTACTCTGTCAGTATCTTTAACTAAATCAAAGAATTCAAAATTTAATGCTCAGGCTTTATATATAATCATGCTGGCAACAGACAGAGAGGATGTATTGGGATGTATTGTATTATAGAGCTAAGAGTTAGCTCAAAAGGAAGAAATTGGGTAAAACTTAGTTACATTTTATGGAAGGTCAAAATGTTTCAGATAAAATAAGATCCAGCAAAAACTTCTGTCCAACTGTCAAACCAAACCTGCATGAGCATTTTTTTTAAAAAGTTTAGTTTTTAATTTTTGTTATAAATGGTTTTAAAAGTCCTAGAGAATATTTCTGTGAAACACTGAAAACCAAGCTGGAAAATAAAACATTATTTAGAATTCTATCACTCAGCCTTATGAAAGTTCAAGTTAGACTGCCTCATGAGAGCTTAAGACCATCACGTTGGCCAATATTTCCATCAGGGTTAACTCTCCTGTGATAAGTAAAGGCACATACAAATAACTGCAAATGCAATTACTTATGCAAACATTTACTCAACTGCTTTAGGAAAACAAGGCTTTTTATGCATACAACGACACTGCCCATCTTATACTACAAGTCTTTAAATACAGCCTACTGCAAAGTCTTTGGTTTTGGCAAACTGACAAGTCAGATTACAGGGGTTTGGGAGATCCATGCTTATTAAGCACCTTAACTTAAAGGTTAAAAATGGTCATGTTTTTTAGGGAAATAATAACAGAGAATTAAAATATGTAAAACATACAAAATAAGAGGACTTTTAGTAGTTTTTATGCCAATGATTGACAAGGAAAAGGAAAGGGAAATAAAAGGGGAAAAGAGGGAAAAGGGAAAAAAGGAAAACGGATGCCTACCATCTGCAAAAGGAAAGCAGAAGAAATCCAACAGCTGTATCTTTAGAAGTGCACTAGAATAAAATTTCTGCACATATTATAATAAGGACAATGAGCAGTAAATGAACTTTGGCAGAAGGAAGAAAAAGATCTACTGATCATTTATTTAGTTGATTTGTCTGATTCTTTGATAGACAAATATGTAAGTATATTAAAACCATGATATTTTATTTGCTAGATATTCACACATTTGCTGTTCGAAATATCTGTCTGAAGCGGGTAACAGAATAAATTGGATTCAGATTTATGTTTCAGCCAGAAACATGAAAACATAGCCCTAGATCTATAGGAACTCCACATAATTATCAAGTAATAAGAAGACATATAAGATTGTTAAAACAAATATTTAACAGCTAAGAAGACACTGTGTTTTAGTTTTCCTCATTCCCTCTTCACTCTGATCCACTGATGTTTATTGTGTTTGCCTAAAATACAACTTTCCAACAGAGATCTTTATGGCAAGTGAATACGAGCCAAGAACCAAACAGTATCATGCGGTCTGCTGGTAAGCTATGGTTCACACTTCCTTGTAAGAGAAAAGGAAAACAAGCCACATTTTAGTGCCAGCCCTTGCCATGTATCTCCACCATAACATGACGCTCTGCTGAATCACGGCACTGCTGAATCAAGTGCAGTGTAGTAGGTCTGTTATTTAAATACAGAAACAAATTGCTGAGGCTAAGCCACTGTGCAAGCAGAACTAATTGTTTTCAACTGAAATATTACACTTAAAAGCCTAAACAGAAACTATAATCTAGCTAGACAGAAAATGATGCATTATAATGCATTTCCTACAAAGGGAGTTAAAACACACATTGGGTTTCACTCATAAAGATCCTTCCTGGTAGACTAGATTTTACGACTTTTGCCTTGACTTCCTGGAGTCTGACAAATATTGATGATCCAGGCCTTTCCAAGAATATAGATAAAAACATTGCAACAAAAGTTAAAGAAAATGATGCAGTATTGCATTTTTGAACCATGGAGATTTTCAGTGCAAAAACCCTAAGAAAACAAAACATCCAGTCAGACATGATACACTGAGGAGGAAACTACAATTATACATAAGCTAGAGGGCTAAATGTTTGCATCCCAGATTCTTACAAAAACATAGGTCACGCAAAAGCAACGTACAATGGCACTCCAAGGCAATCAGACATGCAGTCAGTAGGAGCATTGCAGTGTTAGCTGTTCTTTGCTGTGGTCTGTAGAGACAGTCATACGATTTACATTAACATCATAGGCTAGCAGGAGAATTAAACACTTCCTTAAATAACTTAAAAGGCACAAATAACAAAAGATGGTAAAAAAGGCATTAATTAGTTGTTAACCTGAGATTTTAGGCATAAAGCAAAAATAAATTTCAAGACAGAGGGCAGAACGGAAAAAGGAAGTGAGAGGGACAGGAAGGCAGGAAGTACTAACTAATTTGAGGTTTGAGGTAGAACATTAGACACCCAATCCACCAAACTGGGATGTTCATACATAGGCAGTGATGTGTGCCAAATACAGAATACAGACTAGTGTCTCAAAATTCCTCAGAGCATTTCTCACCAGTGATGCTGAGTCTCCATGATCAGGTTGCTCCACGATCAGGATGTCACCACTGCAGGAGCAGTCAACTCCACAGGTAACTAACCCACCATAAAAACTTCATTGCCACTTTCAAGTGTGCAGCCATTATCCTAATTCTCGGATGAGGAAAACTAGAGCTCTTGCTGTACACCTATAAGCCACACACTTGAGCAAGTTAAGCACACTTTGAAACCAGCTATTTTGTAAAACAGAAGGACTATGACATACAAATAATATTAATGTATAAAATAACTGATTCACTGTGTAACTGAACATGATCCTACAGTTCTGCAGAGTCTTCATTAAAACAGAAGACAAATAGCAATGCATTTCACTCTTCTTTAAGCACTTTAAAATCTAGTTCTTCCACACTATAAGGTTAATGGAAATCAGTTGGAAACATCACTTACTTTGACAAAAGTAGTACTTGTAAACTGGTCCTTAATCCAAAAACTAAACTCCAAAACTTTAGAAGAGTAACTCAGAAAGCATACAAACATATGCACATACAATAAAAAACAAAACCATATAATTCTACTTGCACTCAAAAACAGAAAAGAGCAAAGGTCCCCTGTAGAGATACTTGTCCAGAATAATCAAAATAGAGTTAATAGGGTCTTCAAGGGCCCATCTAGTTTGTCCAGTTGTTCCTTGTGTTTTGCAGATGTCTTCCATATGCTCTGAACTCTCCCCTTGTGTCTCCTCATTCTCTTTTATGTTTGGTTTGGTTTGTTTGTTTTTTTTCTTGGTTAAATCACTCCAGCTCTTTCACTCTCTGCACAAAGTCTGCCCACTGTTTATTCTCTCTTCTCTCCCTGCATGCTCTATGGTGTGCTGCCTCAGACTGAATGCTTCACTCTTACTGGTATCTCATCAAGCTGGGTAGAGAAGAAAACAACTTCCTACGTCACAGACATTCCCTTGGCTGTGCCTGTTGCTTATTACAATGGCATGGTGCTGCTGAATTACAGTCACAAAACTTACCAGTTGTTCGCCAAAAAGAACTTGTGTAGTTGATTGCTACACTTAACAGAAGATTGCACTTATCCATATTACATTAATTCATTATCATATTTTTTCTTATGATTTTCCAATAATATTTCAAATTCAAGTCCTGTCCTCTAATGTGTTTACACCCTTAACAAGCATATTCTTTATTCTGTTATTTATTTCTTTCTTAGGGACCTGAAAATGACCCTCGGAGAATGCAATGGATTTTTTTTTAACAGTATATCACCGATAAGATCCTTTTGAGTACAGTTAATCAATGAGTTTTACATTTACTTTCTAATAGTTTCATCTAGAATTTATTTCCCCCCACCTTATTTATGAAGTTGTCAAAAGAGACAGATATCTCTTACTACGTTCAAGATGAATGATTTCTATGGCTCTGTAACTCACAGCAAGGCCTGTTAATCTGCCAAAAGGAAATTGGTTAGTTTTGACAAATCCATGTTGATCGGTACTGATTTTTTTGCAACCTTCCAGGTGCTTGCAAATAGTCTTAGTATTTTAGAAACAGAGGTTGAGCAGTGCTCTGAGTTTAGCAGTAGCAGTCATTTTTCTTCTTCTTGGTAGGTGGTGCAGTGCTGTGGTTCTGACTTTCAGCCTGAGAACAGTGCTGATAACACCAATGTTTGTAGTTGCTGGTCAGAATGTTTAACCAAGGACTTTGTGAGTCTCATGCTCTGCCAGGGAGGAGGGTAAGCCGGGAGGAAGCAGAGACAGGACACCTGACCCAAACTAGCCAAAGGGGTGTTCCATACCACAGTATATCATGCCCAGTATATAAACTGGGGACAGTTACCTGAAAGGGCTAGATCACTGCTGGGGCGGGCTGGGTATCGGTCAACGATATCGGTGGTGAGCGGTTGTATTCTCTCCCCTTGTTATTTCCCTTATCATTATTATTATTGGTGGTAGCAGCAGTGGTTTGTGTTATACCTTAGTTACTGGACTGTTCTTATCTCAACCTGTGGGAGTTACATTCTTTCAATTCTCCTCCCCATCACTTCGGGAGCAGGTGGAGGAAGTGAGGGGAGTGAGCGAGCGGCTGCGTGGTTTTTCTGGGTTGCCAGCTGGGCTTAAACCATGACAAGCGGCTTGATCTAACATTTCTTACCTTGGCTCTCCCTTCTACTCCTGTATTTCCCAACTATATTTCAGTAATTCTACTTTATCAAGATGAAAATCCCCAAAGATCACAGCTGATGGTTCTGAGATGGCATTAGTCATTTCTTTCAGTTGATCATGCCCAATATATAACATGTCATAAGCCTTTCTATTGTGTGGGATTTGTCATGCCTCATACTTTGATAACAGTCAGTACCATAAAAAATAGAGATATTTTTGAAGTTATTCATATTTTTAAACTCTGAATCTAACTGTAACATTTCATAATGAATTTTTCATTTTGCAAAATGGAACAAAGTTGTGTCATTCTTTGAAAGAAATCCTTCTCTATTTAAAATTAATTAATCCCCTTACTGTCTTCATGTCTATGTAAAAAACAGGTACCCAGAGACACTAAGAATAAGGCACAGGAGGCTTAATTTTCTAATCTTCAGGTCAATTTCGGGTCACACAAGATATTTGAGATTTTTAATTTTTTTTTTTGTACAATGAAAAAACCTTACTGAAGTACTTTCTTCCTTTGCAGGGATAAAAGGCTGGTGTAAAAAGGATGTCAACAGGCCCCTGGGGTGAAGCACAGACAGAAAGGCAGAGCTACCCAAGCAGAGTAGTTGCACCTGATATGTGAAATATAATTCTGGAATTGACAGGGACTTTATAGCTCTTCCCACCTTCCTGAATCCCCAAGCAGAGGGAGACCAGCCCGTGCCCCTCCCACCACCATGACCATTACCACCACAACCTCTGATTCTTTGTTTTCCACAGTAATGAATCCTACATACACTGGAAGGAAGCAACTCCTGGCATGGCTGGATGCTTAATAAAGCACAATAATGAGGGGATGAACTATGAAGACCCTTGCACCAAGCCTAAATCTAGACTGTTGGCCCTTGAAGTTAAGGTTATGTGGCCTGAGACACATCAGTGACATTTACACAGATTTACTTAAGAGAAAAATACTAAGTCTAGAAAATTCATGAAAAAGGACAAAGCTGTTACTGTGCAGTAGTATCAGAAAATTGGTATACATGGAAAATTCAAAGGGCAAGCTTATAATTTAGGTTTCATTTTCAGTGAATACCAATTTGAAGTGGTCTGCAAAGTAATCACTGGGACCATGGGAATGATTATGCAAAACAACTACAACACCCATTTTTTCTCTTATATTTATTATATTTCTGGATGCACTCATTGTATGCAAATATGCAGTTCATGGTTTACTCAAAGACTTAGTTAAACCCTCTCTGTTTACTGTTCATTCTTGATATTTGATGCTTGTTGATTAAGCTGTGCAAGTGGCCTTTAAGCCACATGGATTTTCATCTCCAATTGGATGACTGAAACTTGTAAACAGAATCTTCTAACATAGAGTATTTTACTTTTTTTCTTAAGACAAAAAATAACTGGACCCAAATTTAGACTGCCCTTGGATTTTTTGCTATGGCTGCAATTCAAAACCAAACTGTAGCTCACCTGCATTAATACAAATAAGTAGAAAGCAGAGAAACCCCTGTTTTCTGTAATGCTTATTAGTTTGAAAAAAAGCCTGTGTCATTTACTGAGTTACTAGTCTGGCTCTAGTAGCACACTCCCAAGACACTTAAGAGATGAAGGAATATATATTTTGGCATTACATTTATACAGAATTCATGAATATAGTTTTAAATTTCAGAAAGCAAGTTTCAAAAGCAGAAGGATAAATAATCAAATAGAAAAGTACAGTCTGTGCTTCTTACATATCAGATTATACCTTGATTGCTATTAAGACTGAGTAGTTAATCCACAGGAGAACTTAACCCAACCAGAGACCTCATGTATTTCATTATTCTTTCAGAACTATACAGAAATATGGATGACACCTCCTGACTTTCTCATGCTTAAAATGGTTTATAAAACATGTTATCAAAATAGTGTTTTTAATAAAACCAGGAGGAAAAAACCTTTTCTACATCACCGTTACACCTACCTTCCCGTTATATCTTCTTTCAATACCATATAAACTAAGAGCCCTGTAATGTCAATGTTTCCATCTGTAGAGTGCGGGAAGTAATTTCAACTTTTACCCATGTGTTCAGATATTCAGCACCACTGAAGTTAAAATGATTTATTCCTGCTAATATTCTTGTTTAATACACTATTATATACATAACATAAAGTCAAACACCCATAACGTGACTGCTGAAGGGACTGGATTGAAGGCAGCAACCTTTCTATAAGTATCAGGAGTTATAGAAAAGACTGAGTGCAACAATAAAGTAGGAAAGGAAAAGAGAAAAAAAGATCAACAAGGGAGAGTGAACATTATTATTACTGCAAGATCTGGAGAGTATTGTAAGTTTTGGAAGATGCTTTTTAGGATCTGTTAAACCCTTTCAATAAAGTGAGAGGAGCTTACTTGTTAACCTGTTAGCTAAGCATGTTATTGTGGCGAAGTGTGAAGCAACAATAAATGAAATTTGTCTGAATTATTCTTTCAGACCCCTCTGAGGAACAAATAGCCACAGAGGTAATACAGAGTATTGTAAAGATGGTTTACAGCAGTATATTGCAGTTACAGATCATGCCACTGTCATTTAAAATGAAAGCCTTAAAAATCTATACTTTTAAATGCTACACTGCCTGTAAAATACACTAGTTGTCTCTTCTACAGACAGCATAGATAGTTCTCACTCTTATAATACATAGCTCTGGCCTCACACAGGTTAATTACAACTTCTGAAGGCAGACAGAAAACATTTCTTTTAAAATACTACAGTAATCTTTTCTCCTTGCCATAGAGCTAATCCATCAGCTGCAAAGCTGCTTTATTTTCTAAGGAACTCATTCAACCCATATTGAAGTCAAAGTCAGAATGGCAATGGGAACTAGCTTGGGGTCTTAATAACTTTTTGACCCTTGCCACCATCCCAGTTGATGGGCTTCAAGGATCCATTCTTAACACTAATTCTATTTTCCCCTCCTTCGAAAAAAGTAGGTAGGTAAAAGGGTTTTTTTTGACATGTTTGTCTAAAGCATAAGGACTATGGCTGACAGCTCAATTCCTCAAGCACAATGGCACATCTTAACTGCATGAACTAAGCCTGCTTTTGCATGACTTATTTTGAGCCAGGCTGAGGCTAAGGAGTGAACTTCTACAAGTACCAAGAGGTGACTCTAATCTTGCCAGCCTCAATCTTTCAGAGAAAGACATTCCTCTAGATCCTTGCTTCTGGGAACATGCACTTTCAGAAATGCATACACTAAAAAAACAACAGGCCTCTGTCAAAACAAAGAATTACTCCAAAAACGAAGGTGCCCACCTACCCCCGGCCATCTGGCTGAAGATGGGAGAGTAGAAATCAGCAGTGAACATTGAATTCATCACTTATTAAGCCTAAATTACATTTACCTTCTTGAAAGGTAGAGGTCAGGAAGTGGGAGGGAGAAGCAGAATATGCAGTTGAGGAACAGAGGGCAATGGGAAAACGGGCACAAGGGCTGTGTCTTGTTTGGGAGATATGGGGTAAGTAAATGGAGAGTGTGGGAGGAAAAAAGTGCAGAGCTGAGGAAGAGTGGGATGAGAGTGAAGGACACAGGCAGAAGAAAAAAAAACTATTTTTAGCATCAATTAGACCTGTACCTATAAGCCCAAGATGAGCCTTGCCCAACTACCCTGTGTCTCCTTACATAATGTCCTGATTTGGAACCAGGAGCTATAGGGAGTAAGTCCAATAACTGTACATGGACTTTGCTTCAAGAAGTGAAAAGTACACAATTCCACCTTAAAAATGTCACCCCAGTGCAGTGCTGAATTTGGAAGTTCCTTAATTAAATGTTTTCTTTTCTTGATAAGTGGTTAGTAAGTTCAAGAACCTTGAATGACAAAAAACTAACAGTAAATAAATATACGGTGCATCAGAAAGCTATTTCTAGAACTCCAACACTGAGAGGTTGTGCAGTGGCATTGCAGGATTCTTTAGGTAAGCAGTGTAAGTTTGGAATAGGGTGGCTACAAAAGTCCTTGTAAGGCAGCTGATCTTCCGCATGGATTTGGTGATTTACATTAAAGAAAAAGATGACACTGTGTGTACAGCATGCAGACTATTGCTAAACTGCAACAACACAGAAGTTGATAAAGTAACTGAAAAGAGCTGAAAAGAAGAAATCATAATTGAACTTCAAGTAACAACTTCAAAGATAAAAAACATACAAGATCACAAATTCCCTTAACTGTTTACATAAGTGATATCATAACCATATGCTAAGTCAATCTGCAAGTATGTATTTATCTCAATGAACAGTCTGGAAAGCTTGCACAGCACGTAAAATATCTATCAGACTTAAGGAGTCTGCCCCTTCTTTACATATCAAACCACGGGAAAGGTGAAAATGTCTAGGACCTCATAAGAAAAAATGAAAATGAAAAGAATCAGGGATTATGAAATGAAATACAGTATTTTTTTCAGAAGTTCTTTGAGAGTGACTCAAAACATACCAAATACCAACCAGTACATATGAAATAGTCCTCAGACTAGAAATTCAGACAGCTTGTGGAGAACAAGAAAGCAAAGGTAAAAATCCCTAACAATACAGAAACAACTATAATGTCCTTTCCTCTTTCCCATTAAATTGCTGTGATAAATATATATTCTGTAGAGCTGTTTCTTTCTTTTGAAAGATGCTTCCTTTTCATTCACAAAAATGCCACTTCCACAAAAAGGTGAGAGTCATTTGCTTCTTGAATTGAAGGACATTTCTACAATCATGGAACATACCTTAATATCACTTACCTGTTTTCTTCCTCTAAAATATGTGCTAAACTGTTGTATATACTAAATGTGTAACCACAAAACAGTTAAAAGGCTAATTCATACCCAGTTGTATCAGCTTGACACAATGTGATTCTCTTATCACTTGTTTCTGCAAACAAAGATAAAGTAGAACTATTCCTTTTTGTCTCAGTTAAGAAGAGGTTTCTGGGAGGGAATGAAAAGACTTTTGAGTGGAAGAATAGTGAGGGTTTGCTTATTTTTTTAACTAGCATTAAATAAATTATCTTCACTGAGATCTATTCAAAGATAAAAAGAACTCCTTCACAAATTGCTAGCACTTCCCTCTCAAGTGTCATTTCCACACACAAACCAAAATATTCCATGCAAACCAGTAGGAAATATCACAGAATTTGAAACATTTCCTCTCATGACAAGCTGGATGACCCCAACAGTGAGACTTATGAGCTTAATTTAATAATGCAATGCATTTTGGTACTTGTCCAAAGAATATCCAGATTTATGGAAAAAGACACTGGACTTCTATTGAGTGGAAGGAAATACCACAAGCAAACACATTCAGACACTAAACCAGAATATATGCAGACTGTATACGAAGAGCAGCACAACTAAAGTCTGTGTGTCAGTAAATACAGACAGGCTCTTGTTCCAAAAACTTCTAAGTATTTATGTACAACATTCACTAGTGTGGCCATGTCAGGAAAGGTTTGGGGCTTTTTTAATGCTTTCAGATGGGGAGAATATACACGCACTGCAAAATGTACTAATTCCCATTCTAATTTCTAAATTTTGCATATAAATAACTCCCGTGTGGCTTTAACAAAAGAACCAAACTCCCAACCTCTTCAAATAGAAGAAAGGATACATTTTTATATCAGCATAAAGGATTTTGAACAAATACAGCTTATTATAACTGATCTGTTAGATTTGGAATATGATGCATTGATCAAGTATATACAAAATTCAGGCCTGCTCAGATCAAATATTTCCCTCTGGTCTACCTCTGAAAGAAAGATGAGGACGGATTTGGCAAAGTATGAACCTTTTGAAATCTTCACCCACTTTCAGGAATGAGATTCAATGCAGTTTTGAAGAGGTGAAAAGTGCTCCTTACTGTTCATTTCCTGCTGATCCAAAAACTGCCAAAACACCAGGAAGTGGCTGTTTTCAAAGTATGTCCATGTTTCCAGACTTGAAAGAAAAAAAAACCAACAAGAAAACCAAACCCACAGAAATTCTCATTTAGTAAACTTTTCTCAAGAAGACTGTGCCAGACCTGTCCTGGAAATACACAACTTTCATGCAGCTCAGGTACATATCCAAACTCCTCAGTATTTATCTCAACTCATAAAGCCCAAATACTGCACCGATCTGTGCCTTCTTCTCCACTTCTGATCAGTGTCATTGATGTCACCCAGCAAGTCAAACTATCACAGGTTTCATTTCAACACCAGCTACATGGAACTGGCCGGAGCTGCTACAAACTGTGAATAAAGAAAGTAAAGGTAAATATGAACAAGTCCACGTGTGAAACAGTAGTTGTAAAAGCAGAGGAGATCAGAGCCAACAAGAATATTTTAAAATGCAGCACTGAGTTGTTCAGTGCAATAATCTCAAAGTGCGTTATTAAGAAGAACGAATATTTCTATATAGCTTCTCTTGCAGACAATTGCTAGTATTCTCAATTTCTAACTAGAACTAGAATAGTAATAAGGCAGATCCAAAGCCTACCAAAGTTAGTAAAGCTCTCTGTCAAGATACATCTATGACTCCAGGCTGAGGAAAAGAAGCTGTCTCTCTATCATGAATATAATTTTTATGCCTACAACAGAGAAACACAAGGCCTTACATTAGAGAAAAGAGTGTCTGTGCAACAGATGGTGGTGATGTCATGAGGCATCACTTCTGCTAGTAACAGTTACATGAAGACCTAACAGACTGCCTATTTTTTAACATAAAAGTCTGAAATGCAGAAAAAAAACAAAAATTAGATCTTTATGTGATTGTTTTTCCATCTAATCCTAGATACAGTCAATTTAAGCAGAAAAATTATGAAAACTGCAATTCAAGCTACCTGGTCTAATAATAGCTGCTCTATTAAATCCTAGGTCATACACTCTCATCATTAAACCACAAAGGTTTATCCCTGAAATTGCTTCAGAGAAATCATTCAGAGAGCTATCTGATGTAACACAGTGAGTTCAAATTATGTTCTTAAACACTGGTATGACTTGGGGACCTTACCAGAGACCTATATATGTAATCTGAAATGCATGGCATGAAAAGAAATAACCCACAGAGTGTAATTACAGAATAAAAACACAATTATCAGTAGCAGTGAGCTCCTGTCTGTCACACTTGTCTACGATTCCTGCAGGAGAGAGAATATTTGCTCGGGTTCCTGTATTTATTTGCCTGTCGTGCTTGTTTTGATATCCACCTGACAATCTGTACAGAATGAGTAGCACAGGCAAATGGTGAGGAGTGTCAGTGCCGAGATGAGATGAGGGTTGACTGCATTATCATTTTAAATAGTCTGCCTGTCGAGTGCTGTGATCTCATACCTCCCTTACCTGTCACACTTCATTAACCAGCTCTCACCACAGCCCTGTGCTGCTGAGAGCCCTGCTCAGCCCTTTGCTGTGGATGACAGCTGCGGTTACCTCGTTCTACTGCAGCAGATTCCCCATTTTCCTTCCCTCCCTACACCCTACACCAAGGGTACTTGTGCCATGTGTGTGCAAAGGTATGCATACAAGCTGCACTACACTGCACAACCGAACATGCCTTGGCTGTGGAAGATTGTTTGCTCTTTTCAGCCTATTAAGCAAGAAAGTGCCGAGTGCTTTGAGGACAGCTCCTAGGCTAGGGCGCAGGACAGAAATACAGAAATACTTAGTTCCTTGCTGTGCCTTTGATGACGCCTTTGAGGCAAGAGAGACGGGTCACAGTACATCTAGCCTGCAGTTCACATCAGGGTTTGTTTACACAGCAGGCTTGCAGTAGCAAAACACTGCCTGCAAAGGAGTTCTCTCTCTCTTTATAATTTATATAATGATAGAAAAATTAAACAGTATCATCAAACAGTTAATAGACTGACAGTAGTATAACAACTCCTTTCTTTCTATTTTAACATTGAGCAGCTGGACTAGCTTCTCTAGAACACAAGCAATTCTCTGACATGAGAACAAAGGTACATTTTTTAATGGTGTCACTTGGGAAAACAGAAAAGTTTCATTTCTAGATGAACATTCACAAATTCTTCATCTGACTCCTTGCATAAGATAAGCCTGATCCTACAGTATACTGAGCAAATATTAAGTTATCCTGGTCTTGTGTGTCATAATCTTAATCTCTTGAACTATTAATGCTCAGTGACTACAAATCAGCTGGTCGTTTGGGAAATAGTGGGCAGGAGAAGTGAGGTGGTGATTTCTGAGTCACTCTCTCTCCCTGAACATAAAGTCAATAATTACATATAAATCCAGTGGTTATATGTGGCCTTGCAACGCACTTGTTTGCAATCCATTTCACTGCAAAGTACAAAGTATTACAGTGTAAAATTATCCTTTTCTGAAATTATTTAAGCTGGGTTTTTTACCCAGCAGTGGAGAATAGAGGTTGAAGGTTTTCCTCCATTCCCCCTCCCCAAACAATACATAGACACTAAAAGTGGTAACTGGAATAACTAGTAACATTTGGAACAGCTAACTACAGCTTCAGTCCTGTAGCAGAAACTGTTTACATCTCTGTGAAAATCCCCATTTGTCATTTTTTTACAGTATCCCTACATAACAATGCAGTTATACCACAGAGTATAAACAAACACATCTGAGGAAAATGAATTAGAAATTGAAACTTTTTTTTTTTAATGTCAGGAAAGAATTAACTATTTTAATTTGGACAATCTCCAGTACTTCAATAATACAGTTAAAATGGAAGCAACATATAATTGCCTGCAGTAAATCAAAAATATGGGCCAAGATGGAAGGACAAAAACACCTACCATTTTCTTTGAAATCTTTTGTTTGTTAGTTACAAACTGAAAGTTTAAAAATTCAATGTATAAGCATTTCAGAAATCTGACCAACTCTAAAACTGCAAGCCAGACCAATGTAACAGCAGCCAGATTGCTTTCAACTATGGTCACAATCACAACAACTCATATATTGGGTAACTATGGAATACATAATCACTAAAGAAAGTTTCCTCAATTTTCTCTCAGTTATTAACTGGGTTTTGTTCTGAAATACAAAAATCTTTATATCAGTAAAAAACTTGTACAGAATGTTATGTACTGAGTAAAGGTGTATTTACATCTAATAGTTTAGGCTTTGTAATATTTTTTGTTTACTTACATGATTTTTCTTGTATGAAGAAAATGTAAGTCAATGAGTTCCTAAAGAATCAGGGAAATAAGTAAGATACATGGTTTAATAAACCGCAATTTAGAATGAGATCTTGGTTTTCCTTGAAAAGAAACACTTAGGTAGAGTGCCTGACACAAGTTCAGGTGGTGGAGGTAGAGCTCTTTATCTGTGATCTTCCCTTCCCTTGCTCAACCGAGTTTCTGGAGGCTGCAAGGCTATTACAGTAAAGGAACTGACTTAAAGGACACATATCCCCTTCTTCATTTGCCTGCTTTTGACACTATTTCCCAGGCCCCTACACAAGGATAAGGCTTTGGGGAAAATATCAATATCAGAATGTGATTTCTCTACAGTTATTAGTTTATCTTTTCTGAAAGGTAACCAGCATCACAAAAATCAGGGATTCCTAAATTTATGAGGAACCTGTACTTGCTCTGTTTGGCCAGCTTTGTAACTTCTTCCTGCTAATAATCAGTAGAAAAAGCAATATTGGGAAAATCCTTTTAATAAGCAGTTAACATTTATTTGCACTTCACTAATAAGAAGCTAAAAAGTACCCACAGCACTAGAACATTACTTAAATATGAGTCAAACCTGTGAATAGAGCATGGTACACAACATGCTACAAAATATTGTAAAACAAAGCAGCATGTATACTTTAATGATAACCCAGCCAGACCTTACATAGTCTCATTTCCACACTTATGGTCTTCATTAAATCATTTGCTGCAGCTGTATATGTTTATGCAGCAGCACAGTCTTCCACAGGGAGTTGATTTAAGTAGGAGGAAAAGTGTACCATAATGAAAAGATACAGGTGCTTCATTCAGGCTCATAGAGTTGATATAAGATTCAGAGATACTGCTTGATACAGTGCCATGAATATCCACTGTAATGGCTCTGCATAATGATGGTCCCTTTGATAAATATGAGATGCCCTGTAACATTTACACCATAAAGAATATTTTAGCCCTTGACTTTCTATAGTTTATGATTGCCATCCTTTAAGATCAAATAACAGTTACTGGCTGAGCAGATTAAGGTTTAAGCTTTTTTTTTTTTCCAGTATGAATGATAAAAGGCTCACTATTTTCTTATACAGTGAAATGTTAAAATGCTGGTAAAAGCATAAATTGTATTAAAATGGAACATTCTGTGAATAACTTAACAGCATCACAAAAAGGCAAGAAAATAATGCATTCATTTTCTCATTCACTTATAAAATCTATAAACTACAGACCCCTTCAGGGAGCATTAGATATCATTTACAGTATGAAAAGGAATGGCTTTCAGATAAGGAAATTAATCAGCATGAGTTCTGTGAACTACAGATAATAGTTACTGAATGGTTTTTAGGCCCCAAAATCAATAATCTGCAGCCACACTCCCTTTGTGACCTCTCCAGACATTGTAAGACATAGCAGGGCTCTCTTTAATTAGAATTTAGGTCATTGGAAAAAGGTGACACTCCAAAGAGCTGTTTGAAAAGTTTGAACTTACACTTCACTACCAAATTTGAATCAATTCTAATTAACATAAATTTTAGAACCCCTATCCCCCATGAAAACAAAAGAACAACCTCTGCAAGCTTCCAGTGTTTGCATCTATTCAATCAAATGCATATTCTTATCACCATTAGCACTAGCAACAGGGTACCAATATTACAGGTCAGCTTTCAGGTGCTACCAGAATAGCCAGCTGCATGCAGACTTTCCTTGCCCATCTAAGCTGAGGCCAGGGATCCCACAGCCAGCAGGATCTCTGAGTGAACTGACTGCAGAGATCCGTACCATGTCCTCAGCATCAGGTCATGCATGTCACAGAGCTGACACTGGACCCTTCAACTTCTAGGTCTCAAGCCCAGAAGGGGAAAGCAGGATACCAGACCTTCTGCCATCTTTGTTTCAGAGCCAGACCCAAAAAGTTTCTACTCTGAGATCGCATTTTCTAGCATCTCTGGCTACAGGACTAACACAAAGGAAGCTCTTGAATTCTACCATCTCAATATTGAACCAATAACTCAGGCTGTGGGCTCATGCACTCAATTCAGAGTGATCTTACTCATTTTTATTCTCTAAATTATTTGCTTTTCATGCAGATGTGCTGTCCTGTCACTACAGTGGCTTAAAGTTATTTATTATCCTTAGAACTAGAATTATAAAATACAGTCATTTAGCCTAAGGAATAAAATCCATAACACTTTAAGCAAAAAACAGATCCATTCCCCTCATTTTGAGTTTCTTTCACATATTATGTTCTACACTGGGACTTGGCAGGATGAGATATGTGCTGCTGGAGATGCTGTCTTTCAGATAATGAGACATAAGGCCAAAAGTGTCACTTACGTCACTAAAATACCTCATAGCATTGCTTCAGATGCTTTTCCAGGACATAACAAGATATAATAAAGAATTATACCATGCAGAAAAAGAAAAAACAAATAGTCCTTAAACTGTAAAAGCATTTCTAGTAGCCTGTAGTAGGGAAAACAAAAAGATTGTATAATCACTAACTTGAACAACCCAAAGGAAAAATAAAGCTCTGAAATGAAAGTCAGGAAAAGAACTTCCATTTTCAGAGGTTTCCCACAGCAAAAACACTGAACAGAATTAGTGTAACTTTTCAGTAATTCTCAAAGGGAAGGCAATCTCTCTTGGGTTAGCCAAATGGATCCCTTGGTATGCTCTGATTTAAAAACTAATGAAAGATTCAGAATGAGTACTAGAGATAGGTTTGATGAAGTTAGGTGTTGAGGTAACTTGTTAAGGGTCCCAAGCAGATGAAATATTAATTGGTAAAACACTTTCTAAAATGATCATAGATTAAAGAGGTGCCAACAAAAAAGTACAGTGACAGAGAAAGACAGAGAGAGACTGCTGCACATCATTTCTGTCCCTTACAGATCTGAATCTACTTTAGAAGCTTTACTGATATGGGACAGCTTTGCCCGCAACTGCCAGAAAGTTATCATCACCCCACAACATTGGGAATTAAGAGCTCCAACTGCACAATCTTTCTCAACCCTAACTATATAGTCTCCCATCACAGAATTTGCCTAGCACGACTGCCCATAGGTACTGGAGTCTTGTGGACAGAGAAGGTCTCTTTTCTCTACTTAATGAGCCCCTAGCCTGTGGCGATACCAGGCTGTCATTCCAAACAGCAGAGAGATCACCTGGCAGTGCAATAGAGGCAAAAATAAGCAGTAACACAACAGGATTTTCACAAAAGGACAGTAGCCTATACAGAAAAGGCATTGAGAAGACTGTATGCCCTCTGATGTAAAAAAACCACACATGCTCCTACTCTCTGTGGCTTTTTTACATTTGTTATAACTGCAGATTATGACAATGCATTAATATTGATTCTATTGTTTATTCACATTGCCTTCTAATAGGAGCAATCCTCCTCTTCAGTCAAAAAAAAAAAAAAGTGTACCAAGCCCTTGAATCTGTAAGAGCACAGTCTTAACAATGGTTAATCACACAAACAAGTTAAGCATTACATGCCCAAATTAATACAAAATGATGAACACAAATATTTCTAAGTATTCCTTTAGATGCACTGAGAGCCTGACAGGTTCCTCTGAGCAATTTGTGCTGCTGCTAGAAATGCCTTCTTGACAAGACTATAAAAAACACAATCATGTAAGTACATATTACAGTGACTACCTCCATAAAAACATCAGTTGCTGTAAACCAGTAAGACTTCACTGAGTTCCTACAAGGTTACTTTAAAATACAGCATCTGAAGTAACAGACCTGTGAGATTCCTGTTACATTTATGATAGCAAATCCTGATAGATATTTGGGGGTTTTGTGATAGATTATGCAAGCTAAGGGAAACAATTATGAAATCTTTAGATAGAAGATTTGAACCTCTACAGATTTAACACAGGAAAGACACGTTGCAGCATTCTCTCCATTTTCTAGAACATCCACACTTGAAAATGGTAATTCACAGAATGCTTGCTGTGCTTCTACGTCAGACAGGCAGCTAACAGAGCAGAGATGAGCTTCTTCAGAAAAAGACTTACATTTAAATTCCCAGATACACATGAGAAAACTTAGAACATTTTGCCCATGTGGAAAAAAGATTATTGTTCCTAATGGCTACTGTTTTCCTGTGAAACCACAATGTCCCTTGCTGTCCCAAGAACTGCACACTCACAAGGAGTAAAAGTCGTTTCATATAGAATAATCCTCTGTCAGAAGGCCATGTCTAGGAAAGTAGATTTCCTGATGGCTTGATTGATTAGCATATGCTAAAAGCAACTGCACAGTAAGATCAAGCATAATATTGACAACCTCACCTACACAGAAAGTACAGACATACATGCACGGTCTGTAAATGTATTCAGAAAGGCTTCTGAAAACATATACTCCCAAAATCATTGTGGAAAGCCTACAGGCTTTATGTATTTGGTTTAGAATTGCAGCTATTTCTCAGATCATTAGGAAGGGCTCCAGCTAGCAAGTCCTGGGCCCATATCTTCAAATCACCAGGGAATTTATTTTTCAAACCACACCAAGGCAGTTCCTCAGCTCTTATAAATAATTACAGTGCATTTAAAATCATGCATGCATGACAGTCTGGACACATGCAGCGTATCCATTGCACTACAGAGATGCCATAATTACCACAGATATAGTGCATGCTTCCCTGTTTTAACAGGCCTTATTTGAATGTATTATAATGTTTTTACTTAGATGTCCTATCTAGGATTTCAGCAGCTCAACAGTTATCTGTTGTATTAGGATGCTTCTTACCTTGCTATTCACAGTTAGTGAACTAATATCTGAGAGTACACCCTTTTAACTTGGCTATTAATTCTGGTCATTTTTACAGTGAAGAATCCTTATCCACAAAAAAGGGCAAGGCACCTGAAATGTCTGGTTGATACGAGTGGTGGAGACATTAGGAGATAATGCTAATTAAATAAACTGGGGTCATGAAGATTCAGATTATGCACAGATGCACTGGCATTATCTTTGGCGTATCTAAGCCTCCTCTATCCATGGTGTTCATTGAAGATGTGCTGCAGCTGGTGCACATGGAACTGGAAATCATATGTGTGTCACTGACACTTGCTTAGAGACTTAACTATCTTAGCTCTCAAAATGCAAACACTGATGATGTGGGAAATGAGACGACTGAACATAAAATTAGCATCGCAATGACAAAGAAACACGTCAAAAATATTTCAGAAGTCACTGAAGTTGCTAATTTGTGTTAACATATCTCCTTTCGCTATTCTACTGGAACAAATGCAGGATTAATATTTGTAAGTTCACATTTGATTGGGAAAGGAGAAGTATGAACTGTCAGCTTAGTATCTATGTGTCTTAGCTGATAGATCTGAGTGAAATATGTATATGACAAAGTTGTCATTTCCTTGAACCTCATGAAAGTGCATTTTGTTCATGTACAATACACCCTTGCTATTTATGATCTTTGCAGATAGTTATTTCTTGCTGTTTCACTCACTCTTCCTCCACCATCACTGCTACGTATTTCTGAAAACATATACAGTGTCCAGTTAATAGGTTTGGTTTTCTAGTGAAGATAAGCAACTCTACCAAAAGTTCAATAGAATGTAGGAAATTCAAAGCAAACCCTTTCTACACTGTTACCTAATGACAAAGTTCAGGCACAACCTTTTCTGCTCATCAGTCTTCATTGTTTAGAAGCTCCATCAGTCACCTAGGACTACATATGAAATGAAAGTAAGACACAATCAATCCAAGGGAAGAAATGGGAAACGGAACACTTTTCTGAAGCTTACTCCATCACCAATCTCAACAGAACTGTCAAATCTGACAAAACTGGGGGAGCCATTTTATTGCAGGAACAGGCAGCACACAGCAGATGGCAAGGTATAAGAGTGTCTTCTGGTGAGAGACAGTGTCTGAGTATGGACAGATTCTGTGACTGAATGTGTTGTGAGGAACAGCCGGCTTGAGCAGTCAGCATGAAGGAAGTGTGCTGTTTTGCTTGCTGAAAGGGTCTAATAGCCTTTTTTAATTATCTTTTTCCTTTTTTTTTTTTTTTTTTGGTATGTATCTCAACCAAATCAAAGATCTGAAGTGTTATATGGGACAAGCAGGAATAGTCTGAACAGCTGATCCATCATGGAAAACTCCAGGTCTGTAAATCATTTAACTGCTACTGAAAAATAATTAGGCTTCCCAGGCCTGTTCCTTAGGTGACAAAACATACTTAGAAGCAGCAGTGAAGCTGTAATTATTTGACACAAGTGAACACAAGGATTTTTTTCACCTGGGGAACAAATAACTCTTTTTTGATATCAGTTAATAGCACAGAGCCCCCAACAATAAGGAAAGATTACATCAACAGGCAAAGAGTACATCATATTCACCACCAAGTGCCATTAATCTTTTAAATCTTAAAAATGTAGAAAGGTCAGTATTTTTGTTTAAAATGTTTTTGCTATATAAATAGCAAGTTCCCTCCAGGCCACACCTTCCCTTTGAGTGAATAGCCAGAGAGATTATGGCCTGTGCTTTACACCAGGGCTTCATTTTAATCAGATGGTCACCATCTTCCAAAGACATCAGATTTTGCAAATTATGATTACACTTGTATCTACATCACTGCAGTGAAAGAATCCTCTTCCCATACTATGCAGTCACCAGGCCTTCACGAATGGAATTGATGATGGATTCACAAAAATACATAGTCGGTGTCCTCACAACCCTCATCAAGCTGGGCCAGAGCTTGCTAGCTATTCTGTGTGTAACCAGAACTTAGCTGAAACCTCCAGCAGCAAGAAATTTATTTTCAATGGAAGGATGGACACTAAGCATAACTCATGAACTGTAAACCTACAGTTCATTACAGTCTTTACTTAACCTGTTCTTTCAAAACATCATCTGTGAAAATGCTCAAAAGTTGAAGGACCAACTGCAGACTTAAATGCTTTGTCAAGACACACATGTACAGTCGGAAGTGAAACTGTTCATCGGGGTGGCAACAATTTTGTCATATGTCTCCATTCTCTCATATATAAAATATACCTCAATTTATATAAAATCTGAGTAATCAGTTTAACTGAACATATTTTTCCTATCTTTGGTTTACATTCTGTAATTAAATGTTTTGCCATTCTAGCAAATATGTTGCTATTATTAAGTTCAAAATTGACAGAATTTCTCTCCACAGTCCTGGTTTGTCAGAATTCCTAGTGATTTAAGAGGAATTCTGACTAAACATAGATTAAAGATCATGTATAAACTTACAGAAATTTGTTCAGTTACCATTTCTTGCAGCATTTATGAAGCGTTTTGTCAAATAATATACTTTCTGATTCTTAATTAAATGGTTTGCTAACTTTTTTCAGCTTTAAACATTTTCAACTAAAAGAATATAAATGTATAAATATTTTTGTGTGCGTGACACACAAATATATTTTATGTGAAATTCAGGCAAAAAATTACAGCTCTCTTGATAAACATACTTTGCATGTGCCTCTGCCTCTCAAAATGTTATATACTGAAAAAAACCCAAAAGTGACACCAAATGGCTTCCTAGTATGAGAAAATATATCCTCAGAGCAACAGAACTGATTATTCCTATTTTGCATCAGGAAATACACATATACTTGGAATTACCAACGCTATTTCAAAATGACAGAGTCAAGTATCTGTATCAGAATAGTCCAACTGGTGCATACCATCACAGGTCTCACCATTTTTCTCTACCCTTACTTTTTTTTCTTTAAGAGTCTAGTACTAATGGAGGAAGCCAGAGCCCATCCAATTTTTCACACATCCTTCACATTATTCAAGTAGATTTTCTTCTCCCACAGTTTCTTTGTTAGTTTTTTTTTTAGCTATGCTATTAACAGTGCAACAGATTAATTTGCTCATTTTTACTGTCTTTCATAAGGCGGGTCCTGTAGAGGTCAAAAGTCCATTTAAAGTTTCAAATATCCTTTCATTGTTCAGTGCAAGCCATGGTTTTAGCCTTAGCTCCTAGCAATCAGGAGTTTCAAATGGCCTGAAGATGCATGTTTCAGCTTTTGTATCCAGGTCATATTACCAAAACTACCAGCAGTGGAGAGAGGAATCATCTCTCTCACCAACGCTGGCATTCTGCATGCAGACAAGGGCAAAGCCAGATCTATACCCATAACCGGAAAGCAGCTGAATGGATCTGTCAAGCACTGTCCCCTCTTAGCCCTCTGCTAATTTACTGCTAATTCACAGAAGAGGATCTATTCAATTATATCCTACTTTATCAAAGACAGAAAAATTCTTCTGAATATAGAAAGAATTCATTACAACATGTCACTTATTATAGAGAGTTTTTTCCTTTTTTGTAAAAGACATGAAAATGAAACAAAAATGCTATTTTTCTTCACAATGCTTTGTAAGTAAGAATGAATTGCAAATGTGATATAATTTAATATATTGTCACAAATTGCACTTTAAATATTTTAACATTGAATAATCACTGCTGATGTCATGATTACATACATTTCTCATCCACAAAATTTATACATTTATTCATTTTATTTACCTTCTGGTTTGAAATTATTAATTCAAGTAAAAACCAAATATTGGACACTGGAACAATGTTTCCAAAAAGCATAAGTGATTCAGAAGCCAATGACCTATTTTCAGAGTTTAAAACCAGAACTTCAGAGAGATGCTTCCCTTCCTACTTCAAGTATCTTTGCAAAATGGGCATAAAGATAAGGGAAACAATATTCCCTTCACAAAATGCTTGTAAATCCATATTAGAATGAAGAGTACCACTCCATTTAACAAAATTCAAATTTTAGGGGGTACAAGCAGATGTTCAGGTAATCACATGCAATAAACATGTAATAAACATGCAAACATAAAAGGAATGTAGACAATCATAGCAAGAGAAATCACAGCCATTATGCATACTGCTGTATAAACATGGCACCATATATCCCCTATGTCTTAAAAGAGCTGCTGAAAATACACCCTTAGTTTAAGAGTAATCTATTGCATTTTAATAGCCCTGCACAGTAATTAATTTTGTACATTATATGCAATTCTGCATGAAAACTGATCTTTCTTCTGTGTTTATGAATCAGATTGCGATTTATGCAACACCCACAGAAAATGATGGTGTTACAACTCAAGTTTCATTCAAAACTCATCTTCACTGGAATACACGTGTAAAAATACTAGCAGAAAAATAGCAGGAAAAAGCTCATCTGATACATCTGTGTCCTGGTTTCAGCGGGGATAGGGTTAGTTTTCTTCCTAGTAGCTGGTACAGTGCCATGTTTTGACTTTAATCTGAGAACAATGCTGATAACACAGCATTAACAAGTTTTAGTTGTTGTTAAGTAATAGCTACTCCAATCAAGGATTTTTCAGTCTCATGTTCTGTCAGTGAGAAAGTGCATGGGAAGATGGGAGGAAGCAGAGACAGGACACCTGACCCAAACTAGCCAAAGAGGTATTCCATACCACAGCACATCATGCCCAGTATATAAACTAAGGGGAGTCACCAAAAAGGAACCTATATCTGCTCTGGTCAAGCTGGGTATCGCTGGCAGGTGGTGACAATTGTATTACCAATCACTTGTGTTTATTGTTTATTCATATCTCTTTGTTTTATTTCACAATATTATTATTACTGTTATTGTTGTTTTACTTAATTTCAATTATTAAACTGTTCTTAATCTGTGGGGTTTACTTTTTTCTGACTCTCCCCCCCATCCTACTGTGGGGCAGGGAGTAGACGATCAGCTGCATGACACCTGGTTGCCAGCTGGGCTAAAACCATGACAATCTGATAAAAGAAAATTATTCAGAATGAACCTTTCTTCCCGGTTTTATGTGGTGCTGTAATATAAAATGATAAGCTGTAAACACAGTCCCTGTACACAGCATGCATGACTACCTCTCCTGACACAAAACAGGCTGTCAGGAGGAATAGGGCAGAAAGGTTCTCTTTTGCTCATGAAGAACTTGGCTCATGAATAAGCAATTCATTTCAATGCATGTCCAAAAGTAAATACACATGTATGCATGGTCTATGAGACAGCATAAACACATAGTGAATCTTGATCGACTCCATAGTTTAGCAGCATCTGTAACTCAAACCTCTCAGAGGTCAGCATATACATATGGCTAATTTGAACAGTCTGGCTTTTGAATTTGTGGGAATTTGTCTTGATTTGACTGGATATTCCTGGTAGAGGAGCCATACACATCAGTACAATAGTAAGTATGTAATTTTAAATATTTGGATAGTACCACTGGGGCTCCTCAGTGATTAAACTTAGCAGATTGACACCTCATCATTCTGAATCCTGATCTGTCACAGAATCTTTATGCTGATGTCAAGAATGCTGAGGTATATTCAACAGTTTTATGTGTTGTACTTTCAGAAAAAGAAGTTATATTTTACATTCTCCTGTATAAAGATAGGTGCAGAGAGCACCATTCAGAGCATCTGCCCTACAAATGTATTTACTATGACAGCAAAACTAAGCTTACTAATGTTCTGGGTTTACAACTTACATCAGAACATTACTGCATAAATAACAAAATGTAATGTTGAACAGTGTGCCAGAATCAAAACCAAATCAATAGCAAGTAAATTAATTACCTCCTTGTGCATGTATATACATGTAAATAAATGCACACTGTTTATACTGCTCTAAAGATCAATAACAAATTTAGTACACATGAACTGTAGAATATGTATGTAATAATAGCAGTGTCAAAGGGAAATAAATAACTGATAGCATCCGTAGACATTGAAATACAATGACAATCTTTCAAAATATCACAGAACGATAAGGGCATCCTGAGGTCTTTTCTGGCCTGCATGTAAGTCAAATAAAATACCAAAAGTAATACTCTCAATGAACTAAATATAGCACTGTGAGTCCAGAAAAGTTGGAGCAATTTAAATAAATGCACTATTAAAGCTAACCTTTCCAAAAAAAAAAAAAAAAGAAGGAAAAAAGGTAGATTTTCTATTTCGCTACATTATCATACTGGTTAAATGCTAACTCTATAAATCCCTAGTAACCATTTTAGGTGGAGCTAGACCAGGTTTGCAAGGTTTCCTGGCATTTTTCCTTCCACGCTTCCCTCCCTACTTAGCCATGTCATTATGCTGACAATGCCAACACTCCCTGCTACTCCCCTTCTAAGAAACAGTGACATTTAACCCTTCCAACCTAATCACTTCCTGTTGCATCCTTAAATTACACATTTCTTTTGTTACAAACCTAGCACACTTTTTACCTTCTTGTTTTACCTCTGACTCCACCACAAAAATTCAAAGACAATGGTTTCCTTGCAGGTTCACAGAAACTCAAGCACAACCTTGTGAGAAAAGATTGATTTCATATTGCTGTAAGCAGTGGCACCTCTATATCAAACACTACTCTGGATGCAGTGAGCTCACTGTCCAAAGCAGAGAACAAGTGCAGGAGAGAAGTGCAGAGCCTTATAGTCTGCCAGCACTATGAAACAAGACAGGAATTAATCTTACAAATTTTAAAACATTCCACACAAATTATCTATGGAAGATTCCAGTTTCAAGTGGAGTCATTTTATTTATTTAGTATATTAGAGTTATTTCACAGAATCACAGACTCCCAAGGGTTGGAAGGGACCCCAAAAGATCAGCTAGTCCAACCCCCCGCAATAGCAAGGTAACCTAGAGTACATCACACAGGAGCTTGTCCAGGTGGGCCTTGAATATCTCCAACGTAGGAGACTCCACAACCCCCCCTGGGCAACCCGTTCCAGTGCTCTGTCACTCTCACAGTAAAGAAGTTTTTCCTGATGTTCACATGGAACCTCCTATGCTCCAGTTTACACCCATTGCCCCTTGTCCTATCACTGGACATCACTGAAAAAAACCTAGCTCCATCATCCTGACACTCACCCTTTACATATTTGTAAACATTGATGAGGTCACCCCTCAGTCTCCTCTTCTCCAAGCTAAAGAGACCCAGCTCCCTCAGCCTCTCCTCATAAGGGAGATGTTCCACTCCCTTAATCATCTTTGTGGCTCTGCGCTGGACTCTTTCAAGCAATTCCCTGTCCTTCTTGAACTGAGGGGCCCAGAACTGGATGCAATATTCCAGATGCGGCCTCACCAAGGCAGAATAGAGGGGGAGGAGAACCTCTCTTGACCTACTAACCACACCCTTTCTAATGCACCCTAGGATGCCATTGGCCTTCTTGGCCACAAAGGCACATTGCTGGCTCATCCTCCTATCCACCGGGTCCCCCAGGTCCCTTTCCCCTTCACTGCCTTCTAGCAGGTCAATCCCCAACCTGTACTGGTACATGGGGTTGTTCTTCCCCAGATGCAAGACTCTACACTTGCCCTTGTTGAATTTCATCAAGTTTCTCCCCACCCAACTCTCCAGCCTATCCAGGTCTCACTGAATGGCAGCACAGCCTTCTGGTGTGTCAGCCACTCCTCCCAGTTTAGTATCATCAGCAAACTTGCTGAGGGTACCCTCAGTTCCCTCATCCAGGACGTTGATGAAAATATTAAACAGTACTGGTCCCGGCACCGATCCCTGAGGGACTCCACTAGTCACAGACCTCCAGCTAGATTCTGCCCCTCTGCCTTCTTCCTTTCAACCAGTTCTTGATCCACCTCACTACCTGATCATCAAGCCCATACTTCCTTAGCTTATCTATGAGAATGCTGTGGGACACAGTATCAAATGCCTTACTGAAATCAAGAAAAACCACATCTACTGCTCTACCATCATCCATCCACCTAGTTACTTCCTCATAGAAGGCTATAAGGTTGGTCAAACATGACTTCCCCTTGGTAAAACCATGTTGGCTGCTCTTAATGACCCCGTCATCCTTGATATGTCTAGAGATGGTGTCAAGAATAAGTTGTTCCATCACCTTTCCAGGGATGGAGGTAAGGCTGACCGGTCTATAATTACCCGGGTCCTCCTTCTTGCCCTTCTTATAGACTGGTGTGACATTTGCCATCCTCCAATCCTCAGGCACCTCTCCCGTTTCCCACGACTTACCAAAGATGATGGAGAGTGGCCTAGCAATGACCTCCGCCAGCTCCCTCAGCACCCGTGGGTGCATTCCATCCGGACCCATCAATTTATAGATGTCCAGATTGCATAGCTGATCCCTAACCCAATCCTCATCTACCAAAGCAAACTCCTCCTTTGTCCTGAATCCTTCTGGGGCTATAGGAATCTGGGGCCCCCAGGGAGAGTCTGCAGGAGTAAAGACAGAGGCAAAGAAGGCATTCAGCACCTCTGCCTTCTTTATGTCCTCTGTCTCCAGGGCACCCACCTCATTCAGCAGTGGACCTATATTGCCTCTTGTGTTAGTTTTATCCACTATGTATTTGAAGAAGCCCTTTCTATTATCCTTAACCCGACTTGCAAGATTAAGTTCCAAAGAAGCCTTAGCTGTCCTAATTGCCTCCCTACATCCTCTAACAACTGTCCTATATTCCTCCCAAGTGGCCAGCCCCTCCTTCCATAATCCATCGATTCTCCTTTTCCACGAGTTTGCCCAGCAATTCCTTGTTTAACCATGCTGGTCTCCTGGCTCCCCTATTTAACTTCCCACCCATTGGGACACTCTGATCCTGAGCTTGGAAGAAGTAGTTCTTGAATGCTGACCAACTATCTTGAGCCCCTTTACCACCTAGTACCCTTTCCCATGAGACTTTCCTTAGCAATTGACTGAAGAGGCCAAAGTTGGGCCTTCGGAAATCCAGAACTGTGGCCTTGCTAGTTATTCTATTCCTTCCACACAGGATCCTAAACTCCACCATTTTTGAGTTATTTCCATTTTTTTTTTCATTCTTATTTACAATATAGCCTCTAAATGAAAAGACAGTCAGACAGGAAACTAACATTAAACCATCTTTACCCTAATGAAAGCCTATTGTGCCTTCAGATGCTCATGATCTTTTCCTCGGATGCATATTGAGTAATCTGAGGTAAAAAGTAAGTAAATAATTAGCAATACTTAAATAATGTGTAAGAGTAGTTAACATATTCGTTATTAAAAAAAAAAATCTGTAAATATTTGAGTGATCTATAACGTAACAGGCCAGTCCCGCAATTCTTCATGGGAAATTCCTCTTTAATTTAAAAAATCCAGTTCAAGTTTATATTCACTCTAATGGTTTCATCAATTTCTCTTTTCATAATGATCCTGCACATTTGTGAAGGAGCATATCATCACCCTAATTGTCCTGACATCTCAACAGATCGGTTGTTGAATTCATAACGATGATGAACCCTCTCAGCCAGCACATCATTGGCTCACATCTTTAGCTGAATCACTGGCAGTCCTTCTGTCTAGCATATTCAGGCTATATAAACCTCAGTGACGTTCTCTTGGAAAATAACTTCCTAATTATCTGTGTGCCAACATGTCCCAAGGCATTAGCGTGGATAGATTATTTGCTTATTCTGTCAGCTTAGAAGCCTGAGGAGATGGAAACAGATTAACTGTTACTAGACTACTTTGACTTTATGTTTTCAACATTGGTTTTGGAGGAATTTTAGTCCAATTGCTTTGTTTAAAGAAAGAGGAATCTGTCTTTCATTCTGTTTCAGAATAAGAATCATATTTAGCCAAATACTCTGTTGGCATGGTTTAAATATAGTGACATAGGAAAACAAATGAATAGGGTAAATAAATAAATAAACCGAAAGAATTAGAGCTGGGATAGGTAACACAAGTAGGTAGGTTTGGGCCTTTTTTTTCAGGGAGGGTGGTGGTTTTGTTTGCTTTTTTTTGTTTTGGATTGCTTTTTATTAACTATATATACTTGATGTATGCATATTCTATCTTAAATTTTGCAAGGCATCTTCTAGTGTTGGAAACAGAAGGGTATAATGGAGTAGTTAGAAGAGGACGTAAGCATAAAAGAAAAAATTGGGAAAAGGCTGGGAGAGGCATAAAACAGACAAAAGAAGGGTAAAAACTCCATGTAGAATGTGGCTATTAAGGAAACATAGGAAACATTCAGCCTGAAAAAATAGCATCCACCAACAAAAGGTCAACAGCTAAGTTTCCAATTGTTAAATTCCTGCTTAGTACTGCAAATCCAGCTTGGATTCCTCTGGACTTATTGTAAATGCTGAAGAACACAGCAAAAGGATAGTAACTATCACAGAAGTAAGGCATGTCCAGATCTTCTTTCTGAGCAATTAAGCAAACCCAGAAGTGTGCAAGAAGAGCCTGCACAGATGATAAGTGCAGCAGGTTCTTCTCTGTCAGACATGCTGACATCTGATGGTTTCTCTCGCCACAGGAATACAGGGCTTTGCAAGTAAGAAAAGCTGGAAAGAGGGAAACCCGATAGTGATTCCACACACTCCCTCCTCCTCTAAACTCCCTGATCAAGGAGTGTGCCACGTCAGTTGCAAGTAGCTTCCAGCTGAACAGCCTGCAGTAGCACTTGCAGCTTGTTCTGTCTGCAGCATAAAACCTGCATTCAGGGAGGAGTTTTAGAGGCTGTAGAAGCCTGGCAAGAGTTTAAGCTTTTGTTCAGAAAAGCACTTGAGCACATACTAACTCTTCCTGTATTCAGCAGTACCTAAGCTTGTGCTGAGCCTTTAATGAGCTGAGTGTGGTTCAGAATAGGCCACAATCTTAAATTTGAGCCCAAGTAAATCACTGAAACGAGAACTTATTTGTCATGAAATGTTTTTGTTTAGTTTGGGGGGCTCTCCGCATGCAAGTAGTTTTCAACTAGACACTGCAATAAATAATCCTACATACATTCAAGAAATGCCAACAATCCCTAGAACATGTTCACTCCGAATATTAAAGGATTTCATAGCAACAGATTTAAAAAGAAATCTGCATGAATTATTTATTTCTGTTATTAAAGTATTTATAAGCTACTGGAGTCACCCACCTAAGCAGTAAGAGTTCTTTATGTAAATAATTTACATTTTAGAAATGGTTACAAAACGTTCAATGACTTGTTTATGTAAAACCTGTTGGGGGAGCACTGTAAGGATGGCATAACTGAAAGCCATTACCTAAAGGGCAAATAGCTATCTAGCAAGTTTCACATACTTACAAGCTAGAAAGTTCTATTAATGTTTCCATAAAACAAACACACACAGGCTTGTTTATATACCTGTCTGCATACACATGAAAGTGCACATCTGTATCTACAAATAAACACATATACAACTGTGCAGGGAGGTTTTCTTGCCTAGTAGCACATTTTGACATGATTGATATTCACTGTTAATATTGTCCTCCTTCATACAAGACTCAGTTGGATATTTAATCTCTTGCCTGCTTTTTCCTTTAATTTTTAAAACATATCTCTCCAGAATCGCTTCAGGATATACTTCTGAACTTCCTCTTTAAATGTGGAAAGAACTTCAAAGTTCTGTTAGTAATTTATGTATAGCATGATGGACTGGGGTCAGTTCACAGCTGAATTCCCAAGGCAAGAAAATCAGATGATGGAAAAGAAAATTTAATATAAAATGCCTCCTTGCTCAAAAAGTTCACACAGAGGCAGGCCCTGCATGCCTTGTTCATGCAGGCAGACCCCTTTGAAACCAGAGCCCTCATTGCCTTGTGATTTTTATAGTTGCTCACACCAAGGTGGATAAATGTTAAAGATGCCAGACCTTTAACCTAGCAGCAATTCATCACGCTGCATTCTCTGAACCCCCAATCAGACATGGTTCAATGGAGACAGTTTCCAGTTATAATTAGATGGCAGTGTAAGAGTAGTCCCAGCGCTAAGCTGGCCAGCTGCCTGTGAGACATACCTCCTGAAGCATTCTTCACCATTTTGGTTCAGGATGATGCAGTAGCTGATGCACCATGGGGAGTGCCCTGCATGCAGGAGCCGATTTATCTGCCCTGCATGTTTGGCTTAACTACTCGATCCTGTCCGCCTTTGCAGCCAAACTGCGTAGGACAGACCACAGAGAGAACAAGACAGAATAGTCTCCTTTGCAAATGGTCCTGTTGTTGCCTGAATCAAGTGCAGAATAGGCTTGCAGGCATGGTGAACTCAGGCTGTCTATAGACAATGAGGTTCGGTCTCTGTAACATTCCCATCTGCTAGTCACTGCTGGAACCATCCATCTCAGGGTAAGTGTAGGGTTTGCCCATGCATAAAAAATGGCATCAAGATTTTCTTTTGTTAAATCCTTTGCTTTTGTACTTTGAAACCTAAACCCAGATTTCTGGTATAGAATATTTGTGGATTAAATTTGACCCAGGATGTCACAGGTTATCCATGGGGCTCAAAATCTTATACTGATCAAAACATAATACTCAGGAGTTATTGCTCCTGCAACCACCTTTTTCTTCCCCAACAATATTTTTTGGAGCTATACACAAATGTTAATGAAGCTTTCAATTACATTCCTAAACCTATAATATGATTTCTAAATCAGCTTGACAGAGCTGAAAATCAGGCCACCTATTTAAAGTGTTAAATAAGTTATTCAGAGAGAACATCTTCAAAATTGTAACCTATTTCTACTCTCCTATCTCTTGGTTTTAAGTATTCCTCCTCCCAGTGTTTTGACTCTTTTTACGTCTTTATGTTTTTAAACACCTAACCAGTATTAACACCAAAGCATAACACCATACATCTATTCTGCAATAATATAAAATGTTTCATATCAATTATATATGAAGTGTGTGCTCTGGGGTAAGCAATACATATGCATTTCAACACTGGTCCACACAAGCCAGTGAATTAGCTAAATAAAATGAAAGATACTAAATGCAGGCAAAGAAGCAGGTATGTGTCCTTGCCTGTACACAGCAGCTGTTATCCACTTGAGAATTTGGCAAATGGCTTGATTATGGCCAGAAGAAAGTTTTGTTACCAGTAAATTTCTTGAATTATCAAGATGATCATCACTGCTGGTCCACTAGTGATAAACAGTTTTTTTAAGTGAAAGTTATGCTTCTATCCAAGTGGTGATTTAATAACATAAAACTCAGTATTAATGCTGTAATTACTTCTTTTTCTGTGTACTGATAAGCAGATATTCACCATGGAAGGCTTACAACAGCATATCAGCCTTTCATGCCATAAAACAAGCCATGGTGATAGCTATATATAAGAGAACCTTAGAGGGAGAATTATTAAAACTCATCCATAATTTTCATGGCTTTTCTGAGCTTAAGACCTATCCTCTTACATTAACATAGTTTCCTCTGATCTGCGCTGCTTTTAACTGAAAGTGTCTCCAGCTTATTATTCAAAAGAGATATTTGCGAGGAGTATAGACTGGAAAGCACAATTACAAAACAGCTGCTGTTTAGCATTTGCCCTAAAACTTCAGGATTCCTAGTAGGTGTTCTTTAGAAAAAGTCAATTAGTAATTTAGAACAGAACAGAGCTCATCACAATTTTGTGTCCTCAGTAGCACTAGGGGAGCCCTCCTTTGATTAGAATACTTGAAGTGGGGGCTTCCTTTGTATCCTTCATAATGGAATTTATGTTATAAAGACTTTAAACAAACAAAAAAACCCAAACAAAACAAAAAACAAAAAGCCAACACTACAGAACTCGTAATGCCAACAGGCAGCCCTGTGCCTCTAATCTTCATCTCAGAAGACACGGATAAAGTCTGTTGTCAAATTAGTTAGTAAAGAGGAAGGATAATCCCTAGCAGAGACGCTTTTAGGCAGATCAAGGATGAAAGAGTAAACGCCGGGATCACCTATGTAATTAACTGCACTCATGCAGAAGTGCTGAACCAATAGTGCAGTCCCCCCAGCCTAGGATATTGATCTCCAGGAAGCAATCTATATCCTATCTGGCAACTGCTCAGAGATTACTTCTTAATATCACAGCTGGGCATCCAGAGAAGCAATAAAGCACAGTGATTATATACTGAACATATCCATAGTCGCTGCAAATAGTAGTTCCACTAGTACCAAACCCAATCAGCAAGCGCTAGGATTAGATGCAAAAGGGCTGCCACTTTCTTTCAAGTGAGATGTATTCGAAGGCATTCACCATCTCCTACGTTCTGCTCCTGCTTTGTCAGAAACCTTTGCCAGAGTAAAACTTTCTGATTATGCACTGCTGCTTGAGCAGGCAAGTATAGCAATGCAACAACATGAAGTCTGACACATGCAGACTCTGTATTAATAAGCGAAAGAATGAGACTTGTAGGCAAAAGATACTAGGCACACTGCACTCTACATTAGAGGCTTCTAGGAAACAATACGGATTACAGATATTTACAAATTGATCATATTAGTCAATTAAAAGGGCTTCTCCAGTACACTTCGCAGGCTACAGATTTTTTTCACTGATACAAGCAGTCAAGAGATACAGTTCTATCTGCTTTAAACATTCTTTTTTTGTTTAATTATATACCAAGGTATGACAGATTATATCTAACATGCACTAAAGCAGTGACAGCATACACTCGTATTCAGCATTCTTGTACCATCCCACAGCACAAGACACTCCGGTTTTTAAAGATACTTAAACTCCCAACAGTTGGTTTCACCAAACTATTCTTGACTACAAGCTGTGACCTACATCTTCCCATGGTTTCCTGTTTCTGCTTTATATTCAAGCTGATGAATAGCGACGCAGAATAGGACTGAGACCATCTGCAAAGTTCAGAGGTTACCCTACACTTAAGGACACAAGTTGTAGAGGAGACTTACCACCACTCTGGCTATCTTTCCCAGGTATCAAATAGAGAGGATGCTCTGCTGGTGACTGCAGAAGAGCACTTCTGCAGATACCAGGATTCCACAAACACCTTACACCTCTTTGTTAATCTTCCATATCAATTTTTAAATCTCCTATATGGTTTCTGGAAAGGATGAAAGGAGTCACTCTAAGCCAGCTCCTTCTCTTTGTCTTGGCAAATGCAGTAGAGGTTTGCTTTCCGTGCTTGATCATCTTCTTTGAGACACACAGTGTCCCACTGAGCTTACTTCAATGTTTTTGTGTTTCCTGTTCTACACATATGTGAGGCTGCAAGAGAACATCATGAACTGACTTGGTGTTCAATTAAATAACAGCTTCAGTGCAATACATAGAGTGTTTCTTTCCCAGAAGTTGTGTTACAGAGAATCTGACATGAATTTTTATTTGAGCGTTGAAGTTATTTTATAGAGATGGTGAAGAATCAATAATTTGCTGTTGAGCTACTTTGCTTGCAAATAAATTACTTTCTTATCATATTTAAAATCATATATAATAACAGATATCCTACAGAATTCTCATTCATTGGCTGAGAAGACTCACATGCAAGTAGAAATGTGACAGTTAAACAGTAATGTTCTTTTATCTTACTTACTATCTGTGCATGTGATTTAATTTGCAAGGATATAATGGGGCACATACAAATACTAAGCAGCAGCTCTTCAGCAGATTGTCTAACATGAATTGATGATGTAAGGAGTTAATGATATCTGTCCACAGGATTGTTAAGGCATAGTGAACCATGCATGTTTTCCTTCATTTGTAGCCTGAAGCTCCAACCCATGTGAAACTTTTTCAGTGCTTGATTAGTGGTAATCAGGCATCAATACAGCCTCAATCTAATTGAGGAGAAGGGACAGCTCTCCAGCTTGGCAGCTATTGCCGGAGGCAGAACAACACATTTCTCTAATATTCAGCAATTCATCTTTATTTTCTTGTTATTTTTCCTGTTGTTCTTCTATAAGCTTTGGTAAACAAATCAACAAATCAAGTGTTATAAACTGAATAAAGCAACAGTTTGATAGTCTGTGAAACTGGGTATGAAGAGCTAGTAAGGTATCTTTAGCAAATAATATTATAGAAAGCACTTCATATACTGCTACATAAAAATATAACACTTTGAAAGTGTTTCTGTGTCACAGGACAATGTTGTTTTGTGAGATTTATCTCCTGACGATTAAAAGGAATCATATTAATATCAGAAATGTATGGATGTGGATTTTAGGAAAATGAGCTTGCCATGTTTTTTTAATTTCTCAGATTTAGGTTGTGTTCTGATACCTCAACTGTGTTTTCCTCAGCCAAGATATAATTTTGCTTGTGAAGGAAATTAAAAGGAGAAGTATGAATAGGAAGGACTATGTTTTAGCTCCTTAAGTAACTTCAGCTCTTTGTTTATGCACTGCCTTACTTCCACAGCTGGAGAAAGATAACACCGTAGCAGGAAGCCTAGCTTTAAGTGAAAAGCATCTACATAGTGAAGAAAACTCACCAGCACTTCATGAGGTATAATGATGCTCTAATGAGGTCTAATTTCTTCCTTTGTCACAGCTACTAGACCTGCTTAACATGCAAAAGCTAGATATAGTAGAACAAGTTGAAAAAAATATATGCATCTTCAGGCAGAAACAGCCACCACAGACGCAACCCAGTGAGATCTACAGCCATAAAACCACAGCATGAGACTGAATGAAACCCTTGGAGTGTAACATGCTATAAATTCATCTCCAGTCACACAGCATATTCAAAACACACTAAATATGTTATTCCAAAAAGTGTGGGTGGTTTTTTTCTAAAGCAAATGGAAGATTTTTCTATCATGGTTCTTGCATCCAGAAACCTCATATTGTTACCAGTTGAAAAGTATTTTAGTAAACAAGAGTGCGGGGGCTACAGTAATTGCAGATTTCTTACAAAACAAAACATAAACCAGGTGATTTAAAGGAAATTACAAAGCAAGCTTTTAATAACTCAGAAACCTTGCATACTCTGACTAGAAAAACAATTCTAAACATTTTATATTTTATAAATTCTTCTTATCCTCACTGAAAAACCTTTTCGATGTTTCAAGATGTACTAGAAATGCTCATAGAGAATTGCTTCATCTGACTGACTATTTAAAAAATTTATTGCAGCAATGCCACATGAGAAATTTTCACAGATTAATAAAGTTTTATGGAGGCATAACCAGAGAAAAAAATGTGTGTGAGTTCTACTCATAAATACTGTCAGAACTGACAATCATCTCTCTGCTGGTTAAGTAAAATGCCACATTTCATACAGACTACTGTATGCTAGTCAAAGCTTTATGTCTCACTCAACACCCTTTCACAGGTACAATTGTCAAAGTGTTGAATTTCTGTTCTACCTAAAATCCTTCTCTGCTTTCTCTGTCCTGAATATTTATTTGGGTTCTTTGTTTGTTTGTTTGTTTGTTTGTTTGTTTTTTCAAGGGGTGGAGGAGGATGGGAAAGGGGCCGCAGAGGTTTTCTTTGCAATAATGGAAGACTCTTAGTCAGTTTTCCCCCATCTGAATAGGAAAAAAGAAAATCTGAAAGAACCTTGACTATTCCACATTGTAATTCTTTCAAGTGGTTAACAAGAGGGTTTTATCTCCTTTCTTGTTTAAAATCAATCACACAATATCTTCCAAGAAACAGTCCAGTACCAGAAGGTTTCTGGCTTTGAAAACATGTTATATAGTACAATTTTATGCTAAGAAGAATCTGGGCTGTGAATAATCAATGCAGAAAAAGTATTTCTAGTAAATATCTCTAGCAAATGGGGCAATTCTACTCTAAAATGTTATTTGTTTTGCATCATTTTGTGTCATCTTTGTGATGCATCTCACAGCTGCTTCTATTTTATTATGTCACTTTCAGATTTTGCTCCTGCATATTGATGTGCGATTTGATATTAAGTACCATAAAAGAGTAGGCTGTAAAGTAAATAGCATCAGTATCAAACAAGACATTACAAAATACATTTATGGCCTCATCATGTCCTATGGTATGGCAGAGAAGTACACTCAGCATTGATGTTTGTCCTGCTTACTTTTGGATATGCTTCTAAGCAAACTTCTATTAACGTGACTTTTTGCAGTAGCCAAATGTTCATTATTCTCAACCACCTGTGAAACGGCTTTTCTTAATGCATCACATTAAAATCACATAAAAGCAGATGTACTCCCTCTTTAAGTTAAAAAGTCCCTGTTTAAGCCATGGGTTTTTCAAGTACAATCTACAGCCCATCATTCCACCAAAAAAGGCTCTCAGAAATAAGGTCATGTTTTCAATTTACCTGAGTACAAAATGCACAAAGATACTTAGGCCACTGTTTTCAGTCTCTCTTGTCCCAGCATAAACGAATCCTCTAAAATGAAAAAACCTTCCAGTAGTATTACTGTTCAACTTGCTGCACAAGCTTGAATCTGGGCCTATGACCATCAACTGCATCAGCACCTTGCTCTGAAATATTACCACAGACAGACAGTCTTAATTAAGGGACTTAGATGAGTGAACCAGCATGTAGCCCATACTCGGGGTGGGGGGAGAGGTACATTAGCAACTTCTGTAATGCAAAGAATGGGAACTCCTGCCTTCTGCAACCTCCTGCCTCAAGCACTATACACTCCAAGCTGTGTAGCTATAGATCACCTACAGTATGGCTAGCACAAAAATGATCAAGCAGTTTGCAAGTTGACTTAAAAAACCCTGGCTGTTATGTACAATTACCAGCTCTTTGAAGGCCATGACTTCATATGAAAAATGCATGAAGAACAAACTGAGCTGGAACACGTGCAAAGAAACTGCTTGCTGAGTTAAAACATGATCTTTGAATTAGCTTAAAATGGCTATGACCTTAATTTCTTCTGAGACCTCTTTCTTTAGTTTCTGTAGCTCTGAAAGTGGGATAATGTAATTTTCCCACAATTTGGTTATTTAGGGCCAGGTTCAGTGTCCAGGCAAGAAAGTAAGTAGTAATAAAAAGCTGCTTTAACTACACATTAAATGCAGAAATTATTGGGAGAGGGTTGTAAACATGCACAATTTTGGGAGAATGATTGTCCCATCAGCAAGAAGGCCAAAGCACTTCACTGTTCATATAGATATGTGGTTAGTCATTATTACCTTGAACCTACATGGAAACAAGGAGAGCTATGACTTTCTGCAACAAAATGCCAACCTCTAGATATTCAGTCAAGTACAGTCATCTAAATTTAGGCTTAAGCTTTTATAAAATTATGAAGATGACAAGGTGCTGTAACAGTCCTAGAGGTAAACAGAAGACAGAAAATACATATTTTCAGAAAAAACAATCCTTTATTAAAACTGATTGTATTTTTATGTTAGAATGTTGCATCCAATTGTCCTGGTAAAGTTGCTTAAGATCCCTCAGACTCCTCCTTTCTGTCATGCCCATACTTCAAAATGAAAGAGGAAGGTGTTTACTGCTGGGATAGTTTTTGACCTTTAATATTTATTTTTTTTTAAGTGAGAGAGAAGAACTGTTAATATGAAGGTATAGGAAGTGCAATGTAAGTGCCTAACGAGTACATTCCCAGGTGTGGGCTATTCACATTATTTTGATCCTTTCTTGGAGACTCCGTCTCTCAAATGCATTCAAAGTACAAAGACCAAGTAGTCAAAAGGATAAAATGCGCTTCTGCCTTTGTCGGTTCATAGGCAACAAACACTACAGAAGCTAACTTCAGAAACCAAGTACTTATCTAAAACAACATTGTAAACAAAGCAGTCCTTGAAAAGATGGAAGATATATGTGCCGAGATGTTGACAGAAAACACAAACATATCACTAGATTTGTCTCTCCAAGAGCCGAATCGCCAATGTTTTGCTGGAGTTCATATAAAGAATAAATAAATACAAGTTTTGTTACACTAGAGTAAGTAAAGTTGTAAAACAGAGGTGGGAAAATAAGCAATGAAAGAAGGAACAGATTATTCAAAAGCTGAAATTTCTGTTCAGCTTGCCTTTCTCACATCTATTGTTTTTTTCTTATTCCCTAACTCAGATACAGTGAAAAGTTGCTCAGATGACTAGGCATGAATTGCTTAGACACACAGCATAGATTAAAATGGCAAACTGCCACATCCTTCAGCACAGAGGCATAGTACTATAATCCTACCAGGCCTAAATTGAATCCAAGGCAAGCTAATTTGATAACATAGCTGCAGAAAAGGGGTGAAACGACACAACCTTTTTGTCCACTCAGTTTAGGTATTGTGCCAACAGCTAGGAGTTGTCTTCCTAGGACCAAAGGTTTGGCCTTCATACAAAGCTCACCCATCTGAAAATGCGTGGAGAGACATCTCCTGATGCAGTGGTGACAGACTTGCTATCCTTTACCATCTGATAGCCTCCACATTGGACCTCATCTCTTCATCCCCTCTGCAGCTATAGATACAGAACAGCATCCTTTTTACCCTGATGCTATTAAAAGAGTAAACATTTATTGCCCTGGCCAATCTAGCCTGTATTGTTACCACAGAGGATCATTTTTTCTTCAAATCACTATCTTCTAGGCCAATTTATATGATGACTAGTAAAAGAATCTCTCATGAATCTCTAAGAAATGAACAGAGCTAGCTTCCCTTCTAACAGCAGGAGGGCACCAATGAGTTTCAATAAATCAATATGTCTGGGGTCAAAATTCATCAATTTTAGTGATAACTCAAACACCAATACACATTAAAGCTCCACTGCTTACCCATGTCTGCAATGAAAGAGAGAAATTGTCATATGAAAGTCTACACTACCTTTCTTCAAGTATTTTCTGCTGTGAATAAAAGACTACTAGAAATGGTGTACAGGAGAAGTATACACGAGACTATAATGTCTGATAAAACGAGGTTGCTGAAACTGATGTTGTTTTCTAGAAGACCTACCTTTAAAAAAGGTTTTGGAAACACTTTGATAGTCTTTAAGTAAGGTGAGTGAACTCATCTCAGAGGCATATATTGGTACAGAGTATTGGGAGAGAAATCAGACTGCTAGTCATCTTTGAGCCATTACTGAGGATGGAAAATTACTTACAAGTATTTGCAACAAATGTTTGGTTTTTCCCACACTAAATGTCATCTCTTGATAGAATGAAGTGTCTGATGCTTCATGGAAAACATTTCAGTGGAATAATTCTGTTCAGACTTATAAGTCTTATGCAATTTACCCTCTACACACATATAGATTACAGCCCAAACATCGATAGTACTAGATGTGGGAAATCTGGATTTGAGGTTTTAATTTTACAAGAAAAAAGCCAGAGGTGGAATGTCATGACTTCTTGTTTCTTAACTGACTACATAATTAACAGGTTTCTGAACAAAATGACATAGACTTGTTAAGTATAAGTCTGATGCAGTGCAAACCACGTCTCAACAAAGTTTGAGTGTTAACTGGCACTTAGGCATGTGTTGTGGTTTAAGCTAAACCCAGCTGTGGCATTTCAAAGATCTCAAATTTGATTTATGCTGCACACTAGCAGTAGGAATCTGGTGTTAGACAGCAGATGATGAGGTAATTAGAGATTTCAATACAGGCTAAATGTGTTTTCTTCTAATGTGCATGATCCTTGGCTAATGGGTCACTCAATGACTAAACAGGGTCTCAGAGATTCAACCACTGCAATAAAATTGCACGCCTGAAGTGGCAAAATATAGTCCACAATTAATAGTTAAAAATCTACTTTTTGAGTAGTTTTAATTTTAAACCGGTATACACCTACCTGCCTGATTTAGTTATACTGTGGAACTAAAAATTTCCTGAAATTACAGTCTTTATAAAAGAGAACCACAAAATAGAATAGAATTGTAGAATAGTTAGAGCTGGAAAGGACCTTAAGATCATCTAGTTCCACCCCCCCCTGCCATGGGCAGGGACATCTCACACTAAACCATATCACCCAAGGCTCTGCCCAACCCGGCCTTGAACACTGCCAGGGATGGAGCATTCACAACTTCCCTGGGCAACCCATTCCGGTGCCTCACCACCCTCACAGTAAAGAACTTCTTCCTTATATCCAATCTAAACTTCCTGTTTAAATTTGAACCCATTACCCCTTGTCCTGTCACTACAGTCCCTGATGAAGAAGCTCTCCCCAGCATCCCTATAAGCCCCCTTCAGATACTGGAAGGCTGCTATGAGGTCTCCCCTCAGCCTTCTCTTCTCCAGGCTGAACAGCCCCAACTTTCTCAGCCTGTCTTCATATGGGAGATGCTCCAGGCCCCTCTGGCCCTCCTCTGGACTTGTTCTAACAGATCCATGTCCTTTTTATGTTGAGGACACCAGAACTGCACACAATACTCCAAGCGAGATCTCACAAGAACAGAATAGAGGGACAGGATCACCTCCTTCAACCTGCTGGTCACACTCCTTTTTTTTATGCAGCCCAGGATACGGTTGGCTTTCTGGGCTGCAAGCGCACACTGAAGCTGGCTCATGTTCATTTTCTCATCGACCAACACCCCCAAGTCCTTCTCTGCAGGGCTGCTCTGAATCTCTTCCCAACCTGTAGCCGTGCCTGGGATTGCTCCAACCCAGGTGTAGGACCTTGCACTTGGCATGGTTAAACTTCATGAGGTTGGCATCAGCCCACCTCACAAGCGTGTCAAGGTCCCTTTGGATGGCATTCCTTCCCTCCAGCATATCAACCAATACATACAGCTATCACACAGCTTGGTGTCATCGGCAAACTTGCTGAGGGTGCATCAATCCCACTGTCCATGTCAGCGACAAAGATGTTGAACAAGTCTGGTCTCAACACCGATCCCTGAAGGACACCACTTGTTACTGGTCTTCAGCTGGACATTGAGCCATTGACCACAACTCTTTTGTGTGCGGCCATCCAGCCAGTTCCTTATCCACCGAGTGGTCTATCCATCAAATTGTTGTCTCTCCAATTTAGAGACAAGGATGTCATGTGGGACAATGTCAAACACTTTGCACAAGTCCAGGTAGATGACATCAACTGCTCTACCCCTGTCCATCGGTTCTATAGCCACATCATAGAAGGCCACCAAGTTGGTCAGGCAGGATTTCCCCTTAGTGAAGCCATGCTGCCTGTCACCAAGCACCTTGTTGTTTTTCATGTGCCTTAGCATGCCTTCCAGGAGAATCTGCTCCAAGATTTTGCCAGGCACAGAAGTGAGACTGACTGGTCTGTAATTCCCCAGGTCATCCATTTTCCCCTTCTTGAAAATGGGTGTTCTATTTCCCTTTTTCCAGTCATCAGGAACTTCACCTGACTGCCATGAGTTTTCAAATATGATGGCCAGCAGCTTATCAACTTAATTCAACAGCTCCTTCAGGACCCCCGGATGGATTTCATCAGGTCCCATGGACTTGTGCACATTCAGGTTCTTAAGATGGTCTCAAACCAGATCCTCTCTTACAGTGGGCCCAAAGTCTTCATCCTCACAGTCCCTGCTTCTGCCTTCCAAGACTTGGGTGGTGTGGTCAGACTTCCTCTCTTTTTATTTACATTTCTTTTTATTCATCATCTCAGCCTGCTTCTTAGCACAGGAAGGATCTCTTTCTTTTTAGAGAGACCCTTCATCAGTTGGAATGGACTTTATGCCTCTGTTTTGTTTCCAGAGAAGGTCTTCCCCTCCAAAGCTGTGCAGTCAATGGATAAGGGTTACTATTTGCTTTTTTAATTTTGGCCACAAGCAAACTAGCGACAAATGTTTCTCTATCCATTTCCTGAAGCTTCAGTGAAGTGTCTGGATCTTAATTTTCCTTGCTTGCCATGGTAATCAAATTAGCTGGTTATAGCAAAGCACATGAAAGTTTCATATTCTGAGAACATAAGTGCCACATTGATCCATTAATTTAGGCCAGGAAGAACTAAAGGACTCATCACTAGCCTCATTTTCAGGATTCATTTCACGGCAGTAGGGGCCAGTGGAGCTGCCAAGGCTCTAGGCTCTGGCTATGCTCTCTAACTGCAACCCTAGGACTTGATGCTACACATGGGCATGCGTGAAACAGTTGCAGGAAAGTTCTGTGATCAGATCCTCCCTGAGAGTGGTCTAACCTCTTCCTTGTGTGCATCCCTTCAACAGGCATCATGATAGCTCTCTTCCTTCCACTTATGCTGGCTAAAATAATTAACTGCTGTTAGTGTTAAGAGCTGAAAAGTTCAACAGCATAGTGATCTCCATGCTGAGAATACAATATGAAATATCTGGGATGGATGTATTTGATCTGTAAATTACCACAGCTCAAGCTGCCTCTGCCTCTTTCAAGACATATCTCAATCCCATACACAAAACAACCTGTGAGTTATGTAATTGTTCCAGATATTATGCCATCATGCAGGTATAACGAGACCATATTCAGTGCACACTTGAAAAATCACATTTGGGCAAACTAAAGCAGAGACACTGCTTAGAATTGTTGTATTGTGAAGTTGTGGACAGACAAGTAGTGATTGGGGAGAAAAAAAAAAAAGAAAGAAAAGAAAATCATTAACTTATCTTTACATATCATTAATTCTATCATTAATTCTTCTACATTCATCACTCACTCCTCCTTCTCCTCCTGTCCCTTAGGCTCTTTATTGAAGTAAATGAAAGAGAAGTGGCACACAGTGTTTAGGGTCTAGAGAACAAGCCTTACAAAGACTGGTTGAAGGAAATGGGGTTGTTTAACCTGGGAAAGGAAGCTCAGGGGAGACTCTATGGCTCTCTACAACTACCTGAAAGAAGGTAATAGTAAGGTGGGTGTTGGTCCCTACTCCCAAGTAATAAATGATTGGATGGGAGGAAATGGCCTCAAGTTGTGCCAAGGGAAGTTTAGATTGAATATTAGGAAAAAAATTCTTCACTGAAAGGGTTACAAAGAACCAGAGCAGGCTGCCCAGGGAATTTTAGTTCAATTAAATCCTTGTAGGTATTTAAAAGACACGCAAGATGTGGCACTTGCGGATGTAGCTTAGGGATGGACTTCGTAACGTTAACTTTACAATCGGACGCAGTGATCTGAAGGGTCTTGAAGACCAGCAGGTATGGGACCACAAATATATGCTTCTCCCTGAGCTCCAGCATTACCTATGTACACCGAAACTGTGAATGTGCTCATGAACAGCTCCAAAACTCCACTTCTACTTCAGAGAAAATCATAGGAAAGCCTAGGTTCTGGAGACCACAAACTGAGCAACTCAGCAGTTTAACAGTTTGCACAAGATCTTACCAGGTCAACTACTGAAAATCCTCAGAGACAGACCTGCTGGAGAGAGTCCAGCGCAGGGCAACTAAGATGATTAAGGGAGTGGAGCATCTCCCTTATGAGGAAAGACTGAGGGAGCTGGGTCTCTATAGTTTGGAGAAGAGGAGATTGAGGGGTGACCTTATTAGTGTATATAAATATATAAAGGGGGAGTGTCACGAGGATGGAGCCAGGCTCTTCTCAGTGGCAAACAATGATAGGACAAGGGGCAATGGGTACAGACTGGACCACAAGAGGTTCCACTTAAACTTGAGAACTCGGTGAGGGTGACGGAACACTGGAACAGGCTGCCCAGGGAGGTTGTGGAGTTTCCTTCTCTGGAGACATTCAAAACCCGCCTGGACACGTTCCTGTGTAACCTTATCTAGGTGTTCCTGCTCCGGCAGGGGGATTGGACTAGATGATCTTTTGAGGTCCCTTCCAATCTCTAACATACTGTGATACTGTGATACTCCATAATCTCTTGGACAACCTATGTCAGGGCTTAACCCTAATGCTGAAATGATGTTCGTTGTTACAAAGATTCAGAAATGAATATATGTGAAAATAGTTGGACACTTCATCTGTGCCTACAACTATTTTGATCTCAGCCACAATATGGCCGCAACATCATATATTATATCTAAAGTAGTTGGCATGATGCCATAAAAATAGGAAGCCAATTCTGAAAAATCATTTTTGTCACATCCCTTATTCTCTGTATGGTGTTTTAAATATGAAATTTCCTAGAGAAGAGGATACTCATTCTCTGCTAACCCCTTCTGATCTCTTGACTAGGTAGAGCAGTGTATACTCAGTAGCAGAATGATTCTGAAGACCCCAGATAAATAATAATTTTTCCTAATGTTTTTCTGAAATACACTGTAAAGTGTGTTTGCAGAAGCTGATATTAGCCATAGAGGCTTTTTAGCCCCCTTTCACAAATTAATATTCTGAAGACAATCACCATTATAAATAAATTATCCCTAGATATGAGGGTTTGTGCCTAAACACTGCTCTTTTTGCACGGCAGCTTTTAATTGCAGAGAGCAGTTCACGGAACTGAGTGACATTTTTTAGACAGCCTGCTGTTCTCTCTGCTAAAGGTAGTAGGGTTGGGCCTTACGTGTTTGTTTATTTTTGCGCTTTCTCCAAACTGGATAATAAAATTCCTTCTGGCATTTCACTTTTCATTAACTGCATTTTTTTTTTTACATTCGCACATTCTGGTTATTCTGGTACAACAGAAAACTGCTATAATGACAGGGCTAAAAATACTGGAGAATATAAATGTCCTTTGCTATCAGGACCTAATATTTATTATTTGTAATATAACAAGACTGAATAACGTTAATACAGGTTTGCAAATGCACTACAGACCCCATATTCAGAAAACGATGCTTGCTCCAAAGAACAGGGCTAATAATGTTTAACATGCTTTAAGACTAAAATATATTAAAGCAAAACCTAAAATGAAAGGCCACATTTAGCAGATTTTGTTTTTTTAAAAGCTCAATTGAATATAAATAGCCATTCCAAAGCTTTTAAAGTATGGGTTTTTTTCTTCTGTTAGAAATTACCATGTTATTTTTTTATCATCTCCTCCTATTGAAAAGTTAAATATTGTCTCATTATTTCTGCATATTCTCTGAGCCCTAATCATGGACAACAATTCCGTTGTATCAGGTTTTGTAGTAATATTAAGTAGTCAGTCACACATGCATTCACCATTAACTTTCATTCATAAAAGTAACATGTCATCAACCAATTCCCCTCACAAGATTTCACAAGAAGTCCATCCCATACCCATTATTTCTCCAAGTTGCCCCTACTATGTCCTTAAGAGGCACAATGAGGATGCAGATTTTGGACGGAGGAGTCCACGTTTCTTACAGCTTCAGAGACTTTCAGATGTCAGTCAAGCGCAATTACAACCCTTTTCCTCCTGTATCTATTCCCACATGAATATTTTAATTCAGTGCCACAGCTGCCCGCACTCCAGCCTACCTGGTTAGAAATATGAGGATAAATTATGTAACACACATTTAATCTCTGGCCTCTTAGTATTAGGGACAATCCATCTTGCATACCAGATCAAAGTCCAGATTTCACTTCCCATTATCAAAAAGATAAATATGTTCACAAGAGTCTCCCCACATTTCAGTGAATGATCACCATGATTTCACGAGGTGACCCCACACTTCATGAGACTTTTTCCTTTTTGGCTGTAAAACTCCCTTTTGATATCACACGTCTTGAGCTTTCAGTTTTGGTGGGAACACACACACACCCCCCACCCTTCAAAAAAAAAAAAGCTTACAAACACCATTGCATGTCAAAGAGTAAAGAAAATAAAATAGAAAAGAAAACAAAAGATAAAGATATGATATAATACCATGGACCAAGTATCCTTGATAACTAAGTACTACATAGCAGTCTACACTTTACAACTTCATAGAGAATTGAGAACGGAATTCTGTAGATTTTCTGAACACATTATTGAAGATTTCATACATTGCTTTAGAGACTTAACCCTGCCTAAGTACTTGAAAGCTTGCAGAATGTCTTATAATCTTTAGAGGTTCTGATTTATTTTTGTGGTGAAGAAAGCTAATGATTTCATGTTGAACAATCCCATAGAAAACATTCAAGTACTGGTTCAGTAACAGAGAAAGGCTTTGTTATTTGTTGTTTATATTACCATTAATACTTACATCAATACTGAATACCCATCTTCCATTGAGATGAACAAGATGCACCTTAGTTAAAAGTAGGATGGACAGATGCGAAAACTGTGGGCTTTCAGTTGTTACTGTGAAGGGATGTGAACTGCACTCATTGAAATGGGATGCTGTTAAGGACATGCTATAAATCTGAAAACAGGTTGCCCCAAGATCCACAGTGGATTTGAGAAGGAATTTTGCATGTAGAACAAAGAACTGACAATAAAAACAGTGACAGTATTGCTTTTCACAGGAAAAGATGTTTCTTTAGAAAGATAAAGAGAAAAGCTGCCTTCTTTACATCATCTATATATGCTAGATTTTAAAATCCCTGCATTTCAAAGGTTATCAGAGAAAGCAAGTACCATCAAGTGGTTAATATAGTTTTATTATAGCATGAATATGGCAAGAAAGAAAAGGACCAAAGCAATTCCTGAGAAAATGAAATATAAAACTACTACTACTTTCACAAATAGTGCTTGCTGTATTTGAAAATTAAATAGTTTGTGCTCATCTTGCATGAAACAAAGGCTCATAATGAAAACTTATTGCAGATGCACTTATTAGGCATTCTTTTCTTGATTCGGCATTATGTCGCACTATCAGAGAGCTGTAAAGCAAAGCGTCTCTCAGAAGTTCTTCCTCAAGGTGAGAGTAAAGTAATGAGGGAGCAACCTAGTACTACATAGGAAGCCATCAGAGACCTAACCAAGATGGAAAAGAAGACAAGCCTCTCTGCCTGTACACAACAGAGGGCTGTAGAGTTGTTACTGCAGGATGGCTTCAGAGCAGGTTTTGCTGGGAAAAACAAAGCTTCAGAAACTCTCTAATGTAAAAGTGGGAAAGGGGGAGGGGGAGAATTGGAGGCACAACTTTAAGAAGAAAGACAAAGGGCAGAACTGAAAGTAGAGCAAAGAAGGTCATAATAAAAAGGAATATGGTATCCAGATGAGCAATTTTACTGTCAGAGGCAGAGATGGGAGGCAAGCACTGAAAAGGAGAGGGAGGGAGAATCCAATTAGGATGCTGGTTTTGACAAAACATTCCAGCATCTTAAAGACTGTATTTCTCTCTAAAATGTCTTTGCTTTTCTGCACAGCCTCACAACTGAAGAAGAAAATGAGGAGGAAAATAAAATACATTTCAGTAAAAGACAGAGGAACAGGAAAAACCAGATAAAACAAAACTGCAATTACATTTGCTGCACTCACGTTTATATCTTTTAAGAATAATCAATAGAATCAATAGTTATTTTAATAGCCTCCATAACTACTAATCACGTAACTTAAAGAACTCTAGTAACGATGCTGATAGTAATTGCAGTAGCATTATGGACAGACATAATGGGGAGGATGTCTTCACTGATTCTATTGTAATGCAAAGTAACACCTGCAATTTCTGCTTAGCAGAATCAATTCCATTGGAGATTATTTGTTCTTCTGAGCAGAATATTATATAGTCATAATAATTTTACAAACACTAAATATCAAAGCATATTATTAAAAAAACCTCACCAGCTTCTGCAAAAGCACTGAAGATGTAGTCCAGCAAGGATAAAATAGTACTATCCATTTGCCACCATATTACTTGGTCAAGCTGCTCCATCCTGGATCATTCTGATGTTTTAACTATTTAAACACACAGTAATTTTTGATGCAAAGAATGTTTTCTTTTCCTCCAAATTTGGCAGTAATATTATTGTGACTTTTAAAAATGATCCCAAATGGCTATTTGGCTAAGTAATTGCTGCTCTGAAATACAGGCAAACACCAGAGATGCATAGTAGAAGAATGACCCAATTATTGCACTTCAGAACACACAAGCAAAGCTGCACAAACACTACTTTTAGAGATTTTTATGGTTACCCCTGTTGACAATGTGGCCAGTGTAAATATTTCTGCTCTACTGTTACTCAGTTTTTCCCTTCTGTCTAATACAGTTTGGAAATATATTCATGATGAATAAATGAGAAAATTTCTTGTTACAGTTATAAGAATCAAGGTAATGCAATATTACAAGTTATACAGATATCATATTTTGGAACAATTGACAAGGGGTATCACAAACTCTTTGTTTGGTTGCCTCTCCCCAGGATTTGGGATTGTATTATTTCTCGTACTATAGAGGGATTTTTCTCAAAGCAGTATGTTTTTAAGTTCTACAAATGTACTTCATATTTCATAAAGAAATACACAGCTTAAACATAACTAAAGAGACAGATATAAAACACTCTTGGTGGACAAAAGATACCCACTCTGCTCAACAGCACAAAGAGACCATATATAATGCCAATTATAAAATATGAGACCCTAACAAGTAATTAAATCAAACAATATAAAATGCTTATTACTGCTCTATTTTCATTTGCATGTTTCCTTGAGAAAAACACTACTAATTTTTTCAGTGCCTCAAATTTCTGTGTGCTTAAAAACGTATCCCATCTTGTTAACATGCACATTCATTTGTCCAGTTTTACCCCAAGTGTAGCTGAATGCTGAGCACACCTTTCCCTACAGTGCTGAGCTTGGCAAAAAGTACATGCATTAACCTGACGACTAGGAATATTTGCAATTCTTTTTGTTTCTGTTGACAGCTTCTTATCAATTTTACTGTCAAGGATCTTTGTAAAGTACTGTTTGTTCTTCTCAGTTTTGATTCCTCCTTTAAACTCTAGTATTATTGCTTTTCTGACAGCTAATCTCCATCTCCCTTCAAGTGCAAAGATCTATCCTTTTGCTGTCAGCATTCTGCTCCACAGCTTGTTATACCTCCCCATTTAGCATCTCCTAACCTACACACCAAAATCTGAATTATATTCTTTTAATCCCAGTCTTCATCTATGCCTGGATGACTTGTTTTACAGACCGGTGATCAAAAGCCAGTGTGGATGGCTGGCTGATTCCCTGATCCAGCAGGTCAGCACTGGCCCTGTACCTAATGCATAGCCTGCAAACTAAAAAGAGGAAGAGACATCCTTCCATGTACTGAGGACACCAAACAGTTGCAAGCTGCAAGTCAGACAGAACCAGACTAGGAATAAGAAGCAAATTTATTTAACTCCAGTGCACTTTTCTAACTACCAGCAAACATTTCTCCTTTCCTTTTTTCTCTACAGAAATATTCAAGTACTCTTGTGCATAATCCCAAGAAATGACTCAGAAATAGTAACTCTTTCTGTTTCACTGCTCTGATAGAAGTAAGGGCACAAAGAAGATATTCTTGAAGGGGTGAGATCTGAACAATTGTAATTTGCATTTACTGTGAAACAATACAACACTATGAATGTTCTTTCAGTAGCACATCAGGCCATTTGCTGACTCTTGATTGCCTGTGAGTCTCTCTGTACTTGTTAAAATCACAGCACTGAGCTTAGTACACTGTGCTTTTACCATCTGGCACTGTAGCAGGAAGGCTACATTAGCATAACCTGTCTTGCCATCGATTTTAGGGGGCATGCTGATTTCTTTAAAACAAATAATGTCTATCTTCTGTCACCCATTTTGTATCTTATACTTCTAACAGCTCAGAAAACTTGATACTTGGTACCTTTGTTGATATTTTCATCTATATTAAGCTCACATCCCATCTTTGCAGGCAAAATAATAAATTATCACAAATTTTCTGTGGTTTTGGGCCAATGATACACACAGTGATGTAGATGGCTTATGTGGCAAAACCATATGGTTTGATTGTTATTATTACTGCTATTTGGTAGTAACTTCCTGGTTTTAAAGACACTTTTCTTACCTTGTATTTCAAACAATTATTTCATTACACACCTGTTAATGCAAGAATAAGCGTGGAATATTAACATTAAATAGTACTTTGAGTTGAAGTTTCCATAGTAACTTCCTTCCACCCATTGCATTGGGTGCTCATGTGCTTTAATTTATGCATTCTTACCAACCTCTCTCTGCTATTTTATCTACCAACAGCAAGTAAATAAAAAGAGAAAAACAAAATAATTATTTTTATATTCAGACTCAGAAATGTGGTAGGAAAGCTGAATACACATATCTTGAGATAAACAACATCTCTCACTATGATCATACACACTCAGTATGCAACATTAAAATAAACTATTTTGCCAAAAGCCAGATTAAGACAATGGTTTCTGTTACTGCTGTCTTATTGCAACTCTAGATTCTTAGAGTAGAGAGTATTTCCTCTTATCAGCCTTCAGCAGAGCTGAGTTGTTGCACTGCAGGGGGCATGCTACACTTTCTGAGAAACGGGAGGTTAAAAGGACAAGATGATACAGTCCAGTATGCATGAAGAGACATGGGCAAGGCTTCCTGGGGCTTTCAGACTTCCCTGGAATCCAAGGAAGGGCCAGCAAGGTTTTATCCCACAGGAATATCTAAGGCTTCAGAAACATAACTGTTTGCTAATTCCAGGTCAAAAGCAAACTTAAGCACATGGGTAACTTCAATGGGATTAATCTAAAGCTAGTAAGATGCATGAAACACTGAAAGACTAAGGATCTAGTGTAAAGGAAGAATTATTTCAGCATGTGCTTATACAGTTTTCTTCAGCTTGTAAAATAATTTAAATACTAAATAAATACTAATTTAAATACTACAAATAATCATTAATAAAATGTATTTATTCATCATGATAACGGTGAATGCAGCAGAGCTTTCACTTCACCTTCTGTCCCATCAGCAAACTGAGTAATGCTTTATCAGTTCCACCAGTGAAGTCTGCTCCTTCCATATGAATCTACAGGGGACAAGTAGTGGAAGAGATGTCCTCTTTGAAAGGTAATTCTTTTTCCTCTCCGTCTGCTGTCCTCTCCCATAGTGTGTAGAAGCAGATTTTTTTTGTTTAATCTTACTGTCCAGTATTAATTCAAAATCTGAACAGAGAGACAGCATCAGTGAACAGATGACCGAAATAAATTATGGGAATGGACAAGATGGAAATTAGAGACAGAAATGGAAAACAGCGGAAAGTGAAAGGGTTTCATATCTATAATATTTGACAGAAAATGATGGGTTTGAGAAGCAGAAGGAGAAAGATCATACACTATAAATGAGGCATTTATTAAAAATCATTTACATTTCTGGTAAAGATAAACAAGTATTGATGTTGCTATATTACTGAGATATCTTCCCAAACACGGCCTGGTATGGGTCGAATTACCTACGTTCCATTAACATGAATCAACAACTGCCAGGATGGAGGTGGAAGGGCTGTTATTTTTTTCTAGTTAGTCATGGTAGAAAACACCAAATTCTTAGAAGAGTTCTTTAAACAAAAAGGCAAAGGTGATGACCATATGGCTATAAATTAACTATAAATAAGGATGGGCTTGAAACTAGAAAAAATATATATAATCCTTTGAAGAGTGAATCACTAAAACAAAATTTCAAAAGGAGCCCTTCTTACTTTACATGATGTCAGTTGCACAGTAAGCAACACTTATTGAGTCATATTTCTTTATTTTAAGAAAGAAGAAAGGAGGGTTGTAATTAAAAATAACAACAAAATTACACTTTACGGATAGATGTTGAAATATTTTTCTAAAAAAAGAGAAAAAACTACTAATCAAACAGCTGTTTAATATTAAAATAATAATTAGCAATGATGTTCCTTTGATCACTTATAGAAAGGAACCAAAGAAAAAAGGACTGTCTACCGTACAGGATTAAGTATTCTGAATCCAACATGCTGAAGAGAAAAATCAGGAGTGGTAAGATGATTTGGTTTAGTAAGAACAGCATTTAAAATTCAAAGTTGATTTATTAAATGTACTTTTTCTCATTTCAGTAAGTGTGGCTCAATTTTCAAAACATTCTGGGCATACAAAAATCATGCATCAGAACTACCTCAAAGGAATGAGTGACTACCCCAAGCAGAATTACCTCAAAGGGAAACCAGAGCATTTCAGTAACAGGGTATTTCCATCACTGTGATCCATAAACAGAGACTAAGGACTATGACTGCAGTTTGGGAATACCAATGCAGAAGTCACTGGAGTTGTAAGAAGTTTACAATGGTGACTACATGGTCGATTACACAGTCTGATCTACACTGATAGAAAATCTGATGATGTTGAACAGCTCTCCTTAACTGTTAAAAGATTTCTTAACAGATGTAGAGCAGATTATGAAATAGTAGGGCTATTTGTCCCCAGATGATATACTGGAATAACACTGCATTGAACAGACACGGCCTAAATACAACAAGCTTCTGAAAGCGTATGATAATCTTGTACCAGGTACACAAGCAGCTCAAGAAAAATAAATGTCTGTTTAGCCCTTATCACACTGTATTAGGTCTGTCCTAGAAAAAAATATAAATGCCATTTATATCCCTTTTCATTCTCTGAGAGTCGTTTTGTACTTGGCATCAGCAGAAAAGTTGCCGTGATGGCATATTACATTATTGTAAATCAAATGATCATAGACTAGAATGATAAAAGTCCTATCAACTTTCAGGCATGTTCAAAAGTATTTGCTAATCCTTCATTATCCCAGCTGCTAAAAGATCAGCTTAAACACTTCATCTTTACTTTACAGGCCTTTATGAACATATTACACTTGAGGGTCTTATCCTGCATCCTTTTAGTCAGCTATAAAGCTTTAACTTATTTCAGTGGCATGCTTTCTGAATTTCTCCATGCTAACCAGAGCATGAGAGGTCTATTTGTCAGGGGGATTTAGGTGACTTTTGCACCTCAGTGAAAATTTCATTTTCACAATAACTTGGGGGGGAGAGAGGGGAAGGGAAGGAGAGTCTGAATGCTCTGAAGCATGTGGAGTTCATTCCCTAAACCAGAACTGTTCTCCCAAGAAACCATCTGAAAAAAAAAGAAAAAATTAAAAAATTAAATTTTGAGAATTGTACCAGTGAACGAAATTTAGCTGACAATCCAATTGTGTATTTCTTTAATGACAATGTTCCATTAGTGCAGTTACAGCACTAGAGCATAAACAGAAAAAAACGTATCTTAGTTACAGTATAGCACATGTGCCTATATAACATACTCAGGTTGTCTTTATTTCCACCAAGGTACACTTGAACAGCCTGTGCTTTATTATAAAAAACTGTCTGAATTCACAAGGTCTGGATCTACTCAATCTGAATTCTACTCTCCAGAAAAACAAGGGGAAGAGCAGTCGCTTGATTTTTAATGGCATAATCAAGATCTGCAACAAGAAAAGCATGCTCCTTCCTACTCTTTTGAATTGCATAGTTGATACACAGCCAAATCTTCAATCAAAAGGATGCTGATTCTGTAGAGGGGTACACAGATAAATTTGTGAGTGAAGAGTTATCAGACACCATTTTCAATCAAGCAGTGATGAGGGCAATCCAGCTTGCAAACTTTCTATAAACTTTGTATAACTTTTAGGACTATCTTCTGAAAAATGAATATCTCATCATTAAGGATGTGCTTCATTAGGAAGGAATTATGTTTCCAGTTCAGAGTATGGCAGGCATAATGACACACACAGCTGTGTATCATTGATGAAGAAAGGCAAAAGTAACAATGCCCAGATAAAAGAACATCCCTTAGGTGAAGTGAAAGTGCAAATTTTGACATTAATCTAATAAATTACTTATGTTAGGAAATTTAGCTCAGAAAAAAGAACCTTAAAAGGTAGTGATAAATTATTTTCATACTTGCTTTCAATAAATTGATAGTAAATGAATTTTAAAAGACTATAATCCAGGAGAACTTCAGTTAAAAAGGTTATCTCTAAGTTTTGACATTTTACATTTTAACACTAATGAAATAAAATCATATTTTCTTAACAGAAAGAGTGGTCTGGTTATGGTACACAGGGATTCATTGCATGACCTTATGTTTTCCAAAGTATTTCTTTAAGACAATTTTTTAAAGGGTCTACTGTTTGAAAAAGCATCTTCTGGCACAAATCACTGCAGCAAAAGTGTTTGTCAAAACCGAAAGAGTAAGCATTTCCAAAAACATCCATACATTTGGTAACTAAGTCAATGTTGAATTTGCACACAAAAATAGTGATACTAATTTGCCTTTTGTTTGGTTCCAAAATGTCATAACTTGCACAACAAAGAAGCGGAGAGAAAGAGATTATCACATTTTTCATTCTCCTCCTCAGAAAAAAGGGGAGGGAGAGAAACAAACTGTTTTCCTCATGCCAGTGTCAGAGGTTGTACACATTTTTTGCCAATCATTATCTCCCAGACTGCTGATCCAATGAAAGCATCTTTCCTCCTGCCAAGTGTTTTCATCCTTCAGAACTGTCACCCAATTCTGTGCTCCATCCAAAGCATTCAACTGTTATTTGCTGAACTTCCCCACAGGTTTCTGCCTCTACACTGATCATACAACCATCATTTTGTTCCTGTAACCCCATGGAGGCAGCCATCATATAGTTCCTAAATGAATGTCATCCTATTGAACAAATTCCAGCCTTTTCCAGCTGATGATGCTAAAATCTGCATGCCAAATATTCACAGCTAAGTACTAGAGATAATAAGCTCTTCTGATGTACATGAGCTGCTTGGTTTTAAGTATAAATACTTTTTTTAAAAAAATTAATAAAACTCTTACAAAGATTTATTGCATGCAAAGTATAGTATTTACAAACAAAATGCAACACATTTAGTTGGAGACCTACTAGTATATATATATTCCTGAAGGAGTTCTTGAGAACGCATTTAGGGTTCTTTACCTCATTAAAAGTGTATGAAGAAACAAACTATAATTTAGTCATAAATCAGCATGTTTTAACCCTGAATGTGGCCTTAATCATGTGTCTTCCTTTTACATAATATTTAAAAATCTAAATTATAAACACTAATACTCTAATACAAATATTATACACTCATTTGAATTCACTTGTACTTTTCTTTATCTCATGGCAGACAGAAAGCAGACAGAACCAAGAGACAGAACAACTTGTCCTGTTTTCCCACACCTTATTTTGAAGCACCATTTGTAAAGAGCTTAGAGAATATAAATGAAGCCTTAATCTTTGAAAGTTCAAACACAAAGGTTTGTAGCATAATCTATTATGTCAACAGATTGTTTGCAACCAGAGGTATATTTGTAAAACGACAATCCGAATATCATGACAGAACATGAGAAAAAAATTGATATGCCTTAGATGCTTATTCAGTATAAAATTAATCCTATTTGTTTCTTGTAGTTATCTGACTCCTCTGTGTCATATTGTAAAGCCAGCCACACAATTATTTAATCTGTAAAAAGGTTTCATTGTAGAACAAAGTGTAATCCTGCAGAAAGACCCAAATTTCAGAAGATCTGCATAGCTACATTAGCCTGGCATTCTGCCTGGGTTTCTCAGCAATACAAGAAGCCCAGGAGAAATGCCACAACACTGTTATTACTGCTCAAATTACTTATTCTTAATTAATAAGCATTAACCCTTTCAGAACATTATAAATGTACTCCCAACATAAAGCAGCAATGAATGCACCAGATGACAGTATAATACCACTACATTTTTGAATGACTGGTGCAGGGATGGGTAGGAAACCAACATGCTCTATAGTACCACTTGCTCTTCATGTTGTTCTTCATCTGACAGCACCAGCTCCTTAAAAAATACCAAGTCACTGTTGCTTTCAGTCTGTGAAAGGTCACAGGCCTATCCATATGTTACTTTTCACAGATGTAACATATGGTATGCAATATAAAGAAACCCTACCTGCAGCTCTGTCACAAGGCACCTAGAGCAGCAGACTTTTCTGATTTATCCTGAATACGTGGTTAGGGCTTTTTGGGGTTTTGGGTTATTTTGTTTCTGTGGTTTTAAGCAATATTCTTTATAGGTTACCTAGTGTAGATGGGGGCGATAAGTCTGCTTGCTTTCTTTAAATGTACAGTTCAGATTAGCCTGAACTGCACGAAGACGTTTTGAGTCATTCCTCACCCAGAGCATGGGTTAAATCTGTAAACTGCAATGCTGGGATTTCAAGAAATGCAGGTCCACAACAGATTCCCCAATAAATGCTGAGGACAGTACAGAAGTGGAAAGCTTTTATCACAGCAGTCAGGTGAGGGAGATGTGTTTTCAGACAGAGAAAAAAAAAACCAAACTCATTCTTGAAACAAGAGCCCTCAGGGAACTTATCACAATGCTTCCAGTCTTTTATCCCTTTTCATAGCAAGAAAACATAGAAAGAACAAATTATGTTTGTAAGCTAGTGAACTAATGAAATGAAAAGACATGAGGAAAGAGTGTTGGAAAATTACTTTGGCAGCAAGCTGACTCCTTCAGAGCTCTCTTTTGTGCTGCACTGAGTCTAAAGAGACAACCCGTTGATTTGTCGTGAGATTTTGTTCTGTGAACACTAGCAGTTTATGCATATTTTAGAGGCCCCCAGGGGAAAGTTATCTGCCAGTTCCAAAAGCATTTCTAATTAATTAAAAAGCTTTTGTTTCTATTTCATATTGCCTTTTCATGCTAAGGCTTCCTGAGTTATATTTAAAAGCCATTCATCACAAGAAGTTTTGAAAATCCTCATCAATACAAGACTTCCAAGTTTAGGTGCTTTTGTCTCCCTTTAGTCAGCCAAACACCTAACTTAATTTTAAAAAACACTGAGCATCAAAGCAGTTTGAAATTACTTCCTAAGGACTGCCTTACTAAAAGGCCTTATCTAACCCCACAACCTGTTGTTCACAGCAACAAGGAGCAGATGCAGAGGAAAGTGGAAGTGAAGCACAGCACAAGCATAACAGGAATACTGTGATATCTACCTGAATGCGCTGTAAGTATCCAGCGACTGCAGCTCCAGGAAATTCAGGAAGCAAATTCCCCTCCAGAGAACTGGAAAAGTGGATGTCCTTTTTTTACTGTCTCAAAGGGATAAAATAAAAGAATGTTTACTGGTAAGACTGTACCAATCACTTTCATTAATGCATCTCCTCTAACATCACATGCACATCCACTCTTTCTCAGCTTTCTTAAAGGTTAGTTTCAGTTTAGAAGCATTGTACCAAATCTTTTCTTTTTCCACTTACTAAAGTGATTGAATAGCACATCTTTCTCTTAACTGCCTCCATATTTTAGCCCTGCCTAACCTATGAAATAACATAAACAATGAAAGTCTCATCAAATTACAACAGTGAGAGTTACATTACGCAACACCAATGCTGTATAGTCCAGAAACCCATATGTAAGCACACTGACATGAACAATAAATCCACCCAAACAATAACTAATTTTAAAAAGAATGAACACCTACATTGCAAAATAAGGGAGTATAGCCATGACTATGATAAAATGGCAACCTGTGCTATTAGCAATATAAATGCTATTAACTAAGGGGAAAGACTACTACAAGCCAAGAGAATTGTAAGAACGAAGTGACAGATGGGGAGAGAGGAATCATACTTTATGTTTCTACTCATATAGCTTCACAAATACTGTATGTCACAAGAAAAACAAAATAAAAGAGGGAAGCAGCAGGTTGATTTTAAGACTATGGTTTCTGTAGTAACTTATTTCTCTTTTACTCCCCTTTACTGCCTCCTCCAAAACGATCTGGTATCTTCAAAGCAAAACAAAGGAGCCAAAATGCTAAAAAGCTAAAAATACTTGCAGCTCTCTGGAGCTATTCCTTGACTACACGCACTTTCATTTACTTCAATGAAAACATAATCTGTAAAATAGAATAGGTATTATTACGTGCAACAATCTGATCAAGAAGCAAAGTAAAGCATGTAGATCTCCATGATTCAGACTCACTGTAGCTTGGAAAACATTCACAAGTCTCATGCGTATTTTTATAAAGCTGTAAAGATTAAAGTACGGTTTAGAATTAAGGCTGATTAGTACTGAATCTGTATTAGTGAACCTAAGGAGGGATTACATAGCACAGACCACTGTGGCACACACGTAAGGCCTAGTTCAGGAAGAGCCCCTTGCATTAACTTCAGTCAGTTTTCTTCTGCCCTAACAAATTTGCTGTCTGAAAGAACAGCTCTAAATTAATTCCACTGAGGATTTTTCAATCACTGGGGGAAAAAAAAAAAAAGAAAAAAAAGCGTAGTTTCAGGAGTGCAATATAATACCATCACATTAGGACAGTAATGAATACAAACAAACAAAGCTTGTTTTCTTTCTCACACCAACATCCACCCAGTAGTACTGCATAGTAGTTTCTACCCTGAAGTTACAAGCACTCAAGATACCTTTTCTTAATCCTACCCAGATTAATCATCATGTTCAGTATTTTCACTTTTCTGAAACAAGTTTGGTCACTAGCCTGAAGATAGCTATGCTTGTCACTTGATCAAAAAGTCTGGGTAGCTGTTTTTATTGTTTTAAACACTTAAATTGGTCTTCTCAGTTTAGTTACATGTTCACAAGTGTATTACAATAACAATGCTAGAAGACCTGAGTTTGTGTCCATAGTAAACATTTTTCTTTAACCTATTAAAATTTAACTATTCTAGTGAAATACTAAGAGAGCTCATTCAAAACCTAACATCCCAGTTCTGAAAATGACATCATATTGCCTCGTTTTAATGGTAGTCATGCTTTGTACTTCTTGATGTCACTTTCATGAAACACCCTGTGCTCAAACATAATTCTCTTGAAAGATCAAACAGTAATATGTGTGTGAGTTCAAAGTTGCTAAGTTTCATGTGAGAGGAAATCCACTGAGGGGAGCTTCTTCCATCAAAGATAGCAATAATATTCACAGCTAATACCACTTTTGAGACACCTGGATGTTTTATGAGAATAAAATATATTTCAGGTAGCAAGCTTTCATTTATGGAACCTCTTAATTACCAAAATGTGCAAAACAAACTTTTAAAAGCTGCTTTTTTTTCTGTAGACATAACTGTTTTCCATTAAAACCTTTCAGAAATCAACCACTTCCACTGTACCTAATCTAGAATTACATTTGACAACAGGGAACATCTTGGCACAATGATCAAGGCTGCAGAGCTCAAATGCAAGCCTCTCTCACTCCAGTTACAACCATTTAAATAGCTCAGCCTTTGCAGAAAAAAGCGATCAAAATTCCACACGTTTGCTTTGAATGAATACCAAGACATGTCACATGGAGATATTTCACAAAAACTTCTTGGATTTTTCTTTTGCAAAAATCTCACTTTGTTGAAATCAAGCTTTCTCCAATTATTTTTGAGAACCCAAATTCTCTAATAAGTTAAAAAAAAAATAATTAAATGACAGAAAAATTCTCCATTCTCTCTACAGCTGGGAGCATATGCAAGGTTCTTCGGTGACTTTAAAGCTAACACAACATATCTGGCTATATAGCACAAGCTAGCGGTCTGTGCTTCTAGTTCTGTATTACTCTATTATATTTTAGCTTTATCTGAAGTCCAGAGGATTCAAATCAGGATAGAAAGTAGGTTACTTCGTTTTCTCTTCAATTAAACTTATTCACCCAGAAGTCTTAAAATGCATTGCAAAGGAAGATGCAATTTATACATAATGTAAGGCAGGCAGGTACCAGTACCTCTATTAAAAATTAAGGGAGCTGAGAAAAGATATCTCAAGAGACTCTCAAGGTCACACACAGTCAGAAATGACCTCCAAATAGATTACCTACCAAGACAAGACAGACAGACTATACAGAGACATACATACATATCCATACCTCTATGTAAGTTTTCAAAAAAATTTATGTATTCCTTTTCTTTCCAGAACAATCCAATATTTGCATCCATTACATGAAAGCTAAATAACAGGTTTGCAGGCTGATGATTGAAATGGGTTAGAATGCCAAACTCATTTGAAGACCTGGGAGAGGTGTAAAAACCACCCTATATAGGTGATCTGTCACTAAAAATTGGAGTCTGATGACCCATACAACGTGATCCATACAACGTGATGCTGACAAAGGAAGAACATTTTCACTCTACCACTATCTCCCCCACAGCTAAATAATCAGAGATGATATCTTTAACTTTCCATCATCTATTTCTGACTTTTAGCAGCTTTTGAAGGAAGTTTGTAAGTATATTACTTGCTTTTTACAAACAAGAAAGGAAGAAGGATAACTTCTTAAATGGAGAGCATAGCACAAGTTAATGTTAAATTATTAATAGAAAAGCATATTTTTTTAGACACAAGATGTGATTGAGGTTATACATTACAATGATTAATGACTGCTTTCCAGAAAGCATCCTCCATGCTTGTAAAATTATGTTCATCTAGGAATTAATTAATCTAAAAGCTTTACGAAAATGTAAAAGGACAATAATCAGGAAATCAGGTTAGCAGTTTGCTCTGTTTGTGAAAATCTGTATAATTGATTAGTCTGTGAGCAATTACAGAGCTGGCAAAGCCTTCAAACAAGAACCAGCTTAAGAACGGTGTATTTGTAATTGGTTTGCATTCATCTTTCTAGCACACTTATTGTTAAATAGTAGCTAAAATTGTTGTTCCATTTTCTCATATATGAGGGAAACAATATTATGCATGTGCAAAAATACATGCTCTGAACACAATCACAATCAGTACAGGCTGAGTACTGTACTGAGTACAGTACACAATCAGTACTGAACACCCTACAATCAGTACAGGCTGTCAGTGACTAATGCTAACAGACAACTTCAACCACATCAGTTAAACAGATGTGCATTCCAGTTTGGTTTATAGGCAGTCTGAAAAAGGCCTCAGACAATATTCTGCATCAAACTCTGCTTTATAGTCTGTGATCTTCAGAGGTGTCGTTCACAGGTTTCTGGTGGTGGTTTTTTTTCTTCCAGAAGTTGTAGTGATGGCCAGGGGTCATCAGAGTGAATACCTGTGAGAAGCAAGCCTGCTACATCATTTACAATTAAATTCACAATAATATTCATATCAATATACTGTCTTCTACATGTGGGAGGCTTGACAGGAAATCTGTCTGTAAGACTAGAAAATACTTTATGGGCCACATCTGGTCTGCAGCTTCTCAGATGTGAATTTTCCCAGCAATACAGGGCTTAGAGCAGCATGTGAGAAACAACGTTAAAGGGACTTTTGCCACACTCAGCTTTATCTCTGGCCATGGGATGCGTGATGTTCCCACCTTGTACAACTTGGCCACAGCTGCACATGACCGCTTCTACCCTACTGAAGGTGAGAAAGGAAACCCTGATCTGCTAAACAGTCTTGAAACAGCAATGTCTTAACCACACAACAAATTCAGTCCTGCTAATTGGCACCATCCAGCCACTAACCATACCCACTCCCCATACAACAGAACATCTTCCATTGACTATCTGACCATGTTATCTCAGTCCCTCCATTTTACATAATCCCTGGCATTTTTTTTTAACTAGAAATGGAACATCACTTCCCTAATATATGCATGAGGTTAGTGTGATGTAGATCACCAAAATGGAAAGCAATGCAAACATAAACCATCCCAGGTCTCTCTATATCCTCATAATAGACAGCTGAATTTACATCCAAGAAAATGCTGTGGAAGTCAACAGCATCCTCAACAGGATCTTCTTTTCCAACATCAGCACAGAATTGTTGTCATACATTACTCTGCATTCAGGCAATTTAAAATTTGAGAGTGTTTCATAATAGTGACTGCTGCTTAATTATAACTGCTTATTTCACCTTTGTGTGACAGTTACAGATCAAAACCAGAGTGAGATTTGGGGATGAAGATACTGTGAATAACTGAAAACAGAAAATACAGTAATTAGAGATGTGTGTTGTTTTTTAGAGGTTACTGCTATGACAGAGCACAATATGCTATAGCAGAAAATCTGGAATAGCAAAAGCACCAAAAGCCAAGTTGTTCATATATAGTCCTTTTGTATCAGCAAACTTTGTAACTGAAAATGACACAGTGCTTACGTAAAAGGAAAGGGACTCTGACCAGTAAACATAAGAATATTATTTAAGAAGTTGCTGAATCAGGAAAGATCAGAGTTAGCTCTAAACACACATTTCAAGATCTTCTGGCTTTCAGTACAGGCTTAAATTTTAGCTGGCATATACAGAATTTTTTCCTCAACAGGAGTTGATATATCGGTAATAAGCAAATGTAGGTGAAGAAAGGAAAACAATTCATTTATTGGGGAGGGATGCTATGAGCAATTGAAGTAAAAGTGGAATGTTTTTCCTCCAGACAAATGAAGAACCTACAGCAAAAATCAATGTTAAGATTTTTCAAATATACAGATAGCTGTAGTATACCAGCACTAAAACAACTATGGACTTCTATCAGCTTAAGCAGAATTGCAGGAGAAAGCCCATTCACAAAAACTTTAATAGGCTATTGCATATGTAGAGCACACCTTGCAAGCATAAAGCAAAGCCTTCAGAAGGAAGAGCTTTCAAAGGTAAAGTTGAAGTCTTTTACTACATTGATTGGTTCTGCATAGGTGCGTTAAGGCATTATCCTAAATAAAGGCATTTAAATGATGGGCAAATATAAATTCATAATACTTCCACAATTCTTCTAGCTACTGTTTAACCAAATCTGGGATTGTAATTCAGCAGGCTCTGTAAGCAATGATCAGTGGTGGAAAACTCCCATACACACAGCGTAAGTATCAATAAATTCAGACTTTCCTATGTTCTGGATATACCATGCCTCCCACATTCTTGAAAAAAAGCCCAGGTTTTACTCCAGTTCCTAGCTTCCTAGCATGAAGCTGCAGCATTGCCTTTCAGTTCCAATCCAGGCAAGACCAAGTCAGAGTCTGCCTGACAGAGGAGAAGCCAAGGTACTGCTTTTTCAGTACAATTACCCAGACACCTATGACAGCAGCTGTACACAAACAACCAGGACATACCTGCAAATACATTTTTATGTCATCACTCCACCAGTTCTACATAGGACAATTACATTTAAAAAATGCAGGTAAAGACTCTCTAAGAAACACTATTCTCATTATAAAATTGGCTTATTTCAATATATGCTTATAAGAACATAAAATACAGGCACTATATGCCCTGCCCATTGCCCAAGGAAGCCATACAATAGACACTACAGAAATTCATTACGCTATTATTCTAGCAAAGAGGTCTTAATTAGTTTGCTAATTATTCTCCAAATAGGGTGAATATTCTCACATTTAAAAAATAGTTATGTCATCTGTTTTCATATCATTTATGCATCCACTTTCAACAAGTAATGAGTTCTGTATGAAAACGTAGGCAAGAAGGAAAAGACGGGAGATGAAATACAGATTTGACAAACACAAGGTAATGCATAATAAACTAAGTAATATGAATTACTGAGTCATACTACTTGAATTTAAATGTACTACATCAAACTAAGGAAAAAAACAAACCAAAACAAAACAAGGTTTCAGTGCAGACAACTGAGAAGGGTGTCAAGGTAAATGAAGTTAGCGAAGACTGGAAGCATGCAGAGTTAACGAAAACACCAATAAATGTGTTAGGGATTTTATGTGTGTATATATATATATATATATATACATACACACACACACACACACACACACACACATTCAGATGGACCATTATTCTGGTCAGTCTATCTCTGAACTAATTTTAATCACAACAAAATCTTTCAGTGGTAAATACATCATCCAAACCAAATCTATGAATAGGAAAACAATTCAAGAGGAAATAATTATTAAGGAAACGCTGCTAAGAAGAAATCACTAGTATACACGTCCATAGTGGGTAAGGATAGGAGAAAGCTGTACTGGGTGTGACTGGGATGGAGTTAATTTTCTTCACAGGAGCCAAAGTGGTACTGTGTTTCATATGCGTTACTAAACCAGCATTGGTAAGCTACTGCTTACTGCTATTGCTGAGCAATGCTTGCACAACTCAAGGCCTCCTCAGTTCCTTATTCAGCTCCTGTCAGCAAGCACGCTAGGGGTACTTGGCAGGCAAGAAGTTAGAAGGGGCACAGGCAGGACAGCTGGCTCAAATTGACCAAAGAGATATTTCAGGCCACGTCATATAATATCATGTTCAAAAAACTGGGGTTTTGGGGTTTTCTTTTATTCCAAAGTAGCAATTGCTCAGCCAAAAATACACAACCACAAACAAACACCAAAAAAGGCAAATAAAAAACCCCACCAAATTTCTAGCTTCCTTCCACCCCACTGTATCAAATACAAGGAAATATGACTTCAAATTTTTAAGATCACTTTTATTAAATAAATTAGTTAGCATAGTCATTGAAAACTAGGGACAAACTTTGTTGTATACAAAAATAAACAGTAGGAAAATACCGCCAGCATTAAAATAACACATACGAGCAGTTATATATATCATGTATAATACATACCTATACACACAATATACCAGTGCATGTGCACTTAAAATTTTTTTCAAGATTAGGTTTTCAGCTGCTTTTTATATAATTGGGTCTATTGATACTACTATATGTAGTTCAACAGAAGTGATCATTTCATATTAAAAAAATCAAAACGATATAGTACATTTAAGTATTAGTCATTAGAGAAAATTTAAAAGTCAAATTATTATCAAAAGCAGGATGGCTAGAAGGCAGAGAGCCTGCAAATACCACAAGGCTCAGCTTGGGAAAGCATGTCTTAAACTGGAAACTGCTATAAGGATTCATTTTTCTCACACTATGACAGTGTTTGTTGTTTTGGGGTTTTTTAACAGCATTAGCACAAAATACAACTCATTTGCAAACTTATGAAGTGGCACTGAGCATACTTTTACTCTGCAAAAACAATAAATATTTCTTTTTTACCACTTGTTGTCTTGCACCAGGTTATTAACATTACATATTATTTCCAAAGGTCAACAAACATTCCATTAGTCAGAGGCAGGGTATATCACCTTCCCTCCCCCTGTTTGCACACATTGGTCTATCATGCCATGATGTAGAAGTGTTACAGGTCAGACTCAAAGTAAGTCTGTAGGGAAATAAAAAATGTATTAACTTCAAGAGTCTTTAGAACAGACTAGAGTTTTGATCAGCAATTGGATGTGCAAGTTTTAAGATGCACTTGATTCTTCTCTCAGCAGAACATTTGCATGATTTTGGTCTGGTAAAACAAATTAAATAACTCATGAGAGTCAGTGAAAGGCTACATCTATAATTTTGATGATATATTAGCAGATATTTTGAGTAGCGTTATTATGCAACAAGGAGCTGGGAAATAGGCGTATAAATGCACATACAAGTGTCCAGGGGCTGGGAGAATCATTCAAGTGTACATATGTATATTTACATGCATGCATGAATTTGAACATTGCAAAGAAGTGCAATTTAACTCATTATGTTTTTAGCATTGCATTTGCCTACTTCAACACAGGCACATAAGCAAATACAAAACCTAGCTTTTTTTTCTTTCAGAGATATCTAGAACCATTTTATTTTTTTTTTAATCATTCATGGTTTTGTTATTATCCAGACTAAAGTGTCCCTAGAAGTATATATATGATTTTTCCAAACCCTTAGGTTAAACCCAACTCAGGTTTCAGTCCAGTCACTCCTGTTAAAACGCTGCAGTCACTCCAATTCAGACTAAATTTCACCCACCGTGCTAAGAACTGCTGTATAACTCCAACTGTAAAAAAAGACTACTTGTAAGTAACTTTGTGAGTCATACTCTCTGACCAGATGCATCTGGATACTGCCATTAAGAACACAAGGTCAGAATACACTGATGATGTCAACAGTCCCCCTTTTTGGGATTTGGTCATTTGGGTTTTTGGCATTCATTTCACCCAGTGGCAAGAAATCAGAAAAGCATTACCTTAAGGACAACCTTAGGGATTCCAACCCTTTAAGGAATCAATGTCAAATTTCCATCAGCTTACTGTGCTACATTTAAGACCCATGTTTCCTCTTGCTTGCCCTCTATCAGTTTCGTAAATAAATCATTACAATGTTCAAACTTTTCGACCTGATTAAGAATAGTTTCCTTACATTACCTCTCATCCAGTATGTTATCAGATTCTAATTCACACTTTCCTATGATCTTACAATTTATCAGTTATTTATCTTATTAATTACCTCCCCGTGTAGCTTCATGAGCACTTAAAAGATAAAGTTACTGCTTTTCTAGGTGATTTCCTGCATCAATCAATTCTCTAATAAATAGTTTACTCCAAATTGTCTCCAAAAGCATTGGCTGTTCTTTCACATATGAAGAAACCAAGTAATAGAAAACTACATTCAGGATTTTTCAGAGCAGTTTTCTCCATTGAAACTAAAATTAGCCTTTATTAGGGATGCTGGAAAATGGCAAGATTTGGCATTCAGGAAAATCTTCCTTGTGTTCAGTTTGCTTGGATACAGGAATTTATGAACTGATGCCACATGATAAGGTGAAGAAACAGATCTTATTCAGTACCTATTACAACAGGCAGAAATGTATGGTTTGTATTTAAAAAACATCTTATTCCATGTGCCTCTTCAGTTTGCAACTAAATCATCAATGCTGAAGAAAAAATGACAACCGCAAATATTGCCTCTAAACCATACAGGCACTGCTAAAATTTTAGCTTTTCCATGGCAGAGTCTTCCTAGCAAATATTTTCTACACAAGCCAATCCTAGTTTAAGAATCAAATTTTGTCAAGATTTTAATTTACCAGTGACTGAGATGGTGGGAGGAGAGGTAGCCTATCTGCAAGAGAAATGGTGCTAGAATGACTGTGCAACACAATGTCTGAGTAAAGGGAAACATCCTATCAAAGAAAAGCAGGCTGACATCTTAGGACAAAGAAAAAGAAAAGGGGAAAACGGATGAGTTATCCATTATTTTACAAACACGACAGATGTTTTCACTCAACACTGGCAACTGCACTCAACACATTCACACTAAATAACAGAAATGAAGATACGGCAAAGCCTGACAATGCTGAGTAATATTCTGGATGATTCATTCTTTGGCTTCTCATTCATGGTTAATAATAAAACAATGACATTCTGTAGCAGTGCCAGCCTATAAAACTGTAAGTCTTCCACAGTTAAACTCACTGGGGCTGAAGAGACATGCTGTGATCCAGTGAAGCTTTGATTATCATTATTGTATTAGTTCTGAACTGGTTTTCAGAACCCCAAAATTCAAGGGAACTCTCAGCTACTTTTTTGCTTACAACTTCTGGCAATTCCAAGATTAGTTCTGCACCATGTACACTGCAATTCTTCCCACTTTTCTGCAGGTCACTTGCTGACAGTCTGTAGTAACATATACAATATACATACTGGCAATTTTACTATTAAGGCCTCTGTAAGTAAGTATTTTCAAAAGACACACTTGTTTCATACTTCATTTACTGTACTGGCAAATGTACTTAGCATAACCAATACAATTTGTTTCATATTTTGTCAGGTTGGTTGGTTGCTCTGGGGAGTGGGCTGGGTTGTTTTTTTTTGAGGGGGGGGTGAGAGGAGGAGTTGGGGAAATTAATAAGAAAACCTGATTATTTGTTCTTCTGAACTAGTATCTCTTGGGATGTATTTAGTCAAATTGAATTTCTGAAGCTGAAATTTTATTTTCTGGGGAAAATAGTAAATAAATAGATAGATAAATAAATAAATGAAGCTTTTCCATCTGAGATCAGTTCTTATGCAATTCTTTGTCATTCTGAACAACACTTTAAAATTAGAGATAGGAAACACATTTTTACATTAAACACACCAGATAACATATGTAACTTTCATGTTTTATCTTATTTATCATCATATTAATACACCCCATAAATATTAAAGCATGTATTTTCAGATACTCTCCAAGAAAGATACAAGTTCATTATTGTACAGATAAGAAAATGACGTTAAGTATGGGTTACAAACAAGACTTTCTCATCACAAGTTTTGTGACAGAATGTGAAGAACTTAAGACTACAGAATTAAAGTTACTTAACTGTAAAACTACTCATCTGTCAGGTTTTGCTCTGAGGACTTGTTCTAGACACTGCGTTTGACTATGCATTTTTGTATGCCAGAGTCTAGTAAACAAATTCTATCAGGTTTCCATAGATGAAAGAGATTGAGATGAAACAGCTTCTCACACACAATTTGGTCTCTTTGATTACATTTACAGGCCCTTCAGTCACTCCAAAACTCCACCAGTCTTTTATTACATCTTTCAAGCTGTGACAATTTAGATAAGTGAAATGTTAAATAGCTCATTATAAGTCCACTTCTGCACCATAGGAATTGATGGCAGCATTGCCATAGACTTCAATGGGAGCTGGATTACAGCTCAAAGCACATCACGTACACATTCATCAGAAAAAAATTAAAATTTGGAGACTTTCAAAACTTCTTCAAATCAGTTTATACTGAACCAGCCTTACTATAAATCAGGAAGAGGTGGCAGGCTAGTTTTACAGAATGCTACAAAAGCTATTGAAATGCAGCTTTTCTCACTCTACCATTTTCATCCAAATCTCCTGCTATAGCTTATGTGACAAGCAATCATCAGGGAGTGAAAAAGCTATTTCCAACAAACATAACATAATAGAACAAAGAGAGCAGGTGACAACAACTTTCAAAATTGTTTTTTGAGACAGGCAAAATATTTATCTCCTAGAAACTGATCCTACTATGAACTAATAACCAGAATGCACACAATTTAAGTTTCCAGCTTAAAAGAAATCATACAGGCCAAGAGCTTTAGTAATTCAGTGTATAAGATAATAGTCCTGTGTAGTTAGAATAATGCATATTCCAAGTGGATATGCATGTCATTCTCTCTTCCATGAAACTAAAATACAAAGGGTAACCAGCCTCCCAAACTCTGTATTTCACAGACTACTTCTGTTGTCCTGGCAACAAGAAAATGCTAATAAATCTCCCTGTGATAAAAAAAAATTAAGTACCAGTAATATTAATAGCTATAAAAATATTCAGGGATGACATTACCTTTATCTTCACTCACTGTCTATGAAAAACAGACCAATCTACCCACTCAGCATGGTCTCTTTCAGGCAGGGAAGAAAGTCCAAAGCTTTAGTAACCTTCCCACAAGTCTTGCTGACATCATTTTCAGGATTTATTGCATGTAAAGCCCCTTCAAAAAGGTAGGAATAAAATACCATACCAGCAGAATGGGAATACAGCTCCTTTTCTCAACATTCCCACAGGGCATGGAGCAATGCAGCCACTATACAAGGCAGCAGACAATCCCTCAGTGACCCAGATAAAGAGGAAAGTTGATGACTCTCTTCCATGAAAATGCTGTCCTTTACAGAAAAAAGTACTCCAGAAATTCCCTGCAGAGAATTACATGAGCAAGGATTAGAGGCCTGACTTTTAATTCTTCTTCTAAAAATGCAGCAGTGAAGACCGGGCATTAGGAATGCATGCATTTTTGCCATTCAGAGAAGATTTCAAACTTCTTCCTTCTGTTACCATGCTACCTACCACTTTGCTCTTGTGTTGACAGAGGTGTCACCATAGAAAAGGTTACAGTTTTCTAGATGACTGGTTCTTACCCTCTATTACTGTAACTTAGTCACCTTTTCTTCAAAACTACCTCTTGTACACACTAGAGGGTATTTAGAAGGTTGAAAATTAGTGTTCTGGGACTGTATAGTTCTTCCTTCTTTGATTGTTTGCTTTTTTGTATCCACTCTTTTTCTTTTTTTTTTTCTTTTTTCCACTTTTCCATTCAGGAGGGTAGTTTACTATATTCAGCAGATTATCTCCATTTAACACTGCCCTAGTGATAGCTGGAGCTCATGTAACATATCATCTTAGAGGTACAACTCTTCATAGATGACAGAAAGGAGCTACCACAAAATAACATGCCTAGAGTGCTGAAAACTGCAGCCATATCTTAACATCACTATGAGGAACAGTACAGTAGTTTTAAGAAATTGAATATCAGCCAACTGAGGTCTTAATACCTTCTTCTGCTCTACTTAGGAAAATTCTCATTTAGAGCTCATTTGTTCGAGCACACATAATAGAGGGTTCTTTTAGCGATACATGACAGTGATTAAAAGGTCACTTTAAATGTTGGCTTTCTTTTAAAATGTATAGCTTTAATGAATGAAATATCAGCTGTTTCTTTTCAATTATATTTTTTAAGTTCCATATTAATAATGCAGCACTCCCCTCACTACACTGAATAGATCTGATGTAAATCATACAAATTAGCCTAGTAAACTCACGTACATCATTGGCATCAGCAGCCATTCAATCAACATCAAACCTCAATATAAGTTTCTGAACTCAATATTGCAGTTGTATAGGAACAAGAGGCAATGTCCCACAGATGTTTGCAGATTACATGCAGAATACCTTCATCACTGGACTTGCCCATGTTACTTTGATTAGCTAAAAGGAATTAAGGTTGAACACTCATGACTATAACTCCAGGTCTTTTCTTTGGATTTAAGTATTATATTACAATACAGTTCAACATTTTTTGTTCAGCTGTGTTTTGGCCTAGCGAGAAAGCAGACTAAACATAAAAGTACATTGTGCACTTAGAATTCCGATTGGTAGCCTGAAAAATATTTCATTTCTTGAATGAAATATGGCCAGCAAACTCAGATTAAGGGTACCACCCCTGTGTCAAACCTTTAAGACCATGAGTCATCAAGGTGTGGCTTTTGGTTTCCAGCTACTGTTTTCATTCTGCTGATGACCTTGAGCTGTGGTGTTGCTAAGAACTATTCTTCAGGAATTCCAGGTACCAGAGCAGAAGTAGACATTAACGTTTGGATGGACAATATTCAAAGACTGTTTCTAAGGAAATCTGATTTCTGGGAAACAAAAAAAAAAATAAAAAAAATTTGGTATCTTCACAATTAGGTTGATTATATTTTAAATATAGCAGACCTCCATTAAACAACTGCTGTTCTGTTTCAAATTTTCATTTAATTATGCAGGATATAATTTTATATTAGGTTTGTTCATGAAAGCTTTGCACATAACAGTATTTTCCGGGGTTACAGCCTGGAGGTGGAAAGGAATTAAACCTACACTCACAGCTGCCTGCACTTACAAAGAAACAGAAGGGTTTACTTTATACAAAATAGTATATGCTATTTTACACAAACATTTAGAATCCAATATGTTTTCTTTTCCAGAAGATTACTAAACACACACTGCATTTTTTATCTGAGATCTAATCAGCTACTCTTCTCAGGGACAGAGAGGCTAATTTTTTTTCTCAGTCCAGAAACAACTGTTAGGGTTTCCAAATCAAAAATTACTATTTTCTCTCAGTCAAAATAGCCCTAGAACATCAAAGCATGTGATATTTCTTCTAAATACTAATTCAAATTATCTTCATAATTTGAATATAGTTCATCATCAGTGAGTAGGTGGGAAATTCTGACATTTGCTTTTCATCTCCTGCCTCGTGTGGGACTAAATGCTAAATTTACAGGTTGATTAGGTTGGACTTAAATCATCTTCAAGGTCTTTTACAACCTAGCTGATTCTGTGACTGTCAAACAGCAATAATCAGGATTAGGAATTATTATTCCTTTTCAGTTTCATGTCTTGAAAGTGATGGTAGGGCATTCTTTGGAATTAACTTTAAGAAACTAATTGAAATAGCCATCAAATGAAACTATACAGGAAAACTGACTTTAGGTTTTCAAAGGAAGGTATCATCATCTTCAACAGTAACTTAGTGCCAGATATAATTTATCTTTCATTCATGGGTTTATAATTCAAATTTAAACCTCAAATGCAACACTATCTAACAAGAGTATATAGTCACGCGTCATGGCCCTGTGACACTTCAGAACTGCAGAGCATCGAAATGCTGAAACCTTGGTGTAATCTGCTTTCACCATATAATGTTATCGCCCTCTAGTGACTAGCCAGTGTTCATGTTGCAATAAAGCCAAGGGCCAAATCTAGAAATTAAGAAGATAAACGTGAAAAACATACGGTGCCACTGCTTTTAAGTCATAATATAAAGATTGTGTTGACACTGAAAAAAAAATACTTCAAGAGGTACAAACCCTCAGTCTGTGCTATTAAATGGTGGACTTGAAACAACTCTGCGCTTTCTACTTACAGATGCCCTCAAAAACAGAGTACAGGGCCAATCCTGCTCCAAAACCACTCATGGGGGTTAACTCATACTAAATTCACTCTAGAATCTTCTTGATCTTGAAGTCATCATGCTTCTGTTCCTGGTCACAGAGGTTATGTAAAATGCTCACTTGTAAAATACAGACTAAACCTGGGAATAAACATATATCCACAACACTGAAACTTTCAAAGGCAATACCTCAGGCAGCACAGGCCTCACTGCAGCTCTATTTAAACTTGCACAAGAGGACAAACTTTAAAACACCAGAATGTCCTCAGCTGATTTGAGGCAGAATAAGAAGTCTTGGGACAATCTATGGAACTGGTGACTATGACCTTCACTATCCTGAGACTAGTAATCATCCATAATATTCTTCAGAAGACAAAAACATGCAACTGCAATTGTTTCCATTAGGTCTGTCGGAACAGATTTGCATTAACTCACACTTCTCCTTGTTACTGCAAAAGCAGATTGTGAGTACCCAGAGGTTTGCATATCACTGTCACTTTCCACAAGTGAACTTGGTTCTGTCCAGAAGTGCCAACCTGCAGCACCATGCCCCTGCATTCATCTTGCAGACTTTTACATCCTTTTAAGCCACTGGTGGCTTTGAATTGCTGTTGCTTTCTCTGTCTTCACGTGAATGTGATCACTGCTACTTTGACGTATAGGGTCTTGCCTTAATGTATGTAAAAATACGAACACAATAGATACACAGATTCGAGAAAAAAAAAATCTTCCAAAAAGAAGTCTCTCCATCTCTTTGCATTCACAACAGCTCTTCTACCTACAAAGAAGCAGGTTATTATATACGAGAAGGACCTTAAGTCCAGACACCTCCTGTTATACCCTAAGGCTACCATCCTACATACATAAGGAACATGTCTGTTAATTTTTTAGGGGAGGTAATATTGTGTTATTGCCAAATATGAAACAAAAGCCACTGTAAAGCTCAGAAAAAATAGGAAAAGCTTGTGAAAAACAAAATGCCATCACTTTCCCTAGTTTATTATAAACCCTGCTTAAGACAAGGAAACTGACAAGAATTCCTCGAGAAACCTGGGAAAGAGATGTTTCACAGAAGTTTCCCTGACACGTGCCAACTTCTATTCGACCTTTTTTATTAAGTGAGCTGGAATCACTTCTTTAAAACAATTTAACAGCTCAGATAAGAGCACTAGGAGATCAAGCAGTAGAAGTAATTAAGTTTCAAGACAAAGAATTACACGTACCTACTTTCTTTTGTCATGGAACGGTAAGGAAATGGCCGATATTGGAGTCCCTGGTGAGACATGGTCACTTTGCGGTTTAAATAAAACACAGTCTTACAGTTTTCTTTTTCTGTTTTCTGAAATATCTGCTATATATTCAAAGGCTTTTCTTTTTTTTCCTGGTGTCAAATATTCAGAGTTGACTCTCAGACATTATTTGTAAGGTCTGTCAAAGAATTCGTTTGCTCTTGTAGAAGAAATATGCACTATGTTGGAGCCCATGATTTTACTGGCTACATCGCAGCCCCAGTGCTGCTGCACATACCCTGACCACGATCCAGCTGCATGCCAGGATAAGATACAAATGTGTGCTTTAGCTCCCTACAGCAGAAAATCCAGACCTGGAAAAGCAACAAGTTTCTGTGCACTTCCCTGCAGTCTTCCCTTTATAGGAAAGGAAGACTGGGCATTACTGGGCAAACTGTACCTGCCCTTATGGAGGCAATTTTCTTCAAACTGCCTAATGCAAAGTCAGATAAACCAACACTGCTACAAACTACATTTAGAACAGTTCAAAACTGAATCAGCAACTGACGCAACCTAAGTTGACAAATGACAAGCACACAGGTTTAGGCAGGTACAGGTTTAAGTTTCATCCTCAATTTTAGGCAAAAGTTCCAAAATAAGTTAGAGAACAGACATTTTGAAAAACTGCAGAAGACATCTGGCCTTGAACTGTTGCTTATGTCCTGCTTATATAGCTTCTGCTTTAAGGTCTCGTTTTGAAATTGATTTAGTTCAAACAACACTGTTGCTAAAGTGACTGACACAACATCTTATTTCTTACAGGTTCTCAGGCAGCACACTTCACTGGAAAGATGAAAGTGTATTATTAGGTATCATACCTTCTAAAACAAACCCCTTTCAGGCAGTAGAAATGCCAATTCATAACACAAACAAAACCAGATTATGTTGAGTTTTACGTATGTGTCCGTACATGCATAGAGAGACACTTACAAAGAGACTGAAGGCAATTTAGAGCCAAGATTTAAAGCACGTTGTTACATTCAAATGTCAGTTTACTACTTTCAAGGTTGAAGATTTTCATGTTTCACTTTCAAATAAGCTCTAAGGACTTGAGTCTCATTTGGCATAGCCTTGGTTGTATTTGAAGTACTCTATGCATTAATGCTGCAGTTAACTCTAGAGTGCGTCAATGGCAGAACGAGAAAGCAGTCAGTTCAAAGTTCAATTTAGATGATGATGCAAATTTGCACAACAGCATAACTCTAAGGCTGATCAAGCCATTACAGCTATTTTAAGATGATGCAAGTTCACCAGTTTACTCTGATGTCAATGGAAGCTGATTCAGGCACCTTGTACTGGATAATATAAGGCACCATTGCAGGAATGCCATATAGCTGTTCCAGAATCATCCCATTATGCGAAGCCTGTGAAGTCAAAGCAGTAAAAAAGGTTTGATTCCCACACACACCAGCACCCCCACCAAATATCATAATCTTTTTGACTATGAGACCATATGCCATTAGGCATATTGCTATAAATGGCAATGAACTGTGTCTATAAAGATTCAATCTTTCCAAAGACCCCAAAATATATTCAAAGCTTGAAAGACAAGATTATTATTATAATAAACAATATATCAAATTGAAATGCAGTCATCTATGGGGTGACCAGCAATATTAATGTTTTCTCCTGTGAATACATGACTGTACTCGTTGGAGACTAGTGTTATCTGATTGGACCTCAGCTATAAAATTGCTTTAAGATCCTTTTCAACAGCTCAAAATATTTCTTCTAATTTATGGTGGCTAAAAACAAAGGTATAAAGCTTGCTCTGAGTCTGAGTGTTTGCCTTGGAGGTAGTACAGGTTTTCACCATAGCATGATACAGCACTAAGAATGCAGCTTGGTACTTGGTGTCTGGAAGACGAGATCCTATCAGTCACAATGCTGCTAACCAGTGTCATCCGATTTCATGGAAGCTTTTTCTAACCTGATTCAATGACCTTCTATAATTTATAATTCATTGTCTCCTTTTCACAATAAGATGATGACCTCTTGCTATAGAGACTACAGTCAAGCTTTTCTTCACTGCCTTTTATTTAAAAAAAAAAAGAAAAGAATAAAACCCATCCCGATTGCATGCAGTTTTTACCCTCTTGTGAGGTTTAAAGTAGTTATGCAGGCAACAGGGAAAAAGTTTTATCAGTCAGTTTCTTACTATATAAAAAGAAACAAACAAACAAATCATCTATTTCTTCTAGGAGTTCTTCATAGTATAAAGCATTACTTCCAGCATATTACTTTCCAAAAAAGAGATGTACTTCACCACACACAAGGCCTGATAGTCAAAGGGACTTCACACTATATATAAAAAGAGTAAAGTAAATCTTGATAACATGCTATGTCATTCTCCAATATAAGACCTAAATGCAGTAGAACATCAAAGCTAGCAACAGTTCACTGAAACATTTGTGCACTTTGCTCATTGTAACTTATGGGCAGTCACCTTAACACTCAAACACAAGAGAACAAATTATGTGGAGAACATTGCTGCTTTCTCCCAGCAGACATCACTTGCTGCATCTCTTTTGCCCCAGGAGTCCCATTATTAACTCAAGTTTTAAAGCAATTCAGCTACAAGTTTGAGAATTAGACAGACTTTTTTTAATCACCTTACTATCAGCTACAGTCTGTTGAAAAGCAAAACTGCTTTTCATAACGCAATGAAACCATTTAACAGATGTGCCTCCAAGGTGCAATCAGGGTTAGTGCTAGATGCTGCACAGGAATGACTAAAATTACATGCTCCTTCCCGTAAAGGGCACAAGTCATCACTTCCTTTTTCCTCCACTAACAAAAGTTTGCTATAATTTAGTAATAACTATATGCAATTAATTATGCTCTTGCTATGCCCAAAACACTAATTGATATTCTGAATATTTTAATGCTTGCTTTATATTGCAATTTCCCACAAACTAATATGGCAATGCACGCGAAATACACTGCGCATACTGACACATCCCTGCATATTGAGTAACAACAGAAATAAAAAGTCCAGCTCATCTCTCTCCTCAGATGTGTTATTCATTGCTCAAAACTAGGTAATTGCCAAGTTCAGGACTAGATTTTATCTGAATCAGATTAATTTGATCTAAAAATAAAACTCCATTTCCTGAAAGCGTTCCAACTAATACAGGCATTCCATCAAGCCCATAAAATTAGAATGATAAGAGCATCAGAGATATTAAAATATGAACATAGAAATGGAAGACTGAAAGGATTCACGTTGCTTGGTTTCAGGTTATAAATTCTACAAATGTAATTCCAACTGCTTACTTTACAGCAATGTTACTGTAGAGGATATCCCTCCTTAGAAATAGTTTTCATTCAACTTCAGTGGGAACATTAATGCTGTAATTTCTTACCTCTTTGCAGCTTTGAAGCATGACAGAAATGAAATACAGAGGCAATTATTTTAGTTTCTATTGAAATACCAGTTTCCTTTAATGTGCATTTTAAAAAAACTAGTCTGATATATCCAGAAGTTTCTTCTAAATTCTTGTTATAGTGCCAAGGCTAACCACACACTTCCTGGTGATGGCTTGTTTTCTGCAACTGATGTGGCCTACCTACTCTGCCAATGAAACTACCTACTAAAGTCTCAGTTTGCCTCTCCTCCATATAAGCTCTAAATTTTCCATTTCATTCCCAGTCTCTTCCATTCTATACAATAGGAGTCACCCTACAACAGGGAGAAAGAGCTGTTGGGTGGCGAGAGCATACTCCTTCAGACAGCTCAGGTACAGGTTCCCTTTCCTTCCACCAGCTTCCTCTGCTCCCTAGGTTGAATCCCCTCTTACTTCCTCGTCTGTAAAAGCTTAATTACTGGTGAGAAATGCTAGTAAGGAGACTGTGGATTTAAGATACTGGGAACTGCTCAGATAAGCCAGCCAAACAAAACTGACTAGGCAGAAGTCAGCTAATACCATAATACCCTGCCTAAGGGACTGCATGATACCACTTCTTCCAGAAATGGTGTCTGCAAAGGTCCAGCTATCTACTGCAGTCTTCTCTCTTTTCAACATTTATACTATGTAATTTGCACAGGTGAGAGGTGCCAAAACTCCAGCTATGTAGGATTGCAGGCAACAAGCTCTATTTTATAAAACAAACAAATATCAAGGGCTTCCAACCTTACCATCTTACATCATAATCTGAACCAACAGCACTTGAACAAACCAGAACAGTTGGATTTGTGCTGATGGGAACAAAAAAAAATTTACAAACTCCACTTATACTGTAGTCCATTGGTGCTGTGATGATATAAATAACTATGACTGACTATATCTTTTCTGCTTTAGGCTTCTTCTGGCAAGCCACAACAGTAACAGCTGCTCAAATCAGAAGCAAAAATAAAAGCAGCACATCTTCACATATTATTAGCATGATGATCTGTTTCACTGTAAGGGATCCAGAATTAAACATTAAACAGCTTATGACATTAATTTGACCCTAAAACAAAAGCACACCGTCAGAAAACACTGTTTTGGTTGAGGGTTTTGGGTTTGTGTGTGTGTGTGTGTGTGTGTGTGTGTGTGTGTGTGTGTGTGTGTGTGTGTGTGTGTTTTTCTCATTGCAACACTGTTTTTTGCAGCAAGCCTTCTGGAAGCTCCTTTGCAGAGCACCTAAACAGAACCTAGATTTGAGAGCTACAGGAGTTATCCCATCTCTTGGAATGCAACCATAATTTCAAAAGCAACTGTATCTTCCTTTGATATAATGAGGAAGGAAATATACATAGGATCTTTACCATATGAGACAGGAAATGTCAGCTCCAAAGCTTGAACTGTTTTTCCACACTTAGATCCTATTTCTCTAGGTAGGGTGCTACCTCCCCCCCTTACTGCACTTCACATGATGAAGAAAGCATTCTCTATAATGGTCGCTACCTGTGTATTGTCTGTACTTTCCTTTCTAAATATACCCACTGCTTTAACCTTACCATACTTGGTAGGAAATGATTCAGTGACACACAATGTGACACAATGACACACACCCCACGCAGAAAGATAATCATTGGAGGGTCTGCTTTGTCGATACCTATTATGTCAAGGACTGTCCAGTTTTTCTGTTCCACTTCCACACATTTTGCTGCTTTCCACATTTACTTCTCAGGTTATTCATTACCAGTTTTATTTGGGGGGATTTTTTGCAGCCTCGCCAGATTTTCTTCTTTAGCTTCACATTAGCTACTTTTTGAAATATAGGTAATAACTAGAAACCATCATCATCCCAGTTGCCTTCCCCCTCTTCATGCTACAGTTATTCCCATTTTAATGGCATCTTTAGAAAATGATAAGTAGTTGCTGAAGTGTAGATGTGTTTGTACATAAGCAATGAAATTTCAAGGTGGGGAGGAGGGGAAATAAGAAGAGAACATCTGCTCAGTCACCAAGGATCTGCATAAATCAACCCGTCAGAATTACACGCCTCTCTTCCTGAAGAAACTATATTGAACCAGACATCATCTATGCACAAGACAAATATTTTTTGCCTCCTCTGGAAGCATATGAAAATCTTTTGGTGCAGCAATTACAAGTAAAGGGAGTAAACCAGTGGAGCACAGGGTCTACTCGCACTGTTGCTTTTAGTTTCAAAGCTGATTGAAAACAAGAGCCAAGTAGGAGCAAGGCAGCACAAGTCTCCCTGCCCTGATCTAAGTTGAATACAGAGATGCTAATGCCCACACTTTGCTTTAGCAAGGTAGAAGAGAGCGAAGAGACACCGCCTTCTTTACTGCTTCCCCCAGTTAACGCCTAGTCTGAAAAGCTGTGAATATCGCCTCCAATACTTACTGTGTCATTTCTTTACCAAGGTATTGCTATGTTACCTTCCAAGAGCTAACAAACTGGCAGGGGAAAGAAAATAAATAAATAATTAGGATGGGGTATTTTTGTTTGTTTTAATGGAGTGATGAAGTTTCCACTCTATGAACAGAAAACACTATAGCTGGGTCTCTCAGACATAGGCTGCCAGGCATAAGCTACTCATTTGTTCTTGAATACTTCGGGAAGTTCAGGGAGAATGAACATCCTCCACACTTACTGGGTTTTCTTAGGGACCTCATTACAGTTAAAGTAAGCAACATGCAGTTTGAGGGTTTCTGAAATAAGTAATAAAGTAGTCTCACTTTTGTTGCAAAGATAAATGAAAAAATAAGTAATAAACCAAAAATCTACCCGAGAAGCCATGCCAACATTTCCTCATCATTCAGATTTCTTCAGGTTTCTACATGCACAAAGTCCTTCTCTTTGCCAGCTTTTTTCACCTTGTCTTTTCTCCCACTTCTAACATGACTTAGAAAAAAAAAAAGTCTCACTTCATTCACTCCAAATCTTGGCCCCATGACAAAGAAAATGTTATTTGCAAAGATGTATTGCAGCAGACATCATGTTGTCTTCTGTTCAATTCACTGATTCTGCTGACATTATGTCACAGTATCATTTGTGGGGAACAGTTTTAAGGAATAGTAATATTACTGTAAAATTATCAGAACCAGCATTTATGTCCCTCTTCCTCACCTACTAAGTAAACTACAGATTGTTATTCAAGCTGCTAAAAAACATAAGCATTAAGGAAATGTCACAGGTCACAAAGCATTAGTCACTAAGCATTATGCTGTAGAAATAGTTTCCATTTCCTGAATTTTGGCCATAGCAATCTGCCATTCAGATGTCCTTCTGAAACAGTCTTTCTAAGGCGGGGGGTGACTATGAACCACACCTCTCAAGCACAGAACCGTCAAGAACAGCAGCAAACCTAGAAGATAGGAATGGAAATTGATGGAGCAGCACTGAGCAAGGTCTGTTCTGATTCTACAGGTATTTTCTGAAACTCTAAAAGCTGACATCAGAACAGCACAAAGGAGTACAAAACAGTGAAAAAAAAGCCAAGTCATAGAATCCCATTAGATAAGTCATACTCCAGAAAATCCCTACACTGTTTTCATCTCTTATCCCCAGCTAGAGAGAATCATACAATAGAAACACGTTCAGGCACAACTCCTTCAGCTTTGAAAGAAAGATCAGACTACAGATTTTGTACCTAGACAGGTTTATTGGAAGATTAACATAAGATCTATACATCTGGTTATATCATTACACTAACGATTGCCCTAATGATGAGGATTGTTTTAGATCAGATAGTCAGTTTTTCCCCTGAGGATTCAGTTCCTTTCTTCTGTGCTCCTAGATGCCATGCAGACCAGTGTCACAGTAAAGCGTTCTACACCTGTCAGTAAGCGCATATCAAAGTGGGGCATGTTCCCATTTTAAACACCCCCATGATGTCTGAGCACAGACATCTATCTGTTTGAGGTGATAGCCTGTACCATGTTCCAAATAACCACCCTTCTGAGGAAAAAAAGGGGGTGGGGGCAGGTCTTGAAACCTCTTTCATGGTGTACTACAGGGAAGCTATCCGCGTTCTGTTTAAAATGACTTCGACAGTGTGACGCAGACTGTAATTTTCAAGTACAGCAAATGCAATGGAGACTGCACAAATAAGCTACTTGATGCCAAACATTTAACAGACTATCCTACTTCAGGCTGGTCATAAGTGGCAACTACTAATTCAAAAGTATATCAAGACCTTCTTCCACACTGCCAACAAATGGCTTAAAAGCATTTCAGGATGCCCTTGTCTGTGTAGAAGTCTCCAGCAGCACACATAGACTGACGAGAACTTAAACTGCCCAGATACCTTGCTTCAGGATCTAAATCTATTCACTAACCACATTTAAAGAGCTGTCAGAAATCCACTACTGCCCGCCATAGATCAAAACTACAAGCACTGAGTATGTCTGAACTCCTCCAAGATCTGATTGACCTTGAAATACTAAAGCCCACTCTTGGGATGCGCTCATGGCCAATTAACAGTTCTCCAGTACCAGGTCAATTCACACTTACAATTTAGAATCACTGATAACCTGCCATTTCTTTGGGTTCATACTCGGTATAAAAGCCCCAAACCACACTACCAATCGTCTCCCATGTCTGTGCCTAGAGATGACTGAAGGAAAGCTACACATCACAGATGTATCCCACAGGTCTCTTTCCAAGGGAGTGGACTGTAAGGCTCTCTATTTCATTGTGCCCTTGAGACTAGAACAAAGGCTGAAATGCTTCCCATTGCGTTTGTACATAAATGCTGCCTACTTCCAGATGCTGACCATTTTACTTATGTTCAGCTTAGTTGATTTCACATCCTTGCACAATACCTTGGAGTTTAATTAAGATCAATAGTAAATTATATCACATGTTGCAGTTATTTTACAGAAGGCAAGTTGAAATAGCTTGAGAAAAATCCACGTAAATTAAAAAGCAGCTTGTTTCTTGTTTCGGTTCTCTTGTTTTGACAGTGCCTCCAGCATTTGCAGGTTTAATTTCTCTTTCAAGCTAGAGGCATAAAGCAAAATGCCAAAGAAAAATATTTTGTCCAACCTCAGCTAGTAATTTTGAGGTAATTACAGTGCTGAATGCTCAGCCTGAAGTTTCCAGATAATTAGAGGTTTGGGTTAGCTGCCTTTCTTTAGTAAGTATTTCATTTCCAACTCATCTCTGTTAAAATAACCCCCCAAAGCACACAGAAAACAAAATTCCCTGGGTTAGGGTAAGCAGACTTTGTCATATGACTAGTACACATATAGCTTTCCTAGAAATCGAGGTAAATACACTAGTTATTCTGAGTTAGAGAATGGCTGTGTGTGATAAAGCATGGCATTAAAGTATTCCTGAGACCACAGAAATCAGTTATTCTATTTGTTTTAAATATAACACCACCATCAGAGAGGCAGCCACAGTCTTATAAGAAGAACTGGTATGGTACACAGAGAAAACAGCCAAGGTTAATTTTGTTGTGATCAGTTACACTCCTAGGCTCTATCACACTACTGTTAACCAGCAGTCAGGTTTGCATTAGGGTTAGGGTGTTAGGTTTTAGGTCACAGACAGTAGTGCACAGAAAGAGCAGTCACTGGAGAACCTGGCACCCCCTTCCACATAGGGTACATGGAATGGGATCTCACTGCATGATTTCAGACTTGGCTTCAAGTAGAGCACCCACTGCTGCACTTGAGGCATGCTGTGTGGGTCCAGGTACAAGGGCCAGGCAACACTGTTCCTAAAAAGACCCTTTCCAAAGCACTGAATAGAATCATAGAATCATAGAATAGTTAGGGTTGGAAAGGACCTTAAGATCATCTAGTTCCAAATAATTCAAGTGTGTGTCCACTGTGGTTGCTAGCAAGCCAACGCCTAGCATCATTCCAGAGTGAAAGGCCAGGTTGGATGGATTAATTCTGGAATGCTATTTATCACTTTCATATAGCACTTAGAACAAGGAATGTGGCTTAAAGGATTAAGCTTTGCACTTTTTCTAAATACTGAATTCACTATCAAAGTATCACCATCATGACCAGTAGAGGAGGCTACAAAAAGGCAGCAGTACAGCAGCTACCTAGCTGTAAGTCTCTTTTTATCAAATTAAGAGCCCAGTGGTGCACCACTGATTTAATGAATACTTTCATCTCTTAATGCTAATGGCATCTTTTCAACTCTCTGAAGAAACAACAATATATTATGGATTCATAATCAAGAAATGCTTTATGACTGCAAATACTATTTTATATATCCCTCTGTATATAATTAAGAATTAAATTCCTTGCACTGTATTTGAGCTATAAGCAACCCTCTGAGGGTTTTTAAATGAGCTTTAATGATCGCTCCACATGAGGATTTTGAATACTAACATTATCAATAAAAATGGCTCTATAAAATATGCCAGCTCCACAGATCTGTTTCTCATATTATAATGTTACTGGTATCCTTGTGAAGAGCTACATCATCCTATGGGCAGAGTAGGTAGGATATTATCCATTATAAAAAGCAAACATTGTATTGAAAACAAAATTGCAAAGCTTGTATTTCCTGCTGATATACCACTAAGGCTGGAGTCTAGCAGCTCTTTCCTTGTTGACTTTGTCTTAAAAACATTCACCCCAAGAGATACATATCAAATACCAATGATCATCCAAGTAGCATTTCCACAGTACTGTAGTCTACCCATGCTAAGAACAGCTATTCCCTTCCCACCTACTGACATATCCCCCACAAGAATTGTTCATTATAGCAGTAGCACCTTGTATTGGTTGGGCATCAGCATCCACAGCTCCTTATCACTGCAGCTTCAGTAACAGTGCTCCCTCTCTCATAAACAATCCCAAAACACAATGAAAAACCCCAAACCCTTTCATAGTTGCTGTAACACTACCTGAATACTCTTGATTATTCGCCATGCTAGTTTTTATAATACTGTATTGCTTCAGTCTACTCTTTTCAAAACACAACTATTTCTTTTAAGTTAACGTTTGCAAGAAGGGAAAATGGATGCACACTGGAATAGTTCATTTACTTCACAATGATATTAATACCAATTTAGCTCTAACCTTGGCTCCACTCCCAAGAGGCAGCCAACACAGTCCCGGGCAGAGCTGCCACCAGAGGGCCCCAGGACCAGTGGGAATGTTGTGGAGTTCAACAAGGGTAAATACAATTCCCTGCACCTGGAAAGGAAGAGCAGGACATCCAGGCACTACCAGGCTGTGTATCAGCTCTGTGAAGTCCCTGGGGGCTGCCAGACCTCCCAAACCCACTGGCCATAGCCAGGCACTGATACTCTTCCCTTTCTTTCCCTCATAAGAATTTACAACAGAATTAAGTAATACAAGTAAGAGTTTCACTAGCCTGGTGCTTTGAACTGTAGCATCAAGACCACAAGTGATACAGGAAATCTGCTTGATATAAACACAACATCCAAAGGCATGCAGTTTCCTAAAACTATTTTTATAAAACATAAGGAAAATATAAGTGTGTTAGTTTGACTAAAGCATATTCTCATACATTTAAGGTACTGCAGAACTTACCCATTAAAGAATAATTTACTTAAAACATATTGAAATATTGGTTTAAAAACAAAGTGCCTAATAAAATACGCAACCATGTGTTATAAAGAAGGCTTTTCTTCACTAGAAAAGCAGATTATTCCCTGAAAGCACAACGGAGGCCAAAGATGATGTCATCACATCAATTTAAATTGTGTTCCTCACAAGCTCGGCACCTCTAAAAGACCATTTTCCTTTATTGCGATGCTTCTGCTGTTAGCTTCTATACCGTGGGTATCTAACACATTACAAACAGAGAAAAGAAAAAGGAAATGTGGAGCCTTGAGTTGATTTTAAAATCAAGAGGCCTTTGAAGTCAATGAAGGTAACACCCCAGAAAGAGCCAGCCCTTTATCTTCCATTTTTTTAACAAGATTCCTAACTAATTTTGTTTTAGGTCAGTGCTGGCACATTCCAGACACCAAGTGACATGCTTGGTAGCAAGACAGCACAACCTGAAGAGCCACTGCTGCCACAGTGTCCTGCACACCAGAGAGGCAGGACTAAGCCACAGCACAGCAGCAGCCAGTTCTGGGGACCTGGTTATACTGAAAATCCTGAAACACATCAGTATCTGAAACTCTCTCTAAAATGACACACTCAGCCTCTGGGTTTATAGCTCTCTATGCCATTTATTCCTCTTTATGAAAAAAAAAAAACAGGTTTTCTTCTGAGGGCACCTGCATCCAAAGAGGAGTCCAATTTTCACAAAATCCAAGTTGAAATGCAGTGAATACAGCACTCCCACAAAAATCATTAATCAGTCACCAGGATATTTAGCTTTACATTGGGCTGAATGCAATATGAGCTGGGAAAAACTGCACATCTCACGGGTTTGAAATAATATATTTATAGGTCAGATGAGTTCAGAACAGACTGAATGAACTTGAGCATATTTAATAAAACTAATACTGCTTTGACTAAATCAGTACTTTCAAGGGTTTTAGACAGAAAGCATTCTTTATTTAGAAGGCAATACATTTTTAAGGTTTGTCTGCACACTTTACATTATACTAATATAAACATCTTTGTGCTGGTTTTCCTCATGAGCAAGTGCATAGAGGGACTCTTCTGCTTCAGCTGATTCCAGAAAAGGTCTTCTCAAAGGCATATGAATTCCCCAATTAGTTATTTTACAGCATATCAGACACAAAATCCAACCTCAAGGATCCAGTCCGAGAAAGAATGTCTAGAGCCATAATACTTGTTCTTTTCATTTCCCACCCCAACAGTGATCTTCAGTTTTCTGCACTGAAAACATACATAAACTCCAGACTGTGTTCCTGTCTGCTCAGGAGGGTGCAAGCTCCAGTAGTGGGGGAAATGGGACCAGCAGCTTAACTAGCATTCAAAGCAGTACCAAGAAGATATTCTGGGTAATTAAACTGATGCCAGCCTCCTCTATACTCAGAAATATTAGTATTCCCTGCAGGGGAGGAGGGTGCAACTTCAGTGAGAAATTAATGGGATTTACAAAATCTGCATTACACAATATATTGTTTCCTATGAGGAAGTAGCTAGCAAGACGTACACAATCTCATTAAAATAAAAGAAGTTCTTTCCAATCATTACCATCATATTTTTCTTGACTTTCTTCTCTATGACAATTGGCTGCAAGTTTTAATTTATTTCATTAAAATCACTAATATATCAGAAAAGTGATGCTACAGCTACCAGCAGGAAAACTACTGAATATATTTTTCATTCCGAATATTCCTTCTGGCACAGAGGATACCAAGACTAATTTTGTTTCCCCATGGTGGATGGAAAGGAGCTCATTTACACAAACTGACAAATGTAGCACTTGTTACACAAGAATTTACAAATATTCCTTTCAACAGTATTATGTTCTCTTGCTGTAAAGCTAAAGCCAAGTAGATCATGTAACTGCAAGACAGTTCTACTAATGAAGAGAAAAACTAGAAGAGGCCTCCTGGATCACAAACATAATTTGCCTACTGCAGAAGTCAATTATAATAAGCTCTAGATTTATGAAGGCTCCTCTCTGGAAAAAAGATTTCCTCCCCAGCCCCCATCAAAGTATGAAAAATAATCACTTTCCACATACAACTAGATTTTGTCTCCTAATTTGTAGCCTACGTGAGTCCATTGTCTGCTTACACAAATTCATCCTCACTAATTCCCTCTTTCTTTTCCATTTATTTATCCCTGCTGTGCCATAGCAAAGAGCAATGGCATGCCTCTTACAGGCTTAATTTTCCCAGGATAAACAAAATCCAAAATCTCCGAGTCCTAAGATCACTTCAGAAATGGGGGGTGAAAAATAGCTTTGAGTTTGTAATTTCGACCGCATATGCATTACCTCAAAGACTTCACCTTTTGTGCCAGCATAGTATTTCAACATCTCCCACCACATTTCCCACTCAACACACCTCAGGATCAGTTGCTTATTTGCAATTAGAAGTACATACTTTTCCTATGATTTCCCAGTGCAACATGGTGACAAGCCACATCTCACAGCAAAAAGTTTTAGTCTTAAGGGAACAACCTTGCCCTCTATACTGCAAAGTTTCACTTGGCTCTAGTAATATAGTCCCTTTTCTAAACAGCAGTGCTCTGTAAAGCTGAAGGCTGCTCTGGAGACCGACAGCTTCATGCCAGTAGTAAACACCCTCCAACCTATCCCACTTCTCAGCCAAGGTCATCTATACGGGGAGATCCAAAATCACTACAAGAATAGTGTGGCAGAACAGATACCATTTTAGACCTTCCTAGATTTCTTGAGCATCACTCAGTATGAGCTTATCTAGGGGATCTATCATATTTGTCAAAAACTGGACTGAAACATTTTGCATTTCCCAGAACTACCAAATTTTAATTAGCAATCCAGGAGTGATGTTTTGGGGGTTTGTTGGGGTACTTTGCTTGGGTTGGAGAAGTTCTTTTGCTTGTGGCTTGGGTTTTTGTTTGCGAGTGTGGCTTTGGGGTTTTGTTTGTAGTTTACACGAGTTTAACTCTGTAAGTTTCATGTTTGAGAACAATACATGAACTGGATTTCTCCTGTAAGAGTTACTACTCTCATGGAAGAGGGGAAATCACTAACAGGAGTGACAGGAACATAAAAACTGATCCAGACCAAACAGCAAATACACCTATTCTGGAATACTGGTGACAAGGGGGTTGCCAGCACAAAGCCCAGAAGTTAACCTCGCACTTGCAACTTCTTCATTTGTCATCTGGTAGGAGTGGAAGTTGAAAGTAAACATGAAATGTAGGTACTGTTATTGTATTAGTTATGCCACTTACTGTACCTATCTAAAACAAAGTGCGTTTTATTTGGAATGTCTTTAGCCAGAATTAAAATGCTACATACTGCTTCCCCCTACACAGTAAAAGTAAGCGTGTTGATCAGGAGTTAAACCAGACAAGCTCAAAGGCCCCTGCCAACCTAAACCAAGCATGATTTATCACCAGTGATGAAAGAAAAACCTGTTAGCAGCTCACCCCCAAAAGGTGGGCTCAGCAGCACAGATTTCAGCCTCATGCACCAACTGCTTTTTTAAAAAAACCCCAAACAAGCCACCAAATCCCCAAATCACTCTGACACTTGGGAATCATTCCTGTTCAAAGCAACTCCTGTCCCAGGTTACACAGGAATTTTGTGCATTCAGAGCTGCTCGCAATCAATAGCTTTAACTCCAAAACATTATTACCTTCTACTGCTTTTTAAGGTGACCCAGTGTTCCAGAAGGGTATTTTGAATGCACGGATGTACTGCTCTTCTGAGCCCCTTCGGTGTCTCACCACCGATGAAGCTATTTCAGATTCAGATCCACTTGTTAGGAGCCACATTTTACTATTTACATGCTGCAGCACAGTTAGTCAAACAAAGAGCATAAACTTAAGCCATGGGTTCTGCTTCAAATTCTTTCTAAATTTGCAGTCTGAACCAACTGATGTCAGTCTTCAAGAAGCTTGCAGTCTATGCTCTGGGAATTATAGGTGCACGGGGCATTACAGAAGGATTGAATGAGAAAAGAATCATGCTGCCAGCCATTAGGACTGGCTCACATGAGTAAATCATCATCCCACACTGTGACTGTCAGGGTTGATACACAGCATGGTATCTCTTGTTGAACAGGGGATTTCAAGCAACTTGCTTTAAATACACAGAAAAGCATGCAGTTCTATGTCTCACACCTAACCATCCACAGGCTTACATGATTTATCACTGATGATAAATCATGCTGTACCTTCCCCAGCTGAAATAACAACTGGCACTTTTCCTCTATATTTTGCTGTAGTTGCTACATTTTTCCATACCTTCATCTTTGTGCAATATCAAATTGTTCCCTGATGTCTCAGACACATCTGAAAGGATCAAGTATTTGCTACATAACTATGAACATATAAGAACAGCAAAAGAGCATCACAGTTCATCTGGTAGCTGTCCAGGCTATTTCCATTTCATGCACATTTAAAATAGTTCTATTTACTGTAAGCACAAGGACTTGTGAGAAACAGAAGTGTTGTGCAACCCACCTTGTGCCTTTTCACCAATTTTAGAAGCTATGCTCACTATAGTTAAGTCTGTTCTACAATTATTCAGAGGTGGTAGCATTCCAAGCTTACATTCCCTCTCCTCCCCAAACATGTATGTACAGAATAACATGTAACAATGGCTGACATTTACACACAGGACACTGAAACACAGAAGAGCTTTCTGTTCTTAAGATGACACTGCTTAACATTGCTACTTCCAGAAGCCGCAAAAAAGCAATTTTCCAAGTCTCTGGCTTGCTTTCATTGACATGAAAGATATTGAGTCTGAGGCCAGAGGGTTATCCAAAACCAGTGAAGGGTTCAGGGATGGGCAACTATTAAAGCCCTTGAATCCTGAGGACAGCTGTGTCAGCCAACCTGCAGCTCAGGCTTGTCAGTATTCATTATGCTCTTCCCACAGCAGAAAAGAGCTTAAATGCTCATTAAGCCTGGAACTCTTCCAGACATTAAAGCAGTATGCTGACTTATCTAGCCTTTCAGATATGCCAGCATCATACCACCCTCTGGTTTTTATATCACCTCCTACACCGAAAAGCCCCATATCTAGGCCACTTCTTTAATTTTACAAAAATAAATAACATCTGCTATGCTGTTACTACTTATGGTTACTCACACACAAATATATGGGGAATATTATAATAATTAAGCAACCTTTATGATAGCACTGCTTGATCATTTAAACACAGATGTTCTCCAATGACAGTTCTTCATACCAACTGAACTTACAATACTAGCTCATAATAATTTCCAGCAGCTAAATTGCAAACAAAGACAGGTAAAATTCATTCAGTACTTCCTCAATATTCCTTAGTCATAGAAGCAATTGCTGCTTTACTCTAGCCACCCAGCATGGTAGTAAATGAAAGGAGATTGCAGTCGGATTCTCCAATCTGCTCCTGCCGCGCCACATCAATACACTATGACATACCCCTCAGCATATTGCTAAGGCAGGCTCCAGTCCTAACTAACATTGCTGCCCCTCAGTTTAGAGGATGCTTTTTGCTGAATGAATTCCTGCACTCAAAGAAAAACAATACCTTGCATCTTATCTTATTCAGGGCCCATATTCTTACAACGGCACAACAAAACCCACCAACTATAACTTGCCTGTCAGTGCTTCATGTTATTTTTGATGGACATCATTTACAAATGAACAGGCAAGCAACTAAACATATAGAGCAGACACAGGTTTCCTAAATCAATATTTAGTTGCTGAACTGGAACAACTTACAAAACTTACAGTATTCATAGGAGCAGCATTCAGTGACTTAGTCTAAGTTACTAGTTTACAGGCATGGAAGGGTGTTACAAAGCTCAAAGTGAAGCTTATATCAAGAGAGGACTGCATAACAGGGGGAAATCTCTGCAACAGAATGCAGACTGTGAAATAAAATTAAAAACCTTACCTACATAGCAGCTCCTTTAAATCACAAGCATCATCGTACCAGCTGAAACAGTCATGAAGAAACACCAGGAAAAAAAAGAAAACAAACTATTCCTATTTTCTCCTAAAGTAGTCATAAAACTGTGAGGAGATCTCTCTCCTTCACTCAATTAAATGTAATGCAACAATAACACATCCCCACACCACACCCCATTCTCCTCCTCACTATTTCAAACAACAGAGCCACCTGGTAGTCAGCTGAGATAATAATTCTTACTGCCACCTCCTTGTGCCTTGCAATAGCTTCACCTGTTCCCTTTAACCTCCCCTGCAACACCTGATACAGTCTGAACCTGTCCTGGAGACGAACCCTTTCCTTTCCATGTCTGTGATCTGTGTTACACATGACCTTGAATTGCATTATGAATTGGTAAAAGAAAATGCAGCTATTTGAAAGTGATGATTCCATGTTCAGGCTGGATATGGACAACATCCTTATCTTGGGTAAGGCCGCTGGACAAAATACAGTGTGTTGCGTGGCCAACTTCTGTCTAGAGTGCATCTTGCCAGGAAGGTGGCTGAGCTAGAAACAGCAACTCAGTCAGGTTAATATATGATACAAACCTGAAGACCCCCTCAACATTTCTTTTGCCCCCACAAATTAAGCTTGAACTCATAGAAATACTCATACATGTGTGCCAGCACACATAGAAAGTAAACTTCATAATCGTCACAACCTTTTTTTAAAAGCAGAAGGCTACTTTAAAAATAAAGGTAGTGGAGAACATCAGCGTAGCAGCAAACACAAGTAGCTATGGAAGACTATAGGGTCAAAACTTAAAGATGTAGAGCTGCTAACTAAAATAGATTTCTTCTGTTATAAAACTCCATACAACTTAGAGGAGCCGTAACACAAACAAAATAGGAAATGGCAGCCAACAGAACTCAGTTAAATGAAACAGAAATAAATTGCCAGGATTTATATGTCACAGACTACAGCAGCCTGACAGAAGTTCGCATATGGTGTTTGTTGTTATCCTTACACTTGCCTACTAATTTCTTTACCTTTTACATCTCTTCTATAACTCCATTACAAATTTTACTTGTGCTGGTTGGTCTGCTCTTAAAAATGGGATTCATTTGTGCAAACCAACCACAAATTAAACAGACATCGTGCGACATCTATTCAAGTGGGTCAGCAAAATGAAACCTTATGCCACTGCAGCGTATTGCATGGCTTTACAGAAAAGATTCTCCATCACTGATAGGCAAAGGACCCAGAACTGAGGGGGAGCCACAGAGCTCCATTTCCCTGTGTGAAGTGGAAATGGATCCATGCCCAGCTGGCATGCTATATATTTTCCTGTAAGAATCACAAAAGCACAATACAAACATGTTCAAGGGTCCGCATCATAAAATTTTCCTGAGCTACAGGCGCTCAGGAGGCATATGAATTCCAGCAACTGCGTATCAGACAAGTCACTTCCCAGACATCTCCTACTCTTCTCCTAAATACTCAGTGTTTATGTTGCATAGTAGGTTTCACACTAATCACATTTATAAAAGCATGCTTCTATAGCACATGGGTTCATCCCCCTGTGAGCTCTTTTACCAGTAACCAGCTAACATCCTGCTTTTTCATTTTGTGACTAGCAACAAACTAACTCATTTGTCAGCACTGTCTTAATTAAGACCATTGCTTACCCTGATAAACTTTTACAGTAAAAAAAAAATGAGCCTAGAGAATTCCATACTTGGGAACTGGATCCCTGTGCAAGCTGTTAAAACACTGTGCCTTCCCCATGCCACTGCAGAGGAGGGTGCTGGCCTGTTGAGCATTTAGAGACCAAAAGTTGCATCACAAAAGCAGAAAAACAGCCTTTCAGAGACATGGTTTCTCTTCATACTGCAACTGTTCTGCTAGTGGCAAAATAACTTCCAACAACTATGCTTAGACCACTGGCAGAGAACCCGTTTCATTTGAGCAATTCACACAGAGGGAAAGGGCAATTTTTACTAAAAGGAAAAATGTAACCAATTCCTATTATGTTTGGGGAACTATTCATTAGAAATCATAGGTCACAGGATGTAGCTAGAGACAGTGATGACTTTTGGATATCTCTATAGCAACTACATTTATTAAGAAAAAGAACTAAAACCTTTCTGCATCATATAAATAGTGGTATTTGTCTCGTGGAGTTTAGAGGGGATTTTTGTGTTAACTGCTGCATGCATATCAGTGCTGCTTACTTAAAACCAGTACTTGCACATTCCACCTACTAAGAAAAACGGTATTTGACTGCAGAGGCAAACTAAGTTTTTGCACTGGTCTCTATACATTAGTAATGTTTCTGTTAGGGGTAAGGAGAAAGGGAACTTAAATGTATTTTAGAAAACATAATTGGTTTATAAATTAGAAAACATGACTGTTTTCTAAAAAATCTTCATCAGTCAACAGCAGACATCTGCATAAATGCGACAGCACTCAAGTGAGTCAAACTCAGTTCTCTTCCTTCCCTCACTGACTGAATAGTGTAATATTTCTTTTCTCACCTGAAACTTTATTTTTTACAACCAAACCTTTACTTTAATAGTGTTAGATATTTCCTAATTCACACAGACCTAAATTTGTGCACACTTTCGTGGAAGGAAATTGCATTTATGCTAATATACATAATATGAATAATATGCAGCTTTCATAGCTCCATACTACTGTACACAGGATGTTTCCAGAGCTCCACCTCACTTAAAAACCACCTTGTCAAGCAGTGACTCCAGAAACTGCAAAGATGGGAGTTATAAAATGCAGGCTACTCTGCAGGCTGCATTACCTGGGAAGTGTAGCACCAGTGTAAGTAGGAACCAACTCACTAAGTAAACTGAGCAACAGTCATAGCAGATCGATATACTGTGCCAACCTGCAGATCAAAAACTGTTTTTCCTCCATGTCAGCTCTCAGTAGTAACCTTTGATCAGAAACAGAAAAAGGGACTACAGCTGCTATTAAAGCTGTGAGAGAGAAACAAAAGGGATTTCAATCATGAGAGATTCAGGGCCAGCTGTTCCAACCAAGCTGTATACATGAGCACAGGTGGCTCACAGAAGAAAAGGGCACACTTTAAAAAAAAAAAAAAAAGCATATTTTTTTAAGAAGTCTGGATTGCAGTTATGTTTACTGCATAATTCTGAGCAGACTGGACTCTTCTGCATGGGCTTTTTAAGCCCTGAAGCCGATGTTGACTGAAACTAGAGATTACTGCCAGTGGCAGCAAGTAACTTAATGTCCTCTGACCCATTTTTCTGATTTGGAGTGCAAAAGTGTTTTCAAAACTACCTCTGATGAGAGAATTCCCACCCCACCCACCACTCCCAACCTCTTTTTTGGTTTTGGGTAGGTCTTTTTTTTCATTCACCTATCAATTTTAAAAGATATATCCACCTCAAAGCTTTGTTTTCAGCTATTTTAACAATCCCTGAGTACTGTGCCATTTCACTCTGACAAACAAGGACGAATTTGATTCAGGACAGATGATGATCTATTTCAAAGAATATTCATTAATACCAACCTTTAGTAAGTTTTAGAAGTGATACAAAAGAAATAATTCCTGACACTTCCAACATACATAATTACTTTGTCCTAAGTGAATAAAACCAAATTTGCTTAGAGGTCTGCAATACAGAAACATACTGTAACTTAACAGATTTCAAATAGACCCACTCAGAGCATTAAACAAGTTCGTCTACAGCTTGTGAAGTATCTGCATTGGCTAAGAGCTCATCACAGCTTCATAACTCAAATGTTTATTCACCTTCTATTACTTTTGAAGGCTGCTCTGATATTAGCTAGTTAAAACAGGTCTTTATGAGCCTAGTTTAGAAGGAATTTTGCCTCTAACAGCTATCTTGCCCTGTAAAGAGCTGGAATAAAAAGCACAAGTAGATTTGTTGAGGTTGACTTGTATTGCTGTATGAGATTTCAGAGATACAGACGCATTTGAATGAACTACTGGGTAATGAAACTAGATGGCTGTTCAATTCATTGATCAAAGTGCTAGTAGCTCACATTCTGAATCAAGCAAAGTAGTAAAATGGTAACTATTGAACAAATAAATTTAATCTGTCAAATTCCCAGAAATCACTTAGCAACTTAATTTCTCGAAAAACTGTGGTTTTAAATAAAAAAAGTTTAAAAGATTTTGTCACTTGTGATTCTCAACAGCAGCATGTTGTTACGTGTTCTTGGAGCTGCAAGATATACAGAAGGAATTCAGATAGCATCTTCACAGATCAAGCAGAACAAGATCAAAAGAAACTGTGGATTAATAGCCTGCATTCAGACAAGTATTTTTTTAATGTGGCAATAAAACAGTCTCAAGAATTATTGTTTGAAGGATGGCTGACTATCCTTATTTGTTTTCATCTCCCCTACTTCTGGGAGGTTGAGCATCTCTTGAAAGGTTTGGGGGGGGGGGTGTTGGTGTGGGGGGTTTTCCTATTTATTTTTCTTGTTGTGTTTGTTTCTACACACTTTCACACAGATTATGTTGCTTCTCAGCACGAGACATTTCTGTTTAGCAAGACAGTGTGTTTTTTGTGAAGGGTAATCTATACTACTTTCTTAAACCACACCAAAAGCTCTTTTCAGACCTCAGACTGACATTTGCACAGTTATTTAAGTCTAATAACTACCTATTTGGCATTATTCCTCATGTGGCCCTGAAAGCAGCAAAGACTATAAAGTAGCAAAAAACCCAAAAATTATCAGAGCCAAAAAGCCATTTAACAAATTAGATACTGGAAGCTGTAAGCCAATGAACACCGACATTAACCAGGAGTTCTGGGTTTTTCTTAGGTGCGTGACAGTAGAAGGACAGGAAATAACCAATTAGGCTCCTAAAGGCACTCCAATTTTTCTTCTATTTATTCAAAAAATGTGTGGGTTTGTAGAGGGAAGCTAGTTTGAGCACTTATTTTCTTTCACAGCTGGTATTCCAATTCCATGCAGTCTCTTCAGATTGCTTCCTTTAAGGACTCCAGGCACAAAAATGTTACAGAGCAACAGAAGTCCATTTCTCAAGAAAAATTATGGGCAGAAAACCTAAGTTATCATTTCATCATATAATAACTTTTACACCCATCTACTTATTTTTAGCCAAACTCAAGAGAAATCTGTGGCTCCAGTCTAGTTATTTTGAAAAAATCCAGTCACAACTCTTCAAGAAAACTTTTTACAGCTATTTGTTGAACCTATAGCATGTACTGCCCCAGCAATGAGATGTATGTTTAACTACAGATTAATTTGCCTACTGTGTCTAGTTTAATGCTTTCCTATACCTTGCAGATTAAGACCAAGAGTCAATATTAGGTAAAGAAAAAAACATTCTTTTTTTTTTGGTAGTTTAGCAATCACCAACTATTAAGTCTATGATAGCTACCAGAAAGGCCATATAGTGTAAGATAATCAGTGTGTCTTTCCAAGGAATTCAAGCAACTGAAAAACAATAAAACAAACTCATTTAATCATTGCCTTTACCTCATCTTGGTGAACTCTCTAAAAACACAGATAAAAGGAGAAAAAAGTATTAACCTCCTTTAAATATTGGTAGTTTTCAAAAATCATAACACTGACCCTACCTGAGCCACATGGTTTGTCAACGGGTTGTCTGGGACACACCTAACCGGAAGCTACTCTTAGAGCTCCTGGGAACTGTGCTCTAGCATGGTGCCTCTGGCCAGAACCCAGCTTCCAGCTCCTGCTTCTCCAGGATACATTTGTACATACACAGCTTTACCCACTGCTCATGAATCATAGCCACTTTTCCATTTCTCCACCATCTCAAAAAACATTTAATCACGTGCCATGCCTATCCTCTGTTCATCTGAGCTCCACAGGTTTATGTTGCTGAAGCTTCCACTAATTTACTGATTCCTAAACAAAAGAGCATTGAAATCCTTTAGCCTGGAGGGGAGAACGGCTGCTATAAGGAGCTCAGACCCAAGCTATACTTGTCCTCAACACAGAAGCAATTCAACTTTGTGAGTTTAAAAATGAAGATTGTAGGAAGCAGTAAAGCATGAGAGTAAATAATGCAATTAACTTACTTGTACGACTGTTCCAGCACTATGCTGGTTTCTCCCTTCCCCTGACACATACACCCATTTGAAGTGAACTGAAAACATGATGTATTGCACAATTTTTCAACATTGAAATGTGACTGCATATGCACAACAGGTATGCACACAGGCAAAATATTCAAAGGTGGAAGGATCACATTCATCTCTCACAGGAACTAAAATATATGATGTGATTTATGTAGCTCATCTGAGCTAGTTCAGCTTAAAATATTCATTCAAACTCTCCCCAGACAGTTAAAAATATGGAAATATTTACAGAAATATTTTGCTAAGAACTCCAAGTACTAAAAGGATGAAGAGAAGAGGCGGGAAGAATCACAAAATAATATACTGTTTACTAGCTATTTTCTTACAAGCAATGGCATCTCAGATGGACGTGTAATATGTGACCACTGCTTGTACCCTTTCTTGCCCACAGTCTTATTAGTGTTCCTTTCCCCTGGGTTTCTGCGTTCCTGGGAGCAATACTTGATCTCCACAAGGGAGATCTTAATGGTGGTTCTACAGAGTTGGATTTTCATACAGATCGTTCAACTAATCCTATCTGTAGCAATAGCAAGCAATAGCAAGCAGTATAATGGAAATACATATAAACACAAATCCTACTTCTTGGCAATTCTTTTCAAATACTGAGATTTATTGTTTCTTTTAATAAGGACCACGTAGGTTCACAAAGGCAAATATAAAAAATAATTTGTGAACATGTTTTCAAGTAAATACTGATTGCGTTATTTTTGTTTATGAAGCTTTTTTCCTTGCAAGAATATTTTAGTTCAAGTAAGTGCTAAAAATATCATACAAATTTGTATAACATGGAGGAAAATCCTAATGAAAAAGTACCACTGCCATCCAGAATAACAGTAATAACTTTCTATTACAGATATGTTTCATGTAAAGCTATGTGCTTAGTCTACTACTAAAGTCTTACTACTTTTCAGGTCAAAAATTTGTCTTAGAACGTTATAATATTGCACATAGTGCCACTATTAAGACTCTTCATACTATATACAATGGTTTCTATGATAAATTACATAGCTATATGTTTTATATAGATATAAATGAGAAAATAGTAGGCAGTGAAATAATACATCATTTTCTTATTTTTCAGATCTTTGTGTTAGCGAACCTCTCTGATCAAGTTCTACCTGTCAACAGCCTGTTCAGAAAGAAAAGGATAATGTATGCTCCTCCTTCATTACTGTTTTTTATCATTAAATGCCCAAATCCTTACAAGGAATAAGCTTCAAGAGAACAGTGACGATTCATTTTGTACCCTATTCCTTGTCTGCTGTGTAATTTCATTAATATTTCATCCCAAGTTGCCTTTTTTGCACAGCACCAGTCTCCTGCCAAAGATCTCTTACAATATTTTCGCTGCCAGAAATTGAAGACAGATGATTTATTCCATAACCCCTTTCTTAAGAAGAAATACCTGATGTCAGCATTTTTTTAAATGGGGGTGTTTGCCTACTATTCACACATTCAATTACTCTTCCTTGGTATGGAACAGTCTTTTACATTATTTTATTTTGCAGTTTCAAGTTCTCTTCCTGCTGATTTTTGCTCTGCCTGACATCTTTTGATGATGTGTCAGCAGGTCTCATCATAGAGGCAACAGTCAAGAAGCAAAAAGTAGCTCCAGTTTACACTTTGAATCAAGTTAAGATGCATACTTCTTGTTTTCCTGCCAAGAATAAATTCTTCTAGTAACAGATGAAACAGAAGTGACTCGTCCCTCAATTCACACTCCACCTGTCGGTGACTAGATATTCTCCCACCCCCTTCATCTGACCTGGGAGAAAGGAAATCATAAAGACAATACACATTTGTTCCATAGTTTTAGAAAATGTGCTGTCCTGGAACCCATGAAAGAAAATTTTCATCATTAAATGTACTTATATCCTGTATTTTTGGCCTGGGTGGTTCTTGGCACCTAACACTGATTTGAGGAAGAGATGTCAGCACCTCACATTCTTCCCAGCAGCACAGCTGTATCATGCTTGACAGGTACTTGCCATATCACCCTTCGGGAAGTGTGATCTGCAGGACCTGTTCTCCCAAGCTCATACTCCTCACAGCCACATCCCTTCATGCTCCCCTGTTAATCTGCCTGCCTCCAGCCACTCCCCTATCCTTCAACAGCACTGGCAGTTATCCGTGTTTAATGTTTTGGGGTGTTTGCAGATTAGCTTGGCATCCCTTGAACAGCTGAAACTTCATCATTCCTGCATAGCATCAGCTGCAAACAGAGCTAAGAAGAGGCAGCTAAACAGTTTGTGAGTAAATACAGGGTGACAGGCAGACACTGATGCACACAGATAGGTATTATTAATCAATCCCAAAATAAGATTAAGAATGGAACGTGCTTGTGCACATCCCAGAGGTCATTAATTCAGCCAACATCTACATCTGAATAAAAGATGTCACTCGGGAAACTGAAATACTCATAAGCCCCGAACAGCTATTATCCTAATATGAAACAACCAGTGTGAATAAACAGTTTTGATAACAGGTGTTTCTCATAATGTCCAAAAAGAACACCACATTGACTTCATGTTTACAGCAGGCCTAAGCATCTTAGCCCCCAAGCAATTCACACTGTTTGCAGTTATATTTAGACCTGCTCTCAAGAACCGTAAGTATACTCTTGCTCTCCATCACCACCTCAGATATCTAGCTCACATACCTCTCCTATCCAGAGACTCTCTTGACAAAAGAGTGACTTCCACTGGAGTATAAATCCTTCTCTATGATTGCCACTTCTGCTGGACACATCTTCTCACAGTACAAGCTGCATTTCTCTCCTGTTTCTTATTTCCCAGGCTGGCCTCTTTCTAGTCTCAAGCCTCCCTTTACTTGGTTACAAGAGCTTAGGAGTACAAATTGTCCGGTGCAAGAGTTCAGCTGCCTTGGAAGCACTGACTCGCACCAGGTGTTCTCATCAATGACCTTGCTGCTCAGTGATGTTAGCTCCTTCTTCAGAAGAAACTGCTCTGCTCTGAAGAAAACTGGTGGTGTCATACACTGACATGAACTCCTCCGACACCACATGCTGCACATTACTTGCCATGCTGATGGAAATAGGGAGTTTCACTTTTTAAACTGTTTGACAAACAGAAAGGAAGGCACTGTCATTCTGTACCTTGCTAAGAGAAAATGGTTCTTTCACAGATGCCGTGGCCCACTAAGCATACATCCCCTACCACTGCTTTGGGAAAGCTTCACAAAGGGTGAGTTTCTCCTTTCTAAGGGTTGTTAGAGGACAAAAAAACCCAAACCCAAGAAATGGATCAAGAAGCAAAACAATATAATGGTAAAGGACCATCACAAAGGATGTAGAAGCAATTTAGAAAAGCTGTTCCTGGGTAAAGAAGAATGGAAAGTTGAAGATGCTGTGTTTCTGTAGTTAACTGTACAAGTTTTGGAATTCTATAACAAAATGGAAAAAACAGGCCTTATGTTGAAGTGCATTGAGGCAAAACCTCTGAAAGTCTTCACTCAATCTGCATCTGCAAAAGTTTGTAGATCTTAGTTTTCTGTTACTTCCCAATGCTGTTGTGAATCTAGGCTTAAGAGGTTTTCTCCCCCCTAAATAGGTGATTTTGGAGGATGGCTGCACAGTGCAACCAGAGAGAGAGGCATTTAAATCCTGGACATTCAGATAGAGAAATTTCTTCGTGAAGCTGGTCGCATCTGTAGCTTTGCACTGCTTCTAGCTCATCATGTATAGACACAGTTCCATTTTTCTGATGGTTGTTAAAGGTGACAAATAAAATTACTTTTGGCACTTGCTCTCAGCTTTCCATGGAATGAGAGTCAAACTCAGAATTCATGCAATAAAAAAATGTTGCATAAATATGCTAGAGTCTGACAGGTTGAAACAATCTCGTTAGGATAGCAAGGACAGACTGAAACAAATCAGGCCCCAGAAAGGTGCCCACAGTGTTTGGGGATTATATTATTCAAGTGGCAGAAGTGATGGAAAATTAGCAGATTGCTTCCTCATAGCAAAAATAAATCAATAATTTAATTTTGGTCATCATGCCTGAATCTCCCCACCCCAATTTCTGAGCTAATGACAGCTTGTGTAAAGACTTTGTTGCAGCGTGAAATCATATGTTCAGGATAAAGATGGTGTAACTGCATTGTCCTGTAATAATGGGCTGCATGCTGTGCACTGAATTTGCATGGCTTCAGAACTGTCCAGCTTGGTCTGTCCAACCCTGTCTTGACCTGCCTGCAAACTCCTTTTACTTTGGTTAGCTCTAACAGTAAATTTTCCTAATTGACCAGGTTCTAGGGCTAATTTGGTTTACCTGTGTTTATCTTTTATAGTACAATCATAGTTTTCATACAGATAGCAATAACAAGAAGCTATTCCACGTAGAATTAGATGTTTATGGATAACAGAGAAACAGATACAGAGAAATAGAATCATAGAATCACAGAATAGTTTGAGTTGGAAGGGACATTCCAACCCCTTTGTGACACAGGCTTAGTGCAATAGCAGAGGCTTGAGAAGTGGAGAAATAGAACGGAGCAGAGAGGAGTACAGGCATGAGAAAATAAAAGAGGGGGCACAGACCTGGTACTGGAAAACCCGCAGCTATAAACAACTCACCAGTGGTCACTAAAAGAAAAGTGGATCTGGAACTAGGTGAAAGGTCTTATGTGTAACAAAGAACAAAGTCGTGTCCAACACATGTGAAAGGCACAAAATTTGGATGTTAAATGGCACTACAAACTATGAATAAAGAATGATGACCAATGAAAAAACCCACAAAGGCATGAAAGAGTGTTAGCAAACACAAAAACGGCCTCAACCAGATCCCAAAGTGAGGGAGAAGAAACCAGCAACATGAACATAATGTTATTCCCAGCAAAGGAGTGCATACACTGACAAACAGCTGTAACACCCCCACCACCACCAGAATGAAACCACAGACTTCATGTCACAGAACTGTAGCAGAAGAGAAAGTAGAACAGTTTCTGACCCTTTCCATCATGAGTGTGTGAATAACAATTGTAACTCTGTTTTCATTTATGACATTTTTTCTGCACAGATGTATTCTTTCTCTTTTTTTTTTTTTTTTTTAATAATTACATTTGGACCAGTAATGATTCTTGGATTAGACTACTGAGATTTCAGTTATGTTCGCAATAAATTCTTGGTTTTACGTGAGGTGTGTTTCAGTTTTGCCCACGAACAAGATTTTGAACGCAACAACGGTTGGCAGTTCTAACTACACAGGAGTTTTAAAATACCTGAAACTTGGGTTTGCTAATGAAAGGTCGTCTTCTGCAGAGTAGTTGTATTTCTGTATATAACTTAATTATCCAGTAATAAATAATAAAAAAGGGGAAAGGGATTATTTAAAGGTTTTGCTTACTCTCCCAAATACTTCAGGAACATTTTTGTGCACAAATTGGACTGTATCTCTAATTTTGAGAACACTGTATTCTGTTCTCCTTCATAGCATACTCTTCTATTGTAAAACAATTTAATAAAACCGTAAGGTTAGAAAGACCTTGGAGTCCAGAATGTTAGTCATTAGTGTAGCAGGAAACTTACTACTACTGTTATTATTGCTACTCCAATTAGCTGTATTTTGCTTAAATATATTTAGGCACTATTTGTACTTACTTGTTCCTGTGCCAGAACTATTCATTACTCAAAAAATGATCTTCGCTGCCCATGTTTATCATTCTAAAATACTCAGTGTTTGTCATCTTACTTTTCAGTCTTTATTTTGCCAAGCTAAGAAGCTTTTTTTAATTGTCCCATTGAGACAAACTCTTTATTGCCCTGTAATAGCATTAACCCTTCTTTCTATCCATTCCAGTTAAACACTGTATCCCCTGAACTCAAACAGAACTGATAGTCATACTACTAATCCTTACTTTACTAATTCTTAAGTGTTTGCCCCATGCTTTGTACTAGATTTATTGTTGAATTACACCACACTTAGGCTCCTTTTGTTCTTAGTGCTGTGCAGCTTCTTCTGCTCTTACTCTCCACATTTTCTTGAGGGTCTGTCAGCACACTGCAAATGTACATTGAGCAGCACATTTAAATGTGCTCTTTTAGTGCCTCAATCACTTGTGAAGTTATTAAATATGATGAGTCCCAAACCCATGCTCAGAGAAACACCACTTGAAACCTCCTTTTATTTTAGTAGTTCCTCTGTCAGTATAACCGAATTTCTGCTTAATCTGTTGCATACATAACTCCCACATTTTATCTCAGTCTCCATCTTAATCTACATACTGCTTTCCCATGTGGCACCATATCGGATGCTTTATTGAAATCTATACAGATGTTTTCCATTTCTTTTGACTGGTCAATCATCCCTCCAGTCAAAGAAAAATATCAGGTCAACTGGCACTATAAAAAAAAGTCTAGCTTGGACTCCTATGGTAGCCTGTTTACCAGCTCCTTCCATGAATTCAAAAGAATTAACTTCCTGCAGCTGAAGATCTTGAATTCTACTGACTTCAAAGCAAACTATTTCAAAGGAAAATATCTGACTTGTCTTCCTATACTTTTACATGCTGAATGAAAAATGATCACAGTTTGTATGTTGAGATTTGTAAATGAGGATCTACACAGTTCTCTACCAAATCTCTAGCCTGTTCAAATTGGTTAATAGTGACAAAGTGGAGTTAAATTTCCTTCTGAGCTGAGGGACACAAGCCACTGACACCATGTGTTGTGTGAATATCCTCATTGCCAGAGGGAGTCACGAGCTGAGTCTGCATTAGCAAGTACAGCAGCCCAGTAACAGGAGATCTATCAGGCAAAACAGTTGGTGCTGAAGACCTAACATCTACACTGGAAATATCTCAGTAGGTTTTCCCTTTGTGCTAACTGTAGTCCAACTCTGTTGTGACCAGAGTGCACTAGATGCATTCCTGGAACATATTTTCCAGCTAAGCTTTGCCTGAAATCAGTCAAGCTCACACTCTGAGAAACTGCTTTGCAATGTAAACCGAAGCTCAGTAAGAGGACACATCCAGGAGACTTGCTTCAAAAGTTCATTTTCCATCTGAATTAAAACATGAGACTGTTTTCATTACAGCACTGCCAGCCTTAAGCTACACACAGCTTGAGATGGACAAATCCATCTGGAGGCCCAGGTACCATCCCTGGAGCTAATCTACAGCAGTAAAGATTTCAGCAGATGCTCCCAACCCTGTTTTTGCCATGATGAAAACATCTCACTCATTCCCCACTCCACTGATGGCATGAGAGCCCTATTCAGTATAATCAAAACTAAAAGTGAAACGCATCCTCTATCAACAGGCATCACCATGTCTTATTTGAGAAGTAGGAAGCTAGTCACTTTTCTATTCTGCCCTATGCTCATTAAATATAAGCTTAAGAAACGAAGTTTCAAGGACATGCTGAAATAATTTGTGTTTTCTGGTCTGGGCTTGTTGGTTTTTTTTCCCTCCTTTCCTTTAGACCATTAATAAAACATTAGTTGTGAATGGCTGATTTGTTCCAGTTCCAGCAGGTATGCTCCAGGCTTACTGCAAGGCTTTTCATTTTGAAAACGTTTTTGACATAACTTTGCAATATTACCATCTGCCTGAGTGACAAATCCCAGATAAACAGCTTTATTGGGACACTTTCTGTCCCTTAACACACAATCTGTGCTAAACATCCAGGGGCAGTTTTAGATATCTTAAGACCAAAAGCAAACACTACAACTTGCATTATGGGGAATATATTGAAAGGTTATACTAGCATATACAGTATGAGAGGCCCACACAGAGAAAGGCAAATGAAAAACAGATAGCGTTTATTAATTATTAAGAAAGAGAAAAAACAAACCAGTCTCCAATCTAAGCCATGCTTTTTTTCTATCTCATGATGGATGTCGTAATGAGCTGCAAGGAAGAAACAGGAACGGAAGATGGGAGTTCTTTCCCTTGGAGGTGGGCTAGGAGTCTGAAAGCTTTCTGTAGTCCACAGCATATGCTGAAAGAGCAAAGGTCCTTTACTGCCATCACCTGGAATAAATGAAAGTAGAAAAAGAAACCAGTCAATACAGTCAAAACTCTTTGTGTGCTGTTATGCAGATGCAACAACAACATAGGCTTGGTTCCTCATGAGAGTAGTCAGAGGCAGTGAAATTAGAAAATGGTATCTCTCAAGAGAAACAAACGTATCTTGATTCAACATTTGCAGAATGAAACCAAGCACATATGGTTTACAGTGAGGTGTCCCTGCCCATGGCAGGGGGGTTGGAACTAGATGATCTTAGGGTCCTTTCCAACCCTAACTATTCTATGATTCTATGACCTCTGCAAAACACAGATACCATTCTACCCCAGCAGGGCCAGAGCTTCCACACCTGGTATGCTCATAGAAGGACCTACAGAATTAAACCTGCAGTTGCCAAGGTGTTAAGAAAAGACTCCATAAGATTTAGAAGAAAATGTAAGAGTGTAAAGCAGAGTCATCAGGAGTATCAGACAGAAAGGCAGTGGGGCTCTCAAATCTCCATGTGTTGATTATGGTCAAATTTAGCTAAATATTATATAGTTTCTTTGTGTTCCACACTGACACCAAAATATATGTTTGGAGGGAAACATACACAGAACAATGTTCTAATCCACACTTACATCATTTGTCCTCTTTTCAGTATATCCCATATGGACATATCTTGCAGCTTAATGTGACAGACACTACTACAGCTGAAACCAACAAAGGAACACAAGAGTTAATGATCAATGAATGCCACTCACCCTCAATAGCATAATCATTTGGAAGTATTCTGATCTGCTAAAGATTGAAGAACTCTTACACTGAGAAACTATTAAGAGCTTCCCTACCCAAACAGGCACTTCAAAGCCTTCTTTGGGTTAAAAATAAAGATTCATCCAGTAGCTTTGAATCACTCCTCAGAGACTTTTGTATCCACTTTTTAAATGAATTGCAGTGATTCACCTCTAAAAAAACTACTCAGATGGTATGTGGTGCAGCTCTATGTTATCTGCTGCTCACATAGCTCATTAAGGAGTTTTAAGACTCTCAAAATAATACAGGAAAAAGTATCCACAATTCTGTGAATGAAGTCTGCGCTGTTGGGGTAAAAGTCTTCCACAAGCTTTATGTTCATTTAATTGTCTTTTCTTTTTCAAAAAGGTAAAGAAGAGTGTCACTAAAAATCCTGATGCTGCATTTCAAACCTGATTTGAGAAATGGTGCAAATTCAAAGAGCAGAAAACTCAGAATACTGGTGTAATACATTGCTCAATTTCTCTAAGTTTATGTTAACAATGGGGAAAAAATGTACAAAAACTGGCACTTTGATGATTCTTCAACACCTAGCAAAAGCTATCAACTGTGCCTTTTATTGGAAGAAGCAGCAAACAAGTTAGTGGTCAGTATTCAGCTAAGCTTTGTGGACGCAACACTAGTTAAAAAACTAGGCATAAATTCCTCAGCTGGTACAGATATTCATGGCTTATTCATATGGCATGTCTGTTCTTAATGTTTTATTATGTCTTTTATCAAATTAAGCCAGAAAGAGAAGTAGAGTGAAGGCCGAAAATGTAGAGTGAAGGTCAGAAGTAACGGGCATCGCAGATTGAAAACTTAGCATGTTAAGTGTATTACATGAGGGAAATGAGAATAGGAAGCATAAGAATAGAAAAGCAGCTCTTCAGGGCTGGAGTGCAAAGAGTACATGCTCTACAAGAACAGGCTGGCTTGCAGCAGCATACCTGGAATTAGTGTTGTGAGGAGGTATGCTATACTACAAACTTGCTGCTTGTGCACAGAAACACTTTCAAATGTACTTTTCAAAGGCACTTACCTTGACAAAAGCCATTTAACTTTTTTGCCATGACTAACTATGAAAAACAGGACTATCAGCAAAAGCATGGTGAAAACCAGCAAAAAAAAAATAAAAATAAAAAGTTTTGCAGACATGTCTTTAGCTTAAATAAGACGCAAAACACTTAAGGAAAGAATTTCAAAATCTGTTGAAGACTTCAGAAGCCCATATCCCACTGAAAGTCACAAATTTAAAGGAGAGTATTATGCTATTAATATAGTGTTTATTTTGCTCAAGGTCCTGTTAGACCAGCAGGATTGAAGTGCAACTCCTGCTTTTGCCACATACATGGAGAAGCAAAGAATAAAATGGAGATTGGAGGGTATCTTTGGAAATCACCTAGTCCAAGCCCCAGCAAAAAACAGGGCCACTTCTGAAGTTAGAGCATGTTGCTCAGGGGCTCACCCCACCAAGTTTTGGAAAGTTCCAAGGAAGAGTATTCTTATTTCATCTTTGGCAGGTCATTCAAATGACCTGGCTCACAACCTGGGAGTACGGACACACCTTACTTCAAGCAGTTGTATGGGAGTAAATTTAGTGCTTGTGATATATGTTTACCTTGATTAGGACAACTTATAAATAAATCTCTAATTCCCATGCATTTGAGTATCTCCGCTAATATTTAAGGACTTGGAAATGTAATTTTAAAAGGTGATGGGTATCAAACACTTTCAGAAGATAATTCTGATTTAAAGATGTATTTTGGAATACTTCTGAATATTGCAATATTAAAAACTGTAAGAGAAACTGGAATCACTTCCTTTACGAAGCTCTGTACTAGTTTTTTTTTGGTTTGGTTGCATTTTTAAGATAATAAAGCTTCTTGAGAGGAACCGTCCACTACCTTCTTTTTGCACAGCACACTGCAGAACAAACCTTCCAATTTCCCTGCCTTATCCCCATTTTAGTTCAGGCCTTTTAGAGCTGCTGTAAACCAAAATTGTAATAGTACCTTTTAATAAACCAATTCAGACTTTATAGGTAATTGCTTTTGCCATTGAGTGACCCTCCCTCAATTCAGGCAGAGCTGCAGAGTGCCAAGCAACAACAAGTTCAGTTTAAAACATTTCCTGACAAATTTTCTTTAGATGAAGTTAATGGCCCTGTGTCATTGCCTCAGGCCATTAACCCCCTCAATCAGTCATTAATCCCCAGAAATTGCCCAGGGCCTCAGTTGTTATTGTTTAAACACACTAAATTAGGTTTTGGACAAACAGAGCAAATGAAGGTCAGTATCAGGGAACAGAATTAAGTGAAAATTAAAGAAATTCTGAGAAGTACAGAATAGGTCTGAATCAGTTCAACAGATACAAGGACTTGCTCACAAGGTCTTCTGTGGTTGCTGAGGACAATGTCAGAAGAGCTAACGTCAGTGGGCTTTAGGTCGTATATTTAATGCTCTAAACTCTCATTTCTGGCACACAGTCACATCATAAAAGGTGCCTCTAATGTCAAAACACTAAAAACAAGTTACAGTTGAATAATATTTTTAGTTATCTCAGGGTAAACAATGCATTTCAAGTACACTCTTTCACACAGGACTCTACAGATACTTGAAATACTACTTTCTAGACTTCCCAAAGAGAAAAAGTATTTGGGAACTACCTTTATGATGGATTTTGTTTGCACACACACACACACACACACACACAAAACGCATACTGTTCTTCAACAGTATAAAGTATATGCATGCTTCCTTGTAGAATTTGTTGTTTCCTTTCCCCTCCTCATTCCCCTTGCTCCATTACATTTGTCATTACTATTGTTAGTAAGCATTAAGAACCAATTTTCCTAACCAAGAAACAAAATGTTTACTTGCCCTCTTCCCTTAGGTTCGTTTTCTTTTCATGTGCAGCGTTGTCAGCTGGGTACACCTAGCCTGTAGAGGACTTCTGCAAAGCTGAATCTTCCACTTCTACAGAAACAGTTGAGTTTACACCATTAAGACCAACCTTCCCCCTCAGCTTGTGAGGAATTTACACATGAGTGTACACAGCAGCAGCATATGGGTTTACAAGGCTTAATGGACTAGAATCAATCCAAATGCAGTGCAAGTATCTAACAACAAGGAAGCAAAAGTGGTGTACAACATTCATAAACCTAAGCCACATAACACTTTTCTAGTTATGGACTTTATTATATACCTATGTAGCTCTTACAGACAATAACTGAGTAGAACTGCACCAATTCAGAAGCTGTAAGCATTTATAATAAACTGATATCGCAGAAGTACAAAACATACCATGTCTAGAAAATGTGAATGTCATCATTGTATAGATCATTCAGTAACCAGTGAAATGTGCAAGTTAGTTAATGTCAAATAATTAGGCAAGCAGGACTTAATGATGCCTTAAACTGGTTCACTTCAGTACATACAGGGTAACTTAAAGAGAACTGATTTTCACACACATTCAGTATTTTCCATGTGCTTTGCAATACAGGTAAACCTTGGTTTTGCGTAGCCCTGCTAGGGCCCTTACATGTTACTACTGCAGTACCAACAAATCACTACATTTACACAAGCAGATCCACTGGCTACCACTACAACATAAGCAAAGATTATGCCAAAATGTTTGTCATTTTCTCCTAATGAATACATGCTTTTTCTTAGCAATACCAGGCTTTCGCAGCTTTCCAAGGCAGTGCAACAGCACAGGAACTGTATGGGTACTGGTGACACATAATCTCTATTGCAAAGAACAGCTCTTGCTACCTTTTGTGAGCATCACATCACTGTGGCTGCCATGGAACATGGCAGATAGGGTGGCTTTATCTTCAGTCCTACTTTTGTTCTCATCTAAATAATGCAGCAAACAAAGTCCTTAACAGTAAACCAATTCGGCTAATAAAACCCAACATTTTTACTTCTTACTCATAAATTTAGATCTTGAGGACATCATATACTTTATTTAAAATCTATCAGTGCCTACTGAGTTTCTTATTAAACTAATATTATGCACTATACCCAGCAACAGAAAACTATATAAAAAAAATCTACGCATTGATTCAGAGAAAACTCCAGGAACAAACTTGCCCACAAAGTTTTCAAGCTGACAAGCAGGTCAACTACAACAATTTATCTTGTACAAGAATTCTCAGTATGTTTTCTAGCTGTACTCTTATTTTTTTTTCTCTGTGTGTCATGAACCTCAGTAATTTTCCATCGTTACTATTACAAAGCCATGAAACTTAACATTACTCAGAACTGATTCTAAAGGTTTCTATATTCCATTTTGTAATTTTGTGCCCCCCCTTGACTCAAATTCCCCCTTTTTATGTCCTTCTGCAAATTCTTTTGCAACATTTTGTATATTACCATTGCCGTCTAAAGTCTTTTTGAAATAATTTCTCGTTTCTACATGGTGCTTAATTTCATTCCTTTTCCAATCTTCATAATTTATCATAGAACGTTTACAACACCAGAGGGAACACTGTATTATACCACAAGTAATCAATATTAAAACAGTTAACATCAATATTCCTGCAACCAGTTGCCTCAACCAGGAGAGATCAGGTAACCATGAAGTTAACTTTTTCCATGTTTCTTCAAAACCCCAGGAGGTGTCATCCATGGCCATTTTATGAAACACTTCAGTTTGTTTCCAAATTTCCTCCAGATCTATTTCAATTCTGCCACTTTGATCTATATAGGAACAGCAACTTTCATTGCTTATGGAACAAAGCCCTCCTTGTGAAGCCAGTAACATGTCCTAGAGCCATTTGGTTTTGTAGTACCACTTTAGATAGGCTAGTTATCTCTTTTTGTTCTGCTTGGATTATATCAATGGTTTTACTTTCCTCTATGGTTGCTGTGATATTTACAATTGCCTTTAATTCACTTACTCCCAAAGATGGAATTAGCCCTCTTACAAAACTATGAAATGCGGTGTGCCATTCAATAATAGGGTTAAACCCTTGCCTAATCCGTTTAGCAAAACTTCTAATCCAGGTCCCAGAAGAATACGTGTCAATAATAGTTACATTGGGTATCACAGCGCCTAAGGTGCATGCCCCCTTCCAGCTGGGGGGTAAAATCTTATAAGCATTTTCTCCACATAACCAATACCATCCTTTCCCTTTAGGAATGGGCCACCACTGAACTATGATACCATCTATATTAAGTGTGACTGCAATTTGAATGGTGACCTACATCTGTGGCATTTAAACAAGCATGATCTCCTACCCTGCTTCCTGGTGTAATACATCTTTGTGCACAGGTATAATATTTATTACCTGGATTAGGATTAACTATTTCAAATTTTAACCTTTCCCTCGGATATAGACTCCTAGTGTTCGCTCACAAATTTGTCCATGTGACAGTGCTAGGAATTGGAACTCCAGTTAATGGAAGGTCCGGATTTTCCCCTGATTTAGGCAACTTTGTACACACCCAACAGTCACTATGATTAAAACCTTAGTCACATTCTTCACTAATTTCAGGTATAAATTTTGGTCCCAAGCTTGTGCACCAGTTATCATATAAATCCAAATTATGACTGACACAATTTCATACGTAAGGGTCTTGGAGGTTCTATCCACCATGTCTTCTCTGGCTCTGGTGCTTTCTTTATTCTTGAATAATATATCCAAGCAGGTTGTTCCTTTATCTTCACTGCTGTAAAGGTGATCAATAATATCTGGTATGGTTCACTCCACTTCTCCTGTAGAGGGTCTCCTGAAAAATTCTTAACATAAACCCAGTCTCCAGATCTGAAAGGGTGAATCGGATAATCCCCAGATCCCCGACAGTCTAGTTCCAATTCAGTCACTGCCACCCCATGGCGCTCCCCCCCCAGGGCAGTCTCATTTCCAACATCCAAACTCCCCATAGCACACACACCAATCCAGTTCCACAGAAGAAGAGCCCACTCCCCCACCTCCGCCCGACATCCCTCCTCCACGAGTTTCAAAGCAACCACCACAGCCGTGGCTACAGCACGACCCAGCTTTTTCTTTTCTACCTATTCCAGATCCCTGTAAGCTCTCCCTGCTTCCTCCTTCACTCCCGTCCACATTTATTCAACAGCCCCTCAGTCCCGTCTGTCAGCATGTCTGTTCCCACTTGTCTGCTTGCCCCAGCACCCATCCCACACTCAAACACAGGACTTGAGCGAGCTCCCCTCCTTTCCTCCTTGGTTTTCCTTTTTTTTTTTCCCTCACAGCTGCTCACCCTGCTCTGCAGGGGCTGCAGACTCCTGCCCCTGCAACAGCACTTCTGCTTTAACCCTTTCTTAACTCTGAATGTGAATCTGCCGCTTGTTGCCAGTGACAGCAATCTCCTCCTTCTTATCAGTATCTGACAGGACAGGTACAGAGGGTGCTCCTCTCAGAGATACTTGTGATATATAATTTTCCTACCTATCTTCATGATTACTGTTTTTTTAACTTTAAACATCATTCCCCCAATATCACAACCTGAACATCTCCAGCTTAACTTTCAGTTTTTCCTCCAAAGCCAAAATTAAGGGATCTGGCGGAGCTGTATTAATTTTGCATTCAGTCTGTCACTCCACGTGGTTTCCTAAAGTGAAAAACATATCTGCATACATTACTTCATTCCATTTTCCTTGCTGCCTCAAAATATTAACTGTAACAATGTATTATAGTTCGGAGTTCCATTTTTAGGCCATTTTTCCTGATCTTCCAAAGTATACAAAGGCCACCATCAGTTACAATATTTTACCAATGTTTTCTTATTTAACGAGCACCCAAGAGACCCTCCCAGTTCTTTCCAGTGTGCCAAAATGCACCCTAAAGGACTCTTTTTCATGATCTCTTCACTCTGCTGATTTTCCATCATCAATCTCTCACTCACACACACTGGGGATCCTACAGACACACTCCACACAGTTACACTTGAAACAGAGACAGAGACTAAAATTCTATCAAACAAATCACAGTTAATAACACAGTTGTAACAGTCTGTCACTGATACCGAAAACACAAGACCCCAAATCCTTAATGTAACAAGCCACAAAACAAATCAAATACCAACAAGACCCAAAACCATTTTCACAAGCCACCCCCTGTGTCTTGTAGGACCCAAACCACAAGATGCCCTCTGCTTCTTGTGGGTTTATACCGGTAAAATCCAAACCCTTTTCTACAAGACACCCCCTGCGTCTTGCAGGACCCAAACCACAAGAAGCCACCCCTGCTTTCTATTAAGTTGGTAAATACCAAACGGACGCTAGCAGCCGGGTATACGCCTTTACCTACGAGATTTCCTATCTCAGTTTACGGAAGGCTTCCAAACCTTGCGTACACTTGCCAAACCAGCCCAATTACCAATTTAGCCTTTATGCAAGATGCCCCCTGCACCTTACAGACTATACAAAAGAATTCCTTTTAGGAAGATGGTCCTTGTCTGCTCCCGCAGCGATCCGAATGAGTCGATGGGTCCCTCCGGGAAAAATTCCCGAGGGCTCTAGGGAGCCCTGTCCTCAGCGGGTCCTGCAGCCGAGCAGAGAGGGTCCCTTATGGGGTGCCAAACTGATTCAGAGAAAACTCCAGGAACAAGCTTGCCAACAAAGTTTTCAAGCTGACAAGCAGGTATTCTTTACTGTGGCCCTGGGAGACATGGGGGATAGCTCCTCCTAACATGTGTCTCTTATTGCTACACAGGCGGTCCTTATATAGCCACTGGGCATACATACATATTCATGAGGCTACGTATGGATTACATCATTTTCTAGAAAGTTCCCCGCATGCATACAAAATTATGGTGGTGGTCTCTGAGGGTCGTTTACTTCTTCCAACAATCTTCATCACTTCTGGCAGCCTTTGAAGCACACGCAGTGGATCCTTATAACAGTTTAATTGGTTCGTTAGACCACAGACAACAATGCTCCTGTCCTACTTATCATTTGGTTTAACTGTAGCCCGTCCTGGACACCTGCGGTTCCCAGATACTCCTTATCCTTGCATCCTGTTCTTCTAGACTGTTTTTCTTAAAACTTTGTCAACTACAACGATTTATCTTGCACAAGAATTCTCAGTATGTTCTCTAGCTGTACTCTATTTTTTTTTCTGTGTATCATGCACCTCAGTAATTTTCCATTGCTACTGTTACAAAGCCATCAAACTTAACATTACTTAAAACTGATTCTGAAGGTTTATATATTCCATTTTGTAATTTTGTGCCCCCCCCTTGTCTCAGCATATAGCAACGTATTTTAATCTATTTTTATTATTTTTTATTAATTAATTATAATTATTCTGGACAATACAGTCACAGCCAAAGTCTGCATCAGTTTACAATTCTTCTTTTTGGGGGGTGGGGGCTGCAGTAAATGAAGACAGGTGAAGGTAGTTGTAGTTACTCTGCCACTACTGCCCTCTAATACAGATCAGATCAAGCAATAGCTATCTATTTTTTCCAGAGAAAATTTATGCCACCCTTAGCAAAAGCAAGCCAAACACAGCTGACTAACTAGCTGCTCACCTATACCAAGGAAACAGGGAACAGCTGTTGGAGTACCATGCATATCTGTACAGCCAAACCAGCAGCCCTCCTCCTGCAGTCTCTGGACAAGAGTTAGGAAGTTGTATCCAGAGATAGCTACTGTTTTGGGACCCCAGCCCCAGCCCAATCCTGGGTTTATGCTTTCCTGAGCAGCCACCCAAGAGACGCTAAGAGCACTGGAAGGAGGTGCTAGCATCCTTCTATGGCAGTGGAGATGGCCATGGCAATGGAGAAGGTCACTGCAAGTGCAGGTATAGTGGTCTTTTATCACAGAATACTGGGAGAGAGACAGGCTGGCCTCCGAAGAAGAGAAGGAAATCTTTCCTCAGTCACTGAAGTTCCTCTGAACACTCCCAGCAAACTTTCCTTACCAAGAATTTCCCTTCACCAGCAATCCACGACCAATTGGCCTGTTTCCACATCAATTCTGAGCTTCACTGATTCCCTCATGTTCTTCCCACAGACTCTCAGAACTCCTACAAGTCTCTTTGCAGTCTTTCATGCAACTCTCCCAAAGCTTCCTCTGCTCCTCAGCCCTACATTTACCTTTCTCTGACTCCTGCCAGACTTAACTTCACCAAAACCTCCCAATACATCTAAAGAAATATTGCACAATTTCTACAGAGAAAAGGATGCACAAACTACCTAAACCCACAAGTATTTTTTTCTTTCTTTCTTTTTCTTTGAGTAAGCCATAATGATTAAAAAAAAAAAAGGCATAAAAAAATATGTGGAAAAAAGCCACAAAGAATTTGTCAAGATAAAACCTGCTATATTCTTGGCCTTCTTTTACACTCTTTACCAAGTACATACTATTGGCCATTCTCAGAGTCAGGAAACTATCTTAGATACACAATTGACATGCTTTTACTGTCATGGTCAAAAACAAGCCATTGTTTATGAAAATCTATAAAGCCACTCATCTTTCATAAATAGGTTTTTTTCTCTGTTCTTTTGCTTGACCGTGTAAGAATTACTAATCCCGTACATTTGACTTCCAAAGTAGTTGTCATGGAAATTAAGGTAATCTTGTGAACTGTAAACATGAGTTCCTTCTAAGAGCAGAGAGAGACAGAAACAAGAGTTCTTGCTTGAAAGTGAAACAACAAATTCTGGTTTGAGCTAGACAGTCGCATTTCACTCAATGGTAGAGAGTCTAAGTCACAAGCCAGCAGAAACCATCACACCTTTACTATAGAATTTATCCAAATTTACCTGGCTGGCTACATTCTACCTCCCTCCCTGTCCAAATATTTTATAACTATCTTAGTACAGTTTGAAATTGCATCAGTAATTATTCAAAGACATTAATTTCTGCTTATTTCAAAGGTTTTGTGGTAAATAAAAATGGACTTAAACTCACCTGTCACTTATTCCAAAACTGGAGTGAGAAATGAGGTATTTCACTATTAATCAAGTTAGAAGTAAGCAAGTGACAAAACAAATTTAAAAACTATTTATAATTCCAGTGCAGACAGTTTCTGGCACAAGCTTTCTTTCAAAACAATGTTGCCCCCAGTAACGTACTGGAGCAAAATACACTGATCTACTTAGAGCAGTTTTCACTCACTTCTTCCTATGTGGCACCCCCTTCTTCAACGTTTGCATAGATCTGGATTTTATGAAATTATAACATGACTATTTTGCTGTCTAGTCTCAATCACAGCACTTAAAATGCTAATATTATTTAAAATAAACAAATGAACAAAATATAACAACTCTCCTGCTTTTTCTTTGGAAGTTGCAAGGGAAAAAAAATGCACCTTTAACTCATGTTCCCCAAGAGCAAGTCAGGGCCTCCCAGCATCACCTCTTCAAAAGCAGGTTCTCTTCTCCGTATTTCTGAACTGTCTCTGAGCTTTGTCTTTTGTTTAGGCCCAGGTAAAAAGAGTAGCTGTTGATTTAAAAAGCTTGTGCAGAATATCTCAATTCTCTCAATTATGTTCTCTTGTAAAACTTTGTACCAGTCTGAAAGCTACCATTATTTTGTAGTTCTTCCACTCCAGAAAATTCCTCAAACTGAAAAGCTCCAAATAAAAACACTACAACGGCACCCACTGTATCTATTTGCATGATGGGATTTATACCTCATTATAGTTTTACATGCAGCTTGTGAATAGAGAAAGTATCTCCCTATACCCACTTGGTTATGTATTTGTTGACTTCTCTTTCTTCAAACTCTTGATTAGCTAGAGGCATCAAGAAGATTGTTACCATTTCATTACTGCTCAGAAGAGAGGCTAATAGAATTCTACCTACTATATCCAAATCAGCTCCATTTAACATTTTAGCTACTTAAGATTATTTATTTTTAGATTCTCAGCTCTATGGCATCTCATCACACTTGTAACATATTTCTGTCTTACAAAAGTTCAGCTCATACTTCATATTTGTTACAGAAAACAAAAGCTTTTCCTTTCAAAAATTACTATTTTTTATTTGCTTCTGCTTATTGAAAACCTGCTAGTTACAGACTCAAATCTGCAGTCATCTGCAGTGTTAAGTCTTTTGGTTGGTTCTATTTTGCTTTGTTTTTTAAATAAGTCATTAATTGCTGGTAGATGAGTTTCAAAAAGAGGAGTGGTTTGTCTCCATTTCTGCACAGATGCCACTGCCAAGATTTGAAGGCAGACATCAGAAGTGGAGCTACTTTGAAAATCAGGATACCTAACTAGTCATGAAAATCAGATTTGGGAACTAAATTTCATACATTTTAGTTCCAAAATCTTGAAAACAAACTTCACTAGTACATCATCAAATCCACTTCACATTGAGGTTCTGTTGTCATGATAAAATGGTACTTATAATATTTCCATAATTATTTGCTTGAGAACCATAAACAAGAACAGGACAAAAAAGAGCACAGGATTTTAAGTTTTCAATTGCATCCATATGTTGAACTGCTACCACCTCAAAACTGTAGGACATTAATACCTAGAACTATAGCTTAGCTTATCAGGCAAGATTTCAAGTGACATATCTCTATATGGAAAAGGAACATATATGCAGTGGATGCTGGAATGTGTTGCTATTTCTTCATCTATCCACAGCATTTGAAATGCTTATGACTATAAAACAGTATTTTGGCCCCTGGGCTATTCCTCCCCAGCCTAGCCAGACAGTGCAGAAGCATGAGAAAAACACAGCAAAGACAGAAGGCCTGACAGCACAGTGAGTTTGGCTCCACTTGTGTGCTGGTTGATGATGTGATTCTGGAATTTTTCCCCCAGAATCTCATGGACGTTGTACGTCACCCAAGGAAAATACCATTTGTTCTGCTGGATTTTTCATTTCCTTCCCTTGAAACTATACCTATACAACTAAAGAAATAATAGTTGGAAATACCCAAAATCTGGAAAGAAACAATAAATTATCTGCCAGACCCCTAGAGCAATTTTATTCCTTTCTCTTCCCTTCTTTTCAGTACTGGAAATACTCAAATTGCAGCCCGTAGCTGTAACCAAGGACTCAGTCATGGGAGTTTAATTACAAGCGTCTAGTGTCATTTCCCTTAAATATAAATAATACATTAGGTGCGGTTGCCTACACTTTTCTCTTTTCCTATACTAAACAGTGGGATGTTGACAGAACAGTGAAGTAGCTTTATGCTCCTTTCCAGTACACAGTGTTCACAATTATATAGCTGTGGGAGGACTGAGACAATATTTGTCACAAGTTCTACTTCATCCTTTAAGGATGCAGCAGCTTCTATTTACCCTTTCTGAATGGACAAGTATTGCCAGAAAAGCCCCAAAACACTACTGCATATTAACTAGCAAAATGTGAGCAGTTATCTACAAAACAGGCTGATTGATCATTTTTGGTAGTTTTCTTCTAAAGCACTGCCCAGATCATCACAAAGTGCAAATGATTACAAAAGCAGTGTAACTTCACATACAGTATACACCACTTTAAATATTAGGCAGATTTTCACAGCATTATTAATGGAGATTAACAGCATTAACTGCAAGTCCAAACCATGTTTTCTTAGCAGCCTGCGAAACCACACACAATACAGCATGTGTTTCTCCACAGCTGCACAGCTGCACTGGTTTAGAAGTTACTACTGTGCAAGTACATGCTAGTCAGGTGTTTACTTTTCCAAAGAGTTCTGCTCCAAAGCCACCTAAGTTGTATCCTTCCTACAGCTAAACAAATTGAAGCTAATTCATATTCATCAGAAGCAGGCTGGATGGATCCGTTGAACATGCTACTTCCCTGAGCATTGTACTTGGTAAAACCGAAAGGGAAATTCTTTTACCAGGAAAGCTCCATTTCATGAAAAATGTTTAGGCATATTAAAGTATTGTATTTTCCTAATGTCTGACAACTTATCAAATTCTCCTGAACTGTAGCTCACAAAATGTTCTTAAATGATCACGGTGTTAGTACCGCATAACCGAGAGTCTCATACTGAAGATCAAATCATAACTTTCTAGGCCTGTATTCCCCAAAACTGTAAGAACTCTTTCACTGTAGAAGAAACCAGGTATCACTAAGTAATTGTGAACTTTAAAGGAAAATACACAGGTTCCCTCAATTATTCTGCCACTATTCTAAATCCTACCCAGCTGTTTCAAGATGTTTCTAGACAGAAAAGTTAACAAAAGGACATAATGCTCAGTGGTAATAATCAACCCTCATAAATTATTGCAAAACTGTAGTTCTGAGCCAGTTACTGTGTATTAGGCCCTGTAAGGAGCTCTCACAGTGAGCCTGTCAGCAGCATAGACCCTGACACTAGCTACAGAATCAGTAGATAAGGAAGATGAGGATAGCCCTTCATGAAAGAAACTTAGTTTCAGTACGTGCCATGCTCGTTCTGCACTCATGAAACAACACTGATGGGGGACTGGGCTTGGGCTGGGTTGGCACTGCACTCCTGGGACAATTGGTAGCAGCTGAAGTTTTGGGATAATAGGGGAGGTCTGCACTAAGATCACAGTGCAGCACCTGAACCATCCTGTCTTAGGAAGCATGAGCTATCAACACTGGCAGCTGCTAGTGCTTGGTAGCTAACCAGTACGCTGCAGATGGTGGCTGTGCTCCACTGGAAAAGGCACTGAGCAACTTCCTTTAACTGGAACAGGTCTCATCTCTTTTAAAAGGGTTTCAGGGCTCTTAAATCTCCATCAGTCTCCTGTGATTAAGAAAATCCTAGTGGTGAGTGATCTGTACAAGGCACAAGTGAGTAAAAGGGAGTGGAAGAGGCAGAAAGTGCTTTGGCAACAGAAGCATGGAGGACGAGGAAAATTTCACAGGTGATTTTAGCCTTGGGGTACAACAGTTCATTTAGGTTGTCATACTCCTGAAGAGAAAAACACCGAAGCAAATAAACAACTAAAACCAAACTAAAGCAAACAAATATGTTTGGAAAATGTATTCTGAAAGGTGGTTGTGTGTGCTCTCCTTCCATGCCCATTTTCATCACAGAAATGTTTTCATCCTTACATGAGTAGTATAAAATAAACCCATTCTTTCATGGTTAAACCTTGTTTAATAACATAATTTACTTTCAGTGATCTGTTTAATAACAGTATGCTACTTCTCAAACAGTGTTAGATACACTGGATGGCTGTTCGAGCACCCTACACCCAGACTAGGCTGAGGGCACACAAGGGTCTGTGCTGCAGCCCTTGCCCTGCAGTCCTTGCTGCCAGCTCCCCACTACCTCTCAACCTGGAGGTTAGCTGCTTAACAAATTCAAGTCCCAGCTCTGACAAAACACAGCTGCATCGCCTTGACTCAGGATGCTTTAAACTTTTGAGCTGTATTTATGCCACAAATGCCAAAATGCAGCAACCCGAGTAAGGGCCAGAGGAAACAGCTGTAATCAAAGTTTTGAGTAGTTAAAGTTCAAAGATAAACAGCTGTTATGAATGCAAAGACAAGGCTGTATCCAAATTATAGCCTCTTCTATGAAATTTCAGTCAATCAGTCAGTAGTGAGGAAAGTGTCAGAGCATGATACTGAATCAAAAACATAGACTATAGTATTCAAGGGAAATGGCTGCAACGTTTACATGAGTCATCTATGCAACATTTTGAAATAGTATGCAACAGAAAAGAGCAAAAAGCAGAACAGAGAAAATAGATTTACTGGCTACAGTTCGGATGACAGATTTTGCAGAAACTGGGCTGAATGCTACCGAGGGTACTGATAGGAACATTATTAGAGATTCTGCACAACAAAAAAAAAGGCAAAGACTGTTACTGATAGGTACATAAAAGGAAAATATTAAAAGAAAGTAAAAGTAAAGGAGTAAATATAAAATACTGATTAAAAACATCTGAAAAATGGCTTTCACAGCATCATGCACTAAGGTCTACTCTGTGGAGAAGTGTTCATCTGACTACCTAAATACTGCAGGAACATATAAGCTGTTTTGGTAAATACAATGAGATTGGAAAGAATGAGAATTGTAATCCAAGTTGCAGAAGTTTTTACACAATAAAAACTCTGTATGGCTATATATACCTTCAGGCTTAAACTAAGATTCCAAGTACAGAGGACAATGAAAATTTTTCTTGGATGTACACGAATTCTGCAGAATGGAGGCTACCTTGCCTTTGAATGCACATGACAATTAATGTCGTGATCTTTCAATATGGAGATCAGACCAATCATAAACAGAGTTTTCATTTTCCTATCAACATTAAAAGAAACAGGACTCATCTTCCTTGCCACGGAGATACTGGAAGTTGAGTTCATAGTGTTTATTTTCAGCCTAATCTGGTCTTTCCTGCCTCCTGCTTTGTAAGTTATTTATACTAACAGGATAATATATCACACACAAGATAAAGCCAAACATGCATATGTGTTCTTACTGCTTTTCATGAATAGCATCTAAGTAACTTTATAAAAGATATTATCATATGCACTTACAGAGAGAAGATGGAGGAACAAACAGGTGAGTTAACTTTCCCATGGGGTCTCAGCCCATTGATTGCATATCTAAGAACACAAACCATGCATCCCAAAGCACATTTTGTGGTTTTATCAATTCTTTCTCACAAAACTGAAAATAATGACCAAAATATAGAAATCATAATCCATAACCTCAAATTATCACAACAAAGAGACATATCCTCCACACAGGGGAGGAGTTTAAGATTATTCTTACTTTTTATGGCCAACTTTGGAAAGTTAAGCTTATGTGATTGGTAATGCCTCCAAGCTTTCAGCCTTACGTACATTAGACATAAATAATATTATTTTTTTCAGATGAAAGTGCATATTCTAGTGTCAACCTTACTCCAGTTTCTAGGGCAACAAGGAGGGGACACACACACACAAAATGCACAAGCCAGATAAAATCAACACCTGTTTATGCATGAGTTGTGGCTATCAGCATTGGCAAAGATTTAAAAATCAGATGACTGGCACTAGGCTATTAAAGAAGCAGCATTAATTTTACTCCTTCTGCTGCACGCACCACATTTCATCTATGTCCCTTTGACTTCACTCCCAAGCAGAAAATTGTTCTACCTTAAGTATGGCAGTTATTATCATTCCTCCTTTCAGACACAAGCACCCAAATAAATGAAATTTCAACAGTGCTTAGCTTCAAGCAGCTTCTAGGCTTGAAGGCTAGTGGAACTGCTCAGGATTAAAAGACATAAGAACAGGCTTAACAGTCTGGAATAATGTAGGCAAAATATCATATCACTTTTATGTGAAGTAATTTGACAGTGAAGCAATAATATTGAGCTTCACATTGACCTAATCAAGACTAAGTTATAGCACCGTATCAAACCTTTATTATCGTTTTTGGAAAACAATTCTCACAGAAGTTGATTCACTCTATCTGTAGCACTTTTGTCACAGCAGTTGCAGCTCTGCTGTAAACAACTTGGTAATTGTATTTCTCAGTCTTTATGGCAGGAGACGTGGTAATGGATTTAAGCATGTCATTGCGACAGAAAAGTTCCTTGCAAGAAACAAAAGCTCACAAATAAGCTACGCTCTCCAGATGAATTGTAGTTGTCCCACAAACACACCCACAGCCCCTACGCTTCTTTCTGAGAGCTTGCATGGGAGATGAGCAACATCTGTTGTCAGCACAAGCATGCAGGAGAGAAATGTTCCACCCTCTGCAAGATCAAGTGCTTGCATAGGAAGCAGCACTGTAATTTGACAGCTTAGCATACAAGAAATCATACATTCATTATGTTTTCTACAAGCGCCTGTGTAAATCACTGGTCTATAAACACTGATTCATTGTGTATGCTGGTCTTGGTATAACTTACAACACATGGCAACTTATAATATTTAAAGCAGGCATCAATGTAGAAAGTTACAGCTGCATCTTCTAAACACAGCTGGTCTTAACAAATTGCCTAAATTCACAATATTTTGTATTTTATTTATATATATATATATATAAAAGTAACATGCTGTCTATGGGAGCATAGTGAGGGTTTCATTGTATAAAGTAAACCTTAAATGTTCTTTGTAAAATGTATCATATCCTTGAAATGCTTGCAGTAAATTCTGCATGAATAACTCTGATTTACTTTGAAACTGTTACCAGATAAATTACACATCTATATGATTTATGTGCCATGAAACTAACAAAACTAGTAATAAAATATTGTGTTAATCAAAACCAAGAGTTCATCCTTATATAGCTGCATTGCCAGAGAACAATATTAATTTTAAACTGGAACACCAATGGACCAAGAATGCTATGAAATGTTGCTGTCATCTACACAAATTAGTAGTGAACAAATTTGGTGACTATTTCCTTTTCATTTTTCAATAGGCAGCAGCTTTAGGACTCTTACTCCTGGGATAATTATGTGGTTTATGGCACTTCCTAATTTTTCATCCTTTCTGTGTATATTTTCTCAAAGGAATACCTTTTTCCTCTGTTATGGCATTTTAGCAAAAGTGGATTTTGTTTAAATTAATAAAACAAGCATTTTTGAACACTTGCAGAACATCCAGAAGAATGTTTTAAGTAGTATTCAGAACAATTCTGCTTGAGCATAAGGGAACAACTCATAGGACTCCTTTCCATTCACCTGTATTTCCACTACCTCACCACATAACTTCCTGAATATACCATACATCCACTATATTCTGTAAGTTTACATTTGCTCCAGGCATAAATTAATTTTCTCCACAAAATACCCTAGTTCTCCTGCCCAACCACCTTTGAACAGCCTGACATTCTTTTACAAAAAGCCAAAATAAAGAAACAGTTCATACAGTGCTGGACAACAGCCAGCTTTTCTAGGTCAGCAGAAATCTGTCTTCAGTTGATACAAATATTTCCTTCCTATGGGGAACATATTTAAAGCTTAGGGTTTTTTCTTGCAAATGCTAATTGCTTTAGCTTTCTGAGCTATCAAAGAGAAATGACTGGAGGGAAATTGCTAGGAGAAGAATACCTAGGGCAAAGTTAAAAGAAAGCATTTTCATACATTTTAAGGGTGAAAGGATCACACACATGCCTTTTTCTTTAAGGACCCTTGCAAAGGCCCCTTATGCCTCAAAGTACAGCTCTGTTTCCTAAACTTCTAAATTCCTATACAAGTTCTTTCGTCTGCTTTTTTACAATATAGCTCATTTCAATTTCCATGGCAATCATATTTTTGAGAACTGTACATGTATTCTGCATTTATGTTAGTATGCTTGAAGTGTAATTGAGAGAGATGCCAGCATCGGGACTTAAGTGTAGACATGGGCACACCTATTCAAATGGACAGCAGACAATTATTTGAACTACAGCTAGACGAGAAAAAAAGCAAGAAAGCTGAGCTTATCACACAACAGAGCATGGCACAGAAATCCCCAATGTAGCACATACCCAAAGTGGGTGTGTATGGGAATGTTTGGGTATGTAGCACATACCCAAAGTAGGAATGGCTTTAAATCGATAGTAGATTTAGATTAAGTAAATTCATTACTGTGAGAGTGGTGAGACACTGGAACAAGTTGCCTAGAGAAGCTGTCCCTGTCCATGGCAGAGCTGGGACTATATGATCTTTAAGGTCCTTTCCAACCCAAACCATTCTGTGATTCTATGCATAACCTCATGTCCCAGAAGCAGTAGAGCTGTTGGCACTGTCCTCAGCCTGAGTTAATAAGCCTTCCCACTCAAGCATATCAAAGCTAGAACAGTTTACACCAACTAGACTATATGGTATTTATGCCTGATCATTAGTCTCAGTCCTCTGATACTGGTTTCTGATATAGGTATAGACTGCTTTTACTAGACCAGCATTTCTGCAAGTCTTCCTGTAAATGGGAACCTGCTCTAACTGTAGGAGCGCAGTTTCACTAAGAGATCTGAAAGCCCTGACACCTGCTACCAGCTCTGCTACTGCTTCCTAGGTGACACTTTATCACTGTTTTCTTCATTTGGAAAATAAGAGAAAAATGCTAGTTTTCTGGGGACAGCATGCAATCAATCAAAATATTAAACATAATAATTTAGTACAAGGTGTTACAGATATGAACAGTTAGCAGGCAATTCTCTGAAGCAAGACATTGATACAAAAAATGGAATTAAGAAGTTAACCACAGTTTTCATTCAAGCAAATGATCCTTTAAGGAGAATATTCAACAAAGCCTGAAGTTGATAAAGACTTCCCCAAATTTCAGGATCATTTACTAAGCAGCGGCAAGATATGCAGAACACAGCTCAGCATGAGATACAATTCGTAAATAACTATGGTTGTGGAAAGACCTGGCCTTTAATTTACTCCTTTGAAAGTCTACTCTTTTCCCTCATTAATCTTTTGCTCAGATTTACTGTAACCTGGAGAAATACAGTAGTTGAAGAGATAAACAAAGGAAATGGAATTGGACATAAACTACAAAACAAAAAAAAACCACACAACCAACTTCCAAAGAAAAGAATAATAAGCAAAGCAGAACAGCTTGATTGCATACTCAATGTCTAAGACAATGTAAGTGCTATGTATTTGTTTGACAAATATGTATTGTATTTAAATTCATAAAAACAATTACAATGATATTTCCCTCCATCAGTGTTGCACAGTTTACCATGCTATTCATGCCTAAACATTTTAAACTAACTTCTGTAAACAAAATATCTTCTGGTATAAAGGATAAAAATCAGTTCAGTTTACAAGTGAAGGAATTCTTCATACCCATTACCAGTTGCCATGGTAATAACGCAGATTCAAGAAATATGCATTTGCCCGTTTGGCACAGACACTCTGCTTCCCAAAAAAAGGTGCACAGAGGAAGTTAAATGTCTGTAGGAAGACCATACCAAGGTCAGATACTCATCCTACTGGCATTTACACATTGCCATTAAAGTTACATGCTAACACTATTAATTATGCTCAGCTGCCTCCCTTTCCTCTTTTTTTTAAGCAAATAATTGGGAAGTTTTATTATAGTGAAAAATTCCTTCCATGGTAGTTAAGTGAAAAATACATTGAAATAATGTGATTTTCCTTGGAGTATTAGGTTAGCTACTGTCACTGGTATTTTTTTTTTTTTATAGCCTTCATTCCAATTTTATATGTAAACTGTGAAACTTTAAAAAAATGTGTCCATGGTTATTCAAACACAACCATTCCAAAAATGACAGGAATTCTGATGAAATACTTTTATACAGCTTTCATAAGCTTTTTAATTAAAAGTTTTTCTTCGCTGGAAATGTAGTTATTTTTCATTTAGCTACCAAGCTTTGAGAATGGGGTATTTTGTGAGGCTGTAGAGCTAGAGGGGGATGTCATCCACGAGACCTGCAAACTACCACATAGAAACTGCCAGAATCTGCCAATCTTTTCATTGTACTCAAAAATTTTTAACTGCTTCTCACAGAAACAAATTATTTTGTATGTGTGTGAAATTTCTTTAAATTATTACACTTCCCTAAATTTAGTACTTTCTCCTAAATCAGGGATCTGTGCTTTTGACATGCTGAAAGATTGGGGTTTTTCAGATGACCTATGCTTGTCCCAAGAAAAGTCACCCAGATCCTGTTTGCATTTACAGGTAATAAAAATCTGGAGACTCTTTTCAGCTCCCTAACTTTCCTTCAGTTCCTTTCCCATCAGGAAAACATCAGTGCAAGCTTAGTATAATTCCACAGTATTCAAACCAGTGACAAGCAGGACTGAGAAGCGCTCTGTAGGCCCAGGAGTTTTTTCTTCTTCTGATGAACCACCAGAAATTGAAATTCTAAATTCCACTGACACAATGTTAAAAGCATAATTTTACATGTACTAAGTAGTAACAATTCTGCTGTTTCTAGAAAGCTACGCACACTTTAACTTTCATTACTCACTGTCTCATTCAACCCTATTCTCTTATTTAAAAGCCCACATTGCTTCATGTGATCAGCCTTCTATTGCTTGCTACATCCCAAATCACAGCTGGCAGTCACCCTTCCAAGGCTTAGATTACCAGCTCCACAGTGCTCATTGTATTTGACATTGCCTCCCGCGTATAATATGCTCAGAAAGAGGGCAGAATTTTGCCCTGGCAACCATAAGGGCAAATTGACAGGTAGATAAGTGTCCAAATTTATTTTGTAATATAAATACAGACTTGGGAGTTGAGAAAGTTAAATTTGACTCATAGATCTAACAGCGATTCATTGTATTTATCACCAAATACTTTGCTTAATCATGGTGAGTAAGATTAGGCCACGATTGTAAACTCCTACAGTGAGTATAATCCCCGTTGTCACATTTTTCAAACGCCCATGACTATTACTATTACACTAGAGCCAGAGATTTACCTTTCCACTACTTCTTGACCTCTGTTGTGTGCTTATGCATTGTCTACTCTGGTGGGGGCTAACAATTCCACCAGCTCCAGTTATAGTCAGGTTTTCTTTCCACCACATAAACTATATGCTCATCAGCACAGACTAAAAAGTCCCATGCTTTTAACACATTACTGCTTGGCACTGCAGTAATAATAGACATAACCAACAATACAGATGTATTTGTTAGCATCCGCATTTTGATTATCTGAAAAGACGCCAGAGCAATACCTGAAGCTTATTATACTGATAACATGAATTTTTGTTTTAATTTATATGCAACTGACATGCTAGAACCTAATTTTCAGGGGAAATATATAGAATAATTTCATATTAAATCATTTTTACTTTTCACTTTAATTAAACTATTCTGGATTAGAAATATATGTATCTCTAATTAGAAAATAATTATGTCTCATTATTTTTACTCAGGGTTTCCATTAGCACAACATGGAAATTATCAGTTGCAACGTCTAAGGCTAATCACACCAGTGAGCAGAACAGAGGAAGTTTGAGGAAGAACCTTTACCACAGGTGAAAAACCCCATTTTCTGGGAGGACGTGAAGAGGAACGGACCCCTCGTCACTCCTACAGAAAAGAATTATGTCTCTTCAAAAGGATAGAACAGATAACAAAGTGGGAGAGGAGAAAATTAAGAAGGAACAGAAATAGGAACATTTTTGCCAAGAAAGAGAAAGGAAAGCAACCAGGTGCCCAGAACTAATAAAAATCTCACCCTATAACCGGGTGAGAATTGCAAAGATTAGATGGAGGAGGAAACAGAAAAAGGCTTTTCATCTGTCCAGTCCACTATGAACAAGAGAACAATTTATTTTTTTTTCCATTTCCCCTTACAACAGCTTTTATTTTCTTGAACTGTTAAGGTCTCCATCACTACTCTTTAGTCTGAACAAACCTAGCAATTCCTGTCTCCCTGTGTAAGTAATTATTTCTCCTCTCTTCTGCAGTCTCCAAGTAGTCCATATCTTTTTTAAATGTCAGATTGCCGAAACCACTTGCAACACAAGTTCTTTGGTTTTCTACCTAAGGACAGGATAAGGTCCTCCCCTTATTCATACCTCTGACCTACCAAGTCTTGAAAGAAATGTAAAGGTGAGATTAGGTTCAACATGCTCACTCTGGAACACAAATATTGGATCCATTTTGTTGAGCATTACGTGGACAAATAGGCTATGCATTTCCTTGTCATAAGCCCTGCCTTGGAGGAGAAATGACAGGAAAGGACAGACAAAGGACACTCACAGGGAAAAAGAAAGAGGTTGAAACTTCCCCTTCTGTTGAACGCATTCTCTGCCATTATTCTAGACTCTCTCACAGCTTTTCTCAGAAAGATTCATTAAATCCAGAATTTAGCTCAGCAATCAGTTGTTTTCCTCACATTATATGCCAGGTATTAATATTTCACAATAAGTTCTGTTCATAATATTGTTCCTGTGTGGAGCAATGGTTATTCTCACGAGGGCCTGCACAACCCAGGATTAGAACTGAGTGAGACAGCCTTGAACTCTTTCTGACTCAGCTGAGCTGGGGAGGCCTGGAGTCGAAGAAATGTAAGCAGAACGCTGAAACAGGAGCTTGCTGGCCACAAGGAATGCACCGCTTATCACAAGGCATGCACCCTGCTGTTGTAGAGATATGTGTGTAAAACTTAGCTTAGCCAATAGCAATGTATAGACAGGCGCGTGAAACATTCCTGATATTAAGTTTTGTCTACTTATTTATACCCCATGCTTCCTGATCACTGAAAGTTTTGACACAAGCAAACTAAAACGTTACTGTGATCCTGTAAACTTAATCCATTTTGTCTGTACTGAAGATTAACTATACTACATTTTAATCACAGCAAGGAAATGCATCTAAAACTAGAGTCTGAAAAAGAGAGGTTTTAAATGTTCTCCTATTCTTATGGCTACTATAAAATATGTATGGCCAGGAGACTGGCTCCTACTCTAGGTACCAGCTTAAGCATGTGACATCTTCCATCTGATCAGACCGGATCCTTTATGGAACATTTTGCTTAGCTGTACGGTGGGACTATATTCCCCAGCCATCCCCAAAGAGCACTTGAAATACAGAGATGAAAGTCAGTGCTTGGTATAAATCTAATGAAGAAAAGTACCTACCACAGCCCTCATGAAAAAAGAGAAAGCAAAGACACACCAGTCCGAATCACGTTTTACAGGCATATGTGAAACTCTTCCAACTACTTCTAAGTACACACATGTAGTCCTTATACATAAGGCAGGCTGACATGCAAAAGCTTGCACTCAAATCAATACCACTGAGTTCATAAAAGCCCAGAGAATGATTAGACTTGCTAAGATATTAAGGCTACAAAGTAAACTACTTTTTTATTCTTTCCAAAGTCTTCCTAAATTGTAATAAAAAATAAAAAACCCCACCAGCTTTTAGTAAGTGCTAGAAAACATGATAAATACATTAAGAAAATAAATAATAATAAAAAAAAAAACTGAAGTAATTTAACTCAGATTTCAAGCTACTATTCCTGTCCAACCACTGCAGAAAAATTATCTCTTTATACTGGTACCATATCAGGATAATGGTAGCGCATGCATTCCATTCATGTTGTACTACAGGATATGCAGGCTGATTCTGCACCTTTATTGCATATTCTGTATTTTCTTAATGGTTTATCACAGTAAGAAGTAACAGAAAAATACATGTTATTAGCTGTGAAAAGCACTGGTTTGCTGTCAGTTGAATAGCCCGGATTCTGTATAAGTCTTTGAATAGAGCAATGTTATGGGATTTTCAATCAGCTCTTTGAAGGATTTAAGAAATTGTAATTTGCATGAAAAGACTCTCATCTGCATGGTTCCACTGGGGCCCAAGGGTCTGCCTTCATCACTCCAGGTAACACATGAGGGTTATAAAACATCTTCCTATGTGTGCCAGGTAACAAATAGTCATTAGGAAAAGGGATGAACTGAACAATTTCAGCACAAGGAAAAAAAAGGAACTAGAGCAGACCCAATCTGAAAAGTAAATCATTAACACAAGCACTTTCTATAGGTGTTTCATTCTGTGCCTAGCTGAATTATGATTCTTAAAATCAACACAGCAGAACAGAGGGTGTTGTGCTAATGACTCTGTTTACTTACGTTATAATCATACTTATTCACATATGATTAATGACTAAGTACACAGCGAATCTACAGAACCTGAGGACATACAGTACCAAGCTGCGATCCTGCTTCATTGTTACCTTGGTGCCTAAAGTACTTGGTATCGGTTTGATTGGATGGTTTCTTTCAATTCTTAAAAACAGAATAAGAGCATAACAAGAGATAACAATTCAATTTACTGAACTGTCAGTTTAATTCTAGGAAAGCTACTGTTTTCATCTCAACAGAACCTGAAGACTTGCATAAGAATGTATTGTGGAGATTATGTGAGTATAATGATCTATTCTTCAAAATCTTTCAAAACTTTCATTGCTCTTGAGTCGCTGTCACACATGTTGGGACCTATTTCACTCCACTTGTAGAAATTAATCTCGGAGTGAATTTTTTGTGATTTGGGTCTAACTCTGGGGTTATTTGTAGTATATATTAAGTGTCTGAAACTAAGATTAAAATATAAAGAATCTCACAATTTTAGATCTTTCAAGACAAAATAATTTATCTTTTATCTCCTTCTGCGACTGTGAGCTTCCTATACTTTTACCTAGCTGCTACATAAGACACAAAAGCGCATACTACCACCTAACTCTATTAAACATAAAAATGTGAGTTATACAGAAGTTACTGGTTCATAGCACGATTTTGGTAGGTTTATATTTTCACAATATGGTCTATAACTGTATAAAGTAAGTGAATGACCTTATAATTTATAAACATTTGGTTTTGTTCACAAGGCGAAAAGCATTCCTAAACAAAGAACTGCTACCTCTACAAAGCAGAACAACACAGGAAAGCTGCCAATTATTGTTCCTCATCAATAAAATGCAGCAATATTTTAAATGGTTTCATTAGCACTCTGCAAGAAAACAACAGATCATTCTGCAGTTTTAAATCTCCATTCTGAAAGCTGCTATAATTATTAGTTCATGACAGTAAAATGTGAAATTGCTTTTGCACCTAGCATACTGATAATTATGTTCACTGAGGACTTTCTTTTAATTACTATTAATAGGAATAATGATTCACTCCTCTCAAATGCTTTTTGCATGTGCATTCCCAATAAATTTACAGATCAATACAGAATTTTCTGGAGGATAAACATTTTTTTTCTTCCCTTATTTGAAAATATAACTACACTAAATATTCCAATCTCATCGATAAAGTCTTTCTTGCCATAAAATTATACTGCATATATGTTAAGTAATACATATTGAATGGGTTTTACTAATGTGTTTGGTCTTCTGCAATTTGGGATCTTGCATTGTTTACTAGATCACTTGAGAATTGAAAAGGGATTTTCTTCTTTGTTTCTTACTTTCCCTTTTAATTACTATGCAACTAATCTATTCCTTATAATTAAAGGAAGACAGGAAGATCTCCATCTGACAACACAGGTAGATCCACTTCAGTTGGAGAAGTCAGGAAATTCAGCTTCCTTTCTTCTGCTAATTTACTGAGACCAATTGTATATAAATAATCAACACTGCATCTGCATATAGTATGTTGTCTGATATTACTGGTAATACATTATCAAATAACATATAGAAAAACTATTTTGTTTTAAAGTCATTAAAATTGGTATTAAGATTTGTAATAATATTGCAATAGTCTGACACTATTATAAAAAACTGTGTGAGATATTTAGATCAGCTGTTTTAGGCTTAATTAATGTAATACTTATGTGCTAGTCAACCTTTCAGATCACATAAGCAGAGAGAGAATTTAAGTTCCTAATTTAAATCTTCTGACGTGCACCAAAATACTCCAAAATAAATGGTGTGAACAACACCTCTCTATTTCCTCTGCTTCTGAACATATAAAGACACACTGATTAGCACTTTTTTTTGTTTTTTGTAATCACAGAAGTAAGAGAGCAAGAAGCAACTGTAGACAATGGGGTCCACTATTGGTCTCAGGAAAGACATCAAAAAGTCATTACAGGCTTTTGATGAAAAGTATTGTGATGGATTCTCAGTTTGGGTAAATATTTATTCTTTATTCCCATTTCCATGTGTTGTGGGATGGGAATGGAGAAAAATTGGCAGTTTGTATGAATTAGCTCACTAGGTCCTAACCAGTGGAGGAGACTTCCCTGCAGACAGAACAGGACATGTAGTGCAGAGCCCATACAAACGTTCTTCCTGCATGTCTGCTGGCTCTTCAACATAAAGTCAGTCATGGAGCAGTGGCAGCTTTCTCAGTGTGACTCGGCAACAAAACAGAAAAATCACTTGTAGCAAACAGCAAGCAAGAAAGCAGAGGTTACACGAGACTGAGTGGTGAGGCTGTCACATTAATTTCTTGTCTACTCTTTCTAAACAAAACATTAGATTGAGAAAAGTCTTAACAGTATATTTTAGACTTAAGTATACTTGCAAAGAATCCCAAAACATTAATATATCATTATTCAGAAGCATAAGAAACATGAAAAAAAGAAATGGAAGTATTACTTTCAAAATTTACTTGGTTCTTTAAGATTATCTCCTTAATATTTTATGTTACCCTTATTAGTAATTACGTATGTTATATATGAACAACTGGATAGTATGGAGTCCCCCAAGATCAATAATGAGATGTACAAAATGTGAACAGCAGCAGTTCTGCCAGATGTAGCAATGCAGGATGACATTATCAGAGATTACATACAGAAAATGGCTCCCCACAGTACCACAGAGATAAAACTACCAAAAATCAGAAAAGGTTACATCTGTGACCTCTCTAAAATCCATATACAGGTAAAGATGGGAGGCTCTGAAGAAAGGATTTTCTATATTTACGAGTACCCTTTCCATTACTGTGTCATATATTATTCAAACAGAGTGTAACACATACAATAAAGTCACACTAAACCAAAATACTCATGAAATTTTTATTTAATAAAGTTGCACCCAAAGAATATCATTGCAAAAGTAGAGCCAGCTTATACCATGTAGTTAGGTAATAAAGCAAGCATTTTATTTTAGTGGATATTCCCTATGGGGAACATTCAGACTAAGGAGTCTGACTGTGACTTTTGTTATCAGCAGAACGACTTACTGAACAAATATTATTAGAAGACTGTTCATACTTTAGATTGCTTTTTCCATCACAAGACTGAGTTGCCTGAACTTTACACATAATTGGATAAAAGCAGCCTCAGCTTTTACTGATACTTCTGTTGAACTGCTTATGGCTTTGGTCAGGAAAAGCTGCAGCTTTCTTGCTCTCGCACAGAAGGAAGGTAGAGTGCAAGTATCATTTCTCAGTCTCTTTCCAATCTCTTGTTGGTTTGATTCATTCCACTAACACCACACAAACCTGTTCTTTCTGCATGGCTGTTTTAGAATCAGTTCCTTTCAAAGGAGTTAAATGCACATGTGGAGAAACATAGATACATATATGAAGAACCCACCTGGACCACCTCTTTGGGAAAAGATGTTTTTTTGTAGATGAGGGTATATTGACATCAAAAAGAGGATTAACATCACTGAAGTCAAGAATCCCTGAATCACCTCTGGAGATCTGTCTGCCTCACTTTTAGGTGCTTGGATACTTTGTGAGAAGAAAGCAAAATATTGTTGGTTTTCTTCCTCCTAAATAATAAGTATCCTTTTTCTTTAGGATGCTGCAGAAGAAAGACAGTATGTAAACCATTTCTCCGTGCTCCCATACAGCATCTGGTCTAAAGTAACCCATAAAAAGGCCAAATTGCTCTCAAAAATAACTTTCCTCACCTGCTTTTTAAAGGCATTTTCTTTGTAATGCAGAAAGTCCTGCCATGCTGAATACTGTGCTTGCAAAGAGTGTTCCAGCAGAATGGTGTGCCTGTGATGAGGGATGCTAGAATCCAGATACCAAAATTAAAAGCCTTTTAAGTTGTGGAATTCTCTCAGTGACCATACCAGGCATTTTCCGTTTGGATTCTTCAGAAAATTTGGCTGCATATTTGTCCATCCATCTGTCCCTACCAGCAACTGAACTTGATAGTGAATTTCTATCATATTTGGCAGAGGAATGGCAATTTCTTCTGAAGTTTTCTGAAACCACTTCTCAGTGGAGGTGAGGCATACAAATTCTTTTTCCAGTTAAAAAAAAAAAACACAGCAGTTTAAACTCAACAGTCACATATTCTATTTGCCTAGCATTTATTAGGCAAGCAGTACATGCATCCTTTGGACTCAGTCACATCTTTTACTTAGCCAGTAGCTTACTCAGAAAGGACCTGATGGATTTTGAGTGTAGATATCGATTCAAGGAACAAGAAGGGAAAATTACATGATTGTGGTTGGAGGAAGTAGGAATAGAGAGTCAAAAGAACCTGTTAGAAACCACTTGTTACTAGCCACAGTACTCACAGAACAACTTATATCACAAAACAACGTATTTCAAAACAACACACCATCCTAATATCACAGAATCCCAAGGGTTGGCACCCAAACAGAGTAACTGAATGGACATTGTTTGGTCAGCAAAACACTTATATATGCACTTTTCAGGAGGGATATTTGTGAGCGCAGACAACTTGAAGGAAAACTTTATTGTATTCTGTCCATTGTATCTAATTAATATATCTAAATATATGCAGATCTGGGAAAAGCCAGAGAGGAATGTATGAGTTTCTATAAGGTTCATTATGAAGATTGTGGGAACATGCAGTGTATTAGCAATGAGGATATATGAAGGATATCTCTGCAAGAGAGGAATTAGGACATTATACAAGTTTAACCATCATCTTGTGTTAAAACAGAGCTTTACTGACTTTGACAAAGTTCCGTACATTTACACCAACAGTATTTCCTTATGGCAATATTTAGATATTCCCTCTTTTTTTTTTTCTTTTTTTTTTTTTTAATGACAATATTTGCCATGGAAGAGCTGAAATGACCTATTTGCACTGACTTTACTCTGGTTCCAGATGCTTAGAAGTTCAGGTCTGCAACTGCAATGGATGCTAACATCCCCTTGGGAAGTAACTACATTCCGAAACTGGTGGAATAGTGAATACCTCACTTACCATGGGATCTGCTCTAGATTATTATAAGTCAGACCCACTTAGGAAAAACATCTTTTTAACATGATTAATTTATGACTGGCAAAGATAAACTGACTTGCTGTAGCTTCCATATGGACATTATAGCTAGGCTCACTTAATACCATAAACAATAACTTTATTTTCTGTGCAAGTATCAAAGTCTGACACCCCTAATAGTCAAACCTCTTAGGCTCTATGATCATTGTACCTTCACTAGTTCCCCTTTTGGGAAATGAAAATGCATAAGTAAATTGCTCATAATGCTCATAGTGGTTTTATACTGACAAAGTACACAATGCTTACCAGTATAACTCAAATAGTTATGTACAGTAGGCACTAGTGATCACAGACACAAATGTTTTGTGCCTGATCCTGCAAAAAGTTCATAATTCTTCAAAGTGTATGTCTGGAATTGGTGTACACCCTACAGGATGGGCCCCCAGAGCATAATGCAAGTTTCTGTATTACTCAATCCCATGCCACTGAGACCAGCAGGTGTTTGATAATGTTTAATTTTTAAAATGTCATTGGCAAAATTCCTGTTAACTTTTGGTCTTGAAAGAAATTATAGAATTATTAGATTGAATGGAGGGCTGGTAGGTCATCTAGCCCAGCCTCCTGATCAAAACAGGGTCAACGCTGCATTCAAAACAAGGTGGTAGAGATTTGCCCAGTTCTGTTAAAACCTCTGAGGATGGAGGCTCCACAAATTCTTCAGACAAATTCTTCTACTGCTTGGTTATCCTCACAGTAAAAAAAAAATCTTCTTCACATCCAGCTAAAACATTCCCTGGTTTGTTTTATGACTGTTGCCTTTCATTTATCATGTACCTCAGTAAAAAGCTGGGCTTTGATGCTCTTCACACAAGTACTGCAGAGCACCTGCTGAGTCTCCCCAAAGCTGTCTCTTCTACAGGCTAAGTCAAATTCTCTCCTCACATAGCAAGTGCTCCTGCTCCAGCTTTTTGATCACAGTGGAGACCCTCCAGTGTCCACCAACAAGCTCTCCTTGCTTTACTCAGCAAAGTAAAAAGAGTTTTGCTCATTAAGGGCACAACCCAAAGCTGCCTGAAATCAATAAAGACCTTTACTGACACTAACCATAAGACTTAGATAAAGTTCTGAGACTGTTACATGATCCAGAAATGCCTTCCTGCTCTTCTCAATTTTCAAATATTTCTGTTTACTTCTGAATCATAGTTTTGTTCTACTTGTGTAGGTGGGTTGGACAGCACTGTATGTACAGAAATTATATTCTAATATAACTAACTCTTCCTCTGACATCACCAAGACAACTGGCAACACAACTTTCATTGCTTTGCCATAAAGTGTAATTTCTGCTCACTGCAAACAGCAACATAATGCTCATTTTAAGTGTGAAATTCAGATCACAAAGCTGATGTGAGCATGAATCTTAGATCTTTTCTTCCACACTGCCACCAAGTCTTGCCATCTTTCAGACTTCAGAAGTTTGTATTTCAGCAACCGTGTCAGTTAGTTATTTTGTACTCTAGTAAACCTCTGAATCACTTTTATTTTAAGAAAACAGACACAGAGCATACTTGGCTTCAGTTTGAAGAGAGTTCTGCCTTGAATTTTACTATTAAGTATAGAGCAGCTGCTTACAGCTAAGTAATTACAATGGGACTTTCCTACAGAGGGAAACAGATATATTAAGCTCAGGGTCACAGAAGGCAATAAGAGCCTGCCTTCCCTCCAGATAATGGAAATAGTCCCAGCCTCTTTAATATAAGCATGTGTGGGACTTAAAATAGTTTAACGATTAAGGACAGATAGGGAAATTGGGGTATTTTAGGAGATTTTCTCCTATTAAAAAGTTTCACTCATAAAGCAAATTTCAGCAGACTAAAGCTGAATTAATGTTTAGAATTCTGATCAGAAAAGTTTAACTTTCAAAGAGCCTGCTTTTCTATAAATCAAAGAAACTTAGTCTTTAGACGAAATGCTGGAATTGAATTCTTAACATTATAACCTAGAAGCGCTGAACTACAATTAAACAATAATGACTTAAATTGTCAAATTAGTCCTTAAGAAAGGGAGAGATTATGTCAGTGCAATCCTAGCCTTTCTCCCCCTCCTTAAGCCACTGTTCTGCTGATCCTATTCTTCTGAATTCTTTTGTCTTTATTCTACAGCAGTCTACTGCTCAAGGTGCAGAACATGCTCCATACTGCTTTTTCTCATCATTTACTACTGCTCTTGCTGGGCACAACAATGAATGCTTTTTATGCTGTTTCTATCTAGGATGGCTTCTGATAAAAGCATGAATTGGGTGCATTGACACACCTCCACCCCTTTTTTTTTTTAAGATGATCATCACAGTAATTCTCAATGGTGTCTCATAGCAGTTGCCACCTCATGTTTTCTACTCTGCAGAGGAAGCTATAGTGATTCTGCAGGCTTTTATTCACTTTGATTTATGATGTACTCTCTGGTCCTGTGAAATATTTTCAACTAATCTTCAGAAGGAGTTATTGTAATGCGCTTGCTGCCTCAAAGCTGTTGGAATCTGGTGATGGTACCAGTGCTTTGGCCTTCCTAATAATTCATCCTGATCAATGTGGAGCTGTTGCTTGAATTACTCAGAACCCAGTTGGACATTTTATTCACTGGAGGGTGTTTAAAGGTTTATGTCTTCTCTATGTAGGTAACTTTTTTCTTTCACATAAATTTCATTTGATGTTCAGCATCTTCTGGTGGATATTTGGGAGAATTAAATGTATTTTTAAAACTAAACATTAAATAAGAAAAATCTCAAAAGGGGAATGACTTAGCATCCCTGCAGGGACGATCTGATGGATGTGAATGAAAAGTCACAAGATCATACCATCAATTTCCCTATGCTTTTTAGAGTTTAAGGGAGAAAAAGATGTGTGAGGAAAACAAAATGGCCATAGACTCGAAACTGGCCATCTTACAGTCAAGAGTCCAATATTCTCTCAACAGGTTCTTTTAGATATTCCATGCATAGAGGTTTTATTGTAAAATATCAAATTTACTTGTTTCATGATAAGGGATTTTACTCAGGATTTTCAATCTAGCAGAGGAGTACAAAATGTACTGAAAATACAATACAAATGTAATACTGATGAGATCCCCATTACCTTCTTCTGCTACACTGTTAGGCATCCCCAGTCACTGGAAAGCTAGCTCAAACCCATTGCTCTCTCCTGAATTATTTTGCTAGTTGTTGGGTATTTACACTGTATTGGGCTGAGACACACAAGTATTGATTCCCATCATGCTGGTCTGGCTAACTCAAGGAGACTCACACCCTTTTAATGAACTCAGGTATAAACATTCACACCACCACTTCATCCACTCAACTGTTGATAGATGTTTATCTAAAACAAAAGCCACCCTCAGTCCCTTTTGTGTTGAGACAAAATCAGCTTTCCTCACAACATCTGTGGTCAGCCATATCCTGCATTATTTACAGTATCACAGTATCACAGTATGTTAGAGATTGGAAGGGACCTCAAAAGATCATCTAGTCCAATCCCCCTGCCGGAGCAGGAACACCTAGATAAGGTTACACAGGAACGTGTCCAGGCGGGTTTTGAATGTCTCCAAAGAAGGAGATTCCACAACCTCCCTGGGCAGCCTGTTCCAGTGTTCCGTCACCCTCACTGAGAAGAAGTTTCTTCTCAGGTTTAAGTGGAACCTCTTGTGCTCCAATTTGTACCCATTACCCCTTGTCCTTTCATTGTTTGCCACTGAGAAGAGCCTGGCTCCATCCTCGTGACACTCCCCCTTTATATATTTATATACACTAATAAGGTCACCCCTCAATCTCCTCTTCTCCAAACTATAGAGACCCAGCTCCCTCAGTCTTTCCTCATAAGGGAGATGCTCCACTCCCTTAATCATCTTAGTTGCCCTGCGCTGGACTCTCTCCAGCAGGTCCCTGTCCTTCTTAAACTGAGGGGCCCAGAACTGGACACAATATTCCAGATGAGGTCTCACCAGGGCAGAGTAGAGGGGAAGGAGGACCTCTCTCGACCTACTAACCACCCCCCTTCTAATACAACCCAGGATGCCATTGGCCTTCTTGGCCACAAGGGCACAGTGTTGGCTCATGGTCACCCTGTCGTCCACCAGGACCCCCAGGTCCCTCTCCCCTACACTGCTCTCTAACAGGTCGTTCCCCAGCCTATACTGGAACCTGGGGTTGTTCCTGCCCAGATGCAGGACTCTACACTTTCCCTTGTTATATTTCATCAAGTTATTCCCCGCCCAGCTCTCCAGCCTGTCCAGGTCTCTCTGGATGGCAGCACAGCCTTCTGGCGTGTCGGCCACTCCTCCCAGCTTAGTGTCATCAGCAAACTTGCTGATAGTACACTCAATTCCCTCATCTAAATCGTTGATGAATATATTAAATAATACTGGTCCCAGTACCGACCCTTGAGGCACTCCACTAGATACAGGCCTCCAACTAGACTCCGCCCCATAGACTACAACTCTCTGGCTTCTCTCCTTCAGCCAGTTCACAGTCCACCTCACTACCCGATCATCCAGACCACACTTCCTCAATTTAGCTGTGAGGATGCTGTGGGAGACCGTGTCAAACGCTTTGCTGAAGTCAAGGTAGACCACATCCACCGCTCTGCCATCATCCATCCACCGTGTTATTTCCTCATAAAAGGCTACGAGATTGGTCAAGCATGACTTCCCCTTGGTGAAGCCATATTGACTGCCCCTCATAACCCTCTTAACCTTGATATGCCTTAAGATGGCACCAAGGATAAGGTGTTCCATCACTTTCCCGGGAATGGAGGTGAGGCTGACCGGTCTATAGTTACCCGGGTCCTCCTTCTTGCCCTTTTTGAAGACAAGAGTGACATTTGCTTTCCTCCAGTCCTCAGGCACCTCTCCTGTTTCCCAAGACTTGGTAAAGATGATGGAGAGCGGTCTAGCAATGACCTCAGCCAGTTCCCTCAGCACCCGCGGGTGCATCCCATCTGGACCCATGGATTTATGGATATCCAGATTGCTCAACTGGTCTTTAACCCATTCCTCATCTACTAAGGCAAACCGCTCCGTTGACCTATCTTCATCCGAGGTCTCAGCGGTACAGGGCTCTTCAGGACTGCCTCCGGCAGAGTAGACAGAGACAAAGAAGGCATTCAGTAACTCTGCCATCTCTGTATCTTCTGTCACCAGGGCACCCGTCCCGTTCATCAGCGGGCCTACATTGCCTCTGGTGTTAGTTTTACCTGCCATGTATTTGAAAAAGCTCTTTCTGCTGTCCTTGACCCCTCTCGCCAGCTTTAATTCCAAGGAGGCCTTAGTCATCCTAGCAGCTTTCCTACATCCTCTAGCAGCAGCCTTATATTCTTCCCAAGTGGCCAGCCCTTCCTTCCATGACCTGTAAACTCTCCTCTTCCACTTGAGCATACCGAGCAATTCCCTATTTAGCCATGCAGGTCTCCTGACCCTCTTCCTTGACTTCCTACGTGTCGGGATGCTCCAATCTTGAGCTCCTGGAACTTCATGGGCACACTGCCCTTACCCAGCTCCTCTGAGCCTTGTTTCATTACAGGAGTTTATGGTCAGTCACAGCTGACTTCAGGGGAAATGAATGAAGTAGCACTATGTGTAACTACGCTCAGGTGTTCAATCAACCCTAAAAATGACCTGCTTCCAAACAGGGCAGTAGGAATTCTCTAATCAAAGATAATGGAAAGGAACAACTTATTTCCATGTAGCTGCTTTCTCCCTGATCAAAATTCAATCTGTTGTAATTTCAGTTACCAAATGCCTCTACTGCTCTGCCCCCTCAGTTTGTGCAGTGATGAACCCTGCTGCTATGTATGCATTTCCTAGACATGCAAACCCTGTATAATTTTGGGGGGAAACATGATTTTACACCTTGAGCCATACATCCTGGAAGCAGAGCCCCAGCTTTCCCAAGGTGACTGCTGTTTTGATGTGTTTCCTTGTTTTCCTGAGGAATGTCAAACAGAAGAATGTTGTGACCACAGATGCTTCTAAAATGACAAGACTGTAACAAATCTTTGAAAAACAAATTCCTGCCACAACCTCTAAGTTTATCTCTCAGTACAGGAGATTACTGTAAGCATTCAGTCTTGCCCCACAACTTAAAATTACACCATCTCTTTCATGCTTTTGCTCTCCCCGTAAAACTATGTCAAAGGGCAGTAGAGCAGTCACTTGCTCAGAAAATCAACCTCTTGGTTTGTGCATTACTTTTGCAGCATTTTTTTCCTTCTCACCTGCTGTGTAGCAACCTGTCACCACAGGACAGTAGTGCTACCTGCCGCCATGGCCCTAAGGCCCGGTCCTCTGTGACAGGTGTATAGATTGTCTACCCCAGATATACTTCAGAGGGGCACAGACAGTACTGCAGCATCCAAGAATCAATCCCTGTCTCCACTGAACTCTCTACCAGTAAATCTCCTTGGGTTTTCTTTCCACAGTAAATATCACACAGCACTCTTAAATTATTTGCTACTGGACATAGGAAAAAAAGGCTACAACACAGGTAGGCTATCGCTGTGTAATCACACTCAACTCACACCAGCAATGGCTGTGACAGGTTCAGAGAGCACTCACATGGAATGACAGATAAGCTCCTGCTTTCTACCTTTTGTTTAAAGTGCAGGCTCAAAGTCTTTGAATCTCGTATCTGTTACTTTCATCCATTTGCATCCTACTATTCTTTATTATTATTCCCACCAAAATGTCTTCTGTTTTGGCAACCTTATCATAATATTTGACAATGTGTTGTTCTGTTTTTCTCCTCAAGACTGATGAGCATTTTTGTCTCAGATACTTTGGGGAGCATAAGTAAGAAAGCCAAATTTATTTATTTTTTCCTAACTCAGAATGTGTATCAATATATATTTTTGATTCTGCATTCTAACAGTTTCTTCTAGCGCTTCTTTCCACAGGCATTTTGTTTATTAGTAAGCTTTGAGCTGGTTTGTCCAGTTCACCAGGCACAGAACTCAAGCATTTCTACCTCCTGAGCTGTAGAGAGTGATGACTGAATAATGACAAATAATGCTAAGAACAGCATTATTTGACATGTTAACAAGAGGGAGGAAATGGAGCCTCACATACCACCTAGCCAAACAGCACTCCAACTCTGTACAGTTGCAGATGGCATGTGCCTAGGAAAATTCTGGTGAGCAAGATCTGAAGAAGTATGTGTACTGTCAGTAACTACGATGTCATGAGGATATAAACTCTCAGTTTCTGAGGCTAGTATCTGCAGAGCCCTACCCTACAGATACACTAAGTGACAAGTGAAGCCCAAGCTACAGTAACCATTCCCACGCTGACAAAGGAGGATGGGATGGCTCATATATCTGAAGGATGAGTCTGCAATTCATTTTAGATATAACAGCATATATCAACCTATAAAAATTGGTATGGTCCCCCTGTCTTCTCTATGGCCAGTATTTATCTCCATATCTCCAAAAGATTATTTTTTCCTCATTATTTTCCTGATTGTTTTAATGAGTAAAAAGGCACTATTCATTTTATGTTCACTTGTAAAAGTAGGTCCTTGTATTTAAAGAATAAGGCAGGAGAATATTTCTCTACTAGTGAGTACTTTCTTCCTTTTGTAAAGGCATGTTGCCTTGTTGGTACTTTTTCAAGCAACTTCTTTAAAAATCTTAAATTTTTGACCATACGTTCTTTCCCTCACTTAGCCACTGACAATTTATTGCCTTTACCTTGGCTTGGGGGTCTAAAGTAATGATCAAATATATTAAAAAATTGTGTTTTCATTCTAATCTAAAATACTGACTTCTTGCTTGGTGCTTTTCAATTCCTTTGCTAAAATTGCAAGCCAGAGAAGCCTTGATTAGAGGCCATACATGAAATCTGTACGTGTATGTCATTACTATGGAAGGCATAACATATAAAAGGCTTTGAAGTGTATATAAAGCTAGCAAATAAATTAATTAGTGTAATTATTGTAAGTCCTTACTCTAGGAGGTATTAAAGACATAAAATACCTAATTTGTATTTATAAAACATACCCCATTTTTCCTTGAAATGTACATGTCAACAGTGTCATTTTAATCATGTACTGACTGAGACAAGGAATCATTATAAAAGATAATCTTTATACTTGGTGCATTCGGAAAAGCAGGTAGAACCCTGAGAGGAACTAATGAGGTTAACCAGGGGACAATATAAAGTGACTTTCAACCTCAGTTATTTTCTTCTGTATACATATGGGCCTGTGACTCTATTCAAATGAATACATCAATTCTGTTTATTATTCACAGATTTCTTAAAAATGAAATCAAGTATCACTGATAATGAACTGGCTGTAATTTAACGAGTTACAAAGCAACTAGAAAAAGAGTGCTGCCTTCTACATGGAATATCAGAAAGCTACCTGACATTATGCATTAACATCATTTATTTAAAAAAACACTGTATTGCACAGAGATTACGTATTATATATGTATTTTAAAATTACCTATATATTTAATTCATCATTTTCTCATTAGTCTTTTCAAATTAGAAATACCATGAGAAATAGATACTGAAGACTGTCAGGGAAATCGTGGATTAACTATGAAAGATAAAATACAATTTTCAGAAAAAGGTTGGAAGAGAGGAACAAAAATGTGATTACATTTTAACGCAAAAAAAGTTATTTAGAATTAGTTTGGGTTTTTTTTCAGGCCTAACTCATGCTAGGGGTGACTTCCTCAAATATCATCTGTCTTCCCAGGATTTACTGCAAGTTTAGGTTCTGTTTCATAAATACAAAAATTTCTGCGTCCTGTTCCCCATGAAGCAAAGACAATTTAATGTTATGATTGTTGGTTTTCAACAGAATCATATATGAAGTGTTACAGATGTAAAACACCTTAGTTAAAAGCTGCTTTCTCCTTTAGCTGACACAAGGAACGATTTTTCCTGCTCCAAATTTTAACCCTGTTATGGATGCCCAGTTGCTAGGAGGAGCCCTACAGGGAATCAGTGAGTATCATGACTAATCCTAACACTTTTGTTGTTGTTGTTGGGGGGATGGGGCTGTTAGAAAGTTCTCAGAAAGTAAAAAGCATTTGGCAAAACAAAAGTTCACAAAATTAAAAATGTCACCAAATATCTGTTGATTCTTCAAGGTCACAATAAGATACTGGTGATGTCCAAACAAATAACATATTTGCATTTCCAGAAACTAAGAGGTGATTAAGGTTAATCTAAAATCTGTACCAACACTTACAGTAACAAATGCTTTGCTTGAGAAAATAAGAAAAAGAAAACAGAATTCTGTGTTAGTCACTACAGTGAAGGCCAAAAAAGGAAAGGTTTGTAATTGTAACTTCAAGAATTAATTATTACCAGGGACTGTTAAGTCTTTTAATCAGTCATCAAGAAATAAAAATTAATGGAGTAGAAAGTTACAGTATTATATTTCACTCAGGAGTAATTTTTGCTTTCAGTCTATGTACCAAGAAAAAAAAATTGTTCATCAAAGCATTGTTCTTTTTAGATCTTTGTGTTTTCCTGCTGAACATTGTTGGTATTGCTGAGGGTCAGAATATTGATTTCTTTTTTTTACTACCTGAAACATTTTCCTCACATTAAAATTGGTTTCTGTATCACAATTTTTATATCCCTTGGGCTTTTCACAGGGTTGTACAGCACCAAATCTTGCACTCTGTTTTCAGTTTCTTTAATGGAAATGTAAGGACTCAGACTTAAAGTCAAATGAAGCACAATGAGTATTATTGATCAAGGGGAATCTGAAGCATCTTTCTAATTAAGTTGGCTACAGATGAAAAGTTTTAAACATTTTGCTAAACTTCAAACAGTACTTTTAATGCCACGCCACTTACACAACAATGCAGAAATCATTGTCTTTATTTAATACTGTAAATACATGTGTGTTAACCTCACTTTTCATTTACCTAACAAAGTCCATGGAACAAAGTTATAATTTAAAGGACCCCTGGCAAAATAAAAAGTTCAGCTTCAGAGAAGTTTAAGTCTCCATAGCCTTTACAGGAACTGACAGCCTGACCCTGAATCTTGCACATGACGTTCATTCTTGTGAGAATGTTCAGTCACATACTGTCCCACTGATACCACCGGTACTACACAAAAGAATAAAGTTATTTAGGTTTTTAAACCTTTCCTGAATTGTTCTTGTCTTTCACTGTAGAGATGATATAAACTGTACAGATTCCGAGTGATCATTCTTTTCTAAAAAACATAGTAAGAAATCCTTTGTACAGTTGCAGCAATACTTCCATTTTGTGAGTCTGACGGAAATGAATCAGACTGATGTTAAATTGGTCTTACTAAAAAGCTGATGCAATTGTGGCTAGATGATTCAGAAGAAAGAGAACTCAACCTGCTGCATAATGAGCAAATAGAGACTTCCTCTGCCAGCTTAAAAAATATATATATATATTCAATGTCCAATTACATTTGTGTCAAAATGAAGCCTGTCAGTTATAGATCATATAATAAAATCTGCCTAAAGAAGCTGCAATAGGAACAGAATGTGTACCTGTAACACATATATACATGCCCATATAACAATGACTGGTAGAAACTTGAGAGTCTACTCTACTTCATTCAGATGCTAGCTGATCCCCATGCTTTCCAGCCTAATTCATCTCTGTGGCAAATATGATAAAGTCAATTGATTTATACCTGGAGATACATTTATGCTGGATTTCATTAAAATACTACTCAGGCATCTGAAATTTTCAAAAGCCAACTTTTGGGACGAAAGAACATTTTTAAGTTATACAATAGTTTTCAGAGTATATTTTTCATAAGCAGTAAATACTAATTCATTATAGAAGTTTAGCAGCATTCTCTAGCCATCATGCAAAAGATCATAGGTAACCTTCAATAATATGCCCTTGGAAATGGGTGAAAATATTATATTTTTTAAAAACTTCATAACTTATGCAGTTCCTTTGAAAATATGTATCTTTCAGTTTTTCAAATGGTCTGACCATCATTTTTCATCCCTGTAAGAGATCCCTAATCCTGAAATGACAATTTATTCAATATCAATAAGGCATACAAGTATGACTTCCCAGGCTCAGCCACAAACTCTGCTAATGTGCCTTGTTCTGAATAGATGAAAGCGTCTATCCATTTTATTGATGCTTTCAAATCCATTGAGCTTCAGATAAATGGTGATGCACCTGATAATAACTGGGTACTTCACTTTCTGCTAGTATTACACCAGCAAATGAAAGGTATATAAGCACTGTAAATATCACTGATGTTAGTAAATACCAGCAGGATATCAATCAATTTATCTGTTTTTTCAAGAAATAACTTTAATTTTCTTGAACAAAACATGAATAATCACAAATGTAAGTATGTAACAACACTTTGTTAATTTAGAGTCTGTTTTGTGTTTCTATTACAGGTTGTGAAAAAGATGTGTTGATTGATATCCTCACGCAGCGCTGCAATTCACAGCGGCTTATGATTGCTGAGGCGTACAGAGACATGTACGGCAGGGTATGACACAGCGCTTTGTATTTTCATTACTTCTGTCTCTCTTGTATCCGGTGCAGCTGCTCAGCCCTTCTCTCAGGTCAATCACTGGAACCAACAGCCTATCAGGCAGCTGGCTGGCACCAATAGACTGGCACACAACTTTGCTCATGTAACTACTGATATCTCTGAACGTTTCATATCGTCATTTATATAACAGCAGAAGTACATCTGCCACTCACAAAGTTAAATAAAGGGGACATGAACAGTTCCTAGTTCATTCTCCTCCTTTATTGACCAAAGCAGAATTTCTGGACAGACTTATTTCTTTGTCTATGTGCTTTTGCGGGGTTCTGCATTACTTCTTAAAGTTTATTGGAATACAAGGTAAAGAGTATTGCATTTGGGTTGAAACACCAAAGGGAAACACCGTAACAGCAATTACAAGTAGTTGTATCTGATGCACTTGTTTATATTCTCATTTCAAGCACCAACATTCTTAGACCTCATACCATGTAATTCCGTTCATACTCTAAGCACAATACTCGTCTGAGCTGCTTAATGTTACATTTATGAATCTCTGAAAGATGTTTCAAAAAATTTAGAATCACAGAAACAGAAAGGTTAGGATTGGAAAGGACCTTAGGATCATCTAGTTCTAATCCCCCTGCCATGGGCAGGGACACCTCACACTAGACCATATCACCCAAGGCTCTGCCCAACCTGGACTTGAACACCGCCAGAGATTTACCATTTCTTCAGGCAGCCTGTTGCAGTGCCTCACCCCCCTCACAGTAAAGAACTTCTTTTCCTTATTTCTAACTTCTGTTTCAGTTTAAACCCATTACCCCTTGTCCTGTCGCTACAGTCCCTAATGAAGAGATCCCTTTCTGGCATCCTTGTAGGCCCCCTTCAGATACTGGAAGGCTGCTATGAGGTCTCCACTCAGCCACCTCTTCTCCGGGCTGAACAGCCCCAACTTTCTCAGCCTGTCTTCATACAGGAGGTGCTTCAGTCCCCTGATCATCCTTGTGGACCTCCTCTGGACTTGTTCCAACAGTTCCATGTCCTTTTTATTTTGAGGACACCAGAACTGCACACAATACTCCAGGTGAGGTCTCACAAGAGCAGAGTAGAGGGGCAGGATCACCTCCTTCAACCTGCTGGTCACACTCCTTTTGTTGCAGCCCAGGATACGGTTGGCTTTCTGGGCTGCAAGCACACACTGAAGGTGGCTCATGTTCATTTTCTCATCGACCAACACTCCCAAGTCCTTCTCCTCAGGGCTGCTCTGAATCTCTTCTCTGCCCAACCCATAGCTGTGCCTGGGATTGCTCCGACCCAGGTGTAGGACCTTGAACTTGGCATGGTTAAACTTCATGAGGTTGGCATCAGCCCACCTCACAAGCATATCAAGGTCCCTCTGGATGGCATTCCTTCCCTCCAGCATATCAACTGAATCACACAGCTTGGTGTCCTCGGCAGACCTGCTGAGGCCGCACTCAATCCCACTGCCTATGTCACCAACAAAGATGTCACCAAAAGACCACTGAGGGACACAAGTTATTACTGGTCAATTAACGGGTGTTGAGCCATTGAATGCAACTCTTTGCAGGAGGCAATTCTGGCCAGACTCAATTCTAACTGGGCCTTAGCTTCCCTGACCTGATCCCTAGCTTTCCAGACAATGTCCCTGTATTCTTCCCAGCTTGTCTGTCCTTGCTTCCACCTTCCATAAGCTTCTTTCAAGACATAAAAAGACAGCTTTTTAAAAAAAAAGAACCAAAACAAAAAGAAAAAAAAAATTACCCATATTTACTATATATAAAAACATACACAGAGATAGTTATCCTCATTCTTTTTTAGATCTACTATTGCTAACTAAATGAATTTGGGAATGTTAAAATGCCTGCATTTTCTTCAATTACCTCAGCTATATAAGGACAAAATAAGTACATAAGGACAAAAATAATAGCAACACCTTTTGTAAAATCCAGCGATGAAAAGGGATGTATTGGAAAAGTAAAGAAAACACTCTGATTAAATTGACCAGACGTTCCCTTCCCCTCACAGAAGAAAGGCAAAAAAAAAAAAAAAAAAAAAAAAAATCCAATTTTTTCCTCCTCCTGAAGACTGAAAAACTAATGGCTCACTGGAAAATGCTCTGAAGGTCAGTGTATGGTTGCCATTGAATCCATCAGCATGAGTGAGGACAGTGAGTCTGCAGAAATACTACTGTGTAGCCATCAGCGTTAGAGTTAACTAGAAATGGATCATTCACAAACTCCACAGTAACTGCTGATGTGGTAGCGTGTTACACCACTTGTCTGTTCACCAGTAGATCAGTGTATTTTCTTTTTTGGATAGCTGAGCAGTTTTCTAGGATGGGATGTGTCTTCACCTGAACTGCTGCAGTTTACACTTCAGAAGACACTTTAGCACGCACTCGTGATAGCATTTCACTGGCTGTAATCCATATTACGGGACATACTGCATTGGGCAAATGTGCCATTTGGCAGTCCCAGTTCATGAGTGGCAAACTCTACACAACAGAGAAGACACAGCTAGGCAGTAACAATTTTAGCATTCTCAGTTTCATCTGTGGTAAACCTGTCAGTCCGATCCTAAACCCTCCTAATTTCAATTCATTCTGCTCAATATGGTTGCTACTGTTCTCATTCATTTGACAAATGTAAAGTGTGACACGTCAGAAGTAGAAATAAATATAAAAAAGAAAGTAAAACCCTGAACTGGCCTTAAGATTTCTTCTTACAATTAGCCTTCCAGGCTCCCTACAGCAGAGATGATTAGGAAATGTTACTAATGACAACTTAGTTGTCTTTTTTTATTTTTCAGTACTTCCCTTAGTTCTGATTGCAGGAGTAATTTTTAGCTATTACTAATCCATTTTCCCACAGGCATATTGTCAGAAGTAAAGTCTTAATGAATTAATTTCAATTTCATGTGTGATTTAGTGGCTGTCAAATGCATCCAATGTGCTTTCACTGAGGACTCTGTATGTTTCTTCATCATAAATTCAATTTTTAATGGGTATATGTCCCCATGCATTGCTGCTGTAGCTACTAATTTAATTATATTTAGATATGTATCAAACCCAAACTACAGGCTTGAAAAAGCTGCAGCTCCAGAAACAATAGTTTCTTTCATGGGAACTGTTTCGGGTACTCCTTTAAATTCAGACTTACGTCAGAAAATATCTGACAGCTGCCTAGCACCGTATGCAAGATACATGAAAAAAATGAGTGCACAAGTATCCTCTTAATCAGAAACTGTAACAGTGTAACTAACAAGCTTTGGCATTTGCACTGTTTTGAAGGATGCTATTGGGAAAGGGAAGAGTGAGAAGGAAACTCCCATCCATTACTCAGGTACCTGGCAAGCAAGTACTGAGACACATGCGGGGGAAGAAGAGGGTTCCTTTTTATTAATTCAGCATCTGTCAAAAGTTGTGAATTCACTTTCAGTGTAATATACACACAAACTGGAGCACATAACCAGTAATCCAAAGCAGGTATTTTTATGTATTAGAAGCAATGTGGATGATTTAAATTACTCACATAGTAGGTAACACTGAAAAAGGCACAAGAAACTGAGTGTGTTCATGGGATTTGACTTCCAAAGGTGCTTTGCTCCCACAGATTCACACAGGGAATGTGCCAAGGGAGCTGCAGATACTTTGCAGTGGTATTCAAGTTGACGAACCTTTAAGTAGTAGTAGCACTTAAAGCCCTGAATTTTCTTGTCTTCTAATGAACCAAAAATCAACAATCCTATATGGTCTGCTGGCTTGTGTATCTATTGTCACCTCACCCATACTATTAGAAGAAGTAGGTACTATTTAAAAGAGTATCTTTCTTAATTTTAGCCAGAATTAATCTTCAACTGGAACACAAGAGGTTCCACTTAAACTTAAGAAGAAACTTCTCAGTGAGGTGACGGAACACTGGAACAGGCTGCCCAGGGAGGTTGTGGAGTCTCCTTCTCTGGAGACATTCAAGACCCACCTGGACACGTTCCTGTGTAACCTTATCTAGGTGTTCCTGCTCCGGCAGGGGGATTGGACTAGATGATCTTTTGAGGTCCCTTCCAATCTCTAATAGACTGTGATACTGTGATAGTTCATCTTTATTCATTTGCAGAGAAAATCACAGGTACGTTTTTAAAGTTGTCCTAATCAAGTGTGACTACTGAAATAATCCTGTCTATGCCTTTTCTTTTTATTTTCAAGGATCTGATAACGGACCTAAAGGAGAATCTCTCTCATCACCTGAAAGAAGTCATGGTTGGCTTGATGTATCCACCTGCCTCCTATGATGCCCACGAGCTCTGGCATGCCTTGAAGGTACCTGTCAAATTCAGCATTTCTTAAGAGTCTCAGTCACTAATTACAGTACTGAACATGTTAAATTGCTTTTTTTTTCACATTCAAAAAGTTGATAAACAGCTGGAAGTTAATACACTGGATAGTGTACTACTACATAGTACTCTAGTTCATCAGAAATACAGTGCTATATGAAGTTTATTCAACGGTATGCTAAAACCATCATCAATAATACCCTTGTCATGTAATAAATACAACCTATTTAATACCCATGGTAAACTCAGTAACTGAAGAAATATTTATACAGGGAAAAGGCCCTGATCCTGAAAGCATGTATGTATGTCACAAACAAAATTAATTGGAGAAACACCTCAGAAAAAGAAAAACAACTTTTTTTTTCTTGTCCTTCAAACACTTAAACCAATGCATTTTTTAGTACTACTGCTTCATTTTTAATTGTGGTTGGCATTAAAGAATTGTGAAATATCACTGGTAGCACTGCAGGCATGATTTTTATTAAAACTATTGACAAGATTGCTAAAGTTATATTTTTTCTAAATGTAGCTCAAAGTTGAACTTTCTTGATTTTAACTTTCTATCTTGACCTGGATTTATACAGCCAAAGTGAAAAACAGGCTACGTGTGTCTCCAGGCTCAGGCCCAATGTCATGTTCTCCCCATTACCCTAAATGCAGAATACTCACCAACACCACACCTGTGCATATTAGAAGCTGCCTTTTTTGTGTCAATTCAAGTTTACAAAATTAACTCAAATTTCGTGGGAAAATACAGTGATTTGCAGCTCTGCATACATGACCATACTGCTTACCTTAAATAACAAGTTCTGCAGTAGACATAGAGTCCATTAATATTCCTAAATAAATAAAAATAAAATTAAAAAAAGCAAAACGTAATAGTTGTGCTCATATCTACTTCAGATTGCCTGAACACTTGATTGCTGGGGATATATGCTCAATCTTTGCATCTGATTTCTTTCAAATTCTTACTAAAGCTCTAAAATTCTACCCATTATGTTTCTGTCAACACCAGTCTTGCTTCATTCCCCTCTTGTTAATGTACATGCTGAAATTCAGATCAAGTAGGAATTTATTTGAAATACAGGGCTCTATTATTCATTTGAAGTCATTTTCTATTTAAACAGGTAGACTACACAAAAAGCACACTCTGCTTCGCTCCAACAGAAACTGCTTTTCATTCTTTTGTTACTTCTGATAAGCACAGTACTGCTGTCTTCTAAAAGCTGTGGTTTCTACTAACAACTTTTCATACTTAATTCTTTCCACACAGGGAGTAGACACAGAAGAAAAATGCCTAATTGATATATTAGCCTCAAGAACAAATATCGAGATCTTCCAGATGAAAGAAGCCTACTTAATGCGTAAAGTGTCTTACAAGTGTAACGTAGTAGTTATACTATGTGTTCTCCCAAAGTATTAGCACATATGAAGGAACTGAGCTACAAAAATGATTTCTCAGTACTACCTTGTTCCCTTCCCTCTATGAACTATATTCAAAAGGCTGGAGCAGAATGTTTTAATTTGAAAATACACCACGGGATTTTGAGATGCATTGCTGCCTATGACATTTGAAATACTCTGAAGACACATTTGGGGCTTTTCAGAGACTTCTGCATGCTTTATTCAAAAAAAGTACAGTAGCTGTTTTCCTTCCAAAAGTCCTTACTCAGGCTGGATGCTCCACTCACCTGCCTTGATGAGACATTTGAGTATCCTGCCACCACACAGCACCCATGGGTGGGTGGAGAGGTGAGGCAGAGCACAGGCTAAGGCCCCCCAGCAGGCAGAAGCACCTGGCAGGCCCCAGACAGACCTAGCTCCATGTAGAACCTGCTCTGGGTTACTGTGGAACAATCACCACAGAAAATGGACAAGTATTTGCACCCTATTTATTTTTCCTTTGTTTGCTAGATTAGTGCTATTCAGAATATGTTCATTAGTGATTTAGATTATATGTTTTTTGGTTCACCCTAGAATATAATAATGATCTTCAACAAGATATCGATTCTGAGACTTCAGGCCACTTCAGAGATACACTCATAAACCTTGCTCAGGTACCGTAAGAACAAGTAGTATACTTGCATTTCTAAAAAATTCGTAATAACTTTTGATAATATTTAAGAAGTCTTAAAATTTAAGGTGACTGTGATTACAGCTATTTCAATAGGGCTACACTTTTGAACAAAAGAGAGTGGAAAGCAAAAGGAGAACTTCAATTCCTTCATCTACTTTGACTTTTGCGTTCAGATGGAGGCAAAGGTCAACAGACTATTTTATTGAGTAAGTTGCTGGATATTCAACTGCTGGCCCTCTGCTCAACCTGTCTCATCTCAAAAGGAGTCTGTGTGCATGCACAAATGAGCTTTTCATTTTTAACTCTTTTCTCCATTGTCAGGATATACAGTTCATAATTCAGTCTAGGCATTATGTAAAAAGGAGATATATCCACATTTGACTATGAAAGAAAGCATTTAATAGTTCTTTGCTTAAAACATTATATTCTTTGTGCTACTGCATATGCTAAATCACAATACTTTTGCATGGAGGCAAATTCTCACTATCAACACACCAACTTTGGCAGTTACCAACTTGGAGTTTTATATTACAATGTTGGTCAACTTTGTCAGATAATGAGTTCCAATTCTCACTATAGTCACTGTGCTCATTATATTAAAAGTCCTTTTTAAACAAAAGTATAGTGACAAAAAAAGACTGCCAGGAGATAACAGCATACACAAGGCATAGCATAATATATATGCTGTACATACATCAATACAGCATATATAAGACATATCTGTATTTTTATATATGTGTGTCTGGGGAAAACATTCTTAGTAAGACCTAAAATAGCAGCAGACTTCACTGAGATACAGAGATAAAGAGAAAATGTTTCAAATGTAGAAACTATAAACAGGAAGCATTTTCTTCTAATGTTGGATGTTTTTTCCCCCTAATAATGTAAATTTATCCCTGCTTAAACATGAAGAGCTACAGGTTAAGCAACCTCACTTCTCATCTATATTAAATAAATGAGACACATTTTACTCATCAAAAGAACACATTTAAAATAGATTATCTGGGACTACATTATTAGTCCTTGTTTTCTTAAAGCACAAATATTGATAAAAGAGGTCTGGGGCAACTCTGATAAGAAATAATCAGTGAATGTCAAATGTTACTCTTACCCTTGTTTTCCCCTCATAGTTACATATTACAGTAAACAATATAACATCAGTAATACTGGAAATGGTGATGGGATGGGGGTGGTAAAGTAAAAGCTCATTTAAAATGGGACTAAAAAAGGGGTAGGCTTACCCACTTCCTCCATTTCTTCTACTCACAAGACCATGAGTCATTCCAGAGTTCCTCTTCTTGGAGGAAGTGAAGATACAACACCACAACTTGAAGGTATTTTCTACAGTTACAAATTCAACCACTGAATATACTGATCCAATCTAAAAGCCCATATGTGTATCTTTTTTCCCCCCAGGGAACAAGGATGGAAGGTTATGCAGATCCTTCTACAGCTGCTCAGGATGCAATGGTAAACATGCGCTCCTCTCAAAAAAAAAAAAAATGTTGAAAAGTGATTTAGGACTTACTTAAAATCTTCTGCATTTTTTCCCTTTTCTGATATGTTAGATTCTATGGGAAGCATGTCAGCGAAAAACAGGAGAACATAAAAACATGCTGCAAATGATTCTCTGCAACAAGAGTTACCAGCAGTTGTGGATGGGTAATCCAGCAGTTCAGCTGTTTGAACAAAAGAGTGGAAAGGAAAAATCTTGCTGTGTAGCTAAACTACGGTTTACACACCAAGCAGCTCAGTCTGCAGCAGGGTATTAGCCTAAAACCTAAGTGCAAACTGTTGGAGTTCCCAAACTCCCACTGATACTAATGGGACTTTGGAAGTAATGCAGAATTTTGAAACTTAGCCTGATGACTACAGATATCTGTAGATAGGACAGACATCAGGATGTTCAGTAACAGAGAGAAGAATGCATGACCAAAGAAAAGCATACACTATGCCTGCACTGAGTTTACACGCAGCACAAGGAGGCAGATTTTTCTTAATTATGTTCTCCATAACTAACTCTGTTATGAGGGAAAACACCTTGGGAGAGGCAGTTGGAGTATTTTCAACAAATGTTTGTATGTGAAAACACGTTAGTGTGTTATAGCTTTTCCCTGGAAGTTTCAAAGAAGTTTTTGATGGGAGCACTTCAGGGTCCACATCCGCTCTCTTGTAACAAACATACACACAGAAACAGAAGCAGAATGGAACATTTTTATTTAAAATAAGTAATAAGACATAACTACAGATGGCAAGAAATTTATGTGAGATCATCCAGATCTTCCACTGTAGAAAAGAAACCTGTTGTATCTGGTTGGTGGCAAAAAGTCTTTGCTCTGCAGTGAAAAAATAGTCTGTTTACCACTATGCTGCCAGATCTATTTCTTATGTCAACTTCTAACAGTAGCTTAGAACTACTTTGCTGTCATGGATCAACAACTTAATTCTTCTGTTATGATCTGCTCTCTTTCTGCAACAGTGATTTGAGGGCTCTGCATGTAATACAATCCTCTGTAAGTTTTCTAGTAAACAGTGAGTTGAAAATTTTCCCCCTTTCCTAAAGGAGAAAGCAAGCCCTGTGTATTTGTGTGTCTGGATACCTGCATTATGCCAATTTTAGCCAACCTGAGGAAGGATGTTGTCTCAATGACATGACATTCTTATGAGTTTCATAAACAGAGGTTGCTAGGTAGAGAATTTATTAAAGTCCCCAGTGAAACAGAGGAAACAGAGGCTTTGGCATGCATTCATTGTACACTGGAGAACCCAGAGAGAGAATGTCCTGGAAGGCAGGTTTCAGGCTATTCCTTTAGATTGCCTCACCTGGGGAATATAAGCCTAATGAAACACTGAGAATAGATGGGGGGGGGGGGGGAAATAACTCCATAGTTATAGTACTGGGGGTAAGAAGGAAAACACAAGCAAGCTGATCATTACTAATAAACTAGAATAAAGCAAGATTCTCTCTCCCCACCCCCCCTCAGTTTTTCAGGAGTTCCAAAGTATCTCTGGGCAAGACATCGTAGATGCCATTAATGAATGTTATGATGGATACTTTCAAGAATTATTGGTTGCAATAGGTAACGTAAAAATATTATTTTACACCAGCAGTAATCTCTTAAGATCTAGTATGGTATCGCTGATGTATTAAATGTATTATTTTCTGATCTTTTTATTCACTTTACCCTCCTATATTGTGTAACCGGATTTCCAGAGATCATTAGAAAGGAATATGTGAACTATTTTTCCACGTTTGTGTAAATCTAAAAATGTGTATGTGCAGCACTAGCTTCAGACTGAGCAGAACTGGTATCTGTTATTTGATTACAAATTCTGTTGATTGATCATAACTGTATAACCAACTGAATCTACACATTAACTAACTGGCAAAGTTTTGGGGACTTCAGTGGTATATAAAAAAGTTCCAAGCTTTATGTGCCTTTGTTTTCCATTTATAGAATAATGATAATATTTCTACAAAGATGTTATGTGAGTATATTCACTAATACTTAGTAAGTCCCTTGATGCAAAAGCAATGGGCACCCACCCCAAATAAATACCAGAGTTTTAAAATTACAAATATAGTTATGTTTGTGAAGACAGGTAAATGATTTTAAGATGAGTCATGGACCACACTACCCAGCTTTGTACTGACTATTATTAATGAACTAGAATAAAGCAAGATTTTCTTTTTCCCCAAGTTTTCCAGGAATTACAAAATATCTCTGGACATGACATCACAGATGCCCAAAGCAAACAGAAATTGTTTTATAATAATCTTATGTTTACTTGTTGCAACTTTTCTCTCCTAGTTCTCTGTGTTCGTGACAAGCCTGCCTACTTTGCTTACAGGCTTCATAATGCAATTCATGTAAGTAGTCTTTCTTCTTCACCTATCACACAACCTAGCTTCCCTATCTTTATGTCTGGTTGATTATTCTTAAGAACTTACAAATCAGACCAATCAATCTTTAAGGTGTGACTGTGTATTTTAAGACTATTGTTGGACACATACATTTCAAAGCAGCAGTGGCTAAGCAACAGTTAGGATATAACAGTAACAATAAAAGTTTAAATATTTAGATTCCTTAAAAAGGTATCTGCCTGGTAACTTTGTTCTCTTTTTTTCTGACTTGAAAACCTTTATTTTCTATGGATTATATCTCCCCCTGCTGTGCAGAACTCAATGTGCACTTTTCTTACTATGCAATTTTTGTCTTTAGTTTTCACTAGAGACAGTAAAAATCAAATCATAAATTAATGTTACATAAACAAAATTGGTCATACTTTCTTTGGGGATTCGATGTCTCAAGTTCTTTTTGTGTGCACATACTAACATACTAAAACAAATGAGAGAGAAGAAGAAATGTGAGTAAATGCAAAGAAACACCTACAAATTCTTCTTATTAAAGGTCACTGAAGACATATTCTTTTTTTTTGTTTTGGGGGGTTTTGGGTTTTTTTATTCACTAGTGAAAATAACGAGGCATTATGTTACGTAAAATTGAAGTATACTCTGTGAAGGCTAATCTTTTAAGTGTATAGGCCATAATGGTTTATAAGACAGATTTAATATAGCCATCAAGCATGTATGGAATTCTCTATATGCAGCTTTTTAACACTTTTTTTTTTTTTTTTTTGAGAACAAGATTTCAGAATCAACGGCTGTTGATAAAACTACGGTTTAGCTTTAAACGATCCAAACTGTTCGTCAGTTGCCCAAACAAAATTTTTCTTATGACTTTCATTGTCACTAGATGTCCCCATTCTCCACAGTTACATTATGACAAATTGTTTGGACACAGTTAATATAAAACATAGCTGAATACAAGCCATGTAAATTCTAAATCACTGGTTTAAAATCTGCACTCACATTTGGCAGCAGTTGTGAGCTAGATCATTGGCTTCAGTATAGTTTGAATGGACTGCACAACAGTCACAACACCTGCCTACAAACTGAGTACCTAAGACTACTGACAACAGTTCATCAGGTGTTTCTATTCGAAAGTTTCCATTCATGGTCAAATCACTGATATGTGGTGAATCTCTGTTATCCAGTAACATGAATTATATTATTTGAGCATGTGAAAACTCTGTAGGATAAAACCTTTGAATGCTTAGACTCTTTCTTGGATCTCTTTATGGAGAGCCTAAGTAACTGCCTTACGTATTACCTATTAATATGAGCATATATAGATAGGCAAACACATACTGTCCAACTGCCAAGTAGGCTCTTCTTTTCTTTCTAGGATTTTGGGTTTCACAATAAAACAGTTATAAGGATTCTGATTGCTAGGAGTGAGATCGACCTGATGACCATACGACAGCGATACAAAGAGAGATATGGGAAATCACTCTTTCATGACATTAAAGTAAGTTTTTACACACCTTTGCGTATATTCAGCAATGGCACCACACAGGCTGTGACAAGCCCTACCACAAAAATACAAAGTGTTAATCTCCCTTAAATCACTCAGTTTACAAAAAAAAAAAAAAAAAAAAAAAAATTAAAAAGAGCGATGTGTCAAAACAATAGTATATCTTAGAATCATAGAATAGTTAGGGTTGGAAAGGACCTTAAGATCATCTAGTTCCAAACCCCCTGCCATGGGCAGGGACACCTCGCACTAAACCATGCCACACCCATCTTCTCAGTTCCTGAAGGTGACTTCAGTCAGGGAACAGTGAATTCTCAACTCACTCTCATTCCACGTGATTTTGTCCCGCCCCTATAGCAAGAGGAGGATAGAAACAGGGTAGGACAGTATATGATGAGGAGTAGTATGCATTAATAGTTTCTACAGTACTTGGTACCACCTTCTTTCACACACTCTGGAAAAGTTTGGCTAATACCACTTTTGTGCAAAACTGAGATAAAAATCTGCATTTATGTAGTCTAAACCTTTAGAAGAATTATTTCTCTTGTACTCTTGCTATGGCACTGTTTAATTGTACAAAAAGGACCCTTGCTAAGACATTTTACCTTTTTTATGTTGCTCTAATCCAACTGTAAGCGTGCAGTAACTCTAGAAAATTGCTTGTGATTTTTTGGTATTGAGAAGTGTTAAACAGATTTGCTCCTACCTTTCAGAGGCAGAATGCCTCTAGGTGGCCAAGCAGACAAAGCCCAAGGTATGTGAAATTAAAACAATCTTAGCCTGGAATTATTGGGAAAACAGTGAAGTATTTTACAAAACCTCACATCATCAGTCTAGTCCTTGTCACACACCAAGAAAATTAAAAAAACATACAGTTACAGAAATGTTCCTTTTTTTTTTCTTGCAGCATTTTGCTTCAGGGCATTATGAGAGTGCTTTACTTGCCATATGTGCTGGTGATGCTGAAGATTACTAAAGAAGATGAACTTTGAAGACTGTATAAATCTATTCTAAATAGAAACTGAAGGTATATGTAACACACTAACTGTAAGAGACCCTATTCTGTTTCTAAAAAATGAGAACAGAGTAGTTCTGATTTTTTTAAACAGAAAAATCACTGCTATACATTTGCTAATATTAGATCTTTCTTGAGACAGGAAAAAATGTTGGCAGGAACATGATTCTTATCTCTGGTTCTGATGAATATTTGTTTCTATGATTAATGTAAATTAATGAAGCAAGAATTAAAATAACTGCATGTAAGTGTATGTTTATCATTTAGTTCCACAACTTCCTAAACTTTACCTGACAATAGTCTCTGGAAAAACCTATTCACTTCCACATTGGAGAGAAGAAAAGCTTTGTTTTACTTACTTTTTGGAGCACAATTTCTCCCCATAAGTAATTTCTTTCACACTTCTTATACCTCGTGTTTTATGCTCTTAAATATTTAGTTACTACCAAACTAAGAATCTACCCCATTCTATTGAGAATGCTTTTGTATTCTCATAGTTACTAACATTTCCTTCTTTCTATTTGAAACTAAAGAAAATATTGAAATCAAGTATGCCAAACAATTCTTTATTTAGTGCCACGCTCTGGAAACCCCTGGAAGAGGAAGCATTATATAGCTTGGAGAGAACTGTAGGAAGATTAAACATTTAAATTCCATTTACGTTTCTCTCATTTTAATAATTAACTGAGTATTAACCTTCAGAGCACTGAGGTATTTCCAGGATGCGCCAGACGGTATATTTAAGGAGCTGAACAGTAGTAGGTGACACACCTCCAAATGAGATTGTTCAGTGTGGAGAAGAGAGGACTCTGCGGAAAGCTTGTTGTGGCCTTTCAATAAATGAAGGGCATTGTAAGAAAGATGGGGAGAGCCTTTTTACCAAAGCCTGTAGTGATGCTGCAAGAGTCAATGGCTTACAACTAAATAAGAGGAGATTTAAATTGGACATAAGGAAGAAACTGTTTATAATGAGGGTTCTGAGACACTGGAATAGGTTTCCCAGTAGTGGAAGATGTGGATGCTCCATTATCAGAAGTGTTCAAGATCTGATGGGTGTCTGAAAAACCTTATCTAATGAAAGATGTGCCTGTCCACAACTAGGGAGTTAAGACAAGGTGGTATCTAAAAGGTCCCTTCCAACCACCACCCTTCAATGAGTTTGTAAGTCTAGGCCAATGTGTCAGCATTAACAAAACCCCAAGCTTAAATTACGATTCTGCAGCTGTAGTACAGGGGCAGTTAACACCAGCCGTACCTCAGCCCTGTGGAGTCACTTGGCTCCAGCTCTGCGCACCCGCACGTCTCTCAACCGCCACTGCCGTGCTCGCGCCGCGCTTCCACAGAGCGAAGCCCGAGGAAGCCTCAACACGCTCGGGGCAGGAACTCCGCGTAGTGCCTGTCACAACATGGCTGCAGTGGGGCCAGCGCCCGGCACGTGACCCTCACACACTGGGCAGGGGGCGGGTCCCAGCACTCTCCGCCCCGCCCGGGGCAGTGGTCACACACGGACAGCCCCGCGCCACGCCCCCATGGTGCCTCACGGCCCCGGCTGCTCTGACTGGACAGCAGCGTTGTCAATCTCGGCTTTCCCCCAATCGCCAGCGCGTCCCTCCTAGCCCCCTGTTCCCGCCTCCGGGTTCCACTTCCTGGAAAGTTGGCGGTTGGAAGCGGAGGTTGAAGTTGGACGTTTGAGGGGTACTGGGTTCCCGTGCCGGGGTCCGCCGCCTCTAAGCGGGGCTGCTCGCTGCCGCCACGCTGGAGGCGGCGGGACGGCGCGACGAGCAGGGGGCAGCCTGTGAGCCGGGCCTGGTGCAGCGGGGTGAGCCGAGACCGCCTAGTCGGGCCGCCTGCGAGCCCAGGCAGCAGGAGTGGCGGCCCCGTTCTCGGCCGCCCACCTACTTGTTACAGATGGAGGCCAGCCTGACGTGCGCCGTGTGCCTGTCTCTCTTCGAGGAGCCGGTGACGCTGCCCCTTTGCTCGCACAACTTCTGCCGGGACTGCGTGCTGGAGTGCCTGGCTTCGGCCGAGGCCTCCCGCCTGCAGCAGCAGCGGGGTCAGGGGCAGTCCCGCCACTCCCGGGTGGGTTCGGGAGCTGGCGGCGACGTGGCCGGCGCCCGGGTGTCGTGCCCGCTGTGCAGGAAGCTGTGCCCGCTGCCCCGGGGCGGCGCCGCCGCGCTGCCTGTCAACACCACCCTGGCGGAGTTGGTCAGGCTCTACCGATCCGGCACGGCCGGGACCGCCAAGGTCGAAGAGGCAGAGCAGGGGCCGGGGTTTCCACTCTCCCTGCAGGCTCTCGGGGGAACCTGCCAGAAGCATCCGGGACGGCTGGTGCAGCTCTACTGCCGGATGTGCCGCCAGGCGGGGTGCGGGCTGTGCGTCTCTAAGGAGCACCAAGGCGTCTTCCACTCCGTCAACCTCATAGACGCTGTGTACCAGGAAGAGAAAGTAAGTGCGGCGCTTCCTCTCCGCGCTGGGGCTCTGGCTGGGAGGTTGGGCTCTCCTACAGGGTATCCTTCCTTGCCCGAAGTGCTTTTACTCAGGAAATGCAGGGAAAAGCGCTGTGTAGTGGACAGGAGGGAGGCAGCGAGGGATTGTGTCTCTTTGAACCAGGTGATCGGATTTGCTTTTGGAGTACCGGGGTGTGCAGTCAGACCTCATCCACCACATACAGGGGACCAGGCGATTTTACAGTGCCAACAGATCCGAACCCAACTTAAGAAGCATCTGAAGGGGGGGGGGGGGGGGAATGAAGGAGGGAGTGTCTTGCTTTAATATACAGACCTGCATTCTTTGCTTCTAAAACACACCCATGCTGAGAGTTTATTGCGTGTCCAGATCCAGTTTTTCCAAGTTCAAAACAAAAGCCCCACCCACAGATACTTTGTTTATAGGCTCTCTAAGCTGGCATAGGTAATTTGGGTCACAGATAATTACATATTTAGAAATAGATGGGTTAGGTAAGTAATAATAAATGTAAAACCAAAATGCACTCCTGTATGAATGAAACCAACTGCCTTGCCTAGTGCTTGGTTGGCTGATTGTAGTGACAAGTGGTTGTGCTTTTTGACAAAATTGGGTAGAACGAGCTTTTTGTGCCGTATGCAAATGGGGTGCAGGGTGGCGAGGCATGTCGGTTCTGCTATGCAGTAATGGAAGCTGCTGCATGAAGCATATAGGTGTAAAGGTTTAAGTACACTACTGACTATTCTTTAAGCTAAGAGCTGCTTTTGCACTGATTTCTCTCTTGCCTCTCCCATCGCCAGTTACACTTCACTCTGGAAACCCAAGGAAAATAGTATTTGCACTAGGCTTCTTACCTAAATCTTAATGACACTAGTGAGATAAAGGAAGAAAACACAGTGATAATCTTAGTTCAGAACCAAACAATAACTGACTTATGCACAGCTTTCTGTTTTATCAGTGTGAAGCATAAAAGCCTGTCAATATTGTGTAGTTGCTTGTCAAACTGGAATAACTGTGTTAAAACTTACATTGAGATAGACACGTGTGTGAGGGGAGAGGTGAAAAGCAAAGGCTGAGGGAACCGATGTTTTAACTATAAAGTAACCCTGTAGCAAGTCTAGCAATATATACTGTAGGTGAGCATTACTTGGAGAAATAGCCAAAGAAAGTTTGTGTACTGAACCAAGAAAGCTCTAAATGCTATTAAGAGATCTTTTAAATCGCAGGCTTTCTTTAACGTCTTGTACAGAGCATGCCATGATATGATCCTAGATAACCACTGAGATGTATTTACTTTATGGAGTAGATAAAGCAATGATAAGCATTTCAATTGTCTTGCAGTTAACCTTCTTCAGCAGTCTGAAAAAAATGAGAACGATAAATGAGAAGCTGACAAATGAAATCTCGAATCAACTGAATGATATGGATGTGAGTTACAGATTCTCGATATTATATATGTGTGTGTCTTTGTTTCTTTTCTCATGGTAGGTTAATCACAAAATGGAGCATACTGGTGCTTCTTTGTGGCATAAATGTGCTTTGAGCTTCCTCAGGGAAGTGACTCCTTGTGACTCCTCCTGACTAGGGAAGTGTCTGAAGACATTATTACTGTGTTTTCATCTCGTTCTATGTTCTGGTGCTTCTAGATGGCACTGAACAAGGATGCTGACATGATTGCACTGGAATTCAGAGAAATCTTCAAGACTCTGGAAATGAAGAAACAGCAATTGCTAGAAGATGTTGAAAATCAAAGAAGTAAAAAAGAAAAGGAATTCGCGATTTGGAAGAAAATGAAGGAAACTCACAAGAAGACCATTGAAAATTTTCTGAAGGATTGTGAAGAGCTTGTCCATGAGTGTGATCCTCAGCGTTTCCTAGAGGTGATGGCCTTTTTCTTACCGTTTAATATCAGTTGTATAATGAACCTCAGATATAGCCTCCTGTATAGTAGGTTATGATTATAAAAATTACTGGGTTAGGAAAAACAAATTCAGCAAACGAAAAATACAGACTAAAATTATTTAACACTTCATATTTTTTATAACAGTGCTTTTCATTTTAGAAAAGTTGAAAAAACTTTATTTGCAGCTTATATTTAGTGAGTTCAGTAGACATTTAGGCTCTTCACTGAAAACTACTTAAATTGACTGTAAAGCTGCTGCTGTAACACTTGCTATATTATATTAGCAGCTGTGAAAGTTTTGGTGCAGATAGGGAGTAATTTTCTAGTACTGCCTTGAAAATTCTCCCATTTATTTGTTTTTTAATATTTATTTTCAAGTGCTTTGTTTATTAAGCACTTCTGGTGCATCTCTGAACTTGTAAGACACTAAAAATGCTGTTTGGGGAAAGATTGGTGGCAGATTTGGTAACCTGTCAGTGCTGCACAGCAGGGTACCATGTTGAAACCTGTGAACTTTGCACAAATGTGTGCAGTGGAAATAACTCAGCCTATTTAAGGCTGGCTTGGGTACTTCTGACATACACTGTGTTACATAGTATACATGACCCTGAAAGTCTCCCTCATAGGGTTCAAGGGAACTGCAGAAAAGAAACATGCAATCCATTTTAGAGATGAATGCTAGAGGAACGCAAGACACAAGCTTTATCTTCACTGTTACCTAAACCATCAGACATCTTTTTATAACCTTTTATGTGCAACACTGGCTGCAGTTGTACAGAATTTAAGCAGATGGTAGATATGGAGCAAATACTTTAATAGCTATTGAATTTTGTGTTCAGTTTCAAGGCTTGTGCTTTCCTAAAAAATCACAGCATGTTCTTTCCTGCAGTGGGTCTTTTTGCTGCTTTCAGGTAAATGAGAAGCTAAGAAAGTACTTGGTTTGCCCAAGTTTCTGGTAACAACTTATTGAGGAAAATTTTGCTTTTACCCAAAGTAAAAGCGTCTTCCACTTCTGGAAGGAATATTCTGACTCCAATGAGTAGTATGCTTTAAATTCACTACCTTCTACCTCCCCCCATAACAGCACACAACTCAGTGAGGTGGGGTATTGTTATTTAAGAATTAGTACAGTGAGATCACCAGGATTTTAGGGGGAAGCAATCTATAACCCACTCGGTCTTCTACTTTTCGTTGCCCGTTCTTTGGGAAGTGTCATTTGACTATAACGCAGTGCACTTCATACTGCCCTTATCTGTCTGATTTCAAACTAAAAGACAGCTTTTTTTAAATCTTGGTGTAACAGTGCCATGAGAGCAGGTAGCAGATGCTTCCCTCACCAAGAAATACAAAGTGGTCCTTCATTTGAATGTTTACAAATACCTGAGTATCCAAAATGAATGAGAACCATACGGGTCATGGCTCATTATTTGAATACCTTCATTTGGCTCTGACGTAGTGCTTTTTCTCTTTAACACAAAATATTACAAAGTACATAATTGACCCAGACACACTTTTATTTTTACATTTGGATGCTCTCTTTTTTCCTCTTAAATGTTAACAGGTTTATTTCCTATAGTTCTGTGAAATGAAAATACGAGTTCAGCCTCTGAAGTATTTTGATAAAGCAATAATCTTTTGAGAGGTCGAGTAAAATTAATTTGTATCTTACAAATTCTTGTTTTATTTATAGGTGGCCTGTGGCTTGAATGCAAGGTATATATATTTTTTTCATGCTTTGTTAGTTTTAACATTAATAACTAAGAAAATAGTTACTTTGGATATAGTCAGATATAGTGACTTAAAATGAAAATAATACTTAGTAATTAAGACATAATGCTTTCAGATTTTTGGATGCTCAGTATTGCAAAGTTTAGGAAATCTGTCAAGAATTTTAGTGATGTGCTGGCTAGGATTAGAGATAATCTTTTGAACTGCATCCTGCAAAAAAACAAGTCTAGGAATTCATTATACACAGTGACTGAATATTTTTTAGATATCTTATTTAAACTCAGGAACACTGAAGCATCCCTGCAGATTTAACCGAAATCCTTAAGAGCATGTATGGAGATCCTGCAGTGTCTTCATTTTTGTCTGCAGTGCAAATACCCTGTATATTTCTTCCTAAAGATTCTTAATTACATTTCTTACAACTTTTTAAGCAGAGTTTAAGAAAGAATATTGGAAAAGGAGTTCTTTAAAATATGTTGTGATTCAGACTAGCATTAGCAATGCCCTCTGAAGAAAGAGTATAATTTAGATTCAGGTATAGCATGCTAAGAAAAACAGGTGGAGGGAGTGTTAATCTCTGCTTAGCTTCAGGCACTACATCTTGCAACTTTGATTGCGTATGAAACCTAGTTCAAGGGAATTGTCGGATAGTAAGTTTTAAGAAAAAGATTTAGGAAACTGTACACTTCATTGAAGACTTTTTCTGATTTCTTCTCCCCCTTTGTGATTTCTTTTCAAACTATTTCTTTTATTAGGCAGGTGTAATTTAGTTGTTGGCACATGAACCTTAAGGAAAGCGTTTAAGTTCTGTGGTGGTTTTTTCTTTTCCAGAATGAAAACTCAGCTTGACCTGATGAACATAGCATCCAGCTACGAAAAAACACCAGAGTGTACTCAAAAGAAGATGGATATCAATCCTGTGGTTAATAAAATCTTGGCTTTGAAGTTAATGCCTGTTAACGAAGGCACTGATAAAGGTAGGGAAGAAGGACCTAATACAGGACAAGATTTGGGAAGTCATTATAGCAGCATTACAGTATCTGAAGGGAGCCTATAAGGATGCTGGGGAGGGACTCTTCATTAGGGACTGTAGTGATAGAACAAGGAGTAATGGATTTAAACTTAAACAGGGGAAGTTTAGATTGGATATAAGGAAGAAGTTCTTTACTGTAAGGGTGGTGAGGCACTGGAATGGGTTGCCAAAGGAAGCTGTGAATGCTCAGTCCCTGGTGATGTGCAAGGCCAGGTTGGATAGAGCCTTGGGTGACATGGTTTAGTGGGAAGTGTCTCTGCCTATAGCAGGGGTGTTGGAGCTAAATGGTCTTAAGTTCCTTTCCCACCCTAACTATTATATGATGGGAACCTGCAAATTGCTAGTAAACCATCTGCATGGCAAAAACATGTAAGTCGTTAAAAAGCATCTGAGCAAATTAATGGATGATAAATTAATCAAGGGCTTTTAAATGTTTTATGAAGGTGTTTTCTCTAGAAAGTCCCTATGTTACATTTTTGGAACCCGGGAGAAATATTACATTTATCCTATATAACCAGTATTGCCCTGTAAGGAACATGTTGCTGAACTGACGGGCATCTGTTGTAATGTAATCAGATATTAACTATGTTCTGATTAAATGCTTTTACCTCATAGGAGAAAATAATAGGTTTTTTTTATTAGGGCACACATCTCCAGGCATTTAGAATGCCTTACATAGGCCTCTGGCTTTATATCAAAAGTTTGACAAGCACTGAGGACTCACTTCATGCAATGTACTTTTAGTACTTAATTGGAATCTGTTTTAGATGCACAGGAACCTTTCCGTATCTTCTGTACTTAATATGCTCTCCATCACTGTTCTTTTCTTTGTACTAGATCTACCTTCTGGAGGAAATGAGGACTCAACAAAAAAGACTCTATTTAAAAATAACATAAATCAATGGCAGAACCAGAAGAACACACCCAACATGTTTCTTGTAAGTTACTGACTATGGGGCCACAAGACTCTACTTATTTGTCAGAGCCTTGGGCAATACCGTCTAGGGTGAGGCGTCCCTAGCCATGGCAAGCGGGTTGGAACTAGGTCATTGTAAGGTCCTTTCCAACCCAAACCATCTATGATTCTGTGAATGCTAATGTCTGCTGCAAAACACTTTTCAGCCTCTAGCAGGACAGAAAGAAGCACTGGCAGATGGCAGCAGGATTTGTACTCACCTAATGTCAATATCGGAAACGTCCACGTCTCAAAACATGAGTCATGAGGTACGATTGAACATCTGTTATAAATACGGCCAAGCTGCTATTTGTTGCAACACAACTTTATATATAAGTTTGTCTAGCCATTTTCAGTTTGTAGAAAGAGGAAGTCATCTGCCTGTGTTCTGTTTTCTGAAGATAATAGAATTCATTCTTCTATGAGTCCCTAAATTCCTACTAATGTGAAATGAAACTGAGAGTCCCTAAATTCCTACTAATGTGAAATGAAACTGAATCCAGTTTCTTTTGGTTTCGTTTCCAATGATCTAGTTGTACAACTGCGTTGCTTTTTTTTTTTACTTAAGAGTTCCATGTGGGTGGCTGAGTGATTTTTTTTTTTATTTTTTTTTTTTTTTGTCTGTACGGAGTGATTCTAGTTACAGTTGGTAAAGCTTGGCTGGCAGTGCATCACATGATGCATGTTCCAAGAACACCAGTGGCAGGTGATTAAATGGAAAAGTTGCTTTGGTTCTTTAAAGACAGTATTATTGTTCTTTTGCATTTCTTTTCTGTGCTCCTTGAGAATGCCAGTTATATATTTACTGTATCTAAGGGGAAGAAAACCCACAGATCCCCACCCAAAAAAACAACCACCACAAAAACACCAAAAAACTGCCGAACACCACAAACCCGAAACATCACTTACATTCGTCTCAGGGGGTTATTTTTCATGGCAATTTGAGAATGTGCCACTTAATGTCTAAGGTGGTATTTTTTTAGTTATTTTTTGGTTTGTTGGTGACTAAATACAGTTTTCTGTAGTCTTCTATTTCAAAACTGCTTTCATCATGGTTCATGTGCATCTTGTTCAGTTGTTTTAAAACAAGATTTTCCCATCGTGACTCATGCTCTGTTGCCTTCCATCAGCAATGGAAATACACATCATAGGTGCTATAGAAATGTGAAAACTTTTCTTCAGTCTTATGTGAGTTTTACAATGCCTGAATCCACAAATGCCCTTTTACTTAATGGGATTCTTTGCTGTGATTGTAGGAGTTACGTTACAAATTCTATGTGGAACATCAGAAGCTCACCAGTGAGGTCAAGACACAAACTCTGTCTGGAAATAAAAAGTGTAAATTTGGAGGTACTGGGGCTTTGAAGGCTAGGTCCTCAGGAACCCGTTTTGCATCTTCACTTCCAAAAGCAAATAGTCCAGATAAAGTGAAAATTGGAATCCTGCAAAGAGCAGATGGCTTTGAGAAAAGCTTTTCTGGAGCCAGTCATCACAGCATCCCATCCACAAATATGAACTCTTCTGAAACAAATGGTGACTTAAAATTATTTCTTGAGAGAAGTTCCCAGGAAGCAGCCACTCCAGCCTTAGAGAGCTCTGAAGACTTAGGACCTAAAGAAAAATTGCCAATGCAGGAATCAGCGGTTACTGGTTCCAATGAAATAGACACAAATCCTAGCAATTCATTTGGCTTAAACCCAGCAGCCTCAGCAGCTGTTACTGTTTCAAAGTCAGAATGTCTACATGTTTCTGCAGAGAGACCTACTTCCCCGTTTACTTTTGGTGCATGTAACAACTCAGTACCCACATTTATTAAAGATGCAGGTACATTTTCCTTTAAAATCAAAGACACAAAATTTGTTTTCCCTCAGTTTTACCCTGGAAAATGTGATCATGCAGATAAAACCAGCATCCAGGATGAAAGCAAATTTAGAAAGCATGGTACTGTAGCCAGACCCACAGTTTCTGATGCTTCATCTAGTCCTGATTTAGACTCAGTAGAAAGCGAGAAGCCAGGTTTTTCATTTCCCTTTGGCAAGTCAGTAAAAGGTGGTTCTGCAGGATTGGGAGTCAGCAATTCATTTAAGGTTTTACCACTATCCCCGTTTTTTAGCCAGTCTGAGAAGCCATCTGACAAAAATACATCATCTCATGTGAGAGAAATAACACTTTCTGCAAAGGAAACTGCAGGATATGGAACACAGAAACCATCTGTCTCAGGGGAGCAAAAAGCCAACACCTCAGAATCTGCCACAACTGTAGCTTGTAATACTTCAGAGACCAACACTACAGCTGCGGTGAATGTCACCAAGTCTCCCATCCTCCCTGCTAATTTTGTATTTTCATTCAAAAATACCTGTTTCTCATTGCCCTCACCAGTGTTTTCATTTGGAAATACTGCCAGAAATACCTCTGGTTCACTGACTTCCTGCATGTTTCTGCCTGGAAATGGTACTGAAGAAGAGAAGATGAACTCTGACAAAACACCTCTGAATGTAGGGAAGCCTGTATCTCCAGAGAGTGTGGAGCCTGCTTCTAGACAGAGTCAATCAAATTGTGAAGATTCATTCCTTCCTATTGACTCATCTAAGAAAACTGAAAGTGCAGGGACACTTCCTGATGGTAGTAATTCTTGTAGTCAGCCTTTGTCTTCAGCCATCCTTCCTGTTAAATATGAGAATGCATCTTCCACTCAACTTCCTACAGCAACAAAACCAGAAACAAAGGTAAAAGAGGAAGAAAGTGAAACCGTTGCTGAAAACAACTGTTCCTGTCCTAGAAAGGAAGATGAGCCTGAGTCTGTACCATGTCAGAATGCAGCTTGTTCTGGTCTTGGTGCATGCAGTGCTCCATCTTCAGGAGGTTCTGTGTTCATGGTAAAAAAGACAGGAGGACTGCCAAGTGACAGCGATTCTGACACGGAACTGTTAAGTCAAACGTCTGTCTCTACTGCTGGCAGCGGTGAATCAGAGCATTCTTCTGTTTCTGAAGACAATATATCTGGTAGAATAAAATCTGAGAAATGACAAGAGAGTGAAATGGAAGATAGCTGTACTTAAATAGGCTGAAATTAAATAAATGTTCCTGAACACATTAAGAAGTTGGGGGATACCTGTCATTTGACAGTTGTTATCAAAGTCTGGCCATATGTACTGTATCTTCAGGAATGCAGACCTTCAGAGAAGCGCCACCTGGGTGGGTGGGTGTGGGGTGAGGAGGATGGAGATGGGAGTGGCTCAGGCAGTCGGTTCAATGAAGCCTCAGTGAGGAGAAGCAGGGTATTGATGTTTCAGTACAGCAGCACGTGCACTAGGGTTACATTAGTAAGAGAGCACAGACACTAGCATTCTTGTCACGGGGAGGGAGGGAGGGAGGGAAGGAGGAAAGCCACAGAGAGAATAAAGGATTTTGAAGGGCATTACTGAAAATTGGGTTGCATATCTCCCTTTAGCTGTGGGTTTGGGTTTTTTTTCCTGATGCTGTATTTAACGTATATTGAAGGTCCAGCTCCTAGTGACATCTCAACAATTTCTCTTAGGCTTTTGAAATTGAATCACCACATCAGTGGTTTTGTTACACGTTGCAGAAGAGTGTCAGCTGTACCTTGGAAATGCTGCCTTTATGAAAAGTAACTGTCACAAGTAGTTTTCACTTGCTTTCGGCAAGTTTGGGAGTCAGTGGACAAGATCTTAACTTGTTGTTTTGGTGAAAGTGTTAGGAGGATGTAGCTTTTAAACCACAAAAATTTCTTTTTTACAATTTGCGTAATAGTAGGAGAAAAAGCAAAACGGCATTTCTCACTGTATTAATGAAGTTTCAGTCTTTGAAATATGATGTGAAGTGAGGGCAAAAATACCATTTTAATGTTTCATATCCCTTTAGAGTTTTTCACTGTCAACTAGAAGTTATCTTTGTAACTTCATAAGAGAAATATTACTAAGTTTAAATCTCTGTAAAGCTTACAAATATACTTACTATGACAGAATACTAAGAAATACTTTTCTCAGTTTAGAAAATGTGGCCTCATTTTAATTTGATTTGCATTCTTTGCCTCAGTTTTGCTGTGGCAGTGCATTCCTCTATTAAAAGTGCTGAAAAATGGTTTCTAGAATTTATAAAACTTAACCAGCCTTCCTTTTGCATCGGCAGTCTAGTAAGGAAGGTGCTGAAAACTGTTGTTGTTTTTACTGTTATGTTCATCTCTTAAGTCTTACTGTATATCAGTTTTTCTGCTAAGTATTGCTCTGCTTTTTTCTCTATAGACATTCTTGTCATGTTCTGCATGTGTAGGAGAAAAGTGTTAAAAAGGTGTTGCATTAAATCACTGGAAAACAAAGGCTGAGCATGATAATGGCAGAGTGCCATGGATGGAGGTTGATCTCAAAGTGGAACAATTTTAGAGATGGATAAGGCACCTATAAAACTTGTTGCCAGGCTGTAGAAAATGGTTTTTCTCCATTACAATGACAAAAAAATAATCCTAATGAGTAAGGGTTATTCAGAAACCCTGCTGAGTTTCTTAAGACAACATCTTGTCTGTTCATTTCTATTAGTAGTGTTTCATGAGAGTTTGGTAAAGTTAACTTTAAGGCAGATACTTCATCTTTTAGTGAGAAGACACCGTTACCATAAAGCAAATAGACTATGGTGGACTGGTTTCGAGAGCAGAAATTGTTGGTATGTGAGTTCAGTACAGTCTTAGGATTGCTTTTCAGACATGGCAAGTTGTTGTCTATGTGCCTGATAACTCAGCATTCAGGTTTTCCAGGGCATGTAAATGGTAGGCAGGATGTTCCACTCACCATGGGTCACAGTAATTATAGTCCACCCAGGTAACAGAAAAGTGGAATTACTGATTTTCTGAAGTCTCACAAGTTGATTCCTTGGTCAGTGTGACTTAATCACCTCCTTAATAAAAGCTGTAACAGGAGTGAGGTGCTTTCCATATACATTATTGAAATTGAAATGTTCCGTTGCTAATGCTTTAAGAGACATGACAATTTTCAGCATATAAAATTAGTACAGTGTGACAGATCTAATAAGTTTGATTTTAAGCCAGGATATGATGCTTACTGGTCAAATAAAGGAGAACACAGTAGGACCAATTTCTGACTTTATTCCTTGGTCAATTAATTGTGTCTTATATAAAAAGATTACTTCATTTATTTTGTGGAACATGAACATGGAAAGGTATAAATGAAGCCAGTTTTACCCTAGTTGAGTTGTGGAAGATGTATCTGCATATGGCATGACTTGCCAGACAGTAAAGAATAATTTGAGTAAATTTTATTTTCCAGGCGGAGTTAGATCAGTCTTTTTCTACCACTGTGATCCATTTCCGTCATAATTTTGTTTGAAGAAGTTGAAGCCAGTTGACGGTAGTTAAGCTGCGCTACCTGATTACGTACAGGTTTCCCTCCCCCAGCATGTCCTAGTACCATCTTGCATGTAGTTTAATGCTGCCTAAAGAGATTTCAGGTTACAGGCTTCATCAGTGATCATTTGAACACGAGAGGTAATTTGAAGAAATGGAATTCTGAAATGTCCTTAATGCACATTTTGCTCATTATCAACAGAGAATAACTTGCATCACTGTCTTGGTCATCACTGTAAATTTGTGCATGACAATGAGGACTGTGGGCAAAGCCTAGTTCTCCAAGGCTACCTGAGCATTAGTATGTATGTAATATTTTTTCAGACTACAAGTACACTAAATGTAGTGTTCAACTGAAGAGTTTCCAGTAATAATGTGAAAATATTGTTGAAAACTGTTCTTTCCAGCAAAACCCAAGAGAATAGTTAGGAAATATATTTCACTGAACTCAGTAATTTGTATTGCAAGGGACTTTTTGACAAGTATGGTAGAGGTGTCCTGAATCTTTTTGACTCTTAAGGATAGGTTGGGTTAAAAATGAAACAATTCGAGATATGGTTGTAACATTTTATTAATCATACTACATTGTACTGATGTAAAACTCTTTATACTTAAATTTTTGTAGACTAAAACTGCAGACTACTTTAAAAGTTTTTATAATGATTCGTGAAGGTACTACTTCAGAACTTCATAGAAACCTTGGAATATAATTAAAACAATCTATTTGATTACGATTGCTAAAGTAATTGCTGAACATCCTTCACAAATGTGCTGAAAGTTTCCAGTGCTGTCCTACTGAGAGGCTAATCTCGCCAGCTGTCAGAACTGTGACATTTGTTCAGCTTGTTTCTGAGAGCTACATTAACATGCATATCACTGCCTGAGGAAAATAAAAAAGTGCCGTTACCTCATTTCTTAACCTATGAGAAACAGTTATTTAGTCATTATTTATTTAAAATGTCAATGTATAGAGTTTCATTTTCTGAAGTAAACTTTGTATTACTAGTATTGGATATTACTAAAACTTGATTATAAAACACATTTGATGATTCTGACCTAGTCACTTCCTAACTTAAAAGGCAGCTGATCCGTGTGGTAAGGCTTATGTACTGCTGCTTCCCCACACCCCCCTTTTATCTTCAGTTAATGCACTGCAGTTTCTCTGCATAGATTCTGCCCAGTTGTTGAAATGCCAGCAGAACATTGTCATTTGGATCATCACACAGTTCACTCAGTGATGTGCTGGGGTTAAAAAAACAATAAAAAAGACATTTAATTTCAAATTGCTTTAAAGATGAAATATCTATTGTATGTTAGAAACCACAAGTTTATCATACCTAATGGACTTAATGATGAGTAAAAACTCCTTGAGTGCATAGTAAGCTTCTCCTTCATTTAACCTAAAGAAAGAAAATAAAAAATTAGCATGGATATGCATGTACTGTTTCTGCTTTAATAAACCCTGTCATGTACATTGGGTAAGGATGCAGAGCATATGCCATGGCTTCAGACACTGACATACTAGTTCCTTAGTACTGTGTTGAAGATAATGGAATCCCAGAATGGTTTGGGCTGGAAGGGACCTTAAACATCATCCAGTTCTAACCCCTCTGACATGGGGGGAACCCTCCACTAGGTCAGCTTGGTAGAATCAAGAATGTGATTCTACAATGTGTATTTCCTTACCTCTTCCTAATCTGGCATTAGTGTCAAACTCTGCTACTGTAACCACAACAGTACAAGGAATGGGTACTGTAATTATTCTTAGAAAATGCTTTGAAGAGTTTACAAAATAGGTAGATAATATTATATGCTCCCAACAGCACCCTCAGGGAGCAGAGTGAAGTGGTATTTCATTGCTCATAAATACAAATTACTGGCTATGAGCATGAAGGTAAAATAAGGATAGTTGAGATAGAGTAGTTGGGAGAGGGAACTTGTGGTTGGGAATGAAACAGGTATGTGAATGGCTTCATTAAGAACTGCAAGCTAAAAGTTTTATAAAGAGAGGGATTTAATGAATGAGGTTACAGAAGGCTAGTGAGAGTCAAAACCAAAAGCGATCCTCCTGCATCCCTTATGCTCTAGATTTTCCTTAACTGGAGTTTTTAATCTTTCACATTCTTTTGCCTGTATATTTTAACACTGAATTCTTCCTTTAATCTGTTTCTGTCTTCATTATTTGACCAAGTTTTTGACATCTCTCTGCTACTATGTTACCATCTTCTAAACTACTGCATTGGGCCTGCCCATTTTAGGGACTTTCCTGATTTCTTTCATAGTGAAAAAAAAAGCCCTTGATTAAATAAAACTTCCAAAGAGCCTGTCAAAATAACCTGCATCACTGAAGTCAAGACTTCCCATTTATGCTACTGTTTTGAATACCCAGGTAATACTTTACAGTTAATGCCATTGGACTTCCATGTAGTATATGTTTTGATCTCATTAAAATAGTCAACCAACCTAATCAGGTTTAAAGCTATTCCATCCATAAGTCCTGGAGGAAGAAGTCTTTAAACAATAAGATGTACTTGTTTACCCTATTGTAAACAATGTTGCCACTTCACCATATTAAAAATGTTAGTACATACCAGTTATCAGTTGTCAATGCAATCAGGGATCCATGCTTATAAAAGTCCAGTGCATATGCATTGAGTGGCTGCTTCCTTCCTTGATTATCATACTTTTTCAAATAAAGAAGGGGGCAGTTTTTGACATTAATTCCGAGGGTACGTAAGACAGCCTGAACAACAAGAAAGTATCTGTTGAATAGATGAAAACCTGTGGTTTTCTTCATGTGCCTATTTTGTCAAACCTTTAGACCACAGCTGGGAAATTCCACACTCCTAATCCTGTACCACTCCAAAAATCTGCACAAGAATGTGTAGGCTGTAGACACAGGGAGAGTTTGTCAGTAAAGTGTCCTGCACTGCTAGTGCAGCTCTGAGTCATTCAGAGTCATTTAAAGTTTGACTGGGCCACTGCATGTCTCTTGAGTTTTAGATGACGATATTTCCATGTGTAGATAATATGTTTAGATTCTCTCACTGAAGCTTTTAATATAATAGTCAACCTTAAGCATGGAACATTTTAAGGATGAAGGCAAATTTCAAATCCCCAGTCAGAGAAATTTCATTTTGTCTGTAACGGAATTACGAGTTGTGATAATTCCCCCATGCTACATGGCCCATATAGATGACCACAGAAAATACAAGCTGGCAATAAACATGCTGATATAGTATTAAAGTACTTTACTTGTCTTGGAGTTGAAAGGAACAGAGGCCTTGCAGGAAAGCCCACTACAGATTTTTTTCCTACATCCATCTGTGGTTTTGCATTGCAATAATGTGGTACTACTCAGTGCTGATTTTGAGACCTTTCAAATTGTTTCTCCTAAAGTGACACTTGAGCATGGGGTCACCATATTACAGAGGCAAGAAGACTGTAATAATTTTTTTATTTACCTATAATAAAATTCTGCCCCCATGAAAAAATAACTTACTTTATTAATGTTCTCCCCAAGAAATAGATCGTTATCAACCATTCCAGAAACACATGCAAAAGGTGAGATGGCAGATATGCTTTTGGTGGTGTCCATCAAATAAGATGCTAGTTCAGAGCCATGCCAACTCTTGGATGTAAAATCTAGACAAAGTTTCAAGTACAAGGTAAGCTATGCAGACTCAAGCTCCCTTTCAGCAATCAATTTTAAAAGCCAGAATTTTTCAGGCAGTAGCTAATGACAGGACATACAGTTAATCTTCTAAACTTAAACCCTTCTTGACAGATGTTTATTTCTTTTGTTCATAAGAATGCCTACACACTTGATTACAGAATATAAGAAAGAACTTTCTAATAGTGAGAATGATTATGCCTTAATCCCCCCTTGCAACTTCAGCTTTTCTCCTTGACTCATCTGTAGCCAAAATTGCTAACAGCACAAAGTTACACCAAAACCAAAGGGAATGTTAGTTCTAGAAGACTTATTTTACCTTCATCTTTTATTCTGTCATACGTTAAAGAAAAACAGGTTTTCAACCTGTATGCACATGTCTTAATAGCTTGACATCTAATAATATTTTGTTATTGCTAGCCTCTGGACACCCAGCCAATATTTTTCTTGAAGTGTAGAGCTCTAAAGAATGAATATTCTAACTGAAGCTTAAGCATGTGAAGGTCACATGTTTTGCTCTGCTTTATGCAACCCATTATGGATTTCTGGTTTTACGACATGGAATTTCAGCTGGTTTATGGTCTACCTGTAACTTCAGTCACTGTCTATAGAAGACCTGTCTCATTATTTCTAAATATATTTGTACTTTTGATTTTCCTTTCCTAAGCGGAAACTTATTCTTTCTTTCCATATTAATAGTGATATGTCAATCCTTGTCCTACAGTCTTTTCTGCTATGTATTACAGTAATTACGCTGTAGTTACACTTGTAATGAAATGAGAATGAAACCACATTAACCATTTAAACAAGAAACTTTAACATTCAAGTTAGAATTTTCTATTCAAGAACAGGAAATTCAATTTTCATAGCTCACATCCTGGGTAAAAGTAGCATTAGTAACACTAACACAGATAAAGGAATATATATCATGTAATACAAGGCAGCCCATGCTTTGCTTCTCTCATCTGGAATTCCATCATTCTGCTCTTAACTTCCTCCATTTTTCAGGTTACATATCAAGGTGTGAGGCCCTCAATTGTTATAATTAGCAATCTTAAACTGAATATGAAAAAAATGGAATTTCAGTATAGCATTACTAATGTTATACCGTGATGCAGCACTTTCCAGTGGTCAGTACTGGAAATGGATAACTGCTATTTACCATCTCAAGCAGTATGTTGTATTCAGTCTTGTTTTGCATTCGCCTTATCTGTTTATCTTCCCCAGTGCCTCACCTTTGTATTAAGTTGACATCCACTTTACTACAGAACTTTTTATCACCCACTTATCACCATACTTGAAACTCAAAGCAGATGGCAAGATAGGGTAGCTTGTAAGGCAATTTGGGCTTTTTCTTCTTTTTTTCTGTCTCTCCCATTTGTACAGAGCAGAGAATAAAAAAAAAAAACTGAATGCACCAGTGTAGGAAAATAGAGGATGAATAAATGCAGTTACCTGCTATAATTAAAGTGCTTCCCTACTTTTTTGAAGGCTTGTTATTTTCAGAGGAGCTAGGCAATGAGAGAGTGGTGTATTACATTGCTTTTATATCTCTCTTCCAGAAATTAACATTAAATTATGTAGTAGGTGATATTTTTCACCCAATGGCAATCCATATTGCATAGTCATTTTATAAGTCATGCCTCTTCATGGTGCTTTGGTTATTGAACATCATCACTGGCATAAGTAATTTAGTTGAATTAACAAATAGTCTTTAGTTGTTTCATCAACCTTGAGGCTGTTCAGATGTTGAAAATCTAACCTTTGTAAGATTAAGCAGGCACTTGAGGATCTGCAAATGTGTTGACAATTAGATAAAAAGGCTTTTATTAAATAACATATTTTTTCCTTTTATAAAAAAGTCAATTTGATTTTTATTTCCCCAGCAATAAAATATCAACTAAAATTAACCTTTTCCTATACAAAGCTTCTACTGTATCCAATAATCTATAATGCTTGTAAAACAGAAGTTAAATAGAAATTGTATCACTGAAATCACCATTCTTTACAAAATAAGAATTAACCTACGTTTCCTAATGCAATCAATTTCACAAATTATGAATATGCACTAATTTTTCACTTCCTACCTGTCTTTGACAGTGGAAGTCTGTATTCTTGTTCCATATCTGCCAGCTTGGCAGTTGTCAGAAGAAAATGAGCAAAGTTTTCCTCCACTTTTCTGTTGTACTCATTTACAGCCTCTGCAAAGTCTTCTGGCAGATCTTCTAGAAAGACCTGAAATAACATACCATTTGTTGCCTAATTCAGGTTATTTCTCTTAAAGTGTCAGTTCTAAATTGGTGCATATAGAATGTCTTTGTACACACATAGCATATTAGTAGAGAGAAGGAAAGAGTACAGCTCCAAGCTTTACTCAGCTTGTCAGGCTCCCCAGCCATCTAGAATTGATGGATCTTAAAGACAAACATAAATTTCATGCAGAAAACGACATGGAAGACAAACATCAAGTAAAAAAATTCCTAGATTTTTATTCACACGGTACTTGCCAAACTGCTTTATTAGAGGTGTTTCAGCTTCCTAAGAAGGGATTTTCAAAGGGCTGCCTTTCCCAGGTCTTGTTTTCCGTATCTTGGTGTTCAACAGGTTCCCTACCAACATGACAGACACGGCTGCCATTAGCTACAGTAGGCCTGTAAACCCTCCTACATGACTAGCTACTTCTCATAAGTTTTCCTCTTGGAATGCTTGCTGGAGACTGGCCACAGAAACATCTTCACCTGGAAGAAGTTTCCCTTGTTCCAGCTATAGCTGTGTGCTCCAGAAATCTACAGGCTTTGCCTAGAAGAGCTAATAGGAGCACATGACAAACATTTCACTTTCTGCGTGTACCCACGGTGGGTTAACTTTGTGCATAACATGAAGTTTAACCATGCCAAGCGCAAGGTCCTACACCTGGGTCGGAGCAATCCCAGGCACAGCTACAGGTTGGGCAAAGAAGAGATTCAGAGCAGCCCTGTGGAGAAGGACTTGGGGGTGTTGGTCGATGAGAAAATGAACATGAGCCGGCAGTGTGTGCTTGCAGCCCAGAAAGCCAACCGTATCCTGGGCTGCATCAAAAAGAGTGACCAGCAGGTCGAAGGAGGTGATCCTGCCCCTCTACTCTGCTCTTGTGAGACCTCACTTGCAGTATTGTGTACAGTTCTGGTGTCCTCAACATAAAAAGGACATGGAACTGTTGGAACAAGTCCAGAGGAGGGCCACAAGGACTATCAGGGGGCTGGAGCACCTCCCGTATGAAGATAGGCTGAGAAAGTTGGGGCTGTTCATCCTGGAGAAGAGAAGGCTGTGTCCTGACCTCATAGCAGCCTTCCAGTATCTGAAGGGGGCCTACAAGGATGCTGGGGGGGGACTCTTCATTAGGGACTGTAGTGATAGGACAAGGGGTAATGGGTTCAAACTTAAACAGGGGAAGTTTAGATTGGGTATAAGGAGGAAATTCTTTCCTGTTAGGGTGGTGAGGCACTGGAATAGGGTGCCCAGGGAGGTTGTGGATGCTGCATCCCTGGCAGTGTTCAAGTCCAGGTTGGACAGAGCCTTGGGTGACATGGTTTAGTGTGAGGTGTCCCTGCCCATGGCAGGGAGGTTGGAACTTGATGATCTTAAGGTCCTTTCCAACCCTAACTATTCTATGATTCTATTCTATATATAACTAACGTTCATGCTGACCCTACTAACACCCTCCCATTTCTGGAAAAAACCCGAAGCCTAGTGTTACATGCCACAGAGCATAATGGTGTCCTTTTGGGTCTCACAAAGCTACAGCTCCCTGGTCAGAGGCAGAACTAACAAAATTCTAACCTAGTAAAGAGAAGTAATAAATTGCCATTTGGGGAAGAGTTACTTGAGTTGTATAAAGAAACTTTGTGCCATTTATACCTTTACATTTTGCAGTATCATGACAGTAACTGTACCATCATCTGTCACCCCTGAAACATACTTGAATAAACTGGTACTTTTCATTTTAACCTGACACTCCCTGTTACTTCTATGGTTAAATGAAGGCTTCTTTATCCAGTAAGTACATTCTTCATTATTCTAGCTACTTGTATTGCATGTAAGTTTTAAGGTGGGGGGGGGGGGGGAAATGACGGGAGGGAGCAATAGACAGAGTTTGTGGCAGGCTACTGTAAGAAGAGGCCCAGGGCTGCTCCACGACAGACACTGCCAGCTGCAATGGCCCCAACATGGGGCAAAGCTGAGCATACCAGGCACAGGTGCAGCACCTCTAGGAAAACTTCATCAAGAAAGGGTAAAAAATATTAGGTAGAGTGAGAAGCAGCAGTGCCAGCACCAAGATCAGAGAAGCGGGGGAGGAGGTGCTGCAAGCACTGAAGCAGAGATTCCTCTGCAGCCTGCAGAAGAGACCACAGTGGGGCAGAGATTTCCCTGCAGTCATCTCACTGGACTATGCTGAGGCAGGTATCCACATTGCAGCCTGTGAAGGCCTCCACACCAGAGCAGCTGGATGTACCCTGAAAGACTTACAGCCCCCGGGAAGCCCACACTGGAACAAGTTTATTCTGAAAGTCTGCAGCCCACAGAGAGGACTCACACTGGAGCAAGAGTGATATGTGAGGAGGAAGAGGCAGCAGAGAGAGTTAAGAACTGACCACAGCTCCTCCTTTCTCATTTCCCATCAGCCCTGCACTGCTTGGGGAAGGGGTGGGGAAGGTGAAGGAGTCAGGAATGAAGGAGCAAAGTTGAGCCTGGGGAAGGAAGGGGCAAGGTACTGCTGAAATTTTAAACTTTTGTTTGTCACTACTAAACCCCATTTTAATTGACAACACATTAATTTGCCACAAGTTGAGGCGGTTTTGCCCATGATAATAACTGGTAAGCGATCTGCCTGGTTTTGTCTCGACACACAAGCTTTGCCATCCTATTTTCTCTCCTTATCCTGTTGAGATGGAGTAGTAAGAGAGTGGCTGAGCAGACATCTACCTGCTGGCATTCCAGGCTACTGTACATCCACAATGACACTAGTCTGACAAAAGGAAAACAAATGCTTTGAAGTGGAACATGGCGTGAGTTACAGTAAAGACCAAAGCTTCATCTACCTTTGACTGGCAAAATGTGCGTTTGTATTTCAGTGCACAGGCTGGAAGGTATCTTCTCCCAAAGAGGTTGGCTAGAATGAGCACTAGCTTTTCCAGGACATTTTCTGAAAAAACAGTTGAACCTATGTCAGAACAGAAAGGTTTTGGGTTAAATATGAAAGTGGAAAAGGAAAAAAAAAAAAATAGTAATTTTAAGGAAAAACCAAAACCCAGTACCTCCTATTCAGGAGTACTCTTCCCAGCTGCCATTGTCATGACACAGGTTATGCTGGCTAAAGATCAACTCACTACATACAAAAAACTCTGCTAGATAATTAAGCAACTAAGAGTATGTACAAATAAATACTGTGTTCTTAAATGTTCATATCCCGCAGCACATCTCAGTGCACAGAGTGCACTTGACTTATGTAATGAGACATTAGTAGTACCTAATTTTTTTAATCTGTTGGTATTCAGAATGGTCATCACCTTATTGTCTGTAAGACATTCAAATATTGCTCTGGAGTCACAATTATTGATTTTTCTACATATAGCATTCTTTCTTAACTTACTGGAATGTTTCACAAACAATACATTTAGGTTCATGATACCAACATTGCCATATGTATGAGAAACATGAGCATATGCTGTGTAGGGACAGAGGCCAAGGATACGAGGATGAAGACTAGGCAAGCAAAGGATGGTAGCAGCAATGAGGCATCAGAATATTTCAGAACCACTGGGGTTGGAGAGCCCACCACAGACTACAATTAAAATGCAGAGACTATTATTTACCTTTAATTGGCCGGCACAATTTGTGGAACAAACCTTTCACAAGAAAGCTCACTAAAACGAAATTTGAAGGTTCATGATAGTACAAGTGTGTCACAAGTCCAGCAAATCCGATGGGTTTACCTTCTTGATCCAAGTAGCACTATTGAGTTTAAAAGCAAAACACACTTAGTTGTGAAGGGTGACCTCGGATATGACAGAAATATAGAATGGTGGCATTCAAAAGAATAGTCCTTCAACCTAGTGCATGGGTACCTGTTGAGAACATGCAATTTCTACCGAAAGGCAAAAATTGGTCCTTCCTAAAAAACAAGTCACCAATTTTCCCACTGCCTGTAGTCCTGAGCTGCAAGTCAAATGGAGTCATACATAAAAATTTTCCAAAATGGTTTCCATCAAATTTAAAGTATTATTATGGAGAGATACACCAGTAATTTACAGTCTTCTCTAATTTTTTGTTACAGATGTAATTTCTTTCAACATTATGGAAATCGTGTCGTCCTTAGTATGCTTTAAACCCTTGCCGTTTCACATGCATGTATCTTTATATACAAAACACACAGCTCTTACTTGCCTAATCAATTTGTAACTATATGAACCACACCACAAAACTTTTCCTGTTGAGTTTATTCCGTAAGTAGCTCAGAATTAACCTCAAATATAAAACACTCTAATTTTATCAATTTTCTTAAATTTCTAAAAAGAAATAGCCTATTGCTATGAAATATAAAGTATATGGGTCTTCAAATAAAAGCATACTAACACAAATAAGACTCTGTAGATTTAAGAGCTCTCCTTTATGAGAAGGAGTTAAAACCTACCTCTTTGATCAGAAATTGCAAGGAAAACACAAAATAGATTTTTAGTATTTGAGCATATCTCTCTTTTCTGAATGACATCAGCGAGTGCTTCAACACTGACAATGCCTGGTCAAACAAACATAAGAAGATAATTTAGAAATCCAAGGAAATGCTGATACTGTAACAAGCAAAGAAATATAATATCCAGCTTTTATCTTTGTTTCCATACTTGGTTTTCAGGGTAAAAATGCTGGGTGGGGTTATGTTGTAGTTTTATGTAAATCGAATGCTTAACTCCTGGAAATGCTTGTGAAAAAAAGTCCATCCTCTGTCAAACATGTGCTCATTTTCTACATTTATGCTAAGGTTTGTAAAGTGAATTATGTAGAATTCATATAGAGATCTAAAAGACAAGGATTTAAATATCATTAAACTAAACCCAGGAAGTTTTGAAATTAGTTCTTACACTTTAATGTCACTTTAATATTTTAACATAGAAGTTTACCAATGTACTTTGTTATCTTAAGACCTATGTCTGTGTTTACTCATCAAGTCCTTGAAAACAGATGTCTAAAGTGGATGTAAAAAACCAGACTGTCTGGAGGCAAGAGTTCCTTAATAATTACAAGAGGAGATCTCTGACCAATTTTAATCATGGTCATGGGTTGCTTACTTGTATCACTGCATTAAGAGGCAAGAATAAGAACTTTTTGATTCCAAAAAGTTAGTAACAAATGAGTTAAATTTAAGCAAGTGAGTAACACCAAATTTTCTCATTGCTTCAATTGAGACAGCATTTCACAGCTCCCCTTTTCCCTATGGAAACGTATGCTCACAGTTTTTCCTCAAATAAAGCTGAAATTTTAAGTATTGGAAGACTTCCCGATTCTCCAAGTTAATGCAACTGTTGCATAGAGCAACAGTTACTGTCAGGAAGGTCCACAAATACCTTCCTGACAGCATTCTGATGACATGATGATAATATCTGTTGCAAAGAATAAATGCATAAAAGTGGACAATACTGTGGAAAAGATGGCACAGATACTAGAAGCAGTATAGCAGATTATGCAACTTCATTTGGAGGCAGATTGCTTACTTCTGAAGTACATAACTTTCTTCTCATGTTAAGGAGACATTTCATTAAATTACTAGTAAGGAAAAAAATTAAACCTTTGCTTTGGCATCTTCTTCGTCATCAGCCTTCGCAGCCAACAGCATCAGTCTCAATATTAAGGAAATAGTCAGAGGAAACTGGCCTTTCAACTCAGGTATGTTGGATTTGATAAGTCTTTCAACTTTAGGCATTGGGATATCATAGAAGAACACATTTCCAGTCATATCATATCCCCGTCGTCCAGCACGTCCTGACATCTAAGAATAAAATAATTAATAACTATAACAATATTATTAATTTTAAAATAAAATACAGCTACATTGTGTATGTTGATACCATCTATGCAGTCCTAACAAAGCATTTATGCAGAATTATTAATGTGCACAAAATATACTGTACCTCAAATACGGCTGGTTTACACAAATGTGGTGATTTACTTCTTACAATATTTGATAGACCTAAACACTGGTCTGGATACTTACATTCTCTCACATGTCCTTTCAATACTCGTATTTCTCCAAGCTAAGTTTTAAATTTGTACCTACACACCAGATTTGTTTTCAAGTTACATTTAGCTCTGAATTATTTCTGGGTAGATTTAGGGCAAAGGGTAGTCCCACTATGAATAAAGAGCAGAGAATATGAAAAAGGAGTACAAGGAGCTTCCTAAGGAAGTACTCCCTTGCCTGGATCACTAGTTATTGGACAGGTCCATTGTGGGGACTTGCCCCTGTACCAGATGATGTTACAAAGCTGGAATCATATCATTTATGCGCAGCAGAAGGGAGATGCATTTAGGTCTGGCTACTGCACAGATCCACTCACACTGACTCTGAGGGCTACCTGCCACCAGCTCTACGTGGCCTATACAGCCACCTGAGCCAGAGGCAAACTAACAATACCTCATGAAAATGCAGGGTTGCAAAGTAGTACAAGAGCAGGAAATGGGAACCAGTGAAGAGGTTAGAGTCTCTCAGCCCACCTAGTAAATTGTGGCATGACTGGAGCCATTCTGCTTTATTGCATTTGCAACCTCATCTACACACTGCTGTGCTGCATTGTGTAGAGTGCCACTTCTCAGATGGAAAGAACTCAAATGTACTTAATTAATCCAGTCAACAATCTTTCTTTTCCTCATTAAATCCCCACTGCACATTCTTACAGTGTATTTTTCATGCATTTGTAAAACTCTGGCTAGAACAAAACAGCTTTTGTCTTTCTGGCTCCCACAACTGAAAGCTGAACCTATTCCTTTAATTCACTGGGCAACTGTAATACCTTCATTGTTGAAATAGGTCTTTAGACTACATGCATTATTTGGGGGCTGGCATTTCTGAAACATTAGTAAAAGTCACCAAAATGAACAGCTGCAACTCAGAACATACCCAGAAGCATGTGTAAAAGATGTTTTTTCTGAATTTGTGTGTGATGGCACCTACATTTATATTGTTCCTGTAATAAAAAGTAGGTGTTCTATTTCCATACCTGTCTGTAATTTAGGGCATCTAAATAGACAGAATCTTCAGCAAAGACAACAGATTTACATGGCATGTTGATTCCTAGAGCAAGGGATGAAGTAGCTGTGACTACCTGTAAGATATCAAACATGAGTAATTCTATTAGAAATGGCAATATCCATTTAAATAGAAAACAAAACTACCTGTGTTATCCAACTTGTATCAACAGTAATTCTACTACTATTTTTTATATAGCTAAACATTAACCTGATGAATTTAACATAGTGATGAACACACATGAATTTGACTCGTTAGTATAGTTCATATAGCTATCCTATACGCATATCAAACTTTTGTATCCTGCAAGTTTATACCATATCTTTCATGGAATACAAATTGAAGTATTGAAACTGAGCAGAAATTCAAACATTCCATGAAGTCCATACAAAGTACTATAATCCTATAGAGTGTATTTAATACATTCAGTTAGCTGCTGCAATAAAATACAGTAAAAAATGTTTCTATAATTACATTAACAACAAAAGAAGGGCTAATCTCCATCCTTTATTGGATATGGTGGGAAAACATAGCAACAAAAGATGAGGAAAAGGCTGATGTACTTAATGATTTCTTTACCTCAGCCTTTCATACTAAGACCAGTTGTCCTCTGGGTATCCAATACCCTTAGCTGGAAGACAGGGAGGAGAAGCAGAATGAAGCCCCCATAATTCATGGGGAAATGGTCAGCAACCTGCTACACCACTTGGACACATACGTCTATAGGGCCAGATGGGATCCACCCAAGGGTACTGAGGGAGCTGATGGTAGTGCTCTCCAAGCCATTTTCAATCATCTCTCAGCAATCCTGGCTAACTGGGCTGGGCACAAAGAGCAGTGGTAAATGGAATTAAATTCAGTTGGTGACCAGTCACAAGTGGTGTTCCTCAGGGCTCAGTACAGGGGCCAGTTTCGTCTAATGCCTTTATCAATGATCTGGATGAGGGGATCAAATGCACCCTTGCTGCGTTTACAGATGACACAGAATTGGGTGGGAGTGTTAATCTGCTGGATGGTAGGAAGGCTCTACAGAGGGATATGGACAGGCTGGATCAATGGGCTGAGGCAATTGTATGAGGTTCAACAAGGCCCAGTGCTGGGTCATGCATCTGGGCCACAACAACCCATGCAATGCTATGGGCTGGGGGAAGAGTGGCTGGAAAGCTGCTCAGTGGAAAAGGACCTGGGAGTGTTGACTGGTGGCCAGCTGAACATGAGCCAGCTTGTACATCAGTGGCCAAGAAGGACAACAGCATCAAACCATAGAATCATAGAATAGTTAGGGTTGGGAAAGATCTTAAGATCATCAAGTTCCAACCCCCTATGGGCAGGGACACTTCCCACTAAACCATATCACTCAAGGCTCTGTCCAATCTGGACTTGAACACCATGAGGGATGAAGCATTCACAGCCTCCTTGGGAAACCCATTCCAGTGCCTCACCACTCTCACAGTAAAGAACTTCTTCCTTATATCCAATCTAAACTTCCCCTGTTTAAGTTTAAACCCATTACCCCTTGTCCTGTTGCTACAGTCCCTAATGAAGAGTCCCTCCCCAGCATCCCTATAGGCCCCCTTCAGATACTGGAAGGCTGCTATGAGGTCTCCACGCAGCCTTCTCTTCTCCAGGCTGAACAGCCCCAACTTTCTCAGCCTGTCTTCATAGGGGAGGTGCCCCAGTCCCCTGATCATCCTCATGGCTCTCCTCTGGACTTGTTCCAACAGATCCATGTCCTTTTTATGTTGAGAACACCAGAACTGTACACAATATTCCAAGTGAGCCTTTAGCAGAAATAGTGTGGCCATCACTTGTGGACAGAAGTCAACACTTTTTAAATTAGCATGACAAAGTAAATGCAACATATTTTACCATTGGTGAAAGCTAAACTATATTTTTTTCATTAAGTATGTGCAGAAACTAACATGCTAAAAGAAGAACTGTTCCCAATTTACCAACCTTGATATATCCCATCCTGAAAAGCATCTCCACTACTTGTCTTTCCTTACTGGCCATAGATGCATGATGATACCCAATGCCTCTCAGTGCCAAACTTTGATGCAGATAACCTCTTCTCTCAAATCTAAGTCGATAAAAAATCTTCCTCAAAGTCTACAAATAAAAAGAAAAGTATTAACCACAATGAAGTGTTAATAAAATAGTCTTCTCTGATAAAGTTCCAAGTGCTATAGAGAAATATAGCTATCAGAACAAATTCCTAAGTAACTTCATAAAGCTGATAATCTATTGCTCCTTTGTCATCCCTGCTCAGTATCACCATCTCATCTCACAATGCAGCTAAAAGCTTCCCTTTCCCAAACTCAGAAACACCACTGAATTAAGCTTTTCCAGTATTTTTGGAACTTCACTGTACAGCTAAGTGTCACCTGTTCCATAATCCAAGCTATTTCTTCACTGACTTTACCCCTGTGCAACTGTGGGAAGCAGTGCTCCTTCTATGCTGGCTGACAGTGGTTCAAAAATGCCATTGGGATCCCAAGTTCCCAGCATAAGGAATCATGAGCGTTTTCAAGTTTGGTCCCAATACACAGAATTTTCCTGTCTTTCAAGGCATACCACAATGAGCCAAAAGTATTATCAAGACACTTCATCAAAATTTTGAGCACCTTCTCTCTGAATTAAGAGCTATATATAACAATTGCTTTTTAAATCAAAAAACCCTAGCCATGAAGAGAGCTGTATGAACCACAGTCATGTTTCACGAAGTTTAGACCTGAGGGGATCTCCTGGACCAAGACCCAGTCACCCACTGCTGCTGGAAACCACATCACACAAATCTCTTTCACTAATCATTCCTTAATTATTTGTATACAAATATACACATTAGTATTTCTGATGGACATCTGCAGATTTTCAGTGCCTTTCTCACCTTTTCTTTCCTCAGGGGTCATAAACACATTGAAAAGCATAGAAAATTTTGCCTTTTGGGGACTAGAACCTTAAGAACCTAAAATAATTAATTAATATTTCTATGAGATATGAAGGGCTTAAAAATGTTTTTATAATTGAACAAAGGTGCCAAATAGCCTCTCTTGATGGCTCAGTCAGAAAAATATGAGTCCGAGACCTGAATCAACAAGTAACAGAACTGCACTACTAATAGTTCATGGAAATCAATTCATAATAGCATACATCCCAGGGACGAGTCAACATCTTTTTATGTGGCAGAATGAAATTTGTCCATACATAACATACAAGTTATCTAAGATTGATACCTTGAATAAAATGTAAATGGAAATATTCAGAATGTTTCATGAACTTGATACTTACTGTTGTAAAGTACAACTGTATCATACATGAATTTTATGTATTTGTGCACCAATTCATGCATTTTAGACACACAAAACCATAACCATGTTATAACCATCAGTGAATTACTTACATCTTCATCCACTGCTTTAGGATCAGCATAAGTACATGAAGAAGGGATATCAGTTAGCTCTTTAAGTCTTTTTTCCAATTGTTTTTTTTTTGTCAAAAGCACCACGGTGTTTTCCATTTTACTGGGGTTCACCTTTTTGGTATCCCTGTATACAGTACACAATTTAAAATATTTTTTCCTGTAAATCACATACATTCCTCAATTTTAAAATATTCTTTGGTACTGAAAGATTCAGACTCATTCCCTTTTAAACTGGAGGTTCAAACATGCAGGTAAATCTGTTCATTTACTGATAACAGCTTCATTTTATCAAGGTATGTATGCAAAACAGCAAGTAATTCTGGGTGAAGGAGAGGATATGGATATACAAAAATGAAAGGAAGATGAAGACAGCAACTCTAAGCATCTTGTTCAGCAAATTAAGCTACCAAAATTGCATAGTAGAAGAATTAAACATTAAAAAGAAATGCAATGGATTTATTGCCATTAACGACATGGGCCATAGGGAAAACTATTTAGAGTCAGATTTTCAAGCTACTTCAATGTCTAAATATGTGTCTAAATTCCTACTGGATTTTCAAGTTTTATTAAAGTCATCCAAGTTCATTCTTTCCTGATATTATGTCCAAAGAATACACTATAAATTGTTATGATTAGAACAAAATCGTGATGTTTTCTGTTCCTGACAGTCTAGATAACTATTAGCTTAATTTCATTGCCAAATGCTTTACAAAAATTCATACTCTATGTTCAGAAAATCAAGAAAATCCAACGTTAAGGGTGAAACAAATATGGTACAGTCCAAGCAAAAGGCTGACAAATACTTGAAGAACATCTACCCACTCAGGTGAAGCCATACTTGAGAGATTCTCCACCTTAACCAGCCTTGGCAAGGCTGAACTATGAAAATACCTTCCCACAGTGGCTGACCCAGCACCAGGGTTTTAAGAGCTCCATGACAAAAGTTACTGCCAAGGCAAATAGCCATTCTGGTGTCTTCATATCTCAGGAGCAAATTAATCTAAATTGCTCAATCTTATATACTCAGGTCTCTCACTTTGGTTCATATGTTGTAGTGCCAGCACCTTACACAGTGTCAGCAACAGTGGTATCTTCCCAGTGCCTAACAATATGCTAGGTACTGCCGATTGAAACCTGCCACACAGCAACTCCTACTGTGTGGGTTGCTAGAGCAGAGAGAAGAACAGGGACTCCTGTACTGCAAGCTGAATGAATGTGCTGCTATAAGGTACATTCCCCAGAAACAAGTTATCACAAAATGATGCTCTATCATAATATGTAATCTTTTTAATAATATATAGTTATAATACTTACTCAGGGTTGAATTTTCCTACCATTTTGTTAACTTTTCGTAGTTCAGCCCTTAATCGGTTTCTTTCCTTCTCGATATTAGAGCCTTGTATAAGCCTTTGTTTTTTCAGCAAATAAAGGAATACACTCTTGGCTGCACTTTCCACTGTATCCACATTAAATCTTTAAAAGCAAATAATATACATCAGCTAGGTGAACTCTAATAAAGTTTTTATTTATATGTGATACTGTTATAATAGTATGCAGTGACCCTTATTATCTGGCAATAGTTAAGGATATGCTTCTAATTATTAGATTCTATTCCATGCCCAAATCATAGTCTGCGTTCACTTTAGAACTGTTGTTATTCCAAAACAAAGTGGTAAAATGTAAAACGGTTCTGCCAATAAATTATTTATAGAAAGTATGCTCAACTCTACCTTTCCCTAAACAGAATACTTGGACATTCAGATAAAGCCAGCTGCAGCTTAAGTTATTTTAATTCTTCTCAACTACCCAAGTTGAGAGTCAGTGCCTGACTGTCTTGGTCTTCTACACAACTGTTCTTCCTCATAGCTTTTGCAGTATTGGACTGTTTAGAGTTTAACTGGAATGAACACTTCTCCAGCTTCACCCTCAAAAAGTATTTTTTTGTTCTTGTTGCAGCAGCAGGTCCTGTTAACTAACATCATACAAGGTGTTGGCAACATATGGGGTAAGGGTGCATCCTAGTCCATTAGAATATTCACAAGTCATTCAACTCCGGCAGTCACCAAGAGCAGGAACAAAAATTGAAGGACTTGATCCTTTCAGACACAAAGACCAAATACAGATTTTAAGGATAGGAGATAATCTCTCTTTGCTTCAGCTTTTCTCCTCTTCACAGATGCCAGAGCTCAACAATAGTCATTTGCCATAAACTCTTTCTTCCCTTTGAAGTTCAGACTAGATGTTCTAATTAATTTCTACTGTTGAGTTTATTCAGCCATAAAGAATACTGAAGTGCTGCCAGCCTGTTCTTTTCCTTGGTGACTCTAAGAAAAGAGAACTCAACTACTGTTTTTTCCTTACCATCAACAGTTGTGATGGCAGCTTGGCTTCTACAGCTCTGATACCTGCTCTCTCAGGAGTCTCCACTAACTCTACGCTAACATAACACCATATTGGATAACTGCTTTGCAAGATCATTCATCAGTAACAGCCTAGGGAGAAAAAGCTTACCAGCACCAATGAATCTCCAAGTCACTGTCTACTGCTTGTGAGAGCTACTTATCTCCTTCATCATAATTGCTCAGGACTGGGACGTTTAACTCAAGAGATTTTATTTTTTTTATTGGTTGGTTGGGGTTTTTTATTTGTCTAATTCTTGTCTTTATCTAACTACAAAGACACTGGAGGGTCTGTCAAGTGCAGTTACACTAGCCCTGTGCCTTAAAAGACCTTTAGAGAACGGATTTCTGTACTTCATCCTCCAGTCTGATATCACTAGGTTCTGCCTGCATATTCACTGGTCTGGGATGTGTTCTTGACTCACTAAGATTATTTATCAACTGGATAGGGTATTTTTACTCTACTTGGTGACAAGTCTTTTGTCACCAAGAATTTCTAAGGACCCATCATTCCAGGGTAGATGAGGGGAAGGCACTTGTCCATTTCCCCTATGGAGAAGCATCTTGGCACTTCCTATTGAGTGCCCCAAAATGATGCTGCAGTTCATAGAGCAGCCCTGAAATTACTCCCTTATTGAAGAAACGGCAAATATCTAAAAGTCCTTTTGAGAACTGTCAGTTTCAGCTTGAAATTGGCCATAACATTGATTTACAATTAGGCTGTCACTGAGAAAAAGAAATAAAAATATTTTACCAGGAACTAGAGTAATTTGAGATGGGCCATTAATACGTGCATTCACTTTTTGCTTTTTGCTTTCTAGAGCTCTTTCAGAAATGCCTTTTTATCAGCATCAAGCATGCGAGAATTGGAATGGCAGTGAGCATTCCACCCCTAGCGTCCGATGTAAGGAAGGGCACAGCTTCATACCAAGATGAGAATGCTTTCCATTTTTACATGATTGTTTCTCTGCATTACTACAGTGAAAATATGTGCTAGACAACTGTTTACTAATAAGCAGCTTCTTTTCAGTAAGTCCAACATTGAGGTATGTGCCTACTTTGCTAATATTAGCAGTATCATTAACTGTAATGGTATTGTCAGCAGGCTCAGAGCTGTGTGTATCTGATGTTACAATTACACCTCACATATGTGGAAAGCAGGCTGACTGATGCATGTCACTGGGTGTAAAGTGAAATTGATAGAGGCTCTGCAGTAGAACCACCACCATGTAACAAACACACATGAATAGAACCTCATTCCACCCTCTTCTCTACCAAGCCTGCCCCCAGATAACTCCATTTGCACCTCTAAGTAAACAGCATATGTTTTCCAAAAGTTTACTGACTACACTGGGGCAAAGCAACCAAGAATCTGACTCTCATTGCAATGTGATTCGGGTTCTTGTAATTTTTTCAGACATCCATGCATGGATTCCACCCGTTCCACAGAGTAATTAAATGCTCCCCACTTCAATTTCAGCTAAACCTTTAGTGCCATAAATATACACAAGTTGATAGAGCTTGTAGGCCTTTACCTTGTGGTTTTAAAGCAAAGGTAACAAACACCATACAAATGGCATACGCCAAGCTATATCAATGCTTATGTCCAATACCTTTTTTTCTGAATATAGGCAATACACATACAATACATGCAATGTAAATACTTACATAAAAAATATAGCTGGCAACTTATCCATCTCATGTAATTTATTAACAAAGCTTGCAAAATGCTTCCACTTTTCATTTTCTGAGCAATCCACAGGTTTTGGTTTAAGATGCTCCAGCAGCTGATTCACCTGACCAAAGTAGTATTGTGGAGATTTTAGTGGCAGAACCTTCTGACTGTAGGCTAAAACACATGAAGCCCTCATTTTCCTCTGCCAGCTTCTATCAGCTCTTTTTCTTTTCCTCAGTTATTCAGAACTGGAATAGTCACATATTGTTTGCAGTCTAACAAGTCTGCAAATTATCAACTGACTTTGGTGAGAACTCCAAATGCAAATTATTGTAACATTCATGGCTACCATCACAGTGAAAATAATAAAGTATCACTAACATAGTTATTATGATCTGTTTTCACATTTAAGTGTCATGTTTCATGAATTATTTTTTTAAATATGTATTTCCCAGATATTCTTTATTTTCTTCTTGTTATCGATTCACCACCACCTCGTACTCTTTTTTATGATATAGGAATAGGTGACCTCCAATTAAAAACTTGATTTTTTGCTCATGGTTTTAATTTCTATCTTTTACATGGAAACATACATACTGTCTGTTGCTACACGAAAGGTTTCAAGTGAGTAGCAAAAAAATGGTAGACTGAAGAAGCAGAGCTATAGTATAATATTCTCACCAACTGTAGGAGGTACCTAAAGGAATAAGGAACTGAAATCTCACTGCAGTATCAGAAGTCTGTTTCCCAGAAAAACTTGTGAAAATATAACCTTGAAAATGCTTATGGAAATGCCACAAATATTAGTGCTTATCTTTCAAGTACAGCAGTAGCTAATCAGTAATAACTATGGGAGAAGAAACTCCTATTATTATAGTATTACTTATTATTATTATTATAATTATATTGAAGTGTACACAATCTTAAGAAAGTGCCCAGTACCAACTGTTACCTTCTGTCTTTGGCCAAGAGCAATCCATTCACTAAGTTCTTTCTTCAGTTCCTGTTCATATTTCCTCACATCTGCCTTTTTTATTAGTACTTTATTCTTGAAAGAGACAAATGCCTCAGGATCTAGCTCCTGGAAAACAACATTAATATAAAACATAGCAGTAATTTGTTAGCAATTTATTTTGATACATTTTGCCCACAGCTGTGTATACACACCTTGGCCCTCGGCCACTCTCGCCAGACTTTTACCATTGTGTCATAAAGCTGGATGCTCTCTCGTGAAGACAAGGAAAGATCTGAAGGCATACCATAGTTCTCAATCTTCAAGGAGTTTAAACAAAAGAAAAATAAAGGAATTATTTTGATGGAATCCATGTAACAGTTGCTACGCAATGTTGATCCCAGTATTATGCTTACGTGATTGACTGTTAATGCAGCACATGGATGACAGTGTTCAATGAGAAAATCCCCGCTCTCTAGAGAACACACATACTTTACCAAATCGTTGTATCTTTCTTCATACAAAACTGAGAAGAGACAAAAATACTGTCATGATGCACTTGAGTGTGTTAAAAGGCAAGTACTTAATCCTGCAAGACTTATAGTTACTTAAAAGAAAAAAGCAAAATGAAATATGCTTAAGTTCATACACCATGATTAAAGTTTTAGCTGAATTTATTTCATAGTTACAAAATACTCTGATACACACCTAGTCTAACACGATATGATTGCTTTTGTTCCTGTACTTTAAATTTCCCTTTATAGTTTCTTGTAAAGTTCTTCTCAGAGTTTGTAGAGCTTCTTTTTATTCTATTCTCGGCACGTTGCCAATACCTCTTCACAGACTGCAACCACCTACAGTGCACATAAAATAAAGTGGCAAAATATATTTTAAGAAAACTGCTACAGCTACAGTAGATGAATAACTACAGTCTGCTCAGTTTCTCCTATATAATTTCCAGTCCCCCTGTCACCACCTTCAGTGCAATGTTCTTGAGCTTATCCCAGGATGCAAATAAAAAACATGAAATAACACCATTACATACATATATATATATGTATATATATGGAGAGAAAGAGTGAGAGAGAGAGCGAGAGAGCAGGTGTCTTCTCTGATGGATGATGGACAAATAGTCTTATCAGGCTTTGGCAATTCAAACAGATGCAAAAGCCTACAAAATTCCCCTGCACAGTTCAATTATAGGGTCTGAAGGAACAAGTGGCACTTTTTCTCATACGCAGTTAAGAGTTACAGTACCATTTTTTGTCAATTGGGGGAGTAACGGTAGCATAATACATAGAGCAATACAACTCCAAATCAGTTGCCTCCCAATAGTAGTTATCTCTCTATCTAAACCCACCATATCTGATTTAAATATACTCTTGTGAGCAAGAAAATTCCACACGTACTCAGTTAGGTGTTCTGGATTACTGACAGTAGCAGAGAGTGCCAAAAATGGACATCGAATTGTTACCAAAAGGTGCTCCCAAACCTCTGCTCCAATTTCACCACCAAGACAATGGACCTGTGTTTTGGGGAAAAAGGATTAAAAGAAAATAAGAAGTTCCTTATCAAAGGGCACCCAGAACATGGGTTGGTTTGTGTTTTGCAAAAATTCAAAGTTTGGCAACATCAACACTGAGTAATTCTTGTATTGCAGCAAATGGCCACAAGATTCAAATCAAATGTCCAGTAAATCCCTTTCTAGACTTAACCAGGTAGCAAATCAGTGCAAAATTTCAACACTACATTCACTGTTTGTACCCCAGGTACTCATTGGCGTTATTAGCAATTAATTTTATATATAAGAAAGAATACCGCAGGAATTTTAAATTTAGCAAAATTAATCATTGACTTTTCCCCTGGAATGACTGACAAATACAATATGATGCGAAATCTCTACAATCCCAGTCTGTAATGTTCTATTTATGCCACTGAGACTATACAGTGGTGGCTTTTAGTTTTCCAGCTGAATGGCTTGAGAGAAATATAGGAAGCTCCTGGTAGCTTTGACTGAAATGTATGCTCCTCTTGAGGATCAACAGGGTTTTAAGTTCTTTCACTGAAGCATATAAACACAATCAGCAAACAGGAAAAAGTAATTAAGTCTGGAATAATATTCCTGAAAGTTGGGGGGGTTTGCCAGCAATAATGTATGCAATTAAAAACTGTCACTGGCACTTTTCTTCCAGATTGTCCATAAATTTGTTACATTGGTTACTATGGAAGATGCCTACCTCATCAAATATAACATATTGTATCCGTTTGGCCCACTTCTGGCAACGAGGAGACAGCATCAGGATTTCTAAACATTGAGGCACGGTCACTAGTATCTAAGAAAAAAGGTTTGTAAAGCACTGTTTTCAAGTAAACTGACTAATCAGCTACAAGTAGACCCTGTATTTAAAAAAGCATTTAAAAACATGTATAGGTATTTAATTTCAAGGTAAACAAGATTACATTAATGATTTGTCACTGCTGTCTTAAGGAAGGGCAAGAAAGAAGACACAGGAAACTAACTGCAGATGAGTTAGTCTCACCTCAGTCCCTGTGAAGATGGTAACTAATCCTGGAAATAATTTCCAATCATGGAGAAGAAGAAAGAACATGAACAAAAAAGTCATCATGAGCATTCAGCATGAATTCAGGAAGGGGAAGTCATGCTGACCAACCTTGGGAAACTTCTATCATGAAATGACTGGCTTGGTAGATGAGGGGAGAGCAGAGGATGTTGTCTTCAATAAAGATTTTGACAACATCTGTTCAAGATCCCAACAGACAAGCTGTTGAAGAATGAGCCAAATTAGCAGACAATGAAAGTGTTGGACTGAAAACTGGTTGGGAGGCTGTGCTTACAAGTTGGTGATTAGTGATACAAAGTCTAGCTGGAGGCCAGTAAGTAAGAGTTGTACTCCAGGAGTCAATAGTGGGCCTGATCCTGTTTAACATCTTCATTAATGATCTCGATGATGGGAAAAAGCATACCCTCAGCAGGTTTGCTGATGACAAACTAGGAGGAACAGCTGATATGCCAGAGGCTCATGCTGCCATCCAGAAGGACCTAGGTTGGAGAAATGTGCTGACAGAAACCTCATGAGGTTCAACAGGGAGATGTACAAAGTCCTGTACCAGAAGAGGAAAAACCCCATGTACTTTGTTTGCTGGAGGCCATCCTGCTAGGAAGCAGCTCTGCAGAAAAGAACCTGAGGGTCCTGGTGGATACCAAGTTGAACATGAGGCAGCAATGTGCCCTTACAGCAAAGAAGGCTAATGGCATCCTGGGCTGCATTAGGGGGAGTGTTGCTGGCAAACCAAGGCAGGATTCCCCTCTACTCACCACTGATGAGGCCACACCTGGACTTCATTTCTGGGCTCTCCACTACAAGAGAGACCAACCTAGTGACCTTCTATGATGGAGTGACTACATCAGTGGACAAGGGAAGGGTTACTGATGTATTCTATCTGGAATCCTGTAAGGCATCTGCTGTGCGCTGGCAACCAAAGGATTTTAATGTTTCTCCTTTTAACCAGAGCAAGTTATCAATTGCATGCCCCCTAAGGATGAATAGGTAAGGTTGTATGCCATACACTGAAACTTTCTGGTAAGCAGTACAGGTATGCTTAGATTGGCACAATTGTTGTAATTAGAATTAACATTTTCAGAAACCAGACAATCCGTAAGTCATTATTATTATGTGTTAAAACACCCATAAAAAATACCTGAGAATTCATGACGTCATGGCGATAATCTCGTGTGAAGACTCCACACACTACCAATCCATCTGGAAGTTTCTTGGTAAACCGACTGTATATAGTTCCTACTACTTGGTTTACAAGAGCCTTAAATAAAGCAGGTCATTAACAAAAGCAGACAGTGTATCTCTAAAGACATGGCGTTCTGAGACATATAAAAGCATTCCATTTTGGTACCAATATTAACATACTAGACTATAATACATACCATGTAATAGTCTATTAACTCTAGACTGTCAACAATGTTAACTTTAAAAAGATATGGTACTTAACATATTTGCTTAAAGAAAACAATCCATAGAGATCGTTATGTAATAACATGTAACTCACTATCTAAAAATCACACCACTGCAATCAAAATAAGTTTTGGATGAAATCAAAACAGTGGGCCTCAGCACTTAAGTCAGTTTTTAACTATTGAAAAAATGGTTTTTAACTCATTAAAAAGTATCCCACTGCCTAGAATTTCATAAATTGTCTCTCTAAGTCTCTAATGGTGAACTTACTGTGAAAAAGACAGCTTGACTCGATGGGTCGCTGTTCTGTTCAAATATTACTTTACCATGTTGGTAGGTTTTGAGGCATTCTAAGTATTTACATAAAATGCTACTTTTAGCACTTCTGTATGTATTAGTGTTTCTGACCTTAAATTGGCTATACAGATATTAATAAACAATAACTCTACATCAGCTTAAGCATTTTTTTTTAAACATGGTGTTTACACATAGAACAGAATGTAAAGATTCCATTTCTAATTAAAAAAAATGTAGCAACAAGATTTGTGTAACAAGCTACTTCAGTTTTAGAATCACACTGAGAAATATCAGTCATATATACAGAACATGTAGTAGGATGACACAGCCTTACCTTTGTAGGAGCAACATAAACAACTACTCCTTCATTGCTTGCTTTCAGAACTTTTTCCATGCAATAGTATGATGCATATGTTTTTCCTGACGAAGTGGGAGCAACAATCACTGCAGATTCATTATTATCTACAGTATCAAGAAGCTCCCGCTAAAAGAAAAGCAGTTATTTATGTCAAAGTATCTTGCTAGGAAGTTCTTACTGAGTAAACCAGCCCTTTGGATGTAAACATCTCCTATTTTTGCACATAGATTTGATATAGATTTTAGAGTAGAGAAAGTCAGAGTTAACCTGGCTGGTTTATGACTGTATTCTTTATTCTTACACTGGTAATAGTAAGAAAAAAAAAAAAAAAAGCAAAGAGGAACTATACAGGCGCTAACTTATTTCAATTATTTAGTCTGAAATACTGATACCAAAACTTTCTGAATCCAAACTTGGATATATTCAAGTTAAAAAAATAAATCAATTAACTAAGCAATGTACAATTTAGTTTCAAAAACTTCATTATTACAGCCATAGAATGGTTTGGGTTGGAAAGAATCTTAAGATAATCACCAACTCCCCTGCCACAGGCAGGGATGCCTCACACTAGACCATGTCCCCAAAGCTCTGTCCAATCTGGCCTTGAACACTGTCAGGGATGGAGGACTCACCAGTCCTCTGGGCAACCTGTTTCAGTGCCTCATAACACCCTCACACTAAAAAACTTGTTTTATATAAGGCAGTATTTGTTTTCTTGCATTATAACAGTTACATCAGTATGGTCCAAATCTCCCTTCTGCTCCTATACAGCATTTACTAATTTGTTTCCTTCCCTATTACTGTCATCCTCTATGCCCTCCCACCTTACACAGGTCTGTGAAAGGATGGGGGAAGGGGTACAGAAGAGTACAGAAATAGTACTAACACTATCTTTCTCTATCAGTATACATGCGAAGTTATAACTTGGTGTTCAAGCAACTGTTTTGCAGAGATGGAGATGTAAAGCAGCAAATTCAGTTGGCCTCCCCAGTCGAGTAATTAAAAAAAAACAAAAACTTTGAGTTAGACTTACTCTGCTTTAGACAGGAAAGTTATTTCTCAAGTCAGAATATGGATAATTCTTTGGGGACAATGAATAGAGGATGAATAGTCAGATTATCCAGAGATTATAAGGTGTTACCACCATTAAATATAGTAAGAAGCAGCAAAATCCCATGGATTCAGCATTTCTTATGTTGAACTCCATATGCCAAACTCTTTAGAAAAGCTCCCATTGTAAAAAGAATATGGAATTGTCCTGGATTCAGCAGTAGCAGTCCTTTTTCTCCTTCTTACTAGCTGGTGCAGTGCTGTGGTTTTGACTTTCAGCCTGGGAACAGCACTGATGTTTTTAGCTGTTGCTCAGTAATGTTTACTCTGACCAAGGACTTTGTGAGTCTCATGCTCTGCCAGGGAGGAGAGAAGTAGGGAGGAAGCAGAGACAGGACACCTGACCCAAACTAGCCAAAGAGGTATTCCATACCACAGTACGTCATGCTCAGGATGTAGAACTGGGGGCAGTTACCTGGCAGGGCTAGATCACTGCTCAGTCAGGCTGCGTATTGGTTGGTGGGTGGTAAGTGGTTGTATTTTCTTCCCTTGTTATTCCCCTTATCATTATTGTTGGTGGTAGCAGCAGTGGTTTGTGTAATATCTTAGTTACTGAACTGCTCTTATCTCAAACCATGGGAGTTACATTCTTTTGATTCTCCCCCCCATCCCTCCACGAGTAGGGCGGGAGAAAAGGGGGGGGAGTGAGCAAGCAAGACTGTGTGGCTGACTGAGTTTAAACCACGACAGGAATGCAGTCCAAAATGATCTGAATTTGTTAAACTTAGTGCAAAATTAAATTTGTTAACACTATTTTTAACAGGTAGTATAATAATGGGTATTTTTAAATTGGGGAAAAAAGCAAAGGTAACTTCCATTAATTTTATGCTAAAAGTTTGTATCTCATTACCTGCCATGTGTCAGGTATGAAATGTTGCACTCGGGGATCTGGATCATGTCTCTCTTCTCTGAGCAAGTAATAATCCATGTATTGTAGCTGAAAGCGAGCTGGACCCACTTCGATCGCATAGTTGTTAATCTTCTTATCATTACTTTCTCCTGCCTATAAGGTCAAATGAAAATTCAATCTGGTTTGAAAGGCAGCAAGAGTTGAGAAAATGGCACATCTTTTGCTTTGTGGAACTCTGCAAGCTTTGAAAAAAAATACAGAAGTGCAGGTGACTTCAAAATAATTTCTTGCAGAAATATACACCATAATAGCCTTATGTCAGTGTTTTGCTTGTATCTCTTCAAAGGAGACTATGTCCTAAAAATTGTATGCCTTCCATAGCTAGTGCTGATAGTGTTTTTCTTGTCAGAAGAGGTAACAAACCTGGCTAGCAGGCAAAGCTCAGCCTCTTTAAGCTATTGCCTGATAGAGCCTTCTCATTATATATTTATGTCTCTTTACTTCAGCCTGCCCTGACCCCTTGTGCAATGAATCACAGTTGCAAAAGGAAATTCAATGTTAAGGCTGAATGTAAGCCCAAATTGTATTTTTAAACAATGCCTGTATACGCTAAAAAATACCAAATTTAATATTCAGGGACATGTCTAGTTACAACAACTGATCCTGAAATCCGTATAGAAAAGTATTACATGTACAACATACACTAAAAGATGAGAATCACATAATAATTAAGGCTGTCGGGGATGTCTGGGTGTAAATTAAACCAATTTACTACTAAAAGCAGATGCAATTAGACCAGGTCACTCAGGGCTGTGTTCAGCTGAGATTTTACTATCTCCAAGGATGGAGATTTCAAAACTTAATTCAATTTCTTGAAAAAAAATGTTTACAGTTAGTCCAGAAAGGCAGTTATGCCTAAAATTCCCCCAACTTGGCAAGCTTAATCTAGAATTATCAGAAACAAGTAGCTGCAAACCAAAAGTAGATCCAAAATCCACTGATTAACGTTTAGCCCTTCCAAGCAAGACATTAAACTTGCCAACTTATCCCTTCTATCACCACAAACCTTTACAACAGACCTTTTGAGACCTCAGATCCTAAATCCTGAAATATAATACATTTGGGACACCAAACACCCTTACAATAATAATGCTGCCAAGAGCAAACAATCATAGTACACTAGTTGAATTTACATAGAAAAAGAGAAGAATAACTTCCATTCCTAAAAAGAAGAAAATTTCTTACAAGAAAATCACCACCTCCCTCACCTCAGTCCTGATCCTCAAGGAAGGATGATAAATACTTTTCAGAAACAAGCTTCCAAAAATTCTGAACTCTACTGTGCCTGAAAAATGAGACACTCTAATGATTTGTATTAGTCTGACAGTTCACCGCAATCTTCCTTCATTTTGCTACTGACCTCATATTCTGCAGGTTGTGAGAGAGGCTCTCTGCCTGAGAGCCATTTAAGCATCCTCTCTCCCTATCAACATCCCATTTACACACAAAGGTATCAAACCACTTTTAGCATTAAATCAGCCAGTGGGCACGTTGTTAACATGTAGAAAAGCATAAAGTCAATACTTAGAGAAATTACTTCTGAGCCACATTCAGTATAGCTGCTGTATATGCTGGTGGTTTCAGCTGTTCTAGGAAGGACAAGCAATGTAGCATCTAAAACTGTTTCCTTCAGAGGTGATCAGTAATACCATAACAGTAAACAAAACAGTTTTCATCTACTGCAGCTTCAAAGATTTCCCTCTCTAGAGTAGCACATTTTGGCCAGTTAGAGAGCAGCTGCTCATCACTTAGCTTTAAGAGTTATTTTTAACATGCAGAGTTCAGCTGATGTGATGAACTGAACAGCAGGTACCTCTCAGATGTCTAAGGCCTCAGGCAGACATAACATAGAGCAAATCTTAATGCCTGTTTGTATGAAAGGTTTTGTTTCAATGGCTGCAAATTAATCTTGCAGCCATATAAAGTTATGTTTACTAAAGGGGAAGTGCTCTATTGTGCCAGCTAGCTCTCACATCAAGGAGAGCAATGATCCATGGAACTAAAGAGGATTAATATCTGAAGCAAAAATAGATATTCCCAAATCTATGGCACAATAAAAAAATAAAATAAGCTCAATAAAGATCTTCTATACTCTACTCAAATGTTTCAGAAAGCACTACTGATATTCAGCTACAGATCCTGTTATAGGAGAATCATTACAGTCTATAAACTTACCTGGCCAGACAGGGAGCATGCCAAATTCTCAAATCCAAGATATCTAAGACATTTGGCCAGCTTTTCTAGATGTGGTTTCTCCAACATATCTTGGTATTTTTCAAGGAGAATATGAATTCTTCTCATGACTTGAACAGCTTTGCCTAAATCTTTCTCTTTGTTACCTTAATAAAAAAAAAAAAAAAAAAAAGCCTACAGTTATTTGGAAGCTGATCCTATCACTGAGAATTTTCTAATATGAGGTGTTTTTAGGACAGACCTCATCCATGCAACCAAATTTATGCCAATTAAAAAATGAATTTTATTTTAAGACAACCCACCTCTAAAAAGCAGTGCTACTGAAGACCAACCACCCAAATAATTCTATCTGCTTCTGCACACTCAGTTATAAAAGGAAGTCATACTTCTGACATCTATACTCCCCCATTTCACCTTCCTGACCAACACATTTGTCAATCTTATTAGCAACATATTTCAGTCCAGTGTTTACAATGCTCCCCCAACACATTTAAAGCAGTGTGTGTTTGGACCCTCCTGACTGAGTGTATGGACTGAACAGGTTAATTCTGGTAAACAGGAGGCCACTAACCACAGCAGTTCAGATTTCTGTACACATTGTCATCAGATAATGCTGAGCTAACCACCTCAGCTAATTACACAATCTACTGCAATATAGATGCATTTAGTGTGCACAATACATAAACATTAAAGATATATACAATAAAATTAATTATGTATGCAACATCTACAAAGCAAAACAGAAAAATATCTACAATCTAAGTTCATTGGCTACCTTACAGCTGACTCAAAGGATCTTCAAATTGCAAGAGTGGACCAGAGTCTGTTAAAACCACCTTCCATGCTACTGAAAGAGGGCTGTATTTACACATCTTTATTCCAGCTGAGAATGTCCAAAGTCAGCCACTCTTGATGAAAGGGAATGGAAGCTGAAAAATGAACATTAATTTGGCTATCATACCTTGAGTTCTGCAGTGCTCCTTCCACACCTCTAAACAGGCAGACAGTCCTGTCATTTCTACACTGAACTTCACAGATTTAGTTTTAAGGGTCTTGAGAAGCTTCTCCAAATTATTTATTCCACCAGTCACATCTGCTTTTATTTCTTTTTCAGTTCGTATACACAAGGCTTTCCATTGCTCTTCTTCTTTCTTTTCTTCTTTAGCTCTTAGTCGCCTGTTGTTTTCCTCTGCAATTATTTCTGCTTTACTTTTCTATCCAATAAAATGAAATTATTTAGCACTAACCATCACTGTGTGCAAGTATCATCTAAAAAAGCTAATTCATAAACTCAATCATAGCAGGTACATTATAGTTTTCAATTAATCTGTGTGATGCATTGTGTTTTATGAATCATTTAAAGTAGTATTTTGAAGGAGATACAATTTCTGAATCCCAATATATGTTCCTCAAAAAAGCTTAATTTTAAGTCAGTATAAAGCTTCATAAATTGTATAAAAAAGCACAAATCTGGAAAAATCAGATAGCAGTTGTCTTAATTTATACACAGGTAATTCTCATTGTGTTGAGATGCTTTTCAATAAATTAAATAAAATTAAGAGTTCAACCTGACCTGCTAAAGTTATTTTATATACAGATTTACAGGTAATTTGACAGCCCATAATCTATAATCCATAGTACAGGCTATTATGAAATAGTACTCAAGTTACTCTTGTTCAGTATTTGTTGTTCATGAGTATGCAAGTACATTCTACATACCCTGTAATGTCTGAAAATGTTCACCTAGTTAGGATTAATTGCAGTATCTACAGGATTTTTTCATAGAGAATGTTTCCAAATAGTGCAGGGAAATGAATAACTGGATAATGTTTCTTCCTGTATTCCTCAACAGTTTAAATTAAATTCATTAACTTCATTTTCTTTCACTCCACATTATACAGGCCATGAGCCAAAACGTATCAGCCTTTAGAGTTCTTATCTATTTATTTGTTTTTTATTTACTTGTGCCTGTTAAAATATAATTACTCATGACTATTCCTAATCAGGAATAGAAATACATTTGCCAATTAGCGAATTAAATTTGAACTACAAAAGCAATTTAAACCTCTCCAACTAAGAACTCCCAGTGCATTGAGAACATAAAACTTCAACTGTGGTAATCATAGCAGGAATCCTTTCCTGGATAAGAGAAAAAAAGATTTGGAAAGGGCAACTTGAATATACTCACATGCTTCTTTTGTGTTTTTTTGACAGCAGCATTAGCACTCCCTGACACATCCCCTTGATGTACAATAAGTTTCGAAGCGGTGCCTTCCAAAGTGCTTCCATAAAAATGACGGAAAGCCTGTAACTTCTGAATTTGTCTTCTTTCTGCTGGATCTTTGGATTTTGCTGCAAACAAATGTAATTGATTGGAAAATTCTCTGACAAAATTGCAGCCTAATCTATTTCCAAGAAACAATATTTGGGCAATGGATAAATTTCCTAGAATTTCCTCATTGACCTAAAGGCCAAAACCACATTTTGAAAGAGGCTGGCAACTAAGACTCACTAAAATCCAACAGTACTTTGAATTATCTGAGAGACAGGCAACGGACTCAAATTCAAACTACATTAGGCACAGGTTTAAAATACTGAAAAACTTCACAAGCAGGGTGCCTGGAAAGACATTGTAACTGTTTTGAGAAAAATGCCTAGGCTTCTCACACAGTCTGTGAAAATAGAAACGTATCTTCTGAAGTCAATTCAGATGATCAGAAAGTGAAGTCTTCGCCATGAAAGCAAGAGTCCATCATCAGAGCATAAATAAATGCTGGAAGAACAATTATGTTAGCCAATGGAAGATACTGAATTGAGCACATGGGTTTAGGGCAATGTGTCCCTGTTCATGGCAAGGGGGGTTGGAACTAGATGATTTTGAGGTCCTTTCCAACCCTAACTGTTCTACGATTCTATGATTCTATCACACTTTCACACTCAGGCCTAAGTACTTCTCTCTGCCCTAAAAATCAAAATGATGATTTGGTTTCTGATATTTCTGTTTTTCGTAAGACACACTGAGGTTATACATGCCAGCATTTAGCGCATTCACACAAGGCACAGGAGAGATAGGGCCCTCTCTTCAGCTAGAATGGATAGACATAAACCTTCAATTCCAATGTTACAGAAGGTGCTCTAATCATTATTTCACAGGCTATGCTCTCCAAACTTCCCAATGAAATCACAGTGCACAGAAGAAGGCAAAAATTCATCCAGTCAGAAAGACGGGCAGAGGGAACCCTGATTTCACAGGTCAAGTGGTGCAAATGCCCACCAGGAAACAACATTTCTAAGTCATTGAATGAAAACCATAAGTAGTACTGGAACTACCAACAGTAATCCATGACTTCTCAACCCCTGGTAGGTTTTTCACAGTTTAAATCACCATATGACACAATAGATGATAGGAACATCTTTGAGAGAAAGTTTTGTGTACCTGCTGGTACGTACAGTATCAGATACTTAATTTCATGTACATATTCAAATAAAAGCTAAGTCAATGACTTTAGCATCTGAACCTGGAAAACATTTACAGTGAACTGTAGTGCATAACGTGAAAAATCATGATACAAACAACTTTTATTTACTTCCATGATAGTTTCAGTGGGATACAGTTAATTTTTTTCACAGTAGCTCGTATGGGGCTGTGTTTTGGATTTGTGCTGAACAGGGATGTTTTAGTTGCTGATCTGCAGTGCTTACAGAGTCAATGCCTTTTGTGCTTCTCACTCCACCCCAGCAATGAGGAGACTGGGGGTGTGCAAGAAGATGGGAGGGGATACAGCCCAGACATCTGATCCCAACTGACCATAGGGATATTCCATACCACACGGTGCCATGCTCAGCATACAAATCTGGGGGAAAAAGAAGGAAGGGTGGTGGGATGTTTGGAGCAATGGCATTTGTCTTCCCAAGTAACTCTTACACATGATGGAGCCCTGCTCTCCTGGAGATGGCTAAACACCTGAAATCCATGGGAAGATGTGAACAAATTCCTTGTGTTTCTTTGCTTGTGCATGTGGCCTTTGCTTTAACTGTCTTTAACTGTCATTAACTCACAAATTTTCTCACTTTTACCCTTCTGATTCTCTCCCTCATCCCACCATGGTGGGGGAGTAAGAAAGTGGCTCTGTGGTGCTTAGTTGCAGGCTGGGGTTAAACCACAACTTCTTTTATTTATTTTAATTCTGTTCTCTGAAGATAAGATTGGCTATGCAGGCACTGTGCAAACGTTTGAGCAGGTTTTGCACCTGTATGGATGTGCTTACTAAGCATTACTCAAACCATATATTTACACATTAAACTCCACATGTACATAGTTTGCTTATACAAATCTGTGATGCATTTTACAAGCAAAAGGGAATGTATCATGAGCATCTTAGCCCAAGTGCTCATTCTGTTATATTTGTTAGACCTATTTAACATAATACACAATGCATACACACAATGCACAGGTACATCAGCATTTAGTTATTGCAGTAGCTCTGGTTTGGCAAGTATTTGTAGAGCTGCAACTATTACCTGAAATGAGAAGTCCTTTTACAAAACCACAATAACCTTCACAATATTGTTCTAGCCAACACAGACACATGGGTTTTGTGTTAGTTCTTCTTACCATCAGCAGTGCACTGTACTCGCTCATATTCCTCAGTCAAAGGTCTGCCAGAATGCCAGTGACGAAGCTCATCAAATTCCCTGTATTTAGTAAGTGAAGTAACTGCAGGATCATTGCTAAAATACACAAAAGTTAAACAGAGCATAAATTACAAGTGTCTTCTGGCACCTCTAATAAAACATTCAAGGCATTAAAAAAGTGTATTTATCAAAGGACAATTTTACTGCGGCAGAAAACCAATCCAGAGTTTAATTCTATTCTAAATGTACTGTGTCAATATATTGACATTACAGAATGGTTTGGGTTGGAAAGGATCATCCAGTTCCAACTCCCTGCCATGGGCAGGGATGCCCTCCACCAGACCAGGTTGCTCCAAGCCCCCATCCTGGGCTTGGGCACTGCCAGTGATGGGGCACCCACAGCTTCTCTGGGCAACCTTCCTCTTTGTCAGGAAGCATTGCTCCTGAGCTTGGAAACGGTGATCCCTGAATATTACTCAGCTTTCTAGGGCTTGTCTTCCCTCAGTTTTTCAGAAATAATTACTAACAAAAAAAGCAAAATCCCAGTTTGCCACTTACTTTTATACAGATCAATCACAGAATGCAACTAGATAACTTGCACGCTGTATAAAAAAACACCCATTGTGCAGCACAGAAACCAGTTCCACAAGCAGATCAACTGTAAAGGATAATCTGTTCTTCTTTTCTGGTATTTTTATTTAATGTTTGCCTTTTCCTGAAATCAATCTGAACTTTGCTATTTAGAATAAGACCTTTCACAGACAAATTGTACATTTAGAAAAACAGTTACAAAATGTAAAATAAGAGTCAAAGACTATAACGCAAATAACAGTATGGGAAAACACGGACATACTGACTCTTCTCTGTTCTCATTCTGAATCTGTTAATATTTACGCCAGTATATGTAAATGTGAAATTTTACCCAGTCATAGCAAAAGCACTTCTACATTTGTGCAAATCGAGCATAACATAGATGTAAAGTGCAGGGAAGCAGAAAATAAGCACGTGTAATGTTATTTCACATATATGTACCTTCTTAAAACAGGTAGGTCTTTCAAAACATCTCCAGCATAAGCTTCAACAAGACCAGATTTCACTGAGATTAGTCCAATGTTGGAAATTTTTCTGTCATACTCTTTACAGTGTAAAAAAAAAATTAATATTGTTTAGTTAAGACTACATATAATTGCATATCATACTTGAAAATTCTGTCAAGTTACATTTTGAAGTCTGTAAAGCAAAATTTGCTACAAGGGAGCAGCACTTGACTACTTCCCCTTTTCCTGTTTCTTCTCAAGAATGGGAAGAAAAAAGAAGCAGACATCATTATGCTTCCAAGCAGATATTTTCATAATCCATTTTAGACACTTACATTAACATATTGAATGCGACAACCCATCCCGTCTCACAGGCATCTACTTTCTGCATTAATTCCATGAAAAACACAGTCTCCTAAATATGCACTTTCAAAAGCACTTGCATTAGATGACTGGAGATGACATGTAGCATTGTTCATCCTTCCCACATTTGAAGTCTAGCCACAACTTCAGTCTCCAGGGCATCCAAAAGAAGCCCAGAAACGGGCAACACAAATGCTTTACCAGAAGAGGTTTTAATATCCCAAAGATAACAAAGAAACTGGGTGCTATTTGCCCACTAGAGTCCACTTTACCCGCTTTGAAACTAGCAGAAGAATACCCACAAACTTCAGTAATATTATATTCCAGCTTCTACTGAATTTCCTTCTTAAGATGAAACCGGACTTTTGAAGGTTGTAACTAAACTGGTTCTCAAGAAATGTCAGATATCAGGCAAAAATCTCCATCTACTCCTTTCAGATGTTCAGAACAGATTTCGTAAGTGAGGGAATAAACTAATCTGAGTCAACTTTGCAGCTCCCCAATTACAGGTTACTAAACAGGATACTTGTTTAGTTTAACACACTTATGGGCAAGTCGATTTCTACAATCCTCAAGGATTGTAATGTGAGCTACAGTAATGTCTGGACTCTGCCATTAGGGTAACAATTGTTTATTTAACTTAGTTTGCTGTTCCTATACCCAATATCTCTATAATCCTATATCAACATACACAAGGATGCTCTTCAGAGTCATTCTTCCTGCAGCATAATCATTACTTTAATTACAATGCTTTTTACTATTATTTGTATTATACTTATAATGTTTTTCATACTACATACAATAGATTTGGGCTAGCAATCATGGAACTAAACCAAATTCCTACTGAAATCAGTAACAACACTTGTGTTGTCTACTTTAGAGTCAGAATTTTACCTATAAGGCCTCGTCACATTTTAGCATCAGCAGTAAGTTTTGCTAGTGGGTTGAAAGGAAGGAAGAGATGATCCATGAAGCATGGATAAGATTTGTGATCAGGATAAAATCAGATCACTACTGCTAGAACTTTTAGCGATAGCAACAAAGATCATGCTTCTAACTCTCTAATATGTGGAGTTGCCAGTACCTGTAAAAGATGTATGTTTCTGATCAAGAAATGGTTGGGAGGTGTTTCGTACTGGGAAAGCGTCTCCAAGACAGCATTGCACAGCCAATTTTGTTACAGTGTCCCATAAACATTGGTATTCATCTTCCATTTTTTTCCCCAATTCCTTTTTGAACTTTAATCCTGAACAAGGATGCAAGAAAGAGGGAAAGAAAAAAACAAAAGGCACTTTAAAGTTAAGTTTCCTCAAACAGAGCCTATCTATTCACCTATGCATCACCAGACACAGACTTCAGCCTTATTCAATTTCTTTGGTCATCAAAACAATTTAGAACAGAATGATATGCATTCACAGTTTTTAATAGCCCAGGGTATAACTAAGTAAATATACCAAAAACATGTGTTTTGCCAAAAACATCAGATTTAAATATCTGCAAGCTCCACAGCTAAAGAAGAGTTTCTCGCACCCTCCTGCAGGTTAGGACCTTGAGTTTTCCTTTTAGTGTCCAATAATAGGTATTACATTTCATACTCCTAATTTATATTTCCTTTAAAAATTCCTTTACACTTGCTTTATTGAAGTACATAAAGGACATCTTCTGACTAGACACATAAAGAAAGTGTTATGGTTTACAACCAGACAAACTCATGCCAGAGGATTCCAGGTAAACAGAATTACTCTGTTAAGAACATCTGCTACTTATATTTTTCCCTACTTCCTTGCTCTGTCAGATTTTGTAACTGTTTTGTGAATCTTAACACACCTGATGGTGTTCTTAAAGCTCTGGCTCCCAAATTCATGTATTTATGAACCAATATATGACTTTGTCTGAATCAATCTCATCTGAAATTTAAAATATTACCCAATGTCACAGTGACAGTATAGTATCTGATTTCCATTCTGTGTTGCACTAAGACAAAATGAAACAGACAGAAAGCTGGTGAAAAAAACAAATGTTTGAGAATACTTAATAACAGTGATCTAGAGCTCTTACTGCCTATGCTATACCACTCTTTCTCTGCTTAAGTCCAGATGGTACATCAAAGACAAGATATGGTAAAGCATTCTGAATGAGTACTGGTGAAGGACACTTTCACAAGTGATCTTCTAGACTTGGTTTCCCTATTATGCCATAAAACGTATCCATTATTGCATGGGTAATTAGAAAACTGTGCTCACTTCTCCTTGTACAAGCAGTTTCATTTTCATTTTGCAGCTTACTGGAATTAGAAAGATAAGTAAACTGTTCAAAGATAAATACCTTTATTGTATTCGACCTCATAATAATATGCAAGATTTATGAGCAGTGAATCATCATTTAAGTCAGGCAGGTAAGTTAAATCCAATTTCCAATCATTTGTATTGCTTAGCTGTGTCAGAGCAAAATGCATACACAATTGTTGCTGTTAAAATAAAGCAAATAATTAATTCTTAGGGAGCACCTTTTCATGTGGAGAGATCACAGCAACTCCAAAGCAGGGTTAACTACCTTGGTTCTGCTGACATAAAAAAACAACACACTGCCTTTTGACTTCTCTGCAAGAATGAAACTGCCTTCACTGTTCTCCTGCACTACAATAACTAACTTTAAACAAGAAAAAGGCCTGCCATCAAAATTCTCATACTGGATGAGACCAAAATGTCCATCTAGCCCAATAGCCTAACACTAACACTAACTCTGTCTAACTGGAGAGGTCTAAAGAGAGTTCAAATATAACGTATTACCCCAAACATTCTCCTAACCCCACTGAACTGAGGCTGACAAGATTCCCAAATCAGGTAAGGCTTGTTTTCAGCAGGTACATTATGCTCTTTGATCTCCTCAAATGACTAAATTAGCATATAAAGGAAAATGAAAACTGAATTAACAACTACACCCGATGACAAGGGAAGTAAGACAGTGCTACACATACCATTTTTATTAATGGTAAAACTTGCTTAGTCCAGCACGATTTCATGATCCTAATCTGAGCTCTCTGTGAAAGAGGCATATGAAGAAGAAAAGTCACTGCAAGACATTGCAGTCTACAGAGGTCAGCTGCTTCTTTTGGAGATAACGGTTTACTTCTTCCCTGTTGAGAAATGACACATAAAAAGTTGACCACATCCTTCAGTAAAGTAACTGTGTTCACCTCTAAAGCAGCTTAAAGCAGGTAATAATTTTGACATATTTAAACAATTTGTGCATTGTCATCATTACTGGATTCACTTAAGTCAAGCTGAACATTCAGTTAATAATGTAAAAAAAAAATCTTTTCTGAAAAGAATATGACTATGAAAATCAAGACAAAAAACAACTGTCAGTGTGTCTGACTAGAAATGTTATTTTAAGAATAAAGGCTACTATCTGGAGACGGGTCTGTATTCTTTTCTCAACTGCATAGCAAAATGTCTGTATAAAAATCCACTTTTAGCTATCCTTGTAGTCCACTAAATAAGTGTCTATCAAATTATTACTGATATTGCATCTGTGTTAATTTGATGAAAATACAAGGCTTGTAGTATGGCCTCAAAAATGATGCCATGACATGTAGAAAGAAAGGTGTTTTTCTGAAACATCCTGCTACCTTGAAGAAAAGGTTACTTTTTTGTAAAATCCAGTATGCCACTGAGTGTTAGGGAACTAAAAACAATGAGCACAACTATCTTCTAAGGTAAAATTCCCTGTGGGAATAACTGCTCCTCAGGTAAAGCTTTCCCTAGAAGTAGTCACTGTGGCAGCGGGCACAGTGACACCCACAGACTGACCATGCTCCTTTGGAAAAAGCTGTGGCCACAGTAATTATCTAAACCAGACCCCTTAGAGAGCATAGTCAACAAAGGAAGCATCTGGATACCTCTTCAGCTTGAGATCTAGGACAGTCGCCTCTTCTGCTAGCAAAATGTATATAGTCACTACGCTGAAAAGATACCTGAAAAAATTCTTACTCTTGCTGATTGCTTTTTCTTTGTTCCCACGGAATTACTTGCATTTTCCAACACGTTGCTGTATATTTTTAATCCCACAGCACAAGCAAGAACACAGACCACACGCCGGATGTCAGATCCTTTAGGCCACAATTGTTTCAATAGACAGACACTCTGGTGAACCTGTTGTCATAACATTATGAATAGCACACGACTGCTATAATAAAAATTACAAAAAGAAGGACAAGTCTTATTCTTTACTAATAACCACCAGAGAAGATTAAAAAAGGACATGAAAATTACAGAAGAAAACGTGGGCACAAACATTAGTCAAAACAGCCCTTTTTTGTCATGTCCTCAAGGGCACCAACAGCCTTGACAGTCTCTGTCTGACTTCTGGGGCCTCCTCCCACCTGCGCAGGGCCCTATTTCTGCCCCTCAAGGCCCTCATTCTCTGGACTGAAAAAAAATCATCTTGCTGGACCAGATGGTGATTTCTGCCGAATGGGCTGGTTCCCATCTTCTGCCAGACAGCTACCCTTAAACAGCACCCCGTGGATCAGTTTCCAGCTGAACCATCCTACTTGAATGAACTTTAAGGAAAGAAACAGTTTCAAGCTTCTGTGAAGAAGACTGGGCATAAAGGAGACTTTCTCAGACTCAGGGTGTCACTTCAGGATAAGGAAGAGAGTCCCCAGTTCTGGCGAGTAGAGAATTTTGGGTAAAGGAACGAAGGACAGCCAGCCCAAGCTGAAAAAAGAAAAAGGGTCAAAGAGGTCAAGTTACCTCCTTTCGTATGCTATTCAGGCTCAGCTTGAAATGACCATATAGACACATAACTGGTTCTTTACACTTGACTAGGTTTCCATAGGTACATTGCAGATCTTGTCCATACTGAGAAGTGCAGAAGTCGGTTATATGCAAAAGTAAATAGATACAATGCATCAGGCACTACTAGCCACAGACAGAAACAGTTTAGACATGTTAATCTTCAGCCTTCAAGAAACATCTACTCTAAATAAAATCTTACAAAAATCACATCTCTGCCCTAGATGCTAGTCTTTGTCTAGCATATTACAAGTCAACTAAGACATGTAGTACTGAAGATCAGGGAAAGGCTGTATTTGAGACTATCTTGTTTTAAGTTAACAGGAATGTGAAATGAGACGATAGAGAACAAAGCAGGAATTTGCCATCAAATCCTTACCTGTTAAGGATTTCAAGACCAGTAAAGAAACATATCAGTGCTTTATAATTTTAGTATGTAAAATACACTGAGATATCTTCATCAAATCTGTTAAGAAGGACTAACACTGTTAATGCAAGCTGACAAAAAAGTTGTGTAACTCACCTTTACAAAAAATAATCTGTGCTTATACAGACTCTGAACATGATATCCATAAACTCTAAGAGTATCATACTCCTGTCCTGAAGTGAGCACAACATTGATTTTCTTTGACAGTGAATGAGCAATTAAAATAGACAAGTAGTCTGTCTGGAGAGAGCTCAGTCCTATGTCAGATACAATGATGAAGTAAGGATAGCTTTTCTTCAGGAAAACCTCCCATTGGGATGATAAACAATTGGAAAATTCAGTATGAACAGTGATGCTTGTGTTATGCCTCAGGTGTTCTATTAACGCAGTACGTAAAAAAAGAAAATGAGGATACGGAAAGTACATCTGTTCTGCATCCTGTGGGAAATAAAAACAATGAAATTATTTGGTTACATATGTTGACACGATGAGCAGTTTCCTAATCAAATCAAGCATACGGTTTTGAAGGAGTGTAGTGGTTTAAACAGCAAATGTTACTTCTTCAGTACCTTGAAGAAAGCAATGACATATTTTGCTCCTTTTTCAGTGAAATCCTGCAGGAAGCATTCAATTCGATAGAAGAAGTTCAGATATTGTGTTTTCTCATCTAAAAACATAAGTAGTAAGGAATCCCCATCTATCACAAAGAATTCAGACTCAACAAAGTCTTTTAACAGGCTGACATATCTGAAAGATAAAGAAATAGCATATACACAGCATTAGTCCAAGAAAAGTCACGAACATGAGACAGAAAAAAATTGCTTACTAACAAATTTTAAATGTTTTTGTTCATTAAAACAATTAAAGATTAAATGTATAAATTAAATCAAAGGCAAACCATCCTTCTTGGATCTAAGGTTAGTCCTAACTAGCCTTCAAATCTTTCAGTTATTGAATGTATTAGCAATTGTCTCCTTTACAACTCATGACACTTATGTAGTACCCGAGGCTTCTGTGACTCCTGTGGCACCTCTTGTCCACGCCTGCTTATGTGGAAAGTGTTGTCTGCTCCAAGAAATACCCCACAGGAGATAACCACAAAATATATTTTGAGAACCTTCCTCCCTGAGTTTCCAGCTAAAAATAGCAAGTGGGTTATCAACAGTCATCATGACAATGACAACTACCTTCCTCACCCAAGGAATGTTTATGGGAAGAAAAATACCTTAATAGCAAGAAGAATCCAATCGCAATGCATTTCTTCAAGAGACTAAAGAATTAAAAGAAGTCTTCACCCCCTTCCTGTTTCAGAAAACTATGAAAGTTGATAAAATTTACATTAACCAGTCTTAGTTCAAGCTTGAAACAAACCCTCTGCACTGGAGATGGCAAATATAAACAGACAGCACCTCAGTAGCTTTTAATATATCTTGGGAATTGACTGTGTTCTACAGCTCTTCAAAATCCATCAAAGCCCATGGGTACAATGTTTTATCCACGACAGACCAAGGCGTCAGAAGAACTTTGCAGGTCCAAATGAAGAAGAAGCAAGACCTTCTAGTAGAGGTTCTCTGCTCTTGTGTTTGTCTATTACATACTACACTGTCTGTTACAATGCTAATGCATTTATGGGAACAGCCATACTGTAACAGTAAGACCATGATTGTTTTCTTCAAGGCTGTCAAAAATGCCTGATACACATCACCTTGGATCCACACCTGCGAAGGTCCAGCTTTCCTTTCCACTGGGAAAATCAGCCTCTGGCTTACAGGCCCAGTTTGTTATCTGATGCAATGAGTAGCCTTCTATGAAGAAAACCTATGTAAACTTCCATCTTATACATGTAAATTGTCTGCCTTTAATTCATACTAATCTCTTCAGCAAGTCAGCTCCAGAATGCAGAGGCAACATTTCACTGTCAATGTGAATGTTACTACTGCTAATACTTTTCCATATCAAGCAGGGAAAGGAACCAGAATCTGGAGATGCAGAAGATCATGCATGAAAACTGACAAACAAAACCAAGGAAGGTATATATGAAATGGAAATTTTTGTTGAAAAACTGTTTTAAACACTATAAAAATAGTAGACCTAAACCATACGAGGAAAGATCTTAAAAAAAAAAAAAGGTAATTTGAAAAAAAAAAAAAAGTAGCAACAGATTAAATTGTAGATCAGGTCCCAAAATGTGCAGACAATCTCTACTCTTTGGGCAGTCTTTCTGTTACATTAGGAATCTTCCTTCATATAGAGGAAGTATGGAATCCTAAACATGCTTCCAGTGTCCTGATTTTCCACAAACCTAGGGGATAAGCACATATGTTCTTTCTCTGAGGGGTACTACACTGTGATATCTATTTAATCCAAAGAAACCATTTTTATTACCATTTATTAAATTTCTTTCCATGAATCCCACTGTACTTACTCAGCTCTTGATAGGGATGACCACATGTGTAGTCTCAGATATTCAAGGCATTTTCTTATTCCTAAAATAAACACATACATGGTTATTGATAGAACCATATAACCATAACCCATCTATTAATTACAACAGAGTCAAAAGTTAAGACCCTGCAATAAAAGCCAAGGACATGAGCATAAGCTAGTAACAGCTCCTCACCAGGACTTTGAGAATCACATTCATGATGGAGAATTCTGAACTCCTCGCCTTCAGTTTGCGATGCCTGCTCTTTCCCTTCTCCAGTTTTCACGATGCCATAAGCCTTACTGTAGTCTATGTCTTCAGCTTCTTTTTCTCTGTCTTCCTCTTCTTTAAGCATTCGCTCAACAGCTGCATCTGTTTTGTCACCAGGCTCATCGTGCCCAGCACTGTCACTTGTACACCCACTCTCTTTATCTTCCTTTGCCGGAATGAAGTCAATTTTCTCACTGTTGCTACACTCGCTATCCACATCGTCATATTGAGCATTCTCGTTTGCAGCATTATGAACAACTTTCTTGAAATCCATCACAGATCTTGGCATTCAAAAGATGAAAACTCTAATCAATCAAGAGATAACTTTCAGGGAACAGGGTATGCTCTGAAGCTTCAACCATTATCTACTTTTTAATCATGCTGGAATAAAACTTTAAAGAAAGTATTTCATGAACATCCCATTGAGACATTTATTCACTTTAAAATTCAATATATATTTTTATGACTTGTAAGGAAAACATCAGCTTTTGTCTTTCTTAAAGTTTACCTAAGAGGAACATTAAGTATCTCTTTTGGGTTTTGCCTGAAAGGACCCTTGAGGGGTTGGTCATAATTTGCCGTATTGGCTATATCTACATGGCACACTCCAGGGAATGATCCATGTCACAATTAGTCTAGTCACAATTAGGAATGCCACAACATCTTCATTGTGTGATGGGAGTAACCATTGTTTGGTATCAACCCCACTTTTTAATCAATTTTCAATTATCCCCCTCTCCCTCCTGCCAAGAGTAGGATTCTCTCAAATCTTGAGTAACTCACCTGTAATGGTTAGCATAACACCCCACCTAACAAGGTCACGATGTTCAGTTCCTCTGAGCAAAAGAACAAGCAGCTTGGGATACCCTACACAATCCCTATCACATCAGATCACTTCTTACAACTTCAGTTTTCCCTAGTTTCTGTTCAAAGTAATGGCCTCATGCAGTATTCATTGTTGTAGCATCTCCCATTGCAATACTCATATGTCACAGATTATGTTTATCCTTCTTTTTCCTGAGACCATAAAAAGACTATTTAGATGTCTTTTTTAGATATCTAAAATAACCTCTTTAAAAACTAACAAAAGAAACTAAAGTGCAACCTGTTTTTCAGATTTCACGAACTCAAAACTAATTTGCCATTTTCTTTCTGATTGTCACCTTGTCTTAAAGCCCCTACCAAATAAAATTACATAGAAACAAAAACATTTTCATTATCTACTTGCAAAATACTGTACATTGTGCTATATTACAGTGATGTGCTTAACATAACTTTACAGTTTTCACACAATATAACTATTTATATACATACAGCTGCACAAAACCACCTTTTGTGTACCTGCCTATGTACTTTTTGTCAAGGCAGCAATAGACCTGAACCTTTTCTTCACTTTATTATCTAAATTGAAAAAGCTACATCAACGGCTCGAGAACACCATTTTGGGATGAACATTTCTACATGCTGAAATTGTCACTTACCTAGGAAATGGCCACCACTACTTTAGCAATCTCCTAAACAAGAGTGACTCTCCATATCTGAAAACGTAAAGTCAGATGTTCTTAAAACGAAACTGCATCTGTCAAAGAGAAAAGGAAAAAAAAAAAAAAAGGCTTAAATACTTTGCTACATCCCTGCTTTTTCTGCACTAACATATCAACACCTGGGGCTATAGTGTGGGCAGAGACAACCAGGTGGCTTTGACATCCTGCCAGCACCCCTCCATCCTGAAGAGTGCTCCCTTGCTGCCCACAAAGTCCACCCTACATGCTGTCCAGCCACCTCTCTAGCCCTAAACCAACTGCAGCCCCAGTGCAAACCCAAACAAATCACCCTCCTCAAAACAAAACCCAACTCCAGCCCTAACCCGAATCCCAGTCTCAGCCCCAGACCTAAAGGCAATCTAACCACAACTTCCAACAAAGCCTGCTGACACCGCCCGCTTCGCAGCCCGGTTGGGTTTTAAGGCGTCGCCGGCGGTCGGCCCCGGAGCAAGGCCCCGCCCCCCATCCCACTAGCTTTCGGTTTCCATTCCCGGTGCAGTGAGGCCAAGTTCAGGTTTCGTTTCCTAGCGCTGGAAGAACTGCGTGGCGGAACACGATACTGCAGCGTATTGCCAGTATTTCCTTGCTTCCACCAAAACATGCTTTTCACTCACAGCAGCTTCAGCTGATGGTCCAAATCTACTAAACCTGTGTTGCTCTAAGAATATACTGTTAATACAGGTTGCATATACGGTGGAGAAAATACTAATTCCTATTTCTATTCCTTTATGCACCACAACCTATTCTTCTATCAGCCTGCTTCCTTAAAGTAGGAAATTCCTTATAAAAAGAGATACACTTTACACTGCTTTTTAGCATTTGAAGCAAAAACTTTAGTGGGAACAGTACTGGACCTCTATCACTCAGTTTAAAATTGCAAAGCCTTAATTCACAAGGGAACCTGGGTACCCCCATACTGTTGAAACATTCAGGAAAATGGAGTTTACGTATCAAATTGCCTTGGCAAGAAGTGATCAGCCCTGCTCCTCTTCAGCTCAAATACTTGTACAGGATACAGCACAGAAAACTGCTGGGGTTACGTGTGTAAGTAGTCTCAGGGATCCAGGTAAGTTTTTGACAGCCAGCAGACAACTGACACATAACACTTGTCACATAAGCAGATCAGATGCCTTTTCCATATTCTTCATTTCCTTTGAAGCCTCTACAGATTCCAGAAACGCTATCATTTACAGTTAGTGCACCCACAGTGCTCCAGCATATCAGAACTGTTTTGTTTACCTAGCCAAGAAAAGCCCCTATTCCCTCCTCTCAACACACGTTCTCCTTCTGTGGTAGGTAACAATCCCAGAAATAATTGGAACCCTTTATTTCCTTTCCTCAAATTAAATGGGAGATGATCTTTAGCCCAGCTCTTCAAGAGGTTATTAATATAACTTCAGTTAGGTCCTGAAGACAGACCTTTAGATTCAATTCTCTGTCCCTCTGGATAATGCATTTTGGTTTAGAAAAGTGTATTGTAGGTCTGCTATTCACCTGACTAAAAGGCAGATCAAACACTTTCCTGAGGAACCTGGTGCCACCTCCATGCAAATCTACTTCAGAACGAAAAAAACAAAAACACCACTCAGGCAGAGGTGCGACGAGGAGGTGGGGGAGGAGAAGGGAGCACACTAGTGCAAACATGTGGGCCCTCCCCCCATGGAGGACCCTATGCTGGAACAGGTGGATGTGTCCTGAAAGAACCACAGCCTGTGGAAAACCCACACTAGAGCACGTTTATCCTGAAGGACTGCAGCCTGTGGAAAGGCCTCATACTGAGGAAGGGACAGAGTGTCAAGAAAAACTGTTAGGTGCCTGACTAACACCTTCAACTCTCATCCCCCCTGTACCACTTAGGGGACAGGGAAGGACAGAGGAGTCAAGAGTGAAGGAATGAAGCTGACTTGCAAAGGGGAGGGTGAGGGTGGGAAGGTGTTGGTTCAAGTTTTATTTTTTGTTTCTCACCACCAAAATCTATTTTAATTGGAAATAAATTAAATTACTTTTCCCAAGTCGAGTCTGGATTGCCTGTGATGGTGACTGGTAAGCAGTCTCCCTGTCTATGTGTTGACACACAAGCTTTTTGATCCTATTTTCTCACCCCTCCTGTTGAGGGAGGGAGAAAAGAGCTGTGTAAGCATGTGGCAGTCAGTCACAGGCAACCCAACACACACATTCTTTTAGCTCTCTCTACATAATGTATGAGGCAAAGAGAAAGGGGTACAGATAGATGCTTGAGATGAGGAGCCGAGACAGCCATTTTTTCAAGCATCAATCAGAATACCTAAAATCATCAAACATTTAGTACAGAAAAACAGCTGAAGAAATTTTAACTTGAGATACCTTATGAAGGGGAAATTAACATTTTTAACAAGAATGACCTTGTCGTGGCAGGGGGAAAGCCTAACTCCAGAACCAGGTTAAACAACAGAAACAGGAAGGCCAGAGGTGGAAGAAATCCATATAAGGGAGAACCAATTCCCTTGCTGATAAGCTAAGAAATGTTGCAGTATTGATTTGTAATACAGGTGGTGCTGGTACACGGAAGTAGAAAGAATCAGCTCATGCTACATCTCTGCAAACTCCCTGTAGCACTGCAGCAGTACGACTCTGTCCAACACTTTGTCCATTAAATCACTTTATACTTAAGCACAAATGTGTATGTTAATTCACCTCAAGGGGTACAATAAAATTTCCCCAACACTTACTAGAAGCTGCCAGGAATCACCTATCCTAAGCTAAGCCCTCTCCTTTAAAAATAATTGCACAAATTAAAATTTTGCATAAGTTGTGCCTCAACTGGTTCTGTAAAATCTAGCCCTAAATTCAATACAGATGGTGGTAAAACTAGTACATGTCTGAATGTGAAAAATTGTGGACCCAAAGATTAAGCTATACATTTGAATGTTTTAATTTCTTTCATTAACCTTACTGCACCAACACAAAGTACAGAAATTATTGATAAGAAATGCAGTAATGATCTGATTACTTTTCAAACAGTAATTAAGTGTAAAGGCCATGCCATAAGGAACACTGTGCTCATCTGGTCTAACACCAGACACAGAACTTTCACATTTCTCAGAGGTCTCTTAAAGAAACAGTGGAAAATTAAAGGAGAAAAGTAAAAGTGCACATGTTTTGCTATAGAAGAAAAAAAAAAAATCTTTGCTCAGTGTTAAGATAGAGTTACTATGAACAAGCTAAAGTTCTGGAATCATAGAATAGTTCTGGTTGGAAGGGACCATCAAAGGTCATCTAGTCCAACCCCCCTGCAATAAGCAGAGACATCTTCAACTAGACCAGGTTGCCCAGAACCACATCAGCCTGGCCTTAAATGTCTCCAAGGATGGTGCATCCACCACCTCTCTGCGCAACCTATTTCAGTATTCTACCACCCTCATTGTACAGATTTTTTTCTTCACATCCGGCCTTAATCTCCCATCTTTTAGCTTAAAACAATCACCCCTCATCCTATTGCAACAGGCCCTGCTAAAACGTCTTTCCCCATCTTTCTTATAGGCCCCTTTTAAGAACTGAAAGGCTACAATAAGGTCTCCCTGGAGTCTTCTTTTCTCCAGGTTGAACGCCAACTCTCTCAGCTCAATTTCTTAAGATCAGCTAGATTTTGAAGCTTTCTAATCCAGTTTGTAGGAACACAATTGTAAGAAACTAGGGAGATATCAGGGGCAAGGGGAGAAGGGAAGGGAGATGCCAAAAATACATGAAAAACCAGAGGGATTGCATGTACACAGGTCGATGGACAGAATGCTTGCCTAGTCATGCACCTGCACCTAGTCAGCACTGGCTGTGTTGTCTGCTCGTTGAACTCCATTTCTAATCCCCTTTCCAGATGAGAGACTACCTGTTCTGTGTACAAGTGTGGGTATGGAGGTCTGAGTGCCAGCAACTGCCATCAGACCACAGATCACACTGCTCCATGTGTCTGTGGAACCAGAACAGGAGTGAGTGAGTGAGTAACAGTATGTAAGTCAGTGCAGTCCCTAAGGACTATAAAGCCAGATCTGTCAGCAAGCAGGTGACATGGCCTGAGAGGCAGGCACGCCCATCTCTAAGGGCAAGACCTCAGGAGGAGCTGTCTACTGGGGAGTCCAGGTCAAATACTGGCTAGGCCATATGCTCTCAGGCTCAACAGAGAGACCTGTTTCCATGTGCATGTGTGCCCATGTAGGAGCCAACTGGGAAAAAACAGGACCTGTGGCCAGCCACTGGACAGGCCAAGTGTACAGGCACAGCTAGGTGGGATCTGCAATGCACAGGTGTATGTATTTCCCCACTAAAGGGCATTCTTCCTGATCACCCAGTGAGTGTTCAGTGTTTCTCTATTGATCTATATGGCCCGCTGTGTTTATATGTATGTGTGCTACATGTGTTTGTGTGTATACCTGATGGGGACACATGCTAAGCCCCAGTAATATCTAAAGACATTAGTTAAAAATTCACACTGATTGCAACTACAATATTGTATGAAGAGTAACAAGATTCATTCTGCTTTACAGAAGGAATAAAAAGTTAACGGAAAGTCTTATGAGTGACAGAAAGCAAACATTTACACTCTACATTCAGTAGCCCAAATATTTTCCTAGCAAAGGCAATCCGAGATACAGTATCAAATTTAAGGGCACAAAGCAAACTTTCCAGGTATAAAATCTGTTGATCATTCCTAAACTGCATGCAATTGTATTTACCCATTGTATAAGGAGAAACAATAAATTGGACATCAAATTGAAAAGTTGTTTTTGTTGTCATAAAATAAGAATGCTTTTCTCATGTGGCTGTTTTGAAATTAGATTCCCTGTGTGTTTTTCAAGCGCATTAATATCCTCAAAATCAGCAATAAAACTATGTAAAGAATTTTATCTGCATTTTCTGAAGTATATCCATCCTGGTTATGACATGTCTCCTTATAAGCCTTTTAATTACATACAATACTCATTGACATTTTCTGCATAAGCTAATAATTGCTGCAGAAGCAATTGCCATCATTTCCAGACAAGCATGCAAATGGCTGTTCTTCTATTATCACAACACACTAAGATGCCACTTCTGATTCGGTACAACCCATTATCTTCTATTATCACAACCCATTAAGATGCCACTTCAGTACATTTATTACCCAAGAAGTCTAAATAGAAATGACATAAAATGTAGGTGTAACCATATTTGCACACACAATTCTTCTCTAACCTACACAAAGAGCTTCCTCATACTAGCGTTATTTAAGCACTACCTATAAATTTGAAGTTACAAAGAAAATACAAAAACATGAAGTCTTCCTTTATGTTAAATAAAAATTCAGCCATGTTCTTCATCATCAATTTTTTTAATGATTGAGCTCCTTTTCTACCCTCATAATCTTTCTACTTTGCATATACAGAGTCTCTGTTCCCACCCACCTGTAACTTTGAGTAGGTGTTTCTTAAAGATTTGAACCTTTTAACAATTCTGAGAATATTTTTAGGGGAAAACAGGAGTATTTTTAGCTAGTTTTGTTTCTTTCTTTAGAAACCTCTATTTTACAAGGCTATACCCACAACTTCCCTGAAAATTTCCTTCCCTAACTATTGTATCAATCAGTTTTTACAGTATGAAATTGTATTAACTTTGTTAACATATATTAGTTTACATTATACACTGCACATTTCAGTAGTAGTGCATGAGGTAGTGGAATTTTGTAGGAGGCTTTGGTATTATTCATGCTTAAGTAAATCAAAGTAAAGGACACAACACAACAGAACCCACCCCACCACAAGTACCAGAAAGATAGCCCAGCCCTGGAAATAAGGACTTTGCTTTCTAGAACTGGTCAAGAATGATAAAAACTACCTCTAGATACCCAACATAATGCTACTGTCCTAGCCCCTCTAACACATCTGTGAAACCTCCCAGCATCCAGTATCACAGATAAGTCCTACAGCAAGGCGAACTCCAGGGATATCTAGATGAATGGGTAAGCAGCAAGAATGCTGACAGATGACGATACTGCAGAAACACAGTTGCATTGTAAAGTTTTACTGCATTTAGTAGTCAGTAGTGTATTGTGCTAGTAATTAGTCAAATTGTGCTATATCCGAACACCTGAAAGGTGTAAGAACCCTGCGTAAAACCACATTCAGCATGCTCCAGTTTGGCTGGGATGCTTCATGTACATGAATAAATATTTACCCTTATAATTCTATACTTTGTTGCTTAGCCTCTTTCCTCAGCCAGCATGGCAAGCTGCAAAATTTATGTAACAGAACACATAGGGCTCAAAATTTTGAATTAGCTTTGGTGTTAAACATGTATGCTTTAAGCCCTAATGAAAGTTCACCAAGATTTGGGCTAAATTCTATCCATAAGTAAAATATAGTTGTATCAATTCAGTACAGATAGTACTGAATTCAGTAACAGCCAACTGAAATCTCTGATTATTCCTATACTACACATGCATCAAGCACACAGACAAACCACACTAAATGTGCCTTATTCTTTCAGGCTCATAATTATCACAGAGTAAAGCTGTCAAGTAGATGCAAACACAGGAACAGCAGCTAAACGCTTACTGGGGCACTGGGTGGAGGACACAAACTAGTATTACATGAGAATGTTTTCCCACACATAAACACACAGATTGCCCTTTGAATCTTCCTGCAATCCATACAACAGGTTGTTGAAGTTGCGCTGTATGTCTGCTTATAAAAATAGAATATTTACTTACCAATTTCTAAAAAGGGAAGTCTGCATTCTGGTTTCACACCAGCCATACTACAATCAGTCAATAGGAACCAGCCAAAGTTCTCTGTTTTGGTGTTGTACTCATTTAATACAGCAGCAAAAAACTCAGAAAGCCTTATGAAGTACCTAAAGAAAAACACAATTTAAATTTATGTTTCTACCAACTACAGGAAAATATGCTGTAACCAAATCAAGCACTGTAACTGAAGTTCATTACAATACAGCCGCAACAATCACTGCAGCTGCTGGGGAGCAGGAGGTGCAGGGCCACTCATTGCCAGTGGCCAAGCTGGCAATGCAGAGGACAACAGAAGCAACCACACAGCCCAACCACAGTGGAGACATGCAAGCAAGCAACACAAAGCTATGACAGCAAAAAAAAAAAATCTTAATCACAGCCCAACCACCACCAAGAAAAGAAAGAGACCAAAGGCAACCCAAAACCCCCACACAGTAACCCAGGAACAGGGATAAAACAAACCAGCTGCAACCAGATGGAGCTTAAATGGAGTTCCATGGTTGGGGAGAGTAGGAGAAAGTTCCAGATGAGGCTGGTCAGGGCAATTAACACCAATTAGTACACTCAGGACCCTACCAGTATCTGAGCTTGGGCTGAATTAGGTTTCCAGCAGGTTCCAGTTTTTCATATTAACTTCCAAGAATCAAAGCTGACATACAGCTAACACCCATATATTTTGCAGTTTTGAAGCATAGAATTTCAAAGCAACTCCACTTGTTAGCATTAGGATCTTGCAGACAATTATATTTTATTTTTTACTGTTTCTGGGAGCTTACACCTGAGGGTGCCATTCGGTACCTTCCTGAGCTTGCAAAAGTAGTGAAAGAATATTTTAGAAAATGTGAATGTGTCTTCTTTGCTGCATGTTTCTTATTGATTACATAGGAAAGACGTTTCTCAGTTGTTCAATGAAAACAATGTTAGAACAGGGTATCCTGGACTATGATCCTTTTATCACTGGTGATCGAGTGCTAGGAGCTGTTTTCTTTTTCAGGCACTGTGTTCAAAACATAAAAAAGACAACACAATGAATATCACAGAATCATAGAATAGTTAGGGTTGGAAAGGACCTCAAGATCATCAAGCTCCAACCCCCCTGCCATGGGCAGGGACACCTTGCTCTAAACCATATTACACAAGGCCTCATCCAACCTGGGCTTGAACACTGCCAAGGATGAAGCATTCACAACCTCCCTGGACAACCTATTCCAGTGCATCACCACCCTAACAGGAAAGAATTTTCTCCTTATATCCAATCTAAACTTCCCCTGTTTAAGTTTTAACCCATTACCCCTTGTCCTATCACTACAGTCCCTAATGAAGAGTCCATTATATGTTCCTAATATTGCTTTCCTGGGTAAATAAATGTTGTCTATCCAGATAAATACTTTTAACGGAAAAATCTTTTAGCACGTGAAAAAAAATGTAGATTGTGGTTCATATTTTGTGAAAGTTTGGCAAGGGCTGTTGTAGAAGTACTCTCTCAGGGAGGTGATACTCTAGCACAAGATCCAAATACCTTCAAGGGTTCATCAATTTATATAGTTTACATTTGAGAATATATCCTGAATCAACAGTTATGAATATGGTTGCTGTCACACTGAAACTCTCAGTGATAAAGTCAGATATGTCTTGTCAGATTTCCGGCTATCATATATTAGAATGCAGTCCACCGCTATTATCTTTCCTTTATCATAATCTTTAACACCCCTTTAAAACACAATGGTGGTGGTAGAACCTCTTCTTCAGCTAATAATGTGGAATTCCAGACCTACAAAGTAAACAGGATTAAATTTAAGCTTATTTGATGAAGGTGTCAAATAAAGCACAATCTGTGGGGCAGAAAGGCATTAATTAGTAAATACTTAATCTCTGGTCACCATTCAGCCTTTCTGATGCAAGTATGTGAAAGTGAAGTAATTTGAAAATTTTTGGCCTGAACAGCACAACTAGAAAGCTGCTGGACAGTAAAAAAAGTAACAGCCACTGTAACTAGACAGGCAGTGTTAAAAGCCAAATGGCAGGAAAAAAATTTTACCCTTCATTGTCTGGAGCAATTTTAATTAGGCAAAAGAGTAAAGAAAACTGCAGTTGGTCCGCTAAGGGCTAGGCGCACTTTAGAAATAGCAGCATCATTTACAGAGAAGATTACTGACCCCATAAGTGGAATTGGATTGCTGGAGAGTCATGTAAATCTGAACAAACTTCTGGAGGACACTGAGAAACAAATTGATTATAACAGCTTACAAGCTTCAGAGAGAAAGTGCATCTCAAGGTATCAAGCACCACTATCTGATATGCAGTCAATCACGCCATGCTTGGCGTTTAGGAATATTTGTAAATGGCAGCAGTGTCACAGGTGTAGGGGTTAAAGCCTTGGTGGTAACATGTTATTGAGTCAGTTCCCTGCAATAAAATTTGCTCCTGACATTTTCCTTGTAAAGGATATAGGATTACATTTATAATATATTACAGAGGACTTCTATGGAGGTTTTGTACTTCTCAAATTCAGGAAAGACAATCTGAAGTTTCATTTCATTATTTGCTTTCAACAGGTAGTACAGGCAATTATAAATAATGCATCTCTGAACTTTACAGTTCTTGATTTTGCAATTTAAGTAAGTCTTTATTGAGCGTTTCACTGCTAATATTGTTATTGTAACTTATTTTGAGAAAGAATATCAACTATGCAGCAGCAAATAAATATAGAAAAGACAGAAAAATGAAAAAAAAAAATTATAGACACGATCTATGGTAAATCCAGATTGTTTGCCAAATTCTCATCTAAGGCATTTGGCAATCCTCTGACAATCTGTTGCCTCCAGTAAACCATGCTGTTTATCCAGAAGTGAGTGGATTCTTCTCACTGCTTCAGTGCCTGTTCTTAGATCTTTCACACTTCTGCTTTGGGGAGGAAAAATAAAACAAAACAATAAAAGCCAGCCATAAAGAGGGTCACATTCAATGCTTTCGATTTTAAGATTCTTTCCCATTATGAAAGAAGCTTTCACAAATCAGCTGCCAGTGATTCTCACAGATGTCCCAATGTGTACAGAAATCAGCATATGTACTTGGAAATGAAAATGCATGTATGTTCCAATTGCAAATGTACAGCAACCATTTCCCCTGGTCTCCCGTATCATTCCAGACTTCCAGTCTTATAAACCAGAGGCAGCTCCTGATCTGAGTTAGGTGGTTACTGATGTCAGCCCACTGCTAACTCTTGTCACAACTTCATTGCTAGGGTTACTCTCCCAGTTATTCTGCATTAACTGATGATACACTAAACTTTATATGTTAGGTGATCCAGCTTGAAAACAAAACAGAAAGCTGCAAGAAGCAGCTGGTTTATACAAGAACTGAAATGATTAACAAGAAAATGATCAAACAGAAGGCTACTACAAGCTGTTTATAATTTCACTTCCAGAGAGTGTATCAGTGGGCTCATCAAAATAGCTTGAATAGAGCAGTGTCAACAGTCCCAAACTGAATGGATTCTAGGTCTGGGCAACCACAAAACAGCAACAAATCACCTGATACAGTACCAGTGCCCCTGACGTTGTGGAGGGAGAGTATTAGGCAGAAAAGAGGCCATTATACATACTCACTCATGGACCTTTTTTACACCTTATTGTTCATCATGTGAAGAATATATGTTCATCATCACTGACAGGACTTCAGCGGAAAGAGAAATGAGCTAGGATATGCAAGTTTGATATAGTAAGAACACCCTCAAAAATCACAATATGGTTCTATTGTGTGCCTTAGCATATTTCAAGCAATCTTTCCTCTTCTGTTACTCAGCTGGCCCAACATAATCTGCAATATGCTTATCAAGAAAAACTACTCAAAAAACTTGGATGATGCCAAACTGATGAATTACTGTGCCTAGACAACTACTCAAACACAGCATATGCCTCTCCCACAAACTAATTTTCTTTAAGTGATCTGAGCTTCACACAAAACTTTGCTGTTAGTATAAAAACAGTATGTCATTTCATTGGGAAAAGGTTATTACCATGTTCTTCTCCAGTCTTCATACAGTTAATTCTTGCCACCCGCTCCAAAGAAACTATACAAAATAAATGTACACTTGCCTTTATCATAGAATCATAGAATAGTTAGGGTTGGAAAGGACCTTAAGATCATCTAGTTCCAACTCCACCTCACACTAAACCGTGTCACCCAAGGCTCTGTCCAACCTGGACTTGAACACCGCCAGGGATGGAGCATTCACAGCTTCCCTGGGCAACCCATTCCAGTACCTCACCAGCCTCACAGGAAAGAACTTCCTCCTTATATCCAATCTGAATTTTCCCTGTTTAAGTTTGAACCTGTTACCCCTTGTCCTGTCACTACAGTCCCTAATGAAGAGCCCCTCCCCAGCATCCCTATAGGCCCCCTTCAGACACTGGAAGGCTGCCATGAGGTCTCCATGCAGCCTTCTCCAGGCTCAACAGCCCTAACTTTCTCAGCCTGTCTTCATATGGGAGGTGCTCCAGTCCCCTGATCATCCTCGTGGCCCTCCTCTGGACTTGTTACAACAGTTCCATGTCCTTTTTATGTTGAGGACACCAGAACTGCACACAATACTCCAACTGAGGTATCATGAGAGCAGAGTACAGGGGCAGGATCACCTCCTTCGACCTGCTGGTCACACTCCTTTTGATACAGCCCAGGATACGGTTGGCTTTCTGGGCTGCAAGTGCACACTGCCAGCTCCACTTACCTTTACCTATGGATTGTTCCTTCAAGAGCTGAAAACAGACATTCAAAGCAGACATTTCTGCAGTACATTTCACAGAATTACTTTGACATGTTTCCAGGAAATCTTTTCACTTATAACCTTAACTCCAGACCTAAACTTCTGTTTAACTCGGTTGTCAATGCAAAGGCTTTTCCATTGTTTTTTTCTCTTATTTTCCCTCTTCATCTTTCATTCTTTTCTGGTTTTCTTCAATGATTTTTTCTGCCTTTAAATCTACTGATAAATCAATGTAAGTATAAAGTATTTCTGAAATTTTAGTTAAGAAATGCTCAATGCCTTCCATAAATTTCATGTTGTGTTTAACAGCTTGTTTTACTTACAAATCTTGGACCTCCATTTTTCCAGTCCATTAGCCAGAATACCAGGAGTGTACCCTTCAGTGTTTAGTCACTGGGTCTGAAGCTGTAATGCCTAGAGAGACATGTAGTTATAAGTACAAAATCAATGCTCTGTCAAAATTCTGCACAGAATCAGTGGATTCAATTTGGAGCTCCAAGCTCTATAAATTGCCTCCCAAATAAGAAATACATGGATTCTCACTGCTGCCACACAAGTTTTCATTGCCACTGAAAGAGTCCTTCTCTCTTCCATGTTCTGAGGCTAGCTTTATGTCATTCCTAAAAGTACCTATTTTAAAAATGTTTGCCACATGGTCTACCTCTAAAAGTAAAGGATTCCTTTATAATGGAATAATACATTTCTGTTTGATGGACATAGGCTTTTTAAACATAAAACATGCATTTATAAATCAAATGTAAAACACTTCACCCAGGAAGAAAAAGTAGATTATTTTAATTTTAAGCTGTTGAACATGCACTATGTTAGAATACACCACTCCTAAACTGTAAACACGGCTGTATTTTCAACCGACATTAATCAGTGCTTTTTCTGACCTCTTTACATTTCACATCAGGGAAAGAGAACGGAAAAATTCTGTTACATTTTTACATGATAGAGCCTATCATAAAACAAAAAGCAAGTTGCCATTGCTAGCCCATATGATACTCACCATGTCTGGAATATTTCTGCCACCACCTTTTTCAGCACCTGTCTGTTGGCCAATCAGAAAAAAGCAAAAGGCCTGAAGTCTCTTCAACTCCATGGAAACTCTTTCCAAAAATACCCCCAAGCTAAGTGCTTCTCTAATAGAAGCTAGTGACTAACAAATCTCTCAGCAGTTCATTCTAAATAGCCAGCTGTGTTTTAACGTTTTGTTTTTTTTTTTAAATTGAGCCCTTCTGAGGTTAACAGCGGAAGTAATCAGCTGTTCAGTGCTCCTCCTTCAGCATTCATTCCTCTCTCCAGAAGTATGGATGTCACATTCTTACACATTTGTCTTTGTTTAGCACGATGACTTCTGGCTGCAATACACAGCTGTCTACCCTTATCTTGCACCGACATGTTTTTAGGTGGCAGGCTAAGCCTTCCTTACAGACCGCAGGAATATATTTGGCATAATCAAAAGACAGTTTGCAATAGCTGTTAAAAAGGTAAAGCAATGTAAAGCTGTATCATGATAAAAGGAAAAAGAGAAGTAAATATTTATTTTCCCAGAGATCAGCATTTCATCGTCTGTTGAAAGAGGTGCATTCCTTTTTTAAAGTTAATCCCCTTGTAAAGAGGCTTTAATCTGGTATTGAACTTCAGCACTGTCTGTGCCTGCTCAGATCAAAAACATTGCACATGCTAAGATGGAATCTGAGTGCATGACTGGCTCTGAATATATACATGTAAAATATGCATTCTACGCTTGCAGCTAAAATTAATCTAATGGAAATAATTTTCCTCATGAAGAGGAAAGTCTAACTGAGCTGCACTGATAAAGACTTAGTACATACAACATAAAAACATGCCATGTGATGCTAGAAAGCATTTTTATCACTGCCCAGCTGTGAGCGTTTTATGGTATGTGTAAGTGCAGAGTTTTTATTTAAAAATATATAAATTGCATTTGTTCAAACTTTATTTTTCACAGACATATACAGGCAATAGCTGATGCAAGTGGGACCGAAGCACATACTTAAACAGGGCATAGGCGGATAACTTTCTGGTACAGGGAATGCGAATTAACTTACCAAGTGAGATTAATTTACCAAATAAAAGAAATGGTAAAGCCACATTAATATTACTAACATTTAAAGCGTACAGGACAAAATCAACTTTTAGAAGAGTAACAGGGGAAGCAAGCAGTCCACTTAAATGAAACTAGACAAATTTAAGGTCTTGAATGTGGAGTACTTAAAAGAAAACTCTCAATTTTAAGAACGAGACTGGTGTTAACTCTCCTTTGTGCAGACAAGACGGTTAAATTAAGTACCTAACAAGGCTTGCTTTTCTTCTTTCAAATATGAGGTATCTAAGTTTGAATGTTAACTTTCATGACATAGATTTTCCACTAGAGTGTTTTAAACACAATTTACTTCTTTCCTTAGAAAATGACATAGAACGACACTGAGCTGACACATTAACACAGGTTCTTAGATTTCTTAAATTTATCATGAAATCTGAAATCTTTACATGCCACAGTATTCAATCTCAACCATACTGCTATGTCCTACACTGCCAAATTTTATCTTTGTCTCTACCCTTGTGAGATTGCCTCAGTTCTGTCGTCTGCAACTTTCGCTCCTTTCCAATGTGTTTCTTAATTCAACATGAAATGGCTTTCTTGAGGTTTTGTGCTTTATCATCAGCTGTATTATAACATTTCCCTGCGCTAAAACTTGAAATAGGCTTTCTACTTAACTGCAGAAGACTGTCAATTCCAGTCTGTTGACACCTAATTTCTTGTCCTTTAATACTATTTTACAACATGTCTTAAGGTTTTTAACGGAATCAGGCAGTGATTCTTCTCTAGGCTTTCTGCACAGATGTGAGCCTAGCCTATATGGCTTTTTAAAGACTTTTATCACGAAAGTATCAGTACCTGTAAATCAGACTGTTCTCTGTTCTGACGAGGAATTGTAAGAAACGTGTCAACAGTGCAGGGCCTACCGTACATGCTGGCCCCCGCAGTGAAGTTTGACGGCACACTCCACAGCAACGCACCCTGACAGCCGCGGCGCCTCAGCCGCGCCACGACACGCTCCCGCTCACCACCACCAGACGACGCGGCGGGCTCCGCCGGTCGCTCCTCGCCCTCTCCCCGCGGCGCCTACCCCTCACCCGGAGGGGCTGCCGGGCTCCCCACATGAGACAGTCGCTCTCGCTGAGTCTGCCCGGGACCTCCTCACCTACGACAGCCCCGCCCCTCAGCCGACGGCTGGCGTCCGCCTCGCCTTTCCCGCCAATGACCCCCCTCCGGCCGGGCTCCCTCAGCACCGAGTCCGCTCCCTCAGCGCCGAACCCCTCCCGTCCCGCTCCCACAGCGCCTCGCGTTGGGCCGTCGATCGCGGACATGGGCCTGTGAGTGGAAAGGCTCGGGCAGACGAAAAGTCAGGCTCAGAAACGGGTGTGTGTGAACAGCGTCGTGAATCTATCTACAAGAGTTCGATGAACGCCGGGGCCTGCCTAAAAGCACCTCCGAGGACGGCTGACAGCACCGCCTAGGCCAAGCCGGCTGCCGGCTCAGGTAACTAGGTATCTTTATCCTAGGCACAATGTCTGTTGGCAAGGATCAGATAGTTTTGCTCTAAGTTTCTTTGGCTTAGTGCAGTAATCCTGTGAGAGCACAGCGTGCATCACAGCCCCAAATGCAGAAGTGTATTAATCACAGTGCACACAGGGGTGCAAATTCCTAACAAAATTCTGTTGAGATTTTAAGGGATGCTCATGGCATCACCAGTAAAGTGGCAGTTTGTCCATGAGTTCAGTTTTTACCCGTCTGGCTACTTATAGATTGAAAAATACAGCATCTTGAGAGAGAACAGTATTACAAGTGTTCTAGTCTTGAGGTAAGGGAAGCTGAAATACGGGTTTCTCAGTCTGAGGCAGGTTGCCTCAGGAAGGCCTTAGATACTTGGGACTAAGAAGCAGCTATCTCTTACCCAGTTTAAGAAATAGTATTAGTTCTTTGTGAGTTGCTAGCTAGCCTTCCTTTCCATGTTATGGTTTCCTTTCCGACTCACAGCTGTGGTAATTCTGAAAAGTTGTGATATTCTTAAGTTTATTCAACTGTTGTTACTTGCATCCCCTCAGTCACTTCACAGATGAAGTACTCTATAAAAGAAGAGAGTGGGTTAGTGTTACTAATCTTTTATCAGTTTAATTTTAGCAACTGTTGTATTTTTCTAGACCAAGTACCAGCACCACTGATAGCAAAACTGAAGGCATACGAGCTTGTGTGCTGCATTTCTGCAGTTTCCTCCTAGGAAGATCCTGAGAAACTCTCCAGAAACTTGGGAAGATGATGTTTGAGTACCGTTGACACTGCCTGACTATTTCACTGTTGAACACTTTCATATATATATGACAGGTAGGTACTTCTAGTGCACTCTAAACACAGGTTAGTTCTAGCTAGGTAATAAATTTATTTACAAATATATTTACAAGCAAAATTTAACATGTTTGAATACTTAGGAAAAACAAACAAATAAACAAACAAAACAAACCCAAAGCCATGCATAGCATCAAACTACAGCAAGACAGTGACCAACGATGTTTAGGCACAGGTGACCAGATTTTTTTTTTTTTTTCAACTATTAGACGTGGAAAAGAAAATGTCTGTTAGTGACTCAAAATAAGCAGAAGATTCTGTGGCAGGTAGTAAAGGGGGTTATATCTGTCTCTGCTGCTTAAAGTAGAAACAGCTCTTAATGATTCTTGCTTGAAGAGCTGTTTGACTTTAGGTCTTGGAGATTGCCTATCTGCTTGTATTTTACCCTGCTGCTATTTAGAGCAAGGTACAAAATAACAGGGACCATTTCAGTGTTTTCCTGCTTTTTCAGGTAAGTACACAAATTACTAGGGTAAAGACCCATGCTTATTAGTATAGTTTGGTTTTAGCCAAAAATTAAAAGCTTTTGCACCATGTAACATCTTCATCAGATGGAATGGAAAGTTTGCACAACCAGAATAGCTTTACAGTTTATGACAGGAGGTTTTTAATGACTTGGGCTGACTAGTGTCAGAAACTATTATTGGTTTTTCAGTAGACCCGTCTAGTTATGCTCCATCATTGATAGTGAAAGTATTCTGTCCATGGAGTTGTGTTCATTGGTTGAATTTGCCATGGTACTGTAATAGGAATGGGGTCTATATCTGGTGTAATACGCTTTATCTTGTCTGTATGCTATTCGTAGTTTTTACATTTTACATGTAAATACTAAATTACTACATCATTGCACATTACTGCACATGTTAATCTTTCAAAGTGTGTAACTGTTCCAAAGCTTTAGTCTCTATAGCATTTGCTTACAGTGATTTCCTGCTGTCTACCACCATTGTAAAGGAGCACAGGCATTATTTTTGCTATAAAAATGGAAGGTCTTGATCAAAAATTAAATAAATTTCCAAGAGATTAATCACAGGTCAAAGGATGTAAGCATTTCCAAACTCTTAGTAGAATGACATTGAAGAAAATTTCCTCATAGATTAATATAGCTGTATAAAACCCTGCCATAATGAGTTTATGCAAGTTATGACAAGTATTTCATTAACACTTGAAGCCAGTAGAATATATTGAACACAGATCTTTCACTTTTGGAGCAGTTGTTTCTACCATGCTGTACAAAAAGTAATTGGCATACCCAATTTACACGGATCACCAGTGCAACTGTGTTCATAAAAGCTCACGTCCTTTAAAAATAATCCCTGAAGGTGTATCCAGGCAGGTATATTTTCTTCACAGAAGTGACAATTCAAACATAACTCCAAGAAACAAGATTTCATCCAGACCCTCCCTGTAGAAAATGCTGAAGATAGCCCAAGGCAGTTTGTTGCTGTTTATATGCAGGCTATTTTTGGCTCCCATTCCAAGGTAGCTAACTCTTATGTGTTTAGTGGAGAGGCTGGGTGCCTGACACAGGGCCTGGATCCCACTCTGTGGGGTGACTGCTTAAAAATTAGGCATACAGTGGTTAACTCTTAGATGACCAGCTCCTTCTTTGTATACAGTTGTTAGTCTGGAATTTTTAGAATGACAATTCTGTTGTTATCTGACACACTTTTACACTGAAATCACTGTAAACCTGAAATAAAAACCTTTTTACCAATTTCATTACCATATGGTAAGGACCCCACATCATGAGAATGAGATTTATATCCATTGTGAAGTAAGTAAGTATTCCTAATCCAACAGTGAATCCATTGAAGCTCTGATTAGGGGACAGTGATTTGCTGTATGAAGATGTAAAGAAAAATATATTAACTATATTAACATATATAATATGTTATATATTAACATACATAATAAATATATTAACTCCTGAAATAAAATGTGTGATACTAGTACTTGGTAATGCCTAAATTGGTCTGGAACTGATAAGGAACTATGAGTCTCTTGTGCACTTCTGTCACAAGAGTGGGCCCACTGCCGGTCTATTGTTGCCAAGGAATAAACTTCAGCAAAGAATGCAAGGCAATATGTGGAAGACCTTGCACTAAGAAGAAGTGCCAGCCCTAAGAAGAAGTGCCAGCCCACAAAATTAATTCAAACCAGAGAGCAGATACAATGGATGCTGACAGAAGCGACGGAGATCTATAACATCAATTTGGAGCTACAGTTTCTCGTATCTCTTCTAGGGACTTTGACTCCCAGTAGGCTGCAATCTGGCAAAACCAATCCCACTGACAGGTTGCTTTTATTTCTGGAAATTACATGAAAGAGTCTGTAGATTATACCAGCAGTCTTCATGTTTGCTGCTTCTTTTCATGGGGTATGAAAGGAAATGATGTGCCTGAAAAGGTACAACTATGCTCTTGGACTGAAAGTCTTTCTTCCCTTCGACAAAACTCTCACAGGAGTTCTTAATGAGGTGAAAGTACTTCCTTAAAAAGACAGTAAGGGAGAGTTGACTCTGTTACTCATTACACTCTACAAGGCCATAGAAACTAGAAACGCATCTTGATTTTTTCAGTATTAATCCATGTGTCATAGTTGTAGGGTCTTCTTAAAGCATGCATGTTTTCCAAGGATTTTGTGTGTCATTTCTGAGGGAGATAGAGAATTCTTTTCTGATTGTAAGATTACTTCATTTGAGATGTGAAGATTCATTAGGTAAATTTATACAGTGTAGTATGTGGTTACAGATTAATAATTATTTATTACTACAAAAAAGATGGAACATTTTGGTGGATAACTCTAAAAATGTTAAGGGTCTTTTCCAGCCTAAATGATTCTATGACCTTGTGGGATTTTTTTTTTCTTTTCCTGGAAGATTTTAAGGTGCACAAGGAAGCTGTTAATTTTAAACGCTTTTTAGTAGAAAATCCAATTATTTATAGTCATAAAAATATCTAATTTTGTTAAAAAATAAAAATCTGTTAATACAGAATCCCATAGAAAGAAATTATTGTTTAAAATTTAGTTTTACACACTGTGTTTTCTATTACCTGTGGAGGTGGGCCCTTTAATAATGAGCAAAATTCACACCCTAAAATTGCAGATTAGTATTTTAAACCAGCCTGCTCGTACTGTGTTAAATACAACAAAGAATGGTTATTTAAATGGTTAAGTTCTCTGAATTTCTGAGTAGTAAGTGCAGCAGAACTGTGTGCCTCTTACAGGCCTAACATTGCTTCTACTGGAATTCCAGATAGTGGCAGTCTGCTGAAACATGAGTTCAGTTACCAAATATAGATGAGTGGGGTAAGAATTACATAGTCACAGAGGACAGATGTAACACACAGGCCACAGTCTTCTTGATGCTTACAGAGGACCAAGCAATCTTTAGTGAATAGCTGGAGCAACTTCAAGCCAACTTAGATACAGAAAGAAAAAAAGCCATCTTTACCCGCTATTAATTATACTTGAGACTCTGCGTATTGGTCTGTTCATTGTAAGGTCTGTCTTGTATTTTCTGCTAAATTTAATTACTGTACTTCTTGGAGTAATTTTGCAGGATTTCAAAAGTCAGAGGAAAAATATGTGTTTGTTTTAAAAGATCTCTCTAGATAAATGTATCTTCCTTTATATTATTCCTTTGATCAGATTGGCCTTAGGTCATATTTTTTTTAAGTAATAATTTTTCATTGGGCAGTTTCCGCAAATTCAGGGCGCGTATGCTTCTCTTGTAATGAGTCCTTTGATTTTCTGTGGTTTTCCATATTTCATTATTTATCTCTTGAATACCTTAATTTGATTAATTATTCAAATGTTTTCTGAGATTATTATAATCCAGTACATTTTGAATTTACTATTTACCATGTTTTTCCATAGAGCATCTATATTATTTTCTGAACAAATACTTAAATAGCATAATGCTAAAATGTGTGTTTACTTGTGAGTAATTTTTAAACATATAACAAATAGGACCTCCAAAACGGTTTATACATAATAATGCTGGAAGTGTAGCTAAACACTGATCTGCATGCAACATTGTATTTTATGTTTGTGTCTTTAAATTCTGTAGTATATTCCTTTCTAGGTTACCTAATGAGTAATGATGATGAAAACTGTTATAAATACTTTGTAGTCTAGCTTGGAGAAGCTAGAAATAGCACTTGAAATTTCTAATTATGATCTTATATGCTACTTGATAGGGTTAGCGATACTTCATCTCCAGTTTGCTGTGGTTACAAGTTGCTCTAAAAGAATAGTTGCTTTATGTATTACAGTGTGGCTGAAAAAAAGCCTTATAACTGGAAGCTTCCATTCAGCTGTCTAAAGCTAGACATATAAATCCTTATTTAGGCACCAGACCTTTCTCACTAAGAAGGCTTATCAGCATTAGAAATTGCCAAGAATCAGCACATTTTTAAATTAGTCGTTATCTAAACACCCAGCTACAGATTGATTTGCTTTAATTTAGACACTGGGCTTTAATAATTATAACATACATAGCCATTATATTTTTCTAATGATAAAGCTGAGTATAAAGAGGAGGTATGCTAATTCATATTACATTCATTTTAATCATGATGTTGGGTGACCAGCAATCGTTAAGATTGCCCTCAACTGTAAACCATTGAAACACCAGAGCAGCTTGGTGTTGAAAGTCAGAGAAGTTTATGTGAGTATGTAATATATCCCTTTGAGATGTGATCAAGCTAGTAACCGGTATAAATCAGATTATAATAAAGATGTCATTTGAACACAGGTATTTATGAGTTACATAAACAGTAAACTAACCCCTTTGTTCATTTGAATACAGTGTTGAAAAATAACTAAGGTGAAGGAGACAGCAACTCTCCAGGTTTAACCGTTAGTTTCCTGGCATTCATCCAGTCTATGCGTTAACAGCTGAGCATCTAGACCAACTGTTTGCTTGGCTTCTCAGATTCATTCTTTAAAGCTGCTATGTGGTAGTCAGTTATACTGTATATACGTTTTCAGATTTTGTTGAAAGAGATTGGCTTGGCAGCTAAATTTGTTGCCCTGTAAACACAGATGAAAGATAGATGTAATCCCAGCAAAGAATAAACCTATCGTGGTATTCTATAAAAACACATAAAATCCTAGGATGTTTTATTTTCCTCATACTTCTCTTTTATGTATTGAGTTGTAACCTGTTGGCAAGAGAAGCGGGCACATCAGGATATGCATATGCCAGGCCAAGAATTCCAATAATCTATCGCGCAGTTAATGACTACATGCTGGGTAAGCCCTGGTGAAGTGACTAAAGGTAATTGGAGCTTTCATGAGCTGATGTAAAATACATCCGAGTACATCTCATAACTGTCAAGCCACTTATCTATCAGTGAGGAAATACTTTGGACCATTGAGAGAATATACAGTATTTTTTAAAATCTTGTACAGATTAATCAAATGAATCTCATAGAAACTGTGATAAAAAGGAAAATTTTCAGGGTTAATTAAAACCACTGATGTTCAACTAAATTAAATGCTTTGCAAGAAGCAACAAGTAGTTTTAAGATAGATCACCTACAATCTAGTGACCAGCAGGACAAATAAATTTAAAAGAGAGAGTTTCAGGCAGATCCTTCCCTTGGGAAAAGATTAGTTTCCCTGATGTCGTGTTTCTTGCCTTTTCTGGCTTTACAGAGACAGAGAACATACATCCTCATTCTGAAATCATATGGGAAAACTGGAGATGTATAGATGCTTCTGTACTTTGTGAAACTGGTACAGAATATATATTATACACTTACATGGTGCAGGGTGGTACATAGGTTGTGAAATCTATTTCTTTAGTGGTTTACTTTTAGCATGTAGTAGTTTGAGATTCCACTTACCAGTATTAAGGAAAGTGCTACTAAACTGTATTGAAAGGTAACAAGTTAAAAACATTAACACAAGAAGTAAAATAATATTAAACACTTGCCAACATTAAAGAGAAATGATAACTTGGAGTTTTTAATTCAAACATCTGTGTAGATTCTCATAATGCTTTCAACTACAATATTTTTCCCTCTCAGAATTTGCTGGTTTAGCACCTGGAAGGCAGTGTTATAGCAAAGAGAAAAGTAATTATATTCCCCAGATCATCATAAGCCTAAAACCAGAAAAAAATGTAGTGTAATAGCATTGACGTGAAATAACACATCAGATGTGAAATAACAGATCACTCAGATTGCTCCAGTAGAATTGAGTTTGTGCTCATCAGTGTATGAACGATGGCTTCATAGTTCTCAAGGAAGAAGCATGAGAAATATGATCTTGAGTGCTCTCATTTCCACCTAGACAATTTGCAGCCCTGGCCAATTCTAATAGAAACCAAGGTTTACAGTAACTATTTCATGCACTGTTGTGTTCTGCTCTTCTCCCAGTTTTGTGTCTGTCTTACTGGAACCAGGATATAACAGAGGTTTTTTCCACTGAGAAGTTTTTTTCATTAAGCAATTATATTTGTGTCTTTCAGGATGCAAGACAGAAGCTGTGGGCAGGCATTGCCTCTTTCTTTAATGCTGAAGGAGGCTTACTGTGCAGAGAGAGGCATCAACAAGGGATATCCTGAAAATATGTCAGAAACTTCATCTTACAATGACTTTTTCACTGATTCCCTATCAGACATACAGAATGGGGACTTTTCAAATGAACTTTCTGCCTTCCTTACCCAGGAAGAGGTGTGTAAGAGCCTTGACATAGCTCGGGAAGCTATTGCTAATTCCATGAAGGAGGATCAGAATGCAGCACCAGACTTTAATCATTATTTCAACACCTCTCTTTCTAGCACTTCAGAAAATGCTTTTTTCAGGGCTACCAAACTCCGTGAGCAAGATGCTTTACAGAGGCCTCAAGCAGGCAGTCTGAATTCATGTGCCGCAAGTCATATTCTCCCAAGCAATCAGAAAGAGCAACTCAGCACACCTCAAACAGCATGTAGTTTTATCACAGTTTCTAGGAAGCAAACAAGCACCTCACCTTTGCTAAGTGCTAGTCCCAGCTTCATTAAAAGCCTGAAACATTCAGAGGATAATGGTCCAGGTGTACCTAAGACAAGCCCTAAGTCTGACTCAGCAGCCCAGGGAGAAGTTCCTTTCAGGAACAAGCTGTGTGACAAAGCTGCCACATTTATAGAGGAACTGTCATCTGTATTTAGACAGGCATCGGAGACAAGAGGCCGAAGTCCTGATGGGGACTCTTCTCCAGATAGTGGATACCTGTCTCCTAAAAAGAGACAACTAGCTGAAAGTACCTCCATGAATCAGGAGTTTGACAAGACACACCAAGAGGCTGAGCCTGAGGCAAAATTACCTGAAGTTCATCTCAATGGAGAGCACTTTTCTGAAAGGGAGAGCATCACTCAGAGTGAAACAGTCCTTTGCTACCCCTTCATCAACATGGCAGAGAATCAGCTTTCACCACCTCAATTCACTCAGAAGCTCCGGAGCCAGGAAGTTGCTGAAGGAAACAAAGTATTGCTGGAGTGCAGAGTTGCTGGCAATCCAGTCCCTGATGTCAGGTATGTGCATGCCTTTTATGCTTTTTAACTAAGTCACCGGACATCATTATCTTCTGATTGTGGAACATAAACTAAGGACAGGTATCACAGTGGACTTGCTTAAAGGTAGTCATGTAAGAACAGCGGATCATGCAGTGTTAGTGCATGAGGTAACAGATTCTGACCTCTTTAGTTCTCTAGTGTCTCATTGTTTTCTGCTTGGAAATGAAGTCCTTGATTCAAGAGCCATATTGCAAAATTAGGAACGGAATTTGCTCTGACAAGATTGTGTGTGACTGGTAACCTCATTAATCTAGTTAAAAGGATTGCAGTTTGCCCCTGAAGAGCATGTATCAGGCAGTTGATACTGGTTTTCTGTCAATTAGAGTGTCTCCAAGCACCATACCAATGGGATTTGGAGTCTATACTATGAGATAACCTAATTTTTATAAGCCTAGCCAAATATCCTCTTGTGTAAGACATTTCTAGAAGACATTAAGATCCCATATCAAAATTTCTTTTGAATCTTTACAGAGATATTTGTATTTGCTTTTGTTCAATGACAAACAGGAAAGTAACTGCTGCATAAGTTTGGTTTAGGTGTTTGGGGTTTTTTATTATTAATAATTCATAATTCTTTCCACTGTTTTCCTTCTAAAACTAATAGAAATTAAGGTCATCCAGCACCGCACACTGTTTTGCCACTTCCCAGGTCTGAGACAGTGCTGATACACTTGCTTATCACACACAGAGGTAGATTGTACCTCTGGTTTATATAGTTCCTCACAACCTATTTTGGTTTAAAGTCAACTAAGCATATTTGATATTCTCAAAGGAAAATTTTGTCCAAAAGTCCTATTTGGACAGGAGGGAATCTATAGTTCCACTCTAAGAACTTCCTATAAGTTTAGTTACATCTGAAGACAACATAATTCTTTTAAAGTTCATATTTCCCTAAACGAACATATAAATCACTTTCCTGTAACATTTGTTGTGCTTTAGATTTCTTCTTATCTCCTGCTATGAAGTCAACAAGGTTGAAAAACTGCAGCTTTGAAAAGTCAGGTTATGGCTGTATGTGCTTATATATGCATGAAAATTTACATTGAAAAATCATTACAGTGAAAAATTACATTGTAGGAAGTAGCTCCAGAGAGTCTTGTTGGTGGCTGTTGAAGACAATGATATTGCCTTTATCCTTATCTGAGTGTCCAGTGAAATGTATCCCAGACAATCTGAATATTGAGAAACTGAAATATTTATGGGGTCAAACGATCATTTATAGAGACATCAAGTGTGTTCAGTTGTTTTTATATAGAAAGTGAAAGAAGTTGTGCCTTAACACACTGACTACATTTATTATATACTCAAGTTTAGATTGTCCTACAATGGAAGCCAACTGATCTTCCAAACTGGAACAAGCTGTAAATCTATGCTAAAGAGAGGACTTATATTATGATCATTGCAGCAGGGCAGGAAGCTTACCCCAGAAATAGAATTGTAATGCTTAAATTTGTACTGCCCATCAAGCAATATGACAGCCAAGTCATGTCATTAATAGTAGTTTGGTTGGGGGTTTGTTTATTTGTTTCTTTTTTGTTTTTGTTTTTATTTGTTTTAATATCTGCTTGGAAAAAAAGAACAAAAAATCACAGTTATGGGTGCAAAAGACTTCCAGTTCTTCTTCAGACTTCCATGAAACAGGAAAGGGGAATTGAAGAACTCACAGAGTTATGACAGGCAGGGAATCCTCCTTGAGTTTCTTCTCTTAGATTCTTCTTTCTCTCTCAATAAGATATTGCAGCCTGCCTGATGTGGACACTAGGACAAGGCAAGCTGTTAACTTCTAGTAATTCTTTTGTTGTTGTTGGGTTAAGTAATATGACAACTAACATACTGGTACTGGTACTTTTGAGTTGTAAAATAGAGCAATAGAAGCTGATAGATCACCCTTGGAGGAAAAAAACCTAGAACCAACTTGCTAATCAATACTAAAGACCTTGTCACTTAATTTTACCCATCTGTAGGTTAAATATTTAACCTGACCAAGTCACCCGAAACTCCATCTGCAGTCACTAGACAAAAGCACATGCCTCATCTCTGTGCCAGGAGATGGCACGGGAAGAAAGAGTTGCTCTGCAATTCGTATCTACAGCTAATGCAACTACAAGAAAAAAAAATCCTAAACTTACTTGGCTTTCTTACAGGTGAGAATTCAACATGATAGCTATTACCTCAGAGGAGCTTAGTTTTTCTACTGTTCAAATTTTGAAAACACTTCCATAGCTTGAACTTCAAACTTAGTAAGAAAATTTCTTGCTAAGAAAGTGGGAGAGGAAGATTTTTTTCCAGCATACTACTTAACAAGTCATTAATAGGCCCATTTAGGTACTAAGAGTCAGTCTGAGACAATACCCTTTTACTACAACGAAACAGTTTCTGCTGGCTTTAATGTTTTTAACCACTATGGTTGATCCTGACTGGACTCCAGATGCCACCAAAGCTGGTCTCTCACTGCCCCTCAACTGGACAGTGAAAGGCCTGTGAGTTAAGGACAGGAGATCAGTTAGTAATTGCCATCACAGACAAAACAGACTCAACTTGGGGAAATTAGTTTAATTCATTATCAGTCAAATCAGAGTAGGGTAATGAGAAATAAAAGCCAAATCTTAAAAACACCTTCCCCACACTCCTCCCTTCTTCCCAGGCTTAACTTTACTTTGAATTCTCAAACTCCTCCCTGCACAGTGGTACAGGGGGATGGGGAATGTGGGTTGTGGCCAGTTCATCATGTTGCCTCTGTCACTCATTCCTCCTCAAGGGGAGAACTCATGCTCTTCCCCTGCTCCTGGGTTTCTCCCACAGGATACAGTCCTTCATGAACTTCCTCAACGTGGGTCCTTCCCATGGGGTACATGAACTGCTCCAGCATGGGTCTCTTCCATGGGGTGCAGTCCTGCAGGAACAGAGAGCTCCAGCGTGGGTCCCCCATGGGGTCACTGTCCTGTCAGGACCCTGCTCCAAGCACGGCCTTCCTGCAGGCTTACAGCCTCCTTTGGAACACATTCCCCTACTCTGGCCTAAGATCCTCCAGGGGCTGCAGGTGGATATCTGTTCTATCATGGACCTCCTTGAGCTGCAGAAGGACAGCCTGCCTCACCATAGTCCTCACCACAGGCTGCAGACGAACTGGTGTGCTGATGCCTGGAGCACCTCCTTCCTTCTCCCCCTCCTTCTTCATGGACCTTGGTGTCAGCAGGTGTTTCTCTCACATATTCTTACTCCCTCCTGCTGCAATTGCTCATGATCAGTAACTTTTCCCCCTTCTTAAAACTGTTATCCCAGAGGCACTGCCACCATTGTTGATGGGCTCAGACTTGGCCAGGGGCTGGTTCATCTTGGATCCAGCTGGCATTGGCTCTATTGGACATGGGGGAAGCTTCTAAGCAGCTTCTCACAGAAGCTGTGCCTGTAGCCTGTCCAAAACCTTACTACACAAACCCAATACAACCCCCATCAGGCTATTATGCTTTTAACATATATTTCAGACCTACTGTTACAGTTACAAAAGGTATTTTGGGGAGTAAAAATTATTTAATGTACTTTTATGGTCCACCTTTGAATTGGTTTTAGTTAGTAATTATTAATAATTATCTGGCAGCAGCACAGACATTTTTGTGAATATACTTAAAATTAGTTACTGGTAAAAATCACTTTTCTAACGTTTCCACTAAAAATACATTTCCACTTTAGTATCCATTTCATTATGGATATCAAAGAGAGGGAAAATATGGCACAGTGGTAGCTCAAAAACTATTCATTTTGTCAATACAATTCTGCGCCGTGACCTTTCTGTAATGACGCTGACTTGTCTGAAGAGGTCACTCGCACACAGCACGGGCGGGGTTCTCGCACGCTGGGTATCTTCTGAGCACGGAGCTGCGCAAGGGGGAAGTATAGAGCACTTCACCTATTGCGTTGTTGCGGGGCCCATAGAACGAAGGCGGTTAAGTGGCTGGGATAAGCGTGTAAGGACACGGCAACTACTCGCCTGCTGTTTGGGTAAGACGCCAAAGTTCTATCTCGAATCCTGGGGAAAGAAGTGGGTTCCTTCCTTTAGGTGTTTCAGAGCTAGTGGAGAATGCTTGCTGTTTGTTCCACTTTCAGGAGCATTTCTGTAAATTTGAGTTTGTATGGATAGGGAAGAAAAAAAAAAGGCAAAACACCAATGATACAATACCGTTGACCATTCTCTTTATTTTGGTAATAAAAAGAATCTAGTTTTCTAGAGCAGTGTACTTAGACAACTGCTTCATTAGACAGAATTTCGGATTTGTAGTATCTTTGGAAAAAGCAGTGGAGATTAGCATATGAACTGAAAAGATTTTAATACCTATAAATACTGTTTTTGAAGAAAGTGGCCAGAAGAAAAAATATATAAAATATATTAAACATTTTGTGAAAAATGCTGAATAGGTATGTCATCCTTGTTGGTGACATGGACAGTGGGATTGAGTGTGCCTTCAGCAAGTTTGCTGATGACACCAAGCTGTGTGGTTCGGTTGATGTGCTGGAGGGAAGGGATGCCATCCAGAGGGACCTTGAGACGCTTGTGAGGTGAGCTGATGCCAACCTTATGAAGTTTAACCATGGCAAGTGCAAGGTCCTGCACCTGGGTCAAAGAAATCCCAAGCACAGCTACAGGCTGGGCAGAGGAGAGGTTTAGAGCAGCCCTGCAGGGAAGGACTTGGGGGTGTTGGTCGATGAGAAACTGCACATGAGCCGGCAGTGTGTGCTCACAGCCCAGAAAGCCAACCATATCCTGGGCTGCAACAAAAGGAGTGTGACCAGCAGGTCAAAGAAGGTGATCCTACCCCTCTACTCTGCTCTCGTGAGACTTCACCTGGAGTATTGTGTGCAGTTCTGGTGTCCTCAACATAAAAAGGACATGGAACTGTTGGAACAAGTCCAGAGGAGGGCCACGAGGATGATCAGGGGAATGGAGCACCTCCCATGTGAAGGAAGGCTGAGAAAGTTGGGGCTGTTGAGCCTGGAGAAGAGAAGGCTGCACGAAGACCTCATAGCAGCCTTTCAGTATCTGAAGGGGGCCTATAGGGATGCTGGGGAGGGACTCTTCATTAGGGACTGTAGTGATAGGACAAGGGGTAACGAGTTCAAACTTAAACAGGGAAAGTTCAGACTGGATATAAGGAAGAAGTTCTTTCCTGTGAGGGTGGTGAGGCACTGAAATGGGTTTCCCAAGGAAGTTGTGAATGCTCCATCCCTGGTGGTGGTCAAGTCCAGGTTGGACAGAGCCTTGGGTGACATGGTTTAGTGTAGGGTGTTCCTGCCCATGGCAGGGGGGGTTGGAACTAGATGATCTCTAACCCTAATTATTCTATGATTCTATGAAATGGATATTAATGCTGCTGCTGAAAGAAGGGCTATAGAACAAGCAGAACAGTTACCTAGTCTGTGAGGAGTAAGAGAAGCCATTTGGCGTATGCAAAGCTTGCTGAACAGGAGATTCAGAGAGGGTCATGAGCCAGGATTACGACAGTCTCTACATTCACACACAGCAATAAACTCTGTGTTTATTGCACTCAGCAATAAATTCAGGCTTCAGTTGTTCTGATTTTTCCCAGAAAAGCCAGTTCCAGTAACATAGCCACTGCAAATAATGTTTTTGGAACTCTGTATGTTAGGTGTGATAAAAGTAGAGAATGATTGTGATTTTCATTTTTTGTCTCAGCTGGGAATAAAATAACCAGAAGCTGTAGTTCTTAAAGTCATGATGAAATAACAATAGTTTAATGGTGACAAGAAAAGCACTGAATAGAATCATAGAATCATAGAATAGATTGTTATTTTTCCCACCACTCAAGAAGTTGTCCAGCCTAGTAATGAGCACAGCTGAAATTTAGGCAGCATCAAGCACTGGTGTCCATGAGTTCATCCAGGAGATCTACAGCAGAGCAGAAGGCCTTCCAGAGAAACTACTTGGTTATTTCTGACCTTTTAGCTTGGTGTTGTTTTTGTATTCAGCACATTTTATTATGGATCCCAATAATCTTTATAGCTGGCTTTTTTCGCTTTTCATTGCTTTTTTGGAGCTAAACTTTTCAGAGTCCTCAACCTATCCAAAGTCAGGCTAGAAGCCAGCCTTAACTTGCTGCCCTTCTTGTAAGGCTAAGGATAACAAGGTTGCGGAATCTTATTATAAACAAAGAAATCATCAAATGTAGGGTAAGGACAAGGTGTTTATTTGAAGGCTATGTGACAAGGAAGGCCTCTTAAGTTCCTTGGATGTTCATAGCTGCATCATAGAAAATAAAACTGGTATTCTGGTTTGAGTGACAAAACTTGAATAAAGTAGCTTTGTTCTGCAGGAGGAAAATAACAAAACTATGACAAAAGAACTTACAACTACAATCTTAGGATTGAATCCCCAAAAAAAACCAGTTACATTTCAAGAATCACTACATTTCTTCAAAATCCAGTGCCTAACTTAGTAGTTCTACTGATACACGAATAGACTCCACAACTTGTTAGGGTTGTAAACTAGGTATGCTTTTATTCAGCACTGAGGCGCATAGGGATTGCTCCTCCAAAAGCATGTGCACCTTTCCTTTGCCACTGAGTTCATTTATATTACATATAATGATTCCCAAACATGAGATTGCTTCATGCCTAATACATATGCAAAACCTATTCCTGTCTAGTATTGTAATTAGTTTCCTAGCGTTCGTCCCATTGGTGCACCTGTGCAGTGCCTCCTGGTGGTGGTCGCTAGGAAGTCGTTAGGATGAAGGCCTGTAGTTCCTCTTCATCACCGTGAATAATCTCTTGCTTTCACACAGACTCAATAGGGTTTCAGCTCCTACCCAAATCTCAGGTTCGGTACAAGCCGGTTTTATGTATCTTAAAGCAGAGACTTGTCAAGTTTGCAAATTTTGTTACTCTGCCTATATTTTGTTCCTTTTCTTTCTAAAAATACTATTTAAACAAGAATGTCTTAAATGTTAAGTTATGAATCTTATCTACTATAATTCTGCCTAGCAGCTGTAACTCTTACAATTCTGCTTCACTCTTCTAGCAACTTTGGCTCCTACAGTTCTGCTTCACCAAGCACAGCAACTGCTTAAGCAAGCAGGCACAGTGTTAACCCTTTATTTCCTGGTATCACTACTAGCAAAAAATCACATACATAACAATTAAGGTTTAGTCACTGGTCAGACTAAACAACTCAGATGTCAGCTTAAGACTTAGCAAAGTATTGGGTAGTTTGAGAAATTCTAGGATACCTGTTTTCTAAGGAAGGTCTGAAGCTGAAACAGAAATTTTCTATATTACTCTCAAAGCTATTGTCTTGAGCAGTAGCTCTCCTCAAAGTGCATCAGCAGTGCAGTACTTAAAATACTCAAGTTAACACTGAGCTTTAGCAAATTCCAGCTATGAGTGACTTAGAGCTCTTCAGCATTTGCCTCACAATTGGAATATTTAATTACTTCTGAGGTCTGCCCTGAGCTGTCAGCTGTAATTAAAGTATTTTCTGAGATCTACCCTGAGCTGTAAGCTGTGATTAAGGTATTCACGCATATTCACCCAGATTCTGTAGCACAACAGGTATTGAAGTGTTTTCTACAAAGTAGTCTCTTTCTTCTGCAACAGCAAAGGCAAAGCACTTTCCACATAGTACATAGTAAGAACAGGGCTTGAATTTATAATAAAACCCCAACTACCTTGATTTCTATAACTTCACAAAATTTACCCAATTTTATAGCCTTTAAAAGCTTTGAAGCCCAAAAACATGCAATAAATTATGGTTCTTCCATAGTCTTCCTATCAAGCACAGCTGCAAAGAACATTGGCTGTCAGATTAAGTAATACTTAACATAAATCTACACAGCTGAGTGGAAATCCAGGTGTATAAAACAATAGTGAGTGAGTTAAGCAGTAGTCAGTAGGTTCTTAAGCTTTGGGAGTGTAAAGGGTGTCACACATGTAGTTTCTGCTTCTTTGCTAAGTGCTTGATTTCAGATGGGAAACCTGTGGTTTGGAGGTAGCATTTGTTTTTGTTTCTTCAAGTTCCTTATTGTGTAAATTTAATTATAATGAAACACTAGTGCTTTGGTGGGAAGTATGAATGTTCTACTAGTTCTATAATGGCAAGGCTTTAATGCCAGTTATTTTTTATCAAGTATGAGTAGTTATTTACGTATGTATCCTAATGGAGTATATCTGACAAACATGGGTGTTCTTAGTGCAAAACAATGGTTTTTTTTAGGTGTGTTCCTCACTTTTTTTTTGTATTAGCTCTTTAATAAGTCATCTTCAGAACTATTACTTCTCCATTTGTAAAATCTTAACTATTTAGGTTATAGTTTAAAACCAGGTGGTTCATGTCCTGTGTTTTCAACATTTTCATGAGTTTAAATGCATACTTAGGTTATTAAAAATGGAAACTTTAGTGAAGGTATTTTATGATTTTTTGGTTTCAAGCATTTGCCCTACTAAGATGGAAAAAAAGCCCAAGAACTAAATTTGCTTCTGAACAATGGGATGCCTAATGTGTCCTGACAACAGACTTAATTAGACTATATAAGCATCATGGTAACTACAGTGACTGCAGAAGTACTTTATAAAAGATTAAAAGGATTAGTATGTGATCTGTGTGGCAGGAGAGGGCTCGTGTGACTTGAAAATCATTAACAGCCACATCTGTTATACAGTAAATATAAGATAATTATTGAGGTGTAATGTGACTTTCACGTCTCCTATGACTGTGTTTTTAAAATGAAGCTTACTACTTTCTGAGAGAGGATAGAAAAAGGCAACAATACTGTTGAAGAAACTGCAGTATTACTTTGTTCCAGAGGTGTTATTGACTATACAAATAGTTTATTTATGGTTTTTTGGGGTTGGATGTTTTTTTAATTTTTCTTACTGAAAATTGTCATTTAAACTTGTCAAACTTCATAACTAATACTGTACAGCCAAGTGCCTCTCCTCTTCCCCCACCTCTTTTTTTCTTTTAACACATTCATCTACTTACGTGTTTCTCCAGGTGTTTTAGTAATCTTACAGCTTTATCAGAGTCCTGGTTGCTTTAGTGGGTCTCTAATAGCTTTTATTCAGGTATTGACAGATTTAGGATGAAGTGACATTTTTCATTTTAACTCAAATAAACTCATATGCAAAGTATGTTAACAACCTGTAAGCACAGCAATTCTATCACATTAACTGTGGTCTGTTGGTCTACTGGATTTTCTATTTATTGTGTATATTAGCGGCGGTTTTATTTTAGTTTATTACCAAATGTAGTATTTTACAGTAAGAATTGATCTAAACACTTCCATAATTTGTACAATAGTTTCAATTCCATTATTTCACAGTGTTATAATTGTTTATTAATGTTTAGAACGTGACAAGGAATAGTGGTTCTTTTTTATTACACATTCTGTAAAACAGGAAGTGTTTCCAGAATTTTCTGTTTATTTCCTAATGGCGATAGTTTATGGAGTTAATTTTTTAAATTGTTCCCAAATATAAATTCCATCTGGTTTTCTTTATGAAACTATTTTGCTTGATAAGCATACTTTTGTGCAGGAGTCTACAATAGTCTTCTAGTTATCATTTCAGAGTAGAATCCTGCTAGTCTGTCTTCTGACTAGTCTTATGCAAAGACAGAGTCATTGTTAAGAATGGAGGAAGATTTGTGTCCCTAAGGAGTTCCTTGGGTCAAAAATGTAATCCTCTGTGTATGGAGCATTGCAGATCATCTGAAAGTACAAAACAGCATATATAATATTGCTGAGTGTAAATAGAAAACTGTTAGCCATTTTAATCTGGTAGTACATTCATTTCAGAAACCTGCTCAGCAATGATGTGTTGTCATTTAATGTTTTATTTGCATTCAGAGTAAGGTATAGTAGCTGTATAATATCTGTCAACATCCCTATTATTCTTGTCACAAGTATATTTTTCTTACTCCTCCTTAAATCAACAGTATCTTTTTTACTTTCACTTTTTTTTTCTTTTCATTTGCAAGTCAACGTAATAGCTATTGCACTCTTGACCTTGTTACTCTTCTCTTCCTTTCTTTCCTTCTCCCTTTGCTACTCTTCTTCCCTTCTCATTTGTTTCCTTTTATACATGGTTTACTGGACCATGCTATGCTGTTCTTGTGTCTTTTGTTTGTTTGTTTTGTTTTCACTAATTTCAGGTGAGGCTTGTCCATCTTCAGGCACTGTGTTAGGTGAACCTAACATGTGATGTAATGATCCGTGGTGTCTCCTCCCTGGAAAGTCCCACTTTAGAAATCCCCGGAAAAGAGTTTTTTCTAGAGACTTTTCTAGATACAGCTGGCCACTTCTTCCGACGTAGGGTGGCCCACTACTGTTACCTTTCTATTTTCCCTGTATTAATAAACTAGTTGAGATTCCTTATGGTGTTGCGTTGAGTAATTTGCGGCCTGCAGGTTTTAGGTAGATGACATGCATCTTTCAAATATTTTCTTTCCCATTCTCCATTCACTTTGTGCCAGTGAAAGGACACATGTCAAGGTTTTCTGCATCTGGAACAAAACATACAGTGAAGTCAAGGCCTATTTAGATCACGTACTAATCTGCCTTCAAAAACAGTGTGGCATATCTGAGAAATGCTAGTGAGTGCATCAATTTTCTCACTTCCTAAGTAGTGGTCTTTTGACCTTAGAACCACAGTGATGTTCAAGAATGGGTTCTTTAATATTTGTCATCCCACTAAAGAACAGCTTTTAGGATGCTCTTGTAATATATGATAACCAAATGTTCTATTTGGATGTGTTTTGGTTTTGTCGTGCTTTATTGTTTAAAAGCATCGAGTATGGTATTTAAAATGAATATCTGGAGACTCAGGCTCTTTCCTAGGTGAAATGATCTTTACAAAGTCCAGATGGTGGTAACAGGGTAATTTATGAGTCTTACGAAATAATCAGATTGCAAGAGAACTTAGGTTAAGAAATCCATTTATGTTACAAAATGAATATTCAAAGATCTAAAATAAAGAATGTGTGGTTGGGGTGAGGGTGCTAGGGGGAACATGGTCTGTTTGCTTGTTTGTTTTCTGTAAAAGCCCAAAAGAGGATCCTGGACACTGGGGTTATTCTTAATATTTTATTTATTTATGGGCCCTGTAGAATAGTTTTGACTACATCATATATGCATTTCCTCATCTTTGTTATACAGGCTCTGGGCATTACCAGACTTTGCATACTTTGTTTGGTTTTCCTTCCTGAAAATAGGAAGAATAGATGCAACCTGTTTGGTACATGAAGATGGGCATAATAAGAAACAATAGTAAAAACAGTGGGAGGGCTCTTTTTCAAATTGGAATTAGGAAGAGAATTCCAGCTCAGTTACTTTATGTTTCTCTACCTGTGAATGCCAGTGTCTCTGGTGTATTTCTGATTATATTACCTGAAGTTTAAAACATCTCGGTTTGCTTCTTTATTTTTTTTTTTGTTCTGCATTGTCTGCCTTTTAGTAAAAGAATATAGATCTGAAGTTCTTTGCTAGTGCTTAATGAATAAAAAACGTATTTACTAGTATGTATAAAAAGATTCAAAGACTAAATTAAAATGTTATCAAAATATAATTTAAACTGATTCTAAGTTTGACGGCTAATGTGAAAAGCTTCAAAGTAAATTAATAAAAATTACTCTGCAGAAGTAAGACAAATGGTGCTGCTGTCTGCAGAATGAAAAATATAAAGAACTTTTGCCTTTTATTTACATAGGAATTGAATGAGACTTGGATGAACTCTAAAACAACAAGGCACCACATGTCTTCAGAAAGCTTTTTCACTGTACTAGCTTTGTTCATGTTCAAATTTTTTAGTTTAAAAGTTAAGCTTAATTGAAGTAGTTTTAAAATGCAGATTTCCCACAAAAGTGGTACTGAAACCTGGCCAGAGACAGTATTCCAAGAGGCTTCTTTTATTTCATATTTCAACATTTATTTATATAAATTTTATCTATTGTCTCTGGGCCTTTCCAGTACAAGCATCAACAGCCAAGAAGTCTGACAATGAGGAAATACCTTAGCAATCTGCTTGTCATGGACTAATTGAAAGTACCAATCTCTGAAAATTAAAACTAAATCTAGAGGCTAAATAGAACAGAGGTGGGCATGAACCCATGTGTTTCGGGAGTGGACTATTTTATTCATGTTGAAACACGAAGAGAAACAGATTAGTGAGGCTTTCCATAGAGAGAAGTGTTTGGAGTTAGTAATTCTGGCATCATTACTTATCAGTGTTCAACAGGTATGCAGTGCTATTCCAAATCCTATTTAAAATATTATTCTTAATATTCTTTGACATGTTTGCTCATTTGCCTAGAGGCTATGCCACATCTTGGATTGTTTAAGTTTCTTAAGGGTAATTATAGAAGTTTATAACTGTTATTTAAACAGGACATACCTTTGTAGGGTACAATATGTGGCTTTATAAATATAAATTAAGTAAATACAATTACCACTTTGAAATGATGCTTGAAAACTTCTTTCCTAATAAAAAAATTTTGTTATATTTGAAATACTCTGTAAATTCATTCTTGACAATGTGAAAGCTCGCTTTAGAGACTGGATGATGGAATTTAACAAAAAAGAATTCTCTGCAAACATTCATAGCTGATGATGGAAAATTTAAGACTTAGGGCAATTAGAGCTGCAGGGCTTTCAGGGAGGTAGAGAAGGCTATGGCCTAAAAGCTCATAATAGACCAAACGTTGAAGAAACATTGCTAAACAGCAGTGAACATGGAGCTTATTTTATTAGTTTTAGAACCCATCTGGAAAGTGCTTTCTTTTTAACAAGTGCTACATTTCGACAGGCCTTTAAGTGGACTGTAAATATGGATCTTTTAATAGGCCATGGGCTTGTTCTTAGAGCCCATACGAAGGTAAAGGAAGGAGTAAAAGAAATTCCCTTGCCCGCCTGCTACCTGTCACACAGGAAAATAAGAGAGCAAGTCCTTCCGGTGATGTCTGTATTTCCTTCCCTGAGGACAGAGATGTAAAGAGAGCAGGAAAGTTAATTCCTTAACTTAATATATTTTGGAAAATAGTTATCACATTGTGAGGTGGGTAGTGCAAGAACAGCAGCAAATAGACCTGTTATTTCTGCAAACCCTCAGAAAAATCTTCCTTTCAGTAAAACCTATCACTTTGTCAGTAGAAAAGCTGGTAGAAAGAAAGAAATGAATGAAATCCTGTGTAGCTTTTTAGAGTGTGTGTGGGAGATGTTCAAGGGGCATAATGATGAAAGCTGCCTGTTGTTCCTGCTTTAGGCAGAACTTTACGAAACCTTTGCAGATCACTATATGCAAAATAATTATTTTGTTTATATCTGAGACATTATAATGGTTTTCACCATGTTACTTATTCACAAAACACTATGTTGTCACGAATTCTCACATTCCACGTGCTTTAGGAAGGAACTGAATATGAAAAGATTTTAAATTTTTTTTTACGCTTTTGGATATTGAAAAATAATCTACAGCTCTGTAGTGAGGACAGAGCATTTAGTTTAAGATTAGCAAACTGAACAGAATTTCAAAGTTTAGCTTTGCATAGAATAAACCTTCATGGAAGTTTTGTCCACTTAGACACTTAAAAGTGTGGTTTAGCTTTTTGCTGTAGAAAGCTTCCACTTGTAAGAAGTGGACTTTATTGCTGCCTTGTGCTACTGCCAGTTGCTTTGTCTGAGCTGACTTACAAGAAGAGAATTGATCAATAGGAATAGTGACAAATTGCAAACAACTGAAATAGTAAGGGACTTGCTTAAGCATTGAAAACTTGAATCAATATCCATATGACATGTTTCTGTAAATCAGAAAACGAGCAGACTTCTTAAATATACACCTAGGTAATCTGAGTAGAGAAGATATACTATTTTATGAAATAAATTAGGAGGAGTAATTCAACTTGATAGTTTTACCAGTACATACAAAGATACCTTTAAGTTTCAGAAGGGGTGAGTGCCTGTATAGAAATATTTTCTCTGATGTGCTGCAGTACTGCATGTCAAAGTGCTTATAATAGAACATAATCTTACTTTCCTGAAGTCATATGCGACAGTTAGTGTGATACTATTCAGTGTAGATAACTACACAACTCAAGATTAGGAGTAGTATGCAGTCAAATAGGTCAGAATTCCTGTGGAAAAGGGTAGTAAATTAAAATGCTTTGGGGATGGAGGTAATTAGCAGGTAGAATCTCCCCTAAAACACTGAGGGTTTTCAGCTGCCTGGAGCTCAAAGCAAGTAGAGGACTAGAAGGCCTCTAAAGGAGCCACAGATTTGTGGCAGAAATGTTTCTTTTAGTCTAACGCTAACATGCTGCTTCAAATCAAAGTGATTCATTGTTCCACCTTATTAATAATGTATACTTGAGTACCTGCATGCACTACTGTTACAAAAATAAGGAAGACTTGCACTTAGGCAGTGCCATTTGTAAGCATGTCATTACTTTATAAACAGCTTGTATGATACAGATTTTGTTTATCTTGCCTTACTTGATAAGGTTTTGCTTTTCAGGTAGCCAAGGGGAAAAGATTAGGCAAATAGAATCCATCTGTCATTTATGGTACAACTGGCAGGTACCCATAGCTAACTATGAATGCTTTTAATATTACAGAAAATGTGGTCACTAAGATAGCACATGGCCCTGTGTAATAGTAAATCAGTGCTTATAGGAAGACCGTTTAAGTATTTACCCTGTAAGTAGCTGAGGCGTATATTTAACTGAGTTAACATGAACTGAGGGTCTTCTATTCCTGTAAACTAATCTTGATATTTACAAGTTGGTAACAAGCTTGATAGAAGACTGTCTAACTTTTGGCCACAAGCTAGCATCCTTTCAATCTCCTATTATATTTTTTCAACCTCCCATTATGTTTTTTCCCCTGTGACATGTTAGTAAAATGTATAAAATATTAATACACTGATAATTAGGGGCCAGGTACAGCATCGGGTGCTGTCAAAATCTATTATCGTTGGTATGTGCTTTCCATATAGCTGATTCTGATGGAGAAGGTGGGTCTTTTTGGTCAGGTGTGGTTTTGTGTGTTATGACAGCTTTGCTTTTAAAAGGCAGGGGAAAAAAATCCACCCTGAAACCTTAGGAGTTGAAACACACATTTTCGTGCAGGAAACCAAGCTGTATTCATGTAAACTTTTCAAAGGGTGCTGAGTGCAAAATTCACACAGTTTCCTCCTGGAAATGAGATAGCAAAGTGCAACCCGGTTCCTCAGCAAAAAACATAAATTCTCTGTTGATTAACAGGTACCTTCATTTAATCAAAATGGCACCAGTTAAAATACAATGGCATTGCCTCAAATACCTGCAAAATCAATAATTAAAATTCTTATTCTGTATTTTGTATATAGATATGTGTTTCTACTCATTGTGAAGTTAGGGAACATTGTAAAAACAGATACTGTGTTATCAGTCAGGTAAATAAATGTTTTCACTGTCTAAGACAAGCAGCCATTGTGTGATGTATAGGAAAAAGAAAGGGTTTTTTATTTGTTTGGGGTTTTGTTTTTGAAGGTAAAATTGCTTGTAGTAACTCATGGCTACAGTTAGATACCCTGCATGCCTGTGTTGGGCTGTGAATGCTAGGAGTGGGCACAAAGCTATTCTGCGGAATACCATGCTTAAACCCAGAGATCGAGTAGAAATGTGGATCTCTTAATTACAATTATCAAATAAAAGCTTGAATGTTTACTGACTTAGTTTCCCTAAACAAACCCCAAGTTATTTAAACAAAAATAATGCACAAGTCAGTTGACATGATTATTTCCACGTAAAGCATTTTTTTAGGTAAAAAGAAGTAGGGCAATATGCATGGTTTGAGTTACGTAAGTTATTTTTTTATAAATTTTCAAGTGTTTGAAGAGTGAATTTCTGTTATTGTCCAGTACAGTTTGCCTAAAACATATGCTGGCTAAGAATTATTATTCTGGGACCAGATCTCCCAATTAGTTGAATGTGCTCATCAAAGCTTACTCTGATTTGCTCCCTTCTTCCTGGAAGTGTGTTTCTCTGGTAGTTCCGAGTGTAAATATTTTCTGAACCAATTAGAAATGAAATTATGTAGATTAAAAAATGTAAGATATAAAAGTGACTTTTCACATTTCCTATTTTAATATGTAAAATCAGATGCTTCTGTTAAATACTGTGCTGGTTTTGGCTGGGACAGAGCTAGTTTTCTTCACAGTAGCTAGTATGGGGCTATATATTTGATTTGCGTTGGAAACAGTGTTGATCATTCAGGGATATTTCAGTTATTGCTGAGCAGTGCTTGCGCAGAGTAAAGGTCTTTTATGCTTCTCACCCCAGCCCGCTAGCTGGGGGTGCACAAGAATTTGAGAGGGAACACAGCCAGGACATATGGCATCATGCTCAGCATATAAAGCTGTGTAAGGAAGAAGGAAAAGGGGGATGTTTGGAGTGAAGGTGTTTGTCTTCGCAAGTAACTGTTATGTGTGATGGGAGTCCTGCTTTCCTGGAGATGGCTGAACACCTCCCTGCTGGTGAGAATTTGGGAATGAATTCCTTGGTTTGCTTTACCCTATTAAATTGTCTTTTTCTCAACCCACGAGTTTTCTCACTTTTCTGATTCTCTCCTCCATTCTACTGTGAGGGGAATGAGCAAGTGGCTGGTTGGGTCTTAGCTGCTGGCTGGAGTTAAATCAGAACAGTTCTTTTTGGTGCCCAGTGTGGGGCTCAGAGGGTTCAAGATGATGACAAGTTTGGATTTTCTAGGTCAAATTTATACCTGTTGCTGTTATAAGTAAACAGCTGTTATGATGTTTAGCTATTAATCGGCAGGCTCCCATGCTTACCATGGTGCTTGCTTGCCCTTAACACTGAGTGTATTAGTGCTTTTGAAAAAGACAAAGTCCTCCAAAGAAGTTTTCATGCAGAACTGAAGACATTAATAAAAAGTGGGGAAATGCAATGGGTTTTTTTTAAGGTTCTGCCTTAATTCTGAATAATTAATCCGTAGAAAATTAAAATCTTACAGTGCTGTCAGTAGCCCTCAGAATGTAAATTTCATGACCATGAATGAACAGGATTTGCATTCCTAAATTCATTGATATCTCTCATGCACAAAGCTTAAGACATCTAATTTTGTTACAATGTATAATATAATATAGTTGGTATATTATAGATTGGTGTAATGTTCCAAACAATTTTTTTTGAGGAAATTCTCTCAATTTCTGTTTCTGCACTTGAATTGATTTCTTAATTAAATATGGATTTTTGTCTCCTACACTATGATTATACTTAACCAGTCATCAGTGAAGCAAATTTAGAAAGAAAATAAACTCGGCAAGGAAAATACTTGCTCTGTATTGTGTGGTTTCCCCTAGAGTGCTTGTGAATGGCTGCTAGAAGGAGTTCTTCTGTAGATGTTAATTTAGGGAGAGCTTGGATCACAGTTAAGGAGCAGTATAATATAATCTAAGCTAGAATGTTGTTTGGTTTTTTTTTAATGCATCTTTCCTATACACTGCAAAGAGCATTTGTGTGTTACAGTCTTTATTAAAAATTAATACTTAGATTGCCTGGATTTAAAGACTTCAGTCATTTGTCTGTTAGGACAATAGAGGTGGACAATATAATTCTCGATTTATGATTTGCTTAAGATGTTGATACAGTGAGTCTCTTGCACAGGGAAGAATAAGGGAAAATGTTTGTAGCCTTACAGAGGTAACCATTACTGTATGTTTTCTGCCTTTTTTCCAAAAGAGCATTGCCGCTGGTGGGGACTTTCAAGTTTAATTAGGGAGGGTTGGGACAGAAGGAGAGTTGATTATATCTGGGCTTCCTCAGGCTTGCCATATAGCCAGAAGGAATCTATAAAAGCCTGTTTTTAACAAAACCTGTGAGTGGTAATTTGGGGGGACTGTACCTATAAAGGAAGTGGGTGGAGATGGTGATTTGCAGTTAACTGAGGAATTGGTACAGATGCTAGGCACTGCAATTCTAGGACATGCTACTGACTGCAAATTCAAAGGCTGGTGATTCAGAGTTTCAGCCTAGAATCAGTCTTTATTCTCAGAGGATTTCTGTATGACTGAAGCCCCCCTTACGTCCTTTAAAAAAACAAAAACAAACAAAAGATAACTAAATCTAAATGAGGTTAAATTAATCTCTTGTTGGATGCAGAAAACACTGCTCTTGCTGTAATCCAGGTATAGGGGACAAACTGAAAATTGGATGCATGTGACCTTACATAGTGTGATATTACAGCCAAAGTCACTCCAGGACCCAGGACTGGCATAAGACACATGGCAGATTCCTATATAAACTGATGCAGAAGCTGGCTTTCAGTGAATGCCTTCCCTAGTTTAATAGTTATAGGAGGCCCACTATATTTTGTTTGTTCACAGCTTTTGTCCTCAGAAGAACTGTTGTTCAGGTGTATGATATGAGGATAGAAATTGCATGCTTTGGATTGAGAAGGAAGATGGAATATGAAAGTTTTGCAGCCAGCAAAAGTGTTTGAGACACAAGCTGTGGAAGTAAGAAGTGTTGTTCTAGAAATAGCCCGGCTGATCTTTGCTGCCTTAAAAAGTTCAAGGCTATTCCTAAGGTACTAGGTAAGAATACAGCAACTCAGTGAAAAGCCTGTATTTAATATGTGCTGAAATTTGCATAGTGGTAGCTGAAAACACTGTAGCTGCACTTGTAGGCACTTATCTGTGTTTTCCAATGAAGAGTATTGCAATAGCTTCCTTAGATAAGGAATGTCAAGGCTGAAATAAGCAATTTCTGATTCCTTAGAAAGGTTCTCTTGACACACCTAATAAAGATTCTTGGAATGCAAATGTCTCACAGTGGGAGCTAGGAGGAACCACCGACCCTGTGACTGAATCTTCCCATATATGCCTAAGGCATTCTGTGAATTGGCAGTGCAAGAAAGCAACAGTACATGTAAACGCGCTATTTATGGGTGAAATGAAAGAACTGAAGGAACAGCCACTGCTTAGGAATGCTGGAGAGGCCTCAGGCCCTGCCCTTACTAGATTTTTTCTTTTGCTACTTCAGTCTAGTTTTGACACCTCTGTAAGGTCTCCCACTATCGTAGACAAAAATCTATGTTTATCTCCTGCTCATAAGTGCTGAAGCTGAGGTACAGAGCTTCCCAGGAGCGGGTTTAGAAGGAATACCACAATCTGGCTGCCTTTTGTGTCAACCACGTGCTTATGTATTTACTTTCAACAGAAAAGTCCTTTACTTATATCTAGTAATTAACTTACAGATAGAATATTGCAGGGAAGATGTGTTGACCATCACATAAGGCAGAACAGATGAAGTATTTTATTATACCTTTTTATCTATATTACTAATGGGGAATTCTGCTTTAGAAATTTACTTTAATAATTTACCTAAATAAAAGCAGTGATACCTTTCTTTTTTTTTTGTGTGTGTGTGTGTGTAAGAACATTTAATAGTGCTATCTGTGCCTATGTCCTTTTTAATTTCTTAAAACCTGTATTTCAAGAAAGAGCAATTCCTTTTCACAGAAGGGCAAGTATCTCTCAAGTATCTGAGAAGTGACTTCGTAACCCTTTTATATCTGTCTACCAAGAGTCTTCATCTCTCCCTACTTTTTCCCTGAGTTATTCAGAAAATTTTATCTTTCACAGGATAGGATAATCCCACCATAACATCCAGAACCTAACTCTAGTTTGGTGTGGGGTGTTTGAGGTTCATTTTTTTTCCCTTGTATTCAGTCTGCTTTTCAAGTACAATTTGGAGTTCAAAGCAGGCCATGGAAACTCAGCTGCAGGAGTGTCAGTTAGACCAGGGAAGTTCCTCGATGTGTTGCAAAGTGTTTCACCAACATACTTATTCTTTTTCCGCTTGAATACAATTAGGAGTTTTGACTAGTTGTACCTCTTCTGTAGTGTCTTGCTGTCATCTTTTTTTTTTTTTTAACTGCTTCAGCTGAGCTAGTATATTTAGTCACATCTAAATGAGGCTGTATTCCACTTCCATAGATTGATGCTGATTTCTCTTGTCTTCCACAAATAGAACAGGTCTGCCCTCAGTCTGAATTTTGTAATATGTGGTGAGTCTTTCATCAAATTGCTGTTCAGTCCTTAGAATAACTCTGCTGCTTTTTATTGCTAATTAAGAATTCTTTTGTGAGTACTCTTTGGTGAAGAGTGGAAATAGCTTCATACTTACAATTTTATTTTTGTCTTCCATATTATATTGGATCTATTTTGTTGTTTGATAATTTATACTTACAGAAACTGTTTCTTAGTGCTTTTCCCTGTACTGACAATTGAAGCCATCTAGTTAGTTATGATCTCTCTCAATCTGAGTCACATAGGAGGTATCTAAGATAAGCTTCTTTGAACAAAAGGGCGGTTTTCCTCATTGTTCATCAAAACACAGTGACTAAATTCATGACTGAATTAAAAATCAGTAAAGATGAAAAGATTCATCTAAAACTTTGAATATTTGAAATTAAATCCCAGAGATATTAGCGGTTACGGGTGGAGGTTTAGGATTTTTTAAATGCTATTCCACTACCCATCCTATGTGTATTAGGTGCATCTCGAAGATGGAAACATGGCACTGAACTTTTCATTCAAGTCTAGAAAAGTGTAATGGCAATTTTTAATACCTGTTATCCGAACAAGAAGGGATTTCAGTGGCGTTAAAACAGATATACTATTTGATATAAAATAATTATTTACACCTTTGTTTAGAAGTGACAGTAGGCTATTTAAAATGCAGAGTTTATTGGTCTCTGTTCTGAGGTGAATAATTAGCATAATCTTCTCAGGAGGAAGGTACATGACTGTCAGTCTAAGGGAAATTCACTCACTGGACCATAAAGAATTGTTCTTTGCTTTTTTTTTTTACTTTAATGAAAATTAAACCAAAACCCAACAACAATGGGGCAAATCACATGACATACTGAAGATAACCGCATCATACATGCTGAAAATTAAAATACAGGAATAGTATTTGGCATACTGCTGCTAAATTCTGCAGATCCTGTTTTTTTCAGTTGTAAGATGAGATGCTTTTTTAAAGTCTTCAAGTAGTCATTATTGACATTTATTGCAGCAAATGTAGGTTTCATTGTACTTAGCACATCGCTAGTATTTTCTGAGGCATTATGCCTGCAAACCAAAATATATGAATAACTGTGAATTTGACTGCCATCTATTTGAAGTCCTACAAGGCAGTTTAAAGAGCTACTGTGGCTGTTTTTTAAAAAATAAAAATGAACAGAACTGCCTGAACAGAAGTGTCTAAACACACAGTATCGAATGTTCAATCTGGTGTATTTCATCTTGACTCCCCAAAAGACCTTGTACTGTGGGCCAAAGGGAAAGCAAGGAGGAGAACTGTAAGGTTTCTAAAATACTACAGGCATCTGGTATTCTTCTAAAATTAAACTTTCATGCATAAGCTGAATCAGGATAGCTTCATCTATAAGATCATTAAATCAGTTGCTCTCTTACATTTATTCAGTGAATTCTATAAAATACAACTGAACCTTTTCTTGGCTTGCTGAAGAATGGAATGCAAAAATCTTTTAATTTAATCATTTAGGCTCCAGGGAGATTAATTTCTGACAGATGCAGTCTTTCGACATAATAGCTTCGGAAAAGTTTTATATTATTATTAATGTTACTAGTGGGTTTTTTTGTGTGTGGGGAGAAATCACTGGTTTAGTACTGCCCATAATGCAAGAAACTATATACTAAAAAGTTCACTTAAACACAGGTCCTGAATAAATAGAAAGACACGATATGTAGAAAAGGATTCTGTTCCAGAGGAGCTTGTTTAAAGCTGATAATAACTCTGTGATAAATGTTGAATTCTCATTTGTTAGTTAGCTGAAGTAAGAGGAGGTTGTATACTAAGCTGATTTTGAAGCACATCAGTGTTTAATGAGATCAAACCATGGACAAGAAGGCTCCTGCCTGTTGTTTCTGTGTTTTAACAATTTGATCTTACTTCTAAGCTTCAAGGAAGCAAGCATATTGCACAACCAGTTCTAATTTCAAAATATTCTTTATCATAAAGGCAGTGCAGTTAATAGGAAACTAGGAGACTGATTTTAAGAGTCTGACAGACTAATGTACTTTCCACTTATTTCTCAAGACTTAAACCCTTGAATTGAAACACGGGCATCAGCGAGACGTAACCGAGAGGCAGAACAAACTAGTGGACAGAAAAGAGCTTGGCCTTCTATCTGATGTAGCTAGGTTACAGAACTAAAGAAGTCTGTAGTACAACAGACCTTCTGAGATCGTCCTCTTATAGAGCACAAAGATATCCCTGAGATACAAACCAGGTAAGTATCAGTCAAAGATGTGAGCACAAGGCATAGTCAAATGGCTAGAGCTCGGTACAGGGTGCAAACATGGTTATTATTACTGTTTCCTCCAGTCTTGTGGGAGATTCAGTTTTCACTGGACTTGAGATTTACTGTGTTCTTGTAGCTCCATGGCACCCCAGCAACAGCCACCTCTCATCTGTGGTATAGAATTTCATGAAGTCTATTGTAGAGAATGACTGTGACATCTGTGCTTAGCTGTGGAGTTTGTAACCAGAGCATCATGTTCCATTCCAGAAATACCATTAGAATCCAGAACTCCTAACTCCTTTATTCTGCTCCTTGTTAGCAAATATGCATGTACCTGTGCTTACAAACAGGTACTAATTCTGTAAAGACGATAGTCTACCATCTATCTAGTCTATCATAATATACCGTATCTCTCATAAAAACTCCTCTATTGGCTACATGGTGATCAAAAAAACACATTTCTTCCAGTAAGACAAATTATATACACCCAGTGTAACTTCAGTAAAGCCAGCAAGTTCTCTTACCTTGTTCCGAAAACAGAACTGTGCTTTTTTGTTGCTTTTCCCCAGAAATCAGGAGAGGAACTTGAAGTGAGAAAACCAGCAAATAATTATTGTGAGTTTTTTAAATGTATCTGAATGGCTTTTCTTACTTGTATGTGGTTATATTCTTTCCATAAATGGTTCTTCAGGTATGCCTACTTTTTATTTTCTTAAACTATCTTTCAACCTAATATTTGAATCCTTTTCACTTTTCTAATGTTATGCTTTGTGAAACCTTATAGCCTGAGAACCCTTTGAGAGTAGTCATCATAGATCTAACAGAATACTTTTGATTTTTCTCACAGCATGAAGGCAAAATGAAGAAATGCTGAGATTCAGTGATGTTTTTCTTCAGAGAGCTACCTAAAATTACTAATGGAAAAAAATGTTGATCCATGTTAGGGCCAAATATTGGCTAGAAAGGAAGTATTTTGATTACATTGTAATAGTATGAAATATTGCCTAGATAATGAAAGGCAAGAGGATATGGCCTCTTACTGTATAATCTCTTTGGCCATCAGCCAGAGCAGGAAATTTTCTCTGGGAGAGTGAAGGTATCGAGTAACTTGCAAAGTATTACATTTTTAGAGGCACTAGCTGGATTTCACACTGCTTTCTAGAATTAGATTGTCACCTTAGAGAAGAGGCTTCTTGTCTGAAAAGTGGCCTGCAGTCTAACTTTTTCTGTATTTATTTAAAATATACTTTAATTGGACAGAGAGAGGGGAAAACTACAGAGTACCATTGTTTGAGGAAGGACCTTTATTACTAGTGAACAATAGTATCCTGGAATGTATACTAGAGAACAGCATATGCTATTCATGACTCTCTAGTGCAAATGTGTCAGCCTAAAGACAAACACTGAAATAACTATTTGCAGTATTTCACTTAACAGAACTGATTCTTGGCACAGTCTGTGTCAGTAATAAATCCTGAAAAGATCAGTGATGGGTCCCACAATTATCTTCTGTGTCTCCTGTTTGTTGTAGCAAGTGAGTTGAATGGGGTTTTTTTTAAGTCCTCGTGGAGAGACCATTGTATGCATCTATATAGCACTGGGGGCCATGGGAGGGGAGGAAGGGGAAGGCTCTCAATGGTTGGAGGGATTTCAATTCAACCTTGAAAGGATTTTGGTTACTTACAGACCTTTAAAAGAACTGTTATTTGTTGTACAGAAAAAGGTATGCTGCTGGAATTTAAACAGTGAAATATGTTTTTGCTCAAGAGTTGGCCACCATTCTATTTATGGGGGCAAAGCTATCACAATTTGTTATTATGTACTAAATAACTTCCATTTCAGAAAATGAACTTCAGTTGATAATGCTTGTGAAATTTCACTCCTATAACGCTTGCCATATGAACTGTGGGAGTGATATTTCTATGTAAGTGAAAGACTTCATCTCAATATTCATGATTTAAAAAGGAACTGGCAGGATCCAGTGGGGTAGAGGGAATTGAGACTCAGACCCACAACTATTGTCTTCCATCAAAGCATTCTAATGCCATCTCTTTCTGGAGTACAATGGATGTTGCAACAGAAGATGTCATTGGAGGGAATGTGGGATCCCTTCTTTCTGCCGGTCCCATGCAGAAATTCTGCCATGGATAGCATGGAAGAATCGGCGTCAGTCGTGTTAGTACTGCGTGCATTCTGATTCATGATGCCAGATACTGTAATGACATCGTATCATAAATTATTTCTTGGGGGGCATCCACACCTCCCTTAATTGTTTCTATCCTTTGAAGACCTGCTGATGATGGCTGCATTATCCCTTAACTTCAAAAGTCCCAACCAATTAAAAGGTTCTGGGAAGGATTTTGTGGCAGCTAAGGGTGTGGGATTTTTTTTATTATTATTTTTAAGAGAGGAATGAGCAGAAAATTAGGTGTTCGGTTTCCCTGAATTAAAAGAACATGCTGCCCAGTAGCATATATGTTACCCTGCCATTTCTTGAGGGCATATTTTGAAATTTGATACAGGGCAACCTTTGTGCTAGAGATGTACCTTTTGCCACTCCCGTGAAAATACACCCAGAGCTGGCCAAGTTGCAACCTGCAGTTCTTCCTGGGTTTATATATGGTTCCATGTTTGAGGAATTTTACCCTAAAGCAAAGATTGTGTTCATACTGGCAGTGTTCTTCTCTGAAGCACAGTCCAAGCAGCCTAAAGCTGTCATGGACTGCTGGACTTACATACTCTCCAGTAATGTAACAGCAGATAGCATGAAGAGAAGCTTTGGTCAGGAGTGTATGGTGCACTTAAGATCAGAACTGATTGACCAAAGAGGTTGTTACTTGGAGCTGTGAATAAACTGGGAGCTGATCAGCCCTTGAGAACTGGGGGAGGAGGGAAGGATGCAATGCTTGAATAAGGAGGCTGGAACTGCAGTCCAGTAGGGATAGATGGAAGGGTGTGGAGTACAAAGAAAACTAAATCAGAGGTCAGGATAACACTGGGCCTGTAGTAAGAAATCTGAAGAACACACATGAGGGCTGCCTAGACAAAAAGCTTAGATGTAGAAGGAGTGGGACCAGGATGGTGGGGACAGTAGTGTTCAGCTGTGTTGCTGGATATTTAGTTAAACTCAGGAGTTCTCATGGTAGACTAGAAGGTTCTGGTGAGTTCTGTACCTTTCTGTGATGCTATATGATAGAATTGACCTTGTTGGCTTGTTCCAAGAAACATCAAAATACTTTCAATTATGAAGACTTACTGAAGTTAAAGTCAAGGACTTGTAATGTAGAAACCAAAGTTGCTCTTAAACAGTACCTTACAGTGTTAGCTATGTAATCACATTTCCCCCTATCCCAATCTTATTCATCAGATGAAGGATACAATCAAGAAAGAATTATTTATTTTTTTTTAAGATTCTTAGCTAATTTGTTCTCAAGATGGAAAACATGTTGATTGAACACTGATAATTGAGCGTGCTATTTGAGGTACTGAAGTCATCATTTTAGCTGCAACTGAAAGTGATAGAAATGCTGCTTTAAATATGCACAACATTATCTGTTCTCTGAAAAAACAGCTTCTAAATGTTTCAAATCGTATTTTTTAATCTCATTTGCGAAGCAATGGTAACACCTTTTATCTCACATCTGAAGATGCTTGTGAAGTATTCATGTGAAAGGAAATAAAAAAGGCCACCTCATATTAATAGCTCTCTTAAACTAGGTAGGCATTGTGTAATAAAGAAGTCTGAATGTTGTCTGAAGCCAAAGCTATGGAAGAGATGGAACAGGAATGGGCATGGATATCAAGTTGAGAACAAGTGGAGAGAGAATGGATCCCTTTCAAACCCTCTGATCTTCACTCTTGCCCTGGCTGTGCCATTAGCAATTGTTGGTGAAACCCAGTAACAAACAGTCCCATCCTTTCTTCTCGCAAACACCATTATCTGCTCAAAGAATTCTCTCAAGAGTAGTTGTTTGCAGTTTGGCATTTCCTAACATCTGAGTGCTTAACTTCTTAGCAATGCTTTTAACCTACCAGGCTTGTATGTAATATGTAAAGTCTTTTCTTTCCAAATGCAATACTGAAAGGTCAGAACCTTCAGTTGTTGTTCACAAGATGCATAAAGTCAGCGTGTCAGACTGCTCCAGCTGACTTTAAAAAAAAATAAATAAAAAAACTGTAAAACTGAGAATTCTTATTTAAACCGTGGGTTGAAATTATTAAAATACTCCACAAATTCTTTGTACCCTTTGGAAAACATGAAGAATCATTCCTCCAAACCTGCTGAAAAGCAAGACTAACAGAGATGTGCAAATAAAAAATTTTCTTAAATGAGTGGTTGCAAGGCATGAGTTTGACATTCTTCAAGCACGCAAAAACTGTAAGTTTTACCTGCGGGGAGTATTTTATCAGCACATATTTTATTCAAACAATAACCATTCTTATCAACCAGAACCAGGTTCAGTCTTGTTAATAGGATGAATTGGCAATGACTTCTGTCTACATAGCAACCAGCAAATATTGTTCTAGTGGTGTGGAGTGTCCAATGAGAGACAGGGCACATTGGGGCAGCTTTGTTCACGCCAATAGCACTGTATTGCAAATCCTTCTCCTGACAACCCCTTCCCCATTTCACTGACGTGAACGTTTTTAGAGTATGATCTCATCTGCAAATTGTAAATACTTAGTGCATTTATGACAGGAAAGTATTACAAAACGCTGAAGCTTGCTTCAGGAAGAATTTAGGTAGGAACGTTTTAATTTTTTGTTATCAATGACTTATATTTACAAAAAATTATACTATGAAATACTTTATTGCTCATTTTTGTTTCATATTCTATTAATATAGGATATATTTCTTAATATAGAATATACTTAGAGCATCCAAAGAGATAAGCCATAAAACTGAGCCAGAAAGTATGCCTTTTAGGGAACCAAAAGTGGCATAAAGTTTAGGGTGATTAAGTTCTAACATGTATGTTTGTGATTTATGACATCAGAGATTACAGAATCTCTTTCATAAGTTTCCCCATAATAATCTTAGGTATGTGAAGACAAATGAGTGAAATTAGTGTTTAAAGACAGGAAAAATTAAGAATATGCAGAAAATTAGTCAGTAGCTTCCTTGCAGGTAAAGTAAAAACACTGTTCACAAAGCAGTTTGTGCTTTCATATTCTTTCCTGGAGTAGCCCTGTGAGGATCATCATGCTGCAGCTGATTTGTTCCAGAATTGCATACATTTGGTCTTTGTAAGACAGATGTTTAAAGGCACTCAAAGTGACAAAACAGATTTGGTCTATATGGTAGCGAGATATCAAGTGGTTCCTTTAATATGACAAGCGTGTCATCTTACAGTGATAATTCTCCATACGTCACTGTGGCTACTCAAAAATTATGTCATTGTGTATTGCACTTATACATGTTTGACCTTGACCTTTCCATAGAATGCTTACAGAAATTCAAGCTCTGAACTTCATGGCTTTGTTTGGATCAAAACTGAATTGTTTTATTTTAATTAACATTTGTAGTCACTGATTTCCACATCTTGATGACAGATTAGCATACCAGCAGAATGATAAAATGAGATTAAAAGGTAGACAAACTTCTGTTTTTCTTAAGCATGGATGTTACAGAAGAAGAAAGGAATTTGATCATGCAATGCCCCTAGATCAAGGATCTTAATAACTAACTTCCATGGTATTTCTTTTAAGCTATTCATTGTTTACTTCTTTATTTGGATGTATTGGGAACTTAGCTGTTTGACAGGGTCTAAGGCCTCAACTGGAAGGAAGCTACTCTGTCTTTTGTGCGTGTATGATATTTTTAAGATCAGTGTCACTATTGTCTACTGAATATGTAAGAATTGCCTATTTCTTAGTTAGCTTTTTCAAAGTAATAATGTTCAGTCCATAAATACATCCCTCTTTTTTTCTAGAGGGAATTGGAAGTCCCACAGCATAGCTGAGCCTGAGGGAGTGTTTGAAGCTCTGTCTTCAGAAAGCAGTCAAGGAAGAAAGGCTCTGTCAGATTCCGTACTACAGGGAGAAAGGGGGTAGTGTTGACTTTGTAAGCATGTTACCAGGGAGGAGTTACTTTGGCACTATGTATTAGTAATAGACTGTGTAGTTTTGTCTGGTGCAGTAAATTGTCAGATTGAATGGCTGTTGTATTCTTGGTCCTACCCTGGTAATATAGGCTAGATGTGTTTTCAAAACAGACTGCACAGACTGGTTGGGAAAATATCAGTCAGCAGTAACCATACTGATAGGATTTTGAAAGCAGGTTTTGTTTTTGTTTTATTGATCCTGATAAATAAACGTCTATGCAGTATAGGACTGGGATCTCCTTAAGGGGTAAGAGGTGGTAGGGAAGCAGAGTTATCAGCTATGGAAATTGCTCTTGCAGAGACAAATTCTAGGATTGCTATGAATGAAGCACAAATAGAAATACATATGTAAGCACCAGCAGGAACAGCAGAGTAAGTTTTAAAAGAATGGCCTGAAATGATAGTGAAGAACATAATTCCCAGTGGAGCAAATGAAAGATTCTGTTGCTTCTATCAAACCCAAAAGTTTGCAATTCAGTAAGACCAAAGCCTCTTGTTAGTTGAAGACAACAAGGGTGGGAAGAAGGTTGCGGAATATGCTGTTTCTTTTTCTTTTAGCCCAAAAAGAAAAAATCTTGTAGCAAAAGACTTTCCATAACAACATTATTGCTAATCAAGAAGAAACTTAGAGAAAACATGAGGACTTGATAGCCAGCATCCCTTGTTTTCCACATTGTATATAAGTGATCTTGGCCAGACCACTATACACGTCTTGGTGCTTGTAAATATGTGGGTGTGAGTATGTGTGTTAAAATCGAGACTGGATGAAATCTACAAGGGAATGAGTGAGTAGGTGAAGTCAAATTAACTGGAGATGCTGTAAATGCTGTTTCATCTTCTGAAAGGCTTTGCACTGAGTTTTGTTATACTAATTTCTTACACACCTACCTAAAAACTATAGGGAAGCATTTGATTTTAAGTGTGCACAGCTAATAAAAACATACTGAAATGTCATCTGAAGAGCAAATGGAAAGCTGAAAATTAAGTGTTAATTTGATGCACATCCTTCTGCAGGCATGCTCTTACAGTAAAGAAAAAAACCCAAACTATACCACCAACTCCATGTTGCACAGCCAGATCACTGCAACCAGGGAGGGAAAACACTATACAGTTTTTAGAATAGTCATCTTTCCCAACTTTTGCAGTAAAATACATTAATAAATACAAGCAATACTGCATTTTGTAGCTAAGCAAATCTTGTGATGATAGAATAGCATAACTGATCGTGTCTCTTACCCAGCTTCTGTGGTATGGTGACATGTCTGGTATTTCACTGAAGCATCTCACAAGCTACAGCAGGTCACTGGAGGAATAAACTGGCTTGCATATTCTGTGAAACAGTGAAGACTGTCTCTTAGACTGATAAGCATGCATATTGATGAAGAGTAGGAAAGATAAGAATGTAAAACAAAGTTCTGCTGGGCATACTAGAAAAAGCTACATTGATGTGGCTGACCAGTCCAAGCAGGCAAAATTTGCTTGAAAGACTGGTTTGTATTTTATTTGACTGCTTTTGTGATTGTCACTTCTGACGCTTCACACATGAATATTTGAAGGTATTTCTAAATCCCTCACAAATTTTTGTTATAAGTTAAATATCCTTTTCCCTGAGAATATTTTAAGCTGAATAGTTTGACATTTTATGCTAGTAGGATCTAGGAGGATTCTTTCTCTTCCCTCCGTGAGTAAGCCAGGAGATGTTATGTTTTGAATATTTACACTTAATAAAATATTTTACAGGTCAAAGCTTATAAAGCAGATTCACATTTATGAATAAACTTTGATGTCAAGTTATCCAATTAGTTTGGTGACAAGAGAAAATAAGCCTTTTGTTTTAACAATTGCTCATTGCATCTTCAAGCACAATTTTTTCGTTCTCAGGATGAGCAAGAGCATCTGTCCAAAGTCACACCAGCAGAAATGAAATGCAATTTGATTATGCTGTAATAACTCCTTAATGACTGTGGAATTGCGTGTTCTGAATATCATGGAGTCAAGCTTAACTGTCAAGGTTACGATTTTATATCCACTTAGCCAGAACTGTCCTGTGAGCTCGTCATTCAAACAAAATGAGCTAGTGTAGATGGTTCCTTCAGGGGAGCTCAAGATGCAGTTCTTGTTTCTCTTGTGAAAGTATTTCGTATTTGGAGACAGTGTCACTAGTCCTTTGCCCTCTGATTATTTCCTATGGGTTTAGATATTTCTTTTTTCTTTAAGGTATTTTTGTACTTTAAGGTGATCCCTTAGAGAGTCTCATTTTACAAAAGACAGTTTACATCACGGTAAATCAGCTTGCAGTGGAGTTAGCATTTTTGGTGTAAGAACAGAAGAGACCTGACAGAGCATTCTGATTTAGTGCCAAATAATTTGTTATCTATCTGTGTGTTTCTTAATAGTGGCATCTTTGGCTGATTGTATGGTAACATTAGCTAGCTGTGAATTGCTATTTATTACTAAACAAGAGAGCACCCATTTCAAGGAATACTTCAAGAATGCTAATGGAAACTGTTGGTGTTCATGTTAAAATGAAACATGTCCAATATACTAATTAATATATATAGCTTCTATTGCATTGTATTTGAAAAAGGTCAGTATGTATTGTCACATTTCATTTGATTATCCTTCTAGCTGTTGTAATATCAACCTTTTTCCTTTCTAATTATAACTGAAAAATGACAGTCCGATCTCTAGAATTACCATTCCCATTAGCTCATGTTATGAGAAATAAAATACTAGGTGACACCTCTTAGAAAGGAAAGCTGCAAGCAGGTGTAGTGAGTTTAGTTCAATTTTTAGTTTCATCCTAAATTCATTAGTTCTCCTAATCATCCTCAACATTCATTAGTTCATGGCTAAACTTATGGAGAACACCAAAGTTCTAAGCTCTACTAAGAGCTAAGAAGGTTTCTTAGCCCTTTGTAGTTCACTTTATACTCCTTATAGCCTTGATTTTGTGTGTAATATATCTGTGAACATACTGATCTTTATACCTAACATATTTTTTTAAAATTTCACTTGATTTTCAGAGACTTGTTGATACCATTTTGCCAGGTTGAAGGTCCTGAGGCATAACACCTTCATGCCATACTGTCCTTGTTCAGCAGTGGGACAGACACTGCTCCGATACCTATGTACTGCACTCTAGTGTACGGTCTGGATATTTTCCCCACCCAAGTCTCCATTCAGTTGACATTTGGATGTGTAGGGTTTTCTTCCCTCAGTTTTGATATAGAATGACAAATATTAAAGCAAAATGTATTATTCTGTGGTTTGCTTCCTCCTTTGAAAGTCATCACACATTGAAAGAGGGTTTTAGTGACTTTATGTTAATAAAGGGAAATTCAAACTGCTTGTTTTCAGTAGTATGCTGATGCTTTCAGGACTTTAAAGCAGCTGTTCAGAATTAATCACCTGGATGAAGAGTTCTATATTTACCTGCTTAGCTTTGAGGTAATGTTTGCCTGTACTTAGGTGCTTAGAAGGATCTCACATTTGGGTAGCTTATCTTTGTATTTCTTTGACTAGGGGATGGTGTCAACAGTACTACCATATGCCAGTGATAGTGAGCTGAGTTATCTAGAACATTTCCATGAGAACCCATATTACAAAAGAAGTGTGAAATCTAATGGAAGAGTGTAATAACTACTGATGGAGTTAGCTTTAGTGCATCTACAGTCTGTGTCTAGCAATCCTATGGCTCCTGTGTATGTTAACAAATTCTGTCCAGAGTGTAAGTAGTTGTTAAAAACTAGAACTAAATTCAGATTAAAATCAAAATTATTCCTCTCATTTCTCTAGTGAAGACCTCAGAACATACATTTCTATGTTTTAGCAATTTTTTTCTCAGGTTACAAAAAGTGGGATTGAGAAAAAAAAAAATAAGTTCTGTACCAGCAGGAGATATTCTTGTGCTCTGTTCCTGTTAAGCAATGTGAACAGAAAGCAAATGACTTTTATTTCATAGAAATAGTTCAATCTCATGTGCAGTTTTACAATCTGTACGCATATTGAAAGGAAAAGTCTCGTCCTCCTTTTTAAAAGGAATGCAGCATTAACTATGAGCTGCTACTAAGAATTTGCTATAGAGATACCCATTTTGCAGTTCCATTTCAGTAGCTGCCTCTTATAGAACAAATGTCAACTGTACCTGTAATTTAAAAGTTCTTGAACCTCTTGACTTCCTGATACAAGTTTAATAATGGATGTGAACTATCTATCTTACCTATTGGTAGGCATCTGTTCTTGTTTTTCTAGTCTCTCTTTTCTGGTTTGGAACATGGAAAGGAAACCAGAAAAGCTTCTTTGCTTTTGAATGTATATTTACAGGGAAGACCTGCAATTTTAGTACACAGACAACATAACGCTTGCAAAATTAAGACTACAGTTTGAGGTTCTTTAAATGGATCATATTATGACCTTTAAGTAGTTCAAAGTATTTGTAGTCTTTTGTCCAGTGCTTCAGTTGTACACATAGCTGTCCTTGGAACAGAGAAGATGTTGATGGAACCATGGTGGCACAGACAGACTTGACTTACCTGTGCTTTTGGCTACTTTACAAAGTATGTAAACCATCTATGGAAAATGGAGCATTATTACATAGGAAGCTTTAATTTTTGTTTGAGGCTTGTGCATAACAGTATCTTTCTGCTTTCGCCAAGTCAAAGGGCCAGTGTTTGGAATTGTGTAAGTATATAAGCAGCAAGTAAGTGTAAATTTATTTCTATTTCCTACATGCATGGATCACTGCAACAAGCAGTAAGAAACCAAAATTAGTGATACGTGTTATAGGAGTAGGCAGGATCAAAGGGAAGGGAAAGGAATGGTAAGTTTTTCATGAATTTGCTGCATGCTTAAAATAAAATGCCTTACATTTTAAATGGGGAATTGGCATTTGCAGTGGTATCCAAAGCGAACTTTGTGAGCGAACTTTGGCAAACACAGATGGTCTGTGTCCCAAGAGCTCTGACTGGCATGTGGCAATGGGATGTTACTTCTGGCCCTGTGTGGGCTTGATAATCTGCTGAGTCCCTGGCATACCCATCTGCATAGCAAAGATCTGTGAAGACATCAAGGACTTGGCAACAGTGTATGTATCTTAACAATACAACAAGCCTCGATTTGCCAACAGGTATTGCTGCATGAGCTCATTCACTGAACGAAGAAACAAAAGCCAGCTTTTCTGGGAGAGGGGAAAGAGAACGTCTTGCCAGCTGCATTAGTCGTTAGTCCTCTTAACCTAGCTTAACCCTTTTGTGCACAGTGAAGCTGTGAGGGAGCAAGGAGTGTTTGAATGCTTTGTGGATGCTTTTTGCATTTGTTCATCAGCTGCTATAGAGCAGCTGGCCATGCTGCAGGAGTGAAACTTTAAGAATGTGTTTCCAGATCTGCTTGGGCAGTTTGCCATCCAGTTTGTGAGGCTGTTGTTGAAGGTATGCAATGATCACGAATACTGCACTGGAGAGCAGCAGGATATCTGCTTAAAACATTTGTGACAGTATATGCATGGAGTATCCATTTTTTCACTATAAATTCTGCTTGCCATGCAGTTAGCTCAGAGCTTGCATTGCAGAATGATGTGAAGTGTGATTGGGTTCTAGCATGAAACACACATGCAGTCTCTCTGCTTTTATTTTTGTATATTGGTTACTCATGCTCATACCTACTGGCATATTTTTGCATATGAACGAGTGCAACTACCTTGTCAAGTAACACTGAACTGAAGGAAAACCGCATGTCAATAACACCTCATCTCCAAGTGCAAGCCAAAGGAATATTAAGTATGCATGATAGACAGTTAAAATAGGAGACTGTGGCCTCCTGATGGGTACCTCCATTCTTCCCTGTACAGTTTTTGGACTTCCTGCGCTAGCTGCCAGTAGTGCTGTAACTCACCCCTTGGCTGTACCTGCTAGGGCTAAGGAGCAATCTTTTAAGTTGACAGCATTACCTACACTTTATTGAAGCCCACCCAGGTGAGAAACCACATCTCTGGGGAGCGGATGTGACCAAGCAATAAGGATTCTGAGTCCTGTTTTAAAGGGCCATTTAGGAAGAGGACTCAGCAGGAGAGGTGGGGGTAAGGTACATGCTTTAGGCATAGTGCACTAGAGCTAAGGTGTCTCAGCTTCTCCCATTTAATGATATGTTTAGCCTTTGCTATGTCTGTGACTGATCTACAAGAAGTGGCCTTCTATGGATAACTGTCCTCATATAAAAGCTTCAGTTCAAAAAGCTCCTCTGATATACTGTGTATATTAATTGCCCAAGCATGTGTACATTACATTTTCACCAACTCTTTTCCAGGTATCCTGAAACTTCCTTCTGTGTAAAACTTCACAAGCTCAGCTCTGTCATAGAGATACTTTACATGGAATGAAGTTAGGAAAGCTTATCTCTTCAAAATGTAAAACCTATAATCAAGACATGGGCACTGTTCCTGTTTCAGTAATTTTGTTTGTTCTTTCATCTTGCCACCACCAAATACAAATACAAAACTCAACTGAATAGCCTCAGTTATAAGAGCATAGGATTTCGAAGGACTGTAGAAAAAGCTAACCCCATGTATGCTAGCTCACTGCACAAATAGCACTGGAAGTATGTCAGCAGCAGAGGGTTAGACAGCCTTTTTCTGTAGAAACCATGATCTTAGAGAGTCTCAACTGTTCAGGAAAGCTTGCCTTCTGGATGTAGCTCCACAGCATTTGAAAGTGATCTCCTTACTGTGGCCACACTCCAATCCTGACTTCTCTTCAGCTGAATGTTTCTGTCTCCTTCTGGCATAATGAACTGGAGGCCATTTTCAAACAGAATTTAGCATAAGTAGAGATTTCAAAGCTAACTACTTAAAGTTTCTGTTAAAGTTAGAAACCAATCTTAATACACCTACTGAGCTTAAGGCTTCTTTGTTGGTGTAAATCGTTATGCAAGATTAGTATTTTGTTTGTCCAGCTGCCTGTAGAGTCACCTTTGTATATGCTAGAGCAGAAGTATCGATGTCAACACAGTGTATAAAGTTTGGTAGCCAGGGGGCATAGAAGGGATTGCAAGGTGCACGTTTGAGGGTTGACACTGATGCTGTTATGGGGAAGACAAAGTGATTTATGTAACACAGCTTTGTAATATTTTAAGGGGGCATAAACATAAATTATGCATATCTGTAAGAAATCTTCCCTGAAGAATAGCCTGAGGTTTATTACTTGTAAAATTAAAATGTTGTATGTATTAGATGGATTGGATACAGGTAAGAAATCATTTCTGAATTGGCCCAAACTAACTGGTAATGTTTAAGGAACATTTATAAAACAGTGCTCTGTGCCGCTGCAAGTAAAGGGAGCATGAGGGAAAATCTTATCCAGAATTTGGGATAATTTAGCGTTGCAAAGGGACACAAACTTCCTATGTGGGGTGGATCTGAAAGAAAAAAATGTTCAACCCTCTTCAAGGGTAGAGGCAATACTTTATAAGTATTAATATGGGATAAACATGGTTACCATTGCTGCTAACTGTATGATGTTCCTTGGGAAAGACAATATGCACTTGAAGAAGGGGCAGTTCAGGTATATGTGTCTTAAACTGCAAATCGGCAGGTTTCTTAGACAGTAGATTGGAAATCAGGTATAACTTTTAAATGGAAAAAAGTACCTACTATAAAACAACACAGCTGTTTTGGAAACTACATGTAAGAAGCAGTTAGGTTCCCTAACACACCCAGAGAAAGCTGTGAGGATCAGCAATTAAAGGGAAAAAGCTGGCGCATGAGGTAACAACAAATAGCCTTTACATTGGAATATGTATTTTTAAACAGATAAACAACTAACAAAAACCAAGTATATTGCATGTTGCTTCTTAAATTATGTGTTTTAATAGCCTGATATTTAATAAATAACCTGATTTTCTGAAAGGGCTATTTTAAATACTTTAAAAATAGTGTTTTGATGAGCAAAACCTGCCCTGGGTACTTCATAACACAAAACATCTGACGGTCTACAGAAAAACCTGAATTTTAAGATCCCATTAAGGAGAGAAAAAAAAAGTTGGGTACAGCTTTGATTACTATTGGCTAGAAACACTACCAAATCCATGTATCAGCATTCACATACACTTCCTTCTTCAAGGTTTCAGCAGTGCATTAGAAGAGGAATAGCACTGTGTGGTAAGCATGACTTTTGTTGTTGGTTTGGGGCGGGGGGGGTGTTCTTCGTTTTATTTTATTTTTTAATCTACCTATGAGCTCATTTCCTGAACTCATTTTCCTCAGGACTCAGGAATAGAAATATGTGATTTACCTCAAGTTACTTTTGAAGAATTACTGCTGCACAGTTAATCCACTTGAATAGCATTTTTAAGATTTTTTCAAATCATGAAAGGGGATTTGTCCCAGAAGTAGGTGAAGCAGGCAGCCTGGTAAAACTCAGCCTTCACTCCACAGCTATCCAAACAGCCAGAGCAAGCTTTATTCTATATAAAATGCATTGATTGATGTTCAAGGGAGGCCTGTTCCAGGCGATGCGTGAACTGGGACCCCTTTATGGTCCAGTCAGCATCTCTGCTAGGTGATCTATTGGGAAGCTTTCCCCCACCCAACCTAATCCTCAGTGTTTGTGCCAAAATAACTTTTCTGGAAATAATTCTTAGAGACATTGCAGAGGTTATTTAAAAAAAAATTCTATGTTGACTCCAAAGTTAAAGAATATGTAAAGAGTATGTAAACAAATGAGATTTCCTTAAAAAAAGAGAAAGAATTAGATATACTTTGGATAGGTTATTTAAATGTACTTTTAATTTCATTTTCTGCTGATAACAATACTTCCTTTATGAAAAATATTAATTTCTTAGTTATTTCTAGTCCTTACTCTATATCAAATATAATTTCTGTTTTTTTTCTGTTTCGACAATAAAAACATTTTAACCTTCAAGAAAAATGCAGCTTTTTAATATAGAGTATCTCTCAAAATTTGTTACAAAAGCTTGAAAAGGAAAAAATGTGGCCACCTTTGTAACTTATAAAAGACCAATAGTGACAGAAAGAGATTTCTTTTTAAACAAGTTAGATGTGCATGTTGTTTATCTCTTTGTAGATGGACATGGATTTTTGGTTTATTTAAATGCTCCCCTTAGCTAACATAAAGCATTGGTACAAACATTTCACACTTTCTGTTGCTAGTAAACCAAAAGAGTCAGATGGGCTTTTATGAAAACAGTCTCAGTATTGTGGCTGTAAGAACTTCTCAAGTACTGATTAATTTAATATCAGAACCCAGCACAAGGGTTTGTTTCTTCAGTTTAGCTTCTTTCTTTATGAGAATTTAAAAATGCTGGCTGACAATCAACTGTGCTGGATGCTTCTACTGCTTAGTAAACACATCTTGAAAAAAATGCATTTTTTTACTTGGCTTAAACTAATCACTGTTTCATTAAAAAGAGGTTGTTCTTCCCATTTTAAAGCTTTGTGGTTGCTGGTTCTCAACCTGCTGTTCACTGAGAACAGAAGGGTTTATTGTACGGTGAGGAGGGCAGCATGTTTATAGTCTTGCAGGGTTTTGATGGAAAAAAATCAACTTTTTTTTTTTTAAACTGTTGTAACGACTTTCAGTGTATGGCAGTTCCCTTGCTGTCAGTTAAAAACTTGATCAGTTGAAGAACTCAACCTCTAAGACATGAGAAAACATAGGGGCTTTCCTTCCCAGCTTAGCTACACTTCATTTCTTAGAATCATAGAATGGTTAGGATTGGAAAGGACCTTAAGAGCATCCAATTCCAACCCCCCTGCCATGCACACCTTACACCAGACCATGTTGCCCAGGGTTCTGTCCAACCTGGCATAATGACATAAAATTAGGAAAGACTTAAAAAAAGAGAGACCAGGGGTAGAACTAGGGAGCACGCTGAAGGTTACCTTACAAGAGCTGCAGCAGGTTTTAGGAGTAGTTTGTTATTTTTTACAAGCAAATCTTGACACCTTTCTCTAGCCCTACTCTGGATTTATAATTTCTTATGAAAGGAAGAGTATAGTTTTCTGCTTGAATGCTCTGAAAGTGTTCACTTATTTGTGAAAATAAGTATGTGAATTATCCAGAAAGAAGTACTTAGGTTTTTATTTTCTGACAGAATGTAATGGAGGATCATTACCCATTTCCACACTCTTATGTTTGTATGTTTTCTCAACATGAGAATGAACTAAAACTGCAGATTAATAGAAGCGTCAGAGAAAGCATGAGATTCGCAAACTCTGTGTCAGTGAAGAAGGATAATTCCCATGAGCTATACCTCAAGCAGAATAACCCCAGTGTATGACTCATATGGACAATGCATGAATTAAACAAGTGGATGAGTTGAGTTTTAGAAATGCTTGATTCCACTCAACTCCACCCTGCCATTATCCTGATTCTTCCATCCTTTTAAGGTGCTTTTATATTTAATCCCTCAGCAATTTAAATGGAAGTTGTTTCAGGGCTGATTATTATATACTTATCCTGAGATTACAATGAATTCAATAAACAAATGAAGTAGATGATACTTTAACTCTGTGAACAAATACTTCAGCCGTTTGACTTGTTTCGGCTTGGGATGCCTTCGTGGATTCCCCCCTAAAAGTAAACAAACGTTCATTGAAATCAGATGTAGCAACTGATTTGGAAAGTAATAGTTATTAAAATGGTTCTTGGGCCTTTTAGTCTTTGGGGAATTCCTGTTTGCGTCTAAATGAGAGATGCCAACTCTACAGGATTCTTACATTCTTCCAGTGCTCTGGAATATCATTCATGTGGTTTGACTGACTTTCAGGCTTAAGTGCAGATGGGGAGGATTTTTATTTGTGTAGTAGTAACAAATACATATTTCTACCACTTTATGTTATGATACAGCTATAAAGCATTTGGAAAAATAAACTTGACAGAATGCACACTGTCAGTGTGATACAGATACTAAACCTGAGGGCATTCTGCTTGAGGCTGTAGCTTGTATGTAACATTCATTTTAATAGGTATTGGGTTTGAAAAGTTTGTAATTTTTTTGAAACTTCAGTTTAGGTGTGATACTCATTCTGACCTTGGGGTGTGTAGAAGAGATCCCATTAATTAGTTTATTCTGAGATATCTGAACACATCCCTTTATATCCACAGCCTATAAGGCTGTTCCTAATGCCTTGTTCTTCTGCATCTCTGCTGCTTATATAGAAGTGAGTTAACAATGTAAACAGAAATGCTAGACGCCATGCAAACAGGATTATGTATATGTTTTTTTCTTTCAAATAAGGAAGATTTTGTGAAAGGAAAGCATAATTACAATTTTAATTTCCTCTGAGTTAGATGATATTTTATGTAAAAGTTTATTCAACCTTTTGGGAAGGGAGGAAGTTATTACATTATTCCTCTAAGAGACAGAGAAGACTTGGGAACAATACAGTACATCTCATTTTCATGAAAGACTGATTGCTCTTTAGGCCCTTTTTAGACATGAAATAATTTCAGAACATGCAGATACTCCACATGTCATCTTTACAGAGGAAAAAGCTCCTCTAAACCTATGCCACAGAAACACTTCCTCTTTTTAAAACATGAATCTTCAGGAGCAGTGGAGAGGGTGAAGATCAGGAAAGAGCATACTTTGGGTCGGAAGAGACAGGAACCATGGAGAGGCTGTGGATAGAAAAAGCAAAACCTTTATATGTTTTCTGAATCCAAGATAAACAAAGCATGGGTCATCATTTGAAAGGTTTATGATATGTAGATACTAAAAAGAAAATATTTGAATTGGGAAAATACAGGCTGTCTGACCTTAATGTTCTACCTTCTTGTAGGTCTTGTTTCTTGTATTAGATTATAGCCCTTGTTTTGCAAGTGCTCCCTATGTCCAAACACTGTGTAATTTTTACTGCTGAATACCAAATTTATACAGGCTATAGTGGGAACACATTTGTGTGTATAGAGTACAAGATACTAAAATTGCTCAATGGCCCAGTTTACCTGAGCTGTCTAGTAAGTGCTCAAAAGAAACAATTTTTTTTTTCCTCTTAATACATGGCTTTATTTTATTATACTATAATTCTGGGAGGAAAAAAAATTCAATATGACTGCTTTTTCATTCAAACTGACCTGGACGGTCTGCCATAACCTCTCTGAATGTGCCTTACCATATAGTAATATGAGAAAATCTTGCTTTTTAGAAGCTACTACCTGTAGTCAACTCTGATATTACACATTCAGTCCTTAAGGAGTCTTTTAAATCTGTATTACTTTTTGCTGATTATATTTTCTGATGCATGTGTCTAATGCTTCAGGAATTACTATAGCCATCTGGTCTAAGCAGTAACCTGTTTATGACAGCTGTATCTTACCAAAGTGTCACTACCATGAAGTGGCTCATTTCTGTGTAATGAGATTGAACTTTCAGTGAAAGAAACTGTAATATATATCTTTTTTTTCCTTCCTTCCTTAACTAGAAATGAAAATGTTGAAAAACAACTGAATGCTGATAAATATTCATCAGAATTTGAAACCTGAAGCTGATTTTTTTGCATATAGAAAATAAGATGTTATCTGGAGCACGTAACTGCAAGTTAGCAAATACACAGTTGTCGCAAGTTTCATAATGGGATAGGGTAATGTTATGTTTGAGTTAAATAACAATGTTCAGTAACAGTACATAAATAACAAATCATTTATGCAGCTGAGACCCCTGAAAAAGTCAATATTTTAATTCAGTAATTACTCAAAAATAAACAATCCCAGTATTTTTTTGTGCCACGTCTTTGTCATCTATGACGAGAATAACAAGAATGTCATATCTATATTAGTAATGATTCGTTTGATGGATAAATGTTGTGGAATATCAGCTACTGAACTACTCAACCATACTTTATCATATCTCATTTGAGTTTTTGGTTGTCTGGGTTTCAGATTCTTCTGAAAGCAGCATCACAGGTTTGGGTCTGGTTATGACAGAAGTGCTCAGACAGAGGAAAGGAGGTGACAGCTCTCCACATTACTTTTTTTGTTTGCTCGCTTTTTTTGTGTTTATTTTGTAGCTTTATAGTCTGCTGAATCCATATTCTTTTAGGACTGTGCTTTTTCATAATAGCAAATCGAATTGAAATGTCTGGACTAAGACTGAGTTTTGGACTAACCTCTTTGTCTGGAGACTCAACTGCAAATGAAACTCAATGTGGGCTTATTGTTGTCCACGTGAAGCGTATGTTTTTCAACTTAGAACTGTAATTAGCCAATTCAGCAAATTCAGTGCAGCTGATGTTCAAGATGAGATGAGGTGTGGACTAAAAGCCGTTAGGTAATCTTATCTGTTCTTGATCTTTTCTTGCCTGTGAAATCTGTCAGGTTAAATTTGGGCTGGCAAACTTCAAGACAGTAAAGGTAGCCAAGCTCTGTAATGCAACCAAGGAGTAAAGTACCCACAGAAAAGTACATCACAGTAGGGCTCAGTGAACTTCCTGATACAGAACTTGGATTTATTGTAACTTTTATGGCTTTACAATATATTGAAATTCAGTCTCTAGTGAATATGCAGGAAGGCAAACTTAAATCATCATGACTTCCTTTCATTCCAGATGGTTTCTATAGGCTTCTGAGATTTACCTTCAACATAGAGTGTATTTGTAGTTTTAAAATTTATCATAACAATAGTTTTTGCTACTGGCTTTGGAAAAGTACTGTAATTTCTTTCATGCAATGGGAATACAAGGAATTGTATTATATTAGTTCTGTAAAACCTAAGCTCCTATCCAAAGCTCCATTAGTCTTTCCTTTAGGAAAAAAAGATAGGTCCAGAAAAAATACTAGGTCTGATCTACACACTGTGGAGCAAAGTCTTGTGTAAGCAAATGGCTGATTTATGCCATCATTGTTGAAACTGGCATGCATAAGTCTTAATTTCTATCTCTTTTCTCCCTTTCCCACTTTGATTTCTAGTGTGAGAATTAGTATTTCAGAGCTATTCATTGCGGAAATTGACCAGTTTTGATTTTCTAAAATAGGTAGTACCAGGTCAGATGGCTCAAAATCTTGGGCTAAACTATTCTGAATGAGATGAAATTAAATCCAGAATTTCTATGGCCTTTCTTTTTATTATCATGGTTTAATAAAAACTCTTAGAAATTAATATTCCTCTGTGAAGGGTTACTCTTTGATGGGTGTAGTATGCTAAACGTATGAACGGTATTGTGTTTGATTGTAATATTTTGAGGGCACTTGCTTGAGATTGAAGCCCTACAGGGTACAATAAAGATACCCCTGAAATTGTAACTAATCACAGAGAGTGCTCCTAGTTGTATAGATAGTTTTAGGGGTCATAATATTAATTCAACAGAGTCCAGATTAAATGCAAGTAATAAAAAAAAAACAAACTAAAAATGAGGCTATCACTAATGATTTAGTATTTTGTCTTAAATTTGTTGTTCACTTATTCATGACAATTGCTAAAAATTTTAAACCCCCACAATTATTGGAATCAATATTCTAAAGCTTTTTACAACCCCCCTGGTAATAGTTACATTATAGCTTTCTGATTATCTAGGAAGGAAGTCTTAATTAGTTGTTGTTCTGTGGGGTTTTCTTGTTTGTGTTGTGTTGCGTTGCAGTTGTTGATTTTCTTTTTGACAGAGAGTACTTTCTGAATGTGGAATTTGTTTAGGAAAATGTCTGAAAAGTAGGGTGAAAATAAGCTATGTGGAGACTTTTCTATCCTTACCTCAGCATTATATTGTAAAGTTGCAGCATTTGTTATTTGAAAAATCACATTAAGCAGTGCCTAGAAATACCTGCAGTTGGAATTCAGGAACTTCTGGAAAGGCAAATGTGATGCTGTTTTTTCTGACATGTAATGAACTTCAGTAGCTGTTTCTGATTTTTCTCTCCAGTTTGCAAACAAATGCACAGTGTGAAATGCACTCTGGCTTTGCTATTGTCATGTAGATTGCTACTAAATCATGTGTCTCATGACATGTCCTTGTAAGTGTAGAGCTCTTCAGTTACAGTTTAATAGCGCAATCAAATGAGCTGCAAGTCACATTGGAATTTTCTCTGTACCTACTCTTGAGATCAGAATCTTGGGGTAGAGACACTCTCAGTACATGCGATAAGAGCAGAGAATGAGGGGAGACGGATCACTACATTACTTCCTTCGTGTTATTTTTGGATATGACTAGCATTCCTCCCCTTACACACACCCTCTTTTCTCCCCTGCCCCCATCTCTTACATGCATTACAAGCTCATACAAACACTATCACGTACTCCGAAGCAAAAGCAAGAGCAACAGTTGGACTGAAGCCAGAGGACTTATACTCCGCTTCCTCATTGCCAGCAGGCTTTGTTCTTTGGAATCAGTCAGAACTAGGGAGAACGTCTTCACTGTCGATCGTGAGTGGCTGGAATTTGTCAACTTGGCTGTCTATTAATTTTTTCTGTGCTCTTCTGCGAACTAGGCTGAATTTAGAGCAGCAAAGCTAAGAGATGGGGGTAGTCAAGAAATAAAGGATCCCGAGACCAGCTTTTTTGAGGGGGTGGGGGTCCATCTCTTCTGCAACGGTAAGTGCCAGCATTAAATGTGTATAAAGATGCAAGGAACAATAAGGTGCTTTAGCTGTTTTACTACAACAGAGGAGGGGAAAAAAGTACATGAGTGAATCATACAGCGTGTGCTCAGTTATCGTGGTTTCAGAATAGTGCCTAGCAGTAAAATATTCCTCATTTCTCCCTTTTCATAAAGCACTGTAAGAATTTATGTATTTTAGCAAAATTCCTAAGTACCTGTACAATTCTGTAAAGCTTTCCAAATGTCTTTATTATCAAGTTGTCTGTAAATCTGTTTTGTCTTAAACCACATGTAGTACAGAGTAACTTTAACTAGCAGAGTAACCCGTTTGCTCTAAGTGCAAGAGCTGAACCTGGGAAGTATCACAGAGGATACAAATAGAACTGAAGTTCAGGGGCATGGGGGAGTGAAAAGTGATGAGATGCTTCCTAAGACTGTTTAGGTTATAGGAACCAAAAATAAACTTGTTTTAAATGACTGGCATTCATTCAGAGCACACACACCTCCTCCTCCCCTCCACAGCGTTAGAAGCCGGGGGAATCTGTGTTTAAAAACAAAAAGCTTTAAGGGTCTACTGTTATAGGGCAAGCAAGTGAAAGCTAATGTACAGTAGAAAAGAGTGTATGCTTGCATAAATGACTCTGAGGAGAGGAATTGCAAAAAGAAACTTGGTTTTCTTCCAATAAGCAAAATTACTTAGTTGTTCTTTCTTTATAGAAGTGTTAATACTGCTGCCTTTTAAGTTTGCTAGCAGAATGGATGTTTTGTCTCAAGGTTCCTTTTTTTATATCTTCCTGTCTTGTCTTTAGAAAAAGTTTTATAATAATCAGCACAACAGCAGGTTAACCCAAATGCCTTGCTTTCAGAAATGCCATCTAGCTGTCAAAGGAAATTCACAGTTGGGACCCATTTGTTTTAAAGTTACTGATAAGCCCTGCTATCAGCATGCTATTAAGTCTTGCTGCATGGGTTATCTTAATAAAGTGATAAATAACAAACCCTTGAAATCCAAAAGTTCAACTGTGTAATAAATTTGACAAAGGCGGAAAGACCAGATGATTGAATGTACTCATATAACAACAGAGCTGAAAGGAGGAAAGCTTTCTTTTCTCTTTTCTAAACTCTGGCTTCATCAGGTACTTCAAGTAATTCACCTATTTTTGTCAACAGGGTACCCTCCCCTTACCACCTGATTAACTGCTGGTTATCAGGGTGAATCTAATCACATGAAAAATACGCTGAATGAGCAAATGGGTGATTGTGCCAAGTGTAGCAGGCACAGTCCATTAACTGTTTGTCTGAGATCTGCAAGTTTGTTTTTTTTCTAATTCAGGAACTCATAACAAAAGCTCTTCCATTTTGACTTTCTCCCTTCATTTGGAAGAATACTCTGCTTTGTGTGGTAATTGGTAAAAGTGATCCACCAAATTCTGTTACTATGGTGTGCAATATGTTAGGATAATGGGGATGTTTAGTACACATCTTGTTTGCCATGTATTAAGGCACTTCTTTCTATAGCAGCTACTAGCTCTATTTATGGCAAGTTATTCACTGGACTGGAATTGCACACTAGAACTAGTGAAGATTCTTTTTCAGAGCTAAAAATGGAATAGTGTTTTCCTGAGTTGGGCTCCCCCCTGCTGATGGCACCATGTCAGGTTGCCTCAGCAGCTGCTTTCAGTTTCACAATTTACATGGGTGCTATAATGACATTTTTCCTCATTGATGTGGTGGAAAAATCTTTATGCTGGTTTTTCTTCTTTGATATGTTAAAGCATATTTTCTGCTGCCTTGTGAGGTTTGGCTATGAGTGTTGAGTTCAGAGATGGACCTGTACCAAATCCCTGGATTCCAACATCCATGAAGTATGAAAAGGTTAATAACTGGATCAAAACATCTTGGGTCTGGCCTATTCCTGCTTTATATATGCATCACTTTGGCTGCATGTTTAAATTGGTTTTTGAGATGCTTAAAACTGAAAGAAATCTTCCAGTTTCCAGACAGACCTTTAAAGGAGTGGCATTTAAGAATCTTACAGTTAGTCCAGGAAAGCTTGCCCATTTGCTGCTTAAACTTTACTTTTATGATCCCTCAAGAAATTGCATTCCCCTTCCTCTATTATAACTTTAGGTGTAAGTAGTATTTTGGAATTCCTTCCAAAATGTGCTGAGTAAGCTAAGGTGCCTGGTGCTTGTTGTTCCTGTTTGCTTGAGGGAGCAGTGGAGAAGGCTAGCAGGGTGTATCCAGGTAATGCAGGTACCTCAAAGGAATTATTTGATCTGACCTACCTATAAGCTTTTAACAACATGCCATATACCTACTCATCTGTGCAAAAAATCATGGCAGCCTGTGGTAAGAAGTACTGTAGTGCAGTGTAAGGGGATGTGCAGATTGTTACTGAAATCGTGGTTATTCTGTTTTGTTAATCATAGAATAGTTAGGGTTGGAAAGGACCTTAAGATCATCAAGTTCCAACCCCCCTGCCATGGGCAGGGACACCTCACTCTAAACCATATCACCCAAATTTAATTGACCAACCTCTCCGAGTCTGGCTTGCTTAATGGATTCAATAGCTCCTGTGAATACAATTACACATGTCTTTGCCAGCTGCCTGTGGTATCTCCATTTGCTTCAGCAAGAAAAGCTGTTCTTTGGCTGTGTTGTCTCACTGTGGTCTGTGGTACACAGCACTGATTTATTAGGCAGTAGTTGCATTTTTTTTTCCCTTTTCCTTGAATGATTGAACTGTGATGTCACTTTTTGTCTTGGCTTTAACTTTTTAAAGAACTTTTTTTTTTTTTGCTGCAGACTATTGTCTTAACACTAGGGAAGTGGGAAATGTGTTCATTGCAGAGCAACTCTGTCTACCCCAGCACATTCCAGGGCCACCGAATCATTTGTGGTGAGTGTGATTCAGATCTGGTTAAGATGATTTAAAAGAGAGGTTATGGGCATACTGCAGTTGTGCATTTAAGCAAATACAGCGAGTTTTTTACTGCCTGATTGAGACCACATGGCTCCAACTTAGACTTTTTTTTTCTTTTTTTTTTTTAACGTGGAAATTGTTGTCTGGATGTACTCAAACGATTTTTATTTTTTTTTAATTGCCTGGAGGCTGAGGGTTGGGATCATTGTATTTAATGGTAAGGTCAAGGTTAAAACAAATAGTTTTTAATGTTCCTTTGAATAAAAGGAGAAACAGCCTCCTTTATGTATTTTGCACAGAATACAAACATGCCTCTCTTAACTGAGAGCAAATGTATCTCAGGAATTCTTCTGGATATTATGGGGTAATTGGTGGCCTGATTTGAGAGAGAGGGAGAAGGGCAGAGATAAGGGAAGATCTCCATAAATCATGGTAAATATTCCATTCCAGAGGCATTATGGAACATATGAAAAGTAAAAGGGAAGGACAATGACCGTTTTATTGTATACAGTTTAATTACTTGCTCTCACAGTTAGCATTTTGGGCTGCTCTTAAGAGGAATGAAAAGATTCTTATCAAACACTAATAACTGTTGTAATCATCAAGAACAATGTGTATCCCTAATCAGAGGGATGAGATTATGATAATCTGTATTGTAGGCACTTTGTACAATTCTTTTTATTTGTGTTGTAATTCTGAAATAGGTTATCAGGTCTTGCTCTTCCATCGGTACTCATAGTCCTTTCTTCTCATTATATCCTTTCTCTCATAAAGTGATTCATAGCACTGGATATAAGACTTCCATCCAAATCTTCTTCAAATGTGAGTATTAGATGATAAATGGCTTTTGTATAGATACTTTCTAAATGAGAAAACAAGTCCATGGAATTGTAAATGTAGAAAACAGACCAAAGTTATACCATTGAAAGCTACTGTTTATTCTTGCCTCTTGGTTGGAAGATGAAGATGCAGAACAGTTCCTGCAGTAGTTCCGCATGCACAGTAATTTATCTGGAAATAACATATGAGTATTATTCTAAAACAGCAAATTCAGTAAACAACATTGATAAGCTTTTACTATCTTTGATTATTGGGACAGTAAACTCTACTGGCAGAAACAAGCAAAAAGAGTGATCAGTCATATAGCTGGGTATATCCTTTCAAACTAGTTTCTTGTTTAACGTTGCTTGTCTTTCTAATTTCCAGGGCACACGTGAACTTTGTTCTTAGCTTAAAAAAAAAGATCAAAACTGAAGAAAAAACCCCAACCTTTACCCAGGGTTCACAAATCACTGTTAGTTAATTTCTGCCACATGGAAACTACAGTGTAAATGTTTAAAATTTACATGCAGCTTTTTGTAGCTTTGAAGTGCACAGTGCAGATGGGAAAGCTATTACTATTTCAGAATAACGCTGTGAGAACTAACCAGAGGTCAAAATGTATACTACAGGGCCTTGACATTCCTGCCTCTTATGTTAATGGGTTGTGTCACTGTTCAGTTTTACTGTTAATGCGCATGAAATATGTAGAAGCAACCTGAACTGGTTGTATAGCAGACAAGCTTAACTGTAGTGTGGAAGAAACAATACAGTTTTTCTACAAAAAAAAAAAAAAGGAAGCGTAGCCTTTATGGTGCCCATGTTCAACAAATTCCAGAGCCCCTCAGATCAACTGAAACAGAGGTGGTAAGATTCTGCTACATAGTAAAGATGGGAATATCTCTGTGTCTTCATGTGAAGACTGGAATTCTGTTCTTTGAGACATCTCAAGGCCAGCTTTGTTAGGGCTGCTGAGGGTATGCAGTATTAACCTGTAACTAGATTGACATTTGTCATTATTCTCAAATGTAATGACTACTTAAATGTTTTTTCTGACTGTAATGCTGATACAGTCTGCATTGCAGTGCTCATACGTAAAATAGATCCTCTCTCTTTAGTCAGTTTTTCAGCAGTGGAAAGAGGCATGATGGAAAAGAACTGGAAATTAGGATCAAGGAGCTCCAGGATTTACACGGGCCACAGCAAACATATGTAAATCCTTGGTTTTGCAAAAAGGAGTAGACTTTAAAGCAGTCTTGAGTGTTGACCCTCAACCTGTGGATTCCTATAGAATTTTTGATTTTCCTGCTTTTGATACTGTTTCATGTTTCAGTTTTCATAATGGCTGTGAAAAACATGCATGGTGTGTTTTGAGGCATGGCTGGCTAGACCACTGTATGTTGGTAGGTGGGGAGAATCTTGGAAGTGACCAGTGTTTGGAGTAAGCAGTCACTAGCCATAGATACACAGGCAGTGACCAAGGCACAAAACAAGGATACATGCACACTTTTGGATCATACTGTATTGATAGCTGGCAACGATGGATATAAGTTTGTCTGATAAGCCTGAAATCAAAGTCTCAAGTGAGAACCGTGCTGTGTTGTAGCTAGTGAGAGTGTGTAAAGGTACTTTAACTGATAGCTGAACAGGTAGCATAAGTTAATTGTTATTCATCAGGCAAAGGCAATAACTGCAGTTCATGTCTGGTTTAAATGGTGAATGTAATCCTCCTCTAAAGAGAGTCTTGTGGATTTTGAAATGCACATGTATGCAGCAGTTCACCTAACAATAGGTACCTATTTGCATAAATCAAGTTGGTCACATTTTGGCTGTTACATATTTTCTGTAAAGGGATGCTATATATAAGGATGCTGAGGAAATGGTGGCATAAGTTTTGCTGCCTTGGGAGAACTGAGGCTTCAAGGACAGGCACTTTTCCTTCCCCACCCTTTCCTTCCTCTTATCTGCTGTTTCAGCTAGACCTTCTCATATAACACACTCTAAATCTGTCCTAAGACACCGCAGATGTTATCTGGGAGTCCAGAGTCTTGAATTTTATTTTAGCTGTTTTAATGGGAGCTTTTTGTGATGTCTGTTATTATACTTACCTGTGAGGTAGGATATAAGGAAACAGCATAGCAAAGAGAAGTACAGTTACTTGTAAAAACAGCAGCTGTTACAGAGAGATCAGGCCTTTTTCGGTTTTTTTGTTGGTTTTTTTTTCACTAAGAACTGTGGAAAATGTATTTGATAATATTACATTATGAATCAGAACAGGTATAATCAGTATTGCTGATGCATTGTTCTGCTAGTTAATGTTGGAAAATAATTCAGAAAGCTTCCAGTTTCAGTCCAGGCCTGTAGGCTCAGAAACTATTAAACATGTTACAGATGTGTTTGCAAAAGGTCTGAAGTTCTGTCTCTTCTGGATATTAAAATATTATTGAAACAAAGTCAATTTTTAGATTGTTGTATTTCAGTGATTATACAGGTGACCTCAGATCTAGGTTCAGTAATTTCTTCTGAATTTCTCTTTAATTAGTTTTCTGAAAATTTTCCAGTTGTACTATATAAAGAAAGTAGTAAATGTCACTGAATCTGAATTACAAATTAAAGAATACAAGCAAAATAGCGAGAATTATCTGTATGAAGGAGACTTCAGCATATTTGGCAAAGACTATGTCCGTAAGTTAAGAACAACTTTCACCAAAAACTTGACCATTTAAAAATGGTTAAATAGCAATAATGCAGCAAATTAGCTGTGTTATTTCTGAGACTTGATTCTTTAACTTCTGTCAAGCAAAAGTGAAAAATAAGTTCAAAATAGGTAAAACTTAAGAAAACACTCTATAGAAAGAAAAATATTAGAATTGAACTTGAATGATCAGAATTTCTGTGTTTGCTTATTGGTTTAGGTATTACTAAAGAAAAACGTTAAAACCACAAAATTGTCAAGACTCCAAAATGCAGAATACTCTTTATTTACAATGTTTTTATTTAATTTATGAACAAGAAAATATTAGAAGATTGTTGATTAAAAAGCAAACAAACCAACCAAACCCCAAGAACCAAAGTGTAAGTGCTTACCATTGATTTATTTTTGGAAAACAAGAAGGCATGTGGGGTTTTTTTGGAACTCTTGATTATATCCATTGTAGGGTGGCTCACATAACTATATGAAAACCTCATTTGATCTTATTTTCCTGATGGTCCTGCGAATGCTTGCATGAGGACTTTGTTTTAGGTTTAGGACGTGAAAAGTGTAATGATCAGAATCAGAACTTTTGAGAGCTTTAAGCCATATGTCACTGACTTCAGCCAAACCATCTCTTCTGACTGTACAGTTGTTAACTCTTGTTATCGGTAAATACATGAAACAGACTGTGAATACAGGTCATCCTAATTTTGAATGCTTCAGTGATGGCAGATTCCTCTGTTGACATCCCAGCCATTCAAGGCTGCTGCTCATATTGAAAACTGTAGTCAGTGCTGGGCAACTTCTTCTCTACATCCTCTGACACTCTGCAGAATGATGTCCATCTCTGCAGGCTGAGCCTCACTGACTAGATTTGACTGCTGCATACTTAATGCAAGGCACTGACAAAACTGCTGACAGCTGCTTTCCTTTGTTCTCAGCTACTAAGTTGCTAACCTGACCTGCGTGAATCAAGTGATTTATCTTCTGGTCAGCAAAGTTGTGTTTACTGACTAGTTTGGAAGTAACTGGGAAGTAAGAAAAAGGGAGATGATAGTAGGAACAGTATTCATATAAGAATGAAACAGTTTTGTATGAATTATGCAGGGTTTCATTTTGTATTTAATCTGGTCTAGTTTAGCTAATGCCACAGATGCACATAAAAAAAGTTTATCTGTTCAGTCGCAATAACGTAAATAACTGTCTTCTGTAAACATCAGTTAAATGGGCCTATAAAAATCATTGGTGATTGCAATGTATGTCATGGCTTTCTACCTTTCTTAACTCCAGCAAGATGTCTGCCAGTTTTCCATGTAAACCTACAAGTTCCACAGATGCCACTTTCATGTTTTCAATATGAATTAGGCTACACTCCCTGGATGGATGGGTTTTTTGTTTATCATTGTTTTCCAAGTTATTAAGGTTTCATGATTTAATGTTGCGTTTTTTCTGTGAACTAAAGCAATTGGTCTGAAATACTTCCCAGCTTCTTCCCCAGTATTATGGTTTTGAGAAGCATTACTGCTTCATCTGAAATGTGTATTGCCAGCCAGGAACTTGCCACTAACTCACCGCAATCGTATTAAATGCAATCTACCTGATGTATAGAATTACAACTTTGTAAATGCAATTTTATCCTTATAACTTTCCATCTTTTTCTTTACTTTTAACTCTTTACAGTCCTTCCCTTGAAGTTTATAACATTATTCCACTGTAAGATAATGCTGGGCATTTCTGTAAGAGGTTCCCCTCCCCATATTGGCAAAACAATTACAGCACACTAGTTCAAAATGCATTTCTGGTCAAGGGAATATACAGTTAGAAGGGATGGCTAAGAGAGGCATTTCAGTTATAGATGATGCGCATTCCATTTCAGCTAGACAAGCAATTGTGTTAATCCTGCAAGCCTCAACAGTTCTTTGGGTCTGAAAAATGTTCAGCATTTTACCTGTGATTATTAAATTCTTTGATTTTTTTTTTAACCTGCTTTAACTCTCTTCACCACTTTTATTACTTTTCTTCCCTTCCATGATCATGGTAATTTCCAGTCGATACCAGAAGTGGTAACTTGATGTAAACCCAGGTGTGTATAAGTCAACTATCTGCAATTTAGGTGAACATAGTTACAGTTATTTAGTGCACATGTTGGAGACTTAGGTGCATAACCACCCTCAGAGTTAATGGCAGGTGGCCATGTAAAATTTTTCTACAACAGCAGGCAAATGAAACTCCACTACTGATTGCCGTGCAGTGCTGTAGAATAACTTGCATCAGTCTCTTTGTTCCGATCTGCTAGCTTTTTAAAAGATTGCATAATAATATTATGGCTAACAGTACATTTGATAATGCAGGGTCAGAACCTGCTCTTATTCTGGAGGCCTGGTCAGTGCATGGACATGGCTTTAGTGTTAAGGTAGTGGGAGCTGATTTCTGACCTCACCCATTCCTTGGTGACAGTGGACAAAGTTCCTCAGTTTCTCAATAATAAAGCATATCTAATTATCTCATGTCCAGTTACAGTTTTGAGGCTGAAAGTGCTATTCACTGAGCTTTTCTTTAGAGATTCATTTTATTCACCTACTTCAGAGATGGGAACATTCATTGTGTGATTGGCGATGTTCACTGTAGATGAGTGGGAACTGCTGTTCTGAACCGTTAGATCCTGTTTGGACTGTTGTTACCAGTTTATCTAATGCTTATGTTTAGCAAGATACACCATGTACTAAACACTCTGGAAAATGATGGTGATGGTGAATGTTCTTACTGAAAATGCATATGAGGGTATGCCTAACAGAATGGGAAAAATGGATGAAGGGAGGGAACAGTGGAATAAAATAAGGGAGACATAGTGTGCTGCTCAAGTTGGCTGTTCCAGCACATGCTGAGTCTGAGAACAGCCCTTATGAAACCAGGAATGTTATCTGTAATAGTCATATGTGTGGCTTTTCTGAAGCACTAAACTGTAATTCTGTTCTCGTATGTTTCCCCTATTATTGATTCTCAGTACAGAGCTGGCTACATTTGGAGACTACTTTTTAAAATGTATAGGTTATGTTTCTGTAACTTTGTTTAAACAGATATTTAAGAATGCTTGATAGAAAATAAAGCAGGCAGAGTTTCCTGGATTACCTTTGGAAGAAAATTTGTTTGTATGTATGTATTTCCATGTGTAGCAAAGGGTTCCTTTAGCCACAGGGTGAAAAAAACAGGAGAGCATCTCCACTTTGGAAATCTAATATTCTGATTTTTCAGGGAAGAGATTATAATCTTTGCATGAAACAAAACAGCAAATCATTTTCTGCTGGCACAACTACAGACACAAGCAGAAGGGGTCTGCTTGACTTAATGACAAACGAATTAGTGGAACAATCTGAAATGAGGGTAATGTCTACCACACTTTGACTGCAGGGTAAGATGTTCCAGGCCCAAGTAGGAAGTTGTACAAAACCAGTCAATTTAATTATCTGTCAGAAAGAATTATTGGTCAGTGTCTGGTATTGAATGCCGTAAAACTATAGGGGCACCTATGTAGTAGCTACTTAAATGCAAACAATGTATGTTTCCAGTGCTGGATTTGTCTCGTGTTCAGTGCTGAATTCTGTATAGAGTATTTCACAGTTCTGTCATAATCCTCTGAGAATATAAACTTATAAAAGTGTGGAAAACAAAGGGTTGTATCTGATAATCATTTCAACCTGCTTTACATTAAAAAAATAATTAAAGTATCTATAGTAATATTAGGGACAGAACTGCAATCAGGTGGTTTATGCCTGCAGTTCCTCTTTCTTCACTTTTATAAGCTTTGATACATAGAAGCAGCTTACACATTGACTGGCATTGGCAACAAGCTATTGGCTACATTGCAGTGGAGATGGAAATGTGTAAGATGTTTCAAAAGAAGTTTCCATCAAAATATGAAACCTGAAAAGACAAAATGAGAAAGTTTTATGGAATGTTAAGGAATGAAATGAATGTATACTCACTGTATGTACTCTGCCTGCTTCAATTTGAACTTGTACTTTCCTTCATTCTTCCTGTCAGTGCTGGAAGCACCTACTGATTTTAGTATGAAGTCTTCTGAAGTACTTTTTCTGTATCTGCTGTCCTGTTTCTTGGCTTTTGTTTTGGTTTTACTAACCTGGTATGGAGACTGACATTTGTAGAAAGATCAGAATGCCAAAGAATTTTCCCCTTTCCTTCCCTTTTCCTTTCCTTTTTAATGCATTCAAAATAATTTTGAAGTTTGCAAACCAGATTATGATCCATTAGTATTCACAGGGTTTGGGTTGTGGGGTTCTCTTCTCCTATTTTATTTTATTTTATTTTATTTTATTTTATTTTATTTTATAACTCTGAAACACAGAGAGGTACAGATCATTTTGCTACTGTATTTATGGAGCAAAGGAACAAGCAGCCATTTTCCAAACCTAAGAGGGGGGCTAATAATAAGTGGAAATTTGCAACTATTCAATTATTTTGCCATATCTTGTATTTCGTGATATTGAAAAAAATATGTATGTGTGTATGTTTACGTATGTGTATATTATACACGTGTGTATTAAATATATACATAAATATCTGGCTATTGTAGCTCACTGCTATTTCCAATCCAGTCTCTCTCTCTTTTTTTTTTTTTTTTTACTATTATTTGCAGGCTTTTATAATTACATTTTGGGGTCTTACATCCGAAGAAAATTGTTTTAACTGAAGAGAAGAAATTTTTCAATCTTAGTAGCTTAGTCTCCTGAAGTTTAAGGTATTTTGTTGTGAGGCAGTATTGGCTTTGTTCTGAAGGAAATTCATTTCAATTTCAGCACTTAATGAGAGCTTGAAAAATGACATATCATCAAGCGCAGCTATCCAAGGTGTTGAGTGACTGTTTTCAGTACTGAACTGCAGAACTCTAATTATAGTTGAGCAAAGAGTTCTTTTGGCTCTTCATTTGTACCAGACGGTGCCTACTCTGTCTTTTGAGGAGAGTAGTAGTCTTCCCTTTGATTATTCTTATTTATCCTTTTTCTGCCTGGTTAGCCTGTGAGACAGCAGGATTATTTCTTAGACATCTGCAAAGAAGTTCTGACCATCTTTGCAGAGACTGCACTTCATCTCAAAAGCCACTTTAGGAGATGTATGTCAGATGTATGGCTGAGTTGTAATTGATGGCAGAACTCATATACGTGGCAGGAACTCAAGCTTAATCAAATAGAAGATTATGTAAAATACCCTCCTATAGACTTGTGAAGTACAAAATAATGGTCCAGAAAACAGTAGAGAGTGAAGAAACTGAGATGATGTAGGGAAATTGTTACGTTAAATATGGTTTTGTTACATTAAGCACTGTTAATCGCTTGTTCTGTAATGAGATTATTTTTCTGAAGAAAATGACTGCTATGGAAATCTCGTTACATTTAACCTGCAGTTATCTAATGAGTCCAACAGCCCTCAAAAATGTCTTGCAGATAGAAGTGTGGAAACCTGGGTATCTTAAATTACATACAAATTATTCTTGCAGTTTTTCTCGTGATTTTTATTTACATATCTGAACATGAACACATAATTTGTAAATCTATATATGCCCAAATTCACTTAGAGAAGCTACTCAATGAAATGAGAAAGCACTGTTATTTTTAGATAACTAGCTGTATGTGTGGCAAATAATCACCATTCTTGTTGTAAAAGGTGGTTTGCAGTTTGCACTACATAACTCATCCTTAAATTGCACATTATTTTGATTACCCAAATATAGAACAAACAGAATTATCCACATCGATTTGTCAGTTAAATTGCTGCTTCTGAAAATGACACATTTATAGCATGGGCTAGCACACAAATACAGAATATAAAGTTCTGTGCAAGGCTTCTGAAACTGCTTGTGAAATCTGTGGGTTACACCTACACCTGGTAAATGCTTCTGTGTTAAGAAAACATACAGTTAGGATCAAGAGTGATAAGATGCTTTGTCTTTTAGTGATGGACAGAGATAAGGAAGAAAGATAAATCGTTTGGGGCAAAGGTAAATAAAATAGGATATGAGGTAGGCTTTCAACTTTGGACTTCAGAAATAGAAAATAAGTTATTCAGCATAAAGTTCAACATTCTGTTATTTCATATATGAAGACTGATTGTAACATAAGCAATATTTTTTTAGAAGTAATTTCTTTATAAGCATATTTGTTCATCCTGTTTAGAGAGGGAAAACATACAGATTTTTTTTCTTTGATATTGGCTGCTTCTTCAGCCAGTTAAAGAAATATGATCTCCTCGCTTTTCCTACTGAATAAATGTAGCTGCACAGGTGTCTTTGTTCTGCATGATGAAACAGGATTATCTGAAATGTGGTATCTCATTTGGATACCATTAGGTGCGTTTGTGAAATATCATTTGCCCAGCACCACAGTACTGTCAACAGCAAGAGTCACCCCCCTGGCTTCTTTGCTGTGTGGCATAAATGTACTTAGGAGGCTTTGAAGCCACTTCAACAAGAAAGTTGCTAAATTCTATATTGATCTTCTGTTAAGTATTTAGATATTTTCTTTATAATCAGAATTTTTAAAAAATGGTGAATATATCCTCTTCTAAAAAAAGTTACTCCTGCAAGAAGTGAGTATCCATTAGGGAACATGACCTTAGCCTCCTATGCAGCCTGTTACAGCAGAGATGTTTATTAATCATGATTAAATAGCTTTGGATTACATATCCAGGTAAATCATAGAGCAAGTACCTCTTGTCTGTATGTTATATTATGTCTGGTTTCTGTAAAGAAAAAATTAGCATTAAACGTCTTCATTATATATCCTTGCAGTCTCACCGTTTTTTCCCTTACATCCAGACACTTCATCACATCATTTATTTCTAGACCTTTATAAGAAAGCAAGGTTAACACGGAAGTGTGCAATACATAACGATGAAATTTTGTTGAATTAGAAGTGTTTTGCTTTATTAGCTTGTTCTTCTTTACATTCTTACATTCTTCTGTACAGTTTTCCATGATATGTATTCAGATTATGAGAAATGTAGAAAAATTTCAATTACAGTTTATGCTTTTCCCACACCAAGGCCACATCTTTTAAGACTTCCTGTCTCTCAAACAAACCAACCAACCAAGAAAAATATCTGAACAGCTGTAAGGGTTCCTTTAAAAGAAAACCAAAAACCAAAACAATTTGTATTTCAGGACAAATTTTCCTTAATTCAATGAAGAGTTACTAAAAAGATGTAGTAACTGTTAGCTCATGCTATAATGAGTGTAATGTTTTGCTCCATTAAAAACAGTTTGTAAAAAAAAAAAGCTGAGGTAAAGCAGAAGGACCGTAGGCTACAGGAGGCTGTAGCCTCGGTGGTGGAGTTTGTAGGAGTAATTTTGTAGAAGTGAATTTCAGTAAGTTCAGTAACTTCAAAGAAATACATTTTGTGGCAAAAATTGTTATTGTGCTGAAAAATAATGTAGCAAAAGCAGAGAGTTGAAGTCAGTGGCGTGCATTTACAATTGCCAGAGAAATGCAAAATAATGAAAGGTAACTCTCAAGCAACTGACTTGAAATTTTCTTAACCTAAGAAGAAAAGCATTCTGTAAATGATTTGCTATATGGAAAGTTAGCCAATTATAAATCTTTGCTTTGCTCAGTGTTGTATTTAATATTCATACTTTCTGGTGTCACTTTTGTGTTTTCTTGCGTGAATGTATCATTTGGGTAATTAAAAGCCTCCATCATAAATACATTCTCTAAAACCTTCTTCACTTGAAGGCTATGAAGTGAGGCCAACAATTGCAAAGAAGGGACAAGATACAATCTTAAAAAAAAAAAAAAAACCCACAAAAAAAAAAAAACAACCCACAAACCCAAAGATTTACAAACTTTAAAGCTAATCCTGTGATTTTAAGACAAGCAATTAGTTTTGAATCAAGTCTGGCAATACAGTTTTTCTTCCATAATTCACTGTGCCCAGCTATGTAAGGCTGTGGAACAGTGCAGTACCCAAGGAGAATGATACGAGCTATGGGCTGTAACTCTGAGTATCTTGTCTGGAGCTGTCAAAATCTCAAACTAACTTTCCATTTACTTCCCCAGAAGAAATGCTGAAGTGGAGCAGAATCCTTATCCCACAGCTAAAATGAACAGAAAGAGACTTGGAAAACCTACACAGGAATGTAGGGAAAGAGTTTTCCTAATGACAGGAATAAGCTAAAAACATGAGCTTTGGAGTTGCTGAAGCCTGCAGTCAGTGACAAGAATCCATTGTTCACTGTTCCTGGAAGCTTTGTAGCCCATAACTCAGCTGGTCACATCTATTGCCTTCTTCACACCTTCCTTTTTGCATCCTTGCACAGGGCACAAATCAAAGCTTGACTTCAGAGGGAGCAGAATTAACTTGTAGGAAAGAGAGGCTGAAATGTTGACGAGTGTCTTGAAAATACAGCCATTTGATGTTCTCTTGACATTTTCTGTTACACTTTGAGAGGCCAGTTTTGGTCCCGAAGTACCTAATCATGCAATTTACTCAGCTGTATGTGAAGTCCTCATTGAAATGTGTGAGAGCTTGGAGAACGCTGTGCAACACCTGAAGAATCACTTAAATTCTGAAAAAGTATATAATGTATACTGTTTATAATACAACACTTTTTATAATTAAAAGATTGGCTTCTGTGGTTGTCAGTATATAGAGCCTTTTTTTAATTGCTTAACTCAAGGTTCAGGCAAAGCAGCAGCATCTACATTAAGAACTTTCTTTAAAGATTACAAAATACAAATATTGTAAGTATGTGTGTATGTTATTGATGACTTTTATGAATTGTGTATACAAATAATTAAATTATATATTGTGCAAAAATTGAGTAATGTGCAAAGAACAAGCATCTGAATAATCTGATTACTGCAGTGTATCTAAATCTTACATGGCAAAGTTGATTTCTATTAAAAATCAAGTTAAATTCTTTATTTTAAATTCTACAGTCTGGAAGTGTTGGACTGCTAAACTTCAATGGAGAAAAACAAAAATGGAAGTTACACAGTATTGTGATGGAAATGCTGACTCTGACAGTTCAGGAACGTCAGAGTATTTCATTTTAACTTTTCTTCTGGAAATACTTAACACCACTAAGGATAAAATTACTTTTTAATTTACAGCTTATCTCTCTACACTTTTTTGTAGTGGTCAGAGTTCCCTATTACAATTCTTCCCTAAGGCTATATCTTAAAGTTTCACTACAGCTGCCATTTTAAATTAACTTTTAAGAGTGTGCAGAAAGGAAAACCTCTCTATTCCTCAGTGACTCTCAAAAAACGCAAGTTTCATCAGGATTATGCATTAGAGAGAACCTTGAGCTGTTTTTCTTAAGGCCCTGGTGCTTACTCAGTCAGTGTACTGTTCAACTCTGTTTATATTTTGTTCGCAGTCATTAAAATCCCAGACACATGTGCTCATATGCATTTCCAAGCATGGAGGATTGTGAGGGCATGAAAATGACTGAAAAAGATAGATGTATTGTGTGAATTGCTGCTTGATGTCAGCGTGCATGAACTGCTGCTTACCTGGCATCCAACTGTCCCTTTTTGTTGGCTGTTCTGGTTTTGCTGTTGTGCAATGATGTAGCCAGTGGAATAGCCAAGTAGGCTTTGAAGCCTGAAAAGTGAGTATCTCAATCGTAGTTCCCCTGCTACCAAAATACCTCTGGTTTGCTTCCTTGGAGTATTAACTTTCCAGTCTAGTGATTGTGTTTCAGTGTCTGCATTAAATGCTTAATTACTATTGTTTTAACATAGAACAGATACAATGTAGGTGAAAACTAAGTATAGGTGAAGAAAAGGCAAGGCAAAAAGTGGTACAGTGGAATTACAGGCAGGAAGAGAAATGGAGGAAAGAGTATGCAGAACATAGGAAAGAACAGAGAAATTCAGTGTTTAAAATTTGGCAAGACACTTTAATGACTAATAAAATGAATTCCAGTTACATGAAGCGTGTATTACTTTCATGTGACTTTTTTCTTGCCAGCCTTTATCTGATATCTTACAGTAATGTCTCTTTCAAGGGGAGAGTTCTCTACACTCTACACATTTGCATGAACGCTAGCGTGGCCTGCAGGAATGTACCTAGGATGCAAGCTTGAGCATTATTCTGGGGACTGATACATACACACATATGCTAAACCTTTTGTTGGTGTCTCTGCCTGTTTTTTTTCTATCTGCACACCTTATACAATATTGAGAACCTACAACAAAGGGATAATGAGATGAGTAGATAATGTTTGTACTTGGAATCCAGAACCTGTGAAATAGATGTATTTAAAACCCATATTCTCTCTACAGGGAATTATTTTTCTTGGAAAGCATCTGCAGCACCTTTATTCCTCTGTTACTTTCAGTGTCTTTTGATTTTGATTTAGGTTAGGGTATTTTGGCTCTCCAGAAGTGTTATTACTTTCTTACAGCTAGATAATAATCCCCTTATGCCCAAGAGGATCAGTAGGCTGAAGTAGCCTGACATGAGTTAATGCTGCCCTAGTTACCATAAAGCTGGAATTTTCTTGCTTTCAAAAGCAAGTAAGACTTTGCTTTGTGGCTGGTTTTCCATGTTTAGCCATAAGTTCTCCTGGTTTCTTTGGCTCAGTCTTCCTCTGATCCTGATTTGTTGCTTGCTTTGGTGATCCCTCTTCAGAAAGAGAGAATGCTTCAAAGATTCATCTTTGAGTATTTTTCAGTCCTTAGGAAATGAAAATCCTCTTACCATGCCTATTCCAAGTATAATGACAGTAAGGCTGAGGAGTCCTGTAGGTAGCCATTTTGTGCTCTATAATAGCCCCTACTACACAAAAGATGGATAACTAAAATTCAAACCGTGTTTGGGATAAAAATGCTTCATTTATTTTTATCTGCTGACCCTTTTTTTAATTCACAAACTCCCTTGAACTGGACTGGCTGTTAGCAAGTTATTGCAGGACAAGTATTTCAGTTGAGTAGTTTCTCATTAACTTAATTTTGATGTAATCTCCAAATGAAAGTCATGTTAATTAATCTTCTCCATTTATCAACACATAGAAGCCACAACTAGAAAAAAGACTATATCTAAGTGTATTCCAGTGTTCTTCCTTTCAAATAATTCTGCTCTTGCCCATTGTGAAGGTGAATTCTTCTTTCCACAATAAACAGTGCAGTCCCACACCAGGCCTGTTTCCCATTCATCAGACATCATCTTAATGATGGCTGAGGTAATTTTGTATTGAATTGCTTACTTACGCGTTTTTTCCCTGTGGCAGACAGTGTCTGATGTAGCAGGTCAGGACTCGCTTTCAGTGGTATGTCACTGGTGTGATGCAATGAGTCTCAGTCGCAAGCAGTGTTGAGTAATAGATCCACTACTTAAGGCTGACTGTATCTATGCATGAATCAAGGGACAGTGTAGAGAACTTGTTCTTCTAATAAAACAGTTTATTAAACATCGTCTGACCAAAAAAAGAACTTTTATTTTTAATTCATATGCTTATCACAGTTTCTTAAACGTTTTGCGAGCATGGAAGCTGGGAGACAGTTGAAAGCCATACAATTTGCATGAAACTCAAATGGGATTTATCTGAGAAAACAATTAGGCTTGAAGGAGAGGTTTTCCTTTGCAGGATGTTTCTGGAAAGGAAAGAAAAATAGAACTAATGGTTAAGTAGAGCCTCATATTACAGGCTTTTGTCTGTGATTGTCTAGAAATTGAATTAACCTCTCTCATGTGCATATCATTTAAAGTGTAACTTTGAAAAGGCTGCAGAGAGGTTAGGACTCTGAAGGTCTAGTAAGCAGAAGTAGTAGCAGAGGTCCTTATGCTGGGAGAAAGGAGGACTTGTGACAAGAGAGGAAAGGAGGGGAAGAGAAATGTTAATTTTGGCAGTCGAGTTGACAGAATAGATTTGTCTCCAAGACCAATAGTTGTAAAAGTAGGTCAAAAGGTTCTGCTGAGTAAACAAATGGAAGTTTGTTAGTTCCTTCCAAAAATGATACTTTCTGTGTGCACTATCTGGGCGTAACAGAAGACAGAAAAGGAATTTGTTAGTCTTTTAATTACAGAAGACAATTACATATGGGTTTAATGCCACTATCAACATTTTTTCACCTTCAGGAATAAAAGATCTGTTCGTAAGCACAGAGAGTTTGGCCACAGTTGTGGCTGTTAAAAAGGAGAATTGTCTTATGTGTAAATCTACTAGGTTTCTTAACCCTGCATTCTAAAATAAGCATGTAAATTCAAGTTTTACAATCTAATATTTTTAGAAGAACGTTTTGTAACATATGTTTTACTTCTGTTAATTACATATAGTTTACTAATAAAAAAAAGAACAACAAAAATGAGGCAGCTTATTTCTAAAGACTCCTCACCATACTGTGTAGTATCTGTCATCCTGTAGTGTTGCGTCATTTTCCTAAATAGGTAGAGGGGGGTTGTGTAACTCCTTGGGGTTATTTTGTTTGAAGGAGGTCAGGGGAAAAATCATTTCATAAAGAGGAAAAATAAAGACTGATTCTGGATTATAACTGCAAAAATTGTCTTATAAACCTTTACAAACTGAAGAAAAAATGTAATTTTAACTTTCTTTTTTGGCTGGCATGTTTTATGTCTTTCCAAATTATTTTTAAAAATACCGTCGTCTTTTAATTTGAATTGACTCTCCCTAAATTTCTATGGATGTAGGTTTGTTGGTTTTTTTTAATCCTTACCACAGTAGGAAACTAAAAATATATGGGTGAGGGAAGAATGAGGGATCACTTTTGAAGCTTGCTGTCAAGAATTTTTCCTTTTGTCTTTGTCCTCACCACAGCAAGATTTGAATTTGGGGGTTGCAGAGGAAGGAGAGGGAAAGGAGGACAGAGAACATGGAAAAGTGCAGGTTATATTATGGGATAAGAGGAAAGGAATGAAAAGTGGTAAAGATCAGAGTGAGTCTGTAGGATGGGAGCAGGAATAACAAGCTCAGAAGGACCTGGCAAAATTTGTTTTCAGGATGTAGTGAATTTGAGAATGGAAGGAAGGCTGTCCCTATGATTTTCCTTTAACGACTTAGCAATCTATCACCCCTCTCAAAACTGCATAGCAGCCCCTGTAAGTAAAGAATTATCCACTTCTTCTAGAGTTATCGACAGCTCAGGGAGTAGCCTGTGAGTATAGGACTAGCTGGTATGAAGGAATCAAACAGAAAAAAGGGGAGCTGGTGCCTTCATGGCAGCAATGTGTGCTGAAAACATGGACTAACTCTTCAGGCAGCCTGCCCTGAAAAATGCTTCACTGACCCCATGTAAACAAAATAGGTTGCACTTTTGCCTAGTCAAAAGTCACCCCAGGTAAATGTCTGTTTTGCCTGTACATAAACCCATTGCTTTTGTTGCAATATCTTTTTGGTATTGGGGTGTATTTGCCATTGGGGCATATCTTTTTGGTAGTGTAATATGCATTATATACATACATAAAAATCCAGAGCTAAAAAACCAGTTTATGTTCCTGATCCAATGCAAAAGTAAACCTATTTCAAGTTTAGCAATATGGAAGCTGTATCATGGGATTATATTAGGGTGACAGGGCATGACAGACAAAAATCAAACATCCTATGATTAAGGGAGTTGGAGCATCTCCCTTATGAGGAAAGACTGAGGGAGCTGGGTCTCTATAGTTTGGAGAAGAGGAGATTGAGGGGTGACCTTATTAGTGTATATAAATATATAAAGGGGGAGTGTCACGAGGATGGAGCCAGGCTCTTCTCAGTGGCAAACAATGAAAGGACAAGGGGTAATGGGTACAAATTGGAGCAAGAGGTTCCACTTAACCTGAGAAGAAACTTCTTCTCAGTGAGGGTGACGGAACACTGGAACAGGCTGCCCAGGGAGGTTGTGGAGTCTCCTTCTCTGGAGACATTCAAACCCGCCTGGACACGTTCCTGTGTAACCTTATCTAGGTGTTCCTGCTCCGGCAGGGGGATTGGACTAGATGATCTTTTGAGGTCCCTTCCAATCTCTAACCTACTGTGATACTGTGATACTGTGATCCTGTGTGGAGTATCTGTGAGTATTAGGAAGAATGGAGTAGCGAGCTAAAAAGAAATTAATTAGACTGCAGTCAAAGCAAGCCAGTACATAAGACACACAGAAAGCATTAATTCTTCCAAAACAGGACAGGGAATAGTTTTAAATTGTAGGTGTGTATGATTTCCTTAGCATTCAGAAATGTCTCACTACCTTTTGAACAACGTTTATTCCAGCAGGTTGTTTCTTTGCAAATGTCATTAAACACTTCAAAGCACCATATGCTGATTTCAGTAGCAATTTAGATTTTTGCAGCAGAGTGTAATGTCTTCTTGTGTGCAATGAGCCTGAACCAATCCTTTATGTTCTTTTTTCTTTGTCTTTCTAAATGTGTGTGGGCTGCAGATGGTTCTGTGAAGGAAAAGAACTCCAGAATTCCCCTGACATTCAAATACGTTCTGGAAGCGGAGGACTTCATTCGCTAATTATAGCAGAAGCCTTTGAAGACGATACTGGACGCTATACTTGTGTGGCTTCAAATTCCATTGGTGCAGATAGTACATCAGCTGAAATATTCATTGAAGGTAAGAGGTGACATAATAAGGTACTTGATGCACACAGGAAAAGATAACTCAGATGAAGTTTGGGTTTGGTTCTGTATATTAAGATTGCATTTGCTTTGGTGATATTTTTATGGTGTTCCTCTGCTTCCTTTTAATGCAGCACATTTAGAACATCTCATCATATTAATTCAGGTATTTCAAAGAATGCCCCAAGAATCAGTGGGTAGATTGCCATTTATTTAAGGTACAAGAAAGGTAAAGAATGGAAAAAGACGAACAAGCAGAGCTTTTGTCGTGTGGTTAGCTTTTAAGTAGTACCCTCTGTAAAACAAAGATTTGACTGGAAATACCAATTATTTTCATGATAGCAGTAATCCCTGCCTCAGTTCTGAACTTCCTTCCAGTGCAAATAAGTGTGGCGGCCCCAAGTGAGTTGTCTTTAATCATGTGTAAGTATAGAATGATAGAATAGTTAGGGTTGGAAAGGACCTTAAGATCATCTAGTTCCAACCCCCCTGCCATGGGCAGGGACACCTCACACTAAACCATGTCACACGAGGCTCTGTCCAACCTAGCCTTGAACACCACCAGGGATAGAGCATTTGCAACTTCCTTGGGCAACCCATTCCGGTGCCACACCACCCTCACAGTAAAGAACTTCTTCCTTATATCCAATCTGAACTTTCCCTGTTTTTTAAGTTTTAACCCATTACTCCTTGTCCTATCACTACAGCCCCTAATAAGGAGTCCACCCCCAGCATCCCTATAGCCCCCCTTCAGATACTGGAAGGCTGCTATGAGGTCTCCACCCAGCCTTCTCCAGGCTGAACAGCCCCAACTTTCTCAGCCTATCTTCATGTGGGAGGTGCTCCAGTCCCCTGATCATTCTCGTGGCCCTCCTCTGGACTTGTTCCAACAGTTCCATGTCTTTTTTATGTTGAGGACACCAGAACTGCACACAGTACCCCAAGTGAAGTCTCACGAGAGCAGAGTAGAGGGGTAGGATATAATTGTTTATACTTGGTACGCTGACTTCAGGTTCGGTTAAAAGTCAGTCATACTGGTTTTGTCCAGTGTATACTGCTAACAGTTGTCAAGATATTTCTTCATTTCAAAATTAGTCATAATTCAAATATGATTTTCTCTGAGGAAAGTAAATGACTTAACCATAAGCAAAATTATTACTTTTTTTTTAGAGGAGGACTGTATTTTAGACATGATTATATCAATTGAAAACTTATTTTAGTTCATGCATTTTCAAACATTATTTTACCAGTTTTGTAACTCATAAAAATTAATTTAAATGATTAATTGAAAGCATGAACCAAATTAATATAACAAATAACCATAACAAGTCTAAATAATACCATACCAAAATGATATAATAGCTTTTGATTGATAAAGCAATAAACTTTTCACTATACATTAGCTAAATCATGACAGATGTGCATTTATAGGGTTTCTTTCATAACGCTTTTTTAGTATCAGAGCTTTATCATCCTACATTGGGATATAATAGCAAAATCCCCAAGACTTTTCTGACTCTTAAGGATTCTAGTAGGACTTTTCTTACAGAAGTAAGCATACTTTCAGAAATGCTCAGATATAGTACAAATACATAATACTGTGTGAACTTACAATAACAAGCAACACTTCTGCTAACAACAGCTAGGTAGAGAGATGCAGTGAATAAAACAATTCCTTTTTTGAGATTCAGCGAAGTCTCACTATGTGAAAGTCCTGGCTTGAAGTTTTACAACATGTAACTTTGAAAGAGAGAACTGTCCAGGTTGTTAGGCTCCTTCCCTATGATCTTTAAGGAAACCAGACTGTCGCACAAGCATTACTTTGCATGCTAACAGTCTTGATGACACACATCATACTTCTGTGCAGCAGGGCCAGCCACACAAGACCTTTATCCTTTGCTCATGAGATACTTTCATGCAGACCCGCTTTGTAGACTTGACATTGCTTCTCTCTTCTTGCTTTTCCTGTGCTACTTGTTGCTTTGATTTTTGTGGTCTGAACTTTGTAAATAAATAGGGTACTTGGGTACTTCAGTCCAAGCTTTGTTTCATTGGAATCAGTCTGTGCTATACTATTCATATAGCTTATGAATTCCTTATGATTTGTATTAGAATACAGCTATCCATATATACGCAGAAATCCTTTGAGAAATAATGTGTCCTGAATAAATGTTTAGAATAAATGTTGTGTGAAGTACCTGTTCTTTGGAAAAATTAAGACAAGGGGAATAAATGCTTTCTTTTTATTTTTTTTTCAAGTGAGTAGAGGGTACTGCCAAACACATACATTATATCAAGCCTTTCCTGGCAAGAAATACCAGTACACAAATATGTGGAGATCATGGGAAGCAAGTTTAGTCTGAAACTGTGGAGATCATGGGAAGCAAGTTTAGTCTGAAAATGTCTGAGCAACTGAGTTGCTCCTACTTAAGGTTGAAGATTTGTTATCTGTGTATAAGCCATATGTTTGCTTAAGCTTCAAGTTGTAACATTGAAGTAAATAAAATTATACATTTCCACCAGAGTAGTAGTAGCCAGATTTTTTTTTTGGCCGTATTTCCTTCAAGATGAAGGAAGACAGCTAAAAGCCAAGGAAAAAGAGTTGGTTATGATTTCTGTAACTGTCTAAAGTACATAGTTTCAATCACTATCATATATGAAAAACTGCAACAGTTTGTTACAGAGCATTCTCAGCTCTTAAAGTGAAATGCAAAAATAGCATGTTTTTTTCTTTGGAATTTAAAAGTTAAATAAATCAGTAAAAGAATATGAGAGTACTGAAAAAACTTTCTTTTCCAGGTGCCAGTTCCACTGATTCAGAAAGTGAAAGTTTAATTTTCAAATCAAAATCTGGAGCTATGCCACAGTAAGTGTGCAAAGTAGAACCAATGCTGTTCTAATGTTCTTGGTAAGAGGCACTGGAAAATCTGTGGTAGTTTTAGATGTAAATAAGCATCTGGGGTATATTTATGCATGTCTTGTCTTTTCCTCTTCTCTTGTGTGATATAAATGTGTAGCACTGTAACTGTAGATTGTATTCATGTGCTTGGTCTGTCAGAGAAGTCTGGTACTACCCTGACAACTCTTTTGCTGACATCAACTTTTCATATTCATGAGTAAGTTAACCAAATCTTCATTTGTAATCACTCAGCCATGTGCCTCCAAAACAACCATGCTGAGGCGTGCAATTAAAGAACCAAAATGCATTTTAGTTTCTATCTTAAATCAGTACCTTATTGTACGTGAAGGTGTAGATTAGTCAGAGATTATGTTCTATTTAAGCTTTCTCCAATGTTGATCTTTTCAGCTGATAATGATATATTTAAAGATGTAGAAAATACAAGGTAGCTTATAGGTTACAATCATATTCTAATTTCAGATATTATAAAGTGCTACTGTTTTCCTTTTTTTCAGGGCCCAAAAGAAAACCACTTCTGTTTCCTTGACAATAGGATCTTCTTCACCAAAGTCTGGAGTCACCACAGCTGTAATTCAGCCTATCTCTGTGCCCAGTCAGCAGGTATTTTTAGACACCAATTTTTAAATCAGTGAAAGTATTTTAAAGTTTATTTCAACATTTGTAAGCCCTGAAAAACTCTGTTATTTTGAGGAATTATATTATTGAACTGTAAACTGATGTTACTATATTAAGAATGCCGATCTTTAATTAAGTATATATCCAGTAAATGGGGCATAAAAATATACATATGGATTTTACACAGTGTCTATCAACACAGCATGTGAGCAGCTGACTGATCTGATGGTGATGAAAATTACAAAGTATATCACTTAATAGTGACTTGCTCCAAATCCAGACAAATATAGTACAAACGAATGCCTACAATATGTTTCAGCAAATGTTTTAAATTTTGTTCTTAAATAAAATACTGCTATAATTTCTCTGGGCCTTTTAGAGAAAATTAGATTTACTATCTAGATGTTAAATGCAGGAAATCACTGTTCATTAGTGTATACTAAGTTTTAATGCCAATGTGGATGACTTAGAGTTTGCATATAAATCAAAATGCAAATGAAATAAAAACCTCTGTTAGATGGTACAAGGTAAATTCTTTTCCCTTCTTTTGGCTAAACTTGATAAGCTTTTAGGTACCTGGATTTTTTTTTTTACTACAGCAGTCAAGGGATGTAATAACAGGAGAGGCAAAAAGGCTTCAGTGCAAAGGGCTTACTTGAAGTTAACAAGAGTCAAACTCTCAAAATACTTCAAGGCAAAGACAGTCGGATACAAAGTTCTCATGGGAAGTATAGAAGTCTTTAGAGCTTGTGTTTTGATTTTAGAAATAAAACAGATGTGAAATAGTGATGTCACTCGAGAGCTTGCACGAGAACACCGTAGTAAGACTGTATATTTGAGTGCTCGCATTATTGCATAGATATATGCAGGCCCTATTATTGAAACCATTATTCTTTCAATTTTACAGCATTGTTGCATTGCTTTGCAGGTTCAAAGCCCTACTTCAGGCCTTCACCGTCTGGATGGATCCAAGCCTATCTATTCTGCACCCATTTTTACAAAGGTATGTTTTATCCATAATTATTTTTATATCATACTCCTGTAGTTCAGTAGGAAATCTCTAAAATACAACTTGAATTTAAAATATTATTTTAATTGTTACTCAAAACATCATTTCCATAGCAGTAACTATTATTTAATCACAACTTGTTGAAGTAAAAAATGAAGCAGAGAAGGTATTTCTGCCTATAACTTCATAAAAATAGTTGACTGAAAGCTAATATGGAATGGCAAGTAGTTTTGCCTAGACAGAAGAGTAAACCTTGTTTTCCACAACTGTCTAGCTTGGCTCCATCATAATGCCTTTCTCATGGCAAAAATCATACAGGTCTGATTCTGTCCCTCAGAATTCTGCACTGATACTGCAGATGTCACAGGACGATGAATAGTGGGGGTGCAAGGGATTAGAGAATGTGGTTACTGCAAGATAGGGAGGAAGGTAATTTTCTAGAAAGAGTAGAAATAGGAGAAATCCTGCCCTCATTCAATAACTACCAAAGCAATCAAAACTCTATTGTTCCTTCCCAATCCTTTCATCTCTTGTCTCTGAAATCCAGTATTAACCACTGGCTTAAACCAGTTGGGACATACCAAACCAAAATTTTAATTACACAAGAAATGAACCAGATATGAACAACAACAAAATATACTTAATCCAGGCCAATGTAAATTTCTTTCTATCCAAACTTCAGGTAACAATCCAAAGATTTTTAGGTTTCCATGGAACAAAATTCTTATGTATTTGATTAACTACAGATCTGTATAGACTAACTAGGGAGAAGTCTGAGCTTAGGCCTAGCTTCAAGTGCTCTGCTGCATTGAAGCCTAAAACATTATTAATAACCTGGAAAGGGAATGAGACAGCCAATACAATACAAAATAATTGCTTTATTGTAATTTGATTTGTAATCTTAAGTTTGCTAACAAAGGCAAGAATAGTGTCTGTCTACTGTCAATTCTGTTACTTAAAATGCTGTTTCTGCTCTCTCATTGTAGTTCTTCATAAAAGATTTAGATTCTTCCTGAAATTTTTCAGATATACGTAAGAATTTATTACAGCCATAATACTGTCTCAGAAGCCATCCATACGCAAGCTAGTATGTCCTAACAGCATGTGTGTCATCTGATTTTGCTTGGTTGGTTATAAATGGCTCACAGGAAAAGCTGCTCCATATTCTAGAGGTTGACCTGAAAGCAGCACAGCTTCTCTCTCAGGACCAAGTCAATCAACCTGTAGTTAGTTGCAGAATTTTAATTTCATGTTGTGGAAGAAGGGTGAAAAATGAAAGGTCAGGCTGCAACTATTGGCTTATTATGATCTCAGGAATTAAATAGTCCTACAGCTTTTCCATCTTCGGTCATGTTAAGAATGTATTTGAAAATGATCTATTCAGTCATTTTAAACTATATATCTCATATATTAAATTTAGTCAGAATGAAATACAGCTTGCAGAAAATGCCTATTGCGAAAATAAAATGACACAATAAAATAAAGTTAAAATATTAGGAAGGGAAGAAAAAACTATTTTTAAGAATATAAAATGCTCCTGGTTCATTTGAACTGTGATTGATATATTTCAGGAGCTACAAAACTCCACGGCGTCTGAGGGACAAGTTGTGGTATTGGAATGCAGGGTCAGAGGACTCCCTCCCATTCATGTTAAGTGGTTTCGACAAGGCACTGAAGTTCAAGATTCTCCGGACTTCAGAATTCTCCAAAAAAGTAAGGCAGTGTTGTAGTTTAACCCTCAGCTGACAACTAAGCCCCCTGCTCACTCACCCCCAGTGGGATGGGAGAGAGAATCACAAGGGTGAAAGTGAGAAAACTTGTGGGCTGAGATAAAGACAGTTTAATAGGTAAAAAGTGGAGAAGGCCTTGATTCTTTGTAAGCCCTCCTCATTGACAAGTAAAACATCCCTGAATTATCAACACTGGGTCCAGTAAAAATCCAAACCAGCCCATACTAGCTACTATGAAGAAAACTAACTCTATCCCAGCTAAACTCAGCACATTCTGCATCCCTTATTCCATAGCATTTACATCATGCTCAGGTCCCACGCTATTTAATACATCCTCAGTAACCACTACCCCCTTCCTGTCCGTTGACATAATACACAGGTATTATTTCCCTAGTCTGTGGACCACCCCTGTGAAATGCCTGTAAAATGTCCACAAAATGTCTGTTGACTTCATTTGCTCCATGATTTTGGGCTCCATCTGTTAGGGTGGTCACTCAGGACAGGAGAGGTGGTGTGTTGCATAGAGTTACTTGGCAACAAAGCCAGCTCAGGTTGGGTCACTGCTGTACATGCGCTGTTTCTTGTAAGGCTTCTCCTCCATTGGCTCAGGTGGTTCCTGCTATAGTAATTGCTATAGCATGCAACTCAAATCACGGGTTACAACATTTTAAAGGTATATCCATTACAATCTCCATCGCTGGTCCTTTTGGACCAAACCATGAGCTTATCATTGCAGTGACCTCATTCTCTTGCTCCTAGCCTGGTGTGCTGGTTTTGGCTGGTTCCTGCTATGTTTCCACCCCTGGGGCAGTTGATTCCAGGTGTACTGGATGCCCCTCCAAGTGAAAGCAAACTGTGGCCTGTGCTCTGCTGCCAAAGGGATTGAGTAAAACACATTAGCTGTATCAGTTGTGGCATACCACTTGGCTGCCTTTGACTCCAATTCGTATTGAAGTTCTAGTACATCCAGCACAGCCACACTCAGCCAAAACCAGCACAAGCAATAGTCTGAAGCGGCTATTTTTCATACAGGGTGGGGAAAGATCGTGACATAGTCTGTCAGGATTGAGTTTTGGATAGAGTCCTTTCTTCCTCACATTTCAGTGATTGTAATGGCTAGAAGAAATAATTGAACTACTGCAGCCAACAGGCAGTTTAACTCTTCCTTATTTTGTAATGTGTCTGCACAGATTCTGTACTTGTCTACAGTATTTCAGTATAATGTGTTCATTCAGTATACTGCTGTTCATTAATGGAATCTCTAATATTTTTCATGTTTGTTTCCCCTCCTTATGATGTGATATACAGAGCCACGATCTGCAACTGAACCTGGTAAGAATCATATGAAAAAATAATCTCTTGATTCAACTGGCTCTTCGAGTTTGTACTGAAGCCATAAATAGAAAAGTGTTTCTGCTGAGCACTGGTAATATGAAACCCCCATAAAGACAGTGTTTCTTTATCACACCTTCCTTACTTTACACTGTCCTTTACATCAATTCCTTTATTAGTTAAACAGTAAATTCCACTTAGACCCTCAAGGAGAGACTCACAGCTTAAACTTTGAAGGAAACTTTGTTCTCAGAAAATGAGCAATTTGCATACTACTGAGGAAAAAGAACAAATCCCTCAAAGTTCCATTACCCAAATTGTACTTGCAAGAGTTTCATAACACCCAAACACTAAATGCTAGTTTGGCCAGTCTAGCTTGGCAGACATGAACTGTCTTAAATACAAGTAAAAGCTGATCCTCAAAAACAAGGGCACATTGAATTTTTATAGCCTATTCTCAAGGTAAAAGTCCTAGGTTTCAGAAAGCAAAGTGTTCTTCCTACTAAAGGTTTTTCTCTGGCTGCTTCATTTTCCTATCATACATCTTTATATGCTGTGGTGGTTTCTTCAATAGTAAGTGGATGCTAAAAAAATGAGAATGTTCTTTAATTCTTCCCAGTCAAAAAACGTGTAGAAGACAAGACAGTGACACAGTCTGAGCCTTGCATTAAGAGTGTGGCTGGTTTTGCTTGAATACGCTTGAATTTGGAAAGAGTTTTAATTATGGAGCAAAAAGATAAAACTGAAAAGTTTTCTAAGACCTGGGTATTCCCAAAGACTTTCTCTGAACTGAAGGACCTTAGCAATGGGGGGATGTTATGAAATCTGGGGGTTTGCATTGGCAGTCTTTGGCTGCAGTGAGAACAGACATAGCAGATAAGTGATGTTTGTCAAAAAGCAGTTTGGCTATGAAGATATGGACTAGAAAACAGCAGTGAAAGTTTAATTGTAAGAGAAATGCATCTTTCTGTTAGCTTTTGTGGAGAGGAGGTGCAGAGGGAAAAAGCTCCGGGTTTCTTTATCAGTTACTCAATTTTCTTACTGCTTCACAAATATACCTACATGTATATACCTGTTTTACTTCATGACTATCATACATATATGCATATATATACACACATTTGTGTGCATGCACACACACATACGTGCTCTATCCTGACAGTTAACATTTAATTGTGTGCAACATCATCACCTCTAGTAACAGCTGATGCCCAGTACATGTAACTGAATGACTCAATTAATGGAGGCTTGAAATGTGAGCTATGTGAAAGATTGAAGAGTTCTAGAAAACCAAATTAACCTGTAATGAGGAATTAAAACATCTCCAAGTGCTAACAGTAGGCTATTGGTGGTTTGCAATCATAACCCAAACTGTAAGGTTTAAAAATTGTAAGTTACAGTACAGAACAGTTCAAGGAGTTTCAATATCATTTCTATCCTTTTGATAGGAAAAGAAATAAAGGAGAATAGATTTGTCTTGAAATATGTTAAATTCTGTATCTTTCTTGGAACATTCTCCTGTAATATATATTACAAAGTAAGTCTCTCAGCTGTTTTCTTGAGTCAAGAAAAAAAGGAAAAAGATCAGTGGGTTGACCTTTTCCCCCTTCCCAGAGAAACTTATTTCTTGACCAAGTATTAGCATCTTTTCTAGATTTAATCTACTAGTGCTATGAGAATAGTACCTGGTATATCTAGGTCACTATTACCAGGAGCTTCTTTTCTACAAAATGACTTGAACTGCATTCACTGTCTCCTTTAATATGATAGAAAGGATCTGAAAGGACTGAAACTACACAAAGTTTCTACAAAATCCAAATTTACTAGCATTTCTGAGGGTTTTGTTTTTAATAGCTGATTTAAAACTTCTGTCAAAACTCATAATCATGAATAATGTTTGCTTCCTTTTACAATCTTTTTTTACCCCTTCACCCTCTTTAGGCAACATAGTGTGTATTATGCTATGTCAACAAAATATTTCAGAGCAGGAATGCACTGTTACCTAGTAGAAAGGAGAAGTGCTTGTTTGTTTGAGACAAAAGGTTCAAATTCCATTCTGTGAATAATTGAACACAAAGGAAATTGTATATTATGCCTCTTGCTAGAAGTCTTTTTTTATGGGCAACTAAGTAATGTTCAGAACTGCTAGCTGCAAGGTTTGTATGGCCTGACAGATATTACTGTGGAATAAGTAAGAATATTTATGATAGTTCACAAACCTAGCAATTTCCTTTCATAACTACTAAATGAAAGAGGAAATATAAGGTGGGATTCTGAGTCCAAAAAAATAATGTCCTTTCCAGCCTTGTAACATACCTATACCACCATGTTGATGGTACATGCTTCCCATGTCTGCTTAGCTTGCAGACCCTGGGAGAGGACAGCTGAAGCCTTCTAAAGAGTGCTAGAGAGTGGATCCTTACATGAAAGGTGTATTTCGTGAGTTTTCCTAGGTACATAAAAGTTACTTACTATCAAGGTATCTTACACCACTCTCAAGGTAGTTGGCAAGGCAAGAGCAGGAAGGCATCTCAAAATACAATTTTGGTATCTGTATTGCTGCAGTTTAGTAGACATAACGGTAATAAATGCCTCACAGCAGTCTGTTTTGGGGGTTTTTTCATGCTTGTAAATCCATTGTACTATATTTATAAGAACCTTTCTGCTACTCAAAACCTATGAAAGAGTTTCAGTTTGGTATTTTGTTCTCCCTGCATTCATTGAGCTAAATAGTATCCCTATTAGATTTGTGCAGTATCAGTTCCTACTAAACCCTATCAAATAACGTGCATTTGTTTACTCTCCACTAAAATTAACGACAGTACACTTATTGCCTTATTTGTGTAGGAATTGACTCTGTGCTTGCAAAGGGAATGTAAATAAAGTTTGGGCAAAATGTAAATATTTGTTTTTAACATAAATAATGAGCAGTGTTTCGTGTATTAGTAGTAATACTGTTTTATAGGATGACATGAAGGCTCTTAATTCTTCTACAACAGGAAGTTGAGTGGGTACCAGAAATACAGTAGGTGCAGCACTGGTTTGTGATGCAGTTCATTCAGACTCTTAAGAAGCCAGACAAAACACTACCTGCAGAGGAGGTTGTCCATAAGCAAACACACAGCTGGCATTCAATGCAGATGGTGAATATATGTGCAACACTGATAGGGAAACCAGCATGCCTATGCTAGATAAGTATTTAGAATTTTGAAAAATGGACATGATTTCTGAAGATTTTTCCAAGTGTGCAGCTTCCATGGATTTTTATATAAATTGCAACTAGTTGTGTTGACTTTAATTGCTGGTTGTCAACCAAAGTCCATCAATAAACAATTTCTAGTACTCAAAAACATCAGTTGCTTTTTGCTAGGTCAATATTAATTATGTAAGAGAAAAATGTTCCATGAACTCACACAAGTAAGAAATTAAGAAGCAAAGGGAGGTTTTTTGGATACTTTTTTTGGGTACATTCTATCTATCCTAATGTGTTTTGCACTCCTTTTTCTGTCTAGACAGAAATCAGTTTGCATCACAAATCTCTCTAGACTGCTTTGTGAATTAATAGCTAGTCAGATTACATAAAGCCAATATCACAGTTTGTCAAATTACCTGCTCTGTACTTCTTTCTTGGAAGCTTTGACTTTATACTGACTGAATCCTTCAAAGAACAGGCTGCCTGAGAATGAAAAATCCCATTGAGTCATTTGCCAGCTGTTGGTATTTTGACCATTACTCAGCTGTCTGGAGGCAGCCGCAAACTGTATTGAATTACATTAAAACAATTGTCTAATGGCATGTAAGAAGAAAACTATATGAAGTAAGTTTTCTTAAATTGCCAGGGAATTGCCACATATACATGCTCTATTTTCCTAAGCACAATACTGCGTGTGTTCACCAGAAACATCTCAAAAGATAGTCATCACTTCTCTTGGGTTGTGTTTTCTTGTTCCCTGTCTGGCTGCTGTGTTCCAGTAAGCATAGGGAAGTGCTGTGTATGTCCCTTAGAAATCTCCCCATATTTCTGAGTATTGGAAGCAGAAAATATATGGCAACTGTTGCAGAAATCCTTACTGCCCTCTCACACAATCAGCTTTTTGATAGCTGATGAGATTCAAAACACAGATACTTCAGTAGGTCAGCATGCCTGTTGGATGCTTGCACTTTTTAGTGAAAACAAAAGAATTATGACTAGCAGTCTAGCTCTCTCTTTCACTGCTGAGCAGCAAAGAAAGGCTTGAAGGGAGCTATCTCCAATGAGCTATGCTCAAGATGCCAAATGGAGAGAAAAACTGAAAATAAGCTAAAATCATCTTTCGTTAAAGGTGGTCTGATCAACCTATGCGCTGTTGCTTCTCAGCTACATTTTCAGTTGTACTCCACGCTTCTGAGCTACAGAATTCTTGTCCTGTCAGTGAACCCTTCTTAAGTCTGACTACCATGACTTTCCATACTTGTTGATGCTTCCAAATTCAAAGTAAATCTCTGATTTTTCACTATTTTTTTTTTTTTTTTTTAGAAAATGCTGCTATTCATCTTCAGTTTGTAAATATTCAAAGCTTATGGGGCTACATTAGTCATCACAGTTACACTGCTGAATACATTGATTTCAGCTTCGATCTGTACACCTGACTTAACTTCAGACTACCTGGCTTAGGCAACTGCATTATCATAACTGCCTTAGTGTAAGCTTTAGCATAAACTTTTCCTTGATGCTGATAAATAGCTTGATTTCTCCTCAAACCTGAACACTGCTTTAGGGACTAAAGTCTGTGCTGTCACTATTGTATCATACGGTATCATCATGTATTCACTATATACTGTATAGTGAATTATATTCACTATGTTCACTGTATCTGAACCAGCTAGTTGGCAGCCGTCTTGGGTATTGATTACATTTGCTGTAACCTGGGTTCTCTGTCCTAAAACTGCATTATATTGCCCAGAATCAGATTTGCTGTTGTTCAGTTTTCTTCTAAGTGTTTTATAAGTGCTGTTTGAGGTATCTTAAAGCACAGGCAGTTCTGTGTATTTTTTTAAAACCTGTCTCTTCATTTCTTGAGTGGCATAAAGCCTATTAAATAAGCCAGAGCTGCCTGAGTAAAATTATATACCATAATGATCATGAGAAATAGGTAAATTAAATATTTTTTCAGTGTGTTACTGCAAGTTAAGGTATCTACAGGTCTGCAATGCCATCTGTTATGCTCCTTTGCATATTCAGTTTTGCTCTATTTTCACACTTCCTCATTCTCATGTACATAAAAGATGCACAGATACCTAAACAGAAAGTTTCCTGGTGGTAACTTGCTTTGCCGTTAAGCTGTAGTTGAACATCTGATGACTAGGGGGACAAGAGAAGAACAAGAGACAAGTTGTCTACAAGATGGCAGGGTTGTGTTTGGTTAGATTTTTAGCAGGAAACCACCATTCTGACTAATGCCTGTCTTTGCATATCAGAAAACTTATGGCTTTGAACCTGCAGTTATAGAAATAGCTCTGGTCTTTGCATCCTAATGAACAACGATTAATTAAAGACCATACTTACTTCCCAGGACTCTATGTGCATTACAGTGGGGGAAGCTAATGATCACATTTGGTGGTGAAAGTGCAAATATAACAAGTACTCAACAACTTTTAATTTAATACATCGAAACATGAAGTAAGCAAATCACCAGTGATGAAATTTGTTAAAATGCAACAGTTTTCTGTCTTACCAAAGATAATTCTTCTTAATGGACTCATGAACCATAAAGGGAAAGGATTACTGCATAAAATGTAATCTTTCTTTCTAGATAACTGGCAAAATAGTCAAGTAATTGCATGCCTAAGCATTTTACATGTTTCAGTGAACAGAATGCTTTTGTATTCATTTAGTCAAGTGTTAAATACGTTTTAAGCATTTCAGAGCTGCTTTCTGGAACACATTTTTGTGATGAAATTATTTGTCAGCTGGTGATTGCTGGGAAGTAGAACAGACATTATTTACTTCACATCATCCAATTCTACTTTGCACAGGAACAGAAAGAAAAATAATTACGAAAGTCAGGCTTTAAAGCTAGAAAAATACTCAGAGCACTATGCATCCAGAATGTGTTATGGCAATCTTTAAAGAATGCTTCTTTTGTCAATTTAGTACTTTATTTCCATGTTTTTCATTGTAGTAATGAAAACGGAGGTTAGTGATTTTTTGGTTTTGGGGAAGAAAAATTGATAAAGACAATGGGAATGTGTTATTTGCACATGCTTTTTGCTCAGGCTGCCTTTTGATTAGTTCTTAGGGGTGTTTTTTCTGTTTTCAGTTTAGCCAGTTTTCTCATGATTAATCACAAATGTGTAGTAGTTTGCTCATCTGGCTGAGAAGACTGAATTTTAAACTCTGATTAGTCTCATCGCTAATTTACTTTAAATTTCTGTTACAAGGATTACTGTAATTTACCATGTATAATTTACAGATGTGCTGCTTCCATAAACAAACCACATCAGGGCAGAGTCCGTTAGAACTCTTGTGTCACTGAAGAGTGAATATCAGCTCTTCTCGTGTGATCTTTTTACATACTTTAATAAATGAAGAAACGTTATGCGTTAATGAGCTCTGCTGTCTGGGAAACAGGACTTTGCTGGTTGTTATATTTTGTAGTACCTTTGCCCTCATTCAAACAGCAGATTTCAGCATGGTGGGAGTGATTTTCTTTTGCAGACCTGAAATACCCAGCTTTCAGAATTCTGCTGTTAAATGAACAGGAAACTAGTATGATGCATGTATCAGATTGCATCCCCAGAGTCAGTTCAGTCCAGGAGTAGGCACGTGTGGTTTACAATAGAGCTTCAACTGCTTATGACACACCAAGACTCTAAAAAAAGCTGATCTCAGTAGTTCAAAAACTAGCTTGTGTTACTCATTACTTTCCTGATAAGACCTTTCATGAGTCATTAATCTTCATCTGGGTCAGATAACATCCAATGTGCTACAGTATTACCATAGATGCCTCTTGCAGCTACACAGAACGACTGGTTTGTGTTGCCAAAAAAAAAACAAACCAACCACGTTCTGCTGTCTGAAAAACAGCTGTGTGCCAAATATTAGTCATTCATTTTTAGACCATTTCCAGTACAGGGAGTTTTTGGATACATTTCCATTTCTAATTGGGAAAATTCCTCAACTTTTTTTTTAAAGGAGACAGTGGTCTGCCGTTCAACAGTGGAAATTAGGGAAGGAAAAAAAAAAAATTAAAAAGCCAAAGCAACGAAACAAAAGCCCCCAGAAAATTAGAGAATGTTTTCCTTCTTTGAACTAAAAGATGTGAAGCTTGCCTTATTGAACCTCTACTGCAGAATAATTTTCATGCAAGATGTATTGGAGTCTGAAGTATTTTCCCTCACTTTTCTGTTTTTATTAGCTATATTCCATTGATTTTGTGATATGTAGGATTCCATGTAAATGTCCATTTTTCTCTAATGAAACTGAATTCTGTAAAACTTCTCTGAATTGGGTTTGAGACTAGAAGATGAGCATAAGTGAAAGAAACTCCTAATTAATTAAGGAAACCCACAATGCAGCATAGTCCAGGTCTAAAAATATCTAGGTGTGTTGTGTAAATATTAGGATTAATTAGAAAGGCTATACTGTGATTTGATTATATATATATAATTTTATATATATATATAAATAATTTTATTTGATTATATATATATAATTTTATATATATATATATATATAAAATACCATTACAAGTAGAGATAAAATGAAGTGACTTAGAAGAATCTGAAAAAGAAATGGCTGGATAATTTAAGTATGTGCATTATGAATGGATGAGATTGATTTAGAAAACATTACTGAGAGACCCAACCTGAAATATGAACAATCTGGCCTTCATGTAGTTTTTCTGACTGAGTTTCTGGTATAATCAAAGCATATACTGTGACATATTAAATTGGAATGAATAGATTTCAAATAGCCACGGAATACATCTATGTCACAGCATTCTGAACAGTGTCTAGGGATGCTGATTTGTGCCATATTTTGAATTTATCTGTTCTCACTGTCGTGCAGAGACAGAAATTCTCTTACCAAACTGCAAAAGAGGAGTATTTATTCATCCATAGTTTGTATTTCTGGCTAGTTTACACAGGAAAGCTAACTGAAAGTAGTAACAAAGTGCTTTCTGGTTTTACTGAGAATGGAGTTTGATCTGAAATGTTCCATTAAGTACAGAAAACTTCCAGGAAAAAAGGAATAGTATGACATTCTTATTGATGGTTTTAGAGGGCCAGAAAGAGCTTGCAAGTGTTGTGTATGAAAACTAATACGTAGATTTGTATGAATTAGTACTATCGTTCATAAAAATGAGGATACTGAGTTGTAAGACGACTGCACAGACTTGTGCCTGCAGAATCACTATTTAAGATAGGCCACTTTGAAAACAGCTTAGTGAATTCACTTTTTTCGTATATGAAAGGATTTTCATTAAAGTCATGTATGTTGGAAGCTCTTCCGCAGTCCTCACAGCATTTTTTTGTATAAGGAGCGTTTTCTGGTGTCCTCTAACATAAATGCAAAAACATTTTATGGTGCTTTAAATAGTTTATGATACCGTTTATTTTTCTGTTTATTTCCAGAAGAGATATGTACCCTTGTAATTGCAGAAACTTTTCCTGAAGATTCGGGACTTTTCACTTGCACAGCAACAAATGAACATGGTTCAGTAACAAGCAGTGCACAACTAACTGTCTGCTCAGGTATGTGATGGATGGAAAGAAGAATTTTTAATCATAGATCGTAGATAATTAATTTACCTGTGAAGTTATCAGTCTCCTTCCTGCGTAGAAAAGGGCTGCTGTAAGACAGGGGTTTTGTGGGCCTCAGAGCAGTCATACAAAGCAAACTGAATGTTTTGATTGGCCCATTTCCTAGTTTAATATCTTTATTCATGTCAAATACAATTTTAAAGTGCCTGCCACAAGCCTGAGATATTTTGAAGCAGTAAGGTTCTGAGGCTAGATGGTAGCAGAGACAGAATGAAAGCCGATGAAGTTATGCTACCAAAGGTGGCATATGCCTTTTGTAAAATAAAAAACTGTGGCAAGATATGTTTAGTTTTGTAATATGCTTACATACATATTGCAGTGGAATGCACTCACCCAGCTGCCATTGCAAACATAGAATCATAGAATAGTTAGGGTTGGAAAGGACCTTAAGATCATCAAGTTCCAACCCCCCTGCCATGGGCAGGCACACCTCGCCCTAAACCATATTACCCAAGGCCTCGTCCAGCCTAGCCTTGGACACTGCCAGGGATGAAGCATTCACAGCCTCCCTGGACAACCTATTCCAGTGCCTCACTACCCTAACAGGAAAGAATTTCCTCCTTACATCCAATCTAAACTTCCCCTGTTTAAATTTTAACCCATTACCCCTTGTCCTACCACTACAGTCCCTAATGAAGAGTCCACCCCCAGCATCCCTGTATGCCCCCTTCAGATACTGGAAGGCTGCTAGGAGGTCTCCACGCAGCCTTCTCTTCTCTGGGCTGAACAGCCCCAACTTTCTCAGCCGATCTTCATACGGGAGGTGCTCCAGTCCCCTGATCATCCTTGAGGCCCTCCTCTGGACTTGTTCCAACAGATCCATGTCCTTTTTATGTTGAGGACACCAGAACTGTACACAATACTCCAAGTTAGGTCTCACGAGAGCAGAATAAAGGGGCAGGATCACCTCCTTCAACCTGTTGGTCACACTCCTTTTGATATGCATACATACATCCTTTGGCATTTTTAAATTATTTGTTCTTAAATGATGCTGAAACTCCAGGAAGAGGAAATGCTGTTTCAGCTGCTGTCGTCAGTGCTTGCCAATCTCACGTAGTGGCTGGATTCCAGAAATAGATTTGGAGGTATCCATAAGGATCCTTATTATGCATTTTGCATGGGGCAAAGTCAGCAAGTGAATAGCCAGTCATGTAACTAATTCATCATAACTTAGCAATGGGAGGTCTAGAAAAACAAGAGCGAAAGAGATTTCACCTTTAACAGACTGAAAATGTAGCATGTATGTACCATGTACCTTGTCTATGACTTGTTGGAGACACATTCTTTTTGATTCCTTTTAGCCAACACAGAAAACTCTACTCATGAATCACTGGCAAGAGAATCCAACAGTGATGATTTCCATCATTTCCCACCACTTCCTCCAGTTGAAATTAGCTCTTTTGAGGTTCCTCCTAAGAAACATACAGAGACACATCAAGCAAACAATACCGAGTTAAGATCTGGTGGGAAGGCTCATCAACTGCAGCTCAATTCATCTGAGGAGAAAACAAATGGTGTCCACCCCATTCATGGAGTAAATGGAATGATTAACAGCAAGCCAAATGGTGATAAATCCATCCCACCTCCAGCTGTCTTGCTTTCACCTACAAAGGAGCCACCACCTGTGCTTGCCAAACCAAAGCTGTGAGTATTTTTTATTGTTTTCTTGTTGGGTTTTTTGTTTCTTATAAACTTGATATTTGTCAAAAGCAAATTTTTCCCTGGAGCCAATTCAGTGTTAGACAATGGACAGTGACCATGTCTGTCCCTTCTGTGATTTATGTCCGAAAGAGCTGAATGCAGGAGAGAACTGTGTTCTTTCTCATACTTCCATGGCAGGGGGGTTGGATCTAGATGATCTTAAGGTCCTTTCCAACCCTAACTGCTCTATGATTCTGTCAAAAGGAAGTCCATATGTATAACACATTCTGTAGAAAGATTTAAGATAAAGTCGCCAAAAATAAGTGGTAGGGCTGTTGCTCTGCACTCTTTATTCCTAGCTGCTGTGTCTGAATGTCACAGCGGCCTGAGATTCTTGCATTCTGTTCCCGTTTCAGTACTGGTTAGTGATCTTTATTCTGAATGGTTCTGGTTTTGTGTAGTCAGTGGATATCCTTTCCAACCCTAACTATTCTTTGATTCTGTGACATGCGGGTGTGTAATGTTTGTATTATTTCTTACATTATGTTTTTATATAACATGTGACTGATTCTACTGTCAGCCAGATTACAATGACTCTTTTATAACTATAAGCTGAAAATTAAAAGCTCAAGGAGAGGAGAGATGTGGAAAAAAACAGTAAATATTTTTACCTAATAATTAGTGATAATACCTTACTTATGCAAGAGTGATCTTACAGTGACTTATAGCTTCATTTGAGCATTGCACAGACTTTTGTTTTCCATCTCCCTCAAGAATTTTTGGAATGTGACAAAGGAAAAGAGATGCTATTTTCTTTTATTTGCACCAATAATTAGAAGGGCTTATTAATCATAAAAATGTGTTAAAAATAAGTATGAAATACGGTCTTCAAGCTTAGCAAGGTTGTTTGCTTAATAACATGTTTTCATAGGATAACTTGCAAACATAAGAATACCTTTCTTGTACCAGTCATGCTGATTTTGAATGCACAAAACCACATGCTTGAGGCAGCAAGCCAACAGCGTTACCTTTCTGTACTTACCGCTTTTTTCTTTCTGTTGCTCTTTGTCATTCTAAGAAGTCTCTGACAATTATAGATGAGAAGGAGGAGTGGGAGAAGTAGAAAGACTGAGTGGTGGAATTAAAAAATATATATGGTGGTGATTGCATTTATGGGAGGGAGGATGCTGAGGATGATGTGTGATGTGGAGTGAGCCAGGTGGTCCTGTACCCAGCACATCTGCTGCTAGATTCATTTGTGAAGAGAGGAAGTAGAATTTCCAGCAGAGCAGCATTTTGCTGCAAATTTCACCTCAAAGCTTGATTTTCCAGAAGCAAAGCTGCCCTAAATGAAGGAAAGAAGGCTATGTAATAGACTTCCTATTGTATAATGTTCAATGCTACTTGTACAAAATTTGTTTTGTACTTAAACATAGAGACATCATATAAATAGAGTTGAACATAGTACATAATGATGTGAGGGGGATGCTATTACTAGAACACTTTCAGTTGCTTATGTCCAAATGGATGACCTTGGAATCCCTAGGGCAATTACACTCGAGTCCTATGTTTTGCCATTAACAACATTGGATGTGCAAGAGCCTGATATTCATTGCAGTCACAGTACATGTTTTGCTTGGCCAAAACCAGTGTGAGTCTGTCCTGCTATCAAAAATGCAAATCTTGCCCTCTGTTCAGGCAAGTATTTTGCTCCCAAGCATACTGGTAGCTTAAGAAAGGGAAAGTGTGCTAACAGGAGGATGAAAAGGAATGTCTGGCTGCAGAGACTTGAAATGAGCTTTCAGTGTTTGGGAAACTGCATCCCAAGTCAAAGCTAATAAAATAGTTGCATTAAAATTAGCTAAGTAGTAAAGTAGCTATCTCAGCCATGAGAGTGGTCCCTCTTGAAGAGAGCTCATCTATGGAGTTTTATCTGTCCATGGAGTATTAGAATTTGATGATAGAAGCAGCATATATTTGCAATGACATAACAGCAAACATGTGTATTGTAACTTTTTTTTTAATTATTTAGACATTTAAAGTAATGTTGGCTGTGTAGAAAGTCTGAAGCTTCAGAATCGCAGTAGTGAGCATTATTTTTGATGAAACCTTACTCTGGTTTTAAATTTCCTGAAGAACCTCTATGCAAACTTATGTTAACTCATAAATTACCTTACAGCTTTATCTGTGAACTCCGTGAAAATAGTTTATTCAGCCAACACTGATAGTAACTGCAAAGATTTGGGAATGATGGACTGTTTTTTGTTTAGTGTTGTTTATTGTTATTGCTGCTGTTATTATTATGTTATTATTGTTGTTGTTACTTTAACTAGAAGGAGAGACTTGAAGTACGGAATACATTTGCACTTTGGCAATGCAGCTGTAACCACCAGCTATAAAATAATGATTTAGCACAATTCAGTCCAGTGCAAGAGCTGCCATGCTACAGGGAGTTACTGTAGTTATTTTCTGGATTGTAGTCCTACAAAATGCTGTTTGTGGTTATAGACACTCAAGTAATCCTTAAGTAATGATATTAGTTGTTGCCTTAGTCTGGTGCTAGGAATATTTAAAACAGATTTTAATGTGATAATATACAGACATTTCTGGGAAAAAAATGTACATAGAATTAACTGGGAAAGCTGTGAAATTTAGAGAACAATAATGTTAAATATGGTTAAAAGGCACAATATTTTATCATGCATTGTCTGCAAGATGAGTTTATGTAGACAAGAGAAGAAGAACTGCTGAACTGAGACCAAAAGCCCTCAGATTTCTGTAATTCAGATCACTGCTGCTGGCACCTATTTGAGGAGATTGAGCTATTAGTGTGCACTGGACTTTTCCAGGCAGTATCGGTATAATGCACAGATGAGCTTTCAGAAGTGTCCCCATAAATGTATAGTATCTTTAGATACTTATAACTTTTTTGACTAATTTTGAGAGGTGAAATACTAATTCCAGCATGTAGCCTATGTGTGAAAGTGCTGCCTTAAACCCCTCTTAATCCTCATTCTGAATGGCTGCAAAAAGGCAGGATGCTGTTCAGTAGAACTGCATGTAATGTGCCCATGGTTTGTTGTTTACTAACAACAAATGATATATAAAAATAGAGGATTTTATGAGGAAAATATACTCAGATATTAGATTGGTATTTGCAGGTAGGAGAGAGAAGAAATTACACAGGTAATAGGATGTTGCAGCTGTAGAGACAGCTCCCTGTTAAAAAAGTATGCAAACACAACCATTGAGAGGACTAGAATAAAAAATATCAGTCTCTTTTCTTCAAATTATAATGGTGCTAAAGCCTGAATCTTCCTACCAATCTTTAAGCTGTTCTATCTTTATATTCTTATGACTGAAAGAGCACTTTTGAAAACATGGTTCTTTTCTATAGAACTGCAAACAATTTAGTCTCCATTTTTCTTGCAAGAAAGATCCAAGTTTGCTGAGAAAGCTAGATTGCCTGTACTTAGTATGTTAAAATATTATGTATAATTATGTAATACTGTATGAAAATGCCCTAATTGAGTTGTATTGAGTCACACCTGCTCTAATGAAGCTGCTTGAACTTGTAGAGATATAAAAATATCCCAGCTCCACCTCAAAATCCTATAACTACTGATTGAATTGATCTGATTTTGCATAGTAATGATCCATTTGCTCCTATTATCCTAAGTTCAGTTTTATGGGACATTTATAATTCTAGAGACTCTCATTTAGACACAGTCACATGAAAATGTGTCAGTAATTTCTTTCATATTCCTCAAAATAGTCACAAATAACTTGAATAATGAAATGATGTGCTGGTTACTCTGCTGTTAAGGGCAGCCTGCTCAGGCAGTAGAATGTCACTTTTTTCCCTAGTTCCTAAGGTTACTTTAATGAAAACCAAAGAAGAGATTGTAACTTGGAATTTTAAATAAAAATAATAAATGGGGGGTTTGTAAGTGTTCTGCTTTCAGTGACTTCAGTTGCCTATTTCAGACCAAGGAATATCATGACACGAAACCAGTAGCAGTTATTGCTGAGAAATTTCCTTTTTACCAATCCCTTTGTTAACAGTGTTAAAGGGTAATCATAAATGACCTGCAAGCCTTTTAAAATCCGCAACAATGGAAGTCTGAATCTCTTTGTAACAATTGATACCAACAACAAAAAAGGTTAAAGGTAAGTGAAAAATGTATTTTCTAGGGCTTTTTCTATCTTCTTTTGGCACTGACATTTTCTGACCTTTATTAGGTGGAGACAAGTAATGGTACACCCTACTTATATAAAAGCTAGTCAGTATTTTAACAGGAAAAGTCAAACATCCTTGAATCAGTTATAAAATACGTGAAATGTGTGTGCCATCAGCACAATATTCACACAGGACTTTGGTGTGTTTTTCAGGTTTTTCTTTTACACTGAAAATATGACATGTTATAGGATTGAGATGTAATATTTTGACTTTTAAAACATTTCTGTTGTTTTTCTTTCCTTCTCACTGCAATAATTGGAAATGATCAAGCAAAGAAAATCCAAGTGTTTGGTTCTTCTAACATGCAGCTTTTCCTGAGAAGTTCTCAGTGTGGTTTGTGGATACAGAGTTCCTGTAGAAATGTTCAAGGTTTCTCTTAGTATCATAGAACAGAGTTCTCAAACTGATTTAAATGCTTGCCTGTGTGCTAATCCTTGCAGACTAATCATCCTATGTCCTTACTCCATATTTACATGGCTTTGAAGAGAACATGTAACCCCATTTGCCTTGGTATTGTTTCATCCCTGACCTCATAATGACCTAGTCTACGCATAATTTTGAAAATGTAAAAATACAATCTTTTGTCAGCTAGAAGGAGAAAGGGAGATGAGAAGTGATACACGGTGTTTTTTGCCCTACTTTTCTTTTGCTCTGCCTCTGTGCAGAAAAATCCATTTTCCAGGACTTCTCACTTTGGCTGTAGCAGGTAGATGCTGAAGCTTCAAAATGAAGACAGGTGGTGTTCATCATTTGTGTTTGGTTTCTCTCTCTAAACTGATTTCTGGTTGCCATAATCTAGTTATAAACTTTTGTAGCTCCTAACAGCTGTCACTTGTGAGCTAAATAGAAAAGAAAAAAAAGCTAAGAAAAAGCTGCATATTTAGTTATTGACCATAAAAAGGTGCGAAAATCATGCTCACTTTTTTACGGAAGTGGGGAAGGGGAAGGCTTTTCATACTTCATATGATAACTGCAACACAAAACAATAATATGCTTATGCAAACAAATATATTTTTTGGTGACTGAAGAATAACTGAAGTCAAACTGATCAGATCTACAAGTTATCAGTTTCTCGTGTGACTGTGAAAACACTAAACTTGTAGGTATATTTCGGAGGTCACAGGTCCCAGAATATGTAAAACATCTGGCGGACACAATGACATATCAGAAAGTAGTTTTACATAAATTTCTTTTGGGTTTCCACTAGCTGTCAGGATTCAGCAAAGATTTGAAGACTGTCTATAAGATTGCAACCTATGAAATAATGTGAAATGTAATGAAGAACGTAACAAAAGTCAGATGAGAAAAACATGTTTGCAAATGAAAGTATAATCAAAATAACCTTTGCTTCATGGACTCTATTCCCCAGTCCTCTATGGGACTGAGTGTCTGTATTTTTGCCTGGTTTATACAGTTGATAAATATCAATCCACTGTAAGTATTCTGATTTGACATCCAGAGAATGATGGCAGCAGCTGAAAAATGTACTCAGGAAAATTGGTAGAATGCCACTAAAATCTGTTTTATATTTTCAGTAACATCTGTCTTCTGCCCTATTAGAGACTTTTACAAATTAATTTACAGAAAATAATTGAAAGATATAACCTGTGTTTAAAAACCAGACATATCTAAAACTGAGTGAAGAAGGTTACAAAGTTAAAATTGCTTGGTGAAGTTCACAACAACTTAAGTATTGGTATTTTTAGTATCTTAGTACTGAAAAGTGACAGATACTTGGTATTCTTTCTCTGTCATTCATTTCATTAAAGTCAGTTCAGTACAAGGGGTAGTAGTTTAGTCAAATCCTGTTGCAATTGTTGATGTATTTCTGCAGTGAAAAATAGCAATAGGAATAAGAGTAATAACAATCCAGAGGAAAAATTTCTCTTGCTTAGATTACTGCATGAAAAATCTTTGGCTTAAGAATTTAGAAAGTGCAATTAATGGAAAGAGTTTCTTTACATTTCTCTTTTTAAAGTACTTTTGTTAAAATAACTTTTAATAGGAAAAAAAAAGACTGGAAGTTGAAGTTACTTTTCTTTCATTCTCTTTCTCACAGTTGCGTTGCTCATGTGCTTTCTTGCTCACGCTTGTTCTTGCCTTCTCTTTCTCTCTCCCCACTTCTTTCATTCTGATGAAAATCTTTCACAGTTCTGGCATATGACCCACTATTAGCGTAAAGTTCATCAGTTCAGGATAAGAACTGTTTTTTGTTAATAGTACTGTCATATTTTCTCAAGGCCTGAAAGGCTTCTTAGCAGAGAAACAGGGAAAACTCAGAGCATGTTTTCCCTTTCAAATACAATAATGTTAGAGTTAATGTAGAAACTCCTTGTCTGTGAGTTCTGATTTATAATGCAACTGTTGCATTCAGATCCCTGCTTGGAGAAAATAAATATTTGGATCATGACAGATGTATAAAATACAGATTAAAGTACTTAAGTTCCCAGGGGGTGAAACCTTGAAGGGGCAGGGTAGAAGTCTGTATTTTTAATTTAAAAATTCATACCAAAGAGGTTTCTTTAAAGAAACCATGGAAAATATTTCTAGTGAACTTACAAGTTCTTCCATGTGTATTAAATGGTTATACTGGTCTGCTTCAATGGTACTGACATAACAAGGCCATTCCTGAAATGACTGTGTTATCAACATAGTTACAGTTTGAATAATTAAGTAGTTTTTTTTGCTGATTTGAGTGGGAATTGTTATATATTTCTCTATTAATCCCAACTATAGTATTCTCCCATAATCGTATTCTTTTTTGATGTTCTGATGTTCACTTTATACAATTTCTCATAACTTCTCTCTATCTTAATACTACGTTTTTAATATATGCCTGTGAAACAGTTAATGTGTTGGCCTTCTAAAATAAATAAATCTGTACTTTCAGCTTTGGAATTGCTTATATTTTGTGGCAATTCTGTAATAATAATAAAAAAACCCATTATATGGCAGCTATAAACTCTACTGCCTTCTTGGAGCTCCCATATAGTAATTAAGACTTTGGTAAAAGGATATCTTACTCTACACTCCATGCAGATCTGGGTATGATCTCAATACATAAACACAAAAGTATACTAGCAGTTCCCATTTCATTGGATACCAAGTGAGACATTGTCTTGTTGATAAACTGACTGTTTCACACAGCAACCTGCCATACAAATGGCAAGCCAATGATAATTTGTGAATGTAGCAGATGTAAGTTTAGCATGCCAAGTCTTGGTTCTAGTTTTAAATATACGTAAATAGAGGTATAAAAATATTAGGAACGTATCTGAATGTGCAAGTGATCTGAGGGATAATACTGAAAATTTCTTACTGATTGCAGAAGGATACTTTGTCATTATGTAGTTTTCTGCTTATGCTGGTGCTAAAGACTGGCCTGGAATCCGGAAGAAAATACTCTTCTGTATTCTCATACATGTGCAATGTATATGCCAAACATTAAAAGAGGGTAAAATATTACGGTAATTTAGCTTAGTTATCTCATGAACTTTCATAAAGTACTTTGCCAGTGAATGCATTCTGCAAGTCCTGTGGTATTTTCCCACCTTTCCTATCTGTACCTGTTTCCTTTTTATATTTCTACCTCAAGCTGATTTCTTAAACTAAGGATTTCTTTTTTTATACATTTATGTTGGCAACTGCAGTCCAGTGTTATTATAATTTTAATCTGGAAGACAATTATGAAAGTAAACAAACTTCACTGATCTTAAAGCCTCTAGAACCCTAATGAGAACCTGCGCTCAAGAGTACTTGAATGCCACCTCTTTCTAGTTCAGCTTCTTTAACATGAACTGGGTAAGCATATCTTGCATTTCTGCAGAATCTTCTCAAGTGTTCAGGAATAGCAATAGGTATGCAAATGGTGATCTGGTTGAAAAACCCAACTTCGTGGCTCAGTAGCAATTTATTTCTCCCTGGTAGCTGAATAAATTGGAGCATCAAGAGCACATGCAGTTCCAAAAGGCAAAGCAGAATGGCATGGATTGCTGCTGTTGTAGTTTAGAGAGAGTTTCATGAATGTCAGGTAGCATGCTGACTTTGAGAAAAATGACTTATTAATGAAAAACTTACAGAGAGAAAGCTCAACGAGCCTCAAGCGACAGCTGCTTCATTGCAGTACTTGGTTTCTGGTTTTGCCTGAAGGATGGAGGTTTTTTTATTTTTTTATTTTCCACCTTTCTGAATTCCATAGTAACATTTTTCTGCTGTGGCCCGTTAAGGGAAAATGCTTTTCATTTTATTAAATATTCAAAACCTACAATACCGAAGCGGCAAGCATTACTGGAAAAGTCTGGTTTTATTTTCTGACAACTGATCGTAATTAATATGCATGTTTGGAGCACTGTTAAAGTTCAGTAAATTTTCATAACTACTTACAGACTAAAATTGTCATTGTAGGTTACACAGAAGTGAGAAGTCCTATAAGTGCTTCATTTTATCTTCTGTTATTATTAATTTCCATGGTATTTTAAATACTTAGGGAAATAGTTGTCATATTGCCTTAGATGTTATTGGCTTGCTAAAATTGCTTAAAATTTTAAGTTGGATACACTTCAACTTTTGTTTACTTTTATAATGCTCGCTGGGAATTAAACTCTTCCTCCCTGAAGTAATACAGGATAAACAGTGTTTTCTGTTAGTAACAGAAATTTACAACTACCCTTTTGGCCCCCTTACTACTCATGTTTACTTAACCCTCCATGCAGTCTAAAATGGACTTCAGTGACATTTGCAGGCTTTGTTATCTAGTATATGCTTGTCTGAGTGAAACTGCCAAGTTAGTCCCTGAAGTCCGAACTATGTGCCTTCAGCTTCCATTAAAACACATAAACATAGTGCTGGTTATCAGCAAACACCACGGAAATGTGTATAAGATACTCCATGTGCATAAACATCCTAGCCACATACATAGCCATGGAGATCATGTAAGAAGTCTCATCCTGGCTTTATCAAAATCAAAGCATATTTTGATGATGTGCCACAGCAGGTGACTGGATGTTCTGTAAAAAACACCTGCCTCAAAACAAAATGTTGAGGGGGGGGGGTGATGTCCCAAACATCCAGAATTGTAAATGTCCAGCCTGACTGTTGCTGTAGTATCAGTAAATACATCTTCTCTTGTTTTCCTAGAGCATGTATTTATGTAGATGAGAAACCAGGAACTGCTAACTTTAATTAAGACAGCAGAGATGTTTAAGCCACTGAGATAAGACTATGGAGTTTTAATGCTGCTCTGTGAACTTTTTGCCTGACCTGTTCACTTTTCGTATATAAATTCTTGTCCCTGGTGGAAGAAAGAGACAAGAGAACTTCACTTTTTCCATCATTAAATCACAGGATTTCATAATTGACTGTAGTTGCAGTAATGTGTTTTATTGGAGAAGGCTACCAACATGAATGTTTGAATTTCATATTGTCCAAACATAATTTGTAATTTTATTACAACATGAAGTGCTAAATACTATTCTCACAATATTCTCAGGTTGAGGAAAATTGGAGGGGAAAATCCCTCTGTCCTTGGTAAGTGTAGAAACAGATAAAACAGCTTACTAGAGATACTTCTGAATTAGCAGCAGCTAACTAAGGTATTGCACAGTATTTTCATGGCTAAGGTAAATATTTCAATTCTAATGATTCTGTGTCTCATTAAGTAAAGCAATGGGTAGTCCAGCTTGTTCTTTCACTCTGGACATTGCATGGCTAGCTGCCATGGCTTCTATAAAAAAGTATGTTACTTGTTCAAGTTTCCATGTTATTTACCATCACATTTGTTGCTGGCAGTGTCTGGCAGGGGATTCTGTATTTTGTCAGCCCTCTTACAGTGGCAGTACTTGCATCTCTTTTAAGGCTCTCTGCTATCAGCTGTAGAGAGAAGACAGTTGTTAAGAAATGTAGGACTGCTATAGGAGAGTCATGTTTTATTCTCATAGAGTGTAATTTCTGACAGGTTATCAGCATACAAATGGTTCTACAGCAGGATGATTTCATGGTTAATACTCAGCTGTGAATTTCATTTCACTTTATCCTGAGTCAGGAATAGAAGTTACCCAACACAGAGTAATATTCTGTGCTGATTAGTAAAGAGGTGTGTTAAATATGCCTGTCAGTTCTCTGATAGTATTAAAAAGAAGAAACTGAAGGAGGCTCTCAATTGCCTTGCCATGTATTGTTCTACTGCTAGAATGAAAAGTAAGTTAATGCTAGCAATTTACTGGCACAAAACATGTGAAAGACAGAACTAAATCATCTTCATTTAGGATATGCAGCTTCTTTTCATAAATTTGTCAAACTGAAACTCAAAAGGTTTGAAAATTTGGATTTAAGACATGCTTTTGAAAATGAGCATGGGAACTTAAAATACTGACAGGTCTTTTGCTTGATTACTGCCTGTACAATCTGCAAGAAATGTTATGGGACATAAAGTATAGTTCATCAAAAGTAGCTAAAGGACAAGGAAAGGGGTTTGGTTTGGTTTGGTTTGGTTTTTAAAGTAAGCATAAAATATATGAGTGGATGAGCTACCCAGGCTTTGATGTAACTGGCTTTTTGTATGAGGTTTGTTCTGCAGTTCTGAGCAGGAGAGAGCCGGCATGTCAAATCCTTTTCCAAACAAGCCTCACTGACTTCTGCCAGAAACCAGCCTTACTAAAGCAAGGCAAAGTTAACCCTTATTTAAGAAAAAAATAGCCTTATGTAATTTGAAAGAAGGAAACATTGAAATTCACTGAAATGATGCTTCTAACGATAGACATGGATTTAGGCCATTAAATAAATGGTGCCATTTTTTAAAAAATGACATAAGACCAATTCAGAACAAACTTTCAAGTCACTAGAACAAGTGGTAATTTCACAAAATATCATTTAACTTTTCTGAAAAAAATATTAAAAATTAGAAATTAATGAATTTTTGTAGTTGACCTCCTATCCCCCAAATTTACTGGTAAAATGTGAGGTAGATGAATGTGTTTATATTCTTTTACTACTACCATGCAATTAATATTGGTATAAGTAATGGCATAAGCAGTAGAACTTAGAAAATACTTTCTTCTCTGTAATAGGTATTGGTATAGTATGTTACATCCTTTCTTTATGGCCAACAAAACTCAGAACAAAAGAACAGCTTTGAAAAATGAAATCTGATCCTTCTAAAAAGGTATGCACTTAGTAAGAACCCCAGCTGAAGCCACATCTAAATCCCAGTTTATACTTAAACAGTGAAACATCAAGCTCTGGACTGCCAAGCCTGATCAGGTGATCTTTGGAGGAAAACATTTAGAATCCATGCTTTGGATAATGATATTCTGCAAAGCTTTACAGACAGACATTAAAATGTAATAACAGATAAGTACTAGTATGATTTTTAGTGTCTTGTGAAACCAGTGACTGGGGATTTGGACAACATAAATGTAACTTATTAAAAGAAATGTTAAGGATAGGAAATAGCTGTTTGTATTCAACTTGTTGCATACCACTTGTATGTTTATGTACTCATGGAATGTTTCAGGAAAACATTGGGAAACTACATCAACATTTTGCCAATGGAAAATGCAATGCAGCATTATTTAAGGACAGAATAGCATTTTTAAGAGTCCAGATTTCAGACAGTAACTTTATCAGCCTTGTATGTAGGCTGTTGGTTGTTGACCTTGCTGAAAATATTTAGCAAGATGAGTTCTCTGTACCCATTTGCTTTTGTACGTGAATTCATATGCTTCTAAACATTGTAATGGGTTCTAATTACTGCCTTTATACCACCTAGTATCCTCCATAAATCAGAATCTATTTCTAGATATGGTCAAAGGATTTGTCATAAGTGGTCAGAAAACAGTCGGTTTACAACCCAACTATTTTACTTCTTCAGTTTGTGGTTAGAAGAAGAGTTATTCACTTGAACTTCAGAAAAAATGAACAAGAGAGAAATATTCTCTCTAAAAAGAGAAGTATTATGAACACAAAATATTGAGTATTCTACCACTGATATAAATGCAAATACAATTCTGAGAAGACAGAGGTATTTTTATAAGTTTTGTTTTAGTAATCAGTGTCAAACTTTGCAAATATCTAGAACATGAACTTTCAGATCCTGATTTTCATTTGCAATTACTTGACTCTGATTTTCTTCGGCTTTACTGGCACATATCCACTTAATACCCTATGTGTGTGTAGCTTCTTGGAAACAAATTTTAAAGCACGGTAATACTGTAGCTTATTTTAGCCAGACATTGAAATGGATTTTGTTCTTATTTGATATTCCAAAATCCTTTTCTTTTTTTGGTTGGAAAGGGATAGACTTCTATAAGACCCTTTGAAATAAGCTATATATGTTAAAATGAAAGTAAGGAGAAGGGGTTTTCAGATACCAGTCATTTAATCTCTTCTGAATATTTGCACAGCATGGTAATTATCAGTAAGTTCCTGAAAGATACTTTGAGTTTGTGCTGGTTGGAGTAGAACCCAGCTAACATTCCTTACCAGTCCTCAGAGCCATGATACTACACACGTCTTCTAGAATGTGGAAATAATAGGGTTATCGAATCCTTTATTTTATGAACAAAAAATATCTAAAATATAAATTGGTTACATCTATGGTTATGATAGTGGGTAAAAGTATATGCATATGTGTGTGTAGATTCTTGTGATAAGCCTTTTAAAAGTTTCCTTCACTTAAATATATTTTCTAGTACTCAAGAGGAAACCTCAGTCTTACCAGTATAATGTATGATAGTCATTGCAAGAGGTATGTGATGTGCTGAGTGTGAGTTCTTTTGTTTTTTTGATATTTACCTGGAAAATACTTTTGCTATCATTTTGGTTTGTTACATTTGGGTTTGTTGTTGTTGCTCTTGTTTTCCTCTTATTTGACAGTTGTGATGAACATACATCCCTGAAGCTGGTCACAGGTTTATTGATGGGAATAAATGATACAGCATACTGCTGCTTCAAGAGCATTAGGATGTTGTTCCCCTCTAATTCTCCACAGATTCACAATTGTTAACAATTAAAATAATTAACGACCTTTCTCTCTTGGCTTCAGTTGCCAAGAACTGTGTACAACTGCACTCAAAATCACTGTCTTCCAGCAGCAGATCTGGGGAACCCACTATCTCTCCACTGGAGTAGACACACTGTCGTTTTGGCTGTATAGTTTATGAATGAGGAGACCTACTAAGCTAAGGCCCAGCAGCCAGACTTGTTCCATAAAACTATCAAGAATCATTATATATTTTTTTCTCCTTTGCTCTAGTACAGGAAAACACTGGTTCCAGACCGAGAGACAGTTAGTTGCTATAATAACTGCACGGGTTGGTTCCATCCTGTATGTAGGAGGAAACTTGAGCATCATTCAGAAGCCTGACACTTCTTTTGACACTTCACATGAGGTTTTCACAGCTCACTTCATTTGCTCAATTAGGCTTTGTCATCTGTTTATCATAAGTATGTCTTGAGTGTGAGTCTCATTGTTGAGGCTGGTTTCACAAGGTCACTCAGAGGTCAGTCTTCACAGAGTCTGCTAGAAGTCAGTTCGTAGTCATCTAATCTAAGCTTGCTGGATGATAATTATTTTTTATAACATTATTTATGACAAAATAAGGCTGCCAAAGCAGCACAGAAAATGTTAAACTGCAACAGTGCATTTGCAGTTTCTGCAGTGAGCCTACGTTATGTTGAGGTTTTTTGGCAGCCTGTACTTGAAAGGTCATATTTATATGAGAATTCTTAAGCAATATTCTCAGAAAAAAAAAAGCACTGTAGCTCTAGATGCAAACTACATTTGATACACTCTTGTTTTACAGAACTGCCAAAAGATGTTTCAGGTAAAGTATAGCTGTTCCTTTAAAACTGTTCAGTTCAGTCAGTTTGAGACAGCCTGCCAAAGCAAGTCAGATTGCTCCAAATCACTGTAAACATGCTCAGGGAAGGAGAGAAGACAGTAGTTGTTTCTTGACCAATCAATTACACGCTGTCAGCTACTATTTTTAGTGGGTGGTTGTAATAACCTGATGACCCACAAATACTCCATGGAAAGCTTAGAAAAGTATTTTGTTTCAGGAATGTTTTTATTGTACACTGTGCGGCTTTGTTCTTTCGTAGTATTTTTAATGCTAAGAATAATTTCAGAGCAAGAGATTTTGATTGTAGCAAGTGAAGGAGGTGCTTTTTAACTGTGGCAAACCTATTTTTCTTAGAGGGTTGGGACCCTGAGAGATTTCTGGTTGCCTGTTGCTTACATTGCTTTTTTCATAGGCTTTTTGGATTCTCAGTAGTAGATAATATTAGTGATGCACACTCCAGGAGGCCTCTTCTGCTCTGGCCTACTTTCAACATGCCGGTACTGAAAGATGTGAGAGGATTAGTTTAGGCTGTGGTTTCATGTATGCACTTTCAACAAGCATAAGTCAAACTTGCTGTCATCCTGTTCTGGCCTCCCCTCAGCCAGCCTAGCCCCATGGGCTGCTTCCCTTGGGGCAGAGAAAGACCTAGCCCAGGATGCAGCAGGCACAGCAGGTACTTGCATAAATGCTTGTACTGGCACTATTTTTTTTTTATGGGGGGGGGGAAGGAAAAAAGGGTTCTTAACAACAGTAATGCCAACTTAAAACATTTGTAGGTGAAATGGCTTCAGAAGCCCTGCTCTTCCAGTGATGGTGCCCTCCTGCTCAGTAACTGTACTGGGAGAAGTGTATTAGTTGCTTTTGGTTTTTGTTTGTTTCACAACAGTGCAGTATAAATGGGTTTTAGCTTAGTGGAAAGGACTTCTGGCCCAAGATCTACATCCATGAGTTCATGTGCTCCTTCTGTTGCTGTTTAGAGTCCCTTGAGGTCTAGTAACTGAAAAGATAAAGCTGTTACAATGAATATCCTAGAAAATCAGACTCCAGAGACACACCTGCAGTTGATTCATACTCTGTTATTGAGTTTCATCCCATGCTTCAGCAAAAATATGAGGGAATATTTGCTCATTTGGAAAGAAGGAGCGTTGTAGAAACTTCCACAGAGACTGAGTAGTGTAATAGCGCTGTTCCTTTCCACTGTTGTCCTGGCCTGTTCCTTTTTCTGTCCATCCCCTGTCCTGTCCCCATCCCTTCAGTTCTTGTCTCTTTACACATAGTAGCCTCTCCCCAAATTCCTTAAGTTTTTCCACTGTTTACTTAAAGCCAGACAAACCCCCTAACTATGAAAATTAGTAAATACAGATCTCTTTCGGGGTGAGCTTATCTTTCCTTCTGTCATGCAGTGATAGTGCTATTGGGAATCTTGCATTGTGTACTTCTAGTATCGGTTATTGCTTTTAAAATTTCTCTAATGCAACTGTGAGTTTTGCTTCATATGTCAACTAGTAACTGATTTGGGAAGGATGAATTCAAAATAAATTGTGTGTCTCTGAGGTGGCAGAAATAAGTATAATTTAACAGAAATGCTATTTCTGTCACCTGAGAGTTGAATTGCATGAACAGTTATATTAGCAGAGAGGTGGGAAACTAGCAGCGGTGCCTTGGAGAGATAAAGAAGTGATGGAATAGGAGGGGAAAGACAAATTCCTAAAATTACTGATGAAAAATGTTTCTGTTCTACTTAAAGTTTCCATTATCTGTCCCCAGCCACATGTTCAGCTCCATCAGGTTGTGCCAAGACCAATTGTGTGTGAGACTAAGAAACCTCTTTACCATGCAATGAAAATACTGTTATCTATGCACATGATACATCATCATAATTCATACAGAATTATGATGATTTTGAAACCAAAGAGACACTTCATAAATTTTGTGATTGTTTTCAATTAAGGCAAATCAATCTTATGTAAGACATCAGAGTGTAAGTTAAAAATTCTAACAGTACAATCTGAAGTAAAATAGTTGAAGTACTCAAAAACTATGGCAAACACTACTTTTCCCAGCTCTTGACCAAAAGCCTGGTGCATATGCAAAAATACTTGCATTTTTATTTTCTTTATTTTTTCATTGTTAGCTGTCAAAATTCCATCACCAGGGATTTGTTTTGTTTCTGTCAGACACCAGTATGCAATATCCTGAGCCCTTAAGGCCAGCTGCACAAAGAGGTCTGCATCTGTTTTTTATGATTAAAGCTACAGTTTTGGAAACAAAGTACCAAATTCTTTTAAAAATTGGATATGTACAATTGCACGTAGTGTTTATATTAGCACTTAGTCTAAACATCCATACAAATCGTTGTAGGGTGTCTGTGCTTGGTGCACTGTGCCCGTGTGCACTGGTACGAGCTGTACGCTGCAGCGGGTTTTTCTTAGTTTAAAGGTATGAACCTAAACCTGCTTGTTCACACAAAGCAAAAAAAGTAGGGCTACAAACAGGCTGCAACAACATCTTTCTTTTACTGATGTGGCAATGAAAAAAAGGCTTTTCCTGGGCAGATGAAGGACAGTGCGTGCTCCAGACAGAACAATCGAGCATTTCAGAATGAATTATACCAACTTGTGGAACCAGACTCTTCTCCCTGAGGGCATGTGTTTGTTTGCATATATTTATCAATCTGCTTGGAAACAGAAGGAAGAATGCTCATGCATTGCCTTTTACAGAAGAAGCTGAATGGACTTTCTTCTTGTATGAGGAAAAAAAGCATCCTAGGGAAGATTGTGGCCACTTACTGTAAACTAGAAAGAGGCTCTTAAAGCTCTTCTTCCCACTGATTTTCACCCAGCATGAGTTGTTAGTTTGTCTTTCCTTTAGATAATTCCAAGCTCCAGTTTAACAGTGAAACATACTGTAATTCACTGTCTCCTAGTTCAGTCTCCCTAAGGGAGGTAATTCAGGAAGCCCATACTTTCTTGTAGTTTCTTGATTGTCAGGCTATTTTAGTTCTTTATTTTTATTCAGGACCACCCATGAAACACTTTAATCTGATTGCTAGGGCTTGTAACAACAAGTTTGAATGCTTCCAGACTTAAAACAGTTCTCAAACTAATGGGTCACTTACTACATTCAATATTTTAGTAGCCAAGTTCTCAGGAAAAACAGTGATTTTTAAAAGTTATGATCTCATGACCTCAAAATCAGGTTAGGTCTGATGTTAACAGCGTACTTTGCAGATTACAGGTCTAACTAGCAAGCACCACACAGCAATTACAGCTATTGACAAACTACTGGACTTTTTTCCTTTGTGACAAACTCTTTGCCTAGCAAAAACTGTTCCAGCATTTGACATAAAGCAAATCCTTACCAGTCACTGTGAAAGAGGTTGCTTACAAAGAAGCATGGGTTGTTCATGCTGCTTAATGCACACAAAGACAGCTATATTAGGAGGGCAGTTGTGCATCATCTCCTATCTGGTTAATAAGGGGGGAAGCTCTCCTAGGAGCTGTTACACATTCTTGCTGTGCAGAACCCAGGAGCACTTCAGTGTCCAGGAACCCCATCAAACCATGTTATGATTTTATCTCACGGGAAGACTGATGATGTACCATCCCCTCTTCTCAGATTTTATTTCCACATCAAGGGCACTGATTTTTGTTGCTTTCCTTTTGATGTCCTTGCAAATCAATGCTTTTGGTCATTTGCTAATTTTGGGTTGCTTATAGCTCCCTCTCAGCACTCTTGAACTGAAAACCAAAATACCAATACCTTAGACATATAACTTTAGATAGATAAATTTAGCATAGCTTTATATCTCTCCTTCAAACAGTAATCATGTCAAAAGCAAAAATATTTCTGGATATAATGAATTTGTTATCCACATTTTCCATAATGAGGAAAATGTCAGCGTATGTTCTTTCAAGAGTACATTCAGGATTTGCAAATATGCCCTCTTCGTTTAAAGCTCACTTTTGTTTTATGAAAAATGTATTAAGTAACTAGAATGGCAGTTCCACTATTTTTGCTTATTTATGCTTACTTTCTAATTAATCTGACATAACCTACACATTCAAAATAAAGCTGGTGCCCATCTTTATTTTTTGTGAACATCTGCTTATATCTTCCAAGCATGAGATTAAAGCAAGGCTGCTTGTTTTGTATGGCTATTACAATGTGTTGGCAGGAGTTTGAAAGTCTTCGGTAGATTCTGACCAATCTGTATCATCTTTCCAGTAAAAGCAGTCATTCACTTTCATCCACTGTCTAGGAGATTGTCAAAGCTGGCAGAACATTTTAATAACGAACAATGCCAAACTACTAATTAGTGGAATTGGGTAACTATGGAATAACACAGTTTATAAGAAAAACTCCACATTTTGATTTATGAAGACTTTACAAACTGATCTACACATTTACATTACACAGAAATCGTAGATTTTTATTACAAATGGCCTTTGTAACCTAACATGCCATGATGAGTTTCCTCTCTATGCTTTCTTTGTTCATTTTCAGGGCTACAGCAGTCTCACTACCATAATTTGTGTAGCATTTGATTTATTTTCTTGTACTTCACTTTTCCCCCAGATTTGTTGTGTGTACTAGGGATCAAGAAACAGTTCAGACAGAAAATTATGAATCTGAGCTCCAGGGAAATTCAGAGATGGGCTTTAGTTTCAGGCCCATCTTCAGCCACATATAATAATGACTAAAATCTCCTTCAGCTCTTTTTCAACAACAAAAAAAACCAACCAACAAACATTATGTAGCTCAGCCACAAGGTGGAAAGTAAGGAAAGCTACAGCTTACATCAGACAGATAACTTCACAGTTTAAGAGACAGAGCTCCTGAAGGAAGAAACTAAACAAGGCAAGTGTTTGACAGTGTCCTGCAGCATATCAAGACCAACATCACATCAGTCTATGTTCTGGAAGGAGTATGAAGCAATATCCCTGAAATTTATTTGTGGTCAGAATTGCTCTTGTGAATTGGCCCAGCATCATAGTTTAGTCTTAGTATATCCTGACGGATTCTTTGCCAAGTAGTTGGAAAAGCTTGGGGAAGCTCTTGAAAGCCTTTCAAGATTGCTTCTCTTTCCCCCCTTCCCTTGCAGTGAGACATAACCTGTCTCATGGAAATTTAGTCAGACAGACTGCCTCACAGATCTCTTGGTCCAGTGACTTGAAGCTGAGGTAACTGTGGTTTAGATTAAAGGCAGTTGCACACAAATGAGCTTAGTTGCATGGCTGAGTGATATTTTTTGAGTTGAGCATTTTCAAACACAGTTGTATGTTTTAATTCATTAGTGGGTAAGGGTGGATTATAGAAACAAGAGCCTCAATAGTGACTATTTCCAGATGGGGTCTTCTGTTGCCTTATGCAACTGACATTTCTAGACGTTGCAACGGGACTGCAGAAGGACAGAGCTGGTGGTGCTGGGTGGGTGGAATGGCAGTCATGTATGTTGGAGGTTTCTCTCAGCCAGTGTAGTTAGCAATGCGCTCCCAAAGTGAAAGTCACTGCCAGTGAGAAAACTTTGTTCAAGTAGGTGGGAGAGTGCAGATTACCTCTCCCCGCCCCCCAGCAGCAGAAATGCAGAAACCAGGCAGTCTTGCCAAGCAGGAATCTGCTTCTACTCCTTGGACTGCTAGTTGGAAAATTCAAGGGGGAATGGGACCTTTGTGCTGCCCACATTTCTAAAATCCCACTGACGTCTTGTAGAAACAACAAAAAAATAGTATCTGATAGTTTCATAGCCCATTTTTTGCTATCCATACTAAGAAGAATTTGACAGGTATTGTTTATTGTCGTTGGGAAGGAGCACAGAATGTTTAAATTCATATCTGTTTTCAAATGTTGTTTATAGCTGTCTCCCAAGTGTTATATATGTGCCATTGTAATCTTGATGTGCTCTGTCGTTTTCAAAAGTTCTTCTGAATTCTCACCAACATCAACATTGATGTATTCCTGTATTATCCACCTCTCTGGTTTTGATTTGTGAATTCAATATATGATTAGTAACCTCTAATGTTTATTAGGTAAACCATTCTACACCATTTCAGGTGGGACTGCAAGATCTAATGGAGCATGTGTGCCCTTGCTGTCAGAGGCGCTTTGACTTTGAGAAGTAGAAGAAGGGGAACTTGTGTCAATATAGAAAGAAAAAAGGGTGTAAGAGAAGCATAGTCAGATTCAGAAATGGTCTGGCTTTCTTAACTGTGCGGAGTTATGTCCTCTCAGTGAAACACCTGTAACCTGCTACTCGGGCAACTTGCTTTCCATTGAATTTTATAGTTTCTTCTAAAAAGCATTTTAAATATTCTCAATTTGCATTATTTGTCCAGTCTTTTTACATGTGAAAGTTTGCTTTGTGACTCTTCTCATCTGCAGTGTAATACTACATATGGCCTAAGGAAATACGTGGCAGAATTTAGTATCTAGATATTATTTTTAGGGTGTAGTTGACTGGCTTATGCTGCGTCAAAGGCCATATTTTACTGTGAAAAGCAAAAGCCTGTCTTTCCCAACTCCATCTTATGACTTCTTCACTGTGAAGGCACCAGCAATTATGCAGCTGCATGGACAGCTGAATTAGGTAGCTGATATAGTTGAAAAGTATTGGGGGGGGAGGGGAAGTCCCAAACTTCACTACCCTTTCAGTGTTGGCCCAAATTTAGTTCATCTTAAACTAATACTGAAATTGCATCCTTCATGTACAAGGTGGCTTTGGTACACTTTTGATAAAAACCTGTTAAATGTTACTCGTGGTGCAAACAGCAAAGGGACTGTAGAAATATCAGCCTGTGTGAGATGTGACTTGACTGTCCTGTGCAGTGGTACAGAAGGAAACTTTCTTGCAGGAATGGCTCACTAGCAGTACTTCATGGTAACATTTATCGTGTTCATTCTGACATGACTCCCTACAGAATAAAAATCTTGACATTGATGAATGTCTTGAAAGGTTTCCAGTAATTCTTTAAAACTTTGCACAGTACAAGAAATTGTACCTAAAAATTTAACCAAAATATATATTACAAGGAAAGAAATAGGGAAAGAAACAGCTTAGAATTTCCCATTGGGTAGTTGTTTTCTGCCCAGTTCATGGATGTTGTCATGTATGTGTTAGGTTATTATGTGACTTACTGATCTTCACATAGTCTCTTTGGACGTCCTGAAAGGTAACATTATTCAACCAATCTAAAATATTACACCAGACTCTCACAGTAGCACAGTCTGTTTTCTATAGTATGACTACGTCTAACTTCACTTCTTAAAGTTGTTTTGTAAAGCAGTTTCATACTTGGAGGATATTTTTTGAAGTTACACCACTGGTATGGATCCACAGAATTCTTCCTTTGCATTTCCAGCTGCTCTATAATAAATTCCATCTGTGATTTATCTATATTAGTATTGATTTTTTTAGCTATGCTAGCTTATGTCTGTCCTCTGCCTTACTGACCCTGAGGTCAACTAAAGTGGTGGGCATCTAGCCAGTTTCAGATGGCATTTGATTAGTTTGCTCCCTTTTAAAGTAGGTTAGGAAACGTAACTCAAATATTTCTGTTATTTGGCAAGCCTGTTTAACTTTTCCAGTTGTACCCCCTTTACTCTGAATTTCCTCCTCCTTAGTATTTTCCAGTTCTAGAGAAATGCATTAAAAATGTACCTCACCTTTAGCTATTACCATTGTACTTTTCTTTCTAAATTTCTAGTTTCGTTTGTCCAGCTATGGTTTGGTTGATAGGTTTGGGGGTTTTTTTTTCCTAATCCTGTACATATTTTTGCTTTGTACTACTGTATATTTGTCTTTTAAGACATAGTTATATAACCCTGGCACATAGCCTAAACTCATAATTACTTTAAAGGGAATTAGAGTGTGCAAGGAATGCAAGATCAGGAGTTTGGAGAATGGTCTGGTGGAGTTGCCTTTTTTTCCCTGTACAATGAGTATTTATCTTAAACAACTTTCATGACTGTTGGAAACTTACTTCACTTCGTCTCAGCTAATATGTGTTCCATTAGCGTTTTTTGGCCTGAAGCCAGTTGATTCCTTCAGGCTTTGTTGAAGTGTAGATTGCCCTTTTTCCTTTGGTTTGGTTTGACTGGGGGGTTGGGAGGACTTTTTTGGTTTGTTCTATTGTGGGTTTTTTTTCTTTTACCAGTTCTCTCTCTGAAGTGATTCAGCTTTGATTTAGTGGCTATTGTGATGCTGGCTTTAAGTAGCTTTTAGTTTCATAGAGCAGTGACTAGAATTGGAGCTCCTTGGTTCAAAAGTCCAGACCTTTATGTTGTTTTGCAGAATGTATGGGATCCTGTCCAGGCAGTATCTGATTAAAGTAGGATAAGAAAGTACATTTAGTGATCAGGCTTATTGTATTCCTTGAGAATTACATCCCACACCATGCATCAAACCATACCATTGCTATTACCATTCTGATGGCAGTATTACTTAGGGCACATTTTTCTCATCACTTACTGGGAGATTTAAAAAAAACCCACTGTATTACCTTTTAGATACACATGGGACTGTTTCCTCACTTCACTGTGTGCTGTGTTCTTTGGAATGTGTATTTAAGTAAAGGAAGCTATACAGGACTTCTTAGAAGAAAGAGCCAGGAAATAGCGATGTAAATAAATCAGGCAAACAGACAGAGCTTTTTGAAGCTCCTAATAAAACGTGGGCTAGTATAATTACATAGCTGACTGTATCCAGAAAAGAATTGCATATTTTTCTCTAGGGTGGTCTGAGGGGGACAAAAGATTCTTAAAGCATAAGACTATTCAAAGAAAAGAAAGTAACTTATGATAGCAGTGAGACACTGAGTGCCTTGTGTACTAGTGGAACAGGCCAGCCAGGGGTAAGGGGAGGTTGTTCAGCAAATAGTTCAGAGGTCAGTAGCTGCACTAGACCTTCATCTTTTATTCATTGCAAAGGTAAGATGCATTTTGGTGTGGTTTGTTTTCTGTTTCTAGGGTAGTTTAAACATGTTTTTTTGCTTTTATGTACAATACTCCCTAAGTACTGTGACATAAATCACACTTTGTTTCGAAGAAGCAAATGTATATTGTGACAAACTCCAGATTAGTCCCAGGTGACACCTATTGTAATAAGAGCAGCAGAGTGAGAATAATCAAACTGGGGAAGTTCCCTTTCCAGTTCTTCTGCCTCTTTAACAATTAAGGCCTGAGTTGTTCTTTCCCTTGGGATATGCCTTATGGGATCCTGAGAAAAAACATTGGTAAAGGTAGTCAGGTGGCCATGGTTGAGACGCCTCTTGGTAGAAATGTGTTCATGTTTGTGCATAATTCCAGTTGCCCCATTTTTAGGGATGCTGAACTCTGCTTAAAGCTGGTTCTGCAAAAATTAATTGGGAAAATTCAGCCTTGTGTCATCAAACTTTAAGCTGTGTTACATCTGGATTGCTGTTCAGTTACTTTACAGTAGCATTCCCCATTAATAAAGATTACACGTACTCAGTGAAGATCTGAAATACGTTTTTTGCATTATAAATAAAATATTAACTAAATGTAGAAAAATATTATTATACCTCTTTGTATGCCATAGTTTAATACTACAACATTTTTCCAGTAAAAACAGATTTCCCACATTCTTTGCATGACTGACACCATTTTTTTTATCTTTAGTACTTTCTCAGGGCAGTTTACCTTCTGATTCTGTAATTCTTATGCATTCATCTCCTCACACGTAGATTAGAATCTTAATGTAGCATTGTTCCTGCTTGAAATCTAGAAGCCTCTTGGGACAAACCTGAATACTGAGTCGTTGTCCCTGGAGTGCCCTGAACAAGTCCCAGGATTTAAACACCATCTTTTTCATATTCTTATTCACATCAGCAGTTTCATGTGGTTCCTGGATGAGCAAGGGCTGCTGAAGTAAAACCTGCTACCACCATAATTTTTCTTTGAATTTTCTGGCATGCTCATCTCTTTTAGGGGTATCAGAAAGCTGGCACAGCAACCACACATCAGCTGAGAGCTCTTCTCCCGTGATGCTGGATGAGTGCTTGGGACCTGACATGAAGAGATCAAGCCATCCTTCAAAGTATTTGCCCAGCTACCTATAAATGAATATGGCTAAATCTTTTTCCATGACCACTCTCTTTTTCCTCCCAGTGTTACTTATGTAAAGGAATTCTGCAGAGGGTGGTTATTCTACAAACACTGGATGACTGAGCAAGGGGTTTTGGTTATTTTTAATGCACAAAGTATTTGTAAAATATTTCTATAATAAATATTGCAATACTTGAATAATTTATAGGAATTGCAGTAAACCTACTGAGGGAGAGTAAATTTCATTACAGCTATAGACAACTGTTATTTGGAATGCCTTTTTATCTTGTAAGTCTGTAACATTCAGTGAAAGATATACAGCTAAGTTTGTTAGTTTGAACAGGACATCATAATGAAAGTTTAGCTCTATACAAGAAACTCTGATTGACTTTAGAGACACTGGTATTTCCGTGGCCCCAGACACATTCAGATATTAAGTAGTATTAAGGGAAAGTATTTTCTGTAAGTGCTGATTTCAGAATGTTAAACGTAATCTTTTTCCAAAGTCTTCTAGCATGAATATCCTACAGCAAAAATCTAAAGACTAAATAATTTCATATAACACAGTGGAATATGTTAGAATTAGATACCCCTTCCTTTCCTCCTAAGAAGCTGAAGGAAGTACAGATTTTAGAGTGGCAGAGTGTAAAGTCGTAAAAGGAACACAGTAGTTCTTTCAGAACAGACTCTCCATAAACTGAACAGACCCTGCAGCAAAATAAACAGTGTTCCATTATACAAGGTACATATAGGGAGTTCTCATTATGCCAAACCCAGAAAAAGATTTACTTTTGGATTTGGCGAAGAAGTAATCCAAGAATGTTTGGCAATGAGTATACTGGGGAACAGCCTCATTCTTATCTCCTCTCCCTCCCCTTATAGAATTCCTAATATTTTGGGGTTGGGTTGGTTTTTTTTTTTGGTTTTGTTTTTTTTTTTTCCCAAAGAAAGATTCTGCTAGTTCTGTAAGTACAAGTCAAAGATAGTAGAATGTTGGAAGTCAGCATATGTTAGTATATATTAATCTTAAGGGCTGTGTTTTTAAACAAGGTGTTGTGTTTCTCCAAATATAAACCATACGTGTTATATAGTATTATAGCAAAAGCCTTGCTGCAAGTATATTTTGGTTTTAGTTTAGTCAAAATAGTAGAATTTTCAAGGGAAATGTACAGTTGTCAGTCATTCTTTATTGGCACCAACTACCCCTGGGGGAAAAAGGAGGACAAACTTGTTCTTGAAAGTCCAGTTTTGGCCAGTGAGTAAGTATCAGTTTATTAATAGGAAATGCATGTCTGCAATGCAGCCTTTTTCCAGCTGGGAATGTATTATTGTTGTGACATGGAAAAATCCTTATTTGCTGTGGTTTGGGGGGCTATTTCTGTTTGTTTGTTTGGTGGGTTTTTGGTGTTGGTGGATTTTTTATCTTTTGATTATACTGTATGTAATACATGGTGCTGAGCTGCTTTAAAAATAATTCATCTGGAGTAGTGCAGTTGTTGGGCTAGAAGATAGATTTGTTTCAAGAAATTTAGAAGACTCTCCAGTTTTCTTTGCTAGTTAGACAACATCTATACTATTGATACAAGTAGAATTAGTAAATATGGAAATGATCAGTCACCAACATAGCTGGCGATGAGTTACCCTTCCTGCTTAAGAACTGGTGTCTGCTGTTACTGCACTTGCTCTCACAATGGATGCTTGTAGAAGTTCACAGAACTTCTGGCATCTCACAAATTGCTGCCTAGTGCAGTGCTGCTCTCTTGGCATATCCTCTCAAAGGAGCTTTTCCCTTTTTAAAAGTTCTAGTTAAGATACAGCATGCCTGACCATGAAACACTCCTCAACCAAATCTCACATCAGTCTTTCTCATGCTTCTGGAAGACAAATGTGTGTTGTTTACCCAGGTCAGAGAGGCCTTTCTCATGGCCTAACTGAAATTGTAAAAGGGAAAGTATTAAAGGTTGTTAGCAGCTCTGTGTCATCAGTTAGTAGATGTTATCTGATACTCTATCCACATTCTGCTAGTTTGCTATAATTGTAAAGCCTAGTTACAAATTCAAGTAGGATCTTTTAATATTCAGGCTTACTGCAGTGTAACCATATTTGTCTTAACAGCACTTTTTTTCTGGAAATGAAGTTCTATGGTGCCATACTCTTTTGCAGTTTATTTTTATCTCAGCTGAATAGCTGATGTATTGTAAAACATTGTTTCTTACTGGTAAGAATGCTAGAAAGAGATATATGATTCAGACTCTCTCAAAGGATTTCTGTGGAAGATGAGCATGTAAGACTGGGTGAAAATTGAAGTTAAAGCTAATTTGAACAAGTTTGTTCATCCATTTCGACCCATACATATCACCAAAAGGTTATGTAAGTGTATAAACTCAAGTAGGACAAGGCATTTTTATAGACTGCTATGATTCCCTTTAACCTTTACTCTCTCACCTTCATACAGAATCTCCTCCAGCTGCCCTGTCAAATGCAGGTGAGATAAATTCCTTATATTCCATTCTTGTGCCTTGCATCTGTGATTCAGAACAGGACTTATAGGAAAGTCCAGCTAAGCCAGTAACAGTCCAGAGTTCTAGAGCACACCTTCCTACATGTCTGATCCATGGATTTCTGACTAATGGAAAAAATCTGGCTGAAATTCTGGTGTCATGTTGAGCATGCGCAAAGCTGGATTTTTGGTAGGAAAGGGTTTTTTTTGTTTACTTTTAAATAAAAGAGCTCATGATCTAGTCAAGTGTAGGCATAGTTTAGTGTGGAGAAAAAAGACTTATTTCTGGCACTAGTAAGATCCTCTCCCAAGTAAACTGATTCTCTGCAGAAACGTGCAAATGCTAGAACATCCTTAAGATATAAAAAGTGCATTCCCCTTTTATTATTTTTGAGTTCAAAACTTTAATTTTAAAGGCACCTAAAATTTCCTTCTATAAAACTTAAAATTTTATTAGATGTTTGCCATGAATTATTTCAGCATAAACAGAAATTTTGCAAAGCTGTAAGCAGCTGATTGCAGTTTCTTCTACCAGTATGCTGTGGACATCTTTACTAAAAGATAATGCTATACTTTGAAGAGCATATTACTGCTCACCAACAAGCTATCTGAATACTTTCTCCTGGAACCATGGACAATGCTCTGGTGGGTTTCACACCAACACCTTTGGCATAGATGAGGACTGTGCTGGTTTGTTGTCTCTTTAGTTGCCATCAAGAGAGGACTTACTAATGGAAGTTCTGGTTTGTAAACCGAGTACCATGCAATGGGGAAAGAGCTCTCTTAAAAAGCATTTTGATAGAGTGTACAGTGTTGGAGTGGTTCATGACCCACTAGGTAAGGTGAAGCACCAGTCAACAGCTTTTCTGTGTATTTTAGAACAATTGCATTCCTTTTTCTAAGCCAAAACATAGCCATTATGATTATATAAATGTAAATCTTTCTTGAGAAGTCTGGTTCTCTTCCTTCATTTCCTGTAGCATGTTAGCAGCAGCTTATTTCAGACTGTTTTCTCTTAAGCTCCCAGAAAATGTAAACACAGCATAAAAATCTTGTCCACAAATCTTCACACTAAGTCATTCTGAACTCCCACTAGGAGTATGTTGCCCATAAGATCAGTTATTTCAATAGTAATTTGCAGTCTTCCCCCTCCCCTTTAAATGTGTTGTAATGTCTAGGAAGAGGAAACCTAGTTTCTAAAGGACAAAATTAAATCTGTAACATGTTGTGCTTTGACAGCCCCAGACTTCACAATGCATGTCTTTTTGTTATACATTATAGTGGGGTTTGGTTGCTCAAAAGTTCAGGTTTTCCCCTGAGCATCCAATAAACATGACTCCTACAAAGGAAGATCTGACTAGTAGAGTGCACCAAGAGAGCTAATATAAAAATGTTTTTTTGTTGCTGGGTTCCTTTTGTTGCAGTGCTACTTTATTCTGTTTAGCACTGTCTGATCTGTGAATCTTCAGTTTTGCCCAACAGACTGAGATGAGTTAAACTGTGGAATAATGCTGCCAGGTTTTCTGTTGCAGTCGGCACAACTTGTCATTTCTTTGTTTCATTCTGCTGCTTCTCACTGTACTCTGTTTATTTACTATTAACCACTTGCAGGTATGTGATTCTAGTGTAGTTAACCATTTAACAGTTATGCAGTATATATTTCTCTTGAAAACAAGACTGGAAAGCAGTCTTCTACTTGCAAGGGACAGCGGTTTCTGCTGCCAATTTGTCTGTCTACTCCATTGGGATGATTATATGTTGGGAAATGTTTTACAGATCTAATACAACACAATGGGGCATGTCAACTCTACATATGGAGAATAGAACTTCCTAATTCCCTTAATTTGTGCCCAGCTGTCTACAAGAGCACTGTCCTTGGCTGCTGCTGTAAATATAAGTCAAATGTATGACTTTTTACCACTCATAACTGCATTGTATTTCAGAGTAACTTTCATCCACGTTTCCCTCAGGATGTGTTTTAGTACTTCTGCGCTCAATGTTCTGGCAACGCTATTTTGATATGAATGCACATGGTTTTCATTCATATACACATATTGTTAATGTTGCTCACATGGGTCGGTAATCAGAAAAGCATGCATTAAGAATACATGAGAATTCAGTTCAAACAATAAATTTATGTTGTTGTAATTAGAAAATGTTGTTGACCAAAGTCTTGGTATTAAGGAAATGGTTTTGGTTTCAGTAAAATGGAGCCTTTCTTTTAGATTCCCACTTACATTTAGTTGACAGAAATCTGTGATACTTGCAAAAATATATATATTTTTTTGTATAATAGTTACAGCATCATGAAAAGCATTTCTGCACAGTTAGTGTGCTGGACTGGTTGCTGGGTCTAGTCTAGGTCATGCTTTGCCAAGAAAGGTTGCACCACATGATCCTTGCAGTCCCTTCCAACCTGGTATTGTATGATTCAATTTTATGATACGATGTTGGATTAAATATTTAAACATAAGTTCAGGCATAATGTAGAGTTCTTTTTCTGTCAGCTGTCTGTTTTTCTTGTCATGGTGCAGATGCCGAGATAGAAATGTCTTGTCTCTTATCTTTCTTGTGATTCCATGCAAATGTATTTTAATGGTCAGCTAAACTGTGCAGGCTAATTTTAAATGGGGAAATAATCATTCTTTGACTGTGTCTGTTTGAGTGCCTGTGGGTACCTATACACCTGACTGTGTGCATTCCCTGTCTTTCCATGAATGTTCTGGGATAGATTTGCAGCAAGCAGTACTTTCTTGCTTTCAATGTGGACATCTGTTCCTTTCAAGAGTATCTAAAATGCTTAGGAAAAGAAAAATGTATTAAGCCTACAGATTAATATTGGCTAAAACAATTTGTGATCATACTTTGAAATAGTCTATTTAGCTAATAAACTGAAGTCAGCAAATACAGCACTGATTTTTAAAGGGAGTTTTCAAGGAGTTTCAGGGGACTCTACTAATGAGGCCAGTATCTGAAAATTCAGTAGTTAATATCGAAGTGATAGTATGATCTAGAATAAAGAAGTAGAATAAAAAGAACAGGAACGTAATGTGACATTTGGAGGGAAAAATATAAATAGAGGTCATGCCTTGCAATTCTACTCGAACTACTTGAAAGAATCAACAAGAATCACTGGGTGACTGAAGTCTAATTGATACAGTGCACTGGATTTCTAAACCAGTAGTTTGAGTCAGTGGGTTCACTGGGGGAGGAGAAGGAAGGATTAAATTGTTCAAGCACAAATTGTCAGCTACCAAAATGAGAAAATGGCATAGGGAACACACATGCTGTACCACAGAAGCATTGCTACTGGGATCAATGGTAACATTTTAACTATGTGGAGTATTTAGAGAAAACCTGTGCTTTGAAACTTGTTTGACCACGCAGAGAGAGGTCTGGAACTGTCATTGAAAGTTGAGTAGTTAACTTCCAGATGCCTGTGAGATCATCCTTTCTGTGAGGACAGAGGCCTAGGCATTTGTAGGTGTTTATGTAAGTTTTTAGATAGCCTTTTTTAGAACATTGTGAGTTCCTCATTCAGCAGAGACATACTTCTATTTGCAGAAGGGAAATATGGTGCAACAACAAAAGCACCTCAGACGTTGGTGGACACGTCCTTCCACCCTGAACATATCTATTACAGCATCATCCTTTCCATTCAGAAGAACTGATGTCAGATGACAGGACCTGGGCAGTAAATCGGTGCAGAACCAGCAGTGAGTTATTTGTCAGTAGCCTGAACACCTGCTGAAGGTGACGGAGTCAGTCTGAAATAAACCAGTACTGCTGCAGCCGATAGCAGTGGAGAGGCCCGAGCTCTCTGAGACAGTCCATTACGGTTTAACAGGTATATGCCCTTATGACTTTTGTTTAGTTTAGTCTTAAAGCATTTCTGTATTTTGGATTTTAATTTAGCATTTTCTTTGTTGGTTATAAATGTTTTAATTACATTCATCTTGAACCACATAACTTGAGAGATTTTTATGGATATAAATTCTATGTAGTTATTCTTTTATGCTTCTTATTTTACCCTACGTTGTTTGTTGTTGTTATGTGGGGTTTTTTCCCTAGGTGAATTTTAGCATGATAGTTCATGTACATGATATAAATACAATGTAGTCAATATATTTATTATTCTGCTATTCTTATCAAGCTGTTCCCTTAAGTTTTTCTCTTCTGAGAGTTTCTCACAAGTAAACAAACTTGTCCAGGCCTCTGTTGAGGGCAAGAATGCAATGTAAAAATACCAGAGGCGTTTTTCTGTTGAGCTGAAAATACAACTGGCTTAATGTGTCAGGCGCAGCTGAAGGAGTGCTATAGGAAGGTGGTTCTAAAGGCACCTTTGTACTCTCCCTAATTATTTTTTTTCATGCACTTGTGCCCAGGGGCAGTCACTATTGCCCCATACATCAGTGACTTAATGCAGTGTTCTCTTTGTTCCAGTCTAGTACTTGTTTTCTGCTTCAACCAGAAATCAACAGGAGCTTGCAATGATGGAAGAACTTTTAGCATTACTTAAGGACTTCTTTTCACAACTTAATGCTAAAGAACCACATTGAGAAATACAGGAATGTTTTCAGACTCCCAGTCAGAATTACAAAGTTAGACTTTTAGCTGCAACTTCTCCTTTAATTTGTTGCAAAACACTGTTTCTTGTCACGCTGCCTTAGAGAGGGCTCTCAGAAGACTTCTTTTACTAATTTTGAATCATTACTTCGTGAAGGGTATTCCTTTTAAGGAGTCACAGTTCAGTAATTTCCTTAGTCAGAGATATCTCTGCATCTGAACTCCATTTGTTTCAGTTGTCACTGTGGACATAGTATATATTCTCCTGAACTGTTACCATTTATGCATTTGAATTTAAAGAAAGAAATTGCTTCCTGCAGGATTTCTTGGTATTTATTTTAAAAATCGCTATCTGTTAAATGCCTGTGAGAATCCACTTCAAAAACACTAGACCTAAAAGATGTGAACAAAAACCTACAGTGACCAGCAGGTCTTACTCTTTTGCTTCAGTATTCTTCCTTGGTTGCAGATGGTCTTACATATACATGTACTGCTAGACTGCAAATTCTTTCTCATGAAGTACCTGATGTGCTACTAAAAGTAAGTATGGAGAAACAGTAATGCCAGCAGGGAGTGTTTTGGTAGCAAATTTACACTGGCTTCCAGCAGGTGCGCTGCTGTTTATAATGCTACTTGAAAGAGTTTAGGGATACTTTGAGAGTAAAACTAGTTTTGCTTGCTTTCTTCTTGTGGCACGACAGAATACCTACTTTTTAAAAAATAGGTAGCAGTGCTGGGGGATTCCTTTTTCTCTGCAGAAGTGCCAGTTAAATCCCCGAAGGGACACACCAGAACCTGTTCTAAGGAACAGTGGAAAATATTACAAGAATCCATTAATTTTTACACTGGAACTTTGCAACTTCACGTTCCTTGGTCCTGTTTCCAGTGTTTTGTCCTGCACACACTGCAGCGGCAACTGAAAAAGCCGCGCTGCCCGGGAGATCCCCCCAGCTCTGCGAGGTGAGGCTGCTGAAGGGGGGCAGTGGACGAGCCAGAGGCAGGTTGGCTCCGGCTATCGGCCCAGCTCCGGAGGGTCCCCGCTGCCGCGCTCGGGGAAAGCCCTGTTGGCCGAGAGGGACCGTGAGAGGCCGGGGCCGGGTCTTGGGGCATGGGCAGGGGCCGATCCGCCCCGGCGCGTCGCGGGGAAGGTGCTCCTTACATGGGCATGGCAGCGATGCGGCTGCTCGCCCCAGGCCCGGGCGGGGTGGCCCCGCTGGAGCCGGGCTGCGCGGCGCGGGGGGTTCGGCCAGACAAAGAGCAGTCCCGGCGACCAAATAAGGAAGTTGGAGCTGTAGGATTTCAGAATAGGAGCAGGAGGAAGGCGGGAAGCAGCCTCTCTGTAGGAAGCTGCTTTCTGGGAGTGGTAAATACGGGGGATCGAGGCTCACGAACTTGTCGTTATCCTCCTCTAATCTTCTGCCAGCATAGCCGAAGAGCTCAAGCTGTGTTTGTCATATTTTCTCATGTTTCTGAAAGCTCTCTATAGATTTCTTTTTATAAAGGAGGGGTCTTTGGCAGCCCTGTTGGTTAACAGCCTGAAGACAAATGAGCTCCCTTCTGCCGGGGGTGGAGAAGGGGGAGAAAGGGAAATCCCACTGTAGATAATTTCAAGCATTATGAAAACACTTTAAGAATTTTTGTCCGTGGCAGTGTTATAACAAAAACTTAGAAACTCATTTAGAGGGGTACATACTCACCACTGAGACACTGGGGTGTCTTTGCCGTTGGGAACAGTGGTAGTGAAAGACAATGAGTACTAAAAAAACATCCTGACAATTCTGATAGAAAAGTATTTCCCAACAGATAACCTGGTAGGAAAATATTCTGAGATATCAGAAATGCAAGTAAGGTACTGTTTTAAACAACAGGTATGGAATTCATACCCTGCCATCCTATCCCCAGTGTTTTGGGACATCTTAATTTATTATTATATTTTTTTACCTGCTTGTATAGGCTGAATTTAGAAGGTCTTGTTCCTGGTGGGAAAAGACACAGGACACTATTCACCTTTTCACTTCAGACTTACTCAGAGCGGGAAGAATCAACCAACAGACACACTGAATAGTTGAAAGAGCAGCTGTGATCTCTGCTGACTGTGTGAAAGCTAGATCAGAGAAAACCAAAGAGCAGTAACGTTTAACATACTGGCAGGGTTTGCTCTGGTTTCAAAACGTTAGTAGCAGTATGTCTCTAAATTCACAGCCTTTAGAGCAAACAAGTACATGCACCATGAGCTTGACATCCTGATGAAAGGAAGTAAGCTATGCCTTGATCTTGAAATTATGACCAGATCAGCTCATAAACAGCTACTGAAAAACATTTTAAACATTGTGGGGAAGCCTGACTCTGAAGAAACAGCTTCTTTATCTTTCCTGACAGGCCTTCCAATTAGAGCAGCTGTATGTTACCAAAGTGTAACTAATTGAAAGATACAACACACTCACTAGTACTGTATCAGTAGTATTAAAGAAGAGAATGTAGTGTTAAGATTTGAGTTGGGAACTGGGAAGGATTTATGGGTGACATTCGCATTGCTGCAACCACCTGAGACTTTATAAAAGCCTTGATTTAAGCCTCGGAAGTGTAGGTAGACTTGTCACAGAGACATGGTGTTGCTTGCAAATGTGATTCCAGTATCACAGCTGAAGAGTGTTGTGCCAATTTTACTATCAAGAAGAAATCACAGATACAACACTAATGAAACCACAAAGGGTAAGCCTTGTGCAAGGTTATTTTGCTGTAGATCCTGATAATGTTGGCTGAAACAGAAGAGTATCACAAGTATCAGTATAATTTATTTCATTAATAAAAAATAGAGAATCTGAGAGAGCAGTAGTGTGAGGGAGGAAGAAAGTGCAAAGAAAAGTTGCAAGAGTTGGGAAAGAAATACAGAGCAGAACCAGCTTGGGAGAGAAAAGAAATTGGACAGAAACTTAAACAAAATAGTTCTCATTTGTGGTGTTGGTGAAACTGGCAGCTTAACATGGGTCAAAATCTTTTTGAGTCTCAGGAGTGACTTGTTTTCTAGATTAAATTTTGGTGTATTTAATGTAGGCATTTCCAGAGCTAGTATGCATTGCCATACCTGTAGTTGTGCAGGCCGGGAAATTCTCATGGATTACTCATGGTCAAAACAGACTAAGAATGTGGGTACCAAAGTATCTAGGTGCTTTAAGGAAGCCACTGGGATATTTGATTTGTCTATGTGCTTTTTTAACTGCCACTGTTCCAATTCTTTGTTAAAGTACATAATAGAGCTCATGGGTTTTTTCCATGCTGTCACAGGGGTCACACAGTAAGTCTAACTAGTATGGGCTGGAGCACCTCTCCTGTGAAGACAGACTGAGAAAGTTGGGCTTGTTCAGTCTAGAGAAGAGAAGGCTCCAGCGAGTCCTTAGAGCAGCCTTCCAGTGCCTAAAGGAACCTACAAGAAAGGTGGAGAGGGACTTTCTACTAGGGCATGTAGTGACAGGACAAGAGGGAATGGCTTTAAAGTGAAAGAGGATAGATTTAGATGGACAAATTCTTCACTGTGAGAGTGGTGAGGCACTGGAACTCTGGGCACTCTGTTGCCCAGAGAAGCTGTGGATGCTCCATTCCTTCAAGTGTTCAAGGCCAGGCTGGATGGGGCTTCAAGCAACCTGGTCTAGTGGAAGGTGTCCCTGCCCATTGCAGGGGGGTTGGACTAGGTGAGCTTAAAGTTCCCTTATCAAGCCAAACCCTTCTATGATTCTGTGAATTTTGTACCCTGAAGACATTTGCCAGTTTAGTCCAAAAGGTGGATTAGTGTTATAACAAAGAAGAGTTAAGCATGAGTCACTTCATCACCACTTGTGTGTATATATTTATGTCCATTAAACTGGCAACTGCCTTCTTACAAAAATTGTCTCACCTATAGAAACTTCTGTTTTCCTTTATGCATAATTAGAAGTTTGGGAAAAGATCCTCTTTTCATTTTATTTTTGTTAATTCGTGTTTTAATAGATCGCAGACTGCAGTATGATTTGCCTTCAAATATTGGCTCTAGAAATGGTTTCCTCTCTGTAAAACATGTAACTTTGACAGTGTGTATTGGCAGAACTGAAAGTGATGGGAAATGTTTGCTTGAATAATCTTTCTTGTAATAAACAAGTGATTCTTTATTTTCCAGAACTGCTAAGAAAAGCAAAGGCTGGTTCTCCTAGTTCAGATGGGGAATTTCACCTGCAGGAAATAATACCAAACAAAGCAATTTACAGTTATGACCTCAGTGTCTGCCAACACCAGTGAAGTTAGGTGGTACAGGATGCTTGTTATTTGGAATGCAAGAGACATTTGAAACAGTGCTAAGTGCTTTTGACTGGCAGATGTTTGGCACTTTCTATTTCAGAGGTATAGTTAGTCCCCTTTGTTTTTAGGAGAACCTAGTTTTGCATTCTGGCCTTCTCACACTTCCCAAGAAAATCCATGTCCTGTTCCTGGCTTAGTTATCACCATTCAAAGCTTTCCAATGTTGTCAAGTACACTATGGGAGGAGATGTAATTTTATGGAGGTTTTGGGGGATTTGGGGGGGGTTGGTTGTTGGGGGGGGGGGGGTTTGTTGTTTGGTAGTGGTGGTTTTTTTTATAAAAATCTGAACATCCACAATGGTTGGCATGTCAAAGCTTATTTTGCATAGCTAGTGTAAATGGGATGCATTTCCTTCGGGTAAGAAAAACAGGGAGGTTGTGGAATTGGCTCCATAAATTGATTTCAATGAGCTGCATATGAATCAGTCTGAAAGCTTGTAAAATCTTTCAGTTCTCTCTTCTAGTCCTTCAGTGTCTATGTTAACTGCCATTTCCATCTGAGCTTCATGATGTTTGAACTGTAATATGATGCAAAGCTCCATTGTGGCTACCTGAATACTGTTTGGGTTGATTTACAGGGATATCTATATACTTCATTACCAGTTTTTAAGAGAAAAAACATCTCAGGTCATATGTCTCCCCCATGTAGAAAACACCATTTGAATCTCTGTCACAACTTCTTCCTAGACCTCAGAGTGTTTTGGGGTTTTGTTGGTAGTGTTGTTTCATTTCTTTTTGAAAACTGTCCTGGTTTGATTTAAAGAACTGGAGAGATCTGGTCTTAACTGCCGTAGTCAGAATCACACACTCCTGCGTAGTTTTTGTCTTTGTTATTCAGCAGCTGGGATGCTAAAATTTTGCGTATCATACTAAAGAAGAACTAAGTAAGCAAATAGAAGAAATAGAAGTGTCTATTCACTGAGGATACACTACAAGCAAAAAGGTTACAAATTGGTCTGTAGTAGTTTAAGAACTTGACTGACTCTCTGGAGAAGTCATTGAGTTGTTTTATCTCTGTTTTCTCTCAGATTGCTGAGGATGTAATTACTTTGTGTAAGGTTTTCTCTGCATTTTCAGCTGTTTTTTCTGAAGTAGTCTTTTTTTAGTATTTGTACTCTAATTAATACTAATTTCGTTTTGTTTACAGGGTGGTATAAAAAGTGAATCTTCATTTTGTGAAGATTCTCCAAGTTTGAATGAGTGCTAGCAAAAAAACCAACTTGGGGCAGTTTGGTGTTGGCCTGTTTTACTAATAGCATTTGCCATTACTTCCATTAGTTCACAGAAATTAATTGTTGGGGGGGGTTACTGTATTTTTCAAAAACCTGTTTGTTATAATTATTTTCACATTTTAAATATTTTGTTTAAATGTTAGGACTTTACTGGAGTTGTAGGCAATTGTCTTTTTACATGTAAATTGGTTTCCCTCATTTTAGCTTGCCAGTCATGCTATTCATACAGTTGGAAACTCCTTAAACTAGAAACAAATGTTCATGTAGCTGGAATGATAGGCAAAGTTGTTTACAAGAAGGAATCACAGATCATATTAAGTTTAACATATGGTTTTGTTTCTTTTCTCTTTGGATCTTTATCTCACATTGTGCTTAATGTTTGGTTCTCAGTAAGCTGAGCTTCGTTTTCACTTTCCATGCCCAGTTCTGCTTGTGGAGTCACAGTGAAGCAAATGTCTTGAACTGAGCTGATGTGCACAAGCTGTCTTTTTGCTTTTATCTTCCATCCCCATGAAGTGAACATTAGCATACACGCATAGACATAAAATTCTTCTCCCAAATTCTTGGAACATATGTGCAAAATATGTGCAATATAAGAGCTGTGGCAGAAGAAAATTTCAGAGAACTCAGTTGCCTTTACTGCAATATTAACTCACTCCATTAAAGTCAAAGACAAAGGGGAAGGTGCAGTTAAGGGACATTTAAGTCTGGGTACTGTTTTTATATAATGGCTTTTCCTACTGTACATCAGTCTGTTCTGTGTGTTCTGTGTTCTGTAGCTATTACTGGCTGAGCTGTGTTCTGCTCGTTATGTAGAATACTATCCTCGGCCAGCATATTTACCTGAAATCATATAGAGACCTGATCAGTGATGAGTGATACTCTTTTTATCTTTGTACTATCTTAATAGTAGGTGCGTGAGCTACCATGCTTCTTCCTCATAGTCATGTACCAGAATTGGAAACAGTGTCAGTGCAGCGACAGCCTTTTCACTGCCAGCATCCAGCATGTCACTCTTGTTCTAGTAGTGGAGAGATGCTTTATTTCCCTTTCCCTTTTTCCTAGTTGGCAGCATTCCTCTTCCTGTTCTGGAGCCATCTGGTGATGTGGAATGAGTTCTAAGTCCTAAAGAAGGCTGGGTGGTGAAAACGGGCAAAGGGGTTTGAGAAAGCAAGGCAGGATTCAGTGCCACCTTGTTCTGCATTGTCCACCGTTGAATGAAATTTCTCAGGTACAGGTCTTGCTCCTCTTGGGGCTTCATACCACTTGGAGGAAAACAGTTATGAGGATGTTCTTCTGCAAACTCAACAGATTCCAGGCATCCATAACTGGACTGTAATACACACTGATTGGAAAGTGGAGCTAAAAGAAGAAAGAGGAGCACCACTACTTAACTGCCCTGAGCTCTCTTCACCATTGCCCAGGATGTTCAAGAGTAGTGAGAATAGAGGTTTTAGAGATACATCTTTTGAGATTGTCCATCCTGTTTTAAGTGGATGTTTCAGTAGATGTTACTAATGATTAGTTGTGTTCTATGATTACTCATAAAACTGATGCTGGCATGTAATCTGTAAGAAAGCACTTGATCCAGCCCACATGGGCTCTAGGAGGAAGGGCACAAACTGACAACAGAAATCTGTTCTTTAGTCTTCATCTCCTTATGGAAAAAAAAAAAAAAAGACGTATTTACCTCCAAATGATGCCCTTAGTGGAATATGCAGTAATAATTAATGTATTTACAGTAAGTGTTTGACATTCAGGATGGTTTTGCATAATTATACTTTAAAACGGCATGATTTTGGTAACTGGTAATGTGCAGTAAATGTTCTCTGAGCTCTGATGCTGTTCTTTGGCAGGTGAAGGAGATACAGGAAATTGTTTTAAGGCAGGTGGCTGATGTACCGTAGCACAATAGAGTGCTTTGGTTTTCCTGAAAGAAAAAAAAAAAGTTCTAAATACATTTTAACCTGAAAACATGTGGACTTGGTAGTGATAAGTAGTGGCGTAAATGTTATTTTAAAAGAGCAGAAAAGTGTTAACAATGCTTAGAAGTATAACTTGAGACATCCCTTCCACAGGTGCGCACTGAAACCCATATCCACCCACTGCTCTGTTCTGCAGACAAAAGCGATGTTGTAAGGCTGGGCATTTCCTATACAAAAGCCAGCGTGAGCTCCCATGGCAAGGCTTGAGGCAGGGCAACGGGACGGGCCTGGGCTGCTTCCTTCTCCCTCTCCCCGGCAGTTTAGCGCCCGCCCCTTCTGTAGCAGGGGTTTCTCAGACTTTTCTGCTGGCGCTGGGTGTCGAGTTCCTGGAGGGAAGAGAGCAAGCTTCCACCGGGAACCCGAGCCTTTTTTGGCAAAAAGTGTGTACAAAAGGCCGGGTGCGTGCAGCTCCGAGGAAAGAGGGATTAAGACTTTAAACTGCGGCAACAGGGAAAGACGATCCCGACGGCGATTCGCTGCAGGAGCGCACATTTCTCCAGCGCTCCCAGCAGCCCGGTACCGCCTCTCGCACGGCCCGGCAGCCGGGGTGGCCCGGGACTCTTAACGTGAAGCTGCCGGAGTGGGACGGGACGCGCCGGCGGAGGCTCGGTGCCGGGCCTGCGCCGCCTGCCCGCCCGCCCTCCCTCATATAGCGCCCGGTACCTGCCGCCCGCCGGTCCCGCCGCACAGCTCCCCAGTCTCCCGGGAACCTGCGCTCGGGTATGTGATAGCTGCCCGCCTCAGCGCTGCCGAGGTAAGATGGCAGGATGCTTCCCTGAGCTCCTACGTGACGCCTGGTGTTCGGATGGGGCGAACGCACGGCAGCAGCGGTGATCGGGGCGAGTAAAACTCTGCTGGAAGCGGGTCGGGCTGGCCGCGGTTCTTTCTGGTATTCCTTTATTCGCGCGACTCTTTCTTACCCTGTTAGTTTGCACATCATCTGTAGGTGCATTCGAGTTTGGCCGATGCACTTTCTTTGCCGTGCACTCTGTCTTCCCAGCGGCAGAAAGGATGCTTCGGCGGCGGTGTGGAGCTCTGTAGCTCAGGACATACTGAATCAGTTGTTAGTTTGAGAGTGACTATGACAGAGCAGTAAAAGATGAGTGCTTTCGCAGCCTCCTTTGTAGGAGACTTCTTTAGGAGCCCTCTGATACTCCTGGGTGAGGAGAGACTTGGTAATGGGCAGGACATGTGATGGTTTAGAAAACTTGCTATGGCTTCTTAGCAAATTAACACAAACTCAAACCAGATATTGGGGTTGGGTTTTGGGTTTTGCTGTTTTTTTTTTTTTTTCTTTTTTTTTTTTTTGTTCAGTGGAATTCATTAGTCTGCAAGGAAGACATATTTGGTGGCCCAGCACTGATGTGCTCTTGTAGCTAACTTTTTTGGTTGAATGTTTATCACTGAGTATTAAAAGGAATTCGGTGTTACTTAGTAACTTTGTAACTTATAACAGTAACAGCTTTGGAGTTTCTTTCTTTTTTTTTTTTTTCTTTTCCAAGTCTAGCATTCATTTGCTTAAATTTTAGTAGTGAAGAGAAAAAGAAAAAAAAAGTGAATTTTCCTGGCAGCAGGCACATAATTAGAAAGAAGGCTGGGAAAAGTAAGACTGGCCTTCCTTATAATGATGTGTTTACAGAAACTTGGAAAGCAGAGATATGCATTGGCTATCAAAGAGAAACCAATGTCTGCTGTTGGAACATTTGGGTCAGCTTTATATTAAGGAATATGGCACTGCAGAGCATACATCTAAAAATAGGAGCGGACACATTTAATGTTTCATGAAGCTATGAGGTCAAGAAACTTTTTTCCATGGTATTCTGTGGCTGTATTGAACTGAAACCATGATTCCTGGAACCAAACCTTGTATTTCCGAAATTAACTGTAAGATGTATTACATATTGTAATATGATGTATTGTGGGGAGGGGAGGAAGTTATAATGATGTTCTTAAGGAAGCCCAGCAGTTTCCAAACATCCAGAGGTGGTCTGTGATTCACAATGCATACCAGACATAGAAGGATTAAGATATAGAACTGATAACAAGAGGATGGAAAAAAACATATAAAAAGTTAAATGGCTCTCAGCCTATGTCCGTTGATTGTATCTAAACCACTTTGCTATGAAAAAGAGGGCAAATACTTGTGAGAACAGGATTCTGAGAGAGATTGTGTTGCATCCTGCTTTTGGAAGGGGAGTAAAACCTGAAAGTACTGACTGCTTGTGAAATAATATTCTGCTGCTAATTTTCCTGGCCAGGAGAAGAAACACTATGGGAAGAGGTGGGGGCAAAAGGATAAGAGTTTGAATAAAAGAAACTGCAAAGATTGGGTAGGAAGCGTACAGATGTTCTTACAACTTCTGAAACTCACAGGAATATACAGATAAGGTTTTGTTGGAATTAAGAGTATCTCATTTGAATAAAAACATTTCTGTCATCTTCAAGGTACTGGAAACCTGATAATCAACAAGTCAGAATTATCAAGTTACTGTACACTGAAATTTGACATTTTTCCTAAAACCTGAGTGGTAGATGTGTGGTAAAGTTTGTTAGCAGTTGGCAGACCTATGTCACAACTTGTCTTGTAGCTATGTGAGAACCAAGCAATCTGTTTTATTTATTAATTTTTTTCAGTGAAAAACTGTTCTGAAAATTTGAATGTGTTTTAAGTAATGACAAGCGGCCTGATGTATTGGGATTCCATTTAAAAGCACTGCCGTTATGTTCTCATACTTAGAATCATAGCATGGTTTGGGTTGAAAGGGACCCTAAAGATCATCTGGTTCCAACCCCTCTGTCATGAGCAGAGACACCTTCCACTAGACCAGGTTGCTTAAAGCCTTGTCCAGCCTGATGAAGTCCTACAAAATTCTCTATTATCTTTAAATTGTTATTCAATTATTTTTATTTTCTGGGAGTAAGAACAGGACAGTTAGATATATTGTCCTGGCCGAGCTCACCTTGCTGGACACACATCCACCTATTACTGTGGGCCTATTACTTTTTATTAGCCTGAGTCTACTGCTTTCTCTTTGCAGACTGTGATGATTGCGACATACACAATTTGCAAAGTATTATTCTAAAGTAATCATTATTGTTGTACAATTACAGTTGTTGTAAAGTAATTCATGAGATCTATGGTTCCAGGTAAGAAAACACAACTTATTATTCTCTGCTCTGCACTTAAGAATTTATTAGGCAACAGTTGTGGAGGGCATGATAGTCTAACCACTCTACAAATAGGAATGTGGTTGCAGTTTTGTCATTCACTTTGTGGTCTATATGACTGAAGCAGACATTTCTAACAGCTACGTTAGCTATGTTAGAACAGCATGACTCCATTTCTGTAAGGACACTGTGGTAAATGTGATGAGTAATGTTCAGCTGTTGGCCTTTGGGCACCAAAAGACAAAGGGAGTGGTCTGGCTGGAAGTGACCTGTGGGAGGATGTTGGTCAGCCCATTTCCATGCAGAATTCCTTCTTTCTGTCCTGTACAGAATTACTTTCTATTACTCTGCTTCAGACAATCCAAGAGAGACTTGACTTGTTAAACTTACCTGTTTCTCATCTGGGCAAAGTAACTTGACCTGACCTGTAAAATCGTGTATTTGATGGGAATTTATTACATTCTTCAGACAGCAAATGAATTTTTCAACTGACTCTGCTTAAAGTAGCAGCTTTGTGATTTTACTCATGCCAACATTAATGTGGACCCATGTGCCCAGGAGGAGAGTAGAGCATCAATGAGTGTGATGTCATATCAACAGGTGTTCTCTGTGTATAGAATAATTTCCTCAGATTATGGATATTGGTAGGCACTTAACCTGAAAGACATGAAGATAAAGACCTTTGATTGTAAAAAGCTGAGTTTCTAAAATGAAAATATGTAGACAAGTGCATGGAATACAATGAGAAGAAACTGTCTGAAAGATGACATGCACTATCAGTTACATAATTTATGAAATGTTTTACAGTGTTGTCACATGTCTTTTCATTTGCTGTTTACTGTCCAAGAAAGGAGTCTTAAGTAGTGGGACTCCTGGGCCTTTACCAACCTGAAAAGAGTTGGTGGCCCTAAGATTTTTTTTTTCCAAAGACAATTTCAGGTTTATGTAGAATATATTAATCGATATTCTTGAAGATAATCATTGGCTGGAAGGTTTTCATCCTGGGAATATTGTTTAATCAGAATATGCCTATGGAATTTTGTATTCATGAATCATCTTCCCATTTTCTTAAGAGCTAGCATTTCAGTGCTAGATTAAGTAATAAAGTTCCCTTTGGGGTGAAGCTCCCACTCAGTAATAGGAATATTGAGCAATGATTTTGTAGTGATAATAGATGCATTTAGAAGAATTAGAAAGAATACTTATAGGGTAATTACTAACCAAGTTATAGTATGACCAGAAGGCTCATTTTAACCTCTTATTCTGCAAGATGTCTTTTGTGACCACAGGTGTCAGAACTTCATGGAGCATTACAGATCATTTAACAATTTGGTATTTATATAATTAAAAAAAAAAACCCACAACTTATTATGCCATCATAATTGTCATAGAAGGGGAACCGATGATAGTTCTTTTTACATGTGAAATATGCTTTCTGGATTAGCACACAAATAGAAAATTTAGGAAATCGTTTTAATTCACATTGCTGTCTAACACTTAACATGGTCCTTCTCCCACCTGCTTGGGACATTCTAGCCCTTGCCAAGGCAGGAAGTCTGTATTTCCTTTATTGAAGCAGAAAGTGATTGTAATTAGTGTATTGTGTGTGGCACTCCCCAGCGCTTTCCCTTTCCACAAAGGGAAGGAGTTTAAGATAAACAGCGATTATTTTTATATAAATAAATAAATACAGTGGGCTCTATTTATTGCTGGGCCTTTTTCTGCCTGGTGCACCTATGCGAGATGAGCCAAGAAACAACTGAATCTACTTCCTTTAGTTTGCATAGTATGTATGTATCTCCAGGGATAATTTGAGTTAAAATCTTTTATTAACTTAGTTTATCCTAAACCATCCTTTGGTAGCAGTTATTCAGAATTCATCCCAGTCCTTCCCAGGATATTTTTCTGAGAGTGGGGAATTTTATTCGTTTGTGTCACCAAAAAATGTTCCTCTTGAAATTTTTTCCTTGAAATGGGCTCTGGATTTTGTTTGTTACCAGTTTCAGAAGATGGTCTGCATTATATGTGCTGGTCTAAAATACAGGAGAAGAAAGAAATGATTCTTTCTTCATTTTGAGCAGTGATCTTAGATCATGGTTCACTATAGAATATTTCAAACTGGAAGTGGCAATGTGGGCTTGAGTTCATACTTCAGCCTTAAAAATGCAGAAGAGTTGATTTTTTGTGTGTGTGCCTGAAGCCTACTAATACTGCATTGCCTAAGTGTTCAGGTTCTGGTAAGCATTCATAAGATGGCACATGTCTCATTTGTCCTTTTGGGTCTGTATGAAGTGAAGGCTTTCAAGAGAAAGACGATTATTTGCAGACATGATGTGTCAGCCAGAAGAAATGTACAAGAAAAGATTTTTTGGTTTTCATTGGCAGCATGGTTACATTTTTTTTCCAGGCTAAAATGTAAAAATAGATTAACACACAAAAATCTGTTTTAGTAATGTTAATATTTATGCCAGCCAACTAACCACATCAAATTCACAGTGAAGAGTGATATTCTTGTCCTGTATGTTACTGTTCCCATTAAAGCAATGTACCTGAGGCACACATGCAAATAATGGGAAAACTTAGGAAGTTTACCACATCAGTATTTAACTCCTTGCTTTTATGGTCTTGATCAGGTTTGTTTTAATCTTTGCATTTACAAGATTATTAAACTTTGCTTTAAACCCCTTGAATTCAGATGAAGATGTAATCAGCTGGAGTTAATTTTTTCATCTGTATTTAATGTTTTAAATTGCAGTTTTAAAAGAATTCCTCTTCTATGATGAGGATGAATCCAATTCTGAGAGCAAGCAATGAATGCAGGCAGTATATGGTGGGCTGAAGAAACTTCATCAGGAGTTCCTGCTTGGGCTCTAGTGAATAGAAAAAGAATATGGAATATTTTGAGGTTTTTGTGTTTCTTCTGCTCCAGAATTGTTTAAACAGTATGACCCCAGTTCTGCAGCCACACAAAATACAGAAATCTGGTTTAAATCAAGATCTGCATGTGTTACAGCAACTTTTCTCAGGAGAGCCAACCGGCTGGGTTTAGGCCAAGCTTTAAGCTCCTACCCATTTTTGCACCTTACTCACAACTTGGAAGACTTATCCTTAAAAAGGGGCCATTACGTTCTTTTTGTAGTTAGATTTTGTCATCTTTTGTCATCTGTCTTATATTTTTCACTCCTTGGCTGAATTCATTGTTCTGGAGAGGTTGAATTACACTATGAAAGTAGTCACTAGAAACAGAACTGTTTCTTTCAGCTCAGTTTCAAACGCCATGTGTGTATGTACATGCAGATATGTGTAAAATACCTGTTTCTGACTTCAAAGAATGGATAATACAGATTTTTTTTTTTTTATGTGAGGAGATAATGCAAATCTGTTTCTCTCTGTATAGGAATCAGATGGTGTGTGAATGTATGTGTGTGTGTTCATACAGAGCATAAAATCTGTATCTGACTCATGGGGATGATTTGTTTAAAGCAGCTATTAAAGTGCAAAACAATTTTAGTAGCTAACTTTGGCTAGCAGAGTATATTCACCAAGGCAACGCAGAAAGTTTTGCACAAATGAAAGGAGAATTTCCTTGCTCAGAACCCCAGTGGTGCTGTATTCCTTCCAGCCCACCTCACTGTACTTATTTTGGCTCTGACATACACAGCTTTTCTTTTCAGTATTTGAAGCTTTCAGGAGGGCACTCTGATTCATGGCTGTGTTTTGCAGTGACCAAAGATCTAGTGGATCTTTTGCAGTTTTTTGTACAAATGAGGCTTTGAAAACCCCCGAGGAGCTCATAATACTTTGTGGATGGGGTCTTTTCATGCACCCTGTGTTTGTGTGTGTGACTTGTGTTTCCTGACAAAACTTTTAGGGAATTAAATGAAAGCATAAGTTACTTGGTATTATATTACTAATGGTGAGTCTGTTGCAAGATGATGCCGTTTACTCCTGTGCAAATCCAAGGTGCCTAAAACCAGAATTCCTCAAAGAAAATGCAAAGGGATTATGGATATCCACACTGACAGAGGTGTTGGTGCGTGACTACAAATGTTTTTCAGACATTTTCATAAAAAGAGTGCCCAGGCTGCAGAAGTGTTCCTCAGTATTACTCAACTGACGAGCCAGCAGACTGTGTATTTTGCTGTATAAACTGCAGATTAGTTTCAGTGAGGAGTCAGACACTTTTCCACAACAGATGTTCTTCATCGCCAAATTCTATTTTTCTGTTTCTAAAGCTACCTGATAATTTTTGTGTACCATGGTAATTCTCACACACCTAGGTTCAATGTCCTTGCCAAATGACGTGTTTATTCCTTCACATATAACCTTTGTAACGTATTTTTTTCAGGCAGTAAATAGTTTGCCGTGCTTCCTGGCTATATTCTAGGGAGAAAGTCTTGATTTCCTTTAAATATTCATAGTTATTCTATCTTTATAAAAATCTGAAGATCTGTATGTAACATAAAAAGGAGAGACACTTCTTCTATCAGTTTCTGCAGACATATGAAATCCAATTTATAAAGTGAGACTACGGAGGTTCAAACTGTATTGAAAGTACATTATACTGTCTTATGAGTCTCTAGGATGTTGTATGTGGTTTCCATTCTTTTATCTGTAGTGGCCTTTGGAGTTCCTGCTAGAAATTCTGAGGTTATTAACTGTTTAACATTTTCTTAAGTTGTTCATCAGGAATTTCTGGAAAATGTTTGCTTCTGTTTTCTGCTTTGTATTAAAATACCCTTTAAACCTCTGATTTTTTTCCTTTACTCTTTTTTTAAGAAGAAAAAAATAATGTCAGTTGTATTTCAGGAACATTTGTTCTCATAGGACACAATTTTCAGCTAAAAAAAAAAAAAAAGCTGAGGTTAGAAGCTGTTTTCATATGTATGCAACTGAATTAGATGAGTGTTGCATGTGTATTTGTCCACATAGATGGAGAGAAAAGAGGAGTGCCTGTTAACAGTAAAACCATAGTGATGTGTAAACTTTTTCTCAGACAAAGAATGAACTTCCAGCTGCTGACTCTGATGTTGGATGTATGGTTGCCTCTGGTCCATAAAACAGTGTCTTTAAGTGTTTCTGACGTTTTTAGAAAAAAAAGTTATAAACTGATTCTAAGACTCTAGGTTCCTGTGTCTGCTATCCCTTCAAACTTTAGTGGTCATGCTAATGGGTAGATATAAAGAGCCAATTAATACGAATAATGCCATTTATCTGAACCATATGAAATACCCAGAAAAATAAGCAGAAGGCTCAGAAATCAGAATCTCTCTGCCATATTTCCCTTGCTCTCCCACCAAACTGTATGGCTGCCATCAGCAACCAGCTGCAAGCAACACATGAGCTCTCTCTGCAGCCCTAGCTGGAACATATTACAGTAATCTAGTCTTGATGTCAAAGGCACGACGTCATGTAGTATCAGGACCAGTATAGGGTGGAACCATTCCCAGGATGGTGAAGCTCAGCACCAACCACATGCATCACACTTAGCCCAGGATCAAGGACCTGGTTTCAGCTCTTGAGGTTTCAGCTCTTTTAAGGGGCGAAGCAAAGCTTTCTGGAGCATGAGTGGACATCTTAACAGAGCAGGGTCTTGCGACTGCCTGTCTAAACTTCAGTATATCCAGCTGGTCTGTGACACCTCACTGCAAGTTTCCTTATCACAAATGATCACCAGGATTCTGCAGGTTCCCAAAAGTTTCTAGAAGTTTAGACTGAAGAAACACACATGTAGTGGATGTTCTATTTTTTACAGACTGCAGCAATAATTCAGGGCATTAACATGTGAGTGCAAGCGTTATAATTAGTTTTAGGTTCTTTTCCCATGCATGTCTTGAGATGAAGCAAGTTGTTCCTACAGTTCTTGCAAGGATCTGGTTATTTTTCTATGGGTATGGCTTTGTATGGTGAAGTGTTTGGTTCAGAAAAAGTATTGGTATCTTTATGGTTTAGGGTTAGTGTGGGTGTTTTTAGCGGAAGGCATTAAAATCTTTTGGTTTCATCCTCTTCTGACTGCAGTTCGCTGCTACAAACTGCCAGGCAAGACTGTTTTATCTTAACTTTAAACACCTATTGAAGACTGTTTTATAGTGCTGCTGTAACTTTGTGCAGTTAATATACCTGTTAGTACAAACTTTGGGCTTTTTTGGTGGTAGATTTATAACTAAAGAGGAGTGATGTAGGGACAGTTAATTATAATGAATTATAAAAGAGCTCCATTAGCCCCTGAGGCTAATTATCAGTTTGCAACTAAAACACAGCACTCACATTATGTCATTTTTTGGATTAAGAGGATGGATGTTTGTGCTTTAAGCATTAGTGCCTACAAATGCAAAAGACAAGCCCTGTTTACTGAGTGAATTCTTGTAAGTGTACTGAATTAGAGGAACTGTTTGCAGTGCTAACATTTGAAGTAACATGCATTGATAAAGAGCAGAGCAGAATTGGAATGCATTTAAACAGGAAGCTGATCTGTAGTAGATGAAAGCTGGGGGGGGCATTGAGTGAATTGATATTAACATACAGAGTTCTGAGATGCCTAATATTTTTACTATAAGTGTCTTCCCTTTTCCCCAAATACTTAGTATGTCTGCTAGAATTTCCAGTACTGGTGGAGGAAAGTTGATTATGCAGAGCAATAAAGGATTGACTAATTGGAGTGAAACTGGAATGTTTGGGAGACATTTTTAAAACATGTGAATAGTACCATTTTTAATTAATGGAAATGTGTAAAAAATGCTAGGGCCTCATAAAGGGATTGATACAAGACAGAAGCAGCTTGTCCAAGAGATTAAATTCTTCACAAAGCCATAATTAGATGATACTTCATGTGCTTCTGAGTGGGGGAAATAGTTTCTCTGCCATCATTGGTGGTCTTCGTGATAGAGGAAGAATCACAGAAATCTGCTGTCAAGCTTCCTGAGTTACTGATGTAAATCTTTGTGGTTGGGTGTTGTGATTATTCTCAAATATTTCTATTTAATTACCTCCTGTTCTTCAAGAGTTTTGTTTTAGGTTGTCCACTGTTTTGCATGAAATTGAAAATGTTAAGAGTCACTTAAAAAGCAAGGAAGCTACCAATATGATTAGTTTATCAATTCATTGCCCTTCGTTTTGGAAAATTTAGGGTTTGTAAAAACCACTAACTACTGGTGAGGTTTGTAGAGTAACTTCAGCTTTCATAATAGAGGTAAGTGCAGCATGCAGGAAAGAGCTGGGAAAAGGGCTATTTGGAAGACGTGCAGCATAAAAACAAGTTTCCCTGATTTGTCTGAGAAGCAGTTCAGTGTTCCGGTGTTTTCCATGGAAGCTCTTGAATGTATACATTCACATCTAGATTAGTTGGTTGTCCTGTAAATTGCTGATCATGCCTAATATTCTTGTTACCTGTTACCAGGCCTTACATTGTACAAATACCTGTCATATGAATATTGCATATTGATGTGCAGATTGGCACGTTGTGGGGACAAGGGCATGTGTTTAAACTAGACTATCATGGTTTTGGTTTAATGTAACCCTTTCAGTACCTTTTTTTATTCTTTTTTTTTTTTCCCAGAAAATGTTAGTAGTTTTGCTGTGATAATAGTATATATTGTCCAGTGTTTCGCAATAATTTTCTATGCAATCAAATTCTCATTGTTGCTAACTCTTGAGTTTTATCTATGGCATATTTGGATATATTTTTTTTTTGTTCCCAGGTAAAATTAGGATTACATTTACTGTTGTCAATGAATTTATACACTGGCCTAAAAATTGAAAGGTATGCAGGCAATTAGAAACAATAGTGTTGTTCATCATAGTCAAGCTATGTCAAATCAGGCTATGGCTAGGAATAAAACAAAGTTATAAAAATCTCTCTAGGAAGTGTCACGTTTAATTGGTTATACCTCATTAGCTCTAAACTTGGCTGTTTCTGCTCCAGAGTAAGTGTGCACATGTAAGTAGTTTGGAGTACCTGTTGTGGTAGATGTATGTGTTCTGGTATAGTTCTGCCTATCAAGGAGCCCAACTGATTACTTCAACTCTAGTTTCCTAGTCCAAACATAGGAACAAGCAACATTCCTAAACTGTAGTACTGTAGGCTAAAGCTACTTCAGAAAATTAGCTACTTCAGAAAATTAGTACAGTCAAGCCACAGTAAACTAAATGATACTTAGCTGATATTGAAGGAGATACCTTCTGATTTATATATTTCTAGACATTTTAAACTGTTATTAGCTGGTGATGGTACAGTTTCTTCTGATGCTGCAGTTCTCTGTACTGGGACGAGTTGGTATCTTCGTAACTCAGTAACTCCTTTGCATACAGGGATATCTTCTAAGGACGAAAGAGAAAATTACGTGTTTTCACTTCTTCAGTCTGCTAATAAAGATTGACATGAAAGATAGTATTTTTAGGTTTTGTGACCACTTTTCTGGGAGAAAAGTGGGGATTGACTCACTTCAGTCACACTACCAAATGCTAATCAGATGTTTTCCATTTCTGTAACTGCTGACTGGACTTAACAGGAACCTTGGGTATGAAACCTTTGCATCTCCTAGTATTTTTGTGCCATTTGTATAAAAGCAAATTACTGAGATACTTAATTCATCTTAAAAAAGTACTCTTAAATCACAAACTAAAATTTGAAAGTAAATATTGTAATAGATGGATGAATTTTTAAATGTAAATTTTCAAATTTGTTTGAATGAAGTTATATTCATACCAAAGTTCTTAATTACCACAGCTACTAATTACCATGGCTCCCATTATTTTCAATGCAATGTCTGTGTGCCTGAGCACATAGGCTACTGCTTTGAAATCCTGAATTCATTTACACATATTTGGAAAGCTGTTGCAGCTTGGGTTTTCTGTGATAAAACAAAAAATGATAGATTTGGCATGTATATGCCCAGCTAGACTGTCAGTTCCTCTTGTGGCTGCTATATATAGTAGGCTGTCTTGCATAATAATAGTGCTAGGATGGATGAGTGAGAGGGTTGCAGTTGAATTTTTTCCATTACAGCTCATTTCAGCAGATGTTTTCTTGGTTTCCAAAATGACAGAGCAACACAGTACAATAGTTGAAACTTAACAGAGTTGTAATAACTTATTCAGCATGAATTTTGTCATCCAGTCAGTAGGCTTTGGTAAAGTTCTATCAGAACTAAGATATGATTAATGCTAGAAAAATATAGCTGCCGTATTATTTAAAACTGTGTTTTGAGTATAACTTGATTTCTCTGCTTTCCCTGACATCTCCTGAAAGCTAGGCATTATTGAAACCACTGCTAAAATGATATTTTTGAAAGTGAGCATTGGCTGATGCTAAGAATTCTGCATATGGTTTTAGAATAAAAACCCCTAATTAGCAAGTAGCCAATTCACAGATCAACAACAGTACACAAAGATGAAACTGGTCAGGTGAATATTGTTATATATACCTCTGTCATTCAAGCAATCAAGTCATCAGCTGCATGTCTTAATTTTTAGTGAAATGAAGGCCTGTACTGTGTGCTTGGCCAGAGTGTGTTAATATTGCACAGATGCCCTCTATTTGAAATCTCTAGATAATTCCAGCAATGGAGGTGAAATTCACTTCAGTTACTCACTGGGCACACTAACCAGATTAAAAATCTCTTTTCTCTATTGTAACCTGAACTTTGGGTTTACTTCCATTAAAGACTTAACTAATTTTAGGACAGGTGAATTAACAAAGTTAATTCAGACATAAAGATCTTGTTCAGAAGCTGTCCTTCAGAAGTAAAGTACATATAGAAGATCTTTCTTAACCTTCATGATTATGAACTAAAGATAGGTCTTCACAAGCCCTACCTTGGAAGGGACTTCCTCACTGGCAGTGTAGGCCGTGGTCAGGCTTTTAGGTGCTTGTTCCTGGACCTTTTTGTTGCACCAGCAGAACACTTTGGGTGGCTGCTCTTTATTCTGAAGCAATGAACAGATCTATGTTTAAAATAAACCCCCCAAACCTCAAAACAAAACCACAAAAACACCAGCCCACAAAGCAAGCAGTTGATCTTCCATATTGTAGGGACACTTTCAACTTTTAATTCACTTGACCTTTCTGCTGTTAAGGGTCCTAAACTGTTGGGCCATCAGAACTGGGTGTTGTGCCCTCACTTGGAGTACTGTGTTCAGCTCTGGGGCCCACAACACAAGAGGGATACAAACCTGTTAGAGCAAGTCTAGAGGCCACAAGGATGCTCAGAGGGCTGGAGCACTGTGAAGGCAGGCTGAGAGAGCTGGGCTTGTTCAGCCTGGAGAAGAGAAGGCTCTGGGGAGACCTTAGAGCAGCCTTCCAATACCTAAAGGGGGCCTACAAGAAATCTGGAGAGGAACATTTTACAAGGCATGTAGTGACAGTGCAAGGGGGAATGGCTTTAAACTGACAGTGGAGGGATTTAGGTTGGACATTAGGAAAAAAATCTTCACTATAAGGGTGGTGAGGCACTAGAAAAGGTTGCCCAGAGAAGTGCCCCATTCCTGGTAGTGTTCAAGGCCAGGTTGGATGGGGCTTTGAGCAACCTGGTGTAGTAGAAAGTGGAGATGGAACTATATGATCTTTAAGGTCCCTTCTAACCCAAATGATTCTACGATGTCTGCAAGAACAGGGAAGGGTACACACAAGTATGTGAGGATATCTTGCTGAGTAAATGGGACAGAGAATCCAACGTATTGTAGGCCTGTGTGATTCTTAAATGAGAACATTCACAGAGGTATTGAGTGTACTTCATCTTAGTAGTGTTTTATTTGCTGCATACCCTTACTTGATTAACATTTTCTTTCCTGAGAGCCACTGATGTAAACATGACAACATTTACTGTAAATTTTTAAAGACCGTATGCTGCACATCTGCAACTAAAAGCAGTAGGAACCAGTGAACTCCTCTCAAGCTTTTTTGGAAAAAGCACAGGACAAAGTGACCTACCCTGACTTTTTGTACTGTGGTAAATACATTTTTGTGTTTGTGTGTGTGTGTCAGTGCCTAAATAAATTACATTCTCCATAAAATTCCATGCCAGCAAATACTGCCGGCAAACTTGAGGCAGGAGTTGGATCATTGGCTCAACAGCTGTGCATTAGAAATACAATAACTGGAATTTATGTTTACATTAATTATAGCACGAACATAAATTTCTCTGTGCACTTTTATTCTTCATGTACTATGTTGATTGCTTGTCTCTCAATACATGATGCAGTCAATAAAGTCTAGCAATCTCAGTAATGGATGCAAATAAAGACTGTCTTTTTCAAAAAAACCCTTGCAGGTCCAGTGGGGTTTGCCGCATGTTTGATGTATTTTTATTGTGTACAATCAAAGCATCCTGTTGTTTGCAATGAAAAGCTCAATATATGTGCTTGCCAACGTCTGGCTGTCAGTAAATGAATATCATGTAATATTTTGCAATAATTAATTTCTTCAAAATAAACTCGTAATAGGGATGAGGGATGGTACTGATGGTACCATAAAATAGAGGGTTTGTCTCTTTTAGGATCACAAAGATTATGCTGCAAATGAAACTACGCTAGATGTTTGTGTCTTTGACCTGCTTTTGACCAGTTGATTAGGCCTCCCTCTTTAATTCATTGCTTTATAAGGTTTCTAGAGGAAATCCTGAGTCTACTGAAGTAAAGTCATGGAAACTGGAACTTCATCCCTTGCTTTTTACTGAAATTATGTACATTTTACTGGAATTTTGTGCGTTTTAGGCATATAATTTCTTAGAGATTATGGAAGTTCCTTGCTCTGCATTTGGTGACAACTTGAAGGTGGTTTTCATTAGAGATTCTGTTTTCAGTGTTGTACCGAGTGCCCCAGCTCTATGTTGTGGACATTTGAAGCTAACTACTGGCCTTATATGCTGATCCTCACTGAAGACTTTGCGGACACTTCCGAGTGTTTAAAGCAAGATGTTAAGTTGCAGAGAGGTTCCCTATTAAGGAAAAGTGATGTAATGGCAGTGGAACACTGCCAACTTCTCTCCGCTTGTTTTATTTATATTAGCTGCATACCAGAGAAAATGCCCCATAAAATATGAGTGCTCCTTGCTATATTTAGCCAAGCTAATTTACTAATACCAGGAGATTATGTTTATATGCAATGGAAATAATTATAAAAAGATTTGGGGGTATCTTACTGAAATAAAACAGGTTGGACTTGGGAAAAGTAAATACCAGATTTGCTCCTGGCGCATAGAAAGACACTAGGGTATCTTTTAGCATTTACACTTGCAGCATATGTATTTGTGCACTGCAAAGCATTGTTTAACATTTCAATTGAACTATTTTGCTGATTGTTTAAAGAACACAAAGTGCAAGAAAGCTATTTATGTTGATCCGAGTCTTTTTAGTCTTAGCAATGCAGATGTCCTCACATCTAACCAATCTTGCCATATATATTGCATTCTGAAATATTTGCATTTGTCTTCATATGGAATATAGTGTGATACTGTGGCGTTTTTGTGATGCTTAAAATCTCTCTGGCATATGTTTTGTTGATTGCGTTCTTTGACTTTCCTTTAGGACTACTTTTCAAATGAGCAAACGAATCCCCTTTTTAATGAGGTGGTTTGTTTTTTTTTTTGCCTGGTTTATGTTCAACTCTTTGTTCTACAGCTGATGGTGTTGATAAATAATCACAAGATTTCTTCCTGACTCTAACAATGTTACTTCATTATGCTGTTAAACAATTTGACCTTTTCTATTAATTCTGCTCTTACATGGTGACCCTAGCTAGGTGTGGTAGTGTTAGAACTGTGGATCCTCCCTGATACTAAAGAATATTCCCCATTAAGAGTAGCTGAGTACATTTGTTAGATGCTGATAAATAAGAGCTGTCATAATAGTTAACTACATAAGGCGTGTGGAAAAAAATGGTATCTTGAAATTAATAAATTAAATTTTTAAGTCTAGTGTGGCTGTGAAACAATGTCATGTAGTATGAGATCTGCAGTTGACTCATGAGCTACTAAGTTGTGGGCAGGGGAAGGAATTTTGGTAGTGTTCTTTTTAACTACATTACTAAGGGTGTGTTGAACATTTTATATGTTTTCTGCTCAAAGCTGAGTTGCCTGTCTTTATTTTGAAGCCTGTACTTTGTTGGGATGACTTCTAAAGATACTTCTGTAAGGGAGTCTTCATACATTCTGACATTTAGCATCCAATTTACACACTCTGAACTGCACTCTGGAGGTTTCACTGGCTATCTAAGAAGCTGAACTGCTAATGGAAGTGAGATGCCAAAGATGAGATGATGCGAACATTTCCTTGTGTGTCTCCTTTTGACTAGAAGGGTTAGAGAAACATGACAGCAACCTGAAGTACTGCAAGGCCAGAAGGAAAAGGCAAATGATCTTTTAGGCCTATTACAAATCAAGTACCATTGTTTTACACATCTGGAGCTTATTTTGAAAGTATAAAACCATTTTAATATATGGAGGGTTTCAAAATTATTGTGAGATTCTGTTGCTATTTCCAAGTATGCAGATCTTTTCTCATTCATTCTGAATGATCCATTGGGGAAGTAGATCATGCGCTAAAAACTCATGAGAAAAAATTTTGAGTCAACTAAGGGTCAGACCCCATTTCCTGCAATTATGAAGTGTGTTAATCAAGCTGGGCCTTTTGCCTTACAGATTGCTCTTGATTTCAAATATCAGATTTTAAACATAAGACACACGTAAACAAAATAACAAACCTTGGATCATGCCATTTCTAGTATTAGGCTCTTGAGGACAAAATTTCTCCCTAGTGTGGGAGATCAGACATAACTAATCTGTGAAGTATTCCCTGGACAGTGTACAGCAAGAATTATGTTATATCAGTTCATGATTAGCAAAGTTTATTTCCCCATTTTTAAAACTAAGGCCTGGTGGATTAGTTATTATTTAAGTAACTTTAATATTGAAATCTTGAAATCCATTTGGAAAACTGAAGTCTCTGAAGGTTTATGAAGTGACCAAAAAATGGACAGCTTCAGACAGCATTGCCTTTAGGGCGTGAGAATCTAATTAATGTGGTAAGTCTAAGTGCATGGGCTCATGAGACATTTGTCATGCACAGAGGATGATTATAGGGTAATTAACTTTTTTTCCTCCAAAGAAAAATACTAAAGCAGCTCAGTCTTTCTGGAAATCCGGGTGCTTACTTTCTCTCATATGTGCACAGCTAGAGAACTTAAATGTCTTTGTCTTCTTGTGCCCTTTATGACACAAACCACAATATATTAAAATACTGCCTGGTGTCTCTAGCTTTTTGACTTTCATTTAATCATTTCTTGTTCTGCAAAAAATTATCATTGTATATTGCATGAATTGTCTAATCAGCTAGCTAACCTCAAATAATCCAAAAGCATTTGTCGTGTAACACTGCAGTGCTGTTTGAGGTTTCTTGCTGAAACAGAAAAGGAATAGAGGGATCCTTCAAGTGAGAAACAGAATCAATGTACTTCATCAGTTTTATTTGTAATTGCAGAGTAGCTTCAGTAAACTGGTCCAGAGACACAAGGGTCATGTGGGCTGTAACACCTAGAAGTATCTTTTAGCTCTGAGTAGAAAACTAATAGTCAAAGGACAAAAGGTATTTTAGGCCAGTGTTTTCCAAGGAGTGAAGCATGCTTTTCTAGAGAAATTCGCATATGAAGTGAGGTAGAAGGTAAAGTAATGAATTTTGGTATCGTACACCCTAGGTAGCGCTTCTGGAGCTCTTAATGGGTGGTGAAGAGGTAATGACAACCCAAGGGAAAAGGCAGGGAGAAGACAGCAGTTAGAGTGGGAGAGGTCAGTGAGAATTAAAATTGAAGACAGACCAGCATTATACCAGGGTCTGAGTACTGCTGAGAGAAACAGAGCATTGTGTGGAATCTTGTGGTTCATACAGCAAGAACCATATGATCCACGCTGATGCTGACGGTAGTGCTATTGGGTTTTGGTAATACCAATTTGGGTATTGTCGAAATCCCTCTGTCTCTCAAGTAACATACAAGTTCAAAAGTACATTTTCAACATGGAGATATAGATTGTTTATTAAGCCACAATCAGATAAGATGTTTCTTTTTAATATCTCTCTCTTCTTTCTATTTATGTGAGGTAAAGGATAGCTTGGAGTCCAAGCAGTCATGATACTTACAAGATATGTTTGTTTTGTCTGGGAGGTTTTCACTGCAGGGCAGAAGGAAGGACTGGAATTAATTAAATTCTAGAGGTCAGCTGCATGCAATCAAATAGTAAAATCTGTACTGCAGCATACAAAATAGTAACATTGTAAAATGCTGCCTAGGATGCCTCTATACGTCTAAATGTTAATATGTATGAGTATGAACCCAGAATTTCTTGTGGTATGCACACTTATTTTTAAAAGCCTTCTAGGTGGTATGGTTTAGCTAGACACCTCATGGTAGTTCATATGTCTACTCTGTATGTGTAGCCTGCCTCAGGAAGCAATACATACAAACAAGAGTGGCTCTAGAGCGAAAAAATGTACTGAGGGCATGATACCTACGCTACACATTTCACAGTCACTGAGTTTAGGGGCTTGTGTTCTCACTTTGGACTAGTTCTAGGCTGCCTCTATGGACTGAAGCCAATTGGTGGCTGGAATTCATTGCATTTGTTTCACCTGACAGGAAATCGGTTCATGTTCTTAAGTGACTTCTCCACAATGTGGCTGGAGAACAAGCAAGTGAAGGTAGTGGGAGATTTGCTTCAAAAAGCATACTTCTGATCCCTGCTAAAGTATAAGTGCAAATGTGTCCTTACTCTCTTCTTAGAAGTGCCAGTCTACATGGTTCCTTAGTTTTGGCTAGTCACCATGTTGGTTACCATTTTATTTGGGAAAAATGAAACTTGGTCCTTCCTTTTTTTTTCCTTTTTTTTTTTTGTTTGTTTGTTTGTTTGTTTTGTTTGTTTTTTTCTCTGCATGAGAAGGCTGACTCCTTTCACCCAGAGGTAAGCAAGATTCAAAACAGTTTTAGAGAAGGGACCAGCCATTCAGAACCACTGGCACAGTAGTTGCCCATAGCTAGGGTTTATCATCACACAATTTAGCTGTATGATTCCTTCTTTTTTGTGTCACTATGCATCACTTAAGGCACAGCTTAATTGAGGGAAGGCATTACTGTTTAGGTCTCCCATATTCAAGGTTACTTGATATATTAAGAAATAAATAGTACTGTGACGTGAATCATCTTTATGGAATGTATTTTCACTCAAAAGTACAAAAGCGATTATTTGCTCTGTCATTTATATGTAAAGTATTCCATTTAAGCTTTTCAGAACAATACACTGTACAGTTAGCTAGCAGTTAAGAAGTGTTAAAATCACTTCTACATAACAGGGGAATACTATTTAAAATTGTGTGTTGCCAGTGCAAGAACCTAATTCAGATTGAGGGTCTGTGTCCAAATGTGTGTAATTTCAAGATAAACACATGAAGTTTCCCTTCATCTTGTGATGATAGGGAATGTGATTTGTTCTGGTCAGGTCTGTGCAGTCTGTTCAGGAGCAGAATATATTCTGAATATTTAAAAGTATGTTTTGGCTGCAGTAACATCTGCTTACTGTGAATGGATTTTTTCCTCTGCTCAGCAGTTCTGCTGACAGGTATTCATTTTTTATTTTGGAACAAGCAATGGGGAAATGACAGTAAGGTGTAGTATTCAGTCATGGAGTAAGGCTGCCAGTCTACTTAGTCCTTAGGGTTTGTCTAAAACATCTTCGTTATAATTATTTTCATCATGCAGTTGTAGTCAGTAGGTCTGCATACCTAAGGGTGCTTTAGCAACATTTAGAGTATCATAATTTTTCTTGTCTCTTATACTTTGGGGAAAAAGCTTTTTAAAGTAAATAAGTAAAAATCACACTTCTGAGGCACATGTCTGGCTAAATAGGAAGTTACAGTGCCATGTAAACTCTGTTTTATTCTCAGAATTATTCCAGCAAGGTGAATGCACATCCACATCTTAAAAGTTTGCTTGTGATACAAAACAGGTCACAGAAGTATTTGTCAGGCAGATACCACTGAAATCAATGCCAGTTGCTGATAGGAAAAAAATATAATGACCCAAAAAGATGTTATCACTCTACATGAGCAGATAAGTTATGTCAAATATCATAGGCTGGCCTACAAAGAGTTCTTTTCGGTTTTCTAAATTCAATAGCTGATATAAGGTACATATGTCATGCTGTCAAGTGTTTTCATTTTACTAGGCTCTGCTGTTGCTGCTATTTCCATCGTGAACGGTGGAGTTTCCATTCTGCACTGTGAGGAGTGTAGCCCCCAGAGTATCTGCAGGGCATTAATAGATAGAGCATTTGCCAAATCTTTATGGAAATATTTATACGCAATGCTGCAGCACATGCAAACACTGAGGCTACTTCAGCTAGTTTTTGTATTAGGTTTCTTTGCCACAAAGTGAGTATTTTACTTAACCAGAGCTTTGTCTATCAGCTAGCCTGTCTGGGGAAAAGAGTTGAAGCAGTTTGTCCATACCTGAACATACTCTTCACTGCAGCTGGAGCCAGCAGCTATGTAATTTGGAGGGGGGTGGTTACTTGTTCCAGTTTTACATGCCAGAGAACAATATCAGGGAAACAATGAAAGACTGTTCTCTCAGTTCATGCATGAGATGGGCTTCACCAGTGCTTTTAAAAGGCTATCTAAGAGGGCATCTGGGAGGGAAAATTCTCCCACTACATCTGCAGATGATCTCTGGTGATACCAACCCCTAATATGGCAGTAACTTCAGATACCCTCGGAAGTTTGCAGCGTGCAGAGTGGCTACACAGTTATTTGTCCTTTTAAGTATTTTTCTTTTCACTGGCATAACTCTAATTGAGATTACCAACTGCATGACATGGATATAGTGCCCTGCACTGGATTGAGCACAAGATACAATTGTGTTAGGATAGCATTGGTTGAGTAGGTGCCACAGAAGTTGTGGGTAATGCTATAGTGTTATTTTCACTTTTCAATGCTCTAGAGAACCAGGCTGACAGATTATTACTGTCTTTAGCAGTTGCTGTTACTTTCTGGTGCTTCTCCTCCTTCCATAAGAGTTAGTGTATGTTGTTGACAGGGTTGTTTTTCTGTGTACAGAAATATGATTTATAGAGCATCTTGTTAATCAAATATATTAATTTTAAAATAAATAAAGACAGTTGTGCATGTGCTGTTCCAGTGGCAGCACTGAGAAAATATATCATACTACATCTAGCAGAAGAGGAATGTCTGTCCATCTTCTGATCGCATTTGAATTTAAGCTAGTACAGTTTTTTGAACTTGGATATATTTATTTTCCTCCCCGTATTTTCTTTGAGTATATACCAGTCAGCACAGAATATAACCTTCCACAAGGTATAGCACAATTGGATGCAGAAGACCTTTTTTTCCATTTGCAGGCCAGTTCATTCTTGCATTCAAAGTCATGATTTCCTATATTTCAGGTCAGTTTAGCTCTAAATCAAAATCCGTACTGTTGCAATTGACCTTTTAGTAACGTAACACTTCCTTCTTCCTTCATCAGTAAAACTTGTTACCTGTGTCATTTGTTTAACTTAAATCCATCCACTGGGTTTTCTGTGTGCTAGTTTATAACACTGTTGCATTACTAAGCCAGACAGATTTTTGACTACCAGACTAACTCTTATGACCTAAACCTACCAGAGGTACATGTTCAGCTGTTTTGCTAAAACTGTATTGTGTCTTTATGACTTCTGGGAACAATGAATGTGCACAAGAGCACAATTTCCTTTCTTTCTGTACCCACGCTAAATGTGTTATCTCACTGATGCATGTTTTGAAAAAAGTCCCTGCAGTGGTATAGAAAGATGAAAAATGGTTCCTGTCTCAAAAAGAATTGCTTGTGTTCGCTGAATGCTGGCACTATCACTACTGTTGGTTTCCTCAGTACAGAAATTATCTTGATGCCTTTGACAGATAATCAAACCATAATGGAAAATGGGCATACGTACAAGTGCCACCTTTTAGGATAGACAGGAAAGTTTTTAACAGCCAAATTGCAGCATGTTTTCTTTACAAAGAGAGTTCACAAACAGTGCAGCTACAGTGCAGGTGGTTTACATTTCTCTTCTGTGTGCATGAAGTTTCTCAGATGAAAAGTCAAGCTTAGTTTCATAGTATGCTCATAACGCAGTACCTGTGTTAGCTCTTGCACCATACTGATTTTCCTGAGAGTGCATTAGGTTACAGTGAAATTAATTATAAACACTCCTGTATATTAACCTGAAATATGGAAAATGTTATCTGTCATGAATCTGCATTTTCAGATTGTCAAGCTTTGAAGGGCAAGTAATAAAAACATTAACAGTTTGCAGCTGGTTGAGATGGTTCCCAGTTAGAGCTCTCTACGTAATCAGCAAGAGGAGTAAATTGTAGTGACAACCTGCATATTCCATGAAATCTGTTAGTATAGACAAAAGTTATCCCTGAATGTTTGCAGAGTAGAACCCAAACTGGTGCTGGTTTTTGTTGTTGTGTGCATCGTTGTCCCCTGCATCCCCTAACTCTTTCCCCGTTTTTTACTGGAACTGATAATTCCAGTCTTGCATAAATGTGATGCCTTGCAGGATTTTAAACAGTCCGCATCTCTTTTTTGGAATATAAGGGATTGTTCAGCATCAAGAAACTTAATACTTGAGTAAATGTATTTGTATTAGTGCAGCCTGAAAGCTGTCTGTGTGTTGTGTTTTTGTACAAAGGGCCTTTAAACGTTCTCCCTTTACCTTCTTGCCTTGTCATATATGTAGGTTTCTCAAAATGAGTAAATATTCCTTCAGTGGATAGTTTAGTTGGAATTACTTTTGTATTCTGCATATTTATTCTCAGTACAGCCGGTAATTAATTCACTGCTAGCTTTTTTTTTTTTTTTCTTAACAACTCTCAACCATTGATAAATCTGGTGGAAAACCTTAATTTATGTTAGGAATTTCATCAGAGTACAATTACAGATACCAATGACTACTGTCAAGTTTTGGATTAGTTGGTGTGTGCATTTCAGTCTCTTAGATAGTAACTGTCAGAGGAAGTTTAGAAAATTACTCATTTGCAACAGTATCATTTATACCAGTAAAATACAAATGCTGTGGTTATAGAAAGCAAGTTCAACAGTGTGTTTAAGAGCTAGCTTAACAGCTACCTGGCAAGTCTGCCATGTCAGCTGCCTGGGAGCCACAGATGCAGCAGCACTGCGAATCTGATCAAGTGCGGGAACCACAGCAGCTCCCAAGCTCCCACCACTTCCAATTCTACATTCCTTCCATGCCTACCAGCTATGCAGTTAGGCTGCCAAGAAGCAGAGAGATCCAACTGTATATTATACATTCTGATTTCAATAAATTATGGGAAAAAAATCTCATCCTGAATTTTGCCTTATATCTAAGTATAGCTGTTTATATATATTAACATATACATATAAAAATACATCTAAGCATGCATACTTGCTGACATGGAAGTCAGTGTTACCTGAGAAGAGCCCATGGTTTTTAATACAGCGTGATGGTGGCTGTTTCCCTTTTGGTAGAGGTCTGACATGACTGAAGTAGTAATACTAAGTTAGAAGCTAGGCCTTCATTGGAAGGTGGATTTCATGGAGGTGAGTTGTTCTTACCACAGAATAAAAATACAGAGGTTTTCTGGCATTGGTTTCAAATCTTAATTTAGGAAAGTAGCTCAAGCTTTTAAAGTTGTGGTTAGTTCTGATTACTTTCCTTCAAAATATCCCTGTACTTTCATTTGCGAGGTCTGTTTTGGTTTAGAACTGCACCATCTGCTTCTCAAAGGGCAGATCGCTGGTAGGATTGTGAAGGGGCCAGACTGCTTTTACTCAGGAATGACTTGACATGGAAGTGAGCCCACTGCTCTTCCATAGATGAGATGATAGATAAAATTCTTTCCTTCAAACAAAAGTTGCTTTTCTTTGTCTGCTTTCTGTTTGTTCCTTTTCTTTTTTTAAGATGAGGAGGGCCAAAACCTGGAATTGAAGAAACTTGTAGAAAAAAAATATTTTATCTTGGTTCTTTACCTGTGGTGGTTTATTTCAATATACTTTATATATAGTGTTGTAAAACACTGAATACTTCAGTTCCCTTAACATGCTTTATGGTAGACACTACTTGGATAGGGTTCATTTTGTGTATGAGTACTTCCCTCAAGACTCAGTCAGCATCCCCCTACCTTTGGAGAACCTCCCCCTCCAAGATAAATAACCTGGATAGAAGGGCCTATATATAAACTTCTGTGTTTAAAAGGTACACAGAGCAAGTTAGTTGTTGATTTAACTGCAAATAGTAGGGTGCTTCCTGGAAGAGGGACATTGTTCCTTTTTATTTTTTTTATTTTTTTTTAAATGTTCTTCATGAACCCAGATAAAAATCTAAGTTAAAATAAAGCTGGTGGGTATCCTAATACTGGGAACCTGCAAATAAACCTGACAGAGAACTTTCAGTATGCAGGATTTGCTGCATCCCTGAAAATGCCATTTGCTGTAATGTCCTCTGCAATCCAGTAGCCAGTTCCTATTGGGGCTTCCAGAGTTGTACAGTCATCTGTCTCTGCCCCCTTCTCCATCGTACTGTGTCCAGGCACTTGAAGTTACATCAATTCCTGATGGTGGTTGTTACCAGTTCAGTTCTCAAAGTCAAGGACTGCTCTATTAATTTTCGGAACGATGTGATACAAAGAAGGTATCAGGGAACAAAAAAAAATAATAATACAAACAACATTATGAAAATGGGATAAAAAGATAAAAAAGCCTATTATAGTCTAAACCAATTATATACTTCAGAAAATGAAGGCTTGAGTAACTGTTAAAATATGCTGTATGTATTGGCATCCTTAGAGAAGATTCTCATCATCTCCGTCCACTATTTTCTCGTACAATCAGTGTCTTGCTCTTAAAAAGATAACATTCTGTAGCTGGCCACCAAGAAACCTAATGTCTCTAGTTTTCCCTTCGAACAACTGTTTTCAAATGTTTCTCACTATCATTACTCTGAAAGTCATCACCTTACTGAGCAGATTCCAGGTGCCCAGAGCTGAACCTAACCTGCACATGCAACTGGTCTTACAGACAAGGCAGACCAGAAACCTCACCTCTTTTGCAACTAACGCCTGCTTCCACTGAAATACTATTGCTTTCCCATGTGCATTTCTTTAACTGTTTTAGCATATCCATTAGAACATCTGAAAATGTATATGTAAACATCTGAATTAGATAAACATTAGAACATCTGAATATGTAAAACCTTGGTTAAAAATACTTGGTATTGAAAAACGAAAAAGGGAAATGTGAAGCTGACCTTTTGAAAATACTTATGTACTACTTGGCCTGCTTTTCAGTGAGTTGCTGAAATGTCTCAATATTTGCTTTACCCTGGTTATGACTTTTTTAAGTACATACTTTTGCCATTCACTGATTGAATTTTACTAAAAAATTACTCTTAAATGTCCATTGTTGCATTGTTATAATTAATTATTTGGCAAAATCAAAGACTCCTCATGAAAAAATAAGTTTTGTTCTCTATTGTTTAAACAAGGTTGATGTATTCCCTGAAAGCATGTGTGCCCTTTAAAACGCTGGGATTACAAAACATATTTCAGCTAATTGGAAAGAGGATGTCATTACAATTAAACTAATTTTTCCTGAAATCTCATCCAAAAATTGAACTCTTTTAAATTCCCTTTGTTTCCCTACTGATGAGGGCAACATAGCAGAGATTCCTTTGCCTAATTTTGACTGCTGGGCTCTGTATCTGTAGTACAGCAGTTTTATCTTTCAAGGACCTACCTATGTAGAACTTCCACTGCTGTTGGTGTCATGGCAAAGGAAGATTTGCGAAGTAATTATTCTTTTCTTTTCTTTTTCCTTCTTCATAATGACACATCCTTACTATACATCTGCTCAAGAAATTACTATTATAGGGGCAGTATCTGCTGTCAAAAGCTCCGAGGTGGAGAACATCCCTTTGCAACAAGAATCATGCATTTCTACCACTGGAATGAAAATTTGCCCTAAGAAGGTCTTTATGGCTTTTCACTACATGGACTGATGTGATGATTATGTCTGCATGTGAATTTTTCAAGCAGACATACACTTGCTTTGCCTGGCCCCCTAAGTTGATCAAAAGTTTTGCAAATGGGGTTAGTGCTGTCCTGAGGTACTAAATCCTGACTTACAGGCATGTATATTCCTGTGGCCTCAAGTCAAATGTAGTGTGAGAGCAGAGACAAACCTCACATTTGCCTGCCAACCTTTTGTAGACATACCCTAAAACTGGTCTCTGCTGCTTCCCAGATTGGTACAGCAGCAGCTCGGTGGCAGGCACTGTAGTAGTATACTTACCATTGACAGGGCCATAGATGGTCATTTGTGTTACGCTGTTGGCTGGGCAGAGCACCATCTGACTTGGCAAGGGAAATACAAAAGTCCCAGGACAAGACACTGATTTGCTTTCAGCACACGTTGGGTAAACATAGAAGGATTTGAGACAGTGAAGTTTCTTCTGTATTCAGCACACCATTTACAGTACTAAATTTCCCCCAGTGTTTTTTTGTTGTTTTTTTTTTTTAACATTAGCCTCTCTCTAATAAATAAAAAAATAATATTGGGGGTGACTATGATGAAAAATAAGTATTTGTAAATCATGTTAGAGATGTCAGACAATAGCTCTGCAAATAGACTAAAGATACAGAATGAGTTGAGAGTAATAATCTTAGAGGACTTCCTCTTTCCAATCTGAGGTGATCTGAAGTATTTCTGCCATCAGCCAAGAAAGTCACATGATGATAGGAACTAAAATTGTGTTGCTTTAGTCCATTCAGTGAAAGGAGGCTTTTATGTAACGTAGCAAAAATTGAGAAACAAGGTTCAGCTCATGCCCTATGGAGTGAAAAGTTAAACTGATGGTGATTTAGAGTCTCTATTGTCAACATTAAAAAATGAATTATAAAGTTCACAAGTGAGCTGCAACACTTCAATGTTCTTGTTGCTGATTTAATTAAAAAGGAAAATGTAATCTCCTTTTAAGTACTGAAATATGTATTGTTGGCAAGATGATTGATGTTTCTAGAATGGAACCATCTTTGTAACAGAAAAGAAAAAGACCAACTGTTAAACGTAAATAACTGATTTTTCAGTTTTCTGTCCTAACCAGGCTTGCGCCCGCCCCATTTTCTTATCTATAAATGTTCTCCTTTGGCCTGAGATCATAAACAGAATTATTGTCAGAAAACGTTTTCTGGGAAATATGGATGGTTGGAATATCAAAATTAATATTAGACTGGAAAATATGATGATATTACCATTCCTAATTTCGTTGCTACCAACAAAAGTATATTGTTGTGCTAGAATTGTACATTCACACATTGCGCATGAAGGAGATAGTTTCTAAAATTTCTGCTCAAAATACTTAAATCATACATAAACAATGACACACATGTATATAATAAAGTATTTCTATATTAAATATACAGCAAAGGTATATGTACATATGCTGAAAATTTGTGGACATCTGGAGTACTGAGATAAAAGTTATGATTTCCAGCTGGAAGATGACAATTTTTAAGCAAGTCAGTCTGATGTATTTTAAGATAATAGACCACACAGTTAATTTTGGTTTCAGTGTCATTCAAACACTGGTATTGTGGACAAAAAAAAAAGCCAGTGCATGGTCTGGTTTTCTTCACTGCTGAACATTTTGCTTTTTTTATTATTTAATTAGCAGTTCTGACTGCTCTTGCATATTAGTTTTTTAGTCTTTATTGTTCTGCTGGTGAATGTCTGCATTTCTAAAAGAATTTCTTATTTCCATTTGAGCTGATTGTATTGCAATTAATAACTCCTCAGAACTGTTTTCAGTACCTACTAAGACATGTCTCAGGGCGTACAGTTAAGAATAAAACCTGGAAGAACAAGTGTGACTAAAGACAGGGGAAATTTAGTTCCTTAGGTTACAAAGGATTCTTGGAAGTCTTATTTGCTCATCTACAGGTACATGGATACGTCTAACATAGAAGTTGGTCCCTTCTCTCCAAGTACCTCATTAAAAGTATGGCAGCAATTAGGTCTGCCCAATTGACCTGCATAGACTGCAGCATAAATCAAGGCTGAAGCTGTCACTAGGTAAATATCTGAGGCTTATTAATGAAACAGGGACATTGAATGAAACGGGCAAGGGATGAAAACAAACCTTGTTAAGAACTTCAACACATTTTTACCATTACTTATATTATGTGGAAATAAAATATCCTAGGCATCTTCAAATTGTGTTATAATATACCTTTTTTTAAGAGCTGAAGTTAACTTCTAGAATGCATACGCTTTTTTCCCCCTTTTTGAGTTCAAAGCCATGTACCATATTTTAGCTCTGAGGAAATAAGGCTATTAAAGATATGCAAGCACTTTTAACTTTCACTGCCTTCTGATTTTCCTAGACCATGAAGTGGTGGAACTTTTATCTCTTCCTCAACCAGCACTGCATGTCTGATCATCTTTTTGTCTATTTTTCCTTCCTACAGGGACCCTATAAAAATACAGCAGCTGCAGAACCAAATTCGTCTGGAGCGAGAAAGTGGTCAGTGGTACCGTCACCAACAGCAACCTGATCATCACCAGCACCCTCCCTCTTCTCCTTCCTTTCCTCCTCCCCCCTCCTTCCAGGAGCTTGCATCCAGCCAGTCTGTCACTTCTCCTGTGCCAATGAGTATTCTTAATTCTCATACTTCCCCAAACATGCAGTCCTCCAGCTCCTTCAACTATGCTCGACCTAAGCAGTTCATTGCTGCTCAGAACATCAGCCCTGCTTCAGGTTATGTGACTCCATCTTCAGGATCATCTACATCCAGCCTTCCTTCTCCTATGTCTCCAACTGCTTCTCAGAAGCAGTTTGGGAGAGTGCCTGTTCCTCCCTTCTCTCAGCAGTTTGCTCCAGAAGGGGAGTATGCCTGGTCTCCTTCTTCCCCATCCCCTCCACCCCCACCTCCACCTGTCTTTAGTCCAACTGCAACATATCCGGTGTGTGATTCCTTTCCACTTCCACCTCCCCCACCCCCTCCTCTTCCTTCCCTTTCTTCACCTTCCCACAGCCTGTCTCCAACTCCCAGATTTCCTAACTCCGGCCAGTCTCCAGCAGCATTTCTCAGCTCCATGCTGCCATCCCAGCCACCACCCATTTCTGTCAATGCATTAGGCCTCCCGAAAGGAGTGACGCCTCCGTAAGTATCTGCTAATGAGCTCCTTGAGTTTGACTGTACTGGAGATTGTACTGAAGATTATTGCACTTGCTTCATGTTTCTGGGGTACTTCCCTGTTACCTACCACCTGACAGAGATATGTGTGAATAGTTTGTCAATGCCTCTGTGCTACAGATGGGATATAACCCTCACAGAACTGAGATTCTGAGAGAGTCCTAAAGTAGGAACACAAAAGAGGAGAAGCTAAAATTTTAAATTGGAGTTGATGAAAATATGAAAGCAGTAGCAGAAGGCTCTTCATGCCTAGGGTGGTGGAAGGAGATCCAGGAAAACTCTTCTCATGACTCAGTTCCTTTAAAGTCACATATGCAGTGATATTTGCAGTCTGTGTTCCTACTATGTCTGCAGGTAGAGAAATACCAAGTAAAGAGAGCATTATTCAGAAATCTGTATAGCTTTATGATACTTGAAATATAGGGTATTTAAGTCTACATCTGACAACAAAGTGGTTGTAATGATGTATTGACTTTTGGCTGGTTTTTGTTCTGAGGAGGTTTAGGAAAGTGTTTAGGAGGGGATTTAGAAAAGCACTGCATAAAACCAAGCAGAATCCCTCCCCCTAACAACTCTGCATACTTGTTTTCCCCTTTTGTCTTCTCTAAAGGCCAAAATAGTGTTTTGGAGCATGTCGGCTCCCATCATAGATCAGTTTGTCTTTCCACTGGCACTATACTCTCATTCCATCCTTAGAGAACAAAGAGACATGCTGAAGAACAAAAATGAGAATAGCTGTGTCCAAGGCTTATTTATAACTTTGTCTAGAAGTTTGTCTAAACAGATCTATGGTATCTAGGTGACTTGCGCAGCTACAGAGCGTTGCGGTAGGAACTTCTGTTATTTCAGTCCAAGATATGAAAAGGAAGAGAAGGCAGAAAGTGGACAGATATCAAAGTAATAAATCATACATATGCTTTAAAAAGCATTTCTTTATCTTGATTTCTGTCATATGGCTCATTATGGACTCTTGCCATAAAACAGGCTTAGGAGAAAAATTAATAAATAGTACTGTTTTCCCTTGCACTTACAATAGTTGTGATTTTCTGTCTTACTATGTCCTTTGCACTGGCTGAGTTTCTCTGTTAGTACTGACTGCTGAAAGCTGCATGATTAAATTACTGACAGCTTGACTGATAAGCACAGTCCCCAGAAGCCTGAATTTATCCCTGATTTTCCAAGAATAGCTGTAGTACAGCTATCTAGTTCTGGATAGGAACTGGTTTCTCTTTCAGGTTCCATTCTGTGTGCTCTGAGGATGACAGGAACAGTTAGATCCTCTGCTGTGTCCCTCTTTCCCTGTTGTGCTACATTCATGCACACATGTTCTCATTTGAGGCATTAGCTGTTTTATTTCTCATTCCCTTTGATCTTTGGACAGAGAGAAAACTCTGCAAGGATGCTTTCCCCCTCCCCATGCCCCTCACTTTCCTAAGCTTAGCAGCCAGTCTGGGTGTGCATATGATGATGTGGCTATCTCCCCCAGGACAAGGCAGCAGCCTCAGACTCTGAGCTGAGTTTGAGGTGGTTGGCTGTTTGGCCTGCATTCTCTCAGGAAATATAGTCCAGATGGGAGCTGGATCATGTTAACTGTACTGAATGGATGTGTGTATAATTTATGTATATATACATATGTATATATATATATATATACAATAAGCATTTGTCATCTGAATTATAACATTAAAACATGGTAAAAGATGTACTGTGTGATGCAAAAAAAACCTCATAATCTATTGTCATGTATCTTTGATGCCAATTTTTCCCTGGCCTCTCCCTTTTCATTTTACTGTGTAAGTTACTAATGTCTAGTGTGCCTTGGTGAGTAAATAATTCTGTTTCCCATCATTCTCATACCGCTCCTGAGCTATTCTTCTTACCTGTCTCTGACTCCTTTTGGTCTCTTCTGCTTTGTGCTATAGCCTCAGATCCTTTTTTCTTCCCCCACCTTCGCCTATTCTTTTTCCTTGTCTTTTGCTTCATCCTCACAAATCCTCTTTTCTTGAACACATTTGTCTTTCTGAGATGTTGTAGGTTTTGAGCTGTTCACAGTATTCCATAACCTCAGCCTATAGTCTGGCCATGTACACCATGATCTCCAAGATTCATAAATTGAAAAGGATGATACTGCTTTCTGACAGAGTGGTGTGCAGGCTGGGTGAAAGGGACAAATTGGAGCATTCAGAGTTTTGCTTCAGCTCAGCATCTAAAATGCTAGTCATTCGATTTAGCTTTGTCTCTTCTAGGTCAGTCATATAGTGGTGATATGGAGAATATGATAGTGGGTTGCTGAAAGTGAAGTAGGCAGTTAGAAATACCTTTCATGGAAAGGAGGTATATTTTTGCACTATAGAGACTCCAAATACAGTGTTTGAAGTGGCAGGATTTCCTCTTTAGGCAAGAACTTTATGATTTATTAGCATATTTTTATTTCATATTTTGAAAGTTTCATGATATTCAAAAATACTTTTTTTTATTTTTTTTTATAAATAATTAGTATTATTTGTTTATGGTATTTATTTCCAGCATCAATGGAAGCAGACTTGGACCTTTCATTGCATTTAAGCACTTTCGTATCAAGTGCCTCTAGCAGATCAAATGCTCTTCACAGTTTTCCTGTCTGCTTTCAGTGTTTGCATGGCTCCCTTCTCTTGCCTTTTTTGTGTGTATATTTCAGGGCTTATAATTCACTGTTCATATTTTGATTACATGGTCTTTTTACCATAGCTGTTTCACTCTCTTCTCTCCAAGGCTGTAGGTACTGTACACCGATAGCCAAATACCTGAAAGAAAGAAAAAAATAAGCATTTAGCCTTGTCAGAGTCTCTTGTAATTACCAAACCCCATTGTTTGGCAGAGTAAGAAATTCTGCAGACTTTTTTTAGAAGTTAAGCATCTTGAGATACCGTGAAATCTATTGAATGTTTTTTCCTGAATTTTTCATACATTTCAATAATATGTTTTTTCATTACTAAATCTTAGCGCAGACACAGATCTCTTCAGAATCAGTACTTGGTAGACATCCTGCTTATTTTCCCTGAGGTAATAGAATGAAGGTAAAATAATAAGCATTGCAGCTGGAGGTAATTGTTTTTGTAGATATTCAAAGGCAGCATCAGTGACATTTTCTGTAAAATCGAAGGCACAGTGCTTGCATACAAACCAAGAGAGTCTTCATTTCTCCTCGTAGAGTCAGACCTTCCCTCCACCAGCTTTCTTCAGGCATTTCTTTTCCAGTGTATGTATCTCTGTTCTACTTAAAAGATAAATTAATCCAAGGAAGGATTCTGCCTCTTTTTCTGTGGGGTCAGACAAAACGTTTCTAACTATTCCATCTCTGTACTCTGTGAGCAGTAAATACGATGCTAATGTTTCAGCTAACAGTATTTTCTTTGGTTTTGGACCCTGAGGATCTGTGGTAGTGACAGTTATCTAAACCAGTTTGATAAAATAAGCATTCTTTCCAGTTGATAGATTTGGAAACATGACACTGGGGGGATTGTTTGTTTTGGGTGGGGTTGTTTTTTTTTTAATAACATGTAGTCTTACAGCCTTGCCTGTGTCATGGGAACAGCTACTTGTGAATTTACTCCATTTTATTTGGACATCTGAAACATGGAAAGCAGCTCTGTGTCATTAATAGCTACTAATTCACCTTTAAATATTTTAAGTATTTATTTGCAACAATTGTATGGTAACTGCTTCAGTTGAATAAAATATATCTCATCTTTCCAGTAAGCTCTAGGCACTTTGTAGTGACCAGCATTTTCAAGCTGTGACTGTGGTGGTGGTAGCTGAGCAAGCTTTGGGAATAACCTTTTTCTCTGTTAATCGGGCAGGTGTGCTAAATTCATCCCTGGCCAGAGCATAGTGATACTAAACAAAAGAGAAGAGCTAGTGGAACTAAGTACCTGATTATGTACTTAAGGCATTAGGAACGCTTGTCAGTTATTTCTGAGGTAAAACTTGGCTGGAGTAAAATTGTTGGATGCTGTTCTTAAAAAATCTCAGTTCTTTCTTCACCTAAAGAAGTGGGTGGATGTGTTGGACTCAGGTTAACTTTCAGTTACAAAAGGCTTGCAGGGAGCAGCGTTAGTGTGACAGATCTAGAACTGAGGTGGTTTTGTCCAGTTAAGTCTGTAGGAGCTGGAATTTGGTCTTCACTGTTCATAGAAAAAACAAATTATATCTGTATGAAAAGAAATAAGTATATTTACAAATTCTAGGCTAGCACATACACTGGCAAGTTTACAAGAGCATTTGTGAAAGCAAAATTAATCCCATGAGAACGATCTGGTCAGCATTTAGTGAGTATTTAAATAACAAGAATATAAGCCTGCTACTGAAAGGTGTGGAGTTACCCAACCTGAAGAAAGAGAGTCTCTTTCCAAGTATAAAAACCATGTATTGTCAGCCATACATATATCCTTTTGACAGCACTCAAGTAAAAAATACAGTATTTTCTTAATGTAGACACTTTCCCTGAAAGTAGAGAGTTTTTCTTAAAGTAGATATCTTCAGTAAAATAACCTGAGTCACAAACAGAAAAAGTCTGACTCTGCAGAACTGCTGAAAGAATATGTCTCTAGATTTACAACTTTCTGGAAAATAGTGGAAAATGGAAAAGAAAACATTGTTTTGAAGGGAAGATTGTCTAAAGTATCTTGTAAAGTGTAATTAAATAAGCATCTTTTATCATCCTACACAATTGGATTTAATTGCTGTTTCGATGATCTCTAGAACCTTAAATGAGATTATGTGGGAGTCATGAGAATAGCAACATCAGAGAGATCTGTGTTCTTTTCCTCTTTGAATCAGGGGCCTGTACTTCGATTTGGCCATTGAATCCTATCTCAAATAGCACTGAAGCAAATATTTTAGTAACCCTCATGTTCCTTAAGGCAGTTGGCAATGATGGCAACCACTCTGAGGAAAAGCTACACTTCCCCATCTTTTTATCTTACAGCTTTCAACAGTCTTCCGGTACAAATGTCAGTTTTCATTTTAGAGTGAACTATATTTTTGTCCTGTGTAGACCAGACATTTACTTTCATTTCTGTAAGTTATGCCTGTCACAACTGTAACGAATGGGGATAACCTACAGTATGATTGGTATGAAAATAGTGATACATAGAAAAAATTACCTTGATTAGGAATTCCAACATCAAACTGAGGGGAAGGGTCAGGATGGTTTTGTGCTTCTAAGGGAGTTCAGCTCATCTCTGTATGCTACCTGTTCAGCCATACCTGGAGTTATCCTGGATCTCAGGAAAATGCATATAAAGATAAATACTTCTGTAACTGGAAAAATTTCAGCCAATATTACGGTTTGTGTTCCTGTCCATTAGACTATCTTTGTTTAAAATTTCTTGCTTTCTTTTGTTGTACCTGTGTGGTTTAGTTCTTTTTCTAAATGGTATTTGCTAGATGCTTAAGAATGTTGCAAGGTGGCAAGTGAACTTAACTAAGAGAATTAGTACATGCACCTTTCTGTTGAAAAGGGAGAGAGGCTGCTTAGCAGCATTGGTTTGTAGCTTTTTTTGTTTGCAGATGTTTTTCTTCAGAGGACCTAACCTCCTTATTTTAAGCTAATCTGAATGCCGTAGAAGTATCTGTGAATGTAGAGGCCAGGTACAGTGCTTGATAGTTGTGGAGAGGTTAAACAGTAGAATTAAACTTGGCTAGGGATGTTAAGGATAACAGGAAGGGATTCTATAGGTATGTAGCGAATAAGAAACAGACTAGGGACAACGTAGGCCCCCTCAGGAAGCTCTCGGGAGAGATAGCTACACAAGATTTGGAGAAGGCTGAGGTTCTGAATGACTTCTTTGCCTCGGTCTTCACTGGCAAAGGCTCTGACCGCACCACCCAAGTCTTGGAAGGCAGACGCAGGGACTGTGAAAATGAAGACCTTGGGCCCACTGCAGGAGAGGATCTGGTTCGAGACCATCTTAAAAACCTGAGTGTACACAAGTCCATGGGACCTGATGAAATCCATCTGTGGGTCCTGAAGGAGCTGGCAAATGAAGTTGCTAAGCCGCTGGCCATCATATTTGAAAAATCGTGGCAGTCAGGTGAAGTTCCTGACAACTGGAAAAAGGGAAATATAACCACCATTTTCAAGAAGGGGAAAATGGATGACCTGGGGAATTACAGACCAGTCAGTCTCACCTCTGTGCCTGGCAAAATCTTGGAGCAGATTCTCCTGGAAGGCATGCTAAGGCACGTGAAAAAACAACAAGGTGCTTGGTGACAGCCAGCTTGGCTTCACTAAGGGGAAATCCTGCCTGAGCAATTTGGTGACCTTCTGTGATGGGGCTAAGGAACTGATGGACAGAGGTAGAGCAGTTGATGTCATCTACCTGGACTTGTGCAAAGCGTTCAACACTGTCCCACATGACATCCTTGTCTCTAAATTGGAGAGACATCAATTTGATAGGTGGACCACTTGGTGGATAAAGAACTGGCCAGGTTGGACGAAGCCTTGGGTGATATGGTTTAGTGTGAGGTGCCCCTGCCCATGGCAGGTAGATGATCTTAAGGTCCTTTCCAACCCTAGCTATTCTATGATTCTATGATTACATCAACTGGAGTAAAGGTTAATATTTTGCATATATTACCTTTTCTCAGTCCAGTGTAGGTGTTTTTTTTTCCACATGCTGCTTTTTTGTCAGCTACCTGATCTTCTCAAGACTTCAGGACTCTGGGGAGGTGTGCCAACCTTTGTTGCATTCAGGAGCAGTCCATGCTTTAGTGGTTTCTTCTTTACTGTCACCTCAGGTGAAGCTGGTAACAATCAGGAAATCAGATAAGATTACTGGTTACAAAATAAGTATGTTTTAAAATCAATATCCAACTATGTGGATGTCTTTTGAAAGGCAAATGACGATTGCGTTATCTGTGTTAACTAATGCAGCATGAGACAGAGGGATAACTTGCTCAGGTGGGGAAGGAGCTGAATGGGAGCATGAAAAATAGTACTTCTTTAAATGAGTAAAAATGCATTTGTAAAGATAAGCTTTAGAAAAATGGATTTTTGGTGGTAGGCATGCAGTTTGTAGGCAAGTTGTTCTCTGTGTTATCTAGTCATTAAGAAGACTCAGACTTACTCAGAAACACATATTATTCATATCAGTCTTGATCCTATCCAATGCGGAAGCAGTTTTTTTTCAAGTGTAGTTTCATCACCTTGGGTGGTAGAAATAATTGAACTTTTGTTACCTTTGTTTCATTTAGTACAGGTCATTCTTAGTCAGGTCTGTGCCTCAGGCATTGCCTTAATTCAGATGAATGCAGTGTCGTATTGCTGAACAGAGCTGACTTCCGATCTCCACAGCGTGTATGACAAGATCAGACTAAAAGGGTTTTAGTATGCAGCTGCAGCTTCAAAGTTTGTGACCTATTACATTGCTTGTAGTAACTTTCTTACAGTAAGTGAAAAATGTATTAAGTGGGCAGGAATTAGCTGTATTTTTGGAAAGCTCTAGTTTTAAAGGAAAAATCAAGTTACTGTTCATTACCTCAGTACCAGAGAATTGATTTGGATTTCTGTGAAACTCAGCCATATTGGCTGCAAACAGGAATTTGCTCTTGGAAGGATAACAACAGCCAGCCTGTTGCCCTTGTTTACACTCTAAAAGGTACATAGGAAAAGCAGGATTTGCATCCAGCATGCACTCTGTGTAATTAAAACATGAGAAGTACTGCTGGTTTGGCCTTCTTTCTAAACAAACGTTAGGGCAGATATTCAAAACTAAGGAGAGCCAAGCCAAGGTTGCAAAAATCTCTGCTGTCAAAAATCTCTGTATGAATTAAGATGACTGAGTTTTGGCAATTCCATAGCACCCTTTTTGCCCAAAAGAATTCAGACTTGTGTGCTTTTATCTATGTCTGTATTCAGGCCTACTGTGACTTAAGTGATGCATGTTTCTGAGGTGCTTAAAAATCTGTGTGAATTGCATCCTGATTCTCAAAGGCTGATAGACATTGAAATATGTCTTCTCCAGCTGTCTCCTGCTACCTGTATAATCACAACATACTCTGAAAATTGCATCAGGCAAAGAATGAATATACAAATATATAAATGAATTTGCAGAAAGTTTTGTTTGATACTGTCCCTGAGAAAAGACGAGAAGAAATCTGATGAGTCACTAAGGAATTAGTGCACAAATCTTAATGCATCCAGATAAGGGCATGTAAGATGGTGAAAAATATTTGCAAAAGCAGCTCAAACAAGTTTGCTGCCAGGCTGTCTTGACAGACAAACCGTCTCTCAAGCTGAATGGATCTGTGCTTTAGGGGATAGTTTTACCAAGGATCTTTTGTTTGTTGTCATTGCCTTGTAGCAATTTTGAAATTCATCCCAAGAATGTATGTCTTCAGAGCTAATTTGGTGGGGGGTATGAATGTGTGTGTGTATATTTATGTATGTATTTTAAAGTGTATGTGCATAAAGAAAGAAAGAAATTGTAGAGAGGGGGTGGAAATAGAGCATCTGCAGGAAGAATTGCATTTTCCTTGTGCACCTCTTAGAATCATACAATCATAGAATAGTTAGGGTTAGAAAGGACCTTAAGATCATCAAGTTCCAACCCCCCTGCCATGGGCAGGCACACCTCACACTAAACCATGTCACCCAAGGCTCTGTCCAACCTGGCCTTGCACACAGCCAGGGGTGGAGCATTCACAACTTCACTGGGCAACCCATTCTAGTGCCTCACCACCCTCACAGTAAAAAACTTCTTCCTTATATCCAATCTAAACTTCCCCTATTTAGGTTTTAACCCATTACCCCTTGTCCTATCACTACAGTCCCTGATGAAGAGTCCCTCCCCAGCATCCCTATAGCCCCCCTTCAGATACTGGAAGGCTGCTCTGAGGTCTCCACGCAGCCTTCTCTTCTCTGGGCTGAACAGTCCCAACTTTCTCAGCCTATCTTCATATGGGAGATGCTCCAGTCCCCTGATCATCCTTGTGGCCCTCCTCTGGACTTGCTCCAGCAGTTCCATGTCCTTTTTATGTTGAGGACACCAGAACTGCACACAATACTCCAAGTGAGGTCTCACTCTTCCTTTTTTTTTTTGTTGTCCCAATTTGAAATAGTCCTGAAAGAGGTTTTCTAAAGGCATTTCAAGAAATTTTGACCGATACTCACTTCTATCATTATGTTTTTAAACAACCTTGCTTACATTTTAAACATAAGTGAAGGGAAGGGAATCTCTTTTTCAGGCAAATTGCCTTGACCAGGTCTTGGATGACACTTCACCCACTCTGCAAAACTCAGGATGCTCTGGCACTTGACCAGAAATCTGGAAGGTTGTCAGGGAGACTGCCTCTCCTGTTAAAAAGCTACCAGGGATCCACAGGCCATTGCTGGACTATTTGCATGCGTTCTTCTTAAATAAAATTCCTTCGCTTCCCTACGTGACTTTTTCCAGTGTTAACTGTCACTGTTGCAGGGTGGAGAGTTTGTGGTTTTTGTCTAAGCTAGACCTGTTGTTCTTCAAGTTCTTGTGTACTTACCATCCTCAATGGAATGGGGAACCGTTGAATGCTACCTATTTTTTGCTGGTTTATGATTGAGTCATCTTTCTATCTTCATTCTCCTTGTTTCTTGATTAAATAAATTATTTTTTTTTTGTGCATATATGACATAGCTTGTCGCAAAAGCTGTTCTTTTAAAACCATCTGACGGGGGTTTTGTTCTAAAACTTTCCAGTTTGCTGTCTTTTTCTTGAAGTGCAGTGGTAAAACTGGATCCAGAGTCCAACAGCAAGGAGTAAGGGAAAGCAGTGAAGTTTCATGGTTCACGATAATGTGTCCGAGGATTAAATTTCTTTAGCTTTTGAAATAGTGATGTTCATATCCAAGTTTTAACCTCACATTTTCTTGAGAGATGCTGAATATGTTAATGCTAATTTTACATTTATATGCTGTCATGCTTTGAACATTTTTCCCGGGTTTCATCATCATTAGACCACCTCTAGCCTAATTATGAAGATCATTGAAGTTGTTACGTGCAAATGAGTTGCAACCTCCACAAGTTCAGCGTGAGCAGCCAATTTGAGAAACATGCTTTCTTATTTCGTATTCCAGTTGTTAAGGCTGAAATACTAAGTACTGAACTTAGTACATACAGACCTTTGAAAGACCTCGTTGGTCTATATTCTTCCAGTTTGATAGGAAAAAAAAATCCTTGATACTCTGAATAGCTTTTTCAGACAGTTGTGCAGCCATATAATAGAAATTTCAGCCAGACTCTGTTCCCCTGATTTACTGGGGAACTTCAGTAGGCCTGAAGGTTTACTCAGAAGCTACAAACTGAACTGTATGAAAGCTGTTTCTTTTTGCTTGTCTGCATGCTCATGTGAGGTTTGATATGATTCTAATTTCATTTCCTTATTATCCTCATTGTTTTAAAAGGGACTGTAATACTGTTTTCTTACCTTGAGGATGGATTTTGAACTTGCTGAGCTGTAATTCTCTCAGTACTCCTTCCTGTTTTAGAAAGGGTGTGTTTACTTTGGGGGTTTTGTTTTCAGAGATAACTAACTGATAATGCTTCAGGAAATGCTTTCACTTGTTACTTGAAATCCACTCCAGATCACTTAGCCCATCCCCCTCTTTTCATGAGCTGTTGGGACTTTCTTGGGTAAACTGCACATTTCACCTTTACAGCCTGTTGAGTGCCAAGCATAAGCAGGCCTTTTCCTGCTAAGACTTTATCACTCAGGTATGAAATTTGTAAGAATGTGAAATTAAAACTATTTCTTATCATTTGGAACTTTCAAGGTAGGATTCACGTCTCCATGAAAAGCTGGCACAAAGCTTCTTCAAGGTGAAGCCAGATTTGAAATATGCTGCCTTGAAGTTGGCCAGATTTTGTTTTGGGAGGTGTGTGTCCTTATCTGAAAAGTGGTGAAATTCAGTTACCTGGCGGTGCAGAGCTGGGTGGGGTAAAAAGCTGGAAGGTGAAGGGAAAGACTGTGAGCAGAGAGATAGATGCCTGCTTTCCACTAGCCTTCCAGTAGCTGGTCCAGGCTTGCTGAGGGATGTTACCTTCTGGTGCCCTCTTCCCACCTTCTGCTCTCCATTTCCCTTCCATATCTTCCTTTACATTTACTATCCCCAAGGTTCTTGAGTTATCGAAACATCTCTTCCTTGAAGAGATCTTATCCCTTCTTCGTCTTAGCATTCTCTTGTCTCCCTGTAGATAGGATAGTTTTCCTGACTTCTTCCCCAAAACAGAGTGGAGGAGGCTCTCTCTTTTACTTATGACTGAGAAGATGCCCAGCTAAATGCTGAGGGAATTATTCTGCTGGTTACTGAGATTTTCAGCTAGCGGCCGAATATTTCCAGGGTGAGGGAGGCTGTTGTTCTCTGCCTGTTTGTGACATTAGGCAAAAGTCTGCTCTTTTGCTGCAATTTAATTGGGAAATGCAGTTCTTTTTACCATTTTCCCATTTTAAATTTAGTTTCAGTAACAGAATATGAAATGTTTTAGGAATTTAGACATAAATGTTTCCAATTATTGTCTTCTCCTAATGTATTCACTTAATTCCTTTTTTGGCTTTTGACAGCATGTATGTATTGTTTCATTTTAACTAATGCGAAAAGTTACCATTGAAGACACTTGCAGAAGAATGACTTTTCTCTAGCCATGTTATAGAAAATTAGTACCAAGAGTATCCAAGAAAATTTGCTATCTCCATATGTCTCTTGTTTAACGTTTTGGTGTTGGTAATTGAATTATGAAGTTGTGTGTTGGAAACAAGTTTGCCACTTACATGCTAGTCTGATTTTCTTTTTTTCCCTATCTCTGACATCTGTGAGTTTGTCTGTTTATCTGGTTTGATTCCATGTTTTGCATAAGTCATTCCCATGTAATGGGCTGAGCCTTGTTTAGTTGAAGTGGGGAAAAAAAAGAAAACCAGAACTCATTGAACCAGTGTCAGTGTTTTAAATGATAATGTGTGACTTCACTGGAGAAATGGGCTGTGCTACAAGTTTCACATACTGATAGAATGCTGATTTCTTCACAACTGTGTAAGAGCAGCTGATCTCTAGTAAAATGTTCATTTCCAGCAAAAGAGCTACCATAAATGTTAAATATTAGTTCAGACTCGGGAAAAAAGATTCCCTATGCCATTCCAGAAAGCAGGAGTGAAACATCCTGAAAGTACAGTCGTAACTTGTAGGCTGGTATGAGGCATAGCTCAGCCCTGTGAAATGCTTGCTATTCCACCGTGAATCCCTGCTGCTGAAAACAGGGATGATTTTCCTTTTTGCTAGAGTACAGAAACAATATTTACATGTTGCCTTCTGGTTACGTGTTCACAGAGAGATGCAGAATAAACATGAAGTTATGCATTGGGTACTGCAAAGCTGTAACAAGGAATTAGTTAATAAATAATGTAGGAAATTAATTATTAACTGCCTTGTCTGCATCTTTCTGATCTTTTATCTAGCCGGTACTCCATAGGAACCTAGTTTATCTTCCATCCCTACTTATCTAGTCATGCTTTCTCTTTCGTTTTCCCTCTCAGTTTGCTTTATTGCTCATCAGTTTTCCCTTAGAGTGTATGGTGTTTACAGCCACTGCTACACAATCCTGGTCCTATTTTAACTAATGCGTGAATAAAGTTTAGCTTTAACTTTGCTTTTAAACTAATAATTTCATCAGTGATGTGAGTTAGCAGGGATAGCATAGTAAGTAAGATACCAGACCTTTAATTTCAAAGAAACAATGTTGTTTTCTTCACCAACAGCAGTGGGTCCAGATAAATTCCTAAATACCAATGATTTCAGGAAAGCTTATGAATTTTCCTGTACTGTTTTGCAGGGGATTTCCCAAGAAAACAGGCAGAACTGCTAGGATAGCATCAGATGAAGAGATTCAAGGGTCAAAAGATGCTGTAATTCAGGATCTGGAAAGAAAACTTCGCTTCAAGGAAGACCTTTTGAACAACGGGCAACCGGTATAAAAACATAAAATACCCTAGGGAATGGGAGTAGGAATCATGGGTAGTTTCACAGATATGCTGCATATAAAATAAATATTGTAGATTATTTTTATATTTTATGTATTTATTATTACTTGCATTTCCAAAGCTGCATTTCCTTAAGGAATGATAGTGTACATTTTGACCTGTTGCTCCTCCTTTTGCTTGACAATTTTGCTTGGACCTAACAAAGCAGCGGAGGTCCCAAAGGTGATGGATTTGCATAAGCCTGCACAGTCTGTACCTTTTTCAGCCTCAGAAGCTACATGCTTCGCATGTTTATCACGGAGTGGCCAGTAAGTATGTACAGAGCTCTTGATCAGACAAGGCTCATTCTACCTTTTGCCCAGCTGTTGGACAACAAGGGAAAGACTTAAGTCGTAACCGGACATCAAAGGGGTACAAGACTGTTCATTATGAGAAACAACCCATTAGGAATTAGGCATCATTAGATCATGCAGCTGTGGGACTTTTTTGACCAATAGAATAGAAAATAACCTATAGTACTAACTTAGAGACTTTATCAGGAGTTAACAACCTGCTTGAGGAGCCAAGAAAGAAGGTAAAATGGGCATCTCAAGCAATTGAAATGCACAGCCTCAAAGTTCTCCATTAATTCTTGTGCATTTTAAGATATGCATAAAAGATAACATACCAGATTCTTCCTGCTCAGAGCTGACAAGAAGCAAATCTCCTAAGATTTGATTATAGTTATCAAGGCATTGATTTGAATGTCTTTGACACAGAAATCTCTTAAGAGGAAAGTAATTTTTTAAATGTAGACTGCCAACCCTTTTTTGTCAATAGAATGTTTTCAAAAGCATCAGAATGCCATGGGATACGTTTGTGTCACTGAAAGGTAGTGGGCTTTAGTTTTTCTGGACCATGCTCAGAAGTTTGATAGGTTTGCTGTTATGTCCAGGATGTGGACTGATGTGGTGTAGTTCAAGACAGCTGATTGAGACAGACTGTCTAGTCTACAGCTGCTGGATTCTGGTTCTGGTCAGTGGAGTAAAGTAGGGAAAACTTTCAGAGTGACTAGTGCTTCTGTACTTACCTTTCTCCATTGACTGCACAGGTTTGGCAGTTTTCTGTAGCAATTAAGCAGAATCACTTTCATAGTGTATAAGTTTGTGGGTTTTTTTAAAGGAGGTGGGCTGAGCATGACTGTCAATGCCTATTTTGGAAAGTAAAAGAGATGTTTGGCCTGGGCAAATGAATGGAATGTCCTGAGAAAGCCCACATGGCCTGAGGGGAAAAAAAAAACAACTGTGATCAGATGATGTGGAAGCTTGGACCATGTGAACTCTGGTTTTGTGCTTGCCTTGAGGCTTTTGCCTTGCAGATTCCTGTCTTGAGTGATTCTGTTCGCGTAATCATGGCTGTGGGCACTTGGAGGAGTCACAGGAAAAATTAAAGTGAAAAAAAAGTTCATGACTTCCTTAGACATTTGTAACCAAGCCACACCGGTACCTAGTTTTCATGAGTTTCAGCCTGCTGGATTAGCCGCAGTATGCCAGACTTTAAAAATTAATGTAAATGAAATTTGTAAGAATGGAAGTTTTAATAGATGTAATGTTTTACAATTTCCATTCTTTCATTTTTCTGTTTAAATGAGGCATGTCACCATGTAATGAGTTTGCCTTTCAGTCACTGGCCTTTTTTTTGCTGCACTGATTTATAATGAAGTGTCTAAGTGTGTGACGTGTTATTGAATGTAGAAGAAAAAGTAATAACAAAATAATTGAACTGCGCACTTGCGGCTTTGTTTTAACTTGCTTTACCTTCTGAGTGTAAATTGTCTTTTATAAGCTGTCCCCGTAATTTCCCAAAGAGTAAGAAGAAACAGAAACAAAAACCCTTAAAGAATATATTTTTCTACAAATCTGTCATATTTTTGACAAAATACTCAAATAAAGTAGTATCTCCTTAGCATTTTTTGGCAGAGTTTCCTGCCGTGTGGTTCTGATGTAAAAATCAAGCAGAACAACTAGGAGTAAGACTGGGGATGATTTGACGTGCACTTTTTTGATGGCCATGCTGATTTAAGTAGTTCCTGTTGCTCAGTCCTGCCCAAGTTCCTGGCAAGGGCATGGAAACAAATGGCAGAATCAGGGCAAGGGTTGTTTAAGCCAGAAGAGCCACTTGTAATGCAAAAAAAATGCATTACAAACTGTGGTAGAAAATTGCTGTTAGAAACATATTGCTGCTCTCTTTTAGTAATATTACCTAAAGCATTGCTTACTGTCTAACTGCCTTGTGGTTCTTAATGAGAAATAAGAACTGGTTTTATTTCTTTTCCCTCCCCCTTATCTCCATATTATTTTTTATTCAGAGATTAACGTATGAGGAAAAAATGGCTCGTCGATTGCTGGGAGCAGACAGTGCTGCAACTGTCTTCAATATACAACAACCAGAAGAAGATCCTGCTATACAGGTGCACAAAACTCTACAATTTCATAGGAAAAAAAATCCTTTCCATTTTTCTTCTTTACAGGGTGTGATTGTCTTAAAAAAAAATAAAATCCTACATAAGACAATAAATATGCACCCGATAGGATAGTTCTGATTACAGGAGTCATATGTTCTATATCAGTGGAATAAACTGGAGGATCACATGCCTATTGCTCAGTTTTTCCATAAGGTTGAGAGTTCTCAAATGTCTGCTCTCTGCTTTAAACTCCTCCATTTATCCTGTTCTGTGCTGACCTTTATGTCTCTCAAGGAAAATCTACATCTACTATCTTGAAACCATCTTCTCTTTATTTGTGTAATCTGCACTTTTTGGATGCAGACCAAAACCACAACAGAAAGTCTGCTTGAAAGGCCAGGTTTAGATGCCAGAGTTGCCACTCGGAAGTGTGTAGCATTTGTTTGCTTATATTACCACATAAAGTATGTTCTGCCGATAAAAACTGCGAAACCGTCATGGATGCCTCTTGCTTTCCTTTCTGCCGCTTGATCTCTTTTTCTGCCTTTGCAGGAAGCTCGCTCTGGTGGTGCTTCTGTAGTGAGTCCTATGGATATTCAAAAGGTTATCATTTTCACCTTTTTCTGTCTTGCCTTTTTGTCCATTGATTGTTTGGTTTCTTTTTCCTCTGTTGTCTTTGCACTTTCCCTTCTGCTATTCTTGGTTAATAATGAGAGGCCACCTAGCTTTAGTACCTGGGGAGATTTGGGCTGCACTCCCTTCAGGGTGTTGAAGTTGTTCCTAATTGTTGGAGTGTGGGCAGCTCCACTGCAGTAACAGTGTGCTCCAGTATCCAACCATAATGTTAACATACACTGGTACTAATTGCTTTGCATCCAAATTAGCTGTTTTTTATATATACCATGTGTACTTCATGGTTTACTTTTATGGTAAACTCTCAGGGAATGAAAAAATTAAAATACCTGTAGTTTACAAAGGCTTTTCTTTTCTTCCATTTTGTACTGGTGTTGAGGGCTATGATTAGTTCTGTAACCACTCAGTAGAAAGACTGCACGTCATTCCCAGTCCAGGGGTAATGGTAATAGGATGGGTGTGTGAAATGAGGCTTCATATAAGATGTGTGTTCTATCTTAAATAAAACAAGAGTCAGAGACAGTGGCCAAAGGTCATTTGCAAGGATGCCTGGATTTCTGCTGACTGACGAGAGCCTTGACTCATTTATTACTGTATTTTTCTGCTTCTGAGCTTTCTTACATTCTGGGATTATCTTTGTTATCACTGAGATTCAAAGCAGAACTATTGCAAAGTAGATAAGGGTGAACAGCTCAAGAAAGCAGATACCTGTGTATGTCACTGTAATGTTTCCTTGTATCTGAATAGCAAATTTAAACAAGCAGTAGTACATGTTTACACCGGGTGAAGCTTTCCACTCTTCTTTCTGCATCTTGAATACCCTTATGATAGATTTTGGTTTTAAGAAAGAAGTGATACTTTTGGCCAAACAACGGGGGCTGTGGCAACAGCTGTAAAGAGGCAGCTATCATGGGCTACCAGGGCTGCCATGTTCGCTTTTTATTTTTCTTTTTTCTTGTTTTTACAGACAACTGTAAACAAAATCATTTTAACCTGGTGCAGCCTCCGGTACACTTCTATGCAAATAGCAGATGTGAACCATATGCTCTACTGGCCATCTGGAAACAAAACCCACCCTAAATTTGCCTGTACCCTCAAGGAAATATTAATGTGTTTCTTTTGTCTTTATGAACTGCTTCAGAATACTTTTGTTCTTATAGTCTTTGTTTAAAAAATGAAAAGAAAGCAACCAATGACTTTCCTTCCCCTTATAAATTAGACCTTAAGGTAACATGAAATGCAGTTTTTGCCTTATACCAGATGTCTTCATTGTTTCATAGAGAAGCTATTGGAGACACGGATTATAGTGTTTTTCTTCAACAAGATACAGTTTCCTTTTATATGTAAAACCTTAATGGATTGTCAAAAATCAGTAGAATAAAAAACCCCAAAGAATTAGGAACACATCTTGCTGAGCAACATGTGGAAGCTAGATGCTAATATGTACCTTTCTTGTTTGACAGGAGTATAAAGTCTCTAGCTTTGAGCAAAGATTGATCAGTGAAATTGAATATAGGCTGGAGAGATCTCCTGTGGAAGAATCGGACGATGAGGTGCAACATGGAGATGAAACTACTGATAACAGTGTGTCACCGTATTTTGAGATAAAGCTGAAGCATTACAAGATCTTTGAGGGAATGCCAGTCACATTTACATGCAGAGTGGCAGGAAATCCAAAGCCAAAGGTAAGAAAAGAGGGTAAGTGTTTTTAGAAATGCTCTAAAGAGTTTTGTATCGGTAACTTACAGTCAGCCCCTGGACCCTATGGGCTGTGCCTTACAGGAACAGCAGACATTCTCTCTTGATGAGAAAAATGCCTTGCTGGTATAAACTGTCAGATTTCTTTGACATCACTGGAATTATTTAGATTTATGCTAGTAAGAAAACCTCCTATGAGGCTTCAGCTCTTAGTTACTCCCTCCTGCGACTTCATCTCAAGTATTTTACCTAGAAGTAGTAATACTTCTGTCATTTTCAGAGTTACCTTATGCAGTGCAATGCTACAAATCCTCATACGAGCTGGCACAGTAGTCCCTAAAGCAGCAACCTCGTCAGGTTAACGTGAGTAATTAGCTCATGCACAGCAACATGCTAATGCAAAAATATGTTGCTTGTGGTTCAGGATCAAGCACAGTATTTCTGCATTCTTCAGGGCTTATAGAGTTTATCTCTAACCAGACTGAATTTTATTGAAAGTTAGAGGAAGGCATAATAAAATACCGTAAGTTCCCATACATCCCAAAGGCAAGATGAGACATGATGGCGGGGTTTTAATGATGAGCTTCTGAGGGAGGGTTGGGCTTGGGAAGCATTTCCTTTGAGTAGATGTAAAAGTACCAGTTGCATGATGTCAGTAGCCTGGAAGAGTGCCTGCCTTTGGTAGCTTTTGTTTAACCATTTCACAAATTGCTTGGCAATCAACTGACTCATTATACAGCAGAAAACAGCAGTAGCTGCTTCAACTTCTTTGCCAAAACCAGTATCTTCCCCATGAGGTCCTTGCAGCTCTTACAGTGACCTCTTGTGGGTAGGGGCTCTTTTCCTCTTAGGCAAGATCAGACATGCCTTATCTCTTAGATAAAATCTTCACAGCAGCTAGTCACATCCAGATCTCTCATGTAGCGTAAGTCTTACAGGTATTTAGGATTTTGAGCAGAGATAAATGCAATGTCTTCACATGTCCAGTGATCTAGATGTGTGACACTGCACAAAGTGTAAAAAGAAAAATGGACTTTGTCAGGTAGTAGCAAAGAGAACAGAGAACTAGAGCTACATCTACATTAACAAGAAGTGTGGACCACAAGAAGCAAATCTGAAGAACAAGATATCCATCCTGCCTGCATTTCAGGAGGTTTTACTTCAGGCTAGCTCCCATCTCGTCCCACAGACTGAAGCAGATGCAGCACATTAGATGTGTTCTTGGAGCACATTTTCTGGCTTGGTTTCATCTGAAAGGAATCCAGTTCTGTGCTCCAAGACCACAACATGATGTGAACCACTGCAAAGTAAGTGGGGCTGATCAGTATACTGATACCAGAAAAGCACTCCTGCTTCAAACTCGAGACACACACTGAGAAGATTAGTCCAGTCTAACTGAAACCAACACTTTGATGTCCAGTATTGCTTTTGAGATGACTGTTGGTTCCTTGCTGCTAGAGGTGCATTGTGTTGGAGGGATACTCTTTTTGCCTGAGGCTTGTGACTAAGTTGCTAGATGACCTACTATGAGTCAGCCTTAGTCAACTGAGCCGTTCCCTGATTTTCACACTTTTCAATTAAGGTGTAGTTTCACAGTCATCTTAATCTGATTTAAAACAGATGAAAGAGGATGTCTCCGTTCCCTCATTTGCCTTGTTTTGGGGTTAGGGATTGCACAGCAAAGAAACAGCGATGTTTGTACTTCCCCTAAAGCACAGCATTATAAAGGAGTATCTGATGTGGATGCACTCTGCTTTAGATAAGATGTTCTGTTTTTCTGCAGCGTGAAAACACACACATTAACAAGTGATTTGCTTTTGCACCTGGGCCTATGACCCTTTATTCCATCCACTTGCAGATGCTTTGTGCGATTTGTTAAGTTGCTTGGGATGGAACCAATTTCAGTCCTGTTGGATGGCTACTTGTTAGCTGGGCTTTGCAAATGTCAAAGGCTCCATCTCCCCCTCATCTGCCGGAGCATGCCAAGATAGCAATTTTGCAACGCTCGATGGCTGAGGGCTGCCCTTCTGCTGTCATTTGTTGAAGCTGGAAGTGTTGCCCCTGAATAAATTCTTTTCTTTGGCAAATGAAAAGCTGGAAATAATTTACTAACTTGAAGCTCCTCCCTTCTAAGTGTTCTGTCAGCTCTGCCAAGGAATGGCTTTGGGAAGGGCTGTAGTGTTTCTAAAATCTGGCATTCATTACAACGGATTTTTTCTAAGCAGGGTTATTGCCTTGATTATTTTTTCCCCTGAACATGCCATGTAAATTGAATACTGATGTGCAAGTTCTGTCTTCATAAATATGACTTTTAAAATCTGAGTCTACTTTTGTTATAGCCTTCAGTGTAATGTAAAACTATTTTCTCACTAAAATGAGAACCTATGGTGATACAGGAGGGATTGTGGAATTCTTGTTTTTAAGGGATATTTCCCTTCAGAATTAGGACAGTTTCATACAAAAGGTTAATTGAGATCTGAATGTTGCATAAAGCTCATACTGCTCACTCTTCACATGGCTGAATATAATTCTTACAACCCTTTTGTCCTCTGTATTCATTGTATTTCTAGTCATTGCATGCTGGTTTCTGAAAATCTGGTGCAAATAAAAGCAATCCAGATGCAGTGTGCAGTGCTTACGTAGCTTAATGGTACATTTATTGAAAGATATCCTAGGAAGAAAATACTTCACTGCAAGAGCCATTGTCTCCAGCAGTGGTAGTGTTTTACTTATTAACTCCACATCAGATAAAGGTAATAGTAAGAGTTTACTGCTCATAAGTAAAATCTGGTGATGCCAATGCTTTTAAGCATAGCGGAAATAGGTATTGGACAACATGTGCATAATGTTTGGATAGCTGGTTCAGTTAATATTTGCATGTATTTCCATATAATGATTCCTGGCATGCATCCTGATGTTTCTAAGTGCATTGTTATTGAATAATTACTACTTAATGCCGTAGATTTCCAAGCAACATTATGACACATGTAAGGCATGCAAGTTGAAACTCATTTTTTGCAGCTATGTTGTTCCTAGCACCCATTAGCATGTGTGTATAAGTGATCAAATATCTTTCGCATCTCCAGTAAGTGCTCTGTCAGCAGATGAGAAGACATGACTAAATCCTTTGTTAGCACCACAGAGTCTCTGCAAGGTTGCTGACAGACAAAATGGGAAACAAGTATAACCAGCTATTGAGGAAATGAAATCATTTCTAGTTACACATAATGCTTGTTAATTTAAAAACCATAAATGGTAATTAATTTTAAAGGGAAATTTCCACCTCTTCCCTCCAAAACATTCCCCGTTCTCTTTTTGTGAAATTTAAAAGTATACCCTTAACTTCCCCTGACAAGTGAGTGAATTTAGCTTTGAAATGTTGGCATGTGTGGAGAACCTGGTGTGTTAAATGCTATCAGGAGCTGTGCTTTGCATTGTCACTTATTTTGACTAGAAAGCTGGCACCCTTTCCCCTACTGTAAGACCTAAATTCCCATTTCAAGAATCAGACTGAGGAAAATGTGTGTGTTTTCCTTGTGCTAAATAGTCCCTGCAGTCATGCCAACAAGACAGATCCAGTTGTTGTACTTTGTACAAGTTAACCTTGTGAAAATCATGCAAGTATCTGCACAAGTGACCTAGGAAGAGCTGAACACCACTGATGTTACAGCATAATACAACCTTCAGAAATGGCAAGTAAATAATGTTCTACTTATATATGGGTTTAGGGAGCTGACAACAGCTTTCCCAGTAGAACATTTTTCAGATATTCCTCTATGTGTTTTCCTGCACACACCACGTTTTTCTTTTGATTTCAGCAGATTTCAGTTTGGGGGTTTATATTATTTTTAAAATGTAGCATAAAACCCCAAACAAACCAAATCCTAAACTTTGAGGCATTAAAAAGAAATACATATTTTTTTGTGTAATTCATGGATTACTGTAAGATATTATTCTGCATACATCATTTTCTTTGGCTCACTGCAAGCAGATCTTGGGTCAGCCAGAGACTAAATTTATGTATGAAAACTAATGGAAAAGGCCTCTGTTTGATAGATAATGTAACTGTTCTGTACAACTTGGAACTCTATGGGTGTTGGCGTACAATTAATTCTTAATGGCTGTCTGTGCGCAGACTTGCTTTGAAGTATTTCCCATGAGTTTGTAAAGCTGTCCATTTCTGTAGATGTCTGTCACACCGGGGTGACCTCTTGGTCTTAGTCATGTCATTACACTGAGCTGGCCCATGCATGCACTGAGCTGCTCATTGCCAGCACAAGCTGCTGAAACCCTCCTGGATTTTTTGGTCCTGTCAGTGTAGTGGATGCAAGACACAACTGGTGTTTCAACAGTGAGATCATGACTTCCATTTTATTCATCACTGGATTCATTATTTCCGTAATTACATTTTTATTTTCTGAAAACAGCACAATATCATTCTTAGGTTCTTTCTGCAACTTCACAGATTTAAGTGAAATAAAACCTTGAACTGAGTCCTCTCCTCTGAAATAGAGCTTTTCTTAGTCATGACACTTATTTTCAGCTCTTGAAAAGTTCAGTGGCTGTCGTGTCATGGGGATGGGCACGGCCCTTATGCACCTGTAAGGTTCTTTGGTAAATGTTCATGCTGTGTCCTTTTCTTTGAACCATTGCTGATCTGTAACTTGTCTTTTAGTGAAAGTGATTCATGGAGTGTGGTTCTGCACTTCTACTGTCGATCAAACCGGTTTGCTTTCCATGCTTACTGGGGCGGTTGTCAGCAGGTCAGATTCGTTAGCACTATTAATTGAGAAATGATGACAATGAGCACCCACCCTTATCAGCCAGGCCTTGTTTTCTCCTGCAGATTTATTGGTTTAAAGACGGGAAGCAAATTTCTAAACGAAGTGATCACTACCGAATTCAAAGAGAACCTGATGGAACTTGCTCGCTGCATACTGCAGCCTCCACCCTGGATGATGATGGGAATTACACCATTATGGCTGCTAACCCCCAGGTAAATGAAGGTTTGGCTCCAGAGCAAACGTGCTTCTGGACATAAATCTTCAGAAAACGATCTCATCTTACATATGCATGGTTTAATTAAAATGATGAAGTCACCAAAAAGTATGTATATAAGTTAGATTTCTGTTTTCATCTTGCATCAGTAGGGTGGGACCTTTCTATCTCCAAGAGATTAGCAACTCAACAGCAGGTTTTTTCCTATGGTTTGAGGTTTCAGAGGGGAGGGGTGCTGGGTTTTAATCACTCTTCCACCATTTGTTTCAGCTGATAACATCTCTGAAGCCTAACTGAGCATGGATAGCATATGTACTATAAAGGGAGAAAAAAATCCAGTTTACCAGTACAAGTAACCTAATCCAGCAATTTCATTTTTCTTCTGTTAACACTACTCACCACCTGAGGCTAACTTTTGGAAGCAAGTGGGAGTGTAATACACCTTAACATGTTTACTTTAGGCAGTGATTGTAATTCTGTAAGGCAAAACACTCTAGCACTTACTATGGAGCAGGGAGGTCTCCTGTGTTGATCTCAAAGTCTTAAACAGTATTTTCCTGAAACATGGAGTGTTACTGGGTTTGTAATACTAATTTGTTCTTTGCAGACCCAGTACAAGAGCTGTGGTCTTCAACAGGAAGCCCCAGGTGTGCTGGAAATGGCTATACTTCCAGTTCAGGCATCCTAGTGAAGTAACTTTCAGTCTGCTTTTCCTACAGCACAGCAAGTTGAGGGGGAAGATTTGCAAGTGAGAAACCAAGGCAGGAATGTAACATTAGGGATGTAATGAATTACTTTCTTCTGTAGCAGCAAGCATCTTGCCAAGATCAGGCCTACAAGTAGAATCACACTGTAAAATAACAAACTGTATCTCTGAGACAGTTTAATCTAAGCAGGAGTGTTGTGCTCTGTTATGACTGTTGCTAGGTTACTTAGCATGACACTGCCATTTTGCCTTGCTCTCTTACTGTCAGTCCTATTCACACTGCAGTGTGCTTGAAAACCTATGGGGCTGTGCACGCAGGTGATGCACAAACCCCAGCTTGAGGCTGGATGCTACAAACTGCAGTACTTAAATCTAGGTAGTTTAAATGTTGTTCATGCATATACGAATAACAGAAATAAAGAAATAATGAAATTGCATATGGCCAAGGGAATTTTCAAGCTGGGAGCTTTTACAGACAACCATTGTGTTAGAACAATTGGTACCATTTAAATAGTGGAAATTCACAGGAGGTTTTAAATCGTTAGATAAATATTCACATGCTCAAGGTAAGAAATGAATCTACTTCATCTTCCTATAAGTGTTACAGTGTGAACCAAAACCTTGGAGAACTTGGTGAATAAACTACCTTTGTGTTTGGACAATGTCATCTGCCCCTGAGTAGGTAGAGCCTACTTTTGGCATTTGTTACTCTGGATAATGCTAATTCGGTGGCACAACACTGATCTAGGTTATTGATTCTGGTGACTGACGACACTAGTTTTTCTTGGGGTTTTGGATGTACTAAAATGATCTGGGTTTGTGTTGTTCCTAGGTTGGGGATTGAAAAAGCAGTCTTGTTAAATGACAAAATCCTGCATCTGCTTTTCCGCCCCTTTGGAGAAGAACCAGAAGTGTTCTCCTCTGGCTCCCCTAAATAAAACATCTGTCTGCTTCACGAAGCCCTTTCTGTTCTTTCTTTACAGTGTAATTCCCAGGCAAACTTACTTATCTCTTCTACTATTTGCTTGCTTTTACTATGCATTTAACAGTACAATGGAGGCAAAGAAGGGTTATGAGCTAATGTACTCTCCTTTCACACTCAAAGATCTGGATTCCAGTTCTTTTAAGTCATCCTGAGTGGAAATAAGTTTGGCATGGCCTTCTCGATTCTAATGGAAAGTTGTCCACCTCTCAGAGCTATCACAAACTTAGGCAAATTTGGCAGCCTTTCCTAAGGAAAAGTGAAATACGTAAATATAGGAGAGCCTAAATCAGAGTTCTGATGGACCAGCAGATACTTGCTAGGCTGTTGCTGTAGTTTGGTTGTTACTGTAGGAGCCACCAAACTACAAAGCAGAAAGACATATTCTTAGCAGATAGAAACTGATTTTGTTAAAGCAAAGGATTCAGTTCCTTAAAGCTGTGCCAATTTATTCCACCTCACTGTCTGGACTAGTCCAACAGGACTAGTTTGCAAAATGGCTTGTTGGTAGACCTTGGGAATTGTTTGTGGCAGTGAACACAGTAGGCACCATTGCCTGTGATGTAAAGTGATGCAATGTGGAATTGAGGTTCTGGCACACCATGGGGTTTTGCAGTAAAATTTGCCATATAACCTCATCCAGAGCAAACAGACCCCAGGCCTGTACAAACATAAACCCTGGCCTGGGCCATTAGTTACCAGAGACATTTCTTAACTGCTAGCTTCCCAGGGACTGGATGGGCTTCAGTCAAATACTGTTTACACCTTCTTCCTTTTCATCCCATTCTCTCCTCTTCTTTGCACTACACATCCACAGGTCTCAGTCCAGGTTTGCCTTGCTTTCTAGGCAAATTACTTCCCACTTTGTTTCCTTCCCATTTATCCCATGACTTTTCAAAAAATCATGTTTCCTACTCATTCTTCCCTATCCAAATTCCTTACTGTCCTTTTTGTTTCCATTTGTGATGCCTTTGTATATTGAGATATGCAGTAATTATCCTCAAAATGTGTGTTCATCACCTGCCAGAAAAAAGATTAATATGCAGTGGAGCCTAAAATAGGAATGGATTTGTTTTGGATGTCTTCAATGGTCTTGCAAAACAAAAAAACCCCTTTTGCTTAGAAACTGCCACAGATCATGCACAATGGCTTATTTTAAGGCAAGTATTTTTCTTGTGGACTAACTGGGTCATGGGAATGAAAGCGGGACACAGAGACTTCATTTCTAACAGCCCAGCAGTAACACAAAGGTCACTGCCATTTGTATGGCAGTTGTGACCGCAGTGAAATTGTTTTTTCATGGGCTCTGGCCAGTTGTTAATGCACAGCGATCTGCGACCCCTGAACTACTGCAACAAAAATACTTGTCACCCTTTATGCTGATAGACTCAAGTGCAGAGCTCACAGCTTAGAGTGGAGCACACTGCAAAGCTGATGTGGCTGTTGCCTTACTGCTACCAGCCTAGGGACAGAGACAGACATACATCTCCGGTACATTTACCAATCAGCTAGTTAAAACTGTTCTTCAGAAGTTACTAAAATCATTACACTGCTATATAAAAGTATATAGACTTTTACTGCAGTAGTATTTTTATACATAGCTTTGACATTTGCATCCATTGTGTGTATTTATTAATACCACCAGATGCTTTTACCCCTTACAGGGTGAATACTCAGAGCCCTGGACGTGAGCAGTTGGGGCATCAGGCAGACCCATCCTAACTTTGTTACCATCAGTGCTTGTTGATGGACCAACCTGTCTTCTAAAAACTGAAGTAAAACAAAAAAGAGGACAGAATACCACGGAGCCCATGCTCTAGTTATCATTCACTGAAAATAACCTGAGACGGCTGAACTGTCTCCAGTATCCACCATCCCAGCATGTGCTTCTGTGTGATTCCTGCCCCTGAGCCAGGTTCACACTGTAGAAAGGGCACTTTACATACTCATACAATTCCTTTGGGTTTTCCATTTGTGGGGCTTTCTGAGCTGTGGCCCCACCAGATCAAGTGGATCCATCCACTCTGGAGACAGCAGCTCTGTCACTACCCATCAGCACTTACCAAGTGTTGTTATTTTCACTACCTTGTGCTTTTTGTCTTTCTGTCCACTTGCTGTACGCAGAGAAACTTCCAAACCACAGCAACAGCTCTTTCAAGGACACTGTTGCCTCAGATACCAACCATCCTTTTACAAGAAAAACTTCCAGGTGGAACACTGTACCAGGACTCTGTTACATTCACCATTGTTCCAGTCTGTTCTGGGTTATTGTGAAAGCTGATAATGGTTTAACATCAGACAGTGTCCTGACTAACGTTTGTCAGTGACCCTTTGAAAGAAGAGACTGTATTAGACTCTGTAACAGGTGGGCAGAAAAGATGGGATCAGGTTGAACGTTTATTAATAATTCATATTTTAAGTATTCTCATGTTCCTTCTCTCCGTCACTGTAACAGGGCAGAGTAAGTTGCACGGGCAGGCTGATGGTTCAAGCTGTAAATCAAAGAGGCCGCAGTCCATGGTCACCTTCTGGTCAGCCACATATGAGAAGGTATTTGATGCCTTTTTCTTTCTTTCTTTTAATAATAACCTTTCGCAAAATTATTATGGTAAGATAAAGAATGTGAAAGAAGAAGGTAAGTTAAAAGTATGGCATTCAGGAAGAAAATGCGACCTCTGCTATCTTAAAATCTCTGCAGAGCTTCCACAGGCAACCTCTGGAATGACATGATGTTTATGCATCTTGAATTTACTGTCTCCTCCTCCTATCTTTGTGATGTTCACTGATAGCTCCCCCTTGCAAATTGTACCATCAGCTGTTAGGAAGGACCTTGTAACTTACAGGGTTTTTTAAAACATCTCCTGACCAGGACTCTACCAGGAACCTCTGCTTTCTGCAGGTTTTAGTAAGCCTTCATTGAAAGAACCAGCAGAAATAACTGCATGCCAAGGAAGCTTATTAGATTTACATTAGAAATATTTTAGGATTTCAGTTCAGGTTCTTATAAGGAATTATGAGTCAGAAATGAAGAATTAAACTTATCTTTGGTGAGTTTACAGTTATTCATATACGAAACTTTGGTTGATGGTTTTGGACCATATAAGGGAATTCTCACTTCAAATACTTTTTTTTCATTACCCAAAGCATTTATGAGGCTATTTAGCACAGCTTAGACATTGAAGAACAAAAAAAAACCATTTCATTTTGGGTACCAAACAGAACTGCCTTCAGGGGAGTTTGAGGGCTCGAGTTTCAGATTCTGCCCTGGTAAGGTGTGTTTCACCTATGGGTCACAGTGGCCACAGAATCTCAGTACTGCCTAACTGTAATACACAGAGTAGGTGTAATTACACAGTCAGAGTGCCGTAACAGAATGAGTCTGTAACGATTAGCATGGTGGTAGTATGTACTATATGTAGGACTGCTGCATGCAAACCAGGCTCTCTTCCCCCTCTTCCAATAACTAGGCAACTAGGAAGCAAGGTTGGTTGTTAAAAAGACTGGTGTTATTCCTGCACAGAACAAACTGGGCTTCCCACAGCCCCAAATGCTATGCCTCACTGAGGCATCCTACCACCTTCCCCATTTCATGTTTTGGCCTGTTAAGCCCAAGCCCAGAAAGCTCATGGAGAGGGATGTCCTGCTATTGCTGCACTGAGAGCAGCCCAGAAAAGCTGGATCTATCCAGCATGTCCTGTCCAGTAAAGAAGTAATGGTGCAAAATGAAAAGTCCCTGCTAGTCCCTGAAGGGAAAAGCTGCCATAAAGAGTCAGGTTCCAACTGAATGAATCAGGATGCACAGGGTGAGAAAGGGGAAACATCTTTAAAAATGGGGATTGGAGAAAGGGGGATGGCTATGAAGAGAGCAGTGAGCAGCTGACAGACACTTCTGCACCTTTCTGAAGGATAAAATGTGGGTCTCTGCCTCTTCAGTGGCCAGAGCCTTTGGGTAGTGATGGAGGAGGCTTTTTTTCCACACTCTCCAAATGCAGTCAAAGTCTGAGGCTGCTTATGGACGGTACTTTATCTTCAGGCAGATAATACTATTGCTATGTCAGGGGGTCCAGTAGAGTAACCAGTTACAAATAAGAGATTTACATATAGCAGTTTAATTAAAATTAGGGCAATTATTGGGGATTCTTATTTCCTGTAAAATTACCACATGTGCAGATACCTTTACTTACAGATGGTCTCATTTCTGCTCAGCATTTAGCACACTTCTTCTTACCGGATGTTTCCCACTCCTCCCACCACCCAGTGTCCGCAAGGACAGTGGGGGCCATGAGTGTGTAAAGTCCCCCCCCCAGGACAGCCCCCAGCACTGGCTGTTTGCCTGTAATGGACCATGCTGTTACGCTCCCCCTGAGCTGTGGTATTTGTCACGTGCATCTCTGGGTGCTTTTGATAAGTGACACTCCTGGGCTTTACAATGTGATTTCTGTAAGCTTTTCTGCTTGAGAGTGACAAGTGTTGGGTTTTTTTTACAAGTGTAATTATTAGCTTAATGAACTTTATGATTTGTTACGCTCTTGACAGGCTTTTTCCTGAAGTACTTTTAATCTCTCACAGAATGTGTTCTGGCAGAACTCTGGGTTTTGTCATCTTCACCGCGTCATGGACATTTCAAAGCACTCTTTGTAGCTGTTATTCCATTTTTGATGTATTTTTCTGAAATGTGCTTAGCTTGCAAACAGCACCTTCTTAGCATTCCTTTGTCCAGAGGGATGGAGCTTTTGAGCTGCCTGATGTGTACCAAGCTGTGGGTCAACCCCTTAGGTACAATGGCGCTCAATGTTGTAGCTCTCTTGTGGTGAACTGCAGCCACAGCCCCACATTAAGTCATTTTAAAATGGGTAAGATTTAGGGAAGATTTAAAAAAGAAATAGTCCTATTGCCCCTGTTCTCAAATAGAGGATTAATTGAACTTACTCTCTATCCCAAATTAGTGATCATTATCACGTGGTCAGTCATAGTCTTCCCCAGCTTCTCACTCACTGACATTCCTGGTGCATTGCACCACAGCAGCCCACAGTCTCCTCTGGCCACATTTAGTACATGATATCAGCATTGCTGAAACTAGTTCCTGCAATTTGATGCCCACATCACAGGTCTGAAGAACACACAGCTAATCCAAGGGTATTCCAGGCTCCTGCAACTTGTCATTCCTAGACACCTGAAGTACTTGGCTCTACTCGTTTTGTTGCTTCTTGAAAACCACAAAACGTTTTACAATTCAAATGACCTTAGTTTCACCTCTCAAGGTAAAAAGGCTTAAAAAGTAAGTCTGCAATTCCAGAGGCAAATCTACAAAGAGGTAAAAAGAAACACATCATTTACTTCTGACTCTGAACAGCTTGCTGACTGAGGTTGCCTTTCACTTCTGTGATTTGAAGACTTAGTTTGCACAATTCAAAAACATGCTATCAAAAAAAACAGCTTTGGTCACAAACTCTGTAATTTCTCCCCCATTTTGATCAGAGCTGCCTTTCCATGGAGCTGTAGCAGTGAGGTGGTGGCTTTCAGATGGGCTTTCACACTTCTGTGGTGCTAGCTGACCTGTTTGTCTCAGCCTTGCACTGGTTACTTGTACTTCATTGGCACTTCATCAGGAGTACCTAAGCAGGATGCACATGAGCACTATGAAGACAAATTTTCTGTGGGCTGCCCACATTGTGTAGAACTCACTTGCCCAGATCCATGGCTTCTAGGTAGTCTTAAGTACCAAAAGATAGAAGTACAGGTTTTTCTGCTTCCTTCCATCTCTACGCCATCTACATGCACACGAGGCATGGATGTCTGCAGAATAGGTTAGGAATTTGCCAACTAGACCTTAGTCTTGCTCATGACCTGTAACACAGCAGCTACTCAAGTAGTTTTAGACATGTTAAAGTAGAAAAAAAATACTGACTACTCCAGACCTGGACAGGGGCACTTCCAAGATTTACACAAGCTTTTAGCATGTGCAGATCATCATGCTGTGTTGTCCAGTTTGGTATCCATTCTATGTTGATACGCAGTATAGGATAGATTTCCCAGATGCACACATTTGCCTTTAGCTATAGCTGTGGAAAGCCTGTGATGATCACTAAAAAATATCTATTTATGACAGATGATAATACAGATAAACATGTTTCATAGAGATGAACAGCGCAGTAATAGAAGGGCAACAACAGAGAAGGACAAAATACACCAGATTCAAGCAGCTCTTAGCTATACTTCCCTTCAGTGTGCAGCTGGAGCATTTGTCTACTGTACAGTAGTACAGCATCTTTGTTTTCCAGATGTAACTGTTGGGAGGTTTGAGCTTTTTTTGTTCTGAATTATTTTAACCTAAAGAAATGCCTCTGGGCAGTGTAAAACACAGCATAGCCACGTATACTGCAGCATGTATCCTGCAGATGCAGAAACACTGGCAAAAGGTAATGGAAAATGAGATTCACAAAAGACAATTTCACTGTACAGTGTCATTGATATAAGTTACCCTGGAGGACACTTGAATAGCGACTCTTCACTGCAACAGGATGTCACTGCAGGCAGCAGCTGGCTCCAGAATGGGACCCACTGGAGCTGATCAGGCAAGGACAGAAACTGATCTCAAATTCTGTTTCAGTTCCAAGTCTTGGATTACCAAATCACACAAGTGGAATAATACTGATTTCAGATGGGGGAAAATCCAGTTAAATGAGGAACCACTCAGAAAAAGATTTAATAGATTAAATTAACAGGCAAGAACAGCCAGTGCAACGGATTAAATGATATCCTGGAGGTTTAAGGTGATTGATGCTATTTCTGGGGACAGAAGTTACTCTTCCTTCTTCGTATTTTTTGTTGAACTTTTCACAGTACCTTTATAAAGAACAATTTAGTGACTGAAGCTTTTTCTCCCTGTTGCTCACAAATGAAATTCTCATTGTTTTGACACAACAGTTTAGTGGCTTTGAAAGTGCCCAAGACTATCTCAAACAAAAAACTGCTAAATGAGGAATAAATACGCACAGCACTTTAATCCCCCAAGTTTTCTCTATGGTCTTTGGTAGTGCAGAAAAGGAGATGGTGAAAAATAGTCTGTTGTGAGAAGTCTCTTCTCAGCTGAGATGAGATAGCTTTTAGATGCTGTTTTTTCCTGAAAGGTAAATATAATTAATGAACTACACACACATTTGGTGGTGTCATCAGCAACAGTGAAGGGATTAAATACACAGAACACTAGAAATGAGGAACTGAGCTTTACGCTAAGGCCTACTGACTTATTTGTATTTCAGTTATTTAAGGACTAACTCTAAACAAAAATACTACCATGTATAAATGATTGCTACAAGCAATTATTCTGTAGCAAGACTGTCTTCTAGATCATATTTTGCCATAACATGTGAGTTAAATAAAAGTAATTAATTACTGTGTTATAATTAACTTGGTCTGAGCCAAGTGCTCAGCATATGTGTGTAAATAAAAGAGTGATTATGGTATAGGTCAAAAGGAGTGAATTAAAATTCAAAGCAATCTTGTATGCAAGTGATTTTGGTTCTTCTGATTTAGCAGAAAAAAAAAGTAATTTACCTTTATTTTATGTTATTTTAAGACCACGATCTCGATCAAGGGACAGTGGTGATGAAAATGAACCCATTCAGGAACGATTCTTCCGGCCTCATTTTCTGCAGGCTCCCGGAGACCTGACTGTTCAAGAAGGAAAACTGTGCAGAATGGACTGCAAGGCAAGTACCACACAGAGGGTAGTGGGGACCTTTTGGAAACAGTACCTGACTCAAAACCTCAGTTAATTCTTTTTTAAAGCTATTTTGCCTACTGGCAGTTTCATCCACTGTCAGTAGGTCAATTGATCTCACTGGTTACGAGTAAGTGGACAGTAAAAGTCTGCCTGACAGGCAAATCTTACAGCTCACAGAAAAATGATTTTCAGGTTTCAGATATGCAGGGGTGTGGAGGAAAGCAGCACACACCACAAGGACAATGCACTTCTCTGTTTTAAGACATTTAGCCACTTGAGTTTTGATCCCCCGTTAAAGTTTCAAAGAGTATAACCTTGATTTATGGCTTTGCTGAACAGAATTAATTCAGGCTTGGATGACCCTGTGTACTTTCTGCTGATCTATTTGTGAGAAGTTATTTGCTTTCGCACAGTACCCACAGCAAATGGCACAGCTTCCAAAAGCGCACAACTTATTCACACAGACCAAGCATTAACCAGGGCAGAGGGTGCTGTCACTGGGTTACACCTAAGTGGAATGGAACTTCGAGTTCAGTAGTTAGTCAGCTAGCATCTTTTTGTCTGTAAGTTCTCCACCAGAAGTTAATCAAGAAAGGAGTATCTTCTCATTCCACCTGAAGAGCAAGCTATAAAAAAGACAAAAGGTGTCACCCTGCCTTTTGTTTTGCAATGTAGTATTATTTAGCTACCAGCATATCTAAACACTGATCTTTTTTTAGTCACACCCATAAGACATCATGGAATTCAGGGAGTTGGCCAGAAAGTAAATGAATACAACTGAGTCAAAGATCTTTAAATCTTGTGGTACACCTGCAGTAGCAAACCAACCCAAACTTCTGTGATGTAACAAGTCAGGACTCCTCCAGTGTTTTGTATGGCTAAAACCAATTCCCATTATTCTGTTCACACTTAAGGTTAGCGGATTACCGACTCCAGATTTAAGCTGGCAACTGAATGGAAGACCAATTCGCCCTGATAGTTCTCACAAAATGCTGGTGCGTGAGAATGGTGTGCACTCCTTGATCATAGAGCCAGTCACAGCCAGAGATGCGGGAATCTACACATGCATCGCCAGCAATCGGGCTGGTGAGAACACATTCAGCCTGGAGCTCATTGTTGCAGGTAACATCTTCACACTAAGCTTCCACCCTGAGAACTGTAAGAGTACCACCACACAGGACAGTTTAAGTGCTGTCAAGCGACATGGCTGAGGGGTAGTGGGCCAAGAAAAGGAAACCTGTTAGTAACAGAAGTTACATTTATAGGTGATAGAGTTTATGTTATGTAGTGGCATAAGCTGACAGCCACATAAGTCCTGGGCACACAGTTAAGGGATCTGCTGTCCTGAGGCACAGCAGGGACCACAAACCAGGCTATTTGCATGAATGGGTTTTCAAAAGCAATTTGTGCAAACCCGTATCTACCAGTACCATATGATTTGAGTGTTTCATAGCATATTAGACTGCCATTCCAGCCTTCAGGTAGACCAGTCCTTTCTATAATTAAAAGCTGTCCCTCTAGGGAGTATGAAGGAGCACTGCTTAACAAGCAGAGAGCAGCCAGTTTATCTGATCTTCACACCCCATATTTCAACTATTTTGGGGAAGGAGGGAACTACTTTCCCCTATTACAATCCTGATCTGACTGTTCCCTTCAGATGAACAGGACTGGACTTTGTGATTAATGAAGACAACACTTCAGTTTCATGCCACTTAGATCTTTCATTATTGATTTTAGCATGGTGCTGGAAGAAGAGCTGCACTGTCACAGACTAGTGTCAACATGACACTGTCTTTGTTTTCACAGCTAAGGAAGTACAGAAAGCACCTGTGTTTATAGAGAAGCTACAGAACACGGGTGTGACTGAGGGATTCCCAGTGCGGCTGGAGTGCCGGATCTCGGGGGAGCCGTCTCCTCAGATATTTTGGAAGAAGGAGAATGAGTCACTCACATACAACACTGACCGAGTGAGGTGAGACTGCCTTACAACCATGTCCCCATGTAAAACTCCAATGGTGACCTATCCTGTAAAACAAATGAAAACCTAGAAGGCTGTAAGAACGCTCTGTGAAGAGCATCTCATAAACATTAACCTAGATATTGTAATAATTTATGACATTTACTCAGACTTGCAGCCAGCTTGGTGGGCGAGCTGGAATTAAAATGTTAGTTCTGTTTTCATCCTTGGAATTAAACAACTATCTTTTCACTTTAAGCAAGTGGAGAAGTAGTTTTTATCTTCTAGAACTAAGACTTCTAGCAATGTCCTGGTGAAAACCTAGGCTCCTAAGGAAGGCTGTCTGCTTCGCAGCAGAAACCTTGATTCCTAACTGTTGCGGAGCTAAGCAACTAAGGTTCAGTATGTTATACTGAGATCTATAAACTTGTCTTTGATATTAGTAACATCTGTAGGAATTTTTGAAAGCAAACTGATGACACATTTTAAGAAAAGGAATCCATCCCTGATAGAACACTAGTAAGTTATTGCTGCCCTTCTAAGTAACTGAGAGCATTTCAGTACCTCATTCCTTGAGGTTTTTTTATCCTCTTCCCAAAGAGTTCTGGTGTCCCTATGACTTAAATTAGATTTCTGGATTTCTTAACCTGTGATTGTGAAAGAGAAGTTACTTTATGCATCTTTGCTTCTTAGTCTTCAGTGCAGGATATTAAGCTGCCAGATTGTCAACCACTAGCTAATTTCAGACAAAGTTTCACATTAACTTAAAGTGGACAATATTTAATCTGTAACTAGGACTGGGTCAGTTTATAATGACATTTTAAAGTAGTCTAAACTTGTATGCAATTTAAATACTAATTTTCTCATTTTCTTTTGTTTAGCATGCACCAGGATAACTATGGCTACATATGCCTGCTTATTCAGGGAGCTACAAAGGAGGATGCTGGCTGGTACACATGTTCAGCTAAGAATGAGGCTGGGATTGTGTCATGCACTGCCAGGTTGGATGTTTATAGTAAGTGACTTCTGTCTTTGTGATCACAGTAGCTACCCTAAAAGCAGCAGTTGTGTAAGTTTCAGTTTGTTCGCAGAATGGTTTACCTTGGTCTCTCTTTCTTTTGTTTATAGTTTCTCCTCAATAATAACGATCCACATCAAGACAACCAATGCTCTGTCAAAGTATATTTCAGAATCTTCCAGATACCTGAAGCAAAACAAGCATGCATGCTTTCTGTCTTTGCTTAGTATATTAAGTAGAGCTACTTAACAACAGATAACAGCATGCTTATGTTATTTCTGTGGATCATTATTACTATTGCTCTGCTACCACTTTCCTAACCTTTTTTATTCCTTTGTACATCAGTCTGTAATACACACATGACAACCACCGGAAATGTAGATGTTTTTATGGCTTTCTGCTTCATTACTCAGTTTGTTCCAAAGCAGCCCCTCACACACTGAATGTTTTCTCTTACCAGTGTTTTCATAACAAGAATAAGGAAGGGAGGGAGGGGGAAGACAGGAATGGTGAAGGATGGGTTTTGATGGTGGTGGGGTTGTAATGGGACTTGTGAAGAGGCGACCTGACTCAGCATGTTTCAGCATACAAGGGCTGGCAGTGGCATCCAAGTTCTTTCCTTTTATATACAACAAATAATCCTTGAACACACCTGTCACTGGAATACGAGTGCACGGAAACAACCCCCTTTCTGTTATCCTTCCCAGTGACACGAGGAAAGGTAGAAGCAATGCCAAAAGTACCAAGTAACAAACACAGGCACTATTGTTTTTACATACCGTGTTTGAAGGTGAAACCAGATGCTGAGGTTTAAAACAACCTATACTAAGAAATGAAACAAACTCGCCTCTGATACAGTGGTTTTCGGCTGCTCATAAATTAGTATCTCCTTTACAAAGGGTGGATCTGGGACACTTCGTTGTCCAGCTCAAGATGGCTAACATTTTTTGTTTCCTTTTAAATCTGTAGCTCAGTGGCAACAACCATCTCAAACGACCAAGCCAAAGAAGGTGCGGCCTTCAGCTAGCAGATACGCTGCACTGTGTGACCAAGGACTAGACATCAAAGCAGCTTTCCAGCCTGAAGCAAATCCAGTCCACCTGACAATGCAGTCTGGCTTGGTAGAGAGCGATGACCTGTAGATTCAACCACCACTTCCATCATTTTCTTTCAAAGCAGAAACACTGAAAGCCACTGCCTTGACCAATGATACTCCTATGTCACTTTATGCAAAGGCAGACACCTTCAAGTACAAAAGATAAACAACAAACACAATAAGCATATATTTCTTATTCATTATACCAAATTAGAATAGGTAGATTATTAATGGAATTGTACACACTGCACAACAAATCACATTCACCCGTTCCTTATACCTAAGTTGCTTCAGCTCTTACAAATAACCCTTTTCATAAAGGCCAAAATACATCAGAGAGTCAGATTTTTTCAGACGAGAACACTGTTTATCACTACATGCCTTCATAAGCAGTAAGTAGATGTTACACAACCTTAATGGTGCAAGATGTTTTACTTGAGGCCGTTTGATCACAAAGAAAATCAGAATGTGTGGTTGCTGACAGTTCTAAACTAGCACTGCACTCTGATAGCTACAGTGAACAAGTGCAATATTATTGTAAGAGTAAACCAGGAAGGGACAAGAAAGAGACACACAAGCAGATGCTGTGTCTCTGCAAACTGCTTTCTAGTCTACAAGGAAAAAAATATTTTGCCTTAAACACTGTTAGTGTGGACAATTCTGTACAGCAGCATCAACACTGCAGTTTTAAGTTCTTCTCTGTTTTTGATTTTACCATTCAGGAGGAGGCTTACTTACAAGCACACAGCCAAGACAGGTCAAGCATAAGTAATTTAACAGCTTAGAGGTAACAAAGAGCTGACAGGTAATAACAGTCTCCTCCAAACTACGACTGTTGGTAACTAGATGGGGAAAACATGCTGTCAGTATGACCCACTGCAGTGGCTTACTGCAGGGGGTGGGAGGGGGACAGGGCAGAGGCTGAAACTCTGTGCATTTCCTGAACACAGCCTGTAACCTTGTAATGCTCCCATTCCCAAATTGGAATTTCTGAGGGGAGCTGGATCCTAGGGAGTGTATGTGTGGGATGTTCGACTGTTTAAAGCTTGTGTGATGTGCCTGAGGATTTTAGAAATGTATAGTAAGTGAAAAATGGGTTGAGACTGCAATATGAATTTAAATGACAAGTATACACCACAGAGCGTGCAGATCTGAGGAAGTAGAACATGAAGATGGACAAAACCAACATCAAATTCGTGCCTTTTTTTCCCCCTTAACTTAGCACGTGTCTCTGGTAGGTTTTTTTCCTTCTCCTGTCATTTTCCTGTAGCCTTTTTACTGGGTAGAGTCTGTGCGCCGTAGGTGAAAAGCCTGAAGGCTGCATTCAGAAAGCAAGGCAAACCCACCTGAACTGGAGCCCCACCTAAGTCAGATGTGACTTGGTAGTTTTAAAGTGGAAGCAAATGAATTTCAGAGGAAGGGGAGAGAAGGATGGAAGAATTACTAGGCCTGACAAGGAAAACAAGCATGTGATGGTACGAGCTACAATACTTTGCTATGAAAGGAAAACACTGTATTCCTTATATGAAGCACATATATGGTATCTTCCATTATTTATAATAAAAGTGTTGAAATCTTTTATCTCAGTTCAGTTATTCAGAAGTCCTGTACTTAGGGGTTTTGTTTTTTTAATTCTGTAATTGTGTACACCATATACTGCATTACTGCTATACGTGTATTGCTTTGTAAGTACACAAAGTTTGTGTTGTGTTTTAGTGGCTAATAAACGTTAGCACATACGGTAGTACAATTCTGGTGCAGGATATGACCAGTTTTGGGGATCGTTAATCTAGATTAACGTCATAGTCTGTCATCTGGGAGTAACTGATTCTATTCTAGAGGAAGTATGTCATATCATTTGCCAAATTCTTCTCGACTGTGACATGCCAACTGACTTTTTTGTTTCGCTTCACTAGCATTATTTTGCCACCTTTTATTTGTATTTATAAAAAATGTATTATCATTACTTTGGATTGTTGTGCTGACATAATGTGGGTTTAACATCAATAAATATTACACAAATAGAAAGGTTTCCTCTGGTAAAGGCTATTAACTGTCTCAGTACAAGACATTTTAAATATTATCATACAGACACAGCACCAAGAAATTACCAGAATTTATCAGAACACTGGTTGTGACCCAGAATCTTGTTTAAACAAGATAAATTCTGAGAAACCTTTGCCCAGTGAAAGCACTTGAAGATGCTTTTTGCAATAGGTTAGAAAAGATGCAGGTCTATTCTGTGTGTCCAGAAATTGCAATATGACATCACTCACAAGTAAGGGCATACGCCGAATGCAGCTAAATTTAGTCCTCTAACAAGGCAATATCAAAATGAAAACCATAAAAAGTTAAGATTTACTTGTAAAACCCTGAATATTGACTCGCTTCCCCTTTCTGCGCAAAGATAGCATGAAAGATGCAAGATAGATAATACTTTTTTTTTTTTAGGCTTGGATTTCAAGCATTGATCACTACAACCAGAATTCTCTCAGCACTTAAGTGAGTACTGACATTATGGGTGATCCTGCAGCTGAAGGCAGTGGAGCCCTGTCTGCTTACAGTGAATTTGTCTTTGGCCCAGAGATTAAAAAGCTGGGACTGCTCTTGTGAGCTGGCTGAAGATGATGAGGTCATCATCACATTTTGCCTCTGTATATATGTACAGACACACTTAAGTAGTAAATCACATCTCTAAGCAGCAAAGTTGTTTTTATGGAAACATTCAGCTGTACTGTTACTTAGTTACTGGGACTGTTTGGGTTTACAAATTCAGAGATAGAAGCGTGGCACAAGAAAATGACATGCTTTCCAAGCCAGAAATCTGAAATTCTTGGAAGCATCAAAGTAACGTTCAGAAGTTTAATCTCTCTCCACCAATTCCAAAGATAGACAGTATGACCTGAAAGCGTACTTCATCATTTTATAGGACCAAAAAAAGAAGTCCTAGCTTTGTGCAAGACTTCAAATTATTTAGGAAGCTCATCACTCCAAGCACATTCAGAGCAATGGAGGAGTCAGTGCAACTCCATTCAGGATGATGACAGACGCTTCTGTCAAGATGATTACTAACAGTGAGGTGCAAAATTCCACATGCATGAGGGTTTTTCAGCTGGTAGTGTTACTTAACACACAACACCTTTATCTTGCACCTTCACAACAGCTGCACCCTTTAGTTAACATACACCATCTTTTTCCATCACCACCCACTGGCTGTTGGGGACCAAAACCTAGTATAGTCCAGTTTGAAACCCTACCTTATACATCATAGCTGCTTTCTGTATTGCAATTAGCTTGTATTTAATAAACACCTTGATTCTCCACATGTGGGCAACTACATCCTTATCTGTGCAAGAAGCCCAAAGAGATTTAATACATAAGCAAGTACTTCATGAGCTCGTATTACCCATCATGTCATGATGCTGAGGGGATGGCTGCATGTTCTGGCTGTCTGACACAGCTGCCAAGCCCACGTGGTACAGTAGAGAGGGACTGGAAACGCCTGCTCAATCATGCCCGTTGGTGACAGACCTGATTCACAACTCCGATGTACATGCAAGAGGCAGGATTTGCTGAGATGTAGCTCCCTTTCTCCTGAACCAGCTAAAAGAAAAAATCCCTCCCCCTGCACAGTTTCTCTGTCTAAACCCAACTGAGCACACAAGACACATGAGGTAGATGAGAACACAGCTCCTGCCCCAAGCAATTTACAGTCTGTTCCAGCCAGCACACTGTATTCTTTCAAATGTCTTAAAGCTTGTAACTTTAATTCTGAACTAAAGACACAGTTCGCACCCTTTTACAGAAGTGATTAATACATTAATTAATCTCATCTGCACTGAACCTCTAATAAAATAGCAAGTGTTTGGAACCTAACACTGAGCAAAAATGCCAGGCTCCAAGCAACAGTACCTGTGCTCAGTGATTTCAGCAGCTATATGGTGGATGAAGAGTAAGGAACTTCAGCCCAACACCATCAAGAATCAGAAATGTCTGCTTTGTAAAACTGCAGTGCAACAGGTAAACCCTGGGGAAGGGTCAGGTCTCACTACCACTGTCACTTTCTGGTTCTGTAGTACCATAAATGGGCCAGAGGCAGCTGCAGAATGAGAAAGGAGAAAAACATAACAGCACATGGACACTGCTCAGAATGATTACACTGCTTACGGCAGGAACTCGGCAACTAAGAGGACTGGGGTGGCCTCACACTAAGAGGACTGGGGTGGCCTTTTTTTCACCTGATCGGTTCTGTTTTACACACACAACAAAACATACCCTCAAGTCTCTTTTTGGCCAACTCTTGGCCCAGACATCACAGAGCATTTCTACAGAGAACCACAAGTACAAAACTACAATGTCAAAGACAGGATCTTTCCTAGCTGCTGCAAAAGGTGGTGAAAATACCTCGGAACACTTCCCATACAGCAGACTACACACCTTGCTTTTATTGCAGACTGAGAACTAGTGGATTTTAGGTACGGCTTTTACCTGCAACACTTGTCTGAGTATCTCTTGCAGTCATTGTGGAAAGGGCCTGCCTAAAAGAAAACCCTGCACTACTCTATAGTATAATGGACTACTCTGGTTTTATTACTGCATTAGCTCACTTCCTTCTACAACACTTCAGAATCAGATTCACAGAACATTTTTGTAATAAAGCCACAATAAACGTTTTATTAAATTCTGTATTAACCTCAGCTGTACAATCTCTGACTGATTACTAATTCATGTTTATTCTATATATGTTATTGTAGAGTAAACAAAAACCTAAAATCAAATGTAATTCTATCAGCGCAATTGTTAGTCAATCCAGTGAGGTCAAACTGTACGTGACTTATGTCATTTCAGGTATGGAACAACAGCAGCCCCCAACAATTTCAGTTTGTAAATGTCCAGAACCACTTTCCACTAGGCAAAAGGCACCACGCTGCCAATAGAAGCAAGGATTTAACAGAAAACTTAGCAAACAGCTTTGCAAAACTGTGTTGTAAATTAACCTCACTAATATTTACAGACCAACTGAATATGGCTTCACTGCGGAGCAGAAAGCTTAGCGTAAGCTCCACTTGGTGCTGTGAAAATGATGGTGAACTATAAACCACAGGTGCTCTCTGTTCTATATGCCTTCCAACAAAGAGCTACAAGAACCTGCAGAGAACAGATGCAGTTCCAGTCTACTGCTGCAAGAGACATCTCACCATCTAAAATCATATGTGCACACTAAATGGCACCTACACAAACCCAGGCAATATCTATATTGTTTCATAGGCCTGCAGGAAATGTTCAGTAGAAATCTACCAACTACCTGAAAAAATAGGCTAAAAACTCAGACCAACAGCATCAGGAATTGAAGCACTGCAACTTCAAGCTTTTAACAAGTCTTCAGCATATAGGCAGAGATTTCTTTACAATACAGCCTCCAACATACAAGTGCAACATGTACTTTTAGCACATTTAGCATTAGAAGTACAGTGCAGGGTGATGTGCAAAGAAGAATTCATAAAACATCAAACCGCTTCCCTGCCACGCTTCAGCAGTACCATATAACCAGCTTGCAGCTATTCCTAAACAAATTGTTCCAAAATAACACAGCAATTCCAAACCTGCCAACATGCCAGCCCATCTCAGCAGTGTCAGCCCCACTGTGAGCAAGGGGAGTGACATCCACACAGCTCCTCTGGCTCAGAGTTAGCTCAGTGACATCTGCTCCCACTGACATTATCCCAATGTGCATATGATGATAGTAAGGTTCAGTAGCTTTTACCTGTATATTGTCTTAACGTGTTTGACATCATCATACCCAAATTGGCAATTTCTTACCAGATTCAAGTAGGATTTTGATTTTACAAAACTGGTAACAACAACGCCAGCCATCAATTTTGTATCTACACAGGCACTTCCCTGAAACTATAGAGATACACTAACCAACTCATTACCGATGTAGCAATGCCTTAGGATAGACTGCCCTCAGGAGGCCAGAATGAAGTCTCTTCATGGGTTTAACATTCACTCAGCACACGGTAACTCAGCAAAGTTTATATGCTTGTGTTACCATAAAGGAAAGTCTGCAGAAGCTGTCCCCCACAACAGCTCCTACTCATAGCTGCAATATTTAAAGAACAAACAAGCAAACAATCCAACCCCCACCAGCAGTCTGTGTTCTGCTAGAAATTTCTACTGATGATAATCATAGAATCACAGACTTGTCTGGATTGGAAGGAGCCCAAAAGATCACCTGGTTCCAACCCCCTCTCATGAGCAGGGACACCTTCCACAAGACCAGGCTGCTCGAGGCCCCATCCAGTCCATGAGTTGCAATATATGCCTCAGAAGCAGGAAAAGACTAAAACAGTGAGTTCGCTACAGCAAGTTATAAACTACAAACACATTTCTTGAGAGAAAAGCAGCAGGATGGCTCCAATGATCTATCTAGGAGAAAGGAAGCATGAGAGCAGTCCATCATCTTCCCAAACACTAGAAAAATGCAAAGAAGAAATACAAAACAATAAACTTTCCAGGCCTACAGTGTGCTCCAACTAAAGCCCAGAACATGCAAATCCCACTATTTACGAAGTTTAAACTGAATCAAACGTCAAGTCAACAGAACGGTTTTAAGTTTCCTAACCTGGCAGTGACAAGGCAAGGCACATAAGTGGGTAAATACCACAACACACAGTCTTTTAGCAAGCATTTCACTTCTGAAGCAGGAATCCAGCTGAGTTAAAAAAACCCAAATCAGTAATTCTAGATGAATCAGAATGGGGGCTGCTGTACAAGAGGACTGTGAGCTGAATTAAATGACAGCTGCAGAAGTAGCCACCCTCAAAACATGCCTTGGTGACCTCTCCAGAAATTCTGGGAGATGGTGAAAGGGAACATAGGTACCATTGTGGGGCAGGAGAAAAGATCTGGAATAAAATGTGGACTAAGTTAAAGACCAGACCTGGGTAGCAGCTTTCTTTAAAATGCTCCTAAAGGCAGATGATGAAGTTTCAATGCAAGCCTGAAAACAGCTGTAGGAAGAGGGGTATGGATTCTTTAGGAACTGCAGAAACATGTAGTGGGAGTTTGTAAAACAGTTAATTCTAAACAACAACAAGAAGAAAGTAGGAAGATGTATTTAAGAAGAGATTATAGGAATTTTAAGCAAGATAGCACATGAAGAAACATCAGATGAGTAAGAGCACATGCTCTCACTTCCACTAGGAGTGGAATCACAGGAACTCTGTATGTCTATTAAGAGAGTGGACTGAAGTTTCCCAAACTCAATTGAGAAACAATGGTAAGCCAGTCAAGCATACAGCACTACTCAGGAGCACCCACATGGAAAAAAAACAACCTCAAACCATTCCTATGTAACTTGGCCTACATGCTAGCAGCGCAAGACCTGTTTCTAAATCAAGGAGTGACATAATAGGCATACCCGAAACATGATGGGAGCAAGACAAATAAGCAAGACATTGATACAAAATACACAGGAAAGTCATAATACTAAATATCAATATATTAGCTCATTGGATCATGTATGGATTCCATTTCCAGGCCCTATAATGTAAACTCTGCTGTTAGACAATATTATTAGCCACACATCAGGATGATGGCAGTAGCTATGACATCCAAGGTCTGTAAGGCTAGCAGTGTAACCACCATGAAAGACAACACTTACCAGGAGGTTGGATACATGTCACGCTGAACAGGCCAGGATTGATTTGTTAACATACTTTTTCCCTGCAGCTGATCAGGATCACCCACCTCTGGCTGAGTCAAGGTGCTGTTTTCAAAGACTGGCTTTGGGTGGTTCTATTTCTGCAAGAATATTGACCAAGTTTACTAAACTTCCATAAAAAGGAACATCATAAAATAAGGAAATATGCTAACATGAAACCAAACAGACAAGTCAAACACTAAGATGCAATGCTTGATGACAACACTGAGATTGTACACCCCGAATGTCAGTGTGACTCAATACATGCACTGAACTGATCTGGCTTTGTGGGGAGAGGGAAGCTGACTTGGATTAAAACCTACCAGAATTTAAAAGCCAGCCTTTGTAAAACCAGTTGTCCAGCTTTTGCACTCAAATGGAACTGGTCACTGAATGTAAAATTTATAGGCAGATCAGCATATACAGGAACAATCTACAAATGTGCATTCACACCCAAACACTGCCCCAGGAACAGGAACCTGCCTAATGAGGCAAGGAGATGATCAAAATAAAAAGCAAAGTGTTCAGGGAAGGCCACAGAGAAAAAAAAATCCCCAAACTCTGAACAAAACCTGGAATCAGAGTTTGGTGCCATGCGGATCTTGATGAAGGGTTTACTCCTCAGAGCAAAACACCAGCAGAGTTACAGAGGAAGAGTGACAAATGGCCAGGGCTGGGGACTATCACTCCCTAATTCTAAAGGAAACTTCTGGGTTAAAACTGCCTCATTATCAAATGACTGGAAAATGGGAAAAGTGACAGCAAGCTTTTGGGAGTTTAGTGGGTGGAATGATCACCTGTTTTTTCAGAAGAGATCCCAGAGGGATGCAGGAATCGACAGACTAATTGTATTTTTCTGTACTTGGCAAACTGCCAGAAATTGTTCTAAAGCCATAAAAACAAGTGGGTAAACATACCTAGGAAAGTCAGAGTTGCTTTGAAAAGGCAAGTAATGTTTGATAAACATTTTAGAGTTCTTCTGAAGACTAAAAAGAGATGAGAGTAAGCAAATCTAATACAGCACGCTTAAAATCCTGAAAGACATCTGACATATTCCCTTGCTAAAAACCATTAAAGATGCAGGGATGCCAAAAAGAAGGAGCTGTTGCATCAGTAAACTGTTTAAAGATAGAAAAGAAAGGGTGTGAATCAGCAGTCATTCTTTCCTAAGGACATGGACTGCCAACAGACCACCACAACTTTGCTGGGGCTAGCAAAGTACAACCTATTCATAAGGGTTGTGAGACAGCAAACTCTGAAGCCCACAGTACATGCCAGTAGCACAAAGTTACTCAAAGTAATAAGGGGATGAAGGAATTAAACAAAATAATTGCAGAACTAAGGAAATTGGTGTCAAAACCAGCAGACTAAATTCACTGTAGATAGATGAGAACAATTCACACTGGGGAAATACAAAAAAATCAGACCTAAATACATAGGTAAGGAAACAGACTCAGGACTGAGTTACTGTTCTTATATAGCTTCTGAAAATGTAAGTGTAAAGGTTAGGAAAAGGCAAAACAACTAGGCATTATTTTTGGAAGCAATATAAAACAAAACATAGAACATCCTATGGTTTGTTGGTTTATATTCTTTTTTAATAAATTCAGGTTTTAATCACACATATAAACTAAAAACGTCATTGCAAATAACTTACTTAACATTCCCTTACTCAACAAAACAAGGGATAATAAGAATTAGGGTCAGAACTCACTATGAGGAAATTATTTCTAGCTTCTTACCTTTGGCTTCTGGTCAACACGTGTCACACAGGCTTTGCTTACAACATACTAAAGAGAGGTATGGGCAGCAGCCAAGTTACTGACATATTACCACTCAACTAGTAAAAACACGAGTACCAGCTGTCTTTCCCCACCTTTTTCTGAAGGCACCTCCAGTGCCTTTCAAAAAGAATCCATCTATTCTCTAACCAATTCTTTCTATTAAAGAGAAATATAATTAGCAATTATATTCTTGGTGCAAAGACATCTTTGTGTCGGCAAATAACATCAGCAACAAACACCACCTCTCTACAAAGAGATAACAAGAAGATAAGGACTGCTGGAAGGACTACCTTAGCAGTATTTTATATTCCAAGGTAGTAACACAACCAACTGTAAAATCCCCTGAAAACACAACCATTCCTTATACTATTTCTCAATACATACCTGTGAGAAGCTTGAACATGCACTGTTTTCTGGCCCAAAGACAAGATTTCTCAGCTGCACAAAGGAAGAAAATCTCAGACTTTAAAGAGACACAAAGTTATCATCAATGATATCTCTTCTTTCTGTACTTTGGCTTGTGCCAAGATGGGAAGCAATTTCAAAACCTGAATCAACACCTGGATCGTCATGCAATGAACACTGGGGCTAAGAAGTGAAGGTCCTAAACCACATTCATAGTTTTCTTCAGAGATGATGAAAGCATCAATTATCAAAAATTACTTGGTCTCAATAGAAAAGCCTGAGGTCAACTTTTTGGTGATTTTTCAGGAAGAGGGAAACAGTCAGGATCATTTCCAGCTGAATAATTACTCTGCTTCAAAAGCTGTTTTGAATAAAATAAATGGCTATTTTATTGACTGTACATACATATTAAAAAGCATCAACACAACAGTTGAGCTGAGTGTTCAAGAAGATACACAGCAAAATACCTTAACTCCACACTTTGGAAGTGATACGTGTTTTCTAAACATCCTGAGTCACTGAAAATCCTTTTGTGCAGCAAGGTCTGCAGCTGTATTGCTCACACCAGTGCACGTACAGATCAAACTCAGAATATTACAGAAATCAGCAACTCCAGCAACCAAGCAACAGTCCTTCAACATACACACACACACACACACAAGTGCTACTGGACTGAGTGCTGTACACATTCAAGAAAGGAACTAAGCAGGTTTTGTCTTTATAAAAGCATACTGCATATAATTAGATGTCCTAAAGGCAATGCAGGTATACTTAAGAACCAGAAGCTCACAGCTTTGTAGTGTTAGCTACAAACAAAAACCCAAAGGAAACTTTGTAGGGACTAGCTGAAGAGAATAAAAATGTATGCCATTTGCAGTCTTTGCCCTACATGAAGAACTTGATGCAATCATATGTGCCAACCAATAAACATGCCTCCACACTTTATTAACTTTAGTGTAACATGATCATTTGAAGAAAACCTCCACTTTATCCCAAATTCAGAACATGACTTCATGAAAATATAGTGCTTTAAAAAAGTATCAGCATGTTACTTAAAACTATCACCATAGCAAAAACCAGATCTTTTTCAAATTGTTAGATACACAGTTGCCTTGTGAAATCCTCACAGAACTTTCTTTGCAGGCTCTCTCCTTTTACTGCACACACAGACTTCATAATACCAAATGAACTCTTTCAGGTAGCTGAATATACACACTGGACTTTAACACTGCTGAATTTCTCTTCTGGCTAAGTAATGTCAAGTCAATTACATACATCAATCTTCAACTAATTTTCACCCCTCTCCCTTTGATCAATATATATACATATATTACCAAAGTCAGTACTTATTGAAGGTAGTACTTAAGTCATAAGCTGCAAGCCCCCATCTACAACTAGAATACTCCCTGTAACATAGGGGGTCTCCAGAAGAAAGACAACAGCTTGTGCAACTTCATGAGGCTCTCCAAATCTTCCAAGGAGAATTGCTTGCTTCAACTGATCTTCTTCCAAATGAGCAGTCATCTCTGTGTGAATAAAGCCTACGAGAGAAGAGATATTTGAAGAGTTACCTAACCTTAAACTAAAATTCTTTAGTGCATTTTCCCCAGAATGCTTCGAAGTGAAATGTACCACCAGGATTCAGCACCAGCTACCATTCTTCAAAGTCAATCCACATCATTTAATGGCTAAGACCAGTTTTTTATCTAACTATTAAAATGTCTTCTGGTTTTGGGAGCACTGATGTAATAATCAAAAAACACAGATCTATAAAAGTCTTTTGGTTTAGGGGTTTGGGTTTTTTGTTTTGTTTAAAAATGGGTAACTAAAATTGGGTCCCAAGCCCATATTTAGTATCACTTTTCTGAAAGATAAAATACACTCATTTCACCACAACATTCTCAATAAAAACACAAGTATGGAATCTCTGGAAAAAAACCCAAACAAACCTACAGCTTGCAAGTGTTTCCGTTACATTTTAGAACTTACAACAGCATTTGAATGATTTCTATTATAGCACTCATTTGAAGAATATTTCTTGACATTTTTAAAGGACATTTCTGTCCTTTAAACTTTCAGTTACCTGAGATTCAGTTTTCCGCCTGCTGCACTTCTCTTCATGTAAGCTGCAGCTACATAAAGAGGTGATTTTACCTGCTTTCTAGCTGCCACCAAGAAGGTAAAGTCTCCATTTTGCTTTCCACTGCACAACTCTGCCCCTTTATGATGGCTCTGGACCCTTCAGTGAGCTGCTCAACTCACTAAACAATGAAGAATTATTCCTGCCTAGTACACAAGCTAACCTGCTTTATGTAGCGGTCTGAAAGGCATCAGAGGTAGCGCAAGGCAAGCAGCAGAATACACACCTATGAGTGGAAAAAGTCAGAAAAGACAGAAAAGGTTTTTCCTTATGGGTGGCAGTTTGCTTTGACTTGATCACCTTGTGAAACCACAGCCTTGTCCTCACAGAACTTTCTTTCCAGACTCTCTCCTTTCACTACAGGGAGAGACAGGGATGCTTCCATGCCAGCTTCTCATGGTCTTTCAAGTTTCTCTAATAACGTATAAGCATTCTCTAGCAGGAGATGAAGGCAGCTGTCTATAATTAGTTCTAATCCTTCCATTGGCAAGGACGGCAGGTTTTGAAGGAGGAACAAAGAAAAAAGACATTTATTGTGTAATAATGGATAGACGAACAGGTAAACACTCTTCCAAATTTCTCAGTGTTCCCTTAAAAAGACTGAGGGTTTTGTAAAATAATGTATTATGCTTTAAACTTATAACAATACATTAAAAACATTTGTTTTCAAAAGTTGACAAAAATAATAGCGATTTCTCTTAAGTTACTTTCAGAGTACAGCAAATATCCAGAAGTCTTGATGTAAGGAAACAGCCAAGGATGTAGGAATCAACCAAAACTTACCTGGAGCAACCACATTGACTCGAATTTGCTTTTTCGCTACTTCTTTAGCAAGGGATCGTGAAAATCCAACTAATCCTGCTTTGGTAGCACTATAGACACTTTGACCAGAGTTGCCTTTAAGTCCTACAACACTGCCTAGAAATAAACATCAAAGAGAAGATTAAATTACTAATTTGAAATCTTGTACTAGATCCATCATTTTAGTTTTATATTTGGAATGGAAAATGAGATTACACGAAAAGGAATTAAAAGTACATTACTAAATGTACTTTATAGCCTACTGCTGGGGTAAGCAAATCCCTCAATTATCTGTGATTTTTGTGGAATCCATATATCTTACGCTGACAAACAGGCACCAGGAGAGGAAGATGAAAAGCTTCCTAAAAAATATCCTTGCACAGGAGAAAAAAAAACAAAACAGAAAGAAACCAACTGTACCTATTTGACTCTTAGCTACTGACCAGCAGCTGGCAGATTAAGCTATTGAAAGAGATGATAAAGAATGGTAACATTTTTTTTTTTATTCAATAAAACTTAATCTCTGAGGCATTTACTACTGAAACAAGATGGTTTTACATTTAGAAGTTGCTGAAATTACACAAAAGAATAAGCATTCATAAAGAAATGCTAAATACAGAATGTCTAATTACAAAGAAAATAAGTCAATTGCAACAAGTGTCATTTCAATATGTTACACCTGCTAAGCCTTCCTAGAAAACTAGTTCATAGAATTCCACTTGGTTAGATAAGGAACTTACCTATATTGACAATAGCACCTCCCTGTTGCTGAATCATGTTTTTTACAGCAGCTTTGCATGTCAACATTGTTCCCAAAAGGTTAGTGTTAATCTGGGCTACCATATCTTCAGTCTTGGTTCTCAGTAACAAACCATCCCTGACAAACAGACAAAGGAAATCCAGAAATAACTCACTGTGCAACCCCAATGATCACATTTACTCATAATAAAATATGACTGATGGAGTATCAATGGGGATTTATATGGTTCTATACATTCTAGCATTCAAAACTGTGACACTGCAAGAAAAAAGCTAGCTTTGCTTCTGGTAACAAAGCCTCCTTTGCAGAGAGGTATCAAACATTGTTTTGGATTATTTCAGGGGGAAGAAGGGGAAGAAGGAAGAATTGAGGGGGAACTCAAACTCAATGCAGAAACTACAGTGAAACTTGTATCTTAGATGTCATTACTGTCATCAGGAACAAAACATCAGTGAGCACTTCATGCTGTTTTCAGATGTACTCATTAACAACACATTACGTGCAAAGGTCCTTAGCACTTTACAATAAGAAGCTGTCATCCAGAGTTACATATAATCTTGTAACAAGTAACTAACCTGTTGATCCCAGCTGCATTAACCAAGTAGTTAACAGGACCTAAATTCCTCTGCATCTCCTCAAAAGCATTTTGGACTTCTTGTTCACTGGATACATCACACTTAATTGCCAGATGCCCTGCTATATTGAAATAAAGGCACATCATAATAATAGCTCAAGATGGTATGTTGCTCCTAAACCTCCTTCAGAACTTATCAACTCAATTGCAAAAACAGATGTTGAACTAGTTATAACTTGAGGAACCTATTTAATCTCCAGAGAATTAAATACAGACAATTTTTAAGTATTTATTAGTTATGTGACAATTCCTTGTTTTAAACTTTTGGCCTTTTGAAATCTGAAGTCCAGCATGAGCAGACTGGTCTCAGTTCTGGCTTGGTCAGAAGCCAAGGATGACTCAATTCATACCACCTCCCTGTTGTGGCCTTGAACAATTCCTTTCATCTTAAGATTTGAATCTTGTGGATAGAACAGGCAACATACTTCACTTTCCCAATGAACATTGCAAAAACAAAATTGTACAGCTTTTCTTCCAAATTCCTCAGCCTTTATTTTCCTTTTCATCTCATTAAACGATGAGGTTTATTTAATGACTTATGACTTTTACAACTTACCCAAGCACCGAACACTGAATAAATAACTGCAAAGCAGCAGCACACGTACCACCAAGGCTCCGTGCAGTGGCTTGGGCTACTTCCAGATTTCGACCAATAATCGCCAGGTGGCAGCCTTTCTGTGCCAGTAATTCTGCGACAGCTTTTCCTATTCCCCGGGATCCTCCAAAAATGGCGCAAACCTTTCCCATCTGCAAAAAATAATTCACAAATTTACTTATTGTAAATAAACCATGAATTCCAGGTCAGTATAGCAAGGGAATAACCACTGTTCCTGTCAACATTACGGATTTTACTGGTTTGTAGCACTTTGTAATATCAGATTATAGAATTACTGATGTGTTAATTTCTATTCACCAGAAAATAAATACTTGAACTAAATAAGACACTACTTCTACAAAATGCATTTCATTCTTAATGATTTATTAACTACTAACAAAATTATGTGTGTGATCTAATATTTCAATAGAACAGAATGGTTTGTGTTGGAAAGGACCTCAAAGATCATCTAGCTCCAACCCCCCTACCATGAGCAGGGACACTAATACTAGCATTATGGTAACTTAACAGGTTGATGAAATATATGATTTATATATCTAAAGGCCATAATGTATCATTCAGAAGTTTATTCAAAGCCCTGTAGAAGTTATAACTGTATTGTTTTTGCAAACATTATTACCGTACTAAAGTCATTTAGCCTCAACGTCTCACTCCACCCTAAGTATCTGTGCTGGACATCCACACTGCAAACATTACAGAGCATGACTTGATGCTACTGTATTCACACAAATTTACACAATATTGTATTATTTAATACTAAGTTACACTACATAATGTTTTACCACTAGCCCTAGGTTTTTTTGTTTCTGCCTTTGAAGAAAAATGTAAAAAAAAAAAAAAAAAAGGCACTTTTTGAAATGTGAAAGGATTCTGAAGTACCTCACTTGGATGTTTAGGAAGGAGTGCAAGAAGAAAGTACTTCTGTAGAATGATCTTTTACTCTGCAACAAATAGAAACCAATCAGCTGTTCTGGGAATTCCTGAGGAGCCAGAGGCAAAATCCAAGCACTAGTAATGACTCTCTTTTCCATACATTTGAATAAATCCTTTTTTAACCCAATTATTCTTTGTCTCCATAACATCCTCAGGCAATGAGTTTCATTATTTGTGGAAAAGTACTTCCTTTTGTTCTTAATTTACTGATTAGATACTGTTATGCGTTTCTCGTATCTTCCCCTTACTGTCCATAATTTAAGAGGCTACTCTTCTATATTATATCCTCCCCTCATGTTCTTCAGGTCTATTTAGTTACTTTTTCACATATGGAAGTCATTCTGTATCTCCTTAAAGACTGTTCAAGCTCTTAATCCTGCCAACCTATCTGTTGCCTTAATTAGGCCTATTCTGATATGTGATAACCAGCAGAGCACAGAGTGGTAAGTATACAAGGGCACCATCAGCTCATGCAACAGCATTATGATTTTGGTCTCCTGTGACAGGACCTAAAAGGTCCTTTTCTGTAACAATGCACACATGTTCCTCTGCTTCCACTGGCAAACTGAAATCTCCTTCCTAAGAGCAGGAAGAGGATTAAATACCTGCATCTCAGGTGGTGGCCCTTTCAATAGAACACATACAAAAAAAAATATCCTGTGTGAAGACAATTCCTTAGTGACAAAAATGGGCACCACTGCCTCACCAGAAAGACCAGTCTTCTGGCTTGTCTTCGCTAGGTACCTAAACTGCAAGAGATCAATCAACACGGCTTGAACCCCTGTAACTACAGCTCCTACTGCCTTAGCTGACTAAAGGCACAACCAACCTATGTTTTATTGACAGTTTCTTAGAAACAACGCCTCAGCCTGCCTTCTCTGTCCTAACTGAGCTCTTCTTTACCAGAACTGCCACAACAGCTCTAGGAAGCTCTTGCCTACTCATTGCAGCAAAGCTGTACTAAGATTTCCTCCTTCATATTTTGTTCTTACCAGCACTGGGCACACCTACTCTCTTATTTGTATTTGGAACAGGGAATAATATAGATTAGGAGGGATCTCTGCAAGTCATCTTGTCTAACTCCTCCACCCACAACCAATGTCGTGAACCATTTTATGCTGTTTATAAATGCTGACAGACCTAAATATGTATTTCCTGAATAATTCTGAACATGCTCAGCTACACAGGACCCAAAAAGCTGCCTGTGGGAAGAAAGCTTCCTTCAAACCTGTCATTCTACCCTTCCTGGTCCCGTTGAGAAGGGAAAAAACCTTATGTATTCTACTCCCAGAAAGGATAGTGGAAGTCCCTTCTGTATTAACCAGGTATGTACAGGGAGAGCATAAGGCCTGCTTCCAACACAGCACTACAAAATGTGTGTTTACACACTAAGGAGCCATACAGGTTCTTTGGAGCTGTGACTTAGGAGAAACAAATTGCACTCGCAGTAACGACCCCTATATTCCTCGGTCAAAGAAAGGTGGAGAAAATCAAGTGTCCTTTGAGCACCATTCTCTTCCAGGCCACCTCACAGAGCACACAAAAGTCTGTACCACCTCTGCCTTCTTCGGCCCTTTTCTTTCACAACACTTTGACCCGTGCCCGGGCCGCCCTGCCGCCCACCCCTGCCCCCCTCGGCCGCCTCAGCCCGGCCCTCACTTTCCCTCCAGAGCACCGCCCCAGCCTCGACACTCTCACTGAACCTTTCCTTCCTCCTGCCGCACCCCCCGTTTCTTGGGCTCCCACCAACCTCCTCCGACCCGGGGACTCGCTCCTGGCCCTCCCCGACCGAAGCTCCTCCCCCCTGAGCACCGCCACCCCTGCGGCTCCGCGCCCACCACTGCGTTTGCGCGGCCTCAGCGCGACTCCAGCTCCCACTCCCGCTCCCGGAACGTCTCGGCCCTCGGGCTCAAGGCGGAGCGACCCGCCCGCCTGCCGCGGTGCACGCCGGGACGCGTAGTCAGTGCTCCGCGGCGGTGCCACGGTGGCAAGGCGGCGGGGAGTGGTGTCCGCCTCCCCGCCCTCGCCAGGCGCGGGAGCGCTGCCAGGCGTCCCCGCAGTCGGGAAGGTGGTGCGGCACAGGAGGCTGAGGGAAACACTGCTTTAGGCGCGTTTCAGTTTACCGCCTGGCTTCTGCGGGGCTTTGTGTTTGCATTCTGTCCCAGTTCGGCTCAGGTGGCACAAGTGTACGGAATGATGTAAGGAAACCACCTGTTTGCAGAAGCCGCTACTGCGTGTAGCTGCTGGAGAGGGAGCCCAGAGGTGTTGGCCCCCATCCTGCACCCTCTGAGGCACATACTCAACTGCATAGGGCATGCTGGTCTTACACTCTGGAGAGCAAGACACACACAGGCATGCCCACTGCCATGGCTTCGGCCCTGTGTACACCTCCCTTCTCACAGCTCACACAGGGAGAAGGCCGTATGCTTTCATTTTACCCTTAGATGAGACATTAGGAACAAATTTTTTATTGTGATGGTGGAGAGACCCTGGCACAGGCTGCCCAGAGAAGCTGTGGCTGCCCTATCCCTGGCAGAGTTCAAGGCCAAGTTGGACAGGGCTTGGAACAACCTGCTCTAGTGGGACGTGTCCCTGCCCATGGCAAGGTGATTGGAGCTAGATGATCTTTAAGGTCCTTTCCAATGCAAACTGTTCTGTGAGTTTTAAATTGTGTTTTATTTCTAGGTACCTGGGCAGCATCTGTTGTACTGTCCACTTGTATCACACTTCATGCCTACCCCCAGCGTTCATTGCCAGAATTTATATGGGGCACAAAGTAGCTTCCTTACTCTGAACTGGAGCTTTTCTGTCCCGTCCTTGTTTCCCCTTCATGTACAAAGAGGTGTTTCATGCGTAGACACATACAAATGGATGAATGAGGATTTTGTCTCCACTTTTCACATTTCCTTGCCCCCAAATCCCTCGTATCTTGGGTGAGGCATCACTATACCAGTAGAGTTAAATCAGGAACACTTAAAGGGTAGATAAACCCAAAATACAAAACACCTGAGTTCCCATTTCCAAAAGAAGCTTCATGATATGCAATTAAACTAATGCAAACACCTGCTATGTTTTAACAGTTATACTGTTAGCGTTTATGTCTGATGATAAGCCGGAGGGGTTTCTGTGGACTCAAGTCACACACACTGGTTAAATTTTCACCTTAGAAATAATAGTAAAGCCCATCACAATTGTGTATTGAATTACCTTTGTTTTCTGAGAGAGAGAAATTATTATTAACAGGTTCCACAGAGTAACAAGTGTCCAAATAACACTGAACTTTCTGCGAGCTCAGTGGGAGCATAACCTCATACAGTTCAGGCTTGAAGGCTGCTATTCAGGATTTCAGATTCTAAATGGTTCCAGGGGAGCTGTAGAAAGTTTAATAACATTACCTGTATTCGTGTAGGATTCTTTTTCCATGGATCATTATGTACATACAGAAGGAAAAGGAGATTTAGGCATTGCTAAACAGATGAATATCTGTAAGAAAAAAAAAAAGTCTTTCAGAAAAGCTGTTATACAAAATTAGCTTCCTTTAGAAAGTATATTTATATGTATATTGCAAGCTGGTTCTGTTTTCAAAAGACTAAATGGGATTTTGTGACCCAATGGCATTTCAGAATAGGACATATTCTGAAAAGCCAGAGGTCCCAGTGGTTGAATAAGGGAAGGCATAGAGAGCTGAAACTGTGGCTCAGAATATTCTCTCACTCAGACTTTTTGCTTTCTAGCATAGCTAAGGAATAGGATTCACAGGGAAAATTACGGCTTTTTCTTCAGGTGATACACATATGCAAAGTAACACAGAAGGGAAAAAAATACCCTCAGTGACACAGCATGTTTTCTGAAGATGCGAATACTCCAGAGAGAGTAACTGTGAGCACCATATTGTATGAGGACAGCAGCAGGCATATTCTATGTGAAAATTTTGTTAGTAATTATGACTGTAACCTATTTGTGACCTGTGTTCTCATCCAGAGAGCTGACCCATCCTGGTAAGAGATACAGAAAAGCTAGTCATTGCTGTACAGTTAGGACTTTGCTGACACAGAGTAAGCTCAAATTTCACTGTATTTTTTCTTTAAGCTGTTCTAGAGTTGACAAAGTAAAATATTATTTTCAAGACTCTGAATCTTGTTAATTAACTTGTGTTTAAAACAAGCTGTCCATTCATTGGCCAAAGTGACATTAGGGTTTTTTTTTCCAGATGCTTGGTTAAATCATGAGATTAGGTGGTCTAAGCAGAGTTCATCGGAGCTAGTTTATTCACACTGATTTCCCATTAAAGCAAGATGAGCTAGTGGAGCCCAAGAGAGAAACCAGTGTCATACTGAGTACCTCCCCTTTCTGGGGGACAGTAGCCAATACGTGAACTTGATCTTGTAGAGCTGCCCCATCCATCATGTCCAGAGCTGTAACAGCTAGTTCAATACTGGCCATTATTATTCCTGCCTTTTCTGTAATGTGGAATTACAAGCTAACAATTTTTATACAGCTCTATGTGACCACATATACACACATTTGAACCTGTTCATAATACACAAAATGATACAGCTGTCTTTCCTGAAGCCTAATGCATTCGGGCGTTAAAAACACTCTTCCTAAGAGAGTTTTCATTCTTCTACACAACTGTGATACTGCTTTCAAGTAAATATTTCTCTGTTAACAGGGGAAAACCACAATATCCTCAAACAGGAAAGGATGTTTAATGTATCTAAAAGCAGAAAATGCAAATCAAAGCATAACATCACAAAACAGGGGCCACTAGCCATTTCTGTAACGGAGATCCCCTGTATCCGCTATTTCAGATTCCTCTGGGGTTTGGACTTGAGGCTAGATTTACAAAGGAATTTGGTGCTAGACATTAACCACATTGGTGCCCAAAACTGTGGTCTCTTAAATTTCCGCCAAGAGTCACACATGAAAGAGTAATGCCACTCAGAGGTCCAGCACCATTTTCACACTGATCCCTATACTTCTTGTGAAAGCATACCTACCATGTTGTATGTGTTTTGTGTAAGGCCTGAGACAAAGCAGCTGGAAAACTGGCTGCATGTATGGGTCAGTCCCATTTTAAACAGAAGCCTGCTGTCTGGAGCACTTGGTTAAAAGAAAACCCTTTTTCAAATCTTCTATCTTACTGGAAATGTGGTTATTAACTACAGTTTCTCACAATCAAACAAGACTGTCATAACCATCAATATGAAGTGGTTTCAGTTTATGGAAACAACTACAAAAGATTAAAGTGAGCCACAGAAACTTGACACTACAGCCAGATGATTACTATCCAGAGATGTAAGAGCCTGGGGATTAAGCATCTATTAAAATCCACAGTTCAGTCAAGAAACTATTCTGCTTTTCAACAGGTGTATTAAAAATGACCTCTCTCAGTTGAGTGTGGTGATGAGGGCATGTATCTGGGATGTGGGAGTCACAGACTTTGAACAGAATTAAGCCAGTAAAGAGTTTAAGAAATTTCCTTCTTCACCTCTAGCAAGCTTCTCTAGACTATAGATGAACAACATCATCAGGGCTCTTCATGATTTTCTAGTTTGCCTGGGCAGCTCAGCACTGAAGTTGCCGACTGTTCCTGTCAAGTCTAAATCACCCCCTTCAGAAATGAATGTGGATATGCACTGGGGAAAATCAGGTCTAGTAACTAACTAACTAACTATATATATATATATATATACACACACACACATTGTACCTACCTCAGCCTTCTAGGCAAGTGATACAAAGCCTGAGATGAACTCCTGAGGAAAAAACAACCACCTAGTTGTATTACAGAAAAATACTCCCCTCTCCTCCCAGTATTTTGCAACTTGGCAAACTTTTCCAAGCCACACCAGTTCAGATATTTAAGTGTCCAATGACCACACTTTTATTTCTTTTTATGACCCTGCATTCTGTTTTTTCTAGGCAATTCAAAATCTGTGCTGTATTTGTTCTTGTGTTGTAAGAGTGAACTTTTCATGCCAACATGAAGTTGTCTGTATAATATAGACATACTTTTTCAATAAACATGATTTATTTGCTTTTGTTTTGCTGTTAAGAAACTTATTCCCAGTACCTCTTTGAAAAGTCTTTCCTTTAAAAAACCCTCCCAAGACAGAACAAAACAAAGCTCTCAGAAGCTTTGGCAAGTTACCTAATGTTTTCTTATCCTCCTGGCTAAACAGGTTTTCCCACTACTAGTATTATTTCACACTTCAGTGTGAGGCCCATGTTTAAGTTAGCACTGTCACTGAACCGCTGGTGTTTTTAGTGAGAAGTCAGTCACTACAGAGGCAACAGAGAGAAGCTTGTATTATTGCTGCTTAATCAGTTGCTAAAATGGAACATTTCACTTCCACTGCAACCCTGCAGCACCTTACACATTAAAACAACCCCACCATCACCCATCCCTGTAAAAGCATCTTCAAGAAACATTCTATCACCCATTCAGCTTCTGTCTACAACTCCAGTCTGATCACACGCTTTGACCCCTCCTACTGCATATCAACAGACTTTGGACCAAACAGATGGAGCAAGGATCTCAGCATCTCTCAAAATCGTGTGCTCCCCTTCAGACATCTGGCTCCTCATGTAAGGACTGCACTGTCATGGAGCTTATCAGTGTTTAGGTTGTAAGCAACCAAGCCAGTGAGGACTGGGAACAAGGAGGAAGTAGAAAAGCTCAGCTATTCAGGGAATAAATTTACTACTTTCTGTACAGTCCCTCTTAGAGAATCAGCTTTTTAAAACAGCAGAGAGCTTCACACAGAACAATCATCATCTCCCAGCAAGGTAATTTGGAAAAGAAGCAAAACTGACACCACCACAGAAGGACACATCTCACTCCCAGCTGTCTCCACTGACCATTTTGTCTAGAAAGGATATTTTTTGTGTATTGCATATTTTGTAAGCACTAAGAATATCCACTGGAAGTCTGGTACAAGAGTTCTGCAGAAGTGTTTGAACACTCATGACTGAATAACCTTCCCCCTCTTCTCTCAGAGGCAGTTTATTAATTGTATCTAATATAGAAGTAGTCTCAGGAACAGCATTTAAAAATAGCTAAATGCCATTTATAAATAAGTCCAAGGTCTTGCATGATGTGTTTTTATTTCGTTTATCAATGCAGTCTTTACTTCCCTATTCTGCCTTACATAGTCTCTTCTCTACTGCCATTCACTACCTTCTTATATAAGCTGCAAAGCAAGATCCATGGCCAATAATTTCAATAATCAATTTATCCTGTAAAAAAATGTTTAGCTATTACTGCAGTTGCTAATGGGGAGAAAAGAGTTTCTGAGAAGTATTCCTCAGCAAAGGCAACTGGGTTTAAGCTCCTAGCATACAGAAAACTGCTCTCAGCATTAGGACTAACAGAAAAAAATTCTAGCTAGCCAAAATTTCCTTCACGTTATGGTTGAGAAAGTGTCAAGGTTTTCCTGCTGCGATGTACCACTACTCAGAGTCTCAGGTTTTGAATCGCCACAAATGGTACAGGCAAGTCCAAATGGTTGCCTGCTTTAGTCTTGTGATGCAGTCTTCTGAAAATTTATTGCATTTACTCGTATCTGCATTTACTGCCTTAAAGTTTGCTTTGCTGGGGAAAGGGAAGAAAGTGGCTTTTGGGGAAAATATAACAGGAGAAGAGGGCAAAACCAGAAAGAATGAGGGGGGTTAAAGATGGAAAGATTCCACCTAATGATTTGGACTGAACTCGTTAGGGTAAGAAAATTCAACTAAAGGCCCATACTTCAGGAATAGAAAACCACAGATAATAAGCAACATGAGCTGGTCCTTCACCTCCCTTCTCATGAGAAGCTCAAAGAACTTCTAGAAAGTCTTTATTTTAAAAGCACAGTAATTAGCCTCCAGGAAGTAGCAGGCCTGAGACACATGGAAGTGAAATACTTCCATGATTCCTCCTAGTGTCTACTCTGAAATTTGCAACATTCATGAAAAGGAAGAGACCAAAAGCTGTTTGAAGCAGGAAACTGAAGGCATATCCTCAAGTGTTAAAGCATACCTATAGCCTCACCTGTTTGAGCATATGTTCATTATGTGACCATGAATATGTTTTCAAGGTTAGCCCTAATGAGGCACAAATTTACTGAGTAAAGGAATACCAACTTAATGTAGCACATCTGCTTACTGACATAGCATCAAGTCAAGGGACCTTGTAGTCATCCCCCCATAACTGCAAATAGCTGTGACCCTAAACATAAGGACTTACACTGGCAAAACTACAGCTGATGATGTGCCAGCAATGAGTGTCGAATGCAGTCCATAATAAATGGCAACTGTGATACTGACAATCACTCATATCTCAGAGACTGCTCACCTCCTTTATCTTCACCAGCACTATAGGAAATGTCAAAACCAATATTCTTCACAGCTGTTACCCATTTTGCAGCCTGAAACACATACAGTAATACTTGGAGAGCTTTCAAGGAACTCAATTCCCAACATTCAATTTTCTATATCAGATTGTCCAAAATAAATCTAGTTTCTTATCGCATCTCCTCACAGAAATACTTTGCTGTCATTTCATCCTGCTTATGTACTTAACTGAGTAACTGAAGACTTCATCTCCTTGTGATATACAGAAGCCCTTACTGTTATTATGTCCTTCCAATAAAATAGTAAATCATAATAATACTCAACCAGCTGCTTAATGAGGTAGGAATTAGGTTATTAAAGATGAAAAGAGGCATTTTTAGATCACTGCTTATGCCATTTTTTAATTTATCACAGTGAATGATTTCTTTCAAGTATTATCAGAAGTGATTAGAATCCTTGGACAGAATTAACTATTGCTCGTGCCAGACTATGTCGGATCAAGTAATACTTGATTATATAAAATGCACACCTTATTTCAACAGTTTTATTTTTTAATTATTCCTCACAGGTTTTGATTTTTAAGGGCATAGTTTATGATAAGATTCTAGTACATGTCAAAATTCTGAGCTCTTTCTAAGAGGTGTGGTAACCACTCCTGCCTGACCACACACAGTGTGCCTTGAGGAGACCCAGAATGGCACAAGCTACTGTCCCTAAAATCCAGAAGGGACTTCCATTATGAATCCTGTATGTTTACTCTATAGAAAAGATAATTAAGTAACTACTCAAAGGTGGAAAAAAGGCAAAAAAGCCCTAACTGTTTAAGAGATCAATCTAGACAATTATTTTACATACTATAACTATATTGGCTACGAAAATGCAAAAGTGATGAACAACTCTCCTGATTCAAAGCCACATGATGCAGGCTGATACAGCTATAGGGTGAACAGGAGCCTGTTTTGAGTTTCTTTTTTCCAGAACAGGAAAAATTCACATATATATTTTAAGAACACTTTTTTGGTTTTATCCTCACTTGCATAAATCTTCTCTCTAAGATTATGTATTCTTTCTATGCTGAACATACAGAATATACTGTGCTCTGCATATTGCAGTGGCAGCAGCTTGTCCACAGCTTGCCTGCTGTGGACATGCTCCCCTTTCTCTCAGAGGTCAGCCTCTCTTTATCCAGATTGTACACATCATGTTTTTTCTTGACAAAAGACACACTGTGCCTCTCCTCATCCAAGTTCTTTCAACAAACATAAAACTCTTACACTATCATTGCTTGAGTAGGGTACTTTTTTTTGTTGGTCTGAGGAGCACTGAAAATTACACAGAAAAAAAAAAAAACCACCAAAATTTAGGAATGAAGTACTTTTGCCCATGTTTGAAATCTTGTAAAGAAAAGCTAGAGGTTAACTTTTCAGAGAGTTATTTAACTGAAACACTGAATATCCTGAGAGGATTCAAGCTAGTATTTCCCTCCTAAGTTTTGCAGTTTAACTACTGAACTGGAGAAGATGTTGATGTACAAACCAAGATTTTATCTAAGACGCTGCTATTTTCCCAAAGCCGGATAGCTGGCTTCTTGTCCCAGAAGAGTCTCTTCAGCAAGAGGTTCATTAGGCATGACTTTTTAAGCTGTACCTGCAGCTCCAGCAATCTTAACCAGAACGTTCTATTCCTTATTCTACACGGTTATTTCCTTTGTGTTTTTCTCTCTTCGTAATAGACAACAGGAGAAGGAATGCTTCTCTCTTTCCATCTTACGGGAAAGAAGTCATCTTTACTGTCTCCAGCCATAGCCTTTTCCATGTTGCTGACAGACTGAAGATTGTCAAGCAAAACTGCCTGAGTCTGGACTTCAGTGTCTATCATTGTATAACACCCCACTGCATCATGCATTTCCACTTGGATCATAATTATTTTAGGCAACCTATCCAAGTGGGTAACATTTCTGCTGAGTGTGCAGTGTTTACATAGCATAATTCATTTCTGTTTACTTCATTGAATCATTGTTGAATTTGAGGATGCCTTTCATAAACAATTATTCTGCTCTAATAGTAACAAGTAACACATTTGCTTTACAGACACCTCAGTGAGGCACTCCTGTCAACATGAATTGGCTGTCACGTGCTTTTAAATGTTTTGAAAAAATATGGTATGCCATCTGGCTCCCAAATGCTCATTAAATCCATTGGACTGTGAGTGTTTAAGGAAGCTAACATCACATGATGCCCACCACTTTAAAAGAGAAAGAAAGAAAGAAAGAATGTATTTGCAGATGATACAACTAGAAAAAAAGGAGGTGGTAAAATTTTGTTTATAATTTAATTTCCTATGACTAAGAACATGCCAGCCATTTCCGAGAATACAGATGACAGCTTCTGTTCCCAGGAATTTATGGTCAAAGTTCATTTTCCAAATGACATCAAGAAAGGAAAAAAATCCATCAGGAAAATGGGATGCTGAAGCCATAGGCTATTTAGGTTTCTCAGGGGAAGGATGTCCCTATGAACTGAGATTGAGAGGGCATGCTCCAAGTTTCTTTTAAAGCTTGCCAAGTCACTTAGTTTTTCCGCTCTGAATGCCAGTTCTCCCCTCTTTAATTGAGGCTAATGGCTGTCAACTTCCCATATTGGCACAGCTGTAAGGAGAGATCTCCTACCCTCTAGTTACTGTCTTTTTCTGTGGAAGCACTTTTAAGCCTTAATGTAGAAAGAGAACTGCACCTGCAAAAACTGAATTACCAGATACGGTTTCAAACCCCATTTGAAAGGCATCATCCTGTATCAGGGGAGTAGCTCAATTAATGTTTCATGGGAAACATAAAAATAGATTATGGAAAACTGGAGGAGTTTCAAAAAAACAACCAAGTATTTAATTAAAAAGATGGGTTTGACATTAACTCTATTTCCTGTAATTTTTCAAATAAGATTTATCCTATTTACTAAAAACTAGACTATCATTTGCTGGAATGTAAAGGAAATGCTTTATAAAACAGGTTTGGTGGTTTTTTTTTGTGGTGAAGTGCATTTAGCTTCAGAAGCTGTTAAATTTATGTAAATAAACAATCTGATAAATAGATGTTGAGCAATTCTACTTATGACATATTGGTCCACTGCCTTATGACAATGATGCAAGAGAAAAGAACGAGCTGCAATCCTGCAGAAAAATAGCGCAGGGAGTAAAGGGAAGGAGAACACAGACAATCAAATGGGTAAGAAGCAAAAAACCAGCACGGCCTCATCCAGTGGACAACAGGACAACATCTCCTGAGTAACATGGGCTAATGGTGGGTAAGTTTTCTCCATTGTAAGAACCGGCTAATGTTTTGTTGACTGACCTTATCCAGCCTTCGCATTTTCTCAAGTCAATGCATAGCTATTTTTAGCAGAACTCTGCAAATGTTTTATAACCCATGTTGGCTGTAAGGCTACATCCAGTTGCAACAACCTTCGTAGCTTTAACTAATCCAGGCTTGTTATTTTGTTAAGCATTTGAGGGCTAGGGGGAATACACTGGGAAATAAATATGGCACTGAACTCCACTTTTGGGCTGTAAACGGAAGCCTTTTGCTCTAAGACTTCTGTACTTGCCACACCCAGACATCATGATTCCAAAGACAAGTCCGTCAGTGAAGGGGGAGGAGGGAGGCTATAAACAAATATACTTGCTGCCACACTCTTGTGTTTTGCCATCTGGAACTTTACAACACAGCAGGAGGTTTCAAAACAAGATTCTTGTAAGTTAATAAATCTGTTATGCTGACAAGTGGGTCATTCTGGGTTTGGTAAGACAGACTGCTCCCTGAGGGACAAGAAAACCCATGTATGTGGAATTAGCGTGCGCTGTCTGTGCTGGCAAATTTATGTGAATGCGAGACAAACCATTGCTGGGTAGCAGTTTCTAATGAGTGTCCCCTTGGCATCTGCAGGGCAACCATGCAGAGATTCATTTGATGATAAAATGGATATGCTACAAAGGGCAGGATGCAGTAGACATTCCACTCACGGTAACTCAGAAAGCAGAACACATTTGGAGATCTTTATCCCAGCTGAGAAATCACAGTTGTCACTAATACTAACCATTTCTTGTGTATTTTATCAGCCTAGGAAGTAAATCAGTAGTTCATTTCTGTCAAGAGTAAAAAGCATACAGGACAGCATGCTGCCTGATGGTGTCAGCATCCCAAGTGTTTCCAAACTTGGGGGAGTTATACTTGTGTGTAAATGAAAAATGCAAAACAAAACCCAATTCTGCCATCTGACTAAAGCTCTCTCACAGGAACACTGCTGTTTGCATCTCATGCCTCTAGATAGAATTGTTTCATAAGTAAGAATTTTCTGGGTTTAGCTGTAACATACATATGCATTATGCAAAGCACACACAAGTTGATAGAAAATTTCTAGGAGAAAAAAAGTTGTAACATCAGCTTGGATCACAGCTCCTTCTATAGCTCTGTTTGCTATAATAAAATCCATTTATTCCAGTACAGCATGTTTCAGTTCTTTCAGAAGAACACCCACATTAACACATAAATGGCAGCTACAGCCATACAAATACTAACGACAGCGTTCACCCATGCATCTTCCTTTGGAGGATGAAGTGTTGTAATGCTACAGGTCCTAATTTCTTTTTACAGTATAATTTGAAAGGCACATCTTTTCTGCAGACATTAACAAACACAGGTTCATAGAGTCACAGAATAGTTAGGGTTAGAAAGGACCTTAAGATCAAGTTCCAATCCCCCTGCCATGGGCAGGGACACTTCACACTAAACCATGTCACCGAAGGCTCTGTCCAACCTGGCCTTGAACACCGCCAGGGACGGAGCATCCACAACTTCCCTGGGCAACCCATTCCAGTGCCTCACCACCCTTACAGTAAAGAATTTCTTGTTGTATCCAATCTAAACTTCCCCTGGTTTTGGTTTTAACCCATTCCCCCTTGTCCTATCACTACAGTCCCTGTTACACGTTTGCCTTAATTTTCATACTTTTACCACATCCTGTCACCATAAATATCTTAGTTAATGCCATGCAGCCATTCAGTTCCTAGGCACAGTAGTTTTGTCAGATGACTGCAGTCCTTTGCGCAGCTGATATCTAGCATTGGTTCCACTACCATTCCCAGAATTAGTGCTCCCCCTCAGTGATCCACTTCCAGTTTTACTTTGTCTGTAAGGCAAGGAATCAGAGTTATCTCACTCTCTCCCTTCTGCAAAGTGAATGCTTTCCTTTTTAAAAATGAGGAAGAAAGGAAGAAAGAAAAGCATATGCAGTAGTGTCATACCCTCCAACCCTATGGACATATAACACTGAAAAGCTTCCCACATCTGTTTTAGAAAATGGCCTTCCTCCTCCACCTCCCACTTCTCAATGTTCGTTGTTCAAAATGTCAGCACAGATAGCATTCAGCTTTTCCTTCACAGCTTGGGTAAGTAGTTCTCCCAGGTACTACAGATGGCTTCCTGCCACTGAAACCAAACCCATTCACCTCTGCTACAGATAAGGTGTCTGATCCAATGTCCATCTTACACCTAGCACTTTATTTCCTTTCCTCAAAGGGAAAGCATTTGCTCATTTTATTTCTAACTCTGCATCTATAAATTTCTCATCCTAGACTTAGACTTGAGCAGTTTTCCAGCAATAAGGGAGAGGAGACGCCACACAACTAACATTGGACATGCATAAGCAGATCAGTCAGTGGACTCGTTTAAAACATCCAGCTGGTGAGGTCTCTGAGATTATTTGCTTAAGCATGGTCTGAACCATAATTTAAGTCCCTGATTCAGCAAAACTCACAAGCACCTGAAACTTCCATTGAGGTCAGTACAGCTGTAGTACACACACCAAAGGTCTACACCAAAGCACAGCCATGGTGACTAATGCACAATGTGAGGGAAGGGAGAGTTCTCTAAGCCAATTCAGAGAACCATGGCTATTAAATCTCAAATTAGAAAACAGAAAACATTACCAGAGCTCTTCAAAGGGATGTATTTTCCCCTCATATGTAACTGTTACAGCACCCAAGAAACCAATTTCAGGTTTGAAATGTCGATAAATGTTAATTTAATTCATTTTTGCTGGATTAGAAAAGTATAAATAACTTCAGTTTCTAAGTATCATTGCTTTATGATTCAGCAAAACACCTCCTTACACATTTAACTTTTAAGATCATGTTTAAATCCATTCCTCTTCTGTGAAGTGCTTAACAACATTTTCGTTTACTTTTTTGTTTAATAAGAATGCATTGCCCTTAGTCGTTTATGAAATGAAGGCCTACAAGGTTAAGTGGTGCATGTGAGAAAGACAGAGAAGGAAATGGTTGAGCATAACATCAGGCTATGTTCTAATTAGCCACCAGACATGCTAGTTCTAGCTATAAAAAAAGTAATTTAAAGTTATAAGCAAGACATTACATTCATGCCTTAGGGACCTCTTTTATATTTGGAATCACTATTTCAGCATGTAGTATCTCTTCCAAAAGCATTCCATTGTGTTACTAACTATAGAAGGAAGACACCATAAGCTATTGTAGATTTGTCAATAGTGCTTTACATATAAGAACATGCGGTTTCTATTTGTGTTTTTTTTTTCTGAATACCAGAGAGAAATAAGCTTTCAGTAAAAGCCATTAACCAGAAATTGACCAGAATCTAGTATTTGCCCATGAAAAAAATACCAACTATTTCCTTAGACACGTTTCTTTTGACAGCATTTGACAATAGACAAATCATAGACGGATACAGGCATACAGATCTTCGGACACACACAAACAACTAGAAAGAGTTCCAGCCTCTGCTACCATTATCTGATGATAAAAGTTGAAAAAGCTCAAAAGTACAGGTTTGCCAGTTTTTCTTCAAACCAGCTCCTGTACTTGGCAGAAGACACTTCTTGTACTGGTGGATTTAGCTATTACTCAACAAAACCAGGGCTGTAGGCTAATTAAATCACAGCTGCACAAGTACGCCCTATTACTGTCAGCTACGAGACCGTGATACTTCACAGTCAAAACCCAACCTGTTACACAGATTGGCAAAAGTACTAAGAGAGCAGATGGAAAAATTCCCACATCATCTCATTCATCAGTAACACGCTTACGTGGAGTCCGCAAAACCAGCGTTTGCCAACATAAATATATTCCAGTACAAAGACAGACACATCCTACTGCTTGATTGTTTTCCACCAGCATGACCTCTGAAGAGCTGTAACTGCTCGTGGAGCAGTCAGCTTTCACAGCTTAGTTTAGCTATCTGAGGCTGTTGTGCAGCTCCAAAAGCAGTTTCTGCCATCAGCATAGACTGCACCTGCACTTGTGGGGACAGACATGCAACTAGCTAAGCTCTGTTATGGTCCTCCTCTGCCAGACACAGAACTACTTGGTCACATCCAGTAACAAGCCTCACTTACCTATTGTGCTAGAGGAGCATTATTTACTAAGGGACAGATCAGTGTCAAGAAAAGCAAAGCTGTGGTTGGACCAGACAATGTTTCACTGATCTCTTTAATTACAGGACTGTTTCTCCTCCCACCCGTTCCCCACTGGCACATTCACTGCTGACACGTCAATCTTTACTAAGAGAACAGCAACTTTCCCAGACTCAGGAACTGATGTTCAAGCTTGGCTGATCCTGTGCTGCAGAGAACAGTTGAGAAATGTTACCGACAGAATCTCATATTTTAGTATTTAGTTTTCCTTGGATACTGTAAGTGTTCACTAACACTGCCAAACCAAGGAAAGCAAAGTTTTGCAGTTATGGCCAAATTCTATCTGCATTTGACACCAGGTTAAACATGGATTTCCTTATCAATGAGTATTCTAGGTGAGAAAAAGAACAAATGAGAAATATTATCTGCCATTTTCGTGAGCACAGCTGTATCAGACCTCTAAACAGTGATTGGTTTAGCATGCACAACTGGACAACTAGAAGTTGGTCCTGAACTAGCCTCTGTTTCTTCAGACAGAATTCAAAGGTCATCTAATTCTTGCTCTCTTTCTCCCGTTTACTGGAGACATTCATTCTCAGTTCAAACACTTCACCTTTCTGTGTATTAGCAGTCTGCAGCAGAAATCACCAATTCTGTATTAAGGAATATGTGTTAAGTAACCAAGAATGCTGAATGCCTAGGCAGGACGAGCACGCATTTTATTAAGAGATTTAAAACATTTCTTTCTTTGTATGTGTTCTTACCCTCCACAAAAAGGTTGATCTTTACAAAGCACAGTATCATTTTATTTTAAAAAGCTTTACATTTCATCCTTGTCAGAGGATGAAATTATTGTCAAAAATCTTAAATGACTGAATGCAATGAATTTCAGTGATTTGCAGGGGAAGATAATTACTTGTGTACTATAAACTTAGAAGTTGGACAGATGCATAAAGTAAACCTTTGCAAAAGCAGATCTTCCTGATCCATGTATTCAGAAGACACACTGAGATTGCCTACCGGAGGAAAATTCTTTGAACTGTAAACTTTTTAGAGCTAGCATTCTTCAGCTTATTGAGAAGCTCAACCAGCTGAAATAAGAAATTTGACCTAGGGCACGTCCCTTGTTGTGGAGAACAAAGTCAATGACCACTTTAAAGCCATGCTGCTGCTGACTCATCTTCTCTCCCAAGCATCCACAGATACACCATGAGAAAATACAGCAGCAACTAACCACAAAAGATTTTAGGACTAGCAGCTGTTAGCAAACCAAAGCCTACTCTGCAATTGTGGATCTGAAAATTTATGGGTTTGATTGAAAAGCAAGCAAGGCTTCTGTGCTTTACAGTGCTGTTAAACGGCCTCATCTTTGATCTAGTGCCTGAGCTGTGCCAGTGGGACAAACATTTTTTGAGAAAAGGATAACACAGCCCGAATAGCTCTGTATTTTCCAAGTCTGAAAGCCATCCAGCTCAGTTTCTTTCAGGCATACTCATTCCTTTAGGGTGGATGAGATATTTTCTTTCACTATTTAACAGTAGGGGGCATATTCAGTGTATGCCAGCAAAGTTTAATGAAATCAATGAAGTAGCACTGATTTGTAGTAATTGGGAATCCAACCATGTGTTCTAATGCCAAAGAATCTGGATATTTTTAAAGGCTTATTTTCTTCATGGGAAAGGGGGGGGGGGGAGGATCAAAGTCCATTTGCTTTGTGGAATGGTGTTCCATCTACCATAGCAGATAGCAGGGGCAAGAAAACACCTGTACAGATTTAAAAATCCTGACATTTTCATTATGTCTTTGCAATGAAAGTGTTTTTCTTGCTGTGCCAGCCAAATTTCCACTCTCTACATTCCTGCACAGGCTGTTCCCACTACTCTGAATTTAGAATGTAGCCACTCTTTGGACATATCTTGTGAATTGGTTTTGATCTAAATGAGTACTAGATACAAACATCTAAAGGCCTTTGAGTTCTGCATGCCAGATAAATCGTACCATAATACAGGCATTAGAGCTGGCTGCAGAGTGCAGCTGGGTGCTACCCATTTACATGTGCTAAGGGGAATTTTTACAGGCTAGTTCTAAGTGTGAATAATTGAATTCTGAGGCTAACATTACTGTGCTTAAATTGTCTCTATTCCACTGAGCAGGAAAGGCAGAGAGAAACTAAGAACGGATTTTGCCACTCCTCTTTCAGAAAATAATACATCTAACAGGAAAGAATACAGTAGAAGGAACAAATAAATAGTACTGACATCTAATGTACTGCTGAGATTTAATAGGCATGCATGAAATTCTCATTATGTTACATTTTGAATGGCTTTTGCACACTGCAGATTGGATATAGTAAATTCATTTTTGTTATGTCGCTTGCATTGGGCTGATTCTGATCAAAGCACTCTTTAGCTGTTAAAATGGATCAGCTAAGTCTCCCACCCACAGAAATCAAGTCTTTAGGAGACTTCTCCAGGGGAAGGGTTTAGCTGTTCCAGCTGCTGATTGTATTAGATATACTAGAGCAGGTCTAATCTGTCAGAATCTATTTGCAAATCCTTGAAAACCAGTCCGGCTTTACTTTCAAAACAAGTTTTACATCACATACCTTGCAAGAACAGGAACCATCAGTTTGGCAAATGAGGAAACTGAGGCTCCAAAAGGGGAGACCTCAGGTTTTCAAGAGCAGCTGCTAACTTCAAGGGTCTCAACAAGTTTGTCTCCTAGAAAGTAAGAGCAATATGGATGACACAGTGGAAGGAGAATGCATTGCATCCATACCATTTCTCAAGAGAGCCATCTAATATTAGGGCTACTGCATAGACTCTGTAGAAAGTGGACACTACCCCTGCTTATTAATGCAAACCTGAAACTCCTGTTCCGTTTTTAACTCAGTACTCAGTGTGATATATATATATATATTCTCAAAGCACACCCATCATATCAAGCCTTTCAGGTAATTCAGGAATACAGGTGCCTAGTCTTGGATTTCAGATGTGTTTTGACATGAGAATAACAATGCAGCTTGGACCTACGACAACAGCACTTGTTCTAAGACACAAGCACCAAACAAATACAAGCTTAAGAGACTGCGTAAAGACTGAGGGCTGCATTTTTAGCCTTAAAACATCCAAGTTCCTCTTAGGTCCTTTCACAGAGCTGGACTTTGGTAACTGAGGTAAGTTCCAAACAAGTTACCTAAGATGCAGGTCCTGTATACAGGTCTTCCAAATCCTTTCCTCTCCTGTTTTTCCCTCACATATAATGTCCATGTCCTCACCATCCATCATTACCATTCTCAGCTCTTTTGTATGTATATACAAATATTCCAAGTATGTCAGCCCATGAATGATTAAGTCATTAAAAAGAATTATGACACAGGGTTTTCTTGAGTCAAACTTCAAATCTGTTTAGGCTTTACCATTAACCATTTATCAAAGTGCAGGGAAAGAGCACCTGAGAGTGATTTGAGAAGTATACGTATTGTCGATTCCTGTTAAGAATACAAAGAATATGGGTGAATTGCCATGTCCAACAGAAACCAGTGGCATTGCTATCTATTGTGTACATATAGGAAAAAGTCTTCTGTAGGAGTTTTAGTAATGCCAGACACAAATCTTTTAAACCAGACAAGTAGATTCTTGTGTTTCATAAAAGTCAATATACCTCTTTAAACACATTTGCTTAAAGCTATTGGAAAGAACAAGCCAGTTATAACATTTTGCCAGCCCTGTGGAAAAAAAGCCAGAATGCTCAGAAGACATGTTTTTAAGCCTATGCAAAACTATCGTAATTGTCACTCCTGCTATAAGGCAGAGGTAATGAAGTGAGGGTGAACAAGATTTCAGGCACCTCTGGCAAACCCAATGTTAGCCACATATTAGAATGACTCAATAATTACAATAGCAAAAAACCCCAAAGCAAAGAAACAGTCTTACTTCTATTCACAGCCATGATGTTTGTGTGTACTTTTCTCCTACAGATGCACTGACATCAGATCTCAACTCTGAAAAACAAATAAAGCTGCTTTTCTATATTCTCCAGTTTGCATTTCTACAAATCATGTTGCCTCCTTTCCCCCTAATTAAGGCAAGTTAAATTGGATGCTCCTTCTTTGCAGAGAGGACTTAATGCTGCATCACTCACTGCTCCAGAATCTAGCTCCTGGTCAGTCTTAACTAACAAGGAGACTGTCACAGTAGCTGAAACATTCAGAGAATAATATTTTTGCAGACACTTTAAAGATTAACTTTCTACCATTTTCATAGCAGTCACATACATATAGCAGACATGTAACTGTATTTAAATCAAGAAGATCTCCTAGTTAGGCAATTACTGTCTGACTACTGTGGACAGCAAACTTCTTCAGGGCAAGTGAGTCTCTTACCACCAAACACTTCAGCCCTCAGCGAAGTTCAGGTAGATGCTTCACCCTCAGGGCTGGGGACTCTCAATATCCACATAGCAGATCCACTATGCTAGGCACTTCTTCCTTTAGGGGAAGCAGTTCATAATGATTATGCACCTGATGTGCTGTTGACAAGACTGAACTAGTCAGTCATGATCAGACTGAGATGGAAGTTACCTACCTCTTCTGAAGTTACTTACAGAAATATGGAGAAGAGATGGAAAAGATCAGTCAGATCCTTTCAGTTCTCTCTACAATTTTTACATTATATACATCATTTCAAACTCCTAACATTATGGAATCTGAAGACTTTTCCCTCTATGAGCAGAAATATCCTCCTATGAATTTTGAAATTAAGTTCTGGTAATTTTATTGTCAAGTTCTTTACAAGTAATTTATGTTTAATATTTGCATACACATTTTGATTTAGCTGTTTGCTAAGAAAATATTTATTAGGATTGGAAGTTTAACATAGTAAATCAAACACTTAACATTCACTTGACTTCAAACATAGATATAAAATACCTTACAAAATTTTTTATGGAATTACACAAAGCAAATGCACAGGGTTTGTCTGTTTCTACACTGAATTAATCCCAAGCCAAAACAAAAAAAATAATAATCCCTAAAACATCACAAAAAAGGCATGATAAACTGCATTTTTGTCATTGTTGCACTGCTATGTAATAAGCCCTTTTTACACACATTTAAAGTTTAAAAAAATTAATTAAAAATGTATTCCATCTAACAGAACTATTGGATTAACAGCTGATTTTTGACTTTACACCATGAAATTCTATTAACAGAGGTACCTTAATCACTTAGCTTAAAATATGGATAGTAGAGATAGAAAAAAATTAACCTTTAGTAGTCTTTAATATAAAATGCACTAAATTTTCCAAAATAAGATTATGACACACTAGTGCCAATTTATGCTGACAAAAGCTGAAATCAGCTTCTAACTAAAATTCATTTCACAAAAATTTTATATATTACATGAATATTCAAGTAAACTATTTAAAAATATTTAAAAATGCAAAAACTGAATTATACAGTGTTTCAGAGAGATGTTTAATTTGGGAATGCTGTCATGTCCAACTATATATATTTATAGATATATTTTTTCTTATCTTTAAGACCATCATGATATTACCTGATATTGCAAGAACTCCCCGTCATTAACATTTGATATTTTTCAATGTATAACTTCAAAAAACAAAACATTAGAAGGATTTAACATATCACTGTGTACTTTTTCATCACTGCTTCTGTGTGCTGTGCGACACTGAATCACACTACTGGCTTCGCTTTGTAAAGTGCTGAGTAACAGCCAAATTACATCAGATTTAACTGGAGATGACAGTGCTCAGTGCCTTACAAAAAAAAATCTCTATTAAACTGTTATAATTAAACAGTAAAATTAAAAAACAACAAGTTCAGCTCAGTAGTGTGTGTGTTCACCAGTGTCAAATCTCTAACAAAACCCTGAAATACTAACAATGCTTTTCTTGCTGGCTGCATTCTTTATATCTATCAGCTGCAAGGACATTAAAATATTTTATTAATGATTCAAACTCTGGACATCTTCTCTGGCTGAAGACAAGTTGCTCACTAGTTTTGGTCAAGTGGCTTTTGGGAAACTTTCAGAGCAAAATAACCCACCAACAGGGAACTGAAGTGGAAAATGCCAACCATGCACAGTTGTAAGTACTGCAGGAATTGAGTAACACATGCAAGACAAAGAAAAGGTCAGAACATACCAAAGTAGCAATGGTTAAGAAGTTAGTAAAGTTTTCACAGTGTTTCATACAACCTTTTACTTTAACACAAGTGCATCACTTACCACCACTATTGCTCAGACATTTTAAAACATCTCTTGGCCATGCACATCAGTTTGAGAAGAAAATAGCAAATTACACTTCTTAGGCAATTTTAGACATTAAGTACAACTTATAATTTTATTTTTATTTTCATTTATCAAAACGATGTTTTCAAGATATGATCATTCTAAGTGTTGGGCTTTAACATTCTTTCCAATTTTCTTGGATCCTGAGCGCTAAATGCCCAAATAACTGGCCAAATATCCAAAGCTAGGCTTTGTTCAAATAGCCAAGTTACTATAAAGAGAAGGTATAGGGAATTTCTTATTGGCACTCCCAAATTTCTTCCTTCCTAACCTTGAGATGGTTGAATTTTATTCAGTTGTTCATATATATCTTTGCCTCCTGGAAACATTACTCCACTTGGGTGATTTATGAGGAAGTAGAACTAGACTCAAGAACACCACTGACTTTTGTTTTGATCTGTCCAAACAACAACATACACATTTTTTTCCCCACTTGGCAAATTCTATTTGACGCCACATCACCACCACTCAACATTAACTCATAAAACAGAGACTTACTCCACTGTCAGACACAGCAGGGGAAAAATGTCCAGAGGATAGACGGGAGGCTCTTTATCAGATATAATTGCTTGCTCATAAGGAGAGAATCCAGCTTCCCCTTAGTTATTCTTTCATAAATTAATAATTTGCTAAAATCATAGTCACAAGAATTTGAGCTATTACACAAAATTCAAGTTTTAAAAAACAAGAATAAATTAGTTACAGCCCTGTAAACAATTGTTCATTTATGTAACATACTTAGGGGGGAAAAAAAAGTTCCTCTATATGATAAATCAGACAGTACAAGGCACACATCACACTTAAGAATCCAAAGTGATAAAACCAGCAGTTGCCTTCACCTTCTTTGTTCGCTGGTGTAATTGTGCTATAGACACTGTAAAAATATGTAGCTTTTTGTTTACATTACAGTCATTTGAAAATATTTCATGACTGTGCTTTTTCTGGTAAAATATTTGTGCTACTTTGCAGTACAGTATGATTTGAAGCTCTTGGAATGATCTTCTCAAATGTTCTCCACAAAGCTTCCGGGGAAAAGGCCAGTTTTTCCATTTCGTTGCAGAGTGCCTTTGAACCAGCCATCCTCACGTTTTTTGTGTACAAAAACAATGTCACCTTCCTTAAGTTCAAGTTCGGCTTCACTCTGAGGAGGATAGGATACCACAACCCTGTACCTGTGTAATCAGAAAAAGACACCTTCGTTTAGGCTCTTTTAAACCAATGCTTTAAAAAATATTCCTGTAAAAGTTAAAACTTACGAAAACAGGGAACTGCCTAGAACTGTTTGCTCAATATGTAACAAAAGTACATCTTGAAGAGAAAATAAGAATAGCAACGTAATGAATTCAAGTCAAATGTATACATCACCTATCAAGTTTTCTTTCACTAAGATTCCTGTACAAATCCAGACAATATTTAAGCAACAGGAGAAAATTTTAAATGTATTTTTGGATATAAACTTCAGACTGTTCCAGTCAGCATGACTCAACAACAACCAAAGCATTCACAGCAGTAACTGGGCATAATTTTACAACTGTATGTTTAAGATGATACTATCTCAGAGAAGGCTCTTCAGGCACAGAACAAAAAGAAGCAACTAGCAAAACCTACTAATTTGCACTGCTGTTTTAAATTATTTTCATTTATATTGGAAACTTTTCAGGCTAGAATACATGCCATCTGATTCGGGCACAGTTGTACTATATTAAAAATAAACATTTAAAAAAGTGGTCAACTCAGCAATTTTTCTTAAGCACCTGATACACAAAAGAACTTACTGTTCTCCTGAGTTTTCCACAGTTTTGAGCTACCTCAACCCTGCAATAATTTAGTACTTCTCATTAATTTTTAGCTTCCCGAGTACTTTGATATCCATTCTTGTAATCTAATGTCTAAAACAAAGCACCTGGTGTTAAAATGCTATTTTACTATATTTTTTAATGTTTAATGAGAAGAAACCCAGCAGGCTTTGCACCCTTAAATCTCATTTTCTTCTTTTGTTACATCGAGGCATCAAATTTATGCCACATTTTAGAAATACCATTTGCCCAGATAGAGGTGATCAGATCCAGCCTCATCACACATTCTCTGTGGTGAGTGTTGTCTATTCAGACCACCCTACATGATTATGGAATACCTATTTTTCCATTTCCTAGTTCATCATCTATAACAAACTGCCAAAACTACCAATTCCATCCAGAGTAAAAAAACTATGCTTCAGCTCAAAAGTTCAGTGCCAGGTCCCCAGAGTAAAATAACCACATTTACTAAGCATGACCCGTGTTTTGGAAAAACATGTTCATTCCCACATGTTTGAATCTCCCAAAACTTCCTTGTTTATCTCCTTGTTCAGTATTTGCAAATGTTTGCAATGACTGAAGGTCAAATTTGCAGCTCTTTCGTGGTCACCTAATCTAGAATACTTTACATGCATCTAAGCCACACAGTATGTATTTTCTTCTTTATATTTTCCTATGGTGTTGTTAATTTTAAAAATATTATCCTAAATACTTTTAATCAGCTAGTGATGAAATATTAGTATTAAAGAAGTACTTCAGCTTCCAAGAAGCAGCCACTATATTTTTCATCAGTTCTTTCCTGCTATTCCTAAGGTGTGTGCAGTGCTTTTGCCTTCTGTATTTATATCTTTGGGGGGGGGGGGGGGGGCAATGGTCTGTCTTCACCTTTCTACTTTTCATTTGTAATATTGGCATTGCTCACACTTTTCAGTAACATGAAAAAGATTGTATCTTCCACGGTTTTCCCTTTCTACACTGTTCTGTTCCCCCCCCCCATTGTTTCTGTTTTGTTTTTCCCTTTCTACATTGTTTCTAGACACAAAAATACTGCTATTCTTCCCAGCTAATTGCAGTTTATTTTTGCACAGTTATCTGTGGTTTTCTAATCACCAAGTAGATAAAAACATATTGTCACATGCAGAAAATTTCAGTTGAGGAACACACAGAAAGTTGGAGTTACTATTGTTGCACAAGTTAAATTCATACTTTTTTATCTTCTTGCTCGAGTTTCTTTTTCTTGCACTTTGAATTCGTACTTTTCAGCTCACTTGTGTCCTGGTGTTGTCCAGCTCTCTCCTGCGTGCTGAGTATGGGCCTTGCCTCCTACAGCAGATCAACACCCACCTAGGGTAGTATTTACTTAACAGCATTAAAACCCTCAGATGTGGTAAGACCTGCTGCCCTCTAAAGCCACTGGCCTGCTCACTGGAAGCAGATGTTACACCAGTAATTTTGTGGTGGATACGAGAAACTTAGGGTCACTTAAATCACAGAACAAAATTACTGCTGTCCTTCACCGTAACTGGATAAAGGATTCATATTCTAGTTTAGGATATGCAGAGATGTGTATTTAGGTTCAACTTCAGGTCTTTAACACCACTGTGGGGTGCTGGGAAGTTTGTTATTACAGTGCTGTATATTTACCGTAAAAGTTAAGGCTTTAATCAGTGTTTCCCTCTAAAAGAGAAAGCTCATGAAAAAAGCTTGAAATAGTCTTTTACCTCTTGTTATTGAGAAAACCTAAACCTCTCAGATAACCAAATTACTGTGTATTCATAGCATAACATCGTATGAATGTAATTCCCTCCAATCTATCTTTTTACTGAGAAGATAGTGATCCTGAGAAGATAGTGATCCTTGGCCTTGTCAGTGCACTGCATCAATACAGGAAATCCCAGCGCCTGAAGACAACTTGTGCATTGGCTGGAGAATCAGAAGAAATAACTAAACACTGTTGCAGTGTCTCAGGTGCAGGAATTCTCCAAACTGCTCCAAGCTGGAAGCAAGGCTTGGCTGAAATTTTTGTTTGATTTCTTTGCTCCTTCTGTACAAGGAACATATAGAAGACCAGGAAACGCAGTAAGCAAAAACCTAGCTCACAGAAGACCGTATACAGCAATGGCAACTACAGAGAAGACCTGCAATAGTAAAATAGAAGGGAATGCATCATATTCCCCTCCTTTAGTGAAATGGCCACTGGTATGAAGTATCCATCTGCAAATTCATGTCCCAAAAAGCTTGTCTGCTAGCAAATGAATCCAATGCCCATCCATATATTCTGTATGACTAGAAACAAATTCACAATTTTTAATCCCAATTTTCTGTAGAACATACAGGAATTACATATTCTAGGATTACTTACAATTCTACTGAAAGAAGAAACAGTGGGATTAGAGTAAAAATTCGATACTGCATGTCGAAGGAAGCAAGGACTTCCGGGAAAACTCCGTATCCAAACCAGGCACATTTTCAAGTGCTTTACAGAGCTGAGCCAGCTACTTTTGCTCCTAATTCATGTAGGATAATTAACAGAAACACACTCCTAAATCCTCTAGTCAGCTCTGAAAATAAAACTTGAATGCTGATAATTGCACTGCAAAGCCATAGTCAGAACAGACAGTACTGTTTATTTTTCCAACCACACTATAGCCTGTAACTGGAATTGTGATATGTAAGAGCAGAATAACTTTAGCAGATTTCTCTGTTCTTCATCTTTTTGTTGAGCTTATCCTTATGAATATTTTCCTCTTCGACCAATTATTGTATCATCAGTATGTTTCTTACCCACCCCTGCTTCCACATTAATGAAGATCAATTAATGCTTATAAATTACTCTGATGATATTGAGTACAATGTAAAAAAAGTATTATTAAGCAAAACATTTTAGGCAGTTTGGCCTAAGTAAATGGAAACACGACAAGAGCACATCAGCATGAAAACATTAACCCTGCTCTGAAAAGGACAAAGGGAACCCAAGTGAAATTCTGTTTAAATACACTGGCCAAAAAGTAACAATTCTGCATGACTACCATGGAGGATGATCTGGTGATAGCACTTTTCTGGTAGCAGTTAGCAATTAAACAATAGTAAGGATACACAGATACATTAAAAAGAATGTTTGAGTGTATGTTATTACTAGATCAGTAAGTAAGCATTTTCTGTAGGTAACTCTGTAAGCATCATTTTCTATAAGTAGTTCTGAGAAAATCACAGTAGTGAAAAAACTGCTTTTTGTAAGAATGCAAATAGCTTTGCACATATGTCTACTGGTCATGCCAGAATTTTCTGGTGTTATTTTCACAAAGTATAAAACCATATTACTGTCCCAAATAGACTTAAAATAATGTGAAAAGATGTTACTCTTAAAGAAAATTCTGTCATGTTTTATTTTCCATCTGTAAGTGTAAATCTACTTTGAAAATTCAGTGTAAAATAGAAATTTCCTGCAAGGAAATGGCATAGAAACAGTATCAACCTTTTAAAAATTATTAAAGGTATGACAGAAGTAAAATAAAAGACAAAGTAGAAACTTTTTACACTGCCTGGCTTCTAATACACGGATATAGCTTAAGATCAATGGGCCTCTGGAAAAACAGTGGTATGCCCACACAGCATGAGTTAGTAGTACCAGAACAAAGTCTATAATAGTCAGCATATATCAGTTCAGTCCTAGAGCTGTTAACACAGCAACTCTACTGCTTTTTTTTTCTGTGTGCTACACAATCCCATAGTTACTGCAAAAGAAATCCTATGACACTCTTCATATTGCTTATCTACGACCAGGAATAATAAAAAGAGACAGTCAGTAGTTAGAAAACTGTCACTTCCTTTTCAGCCTGCACAATCTACTGAGGACTTGGACATTTGAAAATCATAGGTAGACACAAAATAAAAGTGATAGAACTTTAAAGCAACTGCCTGGCAGCTTCAGAGACCAGACAGCTATATGTTTTTCATGCTCACTTGCCAGGACAGAGAGGCTGCCCTAGAGCTTGCTATGTGGAGTGTACAGTAAGAGGGCATCTGCGTAGTAAAAGTATTTTTGCAACAGCTGAAGAAATCACATATTAAGCCTACTCACAGATAAGGATCTCACTCACCATATATTTAGGCTGGCAATTATGCACTGCTAATAATCTCAAAGGACTAATGCAATATGCATAAATGCAAGAATATAATGTGTTCATGTTGTGCATTTTATCTACCTCAGTTCTCATACCAAACTTGTGATCAGTGTATTTGAGTGTCTATTTATTCCAAAACCTCAAAGTAACACAAAAAGTAAACAAACATACACATGAGCTTTGGCTGATAAGCATATAAAGCACTGTTAAAAAAATGAGTTTCCTCTTGCTATAAAATGCTGTATCTCAGCATTCTGCTTTGCAGCAGTTCTAATACACATGGCAAGTGTCAAAGAGTAGATTTTTTTTTCTTGGTTTGGCTGAGTCTAGTTATATAGGATAATTTACCTTTCACAGACAAGAGGCCTGGATTCACTCAGGACTGGACCCAGGGATGAGCAAGGCTGCCTAGGCGGCGGTGCTACAGGAACAGAGGAATCCAGGGAACTTGTTTTCCGATGTAGTGTCTCCTGTGCCAGCCCAGAGACCTCACTGTCGGTGGCACAGGATCCAGCTTTGCTGTGACCACTGGATGACGGAAGCTCTGGCCCAACTGCACCTTGCAGGGCTAGCTCTGCGGCTGCTTGCTCAGCCTCCAGGGTTGGTGATGCTGGAGGTGACAATCTGGGCTTGCGTTTGGTGGATGCTCCAGAAAGCAGTTTCAGCAAACCTTTTTTTTCTTTCTGTAAACCAAAGCAGTGCCTCATTTTAGGACAAAAGTCTCCCATGAAGAGTTGAACACTTATGTCTGATAGATAACGTGGTAATCAGAGAGGAGATATTTGAGATTGTACAAATTAATAAAGATAATTACAAAGATTATGAAAGAGAAAGGTAATTATCACAATTCTAAAGAGAAAAACATTAAGTCTTTAGACCATAAACCAGCTAAGTCCTTTCGCTTTAATTAAGACTTACCTTAAAAGCCAATGCCAGTGACCCAAAAGCCTGTCTAGAAAAAGGAGTGTGAGGAGTTAGATTCCCACAATGGGAATCTAAGAAGTAAACCATTTTGCTAACATTGAAGTTTCTAGGAAGACATAAAGAGTCATTTCATACCAAGCAGGGAGAAAAGTCTGCCCTGGAGGCTTCTGTTTAGATAAGTGTCTTTTACTTATCCTCCCTCACTAAGGGAAGACCTTCATGACTTAACAGAAATTTGCCACAAGGAGAATGTATTGTGTTTTGCTGCTCTGCTAGAGGGAAGAATTGTAAACATTCTTTTTCCTTGTCCAGACAGGAATCCCTGAAGGCTATTATTTACCCTGGAGAGAATTATTTAAGTAGCTTTTGTGTTTCTTGTCTTTTTTTCAAGGGGTGTGTCACTGATCTTCTTACCAACCCTTTGACTGAGTGAATTTAGTGCTTAAGAGAGGTGCCAGATTTTAAGCCCTTGAGACAAAAATAAGCTATTTAACCACAGAATGAGAAAACCATGAGCAGTGTAAGATTTTTATTATAGCCTGGGATGCATTGGGATTGGTAAACTGTGAATGAGAAATCCTCAGTCCTTCATCCAAGTCTCCAATAACTTCAAGCTATATTGGCTAAAACTGATGTCTAGCAAATGGGAAAGAAAAAGAGAAGCTCAAAGAATATGTTAGCATCTTTAACCCTGAACTGTAGAACATACTGTCAAAAACACAGAACACCCCTTCTAACCCAAACCATGCTACGATTCTAAAAGTCCTGCCTAAGAGCACCTCAGTCTGATTTCAGTGGCTATGACTAAAGTAACTTTAAAACAAAGTTCCAGGTACACCCATTCAACAATATTCAACAAAAATAATTAGGAAGTGGATGAGATTAGTGTACAGCCTATGATTAAAACCTTCATAAACTTCATTAAGGAGCGTGTGTGGCTGAAGAGTAGTAAGGTAAAGCCTAAAACATTTGAGATATAAAAAAATGTTGTCAAAAGAAGAAAAAAAATAATTCTAACTACACCACAACTGTAAAACAAAACCAGTTATAAAGCTGAAGGAATGTTTCTGCCTACAATATACTATAATCACATGGCTGTTGGACAGTGAGAATAAGTTCAGACACAGAGGAAAATACTTCAAATAGAAGACCGAAACCAGAATCCCTACAGACTACTGATTTACATTTAGAAAAGACAAGAGTTGGGTGCTTTTTTTCCTTTGTCCAATAAACACTGCTGATTATGTATTTTTCATAATCTCTCTGTGTGTCTGCTTAATCAGGAAGGCAACCTAAAAAAATAATGATTTTTACTGAATCTTAAGGTTTATTTTATTAGACTGATTTTTTTTTTTGTATGTTCCCACAAGTTCATAGGGTTTTTGTCTGGGTGGGTTATTTTGTTGTTGGGGTTTGTTTTAATTACAGGCTTATTAGTTTACAGATACTTCCTGATAACATAAGCCAACCATACATCTTTCTGAAGTATTTAGGAAACTGACTGCAGGTAAAGAAAAACAAAATACTTGAAATTCCAACAGTCAACCTACTAGTTCTTCTGAACTTTATCCATTTACCTTTTGTTTCTCCTGCTTAAGGCATGAACCTGCTACCCTATTTTAACCCTTCTCCAAGGTTTGCCCTGTATTTTAATCCACCCTAGATTTTTCTTGTGTGGCCAAGGATATATTTGCTCATGGCTGTAGTCATAAAATGGCTGCCTGAGTTTCAGACTCAGTCTTAAAAACCTTCCAGTGTTGCTGTTCAACAAAATGTAAGAAAAAAAAACGGATCGCAAAGTTTCCATGATGAAAATGGTAGAATTCAAGGGAATGATTTTATTCTCTACCCACCTTGCCATCCTTGTCTGCTTTACTGACAGCAGCATTTCCACCAGCTGCTAGAGCACTCTCTGGAGATGCAGGAGCTGCAGAGTGAGTGTTCACAGTTCTTCCACTAACATCTCCCTCCAAAGATGAAGCAGCAATGTTGGGAGAATTCAAAGAACCCGCAGCACATGCCAGTGGGATGGTTGAGCGGTTCACATTCACAGCTGTGACATAAGCAGCACTATTTGCTGGGGGCTGGAGCTGCTGGGAGGCAACAGAGTGATGGGGAAGGATCACAGCTGCAGGAATAAGGCATGTTGGACTCTGTGCTTGTATGGGTGTGACTGCTGCCGTAGGTCTTTCTTGACTGTGTGCAGCAACTAGGAAAAAAGAATAAAATGTGACAGGTCATCTTTTCACAAGACACACAAAGAGAGGTACAGTTACTGTGTTATACCTAATCAGTCATGAGAAGCTTCCTTCCCACCTTCCTAACTCCCATTTATATTACTATGACATCTTACACAGCATCAAGTTTGTCTCATCAGAATGAAGAAGTAGCATATGCTACCCTACTTGCACCAGTATGCACGGAAGAATGACAGCACTGCAACTACTGTGGAGAAGTCCAAGCTGCTAAGTAAAATGCTTCATGTACAGACAGAGATGCAAAGTGACGATTACACTTCAGTTTGTAAGAGCTAGCTAAATACAGCCTGGAACTTGTTTGTTCCTTTTAATATGCCGTGTAGTTGTCAGGGCACACAAAACAAAGTAGGAAGAAACACTCCTTATAGAAACTGCTAAAAATATAATTGGATTGTTTTCCCTAAACTATTCACAAAATCCACAACAGATTTAGTGGGTCTTTCAAACAATAAGTACAGTAGCAATTAGTGCTATGAGTGGTTTCTCTGAAAACGTAAGCTAATGTCTCTTGGGATGTTTAAATATAGAAGTGGATTTACTCATACCCCTGTGAAATAAAAGGAACATCCACACTGGAAGCTGCAGAACAGCACAGGGCTGAATATACCAACCTGGGCTGCAGCTTAGCTGCAAAGCACAGAGCTCTGCATTAACTAATTTATCCTTCTCAAGAAACAACATTGCTATTACAGTTACATTGTCAACCATACATGCTTTTGGATCATTTCAACATCTTATCTCTGCAGCACTGGGTAGTACAAAATGCAAACATCTTAACTGAATGGGGCAAAATGCGGCATCCCAGTGCTGCACAGCTTCTTTCCTTCAAATACTCTGAAACATAGTATCTAACAAGGGGACCTCTCTGGAGTTTTGCGCATGTAAATCTTAAACATATCCATTCACTCTGATTTTTCAGATACTGCTTGGAGTTTCAGGTTTGTTATAAGTGATATCCTGGAATCAAGCCTCAGGCACTTGATCTCTTCAGTCGGCTCTCTACAAATTCCCTTGGTAATTTGGTTAGATTGCATCAACAGTGTACTAAAGAAGACTGGCAAAGTTCACAAATTTGATATAACAATCCTGTATTATCATACCCAGTTAAAATCTCCATTATGAGAAACACAAGTTTTTTCTTAAAAAGAAAGCACCACAAAATGCTATGTCTGTTTTTCTATATATAACCTCTTCCCCTGTAATAGACCCTTCCTAACTCTTGAGGGCCATGCACATCTTTCAAAGTTCCTTTCAATCAAAGAATGCATAACCCTTCAGCAAGGGTGATGTAAAGCCATGTCTCGCTAAGATCATTTGAAGAAGGGTCCTCGAAGTCCTGAGCTAAACTGAAACTGAAGAACAGCCCTGCAAAAATGCAGCCTTGATCTATGAAGCTTCATCAAGAGAGTAACACTCAGCGACGGTACAGAAAGTTCAAGATGATCACGTTTCAGATGCCGATGACAAAGTTCTCTAACATTTGAACATAAAGCAGCCATTATTGCTTCAGTTCTCAGGCCCTTATAAGGGACAGATCTGTATTTGTAACTGATTAGTACACCTTCAGATCAAAATCCTATGTTAAGTTTTCTGTGAAGAGAGTGCAGCCCCTCTGAATTTTCCATTTGGACCTGAAAAGTTGGGAAGTATGTTGTCATGTTTTCCAGCTGAATGGAACTGGAAGATGTTATTTGTCTTGACAGCAGTGCAGAGACGGGGGTTCAAGAAAGACTTCTGGAGCCTACAGGAGCTTTCTTCTTTGTGCTGTCACTTTGTAAACTTCAGGGCAGCTCAAAAGAAGAATTTAGATTAGAAACCACCTATGCCTGAGAGGCAGGAAAGTGCAGATGCTTTGCTTAATTTCTCTTACCAGCTGCCCACAGCACCTGGCTATTGTTTTTTAAAGGTAAAGAATAGAGTTTTTACAGAGTACTATCACATCTGTTCCAGCCTAAGATCAGACTGGAGGAAGATGGCACTAAGGAAATAAAATATCTACGTACATATCCTAACTCCTCCAAAAGGAAACCTGGTGCTGAGAACTTAACATGAGCAGTGTTTTAGGAAATGCATGACTCTGAAGATGGTGGGTTAATTCATGGATCTCGAGACCGCAAGAAATAAATCACCGTTAAGGGGCTAACAATACCATTTGCAACTGCAGCTTTGTCTTCTGCTCTGCCAATAAGAGCCTTGTGGTAAAAAAAAAACCCTTTGTCTTAACACGAGATCTTAGGCCCTAAGTTCAAGGCTGAAAGAGGGAATACTCAGTATAGTTTGAAATGGGGGTTTGGGTTGGTTTTTTTTCCCTTTTCTTTTGAGGCCCTAGGAGTAACTGGAAAAGATCAGGCTCCAGTTGTGTGGTATTTTCCTAGCCTGGCAAATCCACAGAGGAGTGCATGGATTTGGTAAACAAAAACTCTTGAAAACAATCTTTTTGGATCTGGGCTTAAACAACAAGAAGGCATGTTTCACTGTGATGTGGCCTGCCCCAGACAGTAAAGGCAGAGTTATACCTGTGAGACATACAGAATTTTATGACATAAATCATATAGATCTTGAAGCCAGTATAGCCTTAGTATTCCAGAGTCAAAGCTGAAAGAGGCTGCAGTCAAGGTTAGAAAACAAACTGGAATACCTAAGGACTAACCCTGAGCCAGGGACCTGAAAAAGGAGGAATAAATGCTAAAGGGCTTCCAAGATGCTTGAAGATAATTTAAAAGTGAATGCTAAATTAGAGCAATCTGTAGCTGTTATGCAGTTAACACACACATACACAAAAAGCTATGACTCGGGTGTTCTTATCACTTTATTACTATCTGAATTGTGTATGAGTGGGGAAGATCCAAAAACATTCTCATCCCAGATGCTGATGGAATAACAAAAATTCCACCTAAGATACTTGCAGATAAATTCCCAACAGTAAGAGTACACAGTTGCTTAGAGGAGAATAATTAAAGATACAACAATTCAGAGAGACATATTGTCATTTCGGAAAGCACTCAACTCTAAAAATAACATAAAAAATATTTTTAGAAAGCCCAGCAGATATTTATAGACTCATAGAATCATAGAATAGTTAGGGTTGGAAAGGACCTTAAGATTATCAAGTTCCAAACCCCCTGCCACAGGCAGGGACACCTCACCCTAAACCATATTACCCAAGGCCTCGTCCAACCTAGCCTTGAACACTGCCAGGGATGAAGCATTCACAACCTCCCTGGACAACCTATTCCAGTGCCTCACTACCCTAACAGGAAAGAATTTCCTCCTTATATCCAATCTAAACTTCCCCTGTTTAAGTTTTAACCCATTACCCCTTGTTCTGTCACTACAGTCCCTAATGAAGAGTCCACCCCCAGCACCCCTATATGCATATCCTGACTCACCCAGACAGACCATACAGTTTGCCTACCAAACATAAAAAGCTTTATTTTATTTATCAATTGATTTTTACCTGTTCTAACTGCGTTGCGAGCCTGGTTGACGGTCATTTGTCCTGTTACGTGCATAAGGACCTTGGCTTGCGGACTAGTTTGGATATGCGCTGCGGAAACCACAGCTGTGGGTACTGTGCTGGAGTTCACTGCCACACCATTCCCCTGGAGCTTCTGTGATGTTCCACCAGCAGTGGAAGGGCTGACCATAGTTACCACTCGTCCTGTCTGGCCAGCAGTAGACATGGGAACTTTTGTTTGTGATGTACTTGTCACTGTCCTGCCAAAATTAAAAGCAAAATGCTAAAACACAACTAAAAAATGAGCTGGCTACTAAAACCTGCAGCTCTTCTATTACTCAATTTTAGCATTATATACAATAACAAAATCATTTTGGACCCCAAAATAGATAAACTATTTAGATACTTGTATAAAAATATACCTTGTAACTGGAGCCACATAATTCCCAGGAAAAACACCAATCTTGCTTGTATGCATGGAAGTTCCCTTGAACCAGCCATCTTGACAGCGTTCAAACACTAAGAACATTTCTCCCTTCCTCAGTTCCAGTTCATCATCTTTTCGAGGAGTGTAAGGGTATATAGCAATATACCTAAAAGACAGGAAAGTAGATGCAATTGATAAACCTAAAACAATTGAAAACATCACTTTCTGGCAGACAGAGTTCAGAGGTGAGAAGGCACAGCAGAAAGGGTTATGTGTTAGTAGATCCGTCACACTGCTACAATATTAAAACAGAAGTTATGGCAATATTAAGGGAAACAATGACCATTAAGAATATCCTCCTAACTGCACTTCAGTGCAATGAACAATAAGGCTATTCATTTTCTTAATTAACTTAGTGAACTTAATTAAATAGGTGTTTATCAACTACAAATCCCAGCATATCCAACTTCTCTCTCCCTCCACCTGCTTCTAGTATCTCTTACACTTTGTGACATGCCAGTATCTTTTTTGTGAAGGGGTGGGAAGAATGGAGAAGTTCTGTTAGTTGGGAGTAAAAAAATCAGTATCAGAACTACTTTTCAGATTGCAAAACTGGAATCTCCCTGTGCAACTGCATGTCCAAAAGAAAAATGTTACTAGAACTTGAAGTCCATGGGTAAGGTAGCTAGCAGTTACACACTTGTAAAGTTCACTTCTGTTGTTTCCTTCTAAGTAACATTAATGCATAATACAGTGCATCTGAAACCATAGTGAGAGTTCAGAAACATTTTGCATTTTTACTTCTAAAAAGACATTCTTAGGGGACAAAAATCAACAGTAAAAATAAAACTGAAGCTCCTGCAGTTGCTGCTGGAATATTCCTACGTAAGTCTTCAAATAAGATTGCACATTTTCCTATTGTCACATTAAGGAGTGTTACTGTTTTAACCACCCCAGTGTTCTATTCTCTGCCACAGTCTGAATGTAAGAAAACTTTTTAAACCGTTTACATGAAAATGTTTATATAATTACGGACCTATGGGAAATAGCATTCTAATAAATCACATTTTCTCAAAAATAATATACTTTTCTCAGGAGGCAGCCAATTAGGGCAGACAGGTGCAATATCCCCTTTTCTGAAAAAAGATCCACAATTACTTTCAGTGCTAGTCTTTTCCACTCCCGTTGTAAAAAAGCTGTAAAAAAGCAGCTTTACAAAACATTCTTTCATCAAAATTGGCTCTTGTGCACTGTAATGGCAGCATTTACTGTGTGCTTCTTTTTGCATTATAGTTTTGTTCCTTGTTGTCCACTCAGAAAACTGTGCCTTTAAAGCACCTTTGCAGATAATGCAATGTAGATCCTTGGTAAAGCAAGTCCAAAATAGGCTTTAAAGACAATTGGCAACAAAAGGTTTCACTGATACATGATTTAGGGGTGATCCACAAAGTCACATAGTGAAGCTCTATGGGAAAGGAACTGAGGTGCTTTAATTTGTGTTCACTAACTTCCTTGTTGGTTACATCATTCCAAATTTCATTAGTATCTTGATTAAGAGCAACCTTTTGAAGATGGAGGATGGGAACAAACGAGACAGGAACTTGATTAAGTACAACTAAGCACAATAACCCGTAAGAAGCAGTGTTAGAATGCTTGACACCAAAGAAACAGCCCAAATCCAGACGCACCTGCTATACTAGACATATGTTACATATGCTATACAAGACAAGGTGCTATATAAGATGCACCTGCTCTTTAGGAGTGGGAGTAAACCTGGTGGGAAAATAAAGAAAGACATAGAACAAAAGCAGTTCTTGTATTATTCAAACGTGTCCTATTTAGATGGTTCAGCCTCTCCTGAATTTCATTTTCTTTTATGGTTCTTATTCTCCAAGCTGTACACAAAGAAGTTTCCAAGACAAAAGATGTTGTCAGCAGCATGTATTAATATACAAAATATTTTCACCCAGAAGATGACACACATTTACTTGTATTACAGCTGTGAAGACACAATGCTAACTAGCAGCTTTTTACCTTCATTCCCAACTCCAACCCACTAATTAAGTGAACTGTAAAATCGTAAGTCAAATTTCAATTGCAACTTACACAAGCAGTCTGATAATGACATGCTGATACAGTAGTCTAAATGAAATACAGCACTTGGTGTTTTGGCCAAGTTATGTCACACGAGAGTAGTTTGTTCATACCATACATAACAGAAAACTTTGAGTAAATTCACTCCAATATTTGCCACTTGCGAATTATAGTCTTCATTGCTAACTCAAGGATCCATTCATCTTCTGTATGATAAACACTTTACATTTTTGAAGTGAGTCCTTTCTATACACAGCAACAGCTGATTAGATTTATTTAAGACATAAAAAACTCTCAGCATGAAGGCAGTTTCAGGGTATCACCTATATGTATGTTTTGTTGCTCTTGTTCTGAATGTATGTTTGGCATTCTAGCAGAACACAGCCAGCTGGCACGATATGAGTATGTTCAAAGTTACTGATCCTGTTCCATTTTTCTGACTGGCAAAAAGTTTCAATTTTACTTACACACTTGGACGAGTTTGTGGTCGTAAATGTGCCATTTGGTCAGTTGATGCTGATGTAGGCCTTTGTATCACACTTGCAGACTGAGGTCCAGAAGAAGCCGATGCAATGATTGCAGCAGACAAGAGAGGTGGTGGCGGAAGTGGGGGATTCATATTCTGATTTTATGAGAACAAAAAAATAGACACAGATGATCAATATTGTTTGATGAGTTGAATCAGCTGGAAAAAATAGAAAAAGGCACATGATATTCTAAGGAAATGGGGTAAAACAGCCAAGTTCTGTATTCTTTTACCTACTGGTATGATACAACTGGAGAGTTAGGTTTGTCTGTATTTCTCTTTTCCCAGTTCAAAAATCTTGAAAACTTGGCAGCTAATTAAGCAAATTACAAGCAATTTCCCAGCACAGGAAAAATGGAAAACATTGTTTCTAGTTATAACATCTTTAGGAAAGGACTCGACAAAAATTCAGAAGCCTTCCAGGAGGTAGATTTTGCGTCTTACTGCTGCCTGTACTTCAAAACATGATTGTTTTTGTAACGTGAAGCTGAAACATAATATACAATTCAGCAGCAGTGCACCCAAAACCACCCTTCTGGGGGAAATTTTCTTTTGAAGTGTGGGTTACAAAAGCCAGCACAATACGAGACCACAGTCACTGAGCTATTGTTATCACTTTCTCCTATTCTTCCAGTTTAAAGAGTTAGCTTTTGAAATTCAGTATTATCAAGATCGGTAATCTTTAACAAACACCCCAGTAGAAAGGTGCAGTTCTTCTACGGGCATATCGTAATGGGGGTCCTGCCTACAGGCTTCTATGCCTTTTGAGAATCAATGGAGCAATTGTTACCTTCTGCTCTGTAAAGCCTCAGACAATTCTTCAGTACCTTGTGTACTGACACTCCTGGGAAAAGTCTCTCACAAAAGGAGAACTTTTCCTTTCCCTCTTCCAAAAATAATTATTTGTGTTACAACACATGCAAAGAGAGTAATAAAACCCCTCCAACATTTGAAAAATTAAAACTGAATTCGTTTCAAACATAACCTTCAACTGAACACAATATTTAATACTGAAACAAAACTCTAATCCATGCCACTTCAGGTTTAGAAAACACCTGACAATAATATAAATTAAGAAAATGTCCTGAACTACTGCCTGGCTCTTCCAGTACATCAGCATATAAAAGCACAGTGTTACATTATCAGTTTGGAGATTACATAATGGAAAGTAATTTTAATTCCCCTCAAACACCCTATTTCTAAAGGTTTTTTTTTTTTTTGTTGTTTTTCTATGCAAAAACCTTGAGGGAAAATAAGTTTCAGGTGTACACTGTGCTATTATTACCTCTCTACATTTGGTGAAACTGTTAACAGCTCTCTGAACTAGTCTTATTCTATCAAGACACAGTAAAGAGCTGCACGACTTAAAGCTTTCAAATCTAGAGAAAAATCAACTAACTCTTCCAGTTTTTCAGTCAAAATTCTTACCCTTACGCATGCATGGTATATCATGAAGTATTTCTATTTTTATTTAAAGCTTTTTTTCTGATTGTACATTAACAATTTCTTAAGACCAAATAAGACCTCCTGTATCCAACACAAAGCAGGCATGATCTGCTGGAGAGCTCTGGTACACACAGTTCAGTTATTCACAAGAATGGCAATTGCATTTCCTTCACATTCTAGATCCCCATCCATAAAACAATCTTTCTAAAATATCTTGGCCCTTCATACTGCAACACCAGCTTTTCTCTTTCAGTTCTTTTACAGCAGAAGTCACTTCCTCCCTCCCAGTCAGCTTCAACAAATGTCTTCCTCTAACCCAATCTGAACATGAGCATCTAACTTCTATGCAACCTGTCTACAGAATATAAAGTCTTTTAGTCATCTAGATTCCTTTATACATGGTAGAAGCTGTAAACCCACATTAGGAGATGATTAGCTGGAAATGTGTAAAATTAAACCTATTTTTGTACAATATCAAGGTTGTCACGATTCTGCACTTCCTGCATCTCTAAAGATATAAATGCTGGGTGTTGGATTTTATTCATTTGAACACACAACACAAACTGAATTTTTAGCTGCAGCAAAAGCACCTTCCCAGCTCTAGTTTATTCTGCTTTACTCAGTTTCTGCTCCCCTCCCCGTGTCTATTACTATGGTAATGAAACCTGCAGTGAGCCACAGCCCAATTAAACTCCTAACGACTTGGCAAGTATTTAGAAATCTAAATAAACTACCCGATAGACTTCAGAGGACTAAAGCTCTTCAGCCTGCATTGCTACAACTTGATAAATAGGTCCAAATGCTCTAGCCAAGCTTTCAAGATTTTTTCTTACATGTAAACATTTTTCTAGCTATTAAGAAACATACCTACCTCCAGAGCACAAGCTAGTTTTGATGGTTTCCATATTCAACATTCTGTGACAGAATATATGCAAACTGCACATGATTCAGTAAGATATGCTTATCAAAATAATTCAGAACATTTTATTTTAGGTAGTTAAGGCAGGAAATCAGAAGTTTCTGCAATACTTTTCAGACAGGTGTATTTTCAAGTGTATAAAAAAGCAAGGAAGTGCTAATATATTTTTTAATTGGATGATGAAACGTTAATTAATATATTATTTATGTAAAACTTCAAACAGTATCTAGACTCACATTCTAGAAACACACACATATTACTAAGTTTAATTTTAATTAGGTTGTGTTCCCACTGATGATCAATAATCAGTGCATCCAAAACATAACAAAAGGCAAAGAAGTAGAAAAAAAACATTCAGTAACTGTCTTCACTCCTACAAGGTCTAGGAAAAAATGTACGACCTGCAAAATCCCTTGAGGGCTAACAAATTAAGGCTCATGTTTATCAAAATTCCTAAACTATATGTTATCAAGAACAGGGCTCTCTTGTAAAACCCCATCATTTCTTTCAGCTGCTTCCTCTTCCCAACAGAAGTTGATCTGAATTTTTGTTGGTTAAAACTCAGACAGTTCTTATATAAATGTCCTCCTGACTGCTTTACAATATTGAACCACCTGGAACAACGTAAGAGAGCACTAAATGTCATCAGTATACCACACCCTTAGCTTGTACCTCATTAGTAAGTATTCAGACTACCTTATATGCTTTATCATAGAGGGCCAATTTCTGTGTGTGTGGGCAAGAGAACAGGACCAGAAAAACCTTCAGCATGGAAGTATGTGCAAACCATCCAAATACAGACCACCTATTTCTGCTAGTTAAGTGCACGTACCAAGACATCATTTCAAAGTCAACATATTCAACCTGCAGAAGTAGCAATATGGATATCGTACCATATATACAGGTCAACTGCAGTCCAAAATACTTTTATGTTCTCAAGAGACTGTAAAAGCAGAATGAAAGGAAGGCAAGTTATCTGTTGTTGCTACATTCTGTTTTAATTCTGCTGCGTTTGAATGTAACTAACTCTGCTGTGGTATATTTTGTCTCAGTTTTCCCCTATCGTGGTTCAGATCATATACTTGCTGTAAGAGTTTTTTCAACTAGATCTCCTCCATTAGATATCTACCTTATAAATCACATCCAAGAATTTCCTCCCAAATAAATGAGCTTTACCTAATTATACATGCATATTTTCACCCAACAACTATTGAACTTGACATCTGCTATTTATATTTTATAAAGAATTCCAAACAGACTAAGTATCTACAAGGTTCAAAAATGCTAGCAGCCAAGAAGAGCAGACCAATTAGGGTTTGCCCTTAAAGGGCAAAGTTGTGGTTTGAAGTCCCAGAGAGAAGTGTAAGTGATAATATCACAGTCAAAAGCCTCAGCTGTGAGAAGTTTGTCTTGGTTCATAGCTTCTTTAATTTCAAAGGATGAAACCTCAAAACACAAAACAAGAATTAATGCTGCTGGCAAAAGAACTGCTGCTGTAAAAGAAAACTTTAAATTATCACAGGTTTTCTGAATGCAAATTTGTTTAAATGATACATGAAGCAGACGGTGTAGAAGGTAACTTGACAAAAACACTTATTCCTAAATCTTATTTGTGTAGATTTTGGCTGCAAATCTGTAAATTACTTCATGAAGCTTTTGATACCAAATAGCATCTACAAAATATTATTATGGACAAAATAAAATAGGCATTTATTGAACCACCACAGTATTTCCCAAAATAACAATGTAAAACTAAAATGTGATCCTAAACATGTACACAGATAAATGAATCACAGGCTCCTCTAGGAATTAATCTCAGCTGTCTTAGAGAAACTTGCTACCCAACAAGACAGCTCGAAGTATTTTCTCTTAACAATAAAAAAAGCTGTCTTTCTTACAGAAGAGAAGAAACTAGCTCTCCTTTGCTTCTAGATTCAGGACATATAAATGTAGCAAAGCTGCATAAATTCAGGACTACCATAAAGGAATATATCCTTCTCTTCTTCACTGATGAGGAATCATGCTCATCCTCTCTGTTTTCTTCATTCTCCCTTAATCTTAGTTTGGTGAAGAAGTAAAAAAACCTGTCTAAATGGCTTGCTCTCATGTTATAAGTACCAAATGATTGGCAGGAAGAAGATCCAATTGAATCATCTTCATGCTAAAATGAAAGCCTCCCTGTTGCAATCCAGCTTCCTTGTCATTTACTTAGTATTCAGAAATGAAGTAAAAGCCAAAACTGAAAAGCTTAGAGAAATGCAGGAATTTATACTTACAAAAGCAAAAACTGTAAAAGTAAAAGGACTCAAGCCAACCACTTCTGATGTATTAAATCATACAACCACAACTGTTTCATGGCTTAAAATTAATGCTCAGAATGTCAGGGAGGGTATTTCCAGAAGGGGAACATCTAGAAACAAGAACATGACCCTTCTCTTGACCTGTCAGAACCATTTTGCACATTTCTAAAATTAAAACAAGAGTTCATGAAGCAAGAGGAAAAGTGGACTTAAAAGACACACTTCACAGCCTGTAACTATAAACTGCATCATTTAATACCATCTACAGTAAAAGTACACAAGAACGACCTGACTCTAGCCTGAGCTGCCAGCTTGTATTTTAGTCATGTTGAAAACAAGTCAAGAAGAAACAGAACATTATGTACAGAAGGTTATTGGCTTTTAAAGGGGGTGGCAGAGAATAATTCAGATTCTCAATGGGAATTATATGCCTAATTGGAAACATAACCAGGAACATGGTTATCACAAAAGGAAAGCAGCACTCCAGGATACAGACCGATCATGTGGCAGGAGTTTCACTCCATGGTGCATTTAGCGCTGTAATTTAATTCCTGTGGGGACCAATGGTGAGAGCGCTTTTGAACAATCTTACGCAATTAAATCACCCGAGGTGGTTTAATGACTTTGCACCAGCACCAAAATAAAGTATGTTTCCATTTTGGCATCAAAGGAACTATTGATTCTTGATAACAAAAGTGTTTGTTACTGAGAAAAAAAAAGGCAACTTCTGTCAGAACTTCTGAAATGATGCTTTGAATCCTGCCCACCCCATCATCTCCAAAATGTGTCTCAGCCACAAATCAACTCAATTGCTCAATGCCTGCAGCATATATGTTAGCTAGACTTTTATTCTGCCTAAGAGCACAAAATATGCCAAAACTGATTTTGTTTGGTCAGTTCTCACAGGTATCTTCTGAAGGACTGGATTAAAGACATATAAAAGATTACATTGATTAGCATATAACCACCTCATTGTTTCTAGTAGTAGATGTGCACCTCATATCCCAGTAAAAAATAAATAATTGAAGGTCATTCCTGGTGGGCACCAAGTTGAACATGAGCTTGTAAGGTGCCCTTATGGCAAAAAGGGGTAATGATATCCTGGGCTTCATCAGGAGGAGTCTTGCCAGGAGGTCAAAAGAGATCAAACCTTCCCCTTTCCTCAGCACTGATGAGGCCAAACCTGGAGTACCATGTCCAGTTCTGGGCTCCCCAATACAAGAGACACAGACATAAAGGAGAGTCCAGTGAAGAGCCACTACCAAAGGACTAGAGCATCTCTCTTATGAGCAAAGGCTGAGAGAGCTAGGACTGTTCAGCCTAGAAAAGGCTCAGGGGAATCTCATCAGCGTAGTACCTGAAGGGAAGAGACAAAGATGATGGAGCTATGCTCTTTTCAGGGGTACTCAGTGAAACACAAACTGAAACACAGGAGATTCAGTTTGAAAATCACTAAACTGTGAGGGTGAGTGAGCACTGGGAGAAGTTGCCCAGAGAGGTTGTGCAATCTCCATCCTTGGAGATACTCAAAAGCTGTCTGTATACCATCCAGGGCAACTGGTTCTAGGTGGCCCTGCTTGAGCAGACTAGATGACCACCAGTGGTTCCTTCCTGCTCTGGGTCATTAAAATATGAATCTAAATATAAGGAAATTACTAATTGGTTCCATTAATTGGTTCCACAGCATTCAGTGTGCACAGATGATCCACATACTGAAGGAGTTGTTAATAAAAGGCCACTGAATTCCTACAGCACAACCCGTGTTACTCAGTAAGGGAGGGCAAAAGCATACTGACTGTATAACTGTCAATAATAAGGTCATCTGTCTCAAGAACAAGGATTGTGAAATAACATTTACTTGGATGAGAGCAATTAGTACATCACTAATGACAATGAAGTTTTGTGGGATCATAATGGATATTTGGCTGAACAGAAACTTTTGCTACACTCAGGCCAAATGAATGGATGCAAATTCTCAAGATCTAAACATCAGAATAACAGGATAAAAGTAAAAGGGTCATACTATCAACATTTCATCACTGAAAAAGACCATGCAGCACTGTACCCAGTTCTGGAATGCACTTACCATGCCAGAAGGAAGAACTAGAGATAATTCAGAGAATAACAGCATCATAATTTTAAGGACTGAAAAAACATAACTTACGAGTCCCAAAGAAAGCTGCCAGAATGTAACCTCTTAGCTGCAACCAAGCCACACCTAAGCATTTACTTAAACAACAGAAAGTTGATAATAGAAGACAGACAATTCTGCCTTTGATTTTGCAGACAAATGTGTACAATGATCCAAGTGACGAAAACCAACCGCATTTAGAAGCGAAACTATTCATTATGTTTTACTTGCTTTAAAGACTGCAAGGATAATTAGACACCTAAACAAGCTCAAAGTTTTTATTTGGGTTGTGTACTTTGCTGGTTTTTTTTTGGGGGAAGGTGGGAGGGGCTGAGATTTTTTGGAGTTTTTTTGTTGTCGTGTTTGGTTTGTAAGTTTTTTTTTTAAGTGAAGATTTATTATTCAACTGTGTGTCCCCTCCTTCCCCCACCCCCAGTGTCAGAGGCACATTTTTTGGACTCAAAACAAGAACTAGATATCAAGAATTCCTATGATCAAAATAAAGGCTCATGAAGTTCCCTTGAAGATCTCTGAAAACTGGTATCTACAATCTTTACCTGCAGTTAAGCTGATGCTCTCAGAAGTGCCATATGATTTAGGGCATTCCAGAACTCCCCTACCACAAGCAAAGCTTTAAAAAAAATAGTTTTCAGTTGTTTTTAAAATGAAATCCTGCACTTTTTGAAGATAATGTTATTTTCTTTGTCCAAAGGAAAGAGCACTGCAATGTATTCCTTCCTTTAAAAGTTCCTTCCTTTAAGAGATGGCCATTTGCAACAGTTTTTCATATTGATCTCCAAGAACCTAAGATGAGTTTTTCATCTGCCACAGGCATACACACAACTCAAGTCACCCTAATGAGGAGAAAGCAGTTTTGAAACTTATTTCAGATATTATTGGTAATATTAAATAAGACAAATATCTGGCAGCTGTACTCTCAAGTTGATGTATTTTTATAAGATCTTGCTTGTTTCCCCTAACCTTCCCCCTCAGCGTATCTTCTTTCCTACTCCTGCTGAAAAGAAACACTGTTCTGGAAAAAAGTGTGCTTCCTGTGTTTACTACAGGAAAATGACAGAGGAAAAATGGAGAAATGGATACACATGACAGGATGCAAACATTATTGTATCAATAATGCTTTTGCTGTAGTTCAATACATACCATTGTCACATAAACAATCACTGTAAAATTACTTTAAATCAATGGATTGGAACTCAAGACAAAAAAAAGACTGTACAGACCAAAAATCAATGGGAAGGCTGTTTTCTTGAGCGGTACTTACACCAAGAGCAGCTTGGTAGGTAACTTCTGAAGGGAAGGTAAATGAAGGCCCTGTTGTGACTGGGCTGCTAGGGGGAGGAGTCACAATTAGCCCCGTAGTACCGATATGAACCTGTCAAAGAAGAAAACACCCAGAAAGGTCAGTTCTGAGTAGCTTCATAAAAGCTGGTTTTGGCACAGCTGTATGCTTCATGGTCAGAAACACCAGTACTCACCTGTAACTTTAGAATCAATGTTTTGTTATTCATACGAACAGTACTGGATCACACTGCTCACTTTCCTCTCCTCACCCCCATGATTCAGAAACTTTGGAAATACACTGAACTAGCCATGGAAAACACACTTTTACCAATGTTGGTTTTCATTTTTTTTCCATAAAAGGCTGTCAGATCCCAAAGACATGAAAATACAACATATTACCAGCTGATATAAAATGACACCAACACTTCAAAGTCTGCATGACTACCTCTTCTCCCAAAATGTAATCTCTCTGTGAAACAGACAATTGCTCATGAACCATTGTAGCTTGTAACTAAAAGCTTTGAGGAGAGTAACAATAAATAAAGCCAGATAAATGTTTCTATTTATCACAATCAGATTAATATGGTACATTTCTAGAATTCATGTAATTTTCAAGTTGAACTCAGCTTTTACTTGCATTTATTTATTAATACCTAGTATTGTATTAAGTTTAGAAAAAACCCAAGAACTTAAATCACTCCAGTTTCTAGTTTCCACAGCTTTATAAAAACCTTTGTGGCACATATGAAATTAACAACTGTGAAAAAAATTAGCTTACAAGACCAAAAATACTTGCTGTTATTGTATAAGAAGTTTTATAAAACATTTGCCTTCAATGCTTTCATGCTGGAAGATAAACTTGTTGAAAATGTACATTAATGTCAATTACATATAAGTAATAATTTGAGTAGTCGGACAAGATCATAAGCCTTCACAGTTATTAAGAAAACATGCACACATGATTTATGTTTGATTTCATGTAAATTACCTGAGAAGGGGCACTACAGGAAAGTCCTGTCAGCTCACTTATGCGGGCTGCTGCAGTTGGGTTGCTGGAGCTGATGAGGACAGGAGGACTAATCTCCATTGAGTGGCGATTCTGAGAAGACTGTGAAGACTTGTTGGACATAGTGAGGGAGGTAAAAGAGTGACGTTTTTTGGTGTTCTTCTTGGTATCGGTGTGCTTTTGGGTTGAATTGTGGGCTGCCCCAGAGGTACCTTCCCCAAAGTCAACAGCAGAACCTGAGGGCTTATCCAATTCTATGAGCTGTTTGGCTGTTGTGTTAAACTACAAAAGAAAGCCATACATTAGTATTTCTTTTATTTATAAAAAACACCTGAGCATAAGAGAAATATTTATTTTCTTTTTATTCATAATAAAATTTAAACCATGCAACTTAAAACTGTGACATACTGCCCTACTCTACAAATCAGTCATTACCAAATTACATTTTTCACAAACCCCTTATTTCCACAAAATATTTTTTATATTTTTGACCTACTGGAAGTAATAATGTCAGTACTCTCATTTATTCATGAGCTGAAGTAGCACCAGCACCAGTTTGCTGAACAAGTTAACTAATATTAATATGTACCACTAAATATGAATACGGTTACTTGGATAAGTGTAGCCAATTATGAACAAGGGAAAAATCTTCTGTGAAGAACATCAGGATTAAAGAATGAGATTAGTTACCATGGAAGTACTACTTCTGTTCTTTACTGTATTATTTCTTGTATTTATTTTATCCCTTTTCCCAGAAGTACTAAAGTATCTACTATGTTCATGAAGAGTTTTAAAGTAGCATTTTACCCTGTCATAACTTTACTAGACAAATAAGATATCATTAATCATGGTATCATCGACACTGATTTAAATGCAGCTCCCACAAATGACAACAGCTTATACCCTGAACACTTTCCTTTATATTTGAGGACAAGTAGATATATATGAAGTGGAACAAAAGAATAAAGAATGCATTTATTCTTTTTTTTTTATATAGAAAAGGTTTCCAAAGGCATTTGAAAGATGAGATCCAGAAGGAAATTCCATGCATATTCAGAAGAAACAGACAAAGTTCAAAGCTGAAGCTACCAGAACAATGAGGAGCTGACGTAAAAACCTACCAGGATGTAAGAGGAAAATTGTGAAATGCTTGAAGAATCAGAACTACTCAGAATATACTGCAGTGGAAGAATGGCATAATGTGGGATTTGGAAAAGGATATGAAGATGAGAATGTAGGGTTTTTTCCTAAATGTTCCTATTGTTGGTCCTTTAAAAGGCAGATGAAGAGAACAGGAAGGGTAGAAGACAATGTCACAGTAGTAAACATTCCTAAGAAAAAGATAGACACTAGATCTTCCTTCCTGCTAATACTGTACATGGATCATACAGACAAAATGAGTTTTTACTAATTGTGTAGTACAGAAGAAATAACCATAGCTTTCTCCAATTAACCTGCAAGCTCATATCGAGGTAATTATTTTTTTATTCATTAAATTTTAAATGTAGAACAAACATACCTTTAACAGACCAGTGAAAACAATGTGATTTTATCACAGATGACTGATAGGAGGCCGGAAGAAGTATATTGAAACAAGTAGAAAATAAGACCAAAAAAAGCTTTGTCTGCTACCCAATCTGTTAGGGTCCTATCTCTCATCATGGAAGAAAGCACACACTTTTCAAAAGAATAATCACTTTATGCATGTTGTACATTTTATTTTTTGCACCTCAGATCAAAATTCTTCCTGTCCTTCCTGAGAATCCGTGTCTTCCATTATATCTTATTCAATGGCTGCAACCACTTCTATGCATATCTAACCTACTTTTTTATTTTCCAAAGAGCCTGTTCACAAATTGTACACAGATCAGAGAAAGAAAAGCAGTACTCATTCCTAAAACAAGAATACCTAATCAAAAAAGTTAACAGATCACCCAGGAATAAAAAACAAAACCAAAAGCCACTCTGCTAAAAGCACCCCAAGGTACCTGTTACACCTAATTACGTTTGTTTACCTCCTGAAGCTGCTAATGCCTGCAGAATCTGAGTATTCTATACAGTGAGCAACCTGTTAGAGAAAAGTTAAGGCTTGCCCATGGGATTGTTTCGTCTGATATAATTATAAGCTATGTACTGAGCTTTTTATGTAGAGAAGCAAGCAGAGGGCAGCAGCATGAAACTAAACATGTAAGTGAACTGATAACTGGCCTTCTAGAAGTAAACCTGAAGCCAGCAACAGTTGCAGAATATTCTGCAAGGTGCAGTTTACTTCTTTCTTGAGAAAAGAGGAACTTGCATGCATTCTCCAATGAAATGGCTAGCAACCATTCAAGATCACCATGGGGATGCATCCCACTCACGCTATGACGTGTTTCAAGACTACATTCCTTTCTGCAGACATCCTGTGTCTGCTCCCACATTTTCTACGTCAGTTGTTTTCCTGCACAGATGTATTTGATCAGAAACTTCTTTAACTTTTATATTCACATTTATTTTTTTTCATTCAACAAAATTTTTGCTGTAACAGGGTAGCCTGAAATCCAATGCCCCTTCCCACAAAAACCCAGGAAACACAACTTTCCAAACAGGTGCAAGACCAATCTGTGTGTCAGTGCTGCGGTAGGAGATGAGGGTAGCAGATAAGTTTCTGCCTGCTTGCAGCCATCTGGAGAAATTATCAAGTAGACTACCATGCAAGACCTATTTTAAAATCTCTTATGGTTTACTGTATTTAGATTACAAATTGGATTTTCTTCACTCACATGTAGATAGTTAGAATCCAAACATCATCACTTTCTGAAAAGAAGTGAAAACACCATCTTCTCCCTCAAACAATCTTTCCATCCACGTTCATCCAAAGTTTTCATTATGCTATTTTACTACATCACCATAGGTCAAGGAGTTATTTTTTACACATTACCAACATTATTATTAGTCAAAATTCCAGTTTCTGGACAACATTTCACTTTCACATATACGTGGAAACAAAAGGAGTAAAGTCTGTAAGTGGAACTAAGGCAAATGTCGTTAACTGACAAGTATGTTTTGAAACACTCCTGTCTCGAACGAGAGGAGATGTTAATAAAAAAACTAAACCTGACACACTAAGTACATAAAATCTTAAGTTCTGATTGGATGGAGTTGTATAAAATGACAATGAACTTAAAAAAAAACCCTAAATATTCACTGTAGTGAATTCCTCCTCTCCTACATTTCTATTAGATTGTTTATAAATAAAGCTAGAGGAGCTGGATTAATACAAAGGTGTTTCCCAGTTGTTCATGCCAACTTGGGGAAAAAAAAGCTGTCATTATTTTCTACTGACATTTTGATTTAAAGTGATTTCTTTTCCCCGATTTTTCTTTCAAGTCCTCGTTAAGGGTTAACTGAAAATACATTTTCATAGTTGATGGAATTTGAAGACATTAACAATTAAATGTATTTTGTGACGACTGTTTTTACATATCTTTGTTTTCAAGAGTATATCTCTATCTTGCAAACTTTTGTAGAGATGGAAAAGGAGCTGTGAGCTAGTTAGCCAAAGTGGCAGCCCTAGGAAAGGGCTTTTTCTAACGTGGCTAAGTGATTTAGTTTTAAAAAGCTTTACTGGCTGAACGGGCAGGTAATTGCAAGGAGCTAGGAGTGAATAGCGAGGGGAAAGAACTTTGTAAATTGTCTTTTAAAAGCTTCTTAAACTGAAGCCAGAACTGCACTAAGCAGGTTGAAACCCTTTTGGTTTTGCTGTTTTGTTGTTTGGGTTTTTTTCCAGTCATTTAATGTTTCCTATCCCCAGACGTACAGGTCCTTAACACCAACCTATAAAAATGCAAATACATACTTTCCCTTTTAAGAAGAATAAATTCTATGTTGGTTGAACAGTCATTTTTTAAATGGTTCCCATCTCATCATGGCATTCAGAAATCCAACTCAAAAACCTCACTTTATTCTTAGCATGGTTACACATTTCTTCTGTGACCTGAGGTACATATTTCCCATCCCACAGGTTATAGGAAAATACTTTTTTCTTTCAGCATTCTGCCTCACTCATTTAAATAAAATCTTGTCAGTGCAAGAAGTGTACCTTACCAAGTATCCATAGCAGATACTTGGTAAGGTACCTACCAGAAAAAGACAAATACTATCCCAAACTTCTGTATCTTTCCATAATGTAAATTTTAATAATCAGTGCTGGAGCTGTAAACAGAGTTCTTAATGACCTATGTCTTCCTATATAAAAAATACAGCTTTCAAGTCTTAAACCTCAAAAGGCTAGAGAAAATTTCTCAGCTGCTACTTCTGTAAATTGTCATACCATATATGAGAAATGCAGGAAGATACAGAACGTTTAAAATAAGGGTCTGTTGGATGTAAAAATCAATGCTTTTCCTGCTTACCAACAGCCTGTTCTTTGACTTCCTAGTTGTGCTAATTTGGTTTTGAGAGGCAGTTATTAGGGACAGTGCAAAGCCTACTATTTTATTTCTCTGACTGGCTGATTGCTTTCATTTTGTGTTTAAGTGCGGTTTGTGATTGACTGCACAACTCCACTATTACCAAGAAAACACAGTGACTGCCTCCAAATGCTCTCATTCCCATTCCATTCAATGAAAACAGGTATCAAACAGCTAAGTAAAAATCACTTGTTCAGCTGCTGAGGTCATTAACTTTCCCAAACTAAGCACACAGACCTTAGATTATTTTAGGTCTAAGAGTATTTATATCTCGGGTTATTTTACAACCATCAGGAGTACCAATTATTTTTATTTTTAGAAAATAAAATACTCACTGGGCACAACCTTACCAAGTACTCAACTTCACTCACCTCAACATATGAAATTGGAAATATTCCTATCTTGTCAGCCAGCATTCCTTCTGCCCAGTTTTCATCCACACGGCGAATTACAGTCAGAACATCATCCTGTGTAAACATGCAGTGATTATGTCTCCCAGGTCTAATTATGCTTCTGATTTCATTTCCCTCCATAATGCACAAGCAATCAGAGAAGGCAATGCAAGGACAAGAACACAGAGAAGGCACTCTGTAACAGGAACACTTTCGGGGTTGAAGTCAGTTCCAGCCATTCTTTTCCCTATTTTGTCAGAGTTCAGCTAACTGACTACAGCTCATCTCAGCCATCTGATTTCATGCTTAGTGCCAGACTTCCTGCTATGTTCAGTCCATGGTATTCATCAGCCCTCTTTTAAGTCCTTGGCATTAATCAACAGAACCACAATCTTTTTCCTTATCAACTGACTCATTACCTAAACTTCCCTAGACAATTGCTTTTCTACTTAAGTACTTAAGAACAATGGTAAATAATACAGTTTCTTTCACAATTACATGGAGCATTTGGACTAGATATGGTTTTGGAACATTACATAAAGAAAGGATTTATGTGCACATTAAACATTGCTTTTGCTTATACTGGAGATACATAATTGCTTCATATGCAAATTAAAATATCTGGAAACATATGCTTACTCAAGCAGGACTGGGGATTTAAAACAAACAAAAACAAACCCAAAAACCAAACTAACAGTAACCAAGTTTGCCAACAAGTTAATCAAAATAAGCAATCTAATGCCAATCATCCTCAACAGTATTGATGTTTTGTGCTGTGGTAACTATTGTCTGTCCCAATGTTAATATCGTTTTTAGAACTGTAGCTGTCCTTTTCATTTTTAATAGGCATCGACTGGTAGAGAAGCAATTAGTTTGCATTTGTTCTTGTGACATTCTTGTCCAATTTGATAAACTGAAGAATCAGAAACTGATTAACAGCTCTAATTCCTATTAAAATTCTGTATCATTACATGCTCTGCATGACAGGAAATTAATTACAACAGAAATAACATTGGAAACGTCATATTTTCCAAATGGCAATTAGTAATATTATAGAATGCCAAAGCTGAGTAGTACTTTTTGTCTAGTATCTAGATGCCACTTACTAAATGCAAAGCTGAAAGTAGTACCAACTTCAACAATTTAAAATGAGTTTCTTTAGAAGATGGAACACTTTATTCATAACATAGCTTATTTCTCATAAATTAAGAACATTACTACTGCAATTATGAAAACTTGCATTCTCAAAAATAAAACCTGAGAGGAATTATATGTAATTTAAGAAGAGAAGCAGGGCAAAACTAATCAACATAAAAGAAATACCTGCAGAATTACCTTTTTGAATATGTGCAGCTCCACTAAAAAACATACAGACAAGACCACAGAACAGTCTTATTATTCTTATCCAAGTGCATGACATTATCAAAAGAAAATAATTTTATTCTGTTTTTACCTTTGCAAATGGTAAACAGTCTTTATCTGCTTCCTTGTCTTTTACTTCGAAGTCATAAAGTGCTTTGCACTGAGGCGGAGGCTGAGGTAAAGGTTTAATAATCTGAACAAAATTGGTAGGAAAAAAGCCATGAATGCCATTGACTTCTCCATGATACCAATTTTCATCCACCTGTCGACGCAAAATGATGATGTCTCCTTTACTGAATTTAAGATCTCCAGGTTCTTTTCCCTCGTAGTTATACAATGCTTTGGCACATGGTAACTGAGGTACACCCTGAAAAGAAAAATAAAAATAAAATCACTACAATTAGATGAGTATTACTAAATACAATTTGTATCACATTCTGTGAGAGACTATGAATGAAATTATAAAATTGCAAAGTAAAATTATACACAGTAAAATTATCTTATTACAATGATTCTACTGATTTTATCCAGTTGTGTAGGAAGACTTTCAGTTCTATCTAGTCTTAACATGCCCCTAAACTTCATTATTTACAATAATGCTACAATGTTGCAAGAGAGGCAGAAATAATACTTTAACCCTTGTGTACTAATTCACTAAGCTTAAGCGTTAAAAAAACCGAAATACCAACGAACAAAAATCCAAACGAAAGCATCCTGACTGCTTGAGAGACCTGTCAGAAAAATGCTGCAAGACAATACAGCACTGGAATAACAAATTTGCTGTAAGACCTTTCAGGCATGTTGTCTGCCTGACTTTCTTAATATTCTCCTCACTTTACCTATTGCGCAAGCACAGAATGCTAAGGATGAGGGCATCAGGGAGGTGTCTTCCAGCTTGAAAAGCAAATCTCGCTTTATTAAGGGTGAGATATTTCATCCTGGAACAACCCTTTTAATTTAATCATTTATTTAAAAGCACAACTGAAAAGAATTACTGGGGGGGGGGAGGGTAGGGAGGGTGGCGTGGGAAGGGAAAGAAGAGAGGGAACTGTTGAAAGTGTGTTTCCTTGGGTTTTCTTCCCTTGATTCCTCCACAGTATCTGAAAACTACAGGTCATTGGTGCAGCTCTTGAATGCATGTCAGGATTACCACATAATACTGTGTCATCCTTCCTTATATACACTGCAGGTATCACTTTTAATTGCTCAGTCTGTACCTCCACAGTTTACAAGAGTGAACCACAAAACTCTACGACTCTAGTAGGGCTACTGCCTTCAAAACTCTTTCCCGCCAGCTTTTCGTATCTAGAGGGAAGCTCACCTGCTTCATGATGTAAACAGCAGTAACCTGCATTACTAAGACAGTATTTCCATAGCAAAGACAGCATTTATAGTCAACTAGATCAGAGTCTTTCATATCTTGAGTGCCATGCCTTATGGAAAAGGCATGTTTATTCACCACATCTACCCCATGGTAGACTCTCAAATCTTCTACCGGCTCAGACTGTAAACTGGAATTGCACTTGCAATATCACACACAATGCCAGGAAATTCTCAGAAGGAATTACCACTTCTCATCAGTCAGAAGACGGAGTACTTGATAATTTATTTCACATTTAACAGTCAAAATTTTGTCTTTCAGTATAATCCAGTTTGTTTGAATGTCTTTAATTTCTGTGTATAATTTTATAAACAGATTAAGAATTTCATGAATTGCTAAATAATATCTTAAAGATTAGCTTATTTAATAATTTTATTTCTATAGCAGTCTAAATAACACAGTATGTATATGCATAGACATAGATGAGTACAGGAAAATCACAGTTCATTCTATTGTATCTGTGATAGACACTAAAACTGTTATATTAGCACATGTTCACAAAACCTGGTGAACTTCAGGCTGACACAAACAATATTTTTCTTCACACTTCACTGCATCAGTGAAGAATGTACACCACTAAGCACACTCTGTGTAAACCTGGATAGGGAAAAAGACTATAAAACATCAACTAGAGAATTCGTGGGCCCCAACTGATTGAGGGGAAAATTCATGGCCACAACAGAAGAATGGAAAAAATACTGTATATATTTTTTAGTCCTACATGTTCTCTGCAGAATAAACAGACAGAACAAAGGAAGCAGGCAGTATAAATGTAGTAAGGATGAGCACAGAGAGAAATGGAGGGGGAGAGGGATGGCTGGAAGCAAAAAGAAACACATCTCTACACAAAAGAGGGGTGCTGCTCACATTTCCATTTCTACCCAAACAACAAACTCACAAAAAAACCCCAAACTTACAGCCCTTCAGTGATTAGGAGCCAAAGAATTACTTGGCAGAAAAAAGGCCCCAAGCAATTATGGCTACTATACGACATATGCATCTCCCTAGCACTGGAGGAAATAGCTGGAGTTCTGGGAATCACCCTTTTGTCCCAGGAGAAAGTTTTCTATGTCCCTGTATTGAGGAGTAACTTAAAGATTAGTTGCAAGTATAAAATACAGTTGGAAAAAAATATCTTTTTAAAAACCAAAACAAACCAGGAGTGCCAGCACAGCAGATCATGTCAATGTGGTCAAACTCGTCAATTAGTCATTATTTAATTGTTAGACCTTGATACTGCATTGATATGGTTTATCAAAAAGCCTCCTACAAACAACCTTCCCTTTAATGTAAAAACATCTGTTTATATTTCATAGGAAGTTCCTTTCCGGTATATAGGCTGAGTTTCTGCAAAGCTTGAAAATATGAAAAATGAAATCAAACTAAATAAAGATGGTCCCAGTCTGTAACTTCAAACACAACACAAACTTAGTTCTCAGACTGCTGCGAATTAAAGGGAAACAGTTAAATGGAAGGAAATTGAATGCCTTTTCCTTCTGTCCCAGGGGGAGGATGGAATGAGAAGGAGCAGTGGGATGAGGAGCACCATCTCAGCAGTTCGGTATCAAGGTCCCTCGAGCACCATCTTCACATTCCCCCTCCAATCAACCTGGCAGCAGCAGCTCACTGCCGGCATCTCCTAGGCTGTTGCGGTTAGCATCCCTGGGTGGGTTCAGCCCCCCTTCTGCCTCGCGGGCTGCTCACCAGGAGAGAAGGCCATGAGGATATACTGAGCCGGAGTTTACTTTTCACTCTGTGCCTCTCACTTGGCTAAACATGAAAGGAAGGCTTTGGAAGAAGAATTATGCAGCCTACCCTTAGGTTTGCAGCTGCCAGTTACCCAGCCAGCTCTTTGAGAAAGCAACCAAAAAAAAGCCACCCTGAAAACCAGACGAAAAACATTTTAGGAAATTAAAATATAAAACTCAAAGACCCCATATACACTAGGATTCTTAGAATTATTTCCTCAGTCCTTATGCAAAATCCTTATGCAAAAATATTTGAACTTCTAATTCTACTGCTGATATACAAATTGTTTAAATTAATTTTTAGTCATGGATATACACACATTTCACATGCCAGATTACTTTAAAGAAAATAAGATTAATAATAAATATATGACAACATCAAAACAAATGTCTTAATAAGCACATGAAAAAATGCATATGCATTCATATATGTATGAGCCTCATATACATAGGTACTCATATATATATATAGATGAAGCTTGGGTCAAATTTCTTCTCCAAACTCAGGTATTTTGTCCTAGGAACCTACAGATTTCACTTTCTAATTTTTTCTCTTTGGATTTATACATTGTCTTCAGTCACCTTGTTTCAAACTTCATTCATTTTTTTTAATGGACAGGATGCAACTGTATGTATTTTTCATAAGCTTAAGCCAAGAGAAACTTATGCCTGCACGGAAACACAAGATCTGATTTCCTTTTGAAAAGTTTCTGTGGCAGAAGCCCAAACATAAATACGCTTATACTGGCATAAAACAGTGTTCACTGTATAACTTACTGCACTTGGAGAACTGGCATAAGCTAAAGCAGCAAAAATAGTAAATCCCCTACCAAGGAAATGAACGGAACTGATACTGGGTCATCTGAATTTCAGTTTCCTTCCAAACCTCCCTGTGCGGTGCTGCTGATTGTCAGTTTTCCAAGCAAGGCATTCCCTGTTCTCCGGCTATAAGACTGGGATGTGGCCGGGCTTCCCTGTGAACCAGTTGAATTTACCCAAAATATCAGTGCTGTCTTCAACTGTTTGAGGTTCCTAGACACAGTGCCTTCAAGAGGCCAGGAAGCCTTTGTACGGAAGTACCGTTTGTGTTAGTAGTAGGACAGACACAAAAAACTTCTGTAACTATCTATGTGCCCAACCAAAGTGCTATCAGCCTACAAGCGCTGGCCTGCTCAGACAGTTTTTACGCCTTGCTTTCCTAAATAAGTTCTTTCTTTACAGAATATCTAAAAACTGAAGTTATGATCATTTTAATCCATGTTGTAAGAGGATCTCTAATAATCATCAGTTATTTAAAACTTTCTTACAAGACAGAAAAATAATTTTTCTTCATCTGTCTTTTAATTTTCTTTCCATGCAGATCTCACATCAAATCAGTCATATTCACAACCTGGACCAGATGAGAAACTATTACAGCAGATCTCCAGTTACACAGCAATTGTAAGTACAGAAAGTCCAGTGCTACAGAGGTGCTTTTATCAGTCCAACTCCCTCCCACCCCATCCCCCAAAGAACCAGTCTTGTAAGACATACTTGGTTACTAATAAAAGCTGCCTTTATATAAGGAAAGGAGCTTGTTAATATGCTGCATCCAACTTGTTTGCAAGGCAGATCTGGGTTGAGTGAACTCTGCATTAATACGTTCTCTGGTAGCTACAGGTATACTTGAGAATTCCTCTTTAAGCTCCCAGTCATACAAACCTTTTGAAAGACAACATTGCTTCTTTTATCTTCTAGTCCATTCTATTTCACGTTCAGTCAAGTTACCTTCTTGACTCAAATCTTTCAGATGCATCTTTATTATTTTTGCTAATGTGTATTTCTGCTTTCTTGCCTTCTTTGGCCTTTACCAAGCCGTCCAGTCCTACATGCAAGAAGAACACCCCCTTTTGCACCTATAGTTTTTTTCATGTCTCTTTCATCTTGCTGGCTCCAATACCTGTTTTCAAGTCTTAATTTAAAGCCATCTAATCTGTCTAGTTCCATTTTCTTTGTTGCAGGTTTCTTTGTTCTCTTTGTATCTGCATTTAGATTTTCACGTATTTTGAGACAGAGCTTATAAGGATACTTCACTGAAGACCTTCTTAAACTGCTTATATTAAAAGTTGTGTTTTCTGCAGTAGGATTTCCTTCTAAAGAAAGGAAACATGCTCCCTATGTTAAGCTATATGTATACTACTTTCACCTGAACAAATTAAATACTTAAGTTTTGCAGAACATACCTACCTAGAGGCAACAACATTTGAAACTAAGTCACCCCAATTCTTTCCAAGTTTCAGAACACAAAATATCTCCATAATCCAAGATGAATGTTAAACGCTGGCTCCCTGCATTTATTTTTCCCATCTACAGAACAATACAAATTATGTCAGATTTGCTCAAAGAAAGGCTAACTCAAGTATTATTAATCTGTACCTGACACTAGATTGTTAGTGGAATCAATTTCACATACCTCTACCATCAGAACTATCTTGGAAGACTGCAGAGTTCATCAGTGCAAATTAAATGATTTCTAGTTAAAGTGCCTCTGAGGTTAATGCTATCTGAATGACGTAATATATTTTTATGTCAAGAGGCTGCTATCAAGTTGTCAGTATGCCCTAATAATCATAAAAACAAACCTTGGTATCATCTGATATGAATTACTGTTGCTCTACTGAATACAGTGAAACAGTATCTTCTATATGACAGCTCACCAGATAAAGGAAATGAGCAATGGTGATGTTGGTACATATATTCATTTCTAGTAGCTTCCAATGATACAGTTGTAACAAATCTCACTTTTCTCAGCATACATAAATAACCAAAAATTTTACATAGTAACAAAACAAACAACAACAAAAAAAAAGTAGTTGTTTGAAATGCCATAGTCAAATACGGTTAGTCTCAGCTTGGCATAGTTTTTGATTTTAATAAAAGTAGGAGAAGTTGTGCATCAAAACTAGCTAACCCTGATGAAAGAGATCAGGTTTGAAATCCATCTGTGTGTAACTTAACTATGACCTAGATAACAGTAATCATTTTGAAGAAAGATTACTTTCAGGGAAAAAAAAACAACAGGATGCAGGATAAAAACCACAATCAAGCCAATATATTTATTATACTTCTGGAAAAGCTGAGCAACTTCAATCAGGAAAAAATCTAGGTTCTTGCTAAATAAAGAAACGGGATTATATTTTTAAATAATTATGTAACTCAAACATCAAGTTAAAATGTGTACGCAACTAGCTAACTATCACAGACTATGGTAATTGTCTAATGTTTATACATGGTAACTGTTAACACCAGTACCAGCTCTAAATGTAACAACAGTGTGTGACACATCAGAACACTCTTAATTTCCAGATTTCAGCCATGTAAAACAGGTTGAAATTCCAACTATTCCTAGAGCCCCTTGCCTGACTCTTTTGATGACTTTATCAGTTAACTTTGCTCGCTGTAACTTGCAGAACTCCCCAGCACAAGCTAAGAGAAACCCTGTATTCTGTAACACAAGGGTGGCTTGTGTCCTCTTATAAACAATTTTTATGTGTTCTTTTTTATGTGTTTCTTTTGAGAGAAACTATTAATGACCTTAAAGTAGCCAGTTTATGAAAGTCCTTTTTGCTCCCTCCATCTTAACAGCTTTTAGAAGAAAACATTTTGGCTTTTTTTTTCTTGTCTGATGTTAAGAAATAAATACGAGTTTGTTTAATGTAAGTATGACCAACTGTCTCCCACAAGGTTGTTTTGGAATTAAAAGCTGGAATACAGGAGAATGAAAGGAATTTAGAAATGTTGCCTTAAGGCCTAAGCAATCAGACTAATAACATAGAAGGTTAGAAAGGGACATTTACAAAGCTTTCTAAAAGCACTTAGCCCAGTTCCTGTCTGTGCAATACTCATGTTTCTGAAAACTCTTTTTCAAACTCAAAACCAAGTGTCTTCAAAATGCCACTTTCTCTTCTTTGTTTACCCAAAATGCAAAGTTCTCAGCTACTTACTTTTCAAGGCATGTTAAGTAAAGAAAATAGTGAACGCTTTCTGCCAAACTAAGCTCTCAAAATAACCAAACAAGTAAAAACTAGGAAAAAGCAAAGATGAGAAAACAATTATACCCTGCACACTACATGTCCCCAAATATTTTAACTATACACACTTGAAAAGTTAAGATGGCTACTTTCCATGGGTAAAAAAACCCAAGAAGCACGAGGACCTTTTGCTTGCTTACCAAAAACCATTTTGCTTTGAAAAAAACAGATCCTTGTAAGAATCTAAACAAAACTTTAAAGTCTTCACAATGCAGAGCTAAGATGTTTATATAGTTCTTATGTGAAAACTGTTCTTTCTGAAAGCAACAACTTCCTTTAAAGATCTGCTCTTATAAACTGGCCAACACTACTGGTCAATCTGCAAACGCTACTATTCCCACTGTTTTTCTCTAGGCATGTTATGGCTCATGGGCATTTGATGTCTCCATAAAACTTTTTCTTGTCCCAGTGCAACTGTATAGCAGTGTGGATCTCCACATCTCTTTAGGCACATCAAGCTCATATGTAGCACAAGTTCATTCTATTCCACCTAAACTCTTCTACCAGCGTATTTTCTAATGCATCCTGTTTTCATGTAACGTCACCTATGGCTTCTAAGGCCAGAATACTGCATGCTCCAAGAAGGAAAGACGCCTTCTTGGCAGGCAGACATCTACAGGAACAGTACAGTTGTGAGACTGGGTAGTGGGTTTACTAGTCCTAATCCGAACTGCCACTAACTACCGTACATGCCTGATAGGCTTAGTGTGGTTGGGATGTTAAAATGTACTCAGTGTTCCCCAATCATATCCTATTTGTCAACATTAAAAACCTTATGAACATCTCAGAGTTACAAACATAGGTCAAGTGTTTTGGAAAGCTTTGCTGTTTCCATTTTCTCTACATATACCTATGAAACTGCAAGAAACCTACTTCACAGGTATTAATCTTATCTTTTAAAGAACACTTTGGAAAATGGAAAATAGACGCTGTAGATACCGACCCACTGCTGCAGAAAAGTAAACTGGAAAAATCTAGCAAGAAAAGCAGCAAGCAAATAATAAAAAAAATAAATCACACAGGTTAAGAGCCTGTCAAATACCTGGTAAAAGACTCAAAAATAGTATGTCTTGGGTATTTTTCTAAGATATATATCACTGAAGCTCAGAATACAGAACTATTCAACTGTTCAAAATACCCAATTGCTAGATTAGTACTTCTGTATTTGACGCTTCATTTTGCCTAGTCATCCTGTAAAATGCCTTCTGTAACTATTTGCTCCCCACCCAAAATCTGTTTTGGAAGTGTGACAACTTGCCTGTGCCAATACAGATTCTTGAATATCACTTGTTTTTTTGGCTTGTTTGTTATATGAACATAAAATCACAAAACTTTGTGCACAGAAAAGTCCCCTCCATCTGAAAACTACCAACAATACAGACCACATCCAAGCATTAAATTCTTTCCCCAAATCATTCTCACCTGGCTATTGTGTAGCCTTCTCTTTTCACTCTTCATTTTAGTTTCCACATAAGATGGAAATTGGGCATCTCTGACATCCTTTTCCTGCTGCCTAACTCCATACTTATCCATCTAATACAGTTATCTGAAATTTACTCTTCCCGTCAAAAGCCATATATGCAATTGCTTAAAGAGCAAAATAATTGATTCCCAAGCAAGACATGCCATTCTGAGCTCCAAATCTAGATTAAATATAAATTTTTATGTAATCTCAGAATACTCTTCTTTCCCATTGACTTAATGGGAGGCAGCCAGAGATGCCACAGACCCTTCCACAAACAAATGAAGCATCAATAACTGAAGCATCATATCATTTGGAATCTGCCTTACTCGCTGAATCACCATCTAACCCTATTACAAATGTTATCAGTCACCAGAAGGGGAAAAAACCTAAGTCAACAAAACATTCACAAAACAACATCTTGCTGTAGTCTATGTAGTCAGTATGGCAGACATACTGTTCATGACAGCTGGTGAGAATTGCTGCAGTGTGTGTAGTAGTTAATAAAGATATAGGGACACAATCAACCACCTCCCTCCTTTTATCCAATACATTCTCTTTTTCTTTGCTTTTTTTTTTAACACAGTAACACAAAACATCACTGCATTAGAAGGAAATAAAAGGGAGTCTACATAACACCATAAGGTATTATTGCTAACACCTAGGAGGGATTCCATTATTAATGTGGTACCACTGAGCTGTGCTATACTGAAGTAATGGCAAGAAACAAGTATCTGTGTTGTCTACCAGACCTCACATGGCTAATCAGAATACCCATCTTTCATTTTTGCATTTAACTTAAGCCACCCATGCTGGAAAAGTAGATCTATTTTACTGACCACATATGAAATTCTCTCACAAATCTGCAGTTTGAAACACCGCTTTACACTTCACTTTACCAAACGCAGTTTGCTCACTTTAAAAAAAGTTAAGTCTACTTAGAGCAGAAGTCTGGAACATTTGGTTTATGCACTGGAACACAGGAGGCTCTGTCCCTACTTTAGGGAGCTAATATTTTAATACAAATATCAAAAGCTCCAGAGGGTTTATCAACAACATTAAAAATTTAAGAGTAATGCTCTGTATTGTTCTATGGGTTTTTACACTTTGAAAATGAACATAAACAAGCTTCCCTTGCTATGATGTGAAAATTAATATGTTTACTTGTTGCACTAAGAAAAGGTGAGGGAATTCCAGGTGAGAAGACAGATGGAAAAAAAATGAAAAGAATAAATGAGAAATGAGATTGCCAAGAGCAAACTTTTACCAAGCTTTGAAGGTGAGAAGTTTGAACATGATACAGAAGGAGCAAAGCCAGCAAATTACTCTGAATAAGGGAGTGACTTGGTAAGATTTCTCCTGGTGAGATCAGCATGAAGAAACATTCCTTTAATCTCTCAACTACTTTGCTGCCAAAAATTGGGCAATGGGAAAACACAGAGTTGCAAATTAAGAGGTTGCTGCATTTTTTGATGAAAACCTATCAAGGTCGACAGGCACAACTTTTTATCTGAACATGTTCTGCATTCCATTCTGATCAAGCATTAATGTGGTCCCCACCAAAACAGTACAAGGTCTAAAATTACAATAAAGAGTAACCGCACACATCTCTCCTATCTGAATTGGATTTAAAAAATCTGAGGTAGCATCTGACATTTCACCAACTGCTGAGAAAGTGTTGTTAAGTTTATTTTCCATCACTTCCACCATTTTGTAAACGTTCAGGTGCTTGTCAAACATTATGAACAAACACATCACTGTCAGACATACTTCTCAGGTACTCCCTGCAAACTATTGCCAGAATCTGGAGGGACTTTCGCTACGCTTGATTTGGGACCAGTACCATGTCTTCCTTCTCCTGAAACCCCCTCACACACTTGAAATTCTTTTGGAATCAATTTAATTGCTTGAATATACTGAATTCAAACAGCCCCATGCCTATCACTATAGTATATACAAATACATATTTGCTGCATGCACAGACTAAGTGACAAACTCTTGTTTGCTATTCATTTTTACTTATCCTTTAAATTTTTCATGCCTCAAAGCTTCCTGGAATATTTTCTTTTTCCAAACAACATATTTATGGTGTTCTACTTGAAGCAGCTGGTTAGTCTTTTGAAAAGGCAGCTAATCCTTGCTGAAACTATGATTTTTTTTTTCTCCCAAGATAAATGTTCCTGTATGCACTTCTGTATAATAAATGAGCTGAGTGAGCCAGAAGAATGCCACTTCAACATTTATCTCTCGCTCAGTGACAGGCTGGAGTTTGCACCTCCTGGTTATTTCAGCCAGACTGCAAAAGCAGGCAAACAGCGTGGTTCAACTGAGCCTTCTGCCTTGTGTGCCTAGAAGAGGCTTGAACCCACAATGCCGAAGTACACCTTGCTTCACATTTCATATTGCTCAAATTAATACTATTCAAATTTTAGCATAATTAATTAATGTAGAAAACAAAACTGATCCACAGGTCTTGAGTTTATCAGTTATGAATTGGTATGTAGATTCTTCCTAGCCATACCTTGCATCACCATACTCTCCTCTGCTGTCACAGTACCTTTACAAGCCATTTAAAAGGATAATCTGTTCACCTCTCAGTATTTTGTCACTGGAAAACTAACAGAACTTAGGTCCAGAGAGGTCTAGTCATTCTGTGTTTCCTTACAGCAGTTCTGTTCTGCTAGTCCATCTGCACTGTTGACATATTATTAGTTGGTTACAACAAACTGAACAGATTTCACTGTGCCTCAGAAACTACAACCATTAAAACTATTTAAATGAATTGTCTATCAGCAACCACTTTTGTGTTCACCCCAGAAAGAAGAGGAAATTTGAAAGTAACAAGCTGATCATCACTGTGCTGTCATAACACAGATTAAATCCCTCTGTTCAGAGATGATTTCATTGGGAAATCTTCCCCCATCTTTTTTGTATTTGGTATACACTGCCTCAAAATGTTAAGCTTTGAGTATTATATGCAGAGAGCTGCTTCTTGAAAGTAGTCTTCTATTTCAAAACACACATTCTTTCTACTTCAAACAACAATTTAAGAGCAATTCTATCCTGTTGTTGTATGTGTTTTCCTAAAAGCCCTTTGCCTTTCCAAAATTTCCAAGAACTTTGTAATCATTTTGTAAAACAACATCTGAAGTATCTCTTAGACTTGTACCACAATTTACCAGTCTCTGTATCTATGAAAACCAAGTTTATACAAGATTGGGGTTATTTTACTCTCTAGTATTTAGAATAGTTAAGGAAAGTAATTTTTTCCATTTGTCTGTGATATAAACACAAACTAAACAATCCATTCTTTTATCCAGCTCAACCAAAGTGACCATTTTCCTTCCCCAGCAAATGGAGATTATTTATATTTTATACTATTAACTATCTTAGATCTGCTCATAGTTTTTATTTATGTGTTCATGCCATAAATGAAAATACATACCTTTATATAAGGATTTTAATCAAGCAGCTATATGTATGACGAAGTTTAATAAGTGGTAGATTATTGTACACATTTTTCTTGTTTTGTAGCAGTCAAAGCATATGAACGGCACTACTTTTTGATAAAACTAAAAAGGAAAATGTGCTCAGCTATTTACTGTTCCAACATTCCCTGGAATCAGAGTACAGTCCACTCAAAGTATTACCTCTGAAAAAATACAGGCTGTAGCCATCAAGTCCTTAGCACCCACCGTTTTTTTTTTCTGTGGATCCATTCCCACTGCAGATTATTTGCCAATACAGCCAAAATTTTCCCAACCTGAAGAAGTTTTCAGTTGTCTGGTTGTAAAATGTGATACATGCCATGATCTCAGTGTTTTATTTGAAATAATTAAAACAGTTCTCACTCCAGCCAGGTTGCTCAATGAAAAGTTAATTCCATGACATCCAGATAGATTTCTTCCCCAAATCTGCCTCCAAAGGATAGCAAAACTGCTCAGATAAAATCACTAACAACACGGGACTGGACACCAGAAACTCCTGTAGGAGGTAGTAAGCTCTTCCATGGGACTGCACCATGCACTTCTTGAGCAATTTTAACTCCTGGAAGTTTAAGGAGTCTGTAAGCTTCTACTGCATAAGGACCTCCTGCCTTTGAGACTCCACAGTAAGCAAATTAATAACCACCTACTTACATTAACAGGGAATACACAGAATAATTATGTTCCAGAAATAAATTTTCAAGAGCAACTTACAAAGAGTACAACTTTCTCATTTAGATAAAAAGCATTTTAATTACGTGGTTCAATCATAAGGCATTATTACGGGAAAGCACTGCTTTGGAGCCAAAGAGTTAAGAATCAGGTAGGGTAATGAAAGACTGACAGCTCTTTAGCACTCTCTATTAACTTTTCGTGCTACTAAACTGGTTGAGATACATTTGGCAAGCAGAATTCAGTCATCCTGCTTCAGACATCTCTGATTTAGACTGCAGCAAGGCTTGATGGAAGACAACTCCTCAAGCAGGATACTCAGACTGAAAAGTCCACCACTTTGTCACCTTGGTAGGACAGTTTGAATTTTAAGGCCCACCACTAATGAAGTTTTCTCAGCTCTTGTATAAGACTGTACCGTATTTACACTGATCAACAACTCTTAAAAGAAACATGAGCACATAGTAAACCCCTTTAAACTGCAAATGCATTGACACAGCCCTCAGCTTTGTAATTGTTCCACTCAGCACATTAGTGTGACTTGGTGCTGACACAGAAATACTGTCCCGAATAAAAAGTTCTGAACGTATAGTCATGTAGGTAAAAAACTTGCATATGGTACAACACTAATATTAGGCCAGTGCACATGCTATTGCACGCATTCAACTTTTCCAGCAAAGCATTCTCCAACCCACTGACTTTAGCTCAAAATGAAACAAGTAATCTTGTAAGCAGCAACCCCCCATGTTTCTCCTAACTGTTCTTCCTATCAAGTTTTGTTGATATTCCAATTTTTCTTTTTATTCACTCAATTCTTGTTCTTTCTTTGTAGGCTGTCTAAGATTTAGGAATTGATATGACCCCAGACACAGTTTTGAAAAGTATAGTATAGAAATACTGATGTATACCATGACACATTCTGTCCAAGATTTGCTGCCTTCAGCAAAACTGGCTTATAAGTCTGTCCCTGCACTGCCTGAAAGCCTGCATTTAAGGTTGTTTCTGAAGGGCCCATTAAGCCTGAGATGCAGAAAATCACTTTTTCCAGAAAGCCACCAAGTCTTAAACTGAAAACGTCAACAGATGAACAATTTATTCCTTCCCTTAGGAGGTTTCCACTGGCTTACCATGCTACAAGGATTTAGATACCTTTTACAGTACTTGTCTAACTCATGGTAGCTTTAGCTCATTATTTATCATCATTCTTCTGATTACATAAAACTTTCATTTGTGTTAATGGCTATTCCTTCTTTCTGCTACTTGTTGTATGAGACTATTTTTGCTAAATTTGCAATTTTTTTTCATCTTTTGGAAAGTAGCCCTTTTGAATTGCCAAACTTGTACATCAGGGGTGGCTTACACCGAACATAATTTATTATTTTTAAGCAACCAATACTTTGTCTTGAACTTCACTACGACAGCTCAAAAGGACTGAATTCCTGGACTAGGAAATTATACTTCAATATACATTCTGTAGAGTAAAATAATTATCTATATTTTTATAAACTAACATTAGGCTAATACAAGCTGTGTATGATCTTCCGAGTAAGACTACTGTACTGAAGAAGGTCAGTTTGAGACATTTCTTCTTTTATATTACATTAAGTGCTTAAAGAGTAAATATTGTGGGGGTTTTTTTAAGCTTCTTGTAAAATTTTATTCAGAGAGTTGACAGCAAATTACACATAATCACTGTTTGCTCTCCTCTTCCTTTGAATACTATTTAAGGTCTTCTCACATTTCCCAACAGATAACTTTTCTCAAGTAAAGTCACACTGATCCTGTTTCATCATCTGTACCAGCTATGAATCCTGGTGGAGACAGCAGCCAGACTTTGAGAATAAATACAGCCTGTGAAGATCTATTCCTAAATTCATTAAAAATCCTTCCAATACAACAAGCTGTCACTTACAGCTATCTGCATGTAACTACAGTTAAAGAAATGTATTTCCTGTTTTCTCTATACTGGAAGCAAACGCTTGAGATGGTACTTTGAAATCTGGGATTTACCAAATCAGAATAGTTACATTAATGTTACCATTAATGTCATTGCAGTGCATCAAAGATCACCCCAGTATCAAAGAAGGATCAAGTCATATGAGCACAAACTCTGCAGTTCTGTAATATTTACACAGAACTGGCATATGAATAGTTAAGTTACACTGGTGCCAATTTTCATGTGCTTCCAGAATTTGGTCACATTATTCCAGTTTCTGTGCGTTCAGTCTTCTGATGTTGGTATTTATTTCAAAACTCTAGGCTTGACAGCTACTTAAATATATGCTCTGATGTATTAACAAATAAAACTCTTCTAGCTAGGAAAAAGGGTCAAAAAGGTAACACTGCATTTTCAAAATCTGGAATTTTAATTAAAGTTACTTCCAACCTTGACTTTTTGTTTTCTTCAAACATGGGCTTGGAAGGCCACCTCCACCATCCTGAATGCTTTGAATTGCTGGTAACAAAGACTAAGTCTTTAACATTATTTATGAGACCTGGAGTACAAGAAACAAGCAAGCCGCATACTGCCACGTAACTTTCAAAGCATGCTTTGTATCCTCTACTGGCAACTCAAATCCTCCCTGTTAATAGACTTAAGTTTTCTCTGGATCCCTTAACAGTCTTTATATAATTTAGGAAGGAAAGGCCAAAGGATTAACTTTCTGTGATAATGATCATAACAGGAATCCTTATTTACTAACATTGTAAGACTTTCCACATGAAACTACTTTTTTTAGTTCCCTGGATTCAACTCACAAACTTTGCAGACTGAGGAGGAAATCAAAACATAAAAAAGGCAGCCATGGATTTTCTATTTAAACACAGCTTAAGACGCAAAAGCAAGGCTACTACAGCTCTTCTTCCACAGTATCAAACAGAATATGAAGAAACAAGAATTTTTTTAACAGTATGTTGATTATCTAACACAGTTTCTTGGCAATATTAAAAAAAGAATATATAAGGTCCATATAGAATAAAACTAAATTTCTAAAGCATGTCTTTGTATTGATGGGGCTTTTTGGGGAACACAGAGAAAACTCTCTCATGGTGCATATCAGGGCACTTTCCTTGTAACATGTCTCCATTTTGGTTAGGCATTAATGTGATCACCCTGCATTTCAAACAAAATTCTACCCTTCAGAAAAAATTAGCATGACACCACGCTGCTTCTAAGAACTCTGCTGTGTGGCGTGCACATACTTCTGCAAAACTCATTTATCATCTATGCATCAGACAAAATACACTGCAAATTTATGACATCGCCTAAAGGAAATGAAACCTATTAACTCATTACTCAAGTGTTCAAATTTAATTTCCTCACAGTTTTTAAGTCTACATTAGCATCTTATATTTAGTTTCAATTTCCAGATGAACAGTAAATAATTAGCACTATGTAAAAATAGCTAACCTTGGCAAGATGGTGTCTCCAGTGCTCCTTGCATCACACCTATTTTTGTGCTTCCCAAACTTTCAATCTGGAGTGCTAACTACATGTTCCCATTTGGTTTTGTAGAGCTATACTGCTCAATAGTTTAGTAACATAAGGTTTGACAGATGGCTTTTCCAATTAAATTATTTAGATGTTGTGACAGGTCAGACATCTCCTCTCCCCTGCTTAAAAAAAGGCATTTCTAGAACTGTACTTAAATTGTTTTTGTGGGCAAACATCACAGACTTAAATGGCCTCTGCATATATACCACTAAGTAGTTATAAGTAAAAGCTTCTCCAGATGTGTAAAACAGTACAACTTGGTTTCCTAAATTCTCTTTGCAGCTGACGAAAGCTTCTATGTGAAATGCTATTTAAACACAAGAGATGATTAAAAGTATTCCTCAGCAATTCAATCTACATCTGTAACACTGCCCCTAAAATTAACTATACACAAAAGACTTCTGTTTAAATGCAACATGAGTCTTTGGCTATTGTACACAGAAGCTTAACGTAAGATATATCAGAAGGAAATGTGTTTTACAAATCAGGACTGTCATCATTACAAATGAGCATGTATTTCAAAAGCATGTCACTGATTTTCTTTTAAAATACCAAAGACAACAATAATAAAAGCCACACATACTTCAGAAACTTGTTCTAAACAGTGTTATTGTTAACATCTGCTCTAAACACAAGCTAGAATATAAACCTTAATAATGGGGATGAAAATTCTAAGATTCAATCATGACTTTACAGAAAAAATTTGATTTGTATGAAGTCTTCCATGTCTGCTACGGAGCCAAAGGCAATTTTTAGCTTGGTTACGTTTGAAAAGGAATCCCTACAGTCTTGGCAAGCTCCACTCCCCTCTCTATCAAGCTGCATTAAAACAAGCAGGCACATTAAAAGGCAGAGTGCCATCCTCCGCCTGATTCTCTGTGGCTGCTGGCAGCTCACTGAGGACATGGATAATTTGGCCAGCTAGAGCCATCCTTTTTCCAGTTGGCTAGTAAGGGACACAAGTGATAAGGGACACCAGAAAACCCCAATGACTGTGGGACCAGTTAACACAGAGGACATAAAAAGGCATCACAGGTCACTGCAGTGTTGGTACAGGCCGAAATCTTAGTCTAATGAAAATAAGCAACCTTCTTGACCAGAGGAGACTTCAAGTTGAAACGCCTTTCAAGAAAGTTACACGTACGAAAATTGGAGAAATCATGTAGATGGTCTCCTATCTCCCCTAGCCAAAAGAGCAAAGGAAAAAGACTAGTTCTTTCTTTCAGTTTGGTGCAGTGGTTTGAAAGCTGCAGCTTACCATTAGCTAATATTCAACATATTGAACAACGACTAATCAGCCAGTGAAGGGAAAGTCCAATTACAGCGTAACGAAAGCTTCCACAACAAACTGAGGCAATATGACTCACCTGGTACTCTCTAGGAAAAAGAGCCGTGCTTCCAGATTACTCCAGTGCACATTGACCATTTTCCTTCATTCACTGATGAGTGCCCATTATCTTATACTTGCTTTGTTAAATAAAATTATGTGCCTTGATAGCATTACAAATCCAGCCTCCCTAAAAAAACCTCCTAGCTGAGAGCGCAAGAAGACAGTAACAAGCAGACCCAGCTGCGTTAGACAACCATCAAAGTCCAGACTGCAGCAGCCCTGCTCACCTTGGAGAAAGAGGGAAGAAGGCTTACAAGAAATTGCATGATTAAAATAACTCAAACACAAGTTTTTAGAACAAAGCATCATTTATATCCCACAGGCACAAAGCAGATTATAGAATCTGTCCCCTGGTTTAAGACCTGGTAACATCCATTCTCTCCTGACTTGAGACTTTATTTTTAGTTAGCTGTAGATAATCTCATATAAATACATCTGGCCCAGGAGAAGCCAGCTGCAATATGCAGCTTTTACTGACTGAAATTTGTTTTGTGCTTATTCCCTTTCCCTAGCAATCTGTCTTTCCTCAAGGTGAACTGAGCTCCACCCCCTCATGTAGGCAGCTGAGACTTGATTCAAATGCTGTGATGGGGCTTACATGTCACCTTTATGTGTGCTTCCATCAACCTCAGGTGTAACCTGAACTTCAAGCAGAAAAAGTTAAAAACTTTGTAACTGTGGTAAACTTCATCATTGTTAAAGTTAATAAAGTAAAAAGCAAATATACGCATTTCTCATACTCCGCATCCTACTTGAAGGCAAATATCCTTGAAGAACTATGCTCTGCAAATGTGCTTCCCAGTGTTGAATAATCAGACTCCAGAAAACTACTGCAGTTAGTGTTGTTCAAAAAAAAAAAAAAAATCAATTCAATGAGCCACTTAAATTTTTTGTGTTAAATACTTTCCCATTCTGACAAGAGTATTTTGAAGTCTGACTCATAGTTAGGATTACAGTATTTGAGGTAGGCAACTGAAAATGGAAAAGCTAATGCCCATCAGCCTAGCTATTTTCTGTATACTGCTTGTATATTAGCATTTCAAAGGATCTCTGAATTAGAAATCAGCCATCTCCAGATGTACAGTGGGACTCCGGTTACAGCAAAAAAAGAGGCAAATTGTCTCAGGAAATCCAAGAAAAACTAATCAGTGTTGAAAAAAAAAAAAAGTATTTTATGCAATAGTCAATGACTATGTTATTATAATTTGCAAAATGCTTTTTGAAATCACAAGTGACGATTTAAAAATGCTCAGACATACATTTACACTTAAGGCAACACACACAGACTCATCTTAAAAAACTGCTTGCTATTATATGGGAGTCCTACTACAGCATCTCTACTACAGCATATTTTGTGCATTTTATGACCTTAAGAAATTCTAACTCTTTTTCTTCTGTTTCTCAGATCAAATAAGCAATGTAGGATTACAGCTTAGTTAGCCCATGTTACCAGAAGCCACAGAACATGCATTTCTCAGTGAACAAATGCTGCTAGTATGCTAGTACTCATTCCTATTTTGGTACAAGCTAGTTCATTAGCAGCTTGATAGTAAAAGCAGAACAGCAGCTTTCTCCAATAAAGACCTACTGTGCTATTTGAATACGAAGATGTTTTGCACACAGCAGAAAAAAGGGCATATTTTAACATATGAGTAAGAAAACACACAACTTTCCATTAAGATCCCTCAAAGCATATAAACACACTAGAGAAATAAATTTACACAGTTAAAATGTAACTTCCTTGGGAAGAGGCTACTGTTTTGTAGATGCATTAAGGGCTCTGAGTCTTAGAAGGAAGCACTTGGAGAATGCTGAAGGTTAGAGTTTGTTTTGTTTTATCTGAATATTTATTGCAGGGAATATAGGCTCTTTAGAAGAAATACGCTTTTTTGTTGGCCCTTGTTTTTCCCAGTAGACAATAGCTGCTACTGTCCAGCGTTTAAATGACCTCTGCCCTGCCCTCCTACTTTGTTTCCCTTAGGAATGTCATTCATCCTTTTGTAACACATTGCTACTCATTATTGCCTTATTTTTTCCTGCCACTTTTGTTCTGGTCTTTAAAAGAGAACATATACACTCTTTCAGTCGAAGGGAAAAAAATTAAAAGGAAATCGTTCAGACTTGGGAGAATGAGCAGAGACAAATATTCATGTGGCACTCCAACTGAGTTTTTACCCATAAACTTATCAAAAGTAGTTAAGTGACTTAGTGAACTAATAATAGACACAATGAAATACCACATTAAAATACAGAATTTAAGGGTATTTCTATTTTCTCTCATCATTTCTTCTTTCTAACTGCTCCCATTTCTCCATCAGTATTTCACCATACATTCCTAAGGGAAGAGAGTTGCTCCTCCAGCCATCTCAGACCAACCGATATTGTGATTTCATACTCACCCCTTTCCTTAAGAACCCTGAATTTATTCAGTAGAGATACAACCCTTACATACACAAATAGAGTTTTCACAACATAGTCACACTGTTGCTATTGCTACTTCTAATACACTGGCACTGAGGGAGGGACAAAGGTAAACTTCCCACTTCCACAACACAACAGATGCGGCTCAGCCAGTATTAGCAGAAACTGACCTTTCCTTTAAAAAGCACTCCTCATGTATACAGAGATACAGTATGTTTCTTTGAAAACTTCTTTTGGAAAGTACCTGAAAAGAATAGTTTTAACTTAGGAGTCTAAAATACAAATGACCTTTGGTCTCCTCTGCTATTATACACAAATGGCATTTTCACAGCCAGCAGTATGGACTAATAAAATTGCCCTTGACCAGAGTACTTTGCCTAAGAGTAGTAAAAATAGTAAAAAAGTGGTTTTATTGGTGATAAAATATGAAAGCATCTAAAGATTACAGAAGAATGGAAGCTGCAAGAGCTCAAAATTTTAACTACCCTAGAACTCCTTCATATTAAATATAATTTGATAATCAAACCTAGCACCCAGAAATACAGAGTGGGGATACAAAGCTTAAAGTGGTTTGAATAACCTTTTTTACAAATAGATACTACCTGTAACTAGGAAAAACTTCCTGTTACAAAATGATACAAAACATTATTAACACTGTTCTCATTGACAGTTTAGTCAACCCAGTGAGAAAGGCACAATTTAAATCACTGACAAAAAAACAGGAGGTTTCTAGAGCACATGGATGGAAAGACACTGAAGAGATACAGGATTACAAGGATCTACTGTGAACTAGCAACCCTGGAGGGAAAATCGTTTCTTCTCCTTTTCTTTTACTTCATCAGATATTCCTTCCTGTGCCTGTGCTACGTGCTAGCAAGAAAAATGATGTTTTTGTTTCCTCTTTTTCTTTTATTTATAGTTCTATGGCTCAAAAAGCTCACAGTCTCAAGCAATGAAAACTGCCACTGGAAACATTACAACATCATGTCAAATCACACAATGAGGTACTTCGATATCATGTCAAACTGCTTGCTGTGGAAAATGAGGCTTCTCTTATAAAAGGATAGCTGGTAAGTTGAACATGGTTTTCATTCTGTAACCTTTTCTGGTTTTTTTCAATCCCACTTAATAACCCAGCTGCCAGTCACCAGCAAGAGGGTTTCACTCAACCATGTTAGCTGGTTCTAGCCACCGAAGCTAACATCAGGATTTAAACTGGGCCCTCCCACAATCCATCCTGCAGTTCAGAGCATCTCAACTTTTGCAAACAAGTAGGTGCAAAGATTGCCCCAAATCATTTACAGCTTTGCTTCTCATTCCTCAGGCTGAAACCCTTGGCAGTTTAGCAGAGCTGCTCTTGTCTGCCATCCAGCTGCCTGCTGGAATGAGCAATATTTACCATCCTACTCTTCAATCAGAGGGCAACAAATAACAGCACAAGTTAAAAGGGGACCAATTCCCCTTCTGACTACTGTCTTCAGGGAAAAAATTCAAATAGCCTCCTACATACTCGCTAAAATCGACGTAAGGGTGGCCTTAATGTTTTAGATGCAACAGTGAAAAACTCCAGGCACTTCAGAGGTGAGGCAGTCAACAGCCTAACAGTGTGCCTCTTCTCTACAGTCCAGCTGCTAGCAGCACAGAAACCTGCTCTGCCATAAGTTTTCTTTCTGGAAAACTGATCAGCATTTTAGTGCTGTAACACAACAATGTGAGTCACCCTCTTTGAGGGCATCACTTTATTGCAGATTAATAGGGACCAAGGAAAAATTACATTTTACAATTACAGGCTTAAATTCTATGTTCATACATGAACATTTGGGATTAGATGTGCACAGGTCTAAATGCTTGTAAAGCAGTATAAAATGTGTAGGAGGAAGGTTCAGGGGGCGATTATAGTCAGCCCTGCAACTAAAGACAACTCTGCTTAGCTAGTAACTTAAAGCTTTATTCCTTTTTCCAGCATGGAGATGAGGGAGAACTAAATTCCTTTTAAATGCTACTGCTTTTAGAAGTTGATATGGCTTACATGTTGTGATCACCTTCAACCAAAAATGATTTTAAAGGAAAAAAAATCTACAAATTCTTTTCTGCAGAACCCCATATGTAAGGTAACATATGCACAATCCATCAAATAGTAATTCTATTTAGTGTGATTTAAACTGCACTAAATTTTTAGACTGTGAGTACTACAGACAATTAATATAGTTTTCTCATTGAAGTATCACATCTTTTCTAACTATCTCTAATGAAAGGCTTTTGGCTACCACCTGATGACAAATATTGTAAACTAAAACCACAAGAATGTCTAATTAATAAGAACTGGAAAAGATGAATTCACTTCAGTTTGCTTTATTCCATTACTAAAACAGGTACTTCTTTGAAGCAAAACACCAGACACAATAAAGTGTATTGCGTCAGGAAACTTTACAATAATGAACAAATTGAAACTTCAAAATAGAACTGAAAAAGTCAATCTACTTTGGACTTGCCTGCTGGATGTTGTAGTCCAATATGGGCATTGCTGAAAAGGTTTACATGGAAACTAGAAATCTCCGATTTTGGTGATTTAGGGGCTTTACTTCAAAAAGCTTAACAATTTACTTCAAATGAGCTTAAAAAAATCTCACCTGCAATTTATATAAAAATATTGGATTCTACAGCTCATGGTTTACATTTTCTCTATCAAAATTTGCCTAGAGCAAACCAAAACATTTGCTCCTATTCCTATTTTAGATATTTGTAGTTACTCATAACAGCATGAGATACTAATAGGTAGACTTCAAATAAGGAGAGCAAAGCCTCTGAATTTTATCAGTCGTGATTATTAGTAGCAATGGGGCATAATGCTTCTTGTGATTTCTCTGATCTCTTGAGTGAAATCCGATAGCATCTTTAACACCATACTTTGAAATGATGCATACATACTGACTTGTAGCAAGGAATATACTACAGAATTTTTACAACAAATGTGGCATTGTACACAATTGGTTATTTCAACTTTTTCTGTATTTAACCTCCAAGCTGCATTAACTAGCCCAAAATAAAGCACCAAGCTCTGTAAATCATGCTTATTACAGATTAATTTGAGAATATCTGCCTTCCAAAAGCACTATGCCAAGGAAAAAAAATCCTATTTGTACAAATAGGTAACATACAAGTTAAAAGAAACCTGTATATTTACCACACATCTTAGGAAGCACTCATTATAAAGTTAAATTTTTGCAGCTAAATTCTTAAAAAGATCAAGAAATTAACCAGGCAGAGAAGTTGAATTCTCTTATGTAATACAACATACAGAAACTTACTGTTGAAACTATCTCCATTTGGAAATTTTACTACTACTGTAAGGTACTATACTTAATCCACAGCATGCTCTGCAGTCATTTACTATGTACTTCTCATGAGACTGATTAAGGTTTCATTGATCTAAGCAAAACAAAATACACGTGTATCCAAAGTTTTAACAACTGTATTATAAGATAACATAATGCAAGTAATTAAGGATTGCACACGAAAAAGGCTGAAGACAAGACTGTGTGCTAGTTTAATTACAATTTTGAGGTGAATACTCAACCGCATATCAGTAAAGCTGCACACATACAGCTAAAATAAGACCATTTTTCAGTTTAGTGAATGTATGATATGCTTAAACATTAAATTAAAAAAAATTACAAACACAGCACCCTATACAGTTAATCTAATTTATGCTAAAAAAAAGTATCTGATATATATTGCTACAACCCACAGGGGGGTTGCAACCAATTTTGCCAAGACTTGCCTATGTTCTTTTAATACTCTGCTTGCCATTTGGAAACTCCTGTTCATTCAGCTTCATCAGTACAATGATTTCCATTTCAACAACTGTTTAGATACAATCTTTAAAAACTCATTTATATGTAAGCAAGCTGAATTTCTTGTGTTACGCAGTTCAAGAGCAACATATATCACCTGAAAAATACCACACAGCATTCTAGTGTAAACACCATCAGTATGCAGTACTTCCATGTTTGAGATTTCTTATCTATCACACCCACAAAGGAGATTTAAATGTGTTAGCAACTAAGTGTTTTGTAAGTATACGAATTATACGCACTCATTTCATTAAAAAACAGAAAGAGATATGCAGTGGGCTTTGATTGACAAATATCCAACAGAAAACAGATCTGCTTCACTTACTACTTGAAAAAATATTTTTTAAAAATCAAATTAGGTCTCAAAATGCAATAAAAAAAAAACATGTCAAAAACCCAGCTCTACTTCTGTTTGCTACTACTAGTTATCTCCTTCACTGCCGTAGCAATGCAACTCCACTAACGCAATCAGTAATTTACAATTTTGGTATCAAATACCTGCTTATGTAAAACTCTACTACTTTTAAGATTTGTTCTGAACGTACATTTTTTGGTTAAAAATTTAGCCTAAAAGAAAGCACATTTCATGTAGTTAATAAATGAAAAATAATTTACTTCAGGAAGCTTTCTGTAAATTACAATTGGGAGATTCAATTGCACAGGCTACAGAAGTGTATTCCTTCTCTTTTAGGGTACCTGAATGTTTCCTCATTCCAACACCTAAATACAGTACAAGATGATTTCTGACTCCCTTCAATCTTAGGTACAAAGTAAATTAACAGTGGACAAAGTTTTGGAAAAAAGACGAGAAGGGGAGAAAAATGTATTCTATTTATTTCACACATCAAGAACTAAAGAGTAATTCACCCTCTCTGGAAGAAATTACTACAGCATCTAAAATGTTATTTTGTACTTCACTCTCCTGTTGAAGACTATTGTCCATTTGTTAAGGAGGACAGGAAGAAACCGGTGTGCTACTTCATCAGCAGGAATAGTTCACAACCTTCCCATTAGCGTGAACTGACTTTGTCAGCAACCTTCAGCTGAAGGCAGGAGTGGTAACAGTTTAAATTGCCACAGATAAACCTGTCAAAGACCATGATTCAGTCCACAGAGAGACTAAGTGATTTGCCCAATGTCATATATTCAGCTTAAGAGCTGGAACTTAACAGTACCTCACAGTCTTAACTACAATATAGCGTTTATTAATGCATTTTATTACTGATGGCAAAAAAATGAACTTTTTCTTTCTTTTCCATAATGTACAACTTCACACACAAGCCTACAAAAAGCTACAAAACCTCCACAGCTTACCTAGAATATTTTCTCTTGCAAGATACGAATTTTACCAATTTATGGCCTGCCATATTTTGGTATGGCTGAGCTAGGAAGCAACCTCGATCACATGAACCTGAACTGAAAGAATACCGCTCGATTCATTCGAGAGCTGTGGTACAAGGTCATCTCATTCGGCAAACTCAGCTGGAGTTGATTCTTTTTCCCCAAAGCAGTATGTTTATTCTGCCTTTTTTAGAAAAGTGCGAGTCCATCAGCAAAGCAAAAGAAAAGCCCCTGATAAATAGAAACTAAAATAGAAACAGTAACCTTAGCTGTGAACAAACAGAACTACATTATACAAGCACCATGAAACAGTTCGTGGGATATAGCACTGGACAAAGATTAGGTTTGCTCAGTATTGCTCTTTTCATCTGCCCATGAAATAAGAAATGCATTTTTTTTCAATAAACAGACCAAACTATCTAATTTCACGATGTATTTCATTATTTGCTCTCAAAATAAATGGCATTTATTCAGTACATGTACTTGAGCTTACCACAGCAAAAAAATATACTGGAGATGGTGATTCATCTAGATTGGTTTCCCAGACAGTGAAAGAACATCAGGAAAAAGTACCCTCATACATTGAACATATAACCATAAATATACCAATATTTACGATTATGTGAATACACTAACTACTAAATATAGGTGTATATCAATAGTGCTGCTGTGCCTCCACCTTCACACACACACTGAAGTGAAAACAACTTTCTGGTACAGCCTATCATTTGTTTGAAAGGCAATAATGGGCTTCAGCCATACCTCTGAAAACAACATGTTATTTTCACAGCTTGCTATACTTACTGCAATGGACAAGAAGATAAACTACTCTGATATGAGAGTTTAGCAGAGAAGGAAAGTTAAAAACCAAATGAACAGTATGTAAAATGCATCTTGACTACAAGAGACAGTCTTGTAAATCAGATTCAATCTAACTCCCTTTGTTCTATTTGAATGTACTTGTTGAGAATTATGGGCCTCATCTCCCCATCTGCTGGAAACAGGACCTAAATGGAAATCCAATTCATGAATGTATTTTATAAAGTATTTTGGTAACATAATGTTTCTACTAAGGGTGCAGACTTGAATGGAAAATTCAACAGCAAGACAAAAGAAACCAGGAAAAAATGGTGGTTCTTAAAACACAGACAGTCTTAGGTGAAACTAACAAAAGATTACTTCTTGTCCCTCTTCCCTGCAAAAAAACCTGGGAATACCCACATCACCTCTTTTATAAAATAAATATGACTTGCCATAAGTTTATCTACCAAGTGTCTCACTAATAAAAAAAAAATTCTTACTTGATAATACCTCTGTGTGCCTTCTCAGCAGTTGGTATAGAACGTGTGCATTGGAACTAATTTTCAGTATCTTCACTTCACTGATACACTTATAGAAACAACAAATATTTATTTTGCCAATGCAGAAATCAACACTTTCCTACTACTACTCAAGCCAGACATTTTTAAGAGCTATGTTTAGGTTACCTAAAGATGTAAGTAACGTAGACCTGAAATCTTGATGGATCCGGTGGCTCTTTCCTTATTTATATATTACAGTTAAGACTACAATTTTACCTGTTGTTCCAGGCTCTTCCATATTAACTTATAAATGAGGCCATTCCATTCAAGATGAAGGCAGTAATATGCATAGTCAATCACTGCCACACCCCAGAATAATTTAGGGGTAGGAACTATAGAACAGCTCATAGTTCATGTCCTAGTAATTTCCCAAATAATTCTTGACTCAGAAATACTATTGAAAGAAGCAATTTCTACAGCAGCTTGGAATCCTAAGCTCTCCAAGCATGTGATACATCAGGTTTTCTTTTATGAGAGATTTCTCTCCCACATAATTTGTAAGGAAGCTGCATAGTAGTGTAGAACATATACTTTGCCAATAAATATTTAATCTCACATTATTTTACATTATTTATATTTTTTAAAAGGTTTATAGTAACACAGGCTCTAAGTCAGTTTTGAATAGTGAAAATAAAATTACTGCTGTATAGAAACAGAGTGTTTGAAAGCAAATATGAGTTATCTTGAAAACCAAAGATGGTAAGGTGATTACAGCTGACTCCTGTTCCCCCAGACAGCATGCTGACACTACCTTCTCTTCCATCTTTTATTTCAGTTAATCAAAGAGACTGATTTTCATTTGGGAAATGAGACTAATGTAAGTTCTGCCAGGCATCCATCTAAAATCTGTTTTCTTAAAACTGTGCCCTCTAAATTTGATGAGATGTTTTTTTAAAAATCAAAAAGGATACAAACAAAAACCCCCAAACCAAAAACCCAACAAAAATACTATTCTCACTGTGAATGAGAGACCTGCTTGACACACAAGTGACTGGATAACATTTGACCTTCAATGCAGTACTAAGTCTACAGATGATCTTTAGCTACTGCCATTTCATGCTTTTGTGCTTGATTGAGAACTTCGCTTTTTCACTACCTTATATCTATTTCCACCGTATTATATTAGAATTTTAGCATATTGCCACCAGCAGTGATTACTATGCTCAACACATTGAGCATTACATAGAACTTCAATTTTACCTTTGAGAAGTAAGGAAAGAATACCACCCCCTCATGCTGACTTGGAGTCTCTTGTTATCAAAGAATACTAAATGTAGCAGATCACCTTGAAGCAGAGAAGCCAATCAGCCCTGGGAGCTGCCTGACTCTGTTCATTTTCAACTGACCTTTTGCAATTGAGTCAATTTATTTTTTCTTTTCCTGGCATGCCCTGACCAAGAGGGTGGAAATGCCTTCTTCCTCTTCAGCCTGTAACAGGGTGGACAGTGCCCACCCTCCAGAAGCTGAAGCAGCAGAGTCCACAGCTCCACAATCTGAGAATTAAAAAAAAAATCAGTGTATTTTGGGAAGTATTCCAAGCCACCGAAATACTGGGTAAGGTTTTTCACTGCTTTTGTTTTATGTGACTGACTTATTTTAGGGGAATTTTTTGTTTTTTAAAGAAAAAAATAACTTTTGAAGACATTATTAGCATAGCCATTTAACTCTAGGAGAGGATTTCAGACTGCGAATGCCAGTGAAAGTCCTCTACAATTCAGAATTAGCTCAGTCAGCTGTGGAGAGGCAGGATTTCAGACATGTGCTGCTTTTTTCAGTGCTACCTATGGGCTACTTGCAGTGGGTCACTTTTGGCATACCAGTCATTGGGAAACCAAAATGAAAGCTGCAGCATCTAGAATCTTAACAGCCACGATTTTGTCAATCTAGCAAAACAATGTAGGAATGTAAACACAATTAGGTCAGAAAGCCAAATTTGTTGTCGCCCACCTCATTGCAACAACAGGTTTCTGCAGAACAGCATGTGGGATAAACATCTGCCTGCTGCAAAAAAATGCCTAAAATTAGTTTCAGAAAACAGTATTTAAATAAGATCTGTTGCCAATAATTGCCATGCAAAGCACACTGAATTTCAACAGCAAGTGTGGGGCAAGGCTTCAACTAATAAGCTTTATCATTAAATCTACTACTATTCTGTACTCACAAAGACTCTACTGCTTATTAACAGTTCTTTCTCATCTCAGCAATACACTAGATTAAAGATAGATGAACAGCTTACTTTTACTGTTGAAGTGCTGGAGGCTACATTTAGTTTTTGATAGTCACAGCAGTTTTGATATGCCTTGGTGGCACATTTCATTGCAGTGTTATTGTTATAAACTGAAAAAACCAAACACTAGAAGCATATACAGGAAAATACTGGTGGATATGCTGAGCATTCAGTGATCTTGTCCATTTGAAGATGATTTACTTCAGAGAAGATTCCAGCACAAGTTCACTTACAGTAAGCATTTCTCCTAAATTTGCCACCCTTGGTCTAAGCAGCATCTAAAGCAGAGCACTTATGTAAGCTAGACTCCAGTGTTTTAGGTTCCACCTCCAGCCAAGAACAGCCTGGGTCATACACTGGTAACAACCTTGGCAGCACACTCCTCTGCTTCTATCCCCGCCAATACTAATGAAACAAAACTAGATGCAAAAGGTTTCTTAGAAACTTAGTGTTAATGCTGCCTGGCTGGAACTATCTCTAATGCTTGTACTAATTATTCCTGAGTAGATTAGACCAGAGGGTGCCAAGCCAACCCAGCAGCCCTTCTGCGCACAGTGTGCTGGATGACTGCATTTCTAAATTCAAAATTACATTAAATGGCTGACAACAATACAAACTATGAGTTTAGGAATCATTATAGCTATAGTAAGACAATCATCACTGCAGCACCTTGAATAGAAGGCATTAAAAAACAACAAACTCAAGCAATACATAATTTACATAAATAACAAAACAAGAGATACATTGAAAAGGTTTATTCAAAAAAGGCAAACGGTAAAATATGCCCATAAAACCCCATTTTTTTCTTTTTTACTTGAAATGTTGCAGAGAGTAAATGAAGAACATGAAAAGAGAGCACAAGGGTGATTTCTACACACCAGCAGTTCAGCTTTGTAGAGCCAACATTTTATACAGCACATTACAGTCACTTTTATGTCCTCATCTGCATGCGTCAAATAGAAGTGTCTTCCTCTACAGCCATAATACTAGCATGTACTTGTATTTCTCAATAATACTACATTTCTACAACCTCAGTTATTCTCTCTCCTTGGAGGTAGAGGACTGTGGTTCTATTTTGTTGGGTTTTTTTTAGAAGAAACAAAGGAATATTACACTGCTCAGAGATTCTTTTCAAACACAAGTTCACTACTCAGGGTTTCAAACACTTGCTGCTTGAACACAAAATTTAAACATTTTTTTCTATCACCTAAAAAGAACATACCTGAATTCGTTTCTTATTAAGAGAACACCGAATTGGAAAAAGCAAAAGCCTAGATAGAATGTGCAAGGTCAGATGAAAAACTGAAGTCCACAGACATCTCAATGCAATTTGCCAGCTATTATTATTTTTAAGGGAATAAAATTACACTGAAATTACTGTTTTTATTATTTTTCTTTCAAACTCAATAGCAGGTGTATAATCCCCACAAGATCACAGAGATACAGCTAATCTGAACTGTAATATTCAAAAGTAATTTAACCTGTGAAAAAACTCAATTTATGCTTCGATAAACATTAGTTTCTTTCAAAACAATAATGCTTCAACATCTGAAAGTTTATCCCAAGAGATATTATTTTCTGAAACAAACAATTTTCTCCTAAATTAATCTCATCTTTACATTTCAGAGGAAAAATGAGAACAGAAATATCACAGCTAAGCCAACACAAACAACAAATATTATGCTCCCATCTGATAATCAAAAGCTAGAGGAAAACAACACTTCAAGCCAAGCTTAATTTTGTGCTTTTTAGACAAAATATACATTCAGGATTATTTTATCTCACCAATCCATTCAGTGGGGACACAAACAAGGTGCTATTTTCATAAAAAGCATCTTTAGTACCTGCAATACATGAGCCAACATGACACAAGGTGCAACCACCAAGACACGGATGTCTCAGCATAGACTCCCCTTAGCCTCTTACACCACTGGAAAGACAATAAAGCAGTTCTCTGGCCAAGTAACCCAAGCACTCACCTGGGATGTTGGCTGTTGTGCTTTAATCCTTTTTCTACTGAACATTTTATTCCACAGGGTGGAATGACTTCAGTTTTAAAAAGGGGAACAAAAGTCTACATGATTAAGCCACTATGGTCACCACTACCAATCTTCACAGCACATTCAATACTGAACCACAGGCTGGATTACCTTAATTAAGGTGATTCACTAAAAGCAGATTTACTGCATAGTGCCAAAAAATGACAGAACAGAAAAATCAGGGGATTTCTGTATCCAATGCTATTTCTCCCAATGTCTTCTGAAAATGTTGTGTGCAAAGACAAACAAAAAGCACAGAGGTGAAATACAAAGTAATTGTTAGCCCCTGATCTGAATGGCTAGCGAACATCCGCAGGTCCTTGCTGGCTTACCTCCATTAGAAAGACAAAAGGATAATTCAAAACAGTGTTTACCAAGAACATCTGTAACGTCATGATTCTCTAATAATAACACAACCAGGAAACAGCATCCACATACTTTGCAATTGTTAGTGCTACCAGCAAGTCCTATGCTCTCTAGAGTGTCATCTGTTGCCTTGATGGTTCATGCCCAGTTCTGCTTCTTCCCCTCCCCTCTCTTAGAAAATCCATTTTAATTCAGGCACTAACTAATGACTCAGCTCTGGTATTTATGGTGAGTTTTATCAATCCTCGCAGGGTCATCTCCCCTACTGTAGATTTATTATGCTGATCAGAGCCTTTAGCAGCTGTTTCTATTGCTTCAGCTACCACAGGAACATTAAGACCAATGTCCTTCCAATGAAGGATATCTACCGCACTCGATTTTTACCAGATCTGTTTTCACGGAAGCCATTAACACTCTTCTCTATTCCAACAGAATATTTTCCAATGTATATTTTAATAGCAAAGTTCAAAACTGCAATTTTATTTCTATAGCTACAAGACCTTGAAAAATATAAACACAGCAAGTGTTTACATAAGACCACATTGGACAGATTTCTCCCATTAAACTTAATATGCTGAATAGAAGAAAGAAATCTGCAAGAGTATTCTTGTTTCAAAACTCGGCAGAAATCAAATGCTATTTCATCTACTGTGTACCACTACTGAGACATTCAGATTCATTTATCCTAATGAAAATCAACCACTTTCTCTGACAACAAAGCACCATTTGGCATCTAACAGTATGTTCAGCCTAGACTTCAGTAGTTGGGAGTCTGCACCCAAAACAGAGTTTTGTGGTGCTGACAAAGCCCTGCCACTTGAGTTCTGTTTGGTGCAGGATTTAGTACTTCTGTACAATGGGTTTTCCCCAAGTCAGAAAGCCACGCTCTACCCAAAGTTTGCACTGACACTACCTTTTCCCCAAAAATGAAACACACAGAAAGAATGTGAATCTGAGATTTTAAATACATTCATGCATTTAAACCTAGAAAATAAGTACATAGCTTGATTTTGGCTTATCTGAAATCTTACGGATTCTTACTGATGCTCTAGCTTTAAGAACCAGAGGTATTTGATTTCCCAAGAATTAGATGTTATTTCTAGGAAGATAAGGGGTCCTAACCTTATGCTGTAAAAAGCAGTTAGAAGAGAGGGCACCACAACTCCCTAAACAAGACTGCAGCCAATCTGAGGGTGAGGTTATCTGTTTAAACACGAAGAGGATTTCTTCAACATCATAAGGTATCTTAGGCAAAAAAAACGCATGAATTCCTGGAGGCAACTATTTAACATTTGCTTGATACATATGATTTGGAATACTTTGCCTTCCATTTACTATGTAGGTGAGACTAACCAAACCCAACCATCAAATATGCTGTGGTTACTGTGCACTAGGCTACAACATTTTTTAAGCTAGGAGACATGTCTAATTACAACAACCAAGTTAGTGCTTCTGTTTGATTCAAATAAAGTACCTTGAACTTCAGCCTGGCTTGTGTGACTGGGCTTCAATCTGACTATATCTAAGGGAAGCTGCACTAAAATGCCCTTGCAAGCAGATGAAAACTTTCACATGAAGGGATTTCTTCTGAAGACTGTGACTCTGAATATTATAAAACCATACCCTTCCATTACTGCAAGTATAAAATCAGCTCTAAAATAATTTTATTTCTTCTTTTTTGTCCATTTCTAAACTAAACTCCTTATTGGTGAACTAAGCAGTACACTCAAGACAAAGAGATACACCCACTCAGACCAACCACAGTCTACAAAACCCAAAGGCATAACCTTCATCAACCAATCTCATGAACTCTTCTAACTCCCATCAACATAAAAAAATAGGGAACTGTGGTACAGCCTAACTGCATATGCACTGCAGACATTTCAAAAGCTCTAAAAGGATTAAGGTTGCCATGTTACAGAATATTTTACTCAGAGAATATTTTTTAAATGGCATCTCAGTTTGCACGTAGAATTCTGGGATTGCTGCAGGAGAAAAACGGCACAAACACTTCCTGGCAGTTGTGATGGTTTAACTCATACCCCCCTTTTTTTATTCCTTTAGTGTAAGCTCAGAAAATGTGAAACATGAGTATTACATTAAAAAAATCTCCTTAACAATTGCTAAGTAGGTAATTATTACTATTTCCTATTTAACTGCATCAGACATAGTATTTAGTGTTTTATTATTTTTAAAGAAATAAAACCATACAACCTTTGTATGGAGTGTGCAGAAAAATCAGTTCCTCTTCTATGCAGTTTCAAATAAATTTTGATCTCTTTGATGTTGTTCCTTTTAAAGGTAGGAAGCTGGTAAAATAACAAATAGGGAGGCACAAATGACATCAGCTTCCTTGCAAGGGTTGCAAAGAATCAAATTCTGAACTGAACATAAGAAAAAGTTGTGATTACCTGAGTAAAGAGCATATCCCCACAACAGGACCGAAGCTACAGATAAGCTCTCATTGACCCTTATGTTTCCTTCTGGGGCCACATGTTTCAGTATGAGAAGATAAACATATACTGAAATTGTAAACTGCTTTAGGAATCTCTTTCCAGAAACAGCCCACTAGCTATTTTATTTCACCACTGAAAAACCTATTCCACTTACTACTGAAAGTAAAAACAAATCCCCCTTACTAAACAAAAATCATGTATTTTTGAAAACATTCTAGGAAAGATAGTTCTCCTTTTCTTACAGAAGGGTAAGCTGCTCAAAGGGACGGAGAACATACTGAAAATACATTATTCTGCTTGCAGTACCTGCCACACAAAATTCATTCTTATCTGTCAGGACTGAATTCAAAAGAATAGTATGTAAGATTGTAGCCTCAGTCTGTAATGCCTGCAGGATGTTTACATCCTTACTTTCAGCTATTACTATCTGAAGGACTATACTAAAGACTGAGGAAATGTGAGAGCAAGGTGAAAGAAAATGCTACCAAATCAGAATAGTCACAAATGCTCTTTTTTTTTCTTTTTATCATTTTCCACCCTTTGAGCATATTTCCTGTTTTCCAAGCAATTCCTAGGACACTAGCCCACCTTTTTCCTACATTCATTTTGAGTTCATGAGCATCTTTCCTGTTTTCCAAGCAATTCCTAGGACACTAGCCCACCTTTTTCCTACATTCATTTTGAGTTCACGGAATGGAAGATTTAAATTTGTAGCTCTACTGGGTCTGTAAGAACTATGAAAATAGTTTGGTTATTAATAAACCTGACATGCTTAGAATCCTATGAAGAATCTCAAATGCCAAAAATAATGCGTGCTGTCCTGAATAGGAAGCTCTTCAACTACTCTGGGACTGAAATATTCTAAACGTCACACAGCATGTAACTCACTGGTTCAAAATAAACAATGATAAATAAAATACAGCATATTTAAAAATTAAAATACGCACATACTGGGGGAAAATAGGTGGCATGTGAGACAGCACACTTCATTTTTGTTCTCACCTCTTGTCTAGCCAACTCCTCCATATCAGCTTTTCTATTTTGATGTTCTCCAAAACCTCCTTAAACATCAACCTAACTCTTCAACTTGTTCCTCTAGCACTTCCTCCTCACCAGGCCTCCAATTCCAGTAAGCAAAGTCTCATTTCCTCAACCTGATTTCCTCCTCCATCATTTTTTCTCCAAATTGCCTATTGCAATGTTCCAATCTATTGCCACAGTTCATTTTCTTTCAAGATAGCTCACTATCCTTCTGCTCCTTTATTACTTAACCTTCATGGTACTGAATACTCTGCTTTTCAGCCTCCCAGGGTCCTTCTCCCATCCTTTCAACAAGATGAGTGATGGATTTCTTACCTCATACTCGCTGTGTGCTCAGCTCCTCTGCTGCCCTCTCCAAACACAAGGTCACCCTTGGCACCTCGTGGATCTGCTCTGCAGCCCCCCTCCAATTCCTCTGCTCCTACTCTGATGCTGTGTGAACATGTCTGGCAGGGATCCTCATAATAGGCTAAATTCTTCCACTATAAACTGGTTTTCTTTCACTTCTTCCAGCTCCACTACTTCAGGAGCCCTGCTCAAAAGACATATGCAGTTTAAGTGCAATAGGACTAAAAGAGCCAAAACGGAACAGAAGTAACATGCAAACTGCAGTGGTGGCCAATACCACATTATCTGCATTAATGCTTTTTTAAATCCTGGTCCACAAACTACTGATTATCTGAAAGATTTTCACAGATAGCTTGTAATACAACCACACTGAAGCTTTAAATTTGCATATGCATGACAGCAAGGAAACAAACTTATTTTAGTTACCTTATTCTATATTTAAAATTTAACCTAATTTTATTGTGCTGCAAAGCAGGAATTAATACATCAAAAAAGTAAAACATATATATGTATATATGTATCTCCTTTATTCCCCCCTGCTCCCCTCAACAAAACAAAGTGATAGTCTTTTCAGCTTTTTCCTCAAGTTGTAGGTACCGTGGTAGTGTGTCTTACACTTAATGGAAGCTTAAATCAGTACTTCTCAACCTTTCAAAACTCAGTTTAGATATCAACACTTATTTCTGGAAGACCTATGTGTGTTCTGAAAGATTACCTATTCATGTACTTATTGACTATTTCCTCCCCCCCCCCCGCTTAACATAAAATGTAAGAGGATTACAGAACCCAGTGGCAAGGCCAAAGGCTTGTTAACTTACTAAGGCTGTGGATTTAAAACTGTGTTAAATTAAACAGGTTTTGAAAATGGCTTAACTCTGCTAGTGCGGATAAGATTTATCAGTCTCCTCTCAGATCTTCATCTAGCTTATGAAAAAGGTGACCATGTGAGGTAGTAGGGCACTGGCATATACAAACAAGTGAAGGTCCCCGAGACGGTGATATTTTCTTTCATTTTGAAGCTGGGAGCTTGCTAAAAGCTTCATCTTTACTCAGAGGCACATTACTACAGCACACTGAGTTCACCTTTACTGGATTTCCTTAAAATAAGCTTCTAGAATGGCTATGCCCTATATATGCCAACTCAGATTGTCATCTGATTATCTTTGAATGCTTTAAATTTTAACACTTTTGAATCAGTCAGAAGTGCCTCATTCTTTATTTTTATCCAAATAAAATGCAGACTATAACTTAAAGAAATAAGATAGCATGCTAATAAAGAATAATTGAAGAGAATTATTTCAAATTATTCAGAATTGATCCTCTCACTCCTCCGTGCAAGTAAAACTACATCCTTTTGTTGAGCTCAGCAGCGTCGAAGTGCGGTAGGAGCAAGTACTTTTGTCTTTAACCAGAGCTTTTCAAAAGCTTGTCTTGTAAAACTGTACTTCATACAAGATAAAACAGTGCTTCAACTCTTCAAAAAGCTTTTAATGTACGTGTATATTTTGAAAGTTTGGGTGCTGAGCAGAGGGCATAAAGAGAAGTAATATGCACGCTTTTCCATTGCAGAAGGAAGAGCAGTTACCTCACCTTAATGCAACACTGATGCCATGAAACAAAATTAGTTTTATTAACAAACAAATGCTAAAGACTGGGGAGTGCTTCAGGTTTATGGAGACCAACAGGACACTCTCTTGCTGCCTGGCTTATCTTTTATGAAACACTGGCAGCACTCCCTTTGCTCCAGCAAGGAGAAGAATGCTATCTGTACTGGTTTTTAAGCAACATCAAAATACTTCTGATCAAAAGGCATTTCCAATTTGAGAAACTGTAAAATTATATTTTGCACATTTACAGAAAATAAAACCAGACAATCTGTATTATACTCCAAAGAATCATGCCAACTTGGAAGGTAGAAAGAACAGTTAAGCACCAGAACTTTCAGTTCAATTAAAGAGAAAAAAAAAAACAAAACCAAATACAAACTTAAACCATATTTTAAGTTTTATGTAGAAGGCTGAGCAAATCAGCACCTTTACAAATAAAATTACTTTTGAGAGAGACAGCATGTGTACATGAACACAAAAGAATTTTGTCCTTATTTTCAGGAGATCAGACATTCTTGCAGGTTCTGGGTTTTTTTATACTTGAGAGTTTAAGTGCTTATACTATAGCATAGGTGGTGCTGGTGAGGAATTGATAAAGAGCAACATAAGACAGGAACAAAGACATAGACAAGAAATTAAATAATTTAGAATTCTGAAGCATACATGCTCTTAGGCTACAAAAAAACTTAACTTTGGATAACAAATCGTGCTTGAGTGCCACAAGTGTCAAATGACTGTCACAGTCCTAAGTTTCTGAGGGTACAGGGATAAATTATTTCCATGGTGAGTTGCTCATATGGGCCACAGTTGATTTCCATGTACCCAGCAGGCTCAGATTCTGAGACACTATGGCAACAGTATCTGTAAATGAAACATGAAGACTTGAGTTTGATTCTGTGCTTCATTTTCCCCTCACTCAATTGAAAAATACTGGACTCAGTTTCTCTCTTTGGAGTGATTTCCCGTATTTCCAGAACACCTTCCCGAGTCCCACAGTTTAAGAACATGCAGAAGAGAAAACAGACTTAACTGTTTGCCTTTGTGCTGACCAAGACCAGCTAGAGGCACTGTGCCCAAACTGCATGGCAGCCCTGGCAATACCTATGGGATCAGAATAAATGAAAGCAGTTATTCGTACACTCTCAGTGCAGCAAGGTTCTAACTGGAACTACCGCCACCGTTTAGTATTACGATCAGAGGACAGTGCTGCCATCTCCCCTCTATAGTCAGGAAGCGTTAAGTGGTAAAGAGCACTTGGATGTGCGGCTCTTCCACCTCAGGGCCACTCCCTAAAATGTATCCAGCTCACCTCAAAGCAGCCGTTCTTGGTTCAAAAAACACTGCTCTCCAAGACTCCAATCTGGTGATGTAAAAAGAAAAGCAAAGAAACTGACCTAGTGTAAAGAACCCAAGAATCCATGCTGATTTTGGGAGATGAGCTTTTCTGTCTACTTCCAAAGAGGCATCTGATATGAACTGAGATGCAGCAAACAGATGCATACTTTTCCTTCCTGCACGCAGTAATGAGGCGTTTCTATGAGCATGGCTGACCAGATGATATTTCAGCTTTAATTACTGAAACACATTTTTGCCCACACTAGGATGTGCACATAGGCAATGATTTAAAGAAGAAAAAGAAAACTGCAAACCAAAGGAGGCTAAGCAACACAGTAATATTAACCTACATTTTATGCTCTTCATTCATTTAGCAGATTAAGTCATAAATACCACAAGAGTGTCTGTAGTCCAGATACTTCAACAGATCATTTTCTCTCTTATTGCTTATTTTATGTTCCATATGTTTGACACAGTCAAGGACAAATTGGACACAAGAGGGAAGAAAAATATATATTTTCTTTTTCTTGGAAGCAGTACACCAAGATCAGAGGCTAGAGAATGTTTGCGTAAAGGACAACGATGGAGCCAAAGAAAAGACCAAGGAAGGTGTTAAGCATATCAGGAGGAGAATGCCAAATGCACTGCAAGGGGAAGTCCACCAAAAGAAAGACAAATATTTCCAGTTCTATTATCACAGCTGCAGTTTCAGGCTTGCTGTTTTCACACTAAACAGGGATAAGAAGAGGAAGTACCACGTGAAAACCATTTCACTCAGATAAAGGAGAGGGGAGGAGAAGGATTTCTAGACGACCCCATCCCAACCATCCCAAGAGCCTCCAGCTCTTCCTACCATACAGGACGTCTACTAAGCCACTGAACAAGCGGTACCCATTGCAGAAAGCCAGACACTATGCACACAGACACACAGTAATAGCGCTACTGGCGACTTTTCTGACCAGACCCTGGACCACCTATGTAAAGCAGTTTTATAGGTATTTGATTTCTGTGGTAATAAGAGAAAAATTACACAATTTTTATTCTCTTAAAAAAACAAAAAAAAACTGTTCCCCTTCACAAGCCCATTAAAAGTAAGGGCCTTAGACTTCCTTTTTGTGCAGAAGTTTAAATTTTCTGAATGATCAAAGCTTTTTGAGTAGTGCAATAACCTGTAACTCACCAGACAAATTAAAGTGGAGAAAAAGAGACCATTTTATTTCAGGCAGGCAGTCTACAGAAATGGAAGAATATTAAATTGGAAAATGAAGGGAAATAGAGACAGCCCCCCTCTTCCACCTGAAAACAAAGCAGTCATCCAACAGCAATTTCCACTACCACACACAAAAAGGGTATTGGAAACAAAACAAAAAGGGATTTAAGCATCACACTTAAATACTGTGGATTTATTTTTTAGTTTATAAATCAAATTACTTCAAAACCTAATTATTTTCTAAATAAAGGGATTACATTGGTTTCACAGCTATTTTATCAAGCAGATTAATATGAGCTGGCAGGCTAAAGACGGCTATCAAGGTTCAAAGTATGGAATTCAATATTTCTGCATTAGCAACACCATTCAGATATTCTTTTTGTTCTTCTCAAAACACACTCAAATCTATAGACCAGTGTGCCAGTCAGATGCAAATTTCTCTAGCTGAAGAATGGAACACCAGCTTCCATAATTTTTTTTTTTTTAAGTATCTGGCTTTTCCTCACTGAGATATTTATCTGATTCCCTGTTAAAAATCCAAACAAAATTAAATCCTTTCAACAATCTAACACTAGACAATGGACCATCTTTGATACAGGAAATGGACTATGAACAGCTCTCCAGTAATGTGGATGTCAATGTTTTAAAGAGCTAACAGCAGTATCTACTGTCCTCAGCTGAGACTGTGGATCCATTGTAAAACACCCTATAGATAGATGCAAAATACAAAAAAAGTCAATCTCTGCCCTGGAGAGTATACAGTTTAAACAGCAAGTCAAACAAAGGAAGTACTATCAGTCATATCTGCAGATGGGAAACAGAGGCACAAAGAGCTCTGAATAACTCTGTGAAAGGTTATAAAGAATGTCTGTGGCAGAGCCAGGAACTGAGCACAGAAACTCTCAATCCTAGTCCAATGCCTTTGGATATTGAGACAATTCTTCTTTTTTGCTTATCCTCCCTCTTTGCTTACTTACCTCTATGAGGAAACACATTAGCACCATGATAGACAGTCTATTTTCCTTTTATATGTATAATCTCCATTAATTTTTCTCTAGTTTAACATGGGATACAAAAGTGCAACAGAGAAGTAATTGAAATGGTACAAGCAACTGTAAATGTAAAAGCAGAATCTGGCATTTCAGCAAGCATGAGAGGAAACAAAAGTGTGCATACATGATTTAGAGAGACTTCCTGAAATGTTTTCCAATCATTACTCCAGAATTGTGAATAGGCACCTGTCTCCAACTTCTCAAGATAATTCACATCTTAAAGTTGCACCTTGACATTCCTTACTTTTATAGGATGTAATGCAGGAACATGCAGGACACATGATTAAAACTACAAAAAAAAAAAAAAAGGTACACCTTTTTTTTTCTTTTCTTTAATAAGGAGTAAAGATTTTGTACAAATCTGTACAAACACAATTCTCAAAATCAGGTATCATCAACTAACATTTCTCCAGCCTACCATCACAAACACCAACTATGTAACTCACTGCATCAGCTATTGTTTCTCGCATGTTTCTACAACCGCTTTTTTCCCCAAAGTGACACACCTCACAATCTGATCTATTACCACAATGTGAGCTTCTTCTGAGAGTACCTGACTGCCAAATGTTTACTGATGTGACATATCTGTGCACTACTTTCATTCTGCTAACTCTTGCTCAGACAACAAACATCTGTTCCAGTCTAAACCTGCTATGATTGGCAATCCCCATATTTATTTTCAATCCTTCATTAAGTTGCTGATGTATGAACACACAGTTTAGTCCTACTGTTGTTTTCTAATCATTAAGTGTTTTCTAATCTAAGACATTTTTCTTTGACAACTAAGTTGTTCTGACAGGATCACAGGCCAGTGAGTGCTGTGACTACAACAGCAGCACTTGTTTCAGCTCCTATCAGGTTTTTGAATCCTGCTAAATGGGCATTTTCTAATAGCCTGTAACATGCCTTTACCCTCTTCATTTCAAGAAGGCTTCACCAGAAGTGGTGTACCACCAGAGGTCTCTATCAGCTTTCCAGAATAAAAGCAAGGAAAAAGGGAAAAGCTGTAGGACTTCCCCACTGTCTGCAGTAACATTTCTCAGCAAGATTTCCCACTCACATACAGTATAATACACGGAAATTACACCATCAATACTTATTCAGCATAAGCATCAACTCTATTAGGCATGGCCAACTTCTGAATTATTCATGCTTTTTTTTTTTTTTGAAAGAGAGATCATTTGAATCCTTTGTTTATCTCTTCCTGCCTACACTTGGCTCAGAGAACAGCTGAAAACTTCATTAAAAAATACTTTTAACAGTGATAAGATTTCAGGCAATCCTGACACCTCCACTTAAGGATCTGCTGGGAAGATAGGCCTAACTTCAGGAACTTGGATTATAAAGAAACTTGCAGAAGAGTTCAAGGGAAAAATTCAATGTGTATCATCTTAAACCTATCCTCTAGCAGAGGAACTAGAAACACCTCTCCAACATCTACCAATTTATGCACACAGCTATGTTTAAGATTCCTACAGTAAGTATCCCCTTGCAAAACTACCATAAGGAACCCAATACCTGCTTGACATACTTCATGAAAATAACAAGCTGAGTAACACAAGCATAAACCTGAAAGGAAGTACTCTAAAATTTTCATATGCTCTTTTGAAGCGAGCCATGCTCATGTGATCATGTAGTCCCTCCACAGCCCTCAATAATTTGCTCCTGATGACCAGTTGCAAGCAGATTTGACAGCAGGCTGTGGTTCTCACAGCTCTTCCAAGCTGTCAACATAGGCAAGGTTTTCACTTAAATAAACAAAAGAGAAAAGCATTAAATTAGCATCCAGAAGCTACATCATGTGCCTAACTACTATTTGTTCTCCCAGTTAAGCTGGCCCTTTAGAACAGAAGAGCTGGGCAATCACCGAACAGTTTTCCATCAGGTACAGCAGTATATCCTGCCTTTGTCCAACTGATACATGGAAAAAGGCACAGAAGGCTTTATGCGTCAAAATCAAGGGAGCAGAAGGAAGTTGAGAACTTGCAGAGAGAAAATTCAATTGTTACGGTGATGAAAGATTACAGAGGTTAAGGAAAGAAATATAGTCACTGCAGTGGGGGAGATACACAAAATTTATTAACCCCTACCACCCACCCAGCTTCATTAGTTTTAGGACTCAAGGAGCCATTTGTTTGTTTATTGCCATGTGTCACCACATACATATAGAGAACGTAATATACATAGTACTGTGCAACATCAGGGCTGGCAGCTCCACAGTCATTGATACAGTTCAGGAAATCACGCTTCAGTACATGCTGTATTAACCTTTTCTGAAAATTATGGCATCCTCTGAAAGGGCATTTATGAGCTTAGTATTACTTCAGGGTATAAGCAGAATGTTTATGACTTGACAGCCTTCATCCATGTTCACTTCATTTAACGTAATAGTGACTTTCATTTACTAGGTCCCCCTCAGCAAAATTAGTTTAGGAAATCTGACTCTGCCACTCATCTAGAAACAGATTTTCCTCCACAATTCCCAGGGAGGAATTGTATTTGCAACCATCTTTATGGTACAGCTAGCAAAACAAACAGGGCATTTACTTCAGCACTGTCCATTAAATTGGCATTTTGGGTTCTGATTTTTTTTTTTTCAACCCAACTTTTCATTAGGAAAGGGAAAAATTCTACTTTTCTCCCCCTTCTTATCCCTCAGAGTTGGCTCATGTTCTTAAAAGTACTGCCTTCCTAGTCAAAAAGGCTCTAGACACAGTGGACAAAAGATGAGATGATCATCCTTCCCTGACTCTCAAAGGAAAGAAGATACAAGAATGCCTGTGAAACCTCAGAAACAAAGACACTTGAAGACTTACTGTAAAATGCTGAAATCTATCACTAATTATACACTGAGTTGCAGTTATTTACATGAGGTACGCACATGGTCACAATTTCAATGGCACACAGTACAGCGTAACTAATAAAATGAAGCAACATTCCATATGTTATCACTTTCTACTCTGTGCAACATCTGGAAATGCAAATGTTGCACAACAGGATATTATAGAACATTTTATGAAAAGAGAATATTCCACATTCAAGTTGTTTTTTCTAACAAGACTTTGAGAAACTCTGAAGCAGTCATTCACACATGCAGTATATTGCTGCACTGGAAATCTCTTTGGAGGAGCAACAGTCTCTGAAATGACACAGTTATTTGCAAAGGTTGACACAAAAATATATGAACAAGGTAAATAGGTATTTTGTTTTGTTTTACATTTAAGAGCTTCTGCAAATGCAAGGTATCACAATAAACACCTTAACATTCTGGAGAAGACCAGAAACTGCTGAAGCTTCTTTGCAGTATTTTAAGATTGACCTTCTGAAATAAAAAGGAAAAAAAAACCAACCCAACCAAACTATGAACCCACTCCCCCAGCGTCTTCTCTCCTCCCTCACCAAGTAATCTACATACAGAACTAAATTCAATAACAGGAAGTGGCATGATAATTATTATTTTTAAAGTCTAAGGTAAAGGACCAATGAGAGTCCCTACCAAACAGAGAAAACAATACCATCAAATGGAACACCTGCATTTGAAATCCTCACGCAAACTTAAGAGGTGTATCTGATGTCTTAGATTCCAACCATGTAACTACAACTGAGGACAAATCAGTGTAAGGCTTTCTTCACTGGGTAAGTAAACAAAATCATTCAGGTATACTTTAAAATCAAGCCTAGTCCAGCCAAGTACATTTTTAAGCCCTCTCATTGGGCTTAAGAAATACCCTAAGATACTTCTTAAAAATAAACTAAACTTTCCTAGAAGGAAACCACCTAAACCGTTCAGAAACTCCACTTCAAACACAGGAACTCTAAATATGCAAGTTTCACAAAGTGGGCAGCAAGACCTTTCAGAGAAGCTGTTCCGTCTTGTCATCAAATAACACAGAGCACGGACAGTCATCTCATAAAACTATTACCCGATACAGACTCCAGAAGAGAAAATCATAAATGAGGCTACTGAGTCTTGATTATAAGGTATGGTAGAGTCTACAGATTGCACAGATCCTAGGAAGGAAGAAGAGTAGGAAGAGAAGGCAGTGTCTTCCTATCCCAGTACCTAGATTTTCCAAAGCACCCAGAAAAAATACTTTGAAGAAAACCTTATTAAAGAGGGGGTGAAGACTGAGAGTACAAATAACTTACCAGACCACAGTAATGCCAAGATTTCTTTTTAAGAGAAAGAGATAGAAAAGTGTAGCTCCTTAGAAGCCAATGGCAAAACCTCTACCAACCTCAACAAGAACATGACTTCCCTGGTCATGTTTTAACATTCATTACATCTAACTCAAAAGAAATTTACTGGTAGCTGGAATCATTACAGAAAGTGCAAGAGACAAAATCTCTTATCTTGCAGTTGACAGAGCCAGAACAATTGCAAGTGTTTTTCACAAATGTTTATCCTTAACAATTATTTAAGCTTTCCACATGAATGATTTTCTACTTGTCTTCCTTTTAATAAGACAGTTGAGGTACTGAGATGCTTTTCTTCTTACCTCAACAACTGAGAGTTTTAATAAGGAAGTATTACTACTGGTATTTACATAACAGTAAACCAATACTGATAAGAACACTGACGTTTTCTGCTGCAAGTCTCAAAAATACTTTGTTTTGCCATATTTGCTCTCTGACTTTATCCTGAAGCAGAGGCCATCAACTGTTTTGGAACAGTCGTGACTGCAACAAAATATGGTCATCACATGGTACTTACCCTAACAGGAGGGCTCCGTGCTTGCACCCTTTGCTGCTGTCCAACTTGAGAGCTCTGCAGTTCCTTTGATCCACAATTAGCTACAGTGTTGATGGGTACCCTTAAAGCATTTGTGCTACTAGTCCCACCACCAGTGCTGGGTTTTCGAGGCCTCTGTTTGATGCCATCCAGTAGTCTAACAAGCAAAATATTACTGGGCAGTTCATCAACGCTGCAGTCCACTAAAGTCCTGCACTCTGGGCATCGCAGCTCATTTCGGGAGCTCACAATGCCCAGCAGACAGCGTTTACAGAACGTGTGCTGGCAAGGCAAGACTTTTGCAGAAGCATCAAGGCGTTCTAAGCAAACAGGACACTCCAACAGATCCAGCAAAGCTGATTCATCCATTTTCTTTGTAGTACTTAGCCAAAAAAACAAATCTTCACGGAGTGTGTGTGTTTTGAGCCCTCCAAGGATATCATGTTACATCCATCCCTCTTCTGACCGTGCTCTGAAATTTTTTGAGGGGAAAAAAAGGTATCAGTATGGGAAAAAGAGGAAGAAAAACTGTATTTTACATGAAGATGTTCATACAAAGAGCAAAAAAAAAAAAAGCTCTCTAGACTAATTCAGTAGATGCAATAAATGAAACATCAAAATATCACTACATCATAATAACAATCTACATTAATAGATCCATAGTTAAAATAATTGGCTAAGAGCTAAGGTTTTAAAATACAAGTCCCCACAAATTTTAATCTTGGGTGATTTTGTTTTCATCAGATTATTCCAGAATGAATGGCTATCCTCAGTACAGCATTATAATAAAGCTTACTTTTCATAGTTCTTGCTTAATACACCTGTACTTCTGAACGCTTCTTTGAAATCGGCTATTTTCCACAAGATGGCAAAGGCAATTACAACTGGGTCCAAAACAACAAAGTGTACAGCAGCAGGACATAGCAGGGGGAATTACATTTATGCCAAGACCAAGCCAATAGCAGATCACGTTTCTATCATTTCTGTGAAAAGTAATGGCAGCAAATTATACACATCAGTCTTGGAAACAGCCTCTACCTCACAGGGTTTTAGGCTTACCACAGGCACTGAACAAGAGGGTTCATTACAGTGCCGCCTTTAAGCGCTTCAAAAACTATCGCGAAGTGATTTACAGCAGGAAGTGCTACTGCCATATCGTTAGGACAACACAAGTAATGTGTTTGCAGCCACAGAGGCAAAGGAAAGCTTTCAGCCAGCTTAAGCGTATATAGCGAGAGGCTAAGAAAGGGAGGGAAAACCATCCCACCACCAAAAGCCCCCTATAAATCATCATTCTGTAGGAAGCCACCCCAGGCTGCTCCGTAGGGGGAACACAGCTTGTGGAGCTCGGCAGTGCTCACAGATACGCGCCCGCGTTCTTGGCGCGGACAGGCAGTCCCAGCCCGGGGCTGGGGGAGGGGTGCTCCCGGAGGGACAGGGAGGTTCCGTCCGGCCGCGCAGCCCCATCCCACCCCCGGGGGGTGCCGAGGCCAGGCTCCGGGAGAAGTTGCGCGCCTCCGCCCAGCCGCACCGCCGGCCTGGGGAAGCAGCTCGCTCGGCTCCGCGGGCGCTGGACGCGTGTCGAGGCGTTCATCTCTCCACCTACCTGCTGTGCGGCTCCGCACTACGCCGGCTCCTCTAGTTATTTATGTTTCCCCACTCCCCCCTTTAAAAGCGATCCGCAGGCGGGGAAGCAGGCAAACCCCGGCAGGCGGCGTGCACCGCCCCGCGGGCCCTCCGGGGAGAGGGGTGAGCGCGGACGGCTCCTCAGGAGGCGCACCCAGCAGCAGGGCGGGGGGCAGGCGACGGCAGCCCCGGGGCAGAGGGCTGTCACCCCGCCATGCGACAGTGAAGGCAAGAGGGGGTCGGGCCTGCGGCCCCTCGGCCGAGCCGAGCCACCCTTCAGGGGCGCGAGAGGGTCCCCGGGAGGCCGAGCACCGCCCCTCTCCGTCCTCCACCCGGATCTCACCGTATGGCGCCGGAGGGGCCGCGCCGCCCCGGCTTTGTCTCCGTAACGAGCCGCTACCAGTGCCTCTCCCACCACTGTAACGCCAAAACCCGGCTAAGCTCGGTTCCCCCCGTGTTCCCTCCCCGCCCCGCCGCGCAGGGCTGACGCGATGGGCGGCACCGCCCCGCCCGGCACCGCCCCGCTGAGGGGGCCGAGGGTAGGACGGGCCGTCCCCGGCCCGGGCCGCTTTCTCTCAGCGGCGGCTCCTCCTCGCACGGGAGGGCTGGGGGCGGGAACGGGCCGGCAGCCCCCCTCACACCGCCCCCTTGCCAGTGCCGTGGGGTGGCGGGTGGGCGCTTTCCGGGACTGGCGATATGTTGCCTCGCCGGGGGAGGCGCTCCTCGCCCGGCTGGGTGAGGGGAGTGCCGGTCACGCACCTGGGGCTGGGGTCGGCTGTGGGGAAAGCGAGGAGCTTGTGGTGGTCGAGGCGCTAACCCCGCCCTGTGTGGTGAATCAGGACTGCGGCTGCCAGGCCCCACGGAAGGAGGAGCCGGGGTGCCCAGAGCCGGCCAAGGAAACGCTCCCGAGGCGGAGCCGGCTTGTGTGGGGTGGGGAGGCCTCTCCCGGCGGGGCACCGGGGCACGTCCCCCGACTGTGCGGCTTCTGCTCCCGGCGAGGATGGCGCAGCTCTCTGTGGGACAGGGTGAGGCCGGGGCGCGGCCTTTCCCCCCTCCGGGTGGCGGTGGGTACGGGCAGGGCAAGGCGGCAGCCTCGGGTGCAGCCCCGCTCTCTCCGGCCCTCGCAGGCTGCGCTGTGGAAGGCTGGATGGAGCGCTGACCCCGGAGTGCGTGACTCTCTCGGGGTGACACAAAATTACTTGTGAGCGTTGCGCAATTAAATCATCAGGTGAGGTCAGGACCTGCCCCAAATTGGTGCGTGTCTCTTTTGACACGCACACCTGAGCTAGGGAGGAGGATGAAGTGCTTGATTTAGAAGCGTCTCGGGTGAAATGCTTCTGTACAGGATTGTGGGAATGAAGGAGGAAGTAAATACTGAGGTACTTACAAATTAACATAAAACAGTAAAAGGAATTTAAGCCACATACGTCTTAAATCAGATGAATCACCTTGTCTATGGATGGTGAAAAAAAACGTAGAAGAAAAGTGAAGTTCAAGCTAATCATCTTGTCAGCTGCAAATCAAAAGGGAAGCAATCTGAAAGCTTCCTTCTTCTGTCTGGTTTTGAGCTGTTGAAGTTTGTTGTCATTCTTACTGAATTTTGTCTGCATATAAAAAGCTTTTTTCTCCTCCATGGGTTGTGTGGGTTTGTGTAAGTTGATAGTATGACAGGCTTTTCTGTCTCCATTTCTGCGTTTCTAGGAGAAATACTGAATGTGCTAAATATCTACAGTTCATTAAGAAAGTTTCCTCCCCCATGGACTCTGGAGTTCAGGAAAACTGATACAGATGGGGTTCCTGTCTGTGTCTGTGTTTTCCAGGGAGTATCACAATATAAATAGAAGAGAAGGTTATAAACATCTGATACTTAAGAATGTTCCCATGTCTTGTAGTATTTCTCTGTCTTGCCATGTCAGCACTGCCACAGCTGAAAAAAGGATAGTCTGTACGTTTAGGACCAGGGACTTGTTAAATCTAAACAAAAATTCATCTCACAATTGGTTTTCCCTATTGGCCACAGCTATTCCAAAAGATCTCATCAAGGGTACAAGGTAATAATTTGCCACTCTTTCCAGCACAGTTTTGTAAACAACACAGTTATTGTTGTCTAAACTTTGTTTGCTGCCTAAGGAATGTAAAATATGTATTAAAACAGGAGAGGAATTTACAGTACAGGTGGTGCATCAAGGAAGCAAGATGAAAGTTCAGGGAAGCAGGATGAAAAGATCAGTCTTTTATCAAGGCTGGTCTTTGATAATGTTTTATGTCTATTCTGTGAAATGCTAGATCTATTGCAGAATACGAGCCAAAGCAGTAAACATTGTGAAGAGTAACCCATAAACCTGGTACTTCCTGCGCAGCAGCAGTTAATTTTCAAACAAGTATAATCTATGTAAAATGGGGTGTGCGTGGTGATGTGTGCCACTGCCCCCTTATGGATGAGGTGTTTGGCTCGGAGCGGCGGGAATAGCCTGACGCCAGGACTGAACGGGATTGCTATTACACTGAAGCGTTTGTTCGTTCTCACTCCCAGCCACAGGCAGGGAATTGTACGCTTTGCACATTTTTACATCAGGAGACCTCCTTTCTCGAAACCTTTCCATTCCTATGTACAGTTCATTGGTTCCTTACACAACTTTTATAAAGTTATTGATGCAAAGGAGAATTTGCATGGGGCAGAGGACCATTAAAAACATGGATTTGAAGGAAGAGGCTCCCTACTTACTCAAATCCCCAAATTTCTGATTATAATGTCTATTAGTATTCGTTCCTATTTGTGAAAACATGTAAACAAGTATAATTTTGTAATAAATCGTACTTCTGAAGTTGGTTTTCAGGCACAACCGTTTTGATTTATTATTTTTTTTTCCTCTCTCTCTCCAGCATGTTGTTTCTCTTCATCTGGAAGCCTTTGGGTAAAGGAAGAAGCAAAGGGCGATAGGCAGAACAGGAAAAGACAAAATGTCAGTAGCGGAACTGGTAACACCTGGTTTCTTCCTTTTTTCTGTGTTCCATATCCATCATCCTTAGTGCAATAAACCCACTGTCTTCTGTGCTCCTCCACTTTTGCCAGTACCTTCTTTTACTTCTGTATGCCAACCAACCTACGTGTCTTCAACCCTCTCTGCCAAAACAATCATACTTCCTATTCCTCCCTAACTCATACTGCAACGATTCCTGTTTCTGCCACATTTCCAAGTAACCTCAGTGTTTCATCTGTCTTTAAAATGTGAGGCAGAGTATACTGTGCCCAGCTCTGAGCAACACTGGCTAATGGATAGGTTGGCAGGCTAACAAGAAGAGAGAACTTTACATTTGCTGCACCCTTTTCTGTAGGGAGGAAATCAAATCATAGATCTCTTCTGGGTATGACCACTGTTTGCCATAAAACCGATAGAACCTCAATATCTTTACAACTACTCTGCCAGGTTTTGCCAATGATTTATAGATAATTGGGTGAGGGGCTGACAGATATGCTCTATAATAATTTGCACCTAGTTCCTTAGGAAATTTAATGAAGAACTAGTATGGGATATTTCAGAATAGGATTCCACTTGTTAGCATGCAAATCTTTTGAAACGGACATTTGTAAACTAATGCATGAAAGAGCAAAAGCATTTAAATGCACTAAAATGTTCTAAAAAGTGAAAACAGGTCCAAGCTCCATTCTAACACCACAAAATGTCCCTGAAGACTGTGACCCTGATATGCCTAAAAAAGTCACGTTAGCAGTCTGTATACTTAGATTCATAAAATCAAACTGAGTGATTGCTGAGTAGAGAAATCCTGGCCTGTGTGAATAAACATCTGAAGGCATATTTCACTTCTTTGTGAATTCCATCCTTATAATCTTGAGATGACTACAAAAGACTCAGAGGTAATAATCATGGAACAAGAGGTGTTATGTCCTGTCAGAAAGGAAATATAACAGAAGATAGTGTCTTGTAGCAGTCATAGTCTGAATTTTTTGTATTTGTAGGCTCAGGACTAAGTTTTAACATCTGTCCTGGGTTTAGCAGTAGCAGTCATTTGCATGTCCTGCTAAACCCAGGACAACATTATTTGTACTGGAAAGAGTAGGCATGCTCTTGTTTTAAGACACATTCTTTCTACTAAACTATTTTAATAGCTTTTTTTTTTTGTCAGAAAGGATGACGTTTCTGCTCTTGTAAGAGTAAGCATGTTTCTGCTCTTGAAAGAGTAAGCATGCTCTTGTTTTAAGACACATTCTTTGTACTAAACTATTTTTGTAGCTATTTTTTTTTTGTCAGAAAGGAAGATGTTTCTGCTCTTGTAATGTCCGCATTAGTCCATTGTAATGTCCACAACCAAAAAAGTTCATCTAATTTCCTTATAAAATGGAACAATATTCTCGCCTCTGGAGATGCAGTGGTGATTTCCTTTCACAAGCCACAGAAAATGTCCACTGCCATCAATTTACGAAGAGTTTATCACTGATGCTCATGTTGATAGTGGTGGTTTTATATTGGCAAGTACAGCAGGTAGCGAAGTGCAGCCAACTTCTGCAGTCTCTGGCAGAAATGAGCAAGGTTGTTGTTCAATCACTTTGTTCCTTTCTCATTAAAGAGTTGAGGATTTTGTGTGTGTGTGTGTGTGGATTTGATGTGGGGAGCTTGAGGGAATTGTGATTTTGTTTTGGATTGTTTGATTTTTATTCTTTTTTGCAGCAAGATGTCTGTGCTGCAGCTAGTGCTAGCTTTAAATTCCCAGCCTGGTCACTGTTAGCGGAATTCTAAGCAGGGAGCTCAGTGTGGTTGACACTGACCCAGTCAGTTTGCTGCAAAACAAGTTTTGGGCTGCCCCTGCTGCACTTTCTGTGTTGTGAACCAGATCAGTGACTGTAATACAAAAGTACTTCTAAGGCTTCTGCATCTTGCCAGAAGGATCTCTGCTGGTACTGTAATTGTGAGGAGGCAGGAGAAATGGGTAGTTGTGGTTTCACTAGACGTTTGGCTTCTAGTTTCACATCTTTTTTCTGTATCCTAGGCATCTAGCCTTCTTGAGGAGAGTGTAATCTGTGTATTAATGTTTTGAACCAACTCTCTCTGAAAACATTAAGCTGGGGTTGTACCTCTGCAAATATTGACGCTTTTGTAATAATTTGCATTGCAATGAGGGAATATGCAACAGAAGTGGCTGGGGCATTGAAGAATAAACACGTTACAAATTCTCAGGGTCTAGGCAAGGTCTTTGTTACCTTAAGACATTTCTGCCAGGCTAGTCACAGGAAAACACTGGGCTTATGATCCATACATCCTAGCTGCAGTGTCTACTGCTGTACCTTGGAGAAACGCAGTCAGGTGTTGGTGTGTGTAGTTGGTCAAGAACTTGATTTAAAGGTTCATTGCACTGATGGGAATGCAGTGCCTGCATCTCATTAATCAGCCAGCTTGAAACTGGCGTTACTGCAAACAAGGTTAAAGAAAAAGCAAAGGAGAATTTTCATGTAAAGAAATCAAACTAGGTTGCACAGTTCTGAAGATTTTAGCAGAGGTACAGAAATGTAAGACTCCATTCCTAAGAAGTTTATTCCAAAATCAGGTTACTTTTTCCTTCCTTTCATGCAGCTGATAAGCCGCAGACCCTATCTCTGAGGCTGCAGAGTTGGTCCTGGTGCTCCTTTACCTCTTGAGAATTAGTAGTGTCCTTAGGGGAGACTCCTGTGAGACACAGCATGCCAGATTCTCCATTCAGTTCTTTTCTAGGTGTTTCCCAATTCTGTTTAGATCTGGTCTCCCAGAGATTCGTAAGAGATTTGGGATATAGTTTTAGAATTATTAGCTGCCCTAGACTTTTTGGAATACTTACACACTGTTTTAATACTTTGCTGTATTATTAGCAAATTTTAAGCTATTAAAAAGCTATTAATATTTTCTCCACTTGCAAAGGCTACGTACAAGCCACAGGGTAAAGCTGTTTCATATGAACAGTAACCCAATAATTGTATAAATGTTTAAGTAGAATTACTGTGTTACTGACTCTAGACTGATGAGGCGAGTTGCAGGGCTCAAACATCTTTATTTTCCTTTTTAAGTAAGAAAACCTGTAATATCATAAAGGATATTCAACATTCATAGACGTTTACTTAATCTTAATTACCACACCTCACTACCAAAGTGTCTGGAAGAAGCTGCATGTCTGGAGACTGGGTACTTGGCACGTATACTGTGTGAACCAAGAATTACAGTATTAGATAGGAGGAGGTTGGACTGCTGAGGAGAGTCGGAGGCACTTCTGCACATGGGCTATGCGGAGGGAGGGATGATGTGGGTGTTTGGAGAAGCCTATATCCATCATGTCAGGTCTAGAGTTCTTTGATTCTTTTTGATGCATTTGTTATTTCTAGAATGCACTGCAGCACTCTAAAATCCTGTGAGACAGACAAAGCTAGTCAGTAAGTTTCATGCACAGGGAAGAGTCCACAGCACTGTGCTAGTTTATCTAGAGGGGTCCTGCATTCAAATGGACCCTCCTAGAGCAAACATCCTTGGCCAGATCCTGAGAGTCCTATCCTCAGAAAAGCTCCTCTAAAAGTAGCAGGCAGACCTCTTCAAATTTCACACCAAATATATCTTCAACACATATTAAGTACCCCCTTTAGTCTTTCCAGATGGGAAATGTTCAAGTCCATTTAGAGCATAGGCTCTCTCAGATGTGATTTAAGGGATGTTATTTCTCTTTTGGGCAACTGCGTGACAACATAATGAAAACTCAGACTTTCCTGCAGGTTTTAACAAACACCTTATTCTCGGTGTCTTACTCTAAGAGCAGTGACTGAATGTGCACTTACAGCGGAGTAACTCTTAAAAACCCCTTGTGCTTTTGTGGTCACTAAAGCATGAGAATTGCATAGTAACGGCAATGGTATGTCTGTACTGTGGTTTCTGTGTGTTTTATGACAAGTCCTGCAGTTCCTCCTACTGCCCAAATCAGGAAACCTGTTGAAAAGCACCATACTCCCTTCACCTCCTTCTCCTCTGCAGTGAGACTTGGTTTGGGTTTTGTTCCAGAACAGTCTGAAAGTAGCTGCGCTTTCAGGCTTAGGAGCAGGGTCTGGTAAGATGCTCCAGGATAAATATGTGACAGCTTTCCATATGACAGTCATGTGTTTTGAGAACAAAATCTACAAGAAGAATGTGCTAGCTTGTTTAAATTCTAAACTAAGCCATCTTAGAATTTTGAGTGCTGCAATAATTTGATAGGTCACAAAAAAAAAAAAGAGTTGTCATGTTGGTTCTTAAAAGCATGCTCAGCTAGTTTTTACAAAGGATTTATTTCCTTAAAATAGCATTTTCCTACTAAAACTGCCTGCTGGGCAGAGCTAGCTGACAGGCAAGTAGATTATCAGCATGTTTACTTTTCAAACATCTCTGTCACACTCAAACAGTTCTGATGTGGTGTCACCCGTGAGTGATGAGATGGGTTTTGTAAGAGTTTGGGTATTAGGATATAAAAAAATTAAAATGTGGGTCAGCATTTAAAGTGCACTAAAATTTCCATTCCAAACTAGTAAAAACAGCATCCTTGTACCAAGGTAAAGATATAGTCTTAGACTGAAGCCTCCCTTTTTGGTATGGCCCCTTAGCTGCAAGGGAAGTTGCATTCCCATGGGAGCAGATGATGCTTCTTGTGTTGCCTGATAAGCACAGGAGCTCCTTTGCAGGCACAGTTAGCTGCAACTTCTAGTACACCTGGGAAACGATGTTGGCAGATGTCTGGATGTGATCATTGCCCCATTTGCGCACTGTTGCTTTTGTCTGTGGTATCTTAGAAGCAGAAAGCAAGGATTTCCAATGTAGCTTGACTCTGAAGGAAAGTTTTGAATTATATTGGGATGAAAGTAAGGGAATAAAGGGGCAAGTTCCCCAGAATCAGTATCATTCTGCTACCACAGTACATTACAAACAAAGGAATGTAGATCGCCCTACCCCCCCCCCCCCCCCCAACTTTCCTTGCTCAAAATAAGATTAAGGAAGTGAGATAAATTTATGGAGTATTCGTGGCACTACTTTGTATTTCTTCTATAAAGCTTGGGACTTGGTTTTTAAGTTGATAAAGCCATTGGGATGCCAAATGAATTCTCTGAGGCTGCTGGTGCTACAAGGCTGCATTATCACTCTGGGATTGCCAAAGAGTTTCATTTCTTCTTTCTGGAGATTTGTGTCACTTTCACTCCCACACATCTGGCAAGAGACCTCGCTGCACTGCCTTAGTTGAAAATCTTATCTCATAGATCATTACTAGCAATAAATTCCAGCCTTTGTGCTTACTTACACTGTCCCACAGCCTGGAGTCACTGATTTTGTGGAACCAGGAATTCGGGCTGTAAAATATTTACTCACTAACACACACCAAAAAAAAGGCCCCAAACCAATCCTCTAACTCTTTCTTTGTGAAGCAAGCTCTGAAAATGTAAATCATATCAAACCAACTCTCAGGGCCAAAGAAAACAGGCAGCTGGATTCCATCCCTTTAGCTAAGAAGCAGCCTTTAAATACCTTTTAAATATGCACTTTATATGAGCTATAGACAAACCCATTTTCAAGTAATGTTTTCCCACATGTCCCAGAAAATGGGAACAGCAACTCTCTGCATGTTAACGTGACCAGGCTCTGACAATGGCCGAGTGTGCCAAAAACCTGTTTGCAAGCATCGCTTCAAGCTGCCAATGCTGTTTTATCACTCTTCTTCTCTAAGGATACACTTCTCTAGACCTACACGAAAAAAGATGTATTTTTAATCCCTGTCATAGTCCTTAAATATAGCTCAGGCAGCTGTGCGCAAAACAGTTGTTAGCAAATGGCCTGTGCTAGGTGTGATCCAATGTGCTAGTTCACATTAGTGAGCATGTTCCTGTTACTGCATTCTGGAAGTGTTCTCATTTATGGTGTTAATTGTGCTGTTCCTTTTTTGTATGACAGGGATGGGGAGTACAGAAGCAGAGTTGCATTGTACACTGAAGACTGCGAAAAAGACTGGAAAGAGAAGGCAAGATGAATGAGGGGAGGTAATGAGGGGCATAGGTTCAGTTATCTCTGCAGGATGAAATAATTAACATTAATAATTTGCAATAGTAAGCAAAGGGATCATTCCAAGAACTGAACCACAGCTCTCCAGTTTAGTGATGTGTCTCCTGGAATACTGCTAATAAGCACGATCAGAGTCAGTAATGACCAGCAAGTGTTGCTGAATAGCAGATACATTCTCTAGGTGTGGGAAGAAATAGTATGGAGATGCTTGAGATACAGCATACTCTGATATCCCTCCATTCCTGACTGTCAGATGTCAGAAGAAAAATTGGCAGCTGGCAGATAATGAAGCCAGAATAGTATTTTCCAGGAGTCCCAGCAGTCATTCTTGAGTAGTTCACCCCAGCAAAAACCATGGCAGAATAAACAATCAGGGTATAGCAAACATGAAATGCCTTCCCCTGATGTTTTCATAGGACAAATTAATGAAGTTTTGACTCTAGGTAGTGTTGCATAACATGAAACAGAAGTTTTAACCGAAATACCAGGATAATCCAGGAATAAACTGTAACTTAATTTTTGGCATTTTTATTTTGTTTCCCAAGTGGATACTAGTGAGTGCATGGAAGTGTTCTTTTAATCAATCCTGATACATGTCCACATATGCTTCCATCTAGAATGAGGTTAGTGCATTATAGCTGCTGCGGGAACCTTAACTTGCTTTCACTGACTTCAGGAGGATAAAGTCAGAAACAATAGTATTTTAATGCCATTTTTTGTATTTACTTGGCAAATACTCCTGTCAATTTAAAGCTTCCCAGGGGAGGTGTCAAGAGGTCACTGAAATGTTCCTGGGCAAGGAAGGGAGAGTGGTGAAACGCTGGCCTCCCTGCTGCTTTCTTCAGTGTTTTTCTTCATGTCATTAGTGCTGTACTCGGCACTTTTCCCCCAGCTTCCATTAGCAGAGACTGAGTGAATGTAAAAATGTTAGTGAGGAATGGAGGCAAGAAACACAGAAGGCTTCCCTGCTGTTTTATTTGGCTAATTCTAGACCTTGGTACCAGTAAACTTAGTCATAGAAAGCAAGTATAGAATATATTGTCTTGTATGCGTAAAAGCCTCCCAGATGCTTCCAGCACATATCCCCCCCCAGGTTATTCTGTTATTCTACACTGTGAATTTGCTTCACTTCATGATCTGCCCAAGGATCACAAAGCCTTCTGACCTCTCTGTTATGCCATGACAGGGAAATACAGTTCCCTGAGGCTGAAAAAGCATCAGGGTTTAGTTTCCAGAAACAAGGTACTTGCAGTTTCCATGAACAGCAGTGTCACTGTGAGTGAGCAGCACAATTTTCAGATGCCACCAAGACAGAAATGCAGAACTGAGGGGCAGGAGAGAGAGAGACATGCCATGTCTTAACATGCCTTGTATGCAAGGCTTCTGACGTTCAGCTGAAGATACCAGAGTTCAGCTATCACAGACAGCTTTGTCACAGCTAGTGTCTATAGGAAGGCATCTGACCTGTTTCAGACTATGGGTTAGAATGATCCCTCTTACAAGCCCCCATGGTTTATCATATGATAAACTAGGCAATTTCACAATTATCTGACTTTCTAAAATAAACTATTTCAGTTATACATTTCCCACATTGTTAGCTGCTATAAGCAGACTAAAACATCTGTAAGGAGTTTTGACATCAAGTGAAAACAAAAGCACTGTTAAGTAAGTACATTATGGCTTGATTAATGCAAGATAAACATTATACACTACACAGCTTTTGCTCCTCAGTAGGCCTATTTCACATCATGTGGTCATACATAAATTTCTCTTAATAAAATTGCCCAAGTAGCCTTGCACCATTCTTGACAGATGAGCTTTAGGAACTATTACAAAGTGGTTTAAGTTACAGATCCATCTGCTGTGCCCCATCGTTCTGATAAGAGATTGCTTTCACTGTGGCAGAATAAGAATAGAAGATGCGTTCATACCCTCACTGGCTGCAGCTCAGAGTCTGATGACTTGGCTCAAACCCACCTCCTCAACAGTTTAATCAATGGCGTTAGGCTCTGTGCCAAAGCATGAGGGTGGGCATGTTTTATTCTTCTGATACTGATAATCAGATCACACTGGGATTTGATTCAAGTTTGCTTTAAGTTTTACTGGGAGGAGGGAGGCCTTATAACCGTGCTCATCCATATAACATGCTCCACTGTTGTATATATGTCTAGATACTGGTATTTATGGTGGAGAATCCATCCGTTACTGATCTGAGCAGACTGGTTAACTACTTACTGCAGTGTCACTGCATGGTTAGCAGAGGTTGCTGGCCAGAGGTGAACTGTGCTCCCTTTCCCAACTGGCAGTGCTTAACCATGCTGTCTGTTAAGAGTCGGAATTCACTGGAGTCTCTTCCTAGTCAAACATGATTGCCCAATGCAGAGAAGGCAGGAGTGGTCATCTGAGGAAAGGAGGCACTGCAGTGAATTAAGTGAGTAAAGTGAGCTAAGTTATTCAGGGCACTATGATCATTAACCGATGTACTAAAGTCCAGAGTGGAACAGGATATACAATTTATTGCAGTCAGGCTTTTCAACAGCTGAAACAAAAAATGGTAGATTATTCATAGCCAAAAATCCCATAGGAGATGTTTTACTGCTGTGGAAATAATCCTCCATATATCTGTTTTACAAACAGTAAAACAGAGACCTAAATAAGGCTATTAAACATATTAATTTTTAAATATGTTGTAAAACATTAAAACTGTTATAAAACATTATGAAACAAATTAAAATAGTTAAATATGAAAAAATAAAATATACTATTTCTTAGAATTAAAAACCCTGAAAGTATATCCAGCATTAAGTCCAAATTTACTCTATTGAGAAGCTAAACTGCCATCTTCAGCTTTTGATTTCATCTGGCAAAGCTTGAAGAGCAAGACTAAAATAAGTAGGCAAGCATGTAAGTAATCAAAACTAACGGCAGTGGGAAAGGATCAACTAAGGGTGCTGCAGTAATGGCAAATTAGATGCATTTTATTACTGTCTTTTAGACATCTTTCTTGAGAGTTGTTACAGTCCAATAGGGAGAAAGAAATGGAATTTAGAGAAGTACAAGAGCTACAACAGTTTATAAAACAGAGGCTGACTGACTCTTTAAGCAGTGGCCATGTTGGTATAGCTCCACAGTACAGCTCTAGCTCATCATTAATGGCATCTCAGGTTTTCTGTCTCTCTGCATCCACATCAAATCAATCACTTCTTCAGAAAAAGGCTGCATACCTTACTTCTGCAAAACTACTCTGATAGCATTTAAAATAATTCTAGTAGCAGTAAAACAAACAGCAGTGAGAATTTCTGATTCCTGGTGGGGAAGGTGATAGAAAGAACAGCATCCCTGAAGTATCGCTAGAGATTTAAAATGTACCGCAGAGGTTTTGTCTAAAAATTAAGTCTCGTGAAGTTTATTCCTATGTCAAGGGTACAACAAAAATGCATACTTCATTCCTTCCCCTGGAGATTACTGTCAGGACTGCCTGCAGGATACAGCAAAAACCATGGTACATCAAGGACCTGATGATGACGGTTCCATTATCCTCGGAGCGTGTCTGCATCAGCTTCAGCCACATCACTGTTTAAAACCAAACTGTGTTTTCTCCTGGCTGACTGTGGTCCCTGAGGGAACATCCATCCGCTGAGCAGAAGTGACTCACCAACACCCCAGCCCCACACTGGATACAGTCAGCTGCAGGGATGACTTGTAAAAGAGCTGTCACAGCCATCCTGGAGCCCAGCAAATGCTGCCTCACTGGAGGTGTCCCCCTGTACATCCTGCCTGCTTTTGGCATTTGCTGTGCAGCTGACATGGAAAAACTCCCAAGTCCTTGGCTCTGTGAGCTTTTAAGCTGTATCATTAAAAAGAGAGTTAATGGAAGTAGCTGAATCCCATCTTGGTTTAAAAATGTCTTGGAAATAAGATTGTGGAAGAGTGCACGACATCAGAGGTGCTCAAGGCAAGCAATTTAGCAGGAGCAACTGAATGCCTGTATATGTGTCTCACAAGTAACTACCATTAACATATCTACAGCAGTAGTTCAATCAAGGTTTTAGTTGCTGAAGAAGTGTTTTAAAGACTCTTACAGAAACAAACCATTCAAAGTGCTACTATTTGAATTGATGAACTCATCAGCTCAGCTGGAAAATACGCCAACTTGGAAATGCATCTGAACTGTGTACTGCATTAATGCACACATTTAATTTAAAGGAAGAAGCTCTTTATGGATTTAAAAACTTAAACTCTGCAAATAGCTCCATGGAAACTGCTGTGATAAAAGAACCAAGGGGAAATGTTCTGGGAATGGAAACCCCTAGTTTCAGTTTTATGCTAAGTTTTAGTCTACAGCACTCACAAATGAAAAAGCATTACAGTAAGACTTGAGAAAGCACACAATTACTTGGGAAGAAAACCATGTAAAAGGATTGAAAACTCAAGTGTCTATATTCATCTTTGCTTTACTGCAGTTAATAAAATTAAGTAGAGCTGGGCCTCATTTGCGTGTTGATGAGGTGCTTTTGGTGGAGAGAAAAAAGCCAAACCAGCAGTGTAGTCAGGGCACGCTTCTATCCACCCTTGGCTGGGAGAAGGGTAAGAGCCAAATCCCATGCACTATTACATCTCTGCTAAAAGGGTCCTATTTTGTTTCATTTAAATTTGCATCTGGTCACCTGGAGCAACTGGACAAACTATGCCCTCTCCTATCCCCCAGGAAGAGGGGCACCATGACTGCATGAACGACAGATGAGAAACGGAGCTCGATGTAAAAGGCTTGTTACCCACTGAGCGAGTGCTATGTACTCCTGCGCCAGCTGCTATGCTGCCACCTGGCGCAGGCTGGGGGTGTGTGTATTCTAAATGCGATTTTAGCTTAAGTTGTTTGCTAAACTATTTACTGTGTCCGTTTTAATTCAGCTCTGGAGGGATTTCAAGGCTGTCCACTATTGGGTGGCAGGTATGAAGATTATTCTTGAAAAGCTGTGCTCAACCTATGCATATTTTCCAAACCATGAACTGATGACAAAGCATACTATGTCTGTCAAGTTCCTTTTTTTTTTTTTTTAACCAGGAACAAGCAAACGCACTGCATAAGGAATGAAAGCATGTCAATTATGGTATGATTTCAGTTTAAAACCCCTCCAACCCTTAACTGTTTCACCTTGAAAAAATTCAAACGCACAGCATACAGAATATAGCTGTTGGTAGCTTTTTCTTCCTATATGGTTAATCTACATTCTTTTAAAGCTAAAAGATTTGGCTCTTGCCCTCTCCCAAAAGGTGGGAAAGGTATGATTTGAAAAGCAAACCTGAAAAAGGAAAATAACGCAAACTCATTCTTTATTAAAGCCTTTATAGGGCATATTTGCTAATGTCATGGATGATGTAGCTTATGAGGATCATCTCTCTATGAATAGATTATTCAGCACTGAAATTGGAATGGAAGAGAAGCCTAGCGAAAATCCCTCAAATTTACTGTGGGAAGTTAAAGATACCCCCCAAAAACCAAACAATAAACCCTCTCTCCCCAAAAAAAAAAACCCAAAGCCCCCCAAAGCAAAAGAAGGAAGGGGCAGGAGAAGCAAAGCAGCATAGGACAGAACCAGCTCTGTTTCCAACAATGACCACAGTTTCTCATCAGATGAAGCAAAAGGTGTTTAGCAAGTAAAGGAGGATATATATAAATTTAATCTAATAAAGGCATTTATGATTATTGATTTTATTCTCATTGCAGCTTCCCTGGATACAGTTGAAGCAGAGGTAGACCAAACTAAGAATTTGATGTGTTTTAAAAAACCAACAAACAAACCACTTTAAAGTGGGCAAAACTTTAATAACAACACCGTAAAACAATTATACAAAAATCATGTACGTATTTAGACAGTTCAAAATAATACATATATATGCTTGTTTTTACTTGGTGGAAAAGGAACTTGTGCAGTTTTAGATTGTGACTGGCTGTAGCTGAAAAAAATTAAAAGTATCTCTATTTTTTCTCCAATAGGGCAGTTGGAAGTTTGATAGTTCATCAGATTTGTAACAAGAGACTTACTGCGTGGGTAAGCCAATAAAGCTGTTCTGGAGATGACTGGAAAACTTCAGCATACCTAATGTCTGCCCCATACAGTACTGTTCTGACAGGAGAAACAAGGAAATGCAGGTCAGAAAAAACCTGTTTTTTCTTTCAGGGTGGTGGAAAGCAACCTATGATATATGAGCCCAAAGACCTATTACATAGCACTTGTGCTGCAGTACTTCATTTCCGGCACCGCTGCTGCAGCCAGGACTGTAACAGGAAGAATTAAAAAACAAACTGGAAAAGGAACTACTCCTTTCAACAGCAGAATATACTATCATTGATTACAAAAGTCAAAAGAGCTAAATACTTGGGAACTTGGGAAGGAGTTGGGGAAGGGGAAGATAAAAATATTGGAAAAAAGTATTCTAGTTCTAAATGAATTTTATAATCTCAAAAAATTCCCCAGACATTTAAATGACTGAAGTACCAGTTTGCCTTGATTTAGACACACCATTAAGATATTCCAGATGTGACAGCAGCTTTCAGCATGACAAAGGTGAAATACTCAAGACTGGGCCACTAGATCAAGAGGCTACTAAAACACAATCCCAAGGGTCAATAAAAATGGAATAATTTCTTTATGTAGGTATAAAGAGAGGCTGCTGTAAATATGTAACTGAACAGCTAGATGTGGGTACTTCCACAGCACAGCAATGCTTCCAATTGCTTAACTGTACCAGCCAACTGTTGATATGGCAGAAGCTGTTTTTACATTATAGGTCTCAGTTTTGTAGCAGAATATCTATAGGTATTCCTTTCTATATTTCTTTCAGAATTTGAGAGATTGAGGTTTGGGTTTTCTTAGTTTTGTTGAGCGGGTTTTCTTTAATTTCATTTTTGCTTCAATTTTGGGCATCTATAGTATTTAATGACTACATATGCGAGTACACAGGTGTATAGGTATGTGAGTTTTAAAAGGCATGTTTTACCTCTTTTTCATACAATTGACACTGTTTTTTTGAAGTCTTGCTTCTCCTGTCCCATGTTACATTCTCCATTACAATTTGTTATTCAGATGTGCAGGCTTCAAACACTGATCTATGCAGTACAGCATTAAGGGATTTCCTGAGTCAGGTTTATTCATCGTTATCTGTAAAAAACAGCAGAGGGGGAGAGACAGGGTGAAAAAGAACGACCAACACACACACACAGCAGATCAAGCTGGGGTTACAAAACAGATTAAAAACCACAATTTAGTAAGCAGTAATACCAGATTTCACCAACTCAGTCACCAAGGAGGTGACTGTACCCAAACTGCCTTGAAAGCACTGTTATTCAGTGCAAACACTGAACAACATGTCATCTTAGTGAATTTAAGGTAGTTTCACCTCAAGCAGCCTGCCTCAGTTAGAACAATCCTCTTAGTAAAGAGCATCACAGATTTTTCCCGCTAGCTTTTCTTATTTGAAGAGTATAAAACTTTTGAGACAGAAGCTCACGAACATGCTTCTGACTCACTTGTCCTCTATTCACCTTCCTTAGTATAACATTTTTTCTTTAAATGTCTGAAATTTAAAGAACTACTTTAAATGTAGTTCTTTATGTACTTCAGCTAAAGTACTACATGTACTTTAAATGTCTGAAATGTAAAGAACTACTTTCACATAGGATTTTGTGTGCTACCACCAATTTGTGAAAAACAGAGTTGGAACTGAAGCTATTAAAAATAGCCACCTAGTAATCTGCATTTTGCAAGATGAAAACTTGTTTTAATAGGGTTCACTCAGACAGCTTACAATTGGTATGCCAGCATTTCAGCAAGTTAGCATTTAAGCCTCTTAGTACTAGTTTTGAAATATCCTTAAGGCGAAGTGGCAAGGAAAAGAGACTGGTAACACTAGAGTTACCATTTTCTTCTTGTTCTATATTGCCAGTCCTTTGGACACTTGAAAAATTAACTACTATAATATATTGTTCCAAGTCTGTCATTAAATCAATAAACTGTTGCTGAAAAAAATGTTTCTCAGACACTTTTGTGTCATACTTCTGTAACACAGCAAAAAACCAACATGGTATTGCTTATTCGTACTGAGTGGTTCTGTATCAGTTGCAAAATAAAATTGGGAGAATGCAATTTGTATTAGCAATTTTTTAACTGTCTTTATAAAACTAGTTTTTAAGACCTTTTCCCCCTGAAACTTTAATATATAAACCTCATAGAAAGCTGTCATCTAATTTGACCCTTTATTCACTGCTACTGCAACACATTTGTAAAAGATCGTAAAAGATGCAGAAATGTTGGGGTTAACATGTATTAGAATGTTTTCTCAATAATGAAACACATTAAATAGTGCACATCATTGCACACATTTCTAAAACCAATGTATAATGATTCTGATTTCTAGAAAAATAACCTCAATTTTAGATTTCTTGGTTTTAACCTCTCCAGTGAAGACTTTCATTAGAAATCTAAAATGACCTAACTGCAGTTAAATGTTTGACATAAGAGGAAAAGAACCATACCAAAACCATTTCTCATTGAATACCATGTGTGGTATTTCACAGAGTGACCCTGAAAGACCTAGGAACTACCCATGTGCCTAGTAACCTGTCCTAAGCTGGGCAGGGCTTGCAAGATAAATTAATGTATCACTGAGCCAGCTGAAAACAAAGATGGATGGTACCTCCACATCAGGTTTTTCTGAAAATGACAGTTATAGGATAAGAAGCAACATGAAATTTTCTTTTCAGAAACACTGCAAGCCATTAAAAATAGTTTTGGAGAAGTACCATATTATTTAGCTAAAAATTAAGTAATTAAGATAAATTTTTTAATTCTGAAAGTTTTATTCTAAACTTCCATCTTCCCAGTTTGCATAACTATTTTACAGATGGAAATAATTATACTGCACCTTCCCTGAGACGCCTATTGTTAGAGTTGACTGCATGTGTACGTGCTGTTAAATCAGAGTGAGTAGCCTACTTTGTCAAAGTTTGCCATGTTTTATTGCAGGAATAAGAATACCTTTTGTAAAAAATAGTATTTTTACCAATTTAGCCAACCACTATAACAAAGCACAGGTATGTTTTTAAAAGTATGTCAGAATTATAGCGTATGACGAAGAAATAGCACAAGATGAGCTGTAATTGCCAGGATACAGTGAGATTACCTTCTTGGTAGGCTCCATCTGCCATTACTAGGTGAAGTATTTTGGCATATAGATGCTTGTGTTCATTTCCAAGAATATTCTGAACTATGGATGAACAAATATCAATATTTTCATCTTCATCTTCATGAATAGCCTGGGAGAAAGGACAATCCACATTGCCAAAATGAAAATGGGCATAGAATCAAATAGTTCAGACTCACTAAACGCAATTCATGGTTAAACCCAAAGTTTCTCTTTAATTCAATAGTATGGCATTTTCTTGGTTAATATTTTAGTGTGTTGAAACAGAATAAAAGACTAAAGACATAAGCACCAAATCTAGTCACACAATGCAGTTAGTCACTGGCACAGTAAACAGCCCTAGGTACTTGTTTCTTAACATATTTTCCACAAACCTTGATTTTCTCATAAACTTCAATGAACTTCTCAAAGCCTATTTCACACTCCAGGTTATATCTCAGCTCTTCCAAATGGCTGAAGATGCTATCACATTCTTCACATTCACTGGCAATCTCTCCATCACTATTATCTATGAAGAAAGAAAACAACAGTAACAACTGCTCCGTTTTGCTGCATTCTTAATGCTGTTTCTGTGTGCCTAAACATGATTATCCACACAGGACTCTAAATGTAATGCAATCAGGTAAGCTCAGGAGCACTAAACAACGTTGGCAGATGCTCTGGACAACTGCAAGGAAGTAGGAACAGTACTTTTCCTGACAGCTAAGAAATTCTGAATCTCAAATAGGAAGCATCTAGCTATCTCCTCTAAAAACCCACAAGGGTATTTGTACTGAAGGAAAACAAGGTATGGTCTTCAAGCGGGCTTTAATTTAGCAAAGCAATGTTGCTAGGTCAGGTTCTATATAGACATCCCACATTATTTCTGAGGTGGAAGTGATGCAGAATTTGGTGGCTGTCCCATGCTAGGGAGAAGAGATCCTTTGTGAAGCAGCTGTCTTAACACATATGTTAAGAATCAGTTATTTCATTTCTGCACTGAGATGCATCTTGTTCTTTGAAGCAAGTCTAAAAAAAAAAAAGTACTGATGTAGCTACAAAGTCCCTCATTCTTTTCTGGGTGCATCTCCTTTGCGTAGCAAATTCAGTATGCCAGTACATGAAGGAAATCAACATGATTTTGCTTATAGGCTACAGAAAATTCATAACCTATTTTAAGTCAAATGTTAAGTTTAACAAAAAAAGGATCTATTTAAAAATCCCTATGTAAAATCCCTATGCAACAGAATTCCACAGAATCCCTACGTAAAATCCTATTATAAAATGCAAACTGTTTCCACCCAAGAAAAATTCTTCCTTAAATAAATATTTGAATTATGAAAGGACTTGCCTACCCAGGGAAAAAAATATACAAAAAATATACAACTTTTTAGATTTCAGAGCTGATATTATCAAATCTTTTGATATTTGATATTATCAAATAATATTGCCTGGTAGGTCACAGAATTTGCAAGTTAGTATTAAGAACTAGTGCTACTTTCAATTCCTATGTGACTAGTGTAAGGTATAATCCTGACCAAATTGTATTCCCGATTCACAGTATCAACAAATACATTCATAAGAAACTATAACTAAAATAAAAAGAAAGAAAAAATGTATATGGATTAAAAACTCGTTAGATGACTTCTAATCCTGTATTTAACTTCTGGATCTTGACCAGATTTGGTTTCAAGTGCTGTTCATTCCGCCGAGGTCTGAAGACCTTCCTCCTGCCTCCAACTAAACAAGACCTGCAATTCTTATGAAATGCTGTGAAAGTAGAAAGTGGGACACTGATACCAAATAGCCGTAACGCTTGCAACAACAGCAGGATCACAGAAACAGACAGTATTGTATGTTACCAAAGTGTAACAGCAGCACTGTCGAAAAATGAAAGATGCTATTTATTTTATCTTAAAACACTACTGCAATGTATTATACAGGTAATATCTTGCAGATATAGTCACAGATTTTCAATTTCTTTAGAGCTGTCATCAACAAACCAAAATTACACAAAAGCTGTGTTTTAGATTAGTTGTTGATTTTGTACATCTTTTCATACCTACATTTCGAAATGTGCTTTATTTTACACCAGTAGTAAACCACTTCTATTTCGACCAGAATTTAAAAGGCAGAACTGAGATTTCAGGACACCATAGCTAATGCAAAATGCTAAAAGCACTCATAGATTTTTCTTTTTTTTTTTTTTTGTTTTTGACTGCATTAATAGCTATTTTGGGCTAACAACAAAGATTAATAATTTCATGGTCCTTTTGACTGCCTGTTAAATTACTTCATTGTAATATAAGCTGGATCCCAGATACTCCAGTCATGTCAACTGCCATTTCTTTTGCACTCTTACACTGCAGTCCTGAATTATTCAAAACATATGATTTGCAGTCTTTGATCTTCCTTTCAGTTTTAGACAACTAGAGAAAAAGGAACTTCCAATCAATGCCTAACAAACAGACAATCTAGTTTGCAACACTGAAAATCTAAATATTATTGGATTTAAACTTCAGTATCAAACCTATTAACTACAGCTTTATTTCATTATAAGCATACAATGCAAAAACATTCTTCCACATTTGAATTGCTAACATCAATAAATAGGTGTAAAGAAATTATACCAGATTGCCATTCTTCATTAAGTGCACTTTCACTGCTGGGGTTATTTTCATCTCCTTCATCCAGCTCTGTACCATTTGTTACGCATTCGATGACATTAGCCTTCAAAGTGGACTCCTCCTCTTCACTGAATTCCTCAGTAGGCTGCTCCCTAAGCAATTGCTCCATTGAGGCCTGGAGTTCCTGCAGATCGGGATCTGCCTCCTCAAACGTACTAAAGGAAAGTGATATAAAATTTCCATAGTTCATACTTTACAAGACCAACCCTGTAGGAAGAGCTCATTTCTTTTGTTAAGCCAACAAGCTGGAAAGCCATTCTAGCTGGAGGAAAGCATGCAAATATGGGTGTCCTCAGTCCAACATGATTACAGCACTGATACCACTGTATCATGCAAGGGAATAGAGATTAGATAAACAGATACCACATCGTAAAAAGATGTGCTGTAACATACTGGTAAGATAACTTCAAAATCTTTGTATTGTGCACTGTTATAGAGCCCCGGTAAGTATAACATTGCTAATCCACATAAAAATGTGCCTGGAACAAAAAGATCTAGATCTTATCAGAATAGGCACACCAGATCCCAAGCTGCAGGGAACAGTCAAGAGCCAGGGTCAGACTCTGAAGCCCCTGTAGAGCTTCAAAGAGTAGAGAAGGTAGGTGAGCGAGTTTCCCAGAACATATAAATAAAGGAAATACTCAGGAAAGTACAATTTTATTTCTAGAAGAGTGGTAGCCATAAACTTTGATCTGCTTCAGCAGAACACAAGGCGCAGAAGCCAGATGGAACAGCACCATGGATGGAATCTGGAGCATAATCCAGACAGCTATTGGAAGCAGTACATCCCGTTAGCTTCTCAGTTCTCTAGAACAGGACTCAATACAGGACTTAAAAATTTCAGGTAAAATCCCCATGCTGGTATACTGTGTGTAATCATTAGTGTCTTACTAAAAATTTTTTTGGATCTAAGATGCCTGTAGAAATACTTGATAAACTTGATGCACTCACATATCCTCAGAATCAGAGGGTCCTTCTTTGGCTTGCTCATCTTCCGTATCATCTATTTCAAGATTATGGTGATGCTGCACATCTGCTACACTGGGAACATCGACTAAGGTTCTGTACAGCTTGTAAAGATCCGGGAGCGAACATGTTCTCAACAGCTGCAAAGGCAACAGAGAACCTGCTTGGTAACAATACTAAAGACAGCCTGAGGTTACAAAATACTTGAAAATGAGACTTTGTCCTTTCTTATTTGTCGATCGATTTCAAACTAACAATGTGTCCAGCACAGATACTCTAGCTGTTGAAAATCTGACATCCTGCATTTTGCCTCTCAGCTAGAAGAAAAGTATTCCTTCTGCTTCTACAGGTTACAGTGATTGAAAAGCTTTAACGACACCAGAACTGACATACAGATCCTGGGTTTATGCAGATTTATTCATTACCTTGATGGCTATCAAAAGAAAAAGAACATTGCATTAGCTAAATAATATATCTATATATGAAATTGTTTACAATGTATATGTGCCAATCACTTACAGCTTAGGACCATTTTAAGTAGCAGACAGGAATATTTTTAAATTTCATTTTAGTATTTCTCTAGGGGGTTTGGAACTAGATGATCTTAAGGTCCTTTCCAAATCTAACTATTGTACGATTCATTGTCCGATTCTATGATTCATACTGAAGCAGTTCATACTGATACACTTAAGAACTTCATTATAAAGCATATCCACTACTTTCTAAATCTGTAAGGGTACAAAGAATGTTCATCTTCCCCCTGCTCACAAGCTGGCTTTTCTGTAATCATTGTCTCATTGTCTGATAAACAGCTTTATGAACTAGGGAAATTACTGACAGACTAACTCTTGAGGAATCAAAATTAGAGTAAAAAATCCATTTAGGTGGCTATATGGATCTACGAGAACAGATGCAAGCTTGTCAATAAGCCTTATTTTCCCACACATGTAAGCAGCACTATCCCTGATACTATGCTTCCTAGCTATGCATCAACCAACAGGTACTATTCAATATTCAGTCATCAATAGTGCAGCTTCTTTCATGCACTCATGAAAAGGCTAGGAGTCGAAAGAAGAAACATTCTTCTTTATCCAGCATTCCATCATCCAGGAAATCCTTTACTACATATTGACTGATCACAACACAGGTGTGCAGTTTTCCAGATAGTCCTTGCCACCACTGGTTCTCCAAAAAGCAGCTGCTCTTTTATGCACTTTCCACTTTAGAACGCAGGCAAGTATTGCACGTAACTTAAGAAGTCTGCTTCATCTACTACTTCCATAACTGTCCTTCAAACAGTTTAAAAACATATCAAAGCCATATTCCACCATCCTATGCTCATTTCACAGACTGAGCTGCCACTCAACCCTATGTAGATGATCAGGAAACACCTTCAAGAAAGCAGTTGGTTCCATTCCCTCTTCTTCAGTTTTCCTGCCTTCACAGCCAGAACCTGTGCTAGTTGGTTAAATCCTGTAGGAAAAAATGCAATCACCTGGTTGCAAAAAATTATAAGATACCTCTGCTGATCTGTTCAGTGTGGATGTTTATGATGACAAGGCAGCTTAAGTCTTAAAAGCTGCACAAAAGGGAGAAAGCCAAAAGTTAGGAAATTCCTCATGAACTCCCTCAGTTAAGTCTCAGAGAAGTGGTGGCATTCCTCCACGAACACCTGGATGCAGAATGCCAAATGGTGAAACTGGAGTCTCTCACTGCTGTGTTAAGTCCTGCTGATAAAATGAACACAGCAGTTCTACTGCAGGGCAGACATAGGTAGACAAACACAAGCACCTGCTGGAACAGTTATGCCACCTGTTCTGGTCTCATTCAGACACAATAAAATAAATTAGAATAACATTACTACAGAAAAACAAGTATTTAGTTTTTTTTAAACTTGCCTTTGGGTCATTTGCATCAAAAAGCCCTGTAGAAAGTCCAATCAACAATGAACTTTTGCCTTTATTTTTTGCTGGTGATATGGAACGTGAACGAGGTACAAAAGGCTCTTCCTGTGAAGACTGAGCTGACAGAACTGGCGAGTCTGTTGGTACAGCTGTGGGCTGTATTACCCTCTGGAATAAGGGTTCTGGTTGCAGAGAATCACTGGAACAAGTTTCTGATGTGGTAAAAAGAAGTCTATTACAAATCTAAATAGATTAAAACCCCCAAGCTCTTAAGTAAAAGGTAACTAAAGCGAATAAAACTAACTAAACTTCTGTTGTATAATTAAAGGGGAAAATAGATAGCACTGTAAAAGTATTAAAATCTCCTTCTCCCATTTTAACTTTTTGGGAATATACAGCATTCAGCTATAGCCTGTTGTCTTCTCAAGCCTTCTAGTTTCTCATTTATCCAGTCCATGCCTGAAGTTATGGTGTCATCCATTTTCATGTTGCTTTTTGCCTTATACTAGATTTCTTCAAAGCTACCTCAACATAATTTGCCCAAACACTGAAAAAACCACCCCAGTTTGCTTAAGCCACCCATAAATAGATGCAATAGTATCACTGATACTTCACAATATTGCCAATGCATTTTCTGTATGCAGACCTTCTGAAGTCAAAGACCTCTAAGCGCAAGCAAGTCTTCTACACAATAAAGATAAGAGATTATCATTAGCAGCTGCTTAAACCTTTTCTTATCCAAGCTGCAGCTCAATATTAATTTGCAATGTTGATAAACAAAGCAACAGTGTCAAGTAAATAATCAGATTTCATAACATTTTAGATAGTCATTTTAAAAGGAAGCAAGAAGGCCAATGGCATCCTGGGGTGTATTAGAAGGGGGGTGGTTAGTAGGTCGAGAGAGGTCCTCCTTCCCCTCTACTCAGCCCTGGTGAGACCTCATCTGGAATATTGTGTCCAGTTCTGGGCCCCTCAGTTTAAGAAGGACAGGGACCTGCTGGAGAGAGTCCAGCGCAGGGCAACTAAGATGATTAAGGGAGTGGAGCATCTCCCTTATGAGGAAAGACTGAGGGAGCTGGGTCTCTATAGTTTGGAGAAGAGGAGATTGAGGGGTGACCTTATGAGTGTATATAAATATATAAAGGGGGAGTGTCATGAGGATGGAGCCAGGCTCTTCTCAGTGGCAAACAATGAAAGGACAAGGGGTAATGGGTACAAACTGGAGCACAAGAGGTTCCACTTAAACCCGAGAAGAAACTTCTTCTCAGTGAGGGTGACGGAACCCTGGAACAGGCTGCCCAGGGAGGTTGTGGAATCTCCTTCTTTGTAGACATTCAAAACCCGCCTGGACACGTTCCTGTGTAACCTTATCTAGGTGTTCCTGCTCCAGCAGGGGGATTGGACTAGATGATCTTTTGAGGTCCCTTCCAATCTCTAACATACTGTGATACTGTGATACTGTAACATTCAGAAACTTGACATTCAAGTCTCAGTGTATGCCACTGTCCTGTTCATTGATGCACAGTGTAGTTTTGTTACAGGTTTTCTCCTAAAGCAGCAAAAATAACACCCACCATTTGTCTTACTAATCTTATCAGAAATTTGCTTTTTAGAAGTATGAACTAAAAAAGAAAAATGAAAACAGAAAACCTGCTCTTTTGGGATGAGTGAGTAAGTGAGAAGGGATGGCTCAAGTACTCCACGCTGCCAGCTATAATAAAGAATAGACTTCAACTGACCTTTTGGAGCTTCTTTTGGTGGTTGCACCTTGTCAAGCACTGGTTTCTCAGAAGCTGCCTCATTTCTTCTGTCATGTGGTGCCCTATTACAAAATACCACATCCAGGGGAAACACCATGTAAAAACAGTCATTAGTCCACTGAAAAAGTCACCAAGAGCAGTAAAACTAACATGGCAGACAAGAGTGAAGCTTTACTAAGCATTACATTTTAAGTGATGTATGTAAATCCTACTCAGTTAAAGCTAGTTGTTTGAACTGGAGAGAGGGGGATCAGAAGAAGAGAGCACTTACTTATCCTCTTTCTCTTTTACCCACACTTCATTAACAGTGATGGGAAATTTCTTGCTCTCCGTACTCTGGTGCTTTTTGTCTTCTGTTTCTTCCAACATCTCTGCTTCCAAATCATCAGGCTCTAAAATTAAGTCATATATCTCATTAAAAATGAATCACAACCAAACAAAAGGACAGGAGAGAATATACATCTTAAGATTACACTTAAAACCTTCAGCTTTAATAGTTTTCTGTATTTTGTAGAAAACTGAAGTTTTGTAACTCCAGAGATAAAAGTTTTTCCTTATATAAGAAGAGTGTCTTAAAGCTCCAACAAACTGTATCTTCTAAAAACTTAAGTAACATTCCCCCAGATGTCAGCACGGGATGTCATACAGGGGAAAAAATTCCAGCACAACTGATGGGAAGAAACAAACAAAATCCTCCCCTCCCCACCGAAAAAAAAATACGAAGCACTTCAGAACTCCACTTGTGTTCTAGAGTTTTCTATAAGCACACAAAAAAGGTTTCTGGAAATACACAAAATATGTCAGTAAATCAAATTACAACATAGGCACAGAAAGCACTCGGTCTTACCTAGAATGTGTTAATGAAGACCTGCACATTACTTATAGGAAGATATAAAAGTATACAGGGTCATTACTTCCTCCACTGAACTAGAAAACAGTCTGTAATTAGAATTACTAATGAAATTACTTACCATCCAGCATAATAGGTTTGCTCTGCACCCAAGTAGCTCCAGCATTTTGAGATTCTTCTGGTACAGTCATGTCAGACTTTGTGACACTAACTGGTACTGAAGACTGAGCTCCAACAGCAGAAGTCTTCTCTTCCTTCTCCTCCGATGAGAACTGATGACCTCCTTCAAGAAGTTCTGCAGTACCTAACGCAAAATTATTCTGTTATTTAAACAGTGCTTTGACACAGTTTGATAATAAACTACAATGTGGATACAAGGAAAGTTGAGAATTTTGGATGCTTTAAAGGAGAACAGAATAGTCTGCTTGCTTTTATTGTAACTACTATGAAAAGCTAAAAATATTAAAATTTGATTTTTACTTGCTGCATTATCATTAGTACAGGTTTATACTTGGAATAAGCTTAAGTCCTTTCGCCCTTGGAAAGGAAAAAAAAAAAAAAAAAAAAGGCAAGAATTGACCAGAAAAAAAATTCCAATTATATGGTAAGTCACATGCTAACAAGAAGGTTATAGGACCTATCTAATCCAATATTCAGTTGATAACATCCTTTTAAACAGCAGAGTTGTTTCTAGCAATAAGCAAATTCCAGGACTTTTCAGCAAAATGAAAATCCTTCCCTTTAAGCACATCCTTCTTAGTTTCTTAACACTTCACTGAGTTTGAAATATTTTGGTGTCTTCCAGTATCACTTTGTGCTGACATTTAGAACTGAGGCAACACCCAGAAGCGGAAAGCTAGAGAGAGGACAGAATATGCTTTTATAACTTCCAAATTGTTCTCAGTAGACTGTCAATCTGGCACTCCCTCCACTTGCAGCGCAGATAATTACTAGCTGTGCTTACCACTTATTACATCTAGCTCCTCAAGTAAGTCAGTTTGCAGCTGTGACTCTGCTTCTCCTAGGATCTGCAGGACTGAGTCAGTAGGGCTTTTGCCCCACACTTTTCTGTGGGGTTCACCAATATCTAACCTGATTACTTCCCCCAGAGTTTGACCTGTTGGGACACAAACACAAATACAGAAATATTTAGAAGTGAGAAACTTCTATTCACTTTCTCTATCATAAACAAATAACCTCCACAAAAACTAAGAACTACAAAGTCAGAACTCATGTCACCTCAAAACTATGTCAGACAGCGTAAAGACTGTGCTTATAAGTCTACAGTTTTTTTCTGCAACTTCCATTTAATAGTAGGAGTATAAACATCTGCAACTTAATAGCAGCAGGAGATCTTTTCAGCAATCAAAGTGCTCCAAAAGAAAACCAAATGAAAAAAAACCAACCTGTTTAAATCTGCCATGAGGTGGTCTTAACTTTACCTGAAATGGGAAACTAGAAAGTTTTTCATCCTGCTAACCTTTTGACATTTGTTTCTGTTATTTCTCCCTTCAAGGAAAACAGAGTATATAAAGCAACAAAGAACAGAGCAAAAGAGGTTTCTTGATCTTTTAACATCCTGTGTAAAACTAGTATGCTATGAAGTAAGCTTGTCACATTCTTTGTGATTTTTATTTCTACTATGTGAAACAGACCCTTAATAAGACACACTAAACCCAGGAAAAAAAGTCTTCCCCCCAAAAGGCCAGAGAATGCAGAAAATTGGAAAAGACAGGTTTGATTTAAAAGAAGATTAAAGCTAAGGGCACAACAGAAGTAACAGATATAAACTCAGGAAGCCCTCAGCTCTTATTGTAAGAAACTTTCATTCATCTAAAGTGCTTCTGTTAAATCACTGCCCATTTAAATGACACTTACAGAAAGCTCAAAGAAAGTAAACACACATTTAATCAGATAACTGTTGAAATTAGGAAATTATTGTTGAATCTCCTGCAAGCCATTTAATTACTCAGCCTGTCCCTTACTCCATATCCAAGGGAATACATAACCACTCATTTCTTAGAGGCAGATGACACATGAGCGCTAACAAGGCACGAGTACTTCCTTTATATAAACAGATGCTACACATGGTAAACGGATTTACTAATATCATGGTAGCAAACAAAAGTACTTACGGTCTGTTCCAGAGAGTGAATCTTCCATTGTTAACTCAGCTAGAGGAATTACCAGTTCAGATGCTCCAGTTTTCCATTTTTTGCGATCTCCTAGAATTGGCTGGTCACCTTCTTGTTGTTCCTTTCCATCTTCAGACCCAGCTGACTCAGAGATATTCTGACACTCCTTTTTACCTTTCTCATCTTCTTGAGCTTTAAGATTTTGATTTAACCTTTTCAGTATTTCACGTTTATTCTGAAATAAGGGCCAATATATATCACTTAAAATAGTACCTTTCTTAAAGGAAAAGAAAAATAAATGAAACTGAATACAATTCAACATACCTGCATTGCAAAACCTGCCTTTTTTGTTTCCTCCTCAACTTCCTGGATAGCAGTTGCATTTTCATCCTTTAAATTCAAGGAACATGAAATAAAAATTAAAAGAGTAGGTCGTAAAAAAATAATCTTGAAAATATTAATAGACTTAAATAATGAAAAATTACCTCTAAAAAACCTTTTTATTCTTTATCAAATCAATTCTTTGTATTGATTTTACCCTCTTAGCAAAAGTACCTACCACACCAACTTCCTTCAAAGCGGAAGTCATGGAGATGACTGGTGTACCAGGCTTTGCTGGAAGTTGTGGTTTAGGAACAGCTGGTTCAGGCTCTTGTAGTCCATGCACAGGACTGTGTTCTGCAGCTCCCACATGAAAAGGCACATTAGGATTCTTTACCCCTTTGGCTATCAGCTGTACAGATTTTAAAAAATAATAAAAGTCAACAAATTAACTTCAAAAATTTGCACATTAAACACAGAATGATCAAATATAATCATGTAAACTTTAAAAAGGACGAGAATGCCATGTTTTCATACAAAAGACACCTGCTAATTGCACATGTGAACTCTTTCAATTTTATCAGCTTCACCTACTGCTTTTTGTAGTGATATATAGCTAGTTGAACTTGTCACTCCATAGCACACAGACACAAAAAGAGATTGGGAGGACCTTATCGCTCTCTACAGCTACCCAAAGGAGAATGGAGTGAGGAGGTGGCTGGTATGTTTTCCTCCCAAGTAAAACTGTGATAGGGCAAGAGGTAACAGCCTCAAGCTGTACCAGGGTAGGATAGACTGGATGTTAGGAAAAATTTCTTCCCTGAAAGGGTGATGAAGTATTAGAACATGCTGCCCAGGGAAGTGGTGGGATTACCATTCCCGTAAGTGTTCAAAAAAATGTGTAAATGAGGCCCTTAATGATATGGTTTAATGGTGGACTTGGCAGTCCTGGGGTAACAGTTGGACTTGATGATCTTAAAAGGTCTTTTCCAACCTGGTTGATTCTATGATCATATGATGGAGTACACTTTGCTAACCTACAGATCATTAATAAAATATTTAAGGTGATCCTAATGATTCTTAGATTTGATGTTCTTAAATTCTTGAACCAAATTCTTCATTCAAGTATACTTAAGATTAGGCTTCTAATGGGGGAATTCTGATTGACAAATGCTCTCCTCAGTTTCAGAAGAAAAACACAATTATGTAAGCTTGAAAAAAAACACAGGATAGGATTTTAGTTATACAAAGATATGGCACTACATACTTAGACTGTGTATGACATATTTATTTTCTTACATGTTCTTCCCAGGCTCTTCTCTCTCTTTCATATGCTTCCTTTCTCTTGCACTCTAATTGTTCTTTCAGAACTGCAGCCCGAGCTTTTGTTTGGGCCTATAGTAAACGAACAAGCAAAACCAACCAACTTGAAATCATAAAAAGCATTAGTACCCCATTCCATGGAACATTTCAAAAAGAAACACATTCTTGGATTACTTCATCTTACTTTCTCTCACTTATTACTGCAGAGATCATGAAGAGATGACTCCACCAACAACTGAACTCACCACACAAGTGTAACAACTGATCCTCTATGTTGTAGGTAATGGCAGCTCCTCAAAATTTACTTACAGTTCCTGATTTGCATGGTTATACTTTTAGTGTACATACTAATCTTAAAAAGGGTAATGTAAAATTAGAACCTCTTCATAATATTTGTTTTGAAGCCAAATGCATTAATCACAAAATATTAAATATTCAGTTTAAACTTCACAAACTTACTCAATATAAACACAAAAAGCTTCAGTTACCTTTTCACCTCTAGTTTTAAGGTTAGACATAAGGTTAGCTGGTTTTTACATTGCACTTTAAAGATGATAGGGTGGAAAAAAAAATAATCATAGAATAGATTAATACTTGCTATGGATTGTATGGTAGAGGTAGTTACTGATGTAAGAACACCACAGGAAACAAAGTTCCAATCAAACACAGAATTTCTGTGGAACACCTTTGCTTTAAATTTACTTTACCACAGGGGTATACAGCTCACGTTCCAAACCACATGTAGCCTATGCCAGCACATGTTAGCAGTTCTGCCTTCCTTTATTCTTTTAAATCAAATACAGTTGTTATTTGAGGTACATTTTACTTTGCCTTTCAGTATCAAAATGCTATAAAAGCCATAAGAAATTGCCTTTAGGACTGAAGCTAACCTAGAGATAAATCTTAAAGGCAGAGATTTATTCCTTAAGCTTAAGGAAAAAAATCCGTAAACTTGCTATACTATATCACAACATATTTTAAAATTACTGAGATAAAAAACGGAGTTGTTACCTCAATATAGCTAAAATAAACACCTCTTGTAGCAGATGTATGAACAAACTACACTACTCATAGCAAAATAAAATGCAAGACACTTCATGAGATACAAAACAAACATGAAAACAGCAAGTCCTGTCTCCTCCCGCCCCACAAATACCTTCTGTACTTCTATCTTTTTGCGTTTCAGTTCTGCTTCTTCACTTGACTCTTGTCCATCAGAACTGGCAGCTTCATTCTACAAAGTAAGAGTCCTCAGAGATTATCACCGATTCCTGTGTTTAAAAGCTGAGTGAATAAGCGTCTACTTAAATCATTTAGACTGACTTTGACAAACAGAGGTCATGATTTCATGAGGTAACTCACCCAAATGGAATGTCTACTTGGGCAAAACTTCGTCTTTTGAGATTTGTGGGAGTTTTTAATTTATTTGGTTAGTTCTGATGGGGTGTGGGTTGGGGTGCTACTTTTAAAAGATATGAAGCTTTTACAAGCCAGAAATAATGTGCCTAATGTTGCAAAGGAAACCACCTAACAATGCTGGACTCTCACCTGCCACCCCTCATTACTGTTGCATGCCCTGCAGATAAAGTGTACAAGAAAGTCTGATGCTTTGGAATTCCAGCTTCTTCCACTGTATGTGCTCCAAAGAAGGTGGCATGGGTGAGGGAGGAATCTGGTAACAAATAAGAGTATATAATATCTACCTCTGAAATCTCTGTTTTCAATCTCTCTTACTTCTTTCCATGGCTTCTGCATATTCCTACTTACAGGAAGGACAGACCGACAGAGCTACACAGAGCTTCTGACAGGAGGCTTTTATTGCTCGTGACCAACTTGTGCAGACCTTTTATTTAAAGTAAAAACTATTTAGAAGGCCTCTTTAGAGGGAAATTAAGATTAAGCATGGGTTTACGGTGCATCAGCTTAGCATTTTATGTGAGTCAGTACTAGTGATAAACTTCACAGCCTCTACAGTAATTTCATAGACTCACAACACCTTGATTTTTCTCATGCTCCGTATGAGAACAGCCTATGTTGGTCCCATGACAGACTTCACCACTAGGATATCTTACGAAGTTTATACAGTCTTCTCAGGTAGAAACATAAGTGACTCTTGCTCCGGATTATTCTTTTTATGTTTAAAGGGACATGGGTTCCTCTTTGATAAACTAAAGAATTTTTGCACCTCAATCAAGGGATTGAGTTTGACTCTCTTGCATCTCATCAGTGAGATACATACAGAAAAGTCAGTAATACACAAAACCCCCAGATTATTTTAGCATTAAAAAACCCTCCAGAACCTACAGCAAGGCAGAACTCTGTTTAGCTGGGACAGTGATTCAAAGAAACAGGATAGTACTGAGCATGCTCTTGTTTTCTATGTCTACTTACTATGTATAAGATACATATGGGTGCTTAAAGGCAAAGGGAAAGCAAGGCAGGAACATTTATTTTAAATCACAAAGTAGAATGTGAATATATAAACAGGTAATCACTTGAGGAAATCAAACACACTATTAAGACAAACAGATGGGAAGGGGAAAAACAAACAGGAGTACAAGATCATATAGCAAGTTAATGAAAAGCCGGAAACAAACTCTGGACTGTATTTACTACGCAGACTGCCCCTCAAATTAAACCTTTTTAAACAAGTAAACGGATTGCTTCCAAGTTTGCCCTGGATTATTCATTTGACACCTTAAGTAGTGCATGTTCTGAATGTACTTTGTGAAAATACTATTTTGGTTTTATTACGAACATATTTCAGAAGAGTGAGGTTTGATAAAAGTGCATTAGTTAAACTGAGCCCATGCCAGCAGTGTCCAACTTCAATATACCACCTACAGAATACATGAAAAGAATTGTTTCATATGCATTCTGTGTGAGCACTGTCAAAAAGTGAATTCTAAAGAAGTTCCTTTAAATAAAAGCAAAGAAAATGGGCTGGTTTGATCAGAAATTTAAGTGTAAAATTCAGATGTAGCCTTCTGTTGTCTTGGTTTTAAAACGCTGTTAGTTTACAAACACTGAAGTTGTACCCCCATCACTGAAAGAACAAACAGATTTTGCATATTGTGCAAGAAGAGATGGAAGTGTGGAACAGAATCAAACATCAAAAATATTTCTATGTACCTAACCTGCCGATGAGAAAAGTCTTCCTTCAGAAATAAAAGAATACATCCCACAGCCACCTTCCATAAGTATTTAAGATTATTTTTCAAACAAACCTTTTCTCCACGAAGTTTTGCTCTAATCTGTTGACGTTCATTAAAGTTTTGTAGCCGAATCTGTCTTAATCTTGCCAAATATTCCTAAGGCAAAGAATGGAATTAAGTTTCAATTACACTAAAACTGTCCCTAGTATGGTTAACTTAAAAATACGTAAAATTCCAGAAAAAAAACAAGATGGATGGAAAAAACCCAACCCCACACTACTACCCTCACCATATCAGCATTTAATAATCTCTGGAAAAACTCTCATCTAATGAAAATAAAGAAAACTGGAATGTATGTTTCCCAGTTTGAAGCTATAATTTCATTTTTTATCATTGAAGGCTAAGAATGGTTATATTTATCACAACAGGGTTAAGATATACCAAGTCATATCCATATGTATGCACATTCAAGAAGCTTTCTGAGGCAGACTGATGTAGACAACTTGATGAATCAAAAAAAACTGAAAAACCCCGAAACACACCAACACAAACACACCTGAACTCTAGAACTTCAATGGTAAAGTATTTCCTAGGGATTTATGAAGTCCTTTTATTTTGTTACACAGATGGAACCATGCAGGGAAACTAGGCACAGTCAAGGTCAAAACAGTGCTATCTGTGTGATGAGCAAAGTGGCAAACATGCGGCAAGCATACCTCTTCCTCCTTGTTTCTCGATTTCCTTCCTCTTGCAGAAAAGGGCCTGCCTCCATAGATATCTGCCACGTTTTGCAGTGTACCCTGTTTGCCATTTAATGGTATCAAATTTAAGGTGGCTGGAGCAGTAAAACTATCTGCTTTATCCAATAACTGTTCACTTATAAGAAACCAAATCCATCAAATCATACAAGATGGACAGCAATATTTTCCATATTCACCTTTTTAGAAAGTATTTGGGTTTACTTTTTATTTTTAATGCATGTTCTTGCACTTTACAAAAGCTAACTAGCACTGCTGAGGTCAACTCATTGTTCTTCATTTTAGCATTCAAGTTGGTTTAGGTATTTTCATCAAACTGATGGAGTTTTATATCACTGCTCTTGAAAAGAAAGAAACTGGAAGCAAGATTTTGGGGTTTTTTTTGGAACTGATTTTCTTTCTGTAGGTTGTAAACTTTTACTCATCTGCCTATATTAAAATACCAAGACTCCACATCTTTCAATGCCACACAGCTACAGTGAGTAGCAAATTAAATCACCAGTTGTCTCAAGAATAGATGACTGAAAGTATCATTAGCTCAACTACTGAGTCAAACTTCAGACTGCCACTTGAAAATTAAAATTGATAGCAACTATATTCAACAGAAGCAGGGTAACTCAGTGCAAGTCATTTCACTTACATGTCTTTTTACAACAAAGAGATGCATATTAATAGATGATTCCTTCTAATTTCTCCTCTCAGATCATCACTCTCTGGGCAATAGGCCCATCCCTACATGAAAACTACTGCAAACTAGTCAAACCATTTTCCTGCACAGATAGAATGAAGTTGCTAAGAACTTCTGCTAACGATGGCAAATGACAGTATATGAATTTGGAACCCTGGCTACCAGCTGCGTCAAACATCTGGAATTTACTTTACAACTGGTAAGTTCCCTGTTTTATTACAGTAGCCAGGTAAAACTAAAAACATGTGGGCTCAGTTGGATATATTGGAGAAACACAAGAAACATTAACCTGAATACTTGAGTATCTTGCATTAATCGATCTCGTATTTATATTCATGCCAACCAAGCCAAGAACAAAATGGAAGCAGGTACTACTAAGGACTGACCTAATGAGGAAGTCTTTAAAAGAATTCTTTATTTTTTCAAATTTACTGGTGTTGGAAGTTTTAATAAAAAAAAAAAGAACCAGCTTTGAAGTGGAAGATTCATTCTCTGCAACATCTATACTATTATCAGAATACTTCACCATCAAAACAGTGAATCAAAGTATCTAAGAATTGCTTACTGTAAGTGAAATTATCCCTGAAACAAATACCTGGCTGTAAATCATGATCTGATACTCAGATATAACTCAGAAGATGCTACTATACATCTGAGGTCGGTCTCATCTCACTGGAATGCCAGCACTGTCAGTTTAATTTCAGCAGCTAACAGTGGTACGGTGACTGGGTTCTATAAGAACAGTGTGGAGAAGCACTCAAAAAGCAGAACTCTCTACATTATGAAAACACCCAGTTAAACCACACAAAGTTCTAGTGCGAACGAATCATTTCCAAGATTTTTTTTTCTGCAAAACAAACTTCCTAAAGGAATACTGAATTTAGAATTGCAAGCACAAGAAAAAAGAACATTTTGTGACAGTGTCCACTAGCTAATCTCTAAAGAGTAAGGGTTTTAGAAATATCAACTTTGATAAAGATGGGTGTCTTTATACCTTCTTAATTAAAAGAAAGTGTTTTTGTAAACACACGCATCAGTTTAATCAAAATTCATTTCAGGTTCAAGCTACTGAATACTACATGAAGTTTAATTTTAATCAAAACGTTAAAGCTATGAACAGAAGAAAAAGCAACTGACTTTCTAAAATTCACCATATCAAGTTAGACACATGCAAATCCAAAGTAATTTCTTTTCTTAGTAAGCTTACAGTAATGAGAAATGTACTGCACAGTAACATTTTAATAAAATCAGTAGCAATGCAAAAAAACTTACCTCCCATTATTTTTTTTAATACTTAAGGAAACTATTTAGCCAGCATTTTATAGTTATTATGCAACTTCAAGGATTCATAAAGCATGCAGTAATACATATAGGAAGACCAGATTCCATACCATATGTCCCTCAGCTCGAGCTTTGTTTTCCATGGCTTCTCTCTTTCGTTGCCAGAATTCTTCAACTTGCTTTGCTCTATCTGCAGCTATCCATCCTTTATGCCTGAGTAAGTACAACATATAGCAAGATGAAAAGCTCTGAAACACAAGGCTCAACCCCCACCCACATTTATTCTAACTAGGACACACACCAAAAAAAGAGTAACTTTCTATAAGTAAGGCATCTTTAAAAAATGCCTTTTCATCAGCCAAGATACAAGCCAGACTTCTGCAAAATGGAGGAAAATAGGCTCAAATAAGTTAGAAGAACAATTTAAACAAACAATAAAACATCATGTTATCCTTCTAGACCCTGGTCATCAAGCCCAAAACAAAAGCCAAACCACAATCTCAGTGTGATTATTTCTGAAAATGTCTCAGCTTGTTTCATTGTTGTCATCATTTGTGAAAAGACTTACTTCTTCCAGGTTTCCTTCATCAATGAGCAAGAATTCATCACATGAACCAATCAGTAAGGTCAATACTATAGCAGTCTTTCAAGACTGACCTATGTTTGGACTAAGGCTTCTACCACTTAAATAATTAGTACATTGCTAGTATTCTCAGAGTGTTCCAGCAACTCCTTGGGGGGGGAGAGGTGTGTGGGGGGGGGTGTGAGTGTGTGTATCTTGGAGGGATTTTTGTTTGTTTTTAAAGATATGGTGAAGGAATTTTCCAACCTTAGAATTAGCTAGAACAAGGTGGCTTTTTATACATGTTCCAACCCAGGTCAAGGACCTGCTTGGCTAGAGAAGAAGGCTATGTTCAAGTTACTGTAACTTGATGCAATAGAACAAACACCGTAGCTCCTCCAAAAAGGCAAGAGATGATCCCTGTGGTGGTACTGGTAAAGAAACAAACACTTGATAATCTTTGTATTTGAGTCACCACAAGACTTTTACTCTAACTGCATATGAACTCAACTGTTGAATACTGAAATCTGCCTGAACCCACATCATAATAGCTGAAGTTTAGCTTACAGTTTCAGGAGAGGTGCTTCCAAAGCAAAACTACCCAAACCTATTTCTCTCAAACCAAATTCACAGGAAAAACTTATTTCAACTAAATTTTATGAAAACGGTTTTCTCTACTCTGAAGCTGAGTGATGCATCTTGCTAAAACATTTCGAGTAGATTTCTTCTGGGCTGCATTTCTGTTCGAGACATATTTTTTTTTTTTTTAAGACTGCTGATGTTGAATATACTTAGCTCTACATCAAAAAGACTGCAACTTGAGGATTTCTCCACTTCTCTTAACTTCTCCACTCTAAGTTACTTCACCTTAACAAAGTTGCAGTTATTTATATTCTGTAAGCTAAACAGCCTGAATGCTTATCTCGTATTTCATCTCCAGCTGAAAGAATAAAACACAAGAGGGAAGCACTACTAACATAGCTGTAAGAATGACATGGCTTCTAGATAATGATAAACTTCAAATACTTACCACATTTTAAATGCTAAGAAACAGCACCTCAATTTAAGGCTAAAGGTAATCCGATTTATAAATAGAAGAAAAAATAAAAAATAAAATTGTGGCACTTTGTGCCACGCACTGAGAATAAATAGAGGAGGATGGAAATAGGCATTTACATCAGCTGGTAAAATACATCTTCAGGTACTGGGTTTTACCAGGAAGAATTTTAATTCACTCACAACAGCCCAAATGACTACATAAACCAAAATATACCTTGTAGCTTGCAAAACTGTAACACTGGTGTTAAATGTGTTACTGCCATAAATTTAAAAATAGAAAAATATCTACAAAGGCAAAATATATCACATTAAAACATAAAACTGAATAAAATTAGTTTAGAAGAATAAACATTTTCTTTGGCCACTTCCTTTTCTTAATATTATCTCTATCTATTTCTTCCTACTTAGCATACATCATTGGATTTTCAGAAGTTCAAATAATGAATGAGAAAACCTGTCCCTCTAGGAAAGTTAGTAACACTCATAAATTAAACTTCTAGAAAAAAAATGTATTTTCCCATTTACTGATCACAAGTGCGGACACAGTTCTTTGGGCAATTATTAATAGATTTGGAGAAGGCCAAAGAAATTTTGAAGAAGCTACTTAAAAGAATGAAAGAATTAAAAAAACCAAAAACAATCCAATGCTCGTTTGCTACCCTTTTATATATAAAACACTCACTTTATAGTAACTAAAAGAAGCACCATCACCAAATTGGAAGCCGCACCCCGTTCTAACACTTTGCATTCGCATCTCAACAAGGAAAACTCCTAGGAGTTTTCCACTGATAAATAAGCAGTACCTAATAATTCCACGAGCATTCTAGACACTCTTCTGTGCTAGACAGTCAAACACTTAGATGCAGAGAAGGCAGTCAGCATGAGATGGAAGCATCTTAGCAGGTAACACAAAAAGTGGAACTATGAGAAAAGCAAAGGAGGAGGCTTATGATGTTATCTGCAACTGCATTAGGCCAAGAATTCTGGATGAGATCTAGCTTAGTTACAGTTTACAGTAATCTATTTTTTCCATTACTGAGGAAGCCAAGGTTTCCATTGGTTCTAGAAGAACTGCAGTCTGCAGGGGACTAACACACAAACAGACAGCACAGTACCAATGGCTAAAAGTAATTTTGAAACATGTCCGACTACTAAATGAAACAAGACACAGAACAAGAATCTAACACATAGGGACATATGGATTATCACAGTCCAACCTGTTTGCATTGGCTTGTTTAGACACCTCCTTCAATCTTTTCATTTTTTTCCTAACTGCACCAGCATCAGGCAAATGGTGATGACCCGCAGGCCCCTTAGGAACTCCTGGACGTATTCCAGGTGGAATTCCTCTGTAGATAAATATGTACAGCAACTTTCATTACTTTCATCTGAAGCAGACCACATGCAACTTCCAATGGAATGCAGCCATACCTCTCAAAAACTTCCCGGCCTTGTAGTCTCGCCCTCAGTTTGGCTTCCCTCACTTCAGCTACTCTAATGTTTTCATGTTGTTGTTGCAGCTGGTCAAAAATAGCATGATAGTGTTCATACTGTCCTCTGGAAGACACAGGAGATGGACCAACACCACCTCCACCGCCATAATATGGTACCTGGGAATCAAAAGGGGTAGGGTGGAAATTTCAAATACTGGTTTTAACAAGCCCTTCCAATTTTCAATTCATCGGCAGAATGAAAACATTAACAAGTTCTGCAACAAAACCCCATTTTTTCCATAAAGTTGGAAGCAGTTAAGCACACTTCCAGGTTGGCGAGTGGCATTAAGTGCAGATTTGTCTGAGGATCACCATCATTACCAACCTATAATTTGGTTTTATCACCAGAATTAAGATATTTCATGCAAATCATCTGTCATGCTCAAAGAATTAGAATTCTGTAGGAATTTTCATGTGAAAATAATAAAAAACATGTTGCAAGCAGCTGTGTAGAGTAGTAGCCAAGGATGGATGCAGAAAATGTGAAACTGGCAAAATAAGGTTAAGGTTGTCAGCACATGCATAAAAATGTTTCCTTTACACCTGAAGGAAGTGGTCAAATAGCCCATAGTAGTGAATCTACGGAATCTGTTTGAACAATAGTGTCAATGTTCCTTCCAGTGTGTTCTAAAGTATTTTAAATAAATTCAAACAGGTGAGTGCAGATGTGACAGGTTTACAATTGCCTACTTAGAAGTTCCTGAACAGATTATACTTGAGAGTGGAATCTAGCTCACGTTCTGAGTTTCAGTTGCTCAACACCCATCAATAGCTCTCTATGATACATATAATAGACACATGACTGTTTTCAGGAACATGCATAGCTCTCATTCAAGTGTGACAATGCTCATCTACTGTGTTGTATGGAAGCTTGTATTGGTGCCTGAGAGTTTTATCCTGAAAAAGAGAAGGATGGCATAGGAACCAAATGACAGGTTTTGACTTTTCCATTAAGTCAGTACCTGGCAGTCTTTACAGTCTGGTATGCTTAAGTCTGCTTTTAACTATGCTTTATTATGTGATGTGTTGCACACATCTAAAGATTATGTCTATTTTGAAATAACATATTTAATAAGCAACTACTGAAACCTGATCAGTGTAATCTTCACATTCTCGTATAACAAACAGAAAATAAAACATCTATTCATGTTGACTCTATTGCTCAGATTTTTTACAAAAGCCCTACTAAACCTGTGAAGGCCAACTATTTTTGTAAGGCTCCCGACCACCACAACAAAAAAGCTGTGTTTTAATCCTTTTTCTATTGTCAGACAGATTTACACAGCAATACTTGCAATTCCTGCACTGGCTCTGCCTGATGAAAGTACTTAGACCTTTATGTTCAACTAACTTCGGGAGACAGAACAGTTATGTTCCCATGAAACTATGACATACATGAACAGGCAACAAAAGGAACCGTCATAGGAATCAGATTAAATTATGCAGTAAGTGAACAGCTACAGAGTTCATGGCTTTCAGAAAACACACCTCCCCGCCCCCCCAACAACTTGTGTTGCTAAATAACAAAGAATGCTTAGAAGCAGGTGTTTAATACTGGGGAAGAGGCCCGTTATCATAACATGAGAACCTGGAAAAAGATTTCAACAAAAGAATTCAAGAGCAAACTTGAATGTGAAAAAAGCTGTTCATGCACAGATTCAGCACAGGAAAAGTAGCAAAAGCAGAAGTGGACAAAAGAAAGTGGTGAATGAAATCCATTACTGACAGAAAGGTAAGAGATTCATAAATTTAGTAAGTATTTGAAATGAAAATTGCACATTATCTCCAAAAAGCCAGGGAAAAGAATCTTGTTATACAGTTTCTCTTAAATTATCCACAGATTAATAATGGGCAGACCCAAGAGCTGACAACCAAGAGCAGATCTTTCTGAAAAGAGAAGACCATGCCAGATAACCAAAGGTGGGGGATCAGACTACACCACATTTCTGCATCTGCTGCCAACCTTAACATCACCACTTCCACCTGAACCAAGCACATTCCTCCATCCTTGTTCCCTGGCTCTGTTTATTCGTTCCATCTGAAGAAGAAAACAATACAGGAAAACAAAATTCAAGGAGTCACTAGGTAAAAATTGAACTTCACTATTAACACATTTTAAACATTTTTTACCCTTTCTTTTTCTGATCTTCTTATTTCATCTGCCTTCAGTAAACTGATCTGCAATGTGTAAGGATTAAACATTTTTAGTAACTGGGAAATTGAACTACTCCATATTCTTATACAACAGATAACATACCACACCACAAGGTATTTCATTAAAATTACTATGGGTGGAAAAAGAAAGTCTCAAGAATCTTGTCTACCTGATCTCTCTGGCGTTTTTCTTTTTCAGGCAATTCTAACCTTTTCTTTTTTGAAAGTTCCTGAAAAATAAGCATATAATTTGGTATTTATTACTGAGCCATGATCTGTCAAGTCTCTATCAAGACAGGTTAGTGCTCCAACTGCTGGTATATGTCCATGAAGATTAAGAAAAGTACTGTTAGACAATATTTGGAAAAGATAGATAAGGAGGAAAAGTTTGAAGGTTTTACTTTGACATTCTTGCTCTGGACTTAGCTTTTGCTTAGTTTGAAAATTAACAGATAATTTCATGATACCTCAAGCATTTTCCTCCTTTCTTGTCCTGGATTCAGTTTCTTCACTGCAAAGGCCTGAATAAAAGGTGAAACTTCAAATTAGACAGCATGATGCCAGAATGCAAGAAAAATTGTCATCAGAAAAAAATAAAATTGTATCTTAAACCCACAACTTAGTATGTCCAAAATGGGGTTTAAAATAATTACTCAGGAGGTTTTAAATGAAAAGGACTGTTAGGATATAGAGGTAAATGCTATTGTAGTTGCTCATCCTCTACTAAAAGCTATGCCTCAAACGCTGAAGGCAGTAATTTTTAACAGTTTTGTCTTAATTTTTCTTCTCCAGCAATACCATTCTGCGTGACAATCTTTTCCCATTATAAGTCTTTGAAGGTCCCTAGATTTTAAGATTCGCGTATTTACAGAACAGGTTTATTACATTATCATTAGGCTTTTCTACTTGGATAACTCTAATCAAAGTTCTCATTACTTATGGAAGAGAAGAATTCAGCCACTACTGAATGCCTGATACAAAGAAGCAGCTATACATAATAAACCATGCTGCTTATTCTAATCTTCTCAAAACAGTGATAGTTAATATTATAACCCCCTTTTTTTCTTTTCCTGACACAGAGACACAAAGTTTCATAATATTTTCTCCTGGAAACCGAAAATCATATCAAATGAGTACTTTAAATATTTCAGAAGACAGAAGCCTTTACAGACTTAAGTCAACATAGTTCAACCACAACAATTTAATGTAATATCACTAAATATAGGAGACAATTAATACATGCTCCTCTGAAAAGCCAGTTGAGAGCTGCAAGCTCAAACTACCCCAGAACAATAGCAAAGAGAAGAAAATTTTTATTACACTGTAGCCATTATTTCTATTCTGCATCTTATCCCTTGTAACTAGGTACCATCCACACACACTATGTCTTAAAATTGCATCATTACTGACTTCTTAGATGCAGCAAGAGGATATTTCCTCAGTCTCTACCCTGCCACTTTGAGTCTCTGTGCAAGCTGGATCAATGTTGGCTGGTGATACTGATTATAAAGCTCAGTAGACTAGGAGACAGTTGCACAACCAAGCCTTAAAACATAAAAACCTCAGTCTCATAAACACACACAAGCCAATAAAGCTTGCTGATCAACGAGCTTTTGCCTATGCCTCCAATAATTTGTGAGCCTCAAGGGTAATTTGTAACTCAAATTTTCTATCCACCTGTCAAATTTGACAGACGCATAGAGATCTTAGTATTATGTTGCTCGAAGTGCCATGAAGAGAAGGAGGAAAGAAGAGTTTTATGTAATAAGTACCACAGAGAAAACTTACTTCAAGAAAGACTGAAAATACCATATGAAGGTATACAGAAGACGATTTCTCATTAGCTCATGAAATTAAATCTGGGAAACTCCTCTTCCAATTACACAATTTGTCTGGCTGAAAATGACTAAAAAAAGTTTTCTATTTTTCGAAAATGCAGATTCTCACCCAATGACCCTGGTATACCTGACAGACTTTCCACATTCCTTGGAATGGTCAACACCACCAAAGGAAATGAAAACATGCAAAGCACATCTAATTCAGCAGTGGAATTAAAACCCAAAGCTAAGGCAGCAGTATACGAAAATTATTCTATTAAAACCAACTAAACAAAACCAACCAAAAAACTCTGTAATAAAGCAAACCGAGCATTTGAACTACTATTAATTCTTCTGCAGATGCATGTCCCCATATTTTGAAAAGGAATACATATTTTCATAGCATTTAGATAAGGTATGAGCAAACCAGTTTAAGTAATTTAGTTTCTTACCTGTCTAGATTTAGCCAATGGCTTCTTATCATTAGGCTTTTTAGGTACATCACAAGGCTTCCTCATCACTAAAGGCACTCCATATTTTGCAGCAGGTTTGGTAATTTTCTGAGCCGGTGCAACTGAAGCCAGTATTTGCTCTTGAGCTGGCCTTTTAGCTAAAATGAAAAGAAAAGAAAAATAAAACAACAAGCAAACAAAAAACTCTAACTCTCTTTTAAAGCAATCCAGGCTAGCCAGTGTACCATATTTCCATTTCCCAAGGTCTCGGAACAGCAAAGCTGAGGAAAACGTGCAAACTGCTAACATTTCATTCACATCAGCTGATGCATAAGTGCAACACACCCAGTTGTCCAAAACAGCTTAATTTCATGCTTCATAACAGCAAAACACAATCCCTGAGCCTTTCGCTCTCAATACTTCAAACTGGAGAACTGAAGTTTGTTTCAGCTTCCATGCTCCATCATACAGTTGTCATGGACACAGGAAAAACTTTTCCTAACAGAATGGAGGGACAGGCTCCCCACCACTAACAATACTAGACTGCAACACTAATGTCAGCAGAAGATGAGTTCTGGAAGAGCTTCAGTGGCTTTCAGGGATAAAGCTTTCCCTGTAGAATTTCTGAAAATATGCCAATATTGTGGACTTGATTCTGTGTTAGCAGGGCTCTTTTACTACAGAATGTAATGACAGCAGTGAAACACAGAACATTATTAAATGACACCAACGCACTTGCCACAGCTTCAAATAATTATGAAGAAATAAAATCAAAAAAGGGGGAAAAATCCAGGAAACGTAGGGTAAACTAATTCAGAAAATGAAGTCAGGTAAGACCATGTTGACAAAATGAACCGCTATCTAATTTCCTACCAGTAGCAGAAATTCTACTGCTTTGGTCTGAAGTCAGTGCTTGTCCAGGAATCTCTAACAAAACCTCTCACCTTTTTAGAGGAAATGGTATTTCTCATTACCCATTTCTCATTACCAAGTGGAAAAAAAATGCTCAATAGCAAGACATAAATTTTTTTTAGTGTATTTGTAGTCTTCACTGTCCCCTTAAACTCTGGAAGCATAGCATACTGCAAGAGGAAAAAGCTCAACTAAAATATTACAGGACCACAGTTATCATTTGTACCCTACATACACCCAGCTCCCCAAGGGAGGGAGGTAAATTGCTTCTCTCTTTCTTCCTGAAACTTCTAGAATCAGGTATAAGAACAGACCAAAACCGCAAGGAAAAACAAAACCACATGCACTGTCTTGCCAGTGCTGAAAGCAAAATCACTTTATACACTTACTTACCTGGTGCAGCATGCTGACCAAACTTCTGGAAGATTTTGTGATTGAATTCTTCTGCAATAAGCTAAATAAAGAATTGAAGTTATTAGCCAGCCGCACTTATGGCTGAAAATAGGAAAAACACATTTTCAGAGAAATGTGCCACTCCCAGTAAGCATCTAATAGCATTTACTGTATCTTAATTTTAAATGAATACTCAACCTTATGTATTCAATTTAGTATCACAAACATGAATAGGAAGCTGGATTCAGCGTTTTCAAACATTTTTGGTGCATTTACTCAAATAATTGAAAAACTGATTTAGTCTGACTTCTAGCTGGTATGTTACCTCATTTATGAGCTAGCTAAGAATCTAGAATAAAGTTAATGTATCAACATAGCTTTATTCATAGTACATTTTAGATTTCTGTATAGTTGCCAAAGTTCAATTTCTCAGCTAGCAGTCCTTTAAAAATGTTTGCAGTCTTTAAGTTTCTCTATCCTTTTCAAGATGGGAAGATGACTATAGAGACATCTAAGAACAACAGATAGGGCATGCTACCAGGCATATCGAAACAGCATAATAAAGTGTGGAAAATAGCCTTACTTGAAGTCTAGACAAAGACCAAACATTAACAGGCCATCATCTCAAATACTGTTGGCAGTTCTGAACGCAATACCTCAAGAGTATCATTCTCAAGAGTTTCATTTCTCAAGTAGAAATGAAAAAGGTTCAAACATAATTAAAAGTATTGAAAAGCTGCAGTAAAATAACAAGCACAACCTATAAAAAGATGACTGAGATGCAATGTGACAGGTCTAGAATGCCACGTGATTTTGCAGCACACACAAGGACAGCAAATGATCAGAACCATTATAAGTGTGGTATGACTGAATATAAGGAGGAAGGTTTAGAATAAAACAAAGTTGATGCTTTCTGCAACATGTAGCAGACCTGGGAAATTTCTTACTGATCCAACTACATATGGCCTTTTTGTGAAATCACTTTAGTTTTGAGTTAGAATCCATTAGAATCCTTCATGCTTAGTGAGGTCTGCTTTTGCATTCATTTCCTCCTTGTTCTTTCTCTGTCTACATACTTAAATAATTTAAGATTTTTCTTCACAGTTCATAGTAAAACTCTTTCCTCAGCCTAAAGCATCCCTACAAAAGCTCTTGAGAATACCATTACTCCAATTTCTTATGTTGTACATTAACATTAGAATAAAGTGAAGTCCTATGATGCCTTTAGCAAAACTAGAATTAAAACTAACTCCATACCTGTGGTGTGAGAAATTTTTCAACCCGTTTGGCTATAAAATTTTTCTCCAATATGGAGTTTACTGATGGTCTGTTCCTAGGATTCCTTTTAAATAACTGTGAGAGCAAATTACGTAGGTCATAGGAATAATGTGTAGAAACAGGAGGAAAAGGTCCAGATATTATCTTCAGTACCAAGTTCTTCATGTTACCAGCTTCAAACTGTATCACACAAGAAAGAAAACAGTGACTGCATATTACTTACTGTCTGTCCAAACGCAAGCCTGTATACAAAGATGATGAGAAAAACAAAACCAAAAAAGTATGTTCGCCTCAACATGCCAAAACAAATTTTGAAGGCTATGTACAGTTTATATCAGCAGTTTAAAATAACCTGCTGCCAAGTATTCCAATTAAAAATACATCATAATAGATATGCCATTGAGATATACATTTTGCTAACAAATATTTCCCTTCAGATCTAGACTGACAATGATATATAATTAAGAATACAATAATTGTATCATTCTCTGCTTGATCTCCTCTCCCAAAAAACTTTCAACCATCACATGCCTTCTGACCTTTTAGAAGCCACATTTCAAATGAAAGAATGTAGAGCATTAACATTCATTTAGTGTAAAACCCAAAGGAATCCAAACAGAGAACACTATTTCAATTCTTATTTACAATAAAAAGAAAACAATGCGTATCACCCAGCTCACAGAAAACAACCTATGGCCATCAACTCACAGAAAGGAAATACTGTTAGCATTGCTGCCACAGAAAAGAGCAAGCAATAAGAAATTATGGAAGTTAGACCATTAAATCCGTCCTGATTTTCATGTCATTATAATCTTTTTTCTTTTAATAAAAATACCCTTCCCCCAAAAACCTGAAACAAAATATAAAAAAAAAGGAGAATTTTTTTTTCTTCTCTTCCTGACTGGAATACGTATGATAAAGATACAGCCTTCAAAACAACACACACACAGAGGAAAACAAAATGAAAACCAAACAAAAGCCAACCCTCTGAGCTTGGGATATTGTCCAAGAACTATTTCTGTTCTAAACAGAAATGCATTAACCCACCTGCACAAAAGCTGACAGTCCAAATTCAGATTTTCAGTGAAAATGTCAACTTTCTTAAAAGAAAGGAACACCATCCACAGTATCACTTACTACAATACCAAACAACTTACCCAGCTAATACAGTTCATTAAAAACCTACAATCGTGAACAAAGTATACAATGCTAAGATTTCTGAACAGATCAGTGTAAAACAAAACAGAGATGGAAAATGTTGGTCAGTATAGAAAGAGGAGACAGAAATGCTGAAGGCTATTTTAAACAGCCACCACAAAAGCCTTTCATTAACTGACATACATTTGCATAATATCAGGGAAAAATATTCTGTTTGAAATCAAAAGTTTCTACTCACCGCATGTTTAAGTGTGCACATTTCATAGAGAACACAACCAAGGGCCCAGATATCACTAAATCAAGAGAATGTATCGTAAGAATTAGTTGTGGGTATAATACTGCCAAGCAACTTACACCTGTGAAGTATATCTTTGAAAAGGAAAAGGCTGCATTTTGAGTATGCAAAAGCTCCTCTGTACATACATCTTCCATTCCCCAAACAAAAAAATAATTCAACCACCAAAAATAAGGCCAACTGAAAACCAGATGAGGATATTCTGGCTTCAGATTTCATTTAGGCCTTTTCATCTGAACTACATCAATCACAGAACTCAGACAAAATACAGATAAAGGCTTTTTTTCTTTAAATATATACACTTGTCTGAGGTCTTTGAATTAAACAAAACACCCAAACAGAACTCACTACCTAATTAAGCAAATGCAATTCTCAAAGTCAATTTACTCTGTTTAACACTGACGTATTTATCCTCACTCATTACAGGATTACAGAATTTGGTTAGAATGCAACTGGATAATAAATCCCATGAAGAAATTAAAGGGGCAAGGAACTGTAATTTGTATCTCTTAAGAAACCAACTGAAATTAGTCTCAGTCACTCACAGCAATAGATGCAGCAACTTAGAGTGTAAGGCTAACTTGACAATGACCATTTTAATTACAGTAAAATGTAAGGGACACTGTTACTAGATATAGCCTACTGCCAGGACAGCAAACATAAGCAAGGTATCGGTATGACTTTGTTACCTGAAGCAAGCTGAGTCACCTATCTATGCACACACTTAGAGAATCCAATTAATGTGTTTGTGATTTCATCCATAACAGTATCACATTCATACTACATAAATTAAGGCAGCACAAATAGCTAGGCAAAAGTAGAGCCATAATTAAAAACATGGCTAGATCTAGAACTCAAAGCATTAAGCTAAGTCATCTCTGCATCACACTGCTTTGGACTGCACATACCTACTAAGGTCCCTCTTGTGCAATGAGTCTTGGTACCTTCTTGGCTAAGAAATGAACTAACAACTGTTCACCCTCATAAAACAGCTTCTCATTTCTAGAACTCACTTTCTTCTCTTGACCAAAAATGTTTCAATAAATGCTTAGTAGTACCTTTTATTGTTGTAAGGTTTGTTCTGACATATTTCAGGCGACAAATAGTATGGTGTTCCTATGCAAGTACGAGCCAGCTCTGCAGTACTAAAAAAAGTAAGAATGAATGTTAACTAGTTAACTCTTGTGATGTGCACAGATCAAAGCAATTTAAATTAAGTCAGAGAAAACTGCATTGAAAATGAGTTACCTGTTAAGAACTCTGGCGATCCCAAAATCTCCCAGTTGTATTGTTCCATCTTTGGTTAAAAATATATTCTTGATATACAAATTTTAAGAAGAATTAAAACATTCATACAATTGCACGTTTCTTGTTCTCAATATGTTTTGGAAAGAATAAAGTTTTCTACTATTCAATCACTCTGAAGTCACTAGCAGTAGTAGAGTTACTGCCTACTGTGAAACACCAGACTTACTCTAGTTCTACTTGATCAAAATTAAACGCTATTACACTAAACACTGTTCTAACACAACCTCTTCTGTCCCTGCACAGAAACATTAATAACATTCATGCAGCTTCATCAAGTAGCCGCATCCATTTTTTCATATTGTATATTTATACCATACATCATATAAACCTCCTCCAAATAATTCTGAAGAAAAAAAAGTATTTCCAGTATTAGAAGTTTTTACGTTAAAAGACTATTTTCCATGATTTGCCAATATATACAAGCAAGATATGAATGTAATCACTTTGAGAGTAAATTCAAGAAAAAAAAAAAGTTACCCACATACCTGTGACTTTATGTCCCGATGCAAGATTTTTCTATCATGTATGTGCTTTAATGCTAAGCAGATTTGTACAAACCAATCTAGAATCTACACATAAAAGAAAATGCAACATCAGCATAATTATTTGGAAACTTCCCCAGTTACATAAATAAAGATTTTATAAAATCAGTTTTATAACTCAAGATTTTACCCTCTTCCCACAAACCTGTCTTTATTTATACCAGAGAATAATTAAAAAATTAAAAGTACTGTCACTACAATGCAAACATTTTAATGAAAGGTACATATTACTAAAATTAGATAGTTTGAGGCTACTAGTTTCATTACATATTATAAGCCTAACAAAAGTTTGCAATATGAATTTAAGACTAAAATGTTTCAAACTTGGAATTTGCATCTTAAACACTGTACTTTTGCTGCAACCATTACAACAAGCCTTCTTGCAGTCAGCTAATCAACAGTTTTAGAAGGCCATGCTGATGTTTACAGCAACACTTATTTTGTCATACAATAATTTTAAGTATTCCACCTTTTGAAAAAGGGTACAAAGCAGATTTCAATGAGAAAAGCAGCAAACAACATGTAGTTAGAATATTATAAATGACCCAAAATTATTCTTTTTATTTTTGTAAATTTGTAGAAAACACGATAGTGACCAACAGCAAGAACTTTTCCATGTGAATACTGGTTTCACGTTCTCAGCTTAGAAGTACACACATGTCAAAATTACAGTAAAATGCAAGATGTAATTGTCACTTTTCCACTTTAAGGTCTTCTCATAGAAGCGAGTCCAAATTAGAAAAAAAAAAAAAAGGAATCCTACATAATCTATTTTCACTTAACCAAACACAAAACTACACATAAAATCTTCTCATTTATTCCAAATTCTTCCACAGTACAAATGATTTTATACCCAGAACTGTAGAAAATCTGCTGGTCTACTTACAATATTTTTTTTTCCTAATGGAAAAATAAACTTTTGAATCATGTCAACTTCATATTGCCATATTTAATATTATTATAATTCTGATAAATGAAAATCAATATTACAAAATAAAAACCTCATGCCATTATAACTTAAAAAATATTGATTTTAAAAGTTTTAAAAATAATTATGGTGTCCTTCAGGATTTTTCATTTTTCAGATTTGGTTTACTTTGCAAGAGATCCAACTTTTTTTTGGAGCATCTTACACATAGAAAAGCCCAAATAACATACAGTTTTCAGCTACATTCCCCCCCCCCCCTTTAAGAGACTACTTTGATTGACGGCAACAACAATCACATTTCAGAACCTCCTTTTAGATTAACAAACCAAACTGAACCAAAACAACCGAAAACTTACGAAGAATTATCATTCACCAAAACACTACAGCAGCAGTTTACTGTTACCTGATCTTCAGAGAATAAGATTCCTTTCTGGGCATTTATTTTTTTAAATAGGTCCCCTCCTTCACAGTAATCCATCACTATGTAGAGACAGCCATTTTCTGTAAAACAAGCCACAAGCTACTTAAAAAAACTCCCCAAAACCCCACCAAACAAAAAACCCAACCAAACAAAAACAAACCAGAAAAAAAAAAAAAAACTACAGCAAGCTTTAACATAACTCTCCTAATATCTTCACTAGAGTCACAGAAAAGCAATCAAAAACTAACCTTTTCACATACAGCTTCAGATACCATTTGTTAGTCTCTTTTTTTTTTCTTTAACTTGAAGTAAAAATTCTTTTACTATTCTGAGTTGTAAAACAGAAGTTTCTCATTTCTGGCAACATCAGACTATTTTGTTATGGAGAGAAGAAAAATGACATCTGCTGAACCAATGCCCACTATGAAATTAAATATGTAACTGACTGCAATATAAACCCATTCTTCTTGTGTTTTCAAACACCCCATAGATTCGCTACCCTAGAGATCTTAACTTCTAATTTAGATATCTGCCTCTATTTGCCTAATTCTTTCTTGGAGCTTTACCTGGACAAGGTACTACTACTCATATTAAGTGCAAGAACATGGCCATCATCAACTCTCACACAAGACACACAGCTCATTTTTAGTGAAATTTGGGGGGACCTCGAAAAATCCTATGCAAGCTTCCACTAGGAGGTATGAATATATATGTATTACATTTGAAGTTACAGCTTTGCTCTCCAGTGCAATCTTTTCCAGTTACTGATGAAAAAGAAAGATTAGGCAGAAGCAATTCGCAAGTTAGCAAAACCACACATTACTCACACATTAGGAATGATTTTGAGAAGAGCTAAATAAATGCATAAATCAATCAATTTTGGTACTCAAAAGAAAAAACTTCGGAGTTCGCAATAGCACTTAAAAAAAATCTAAATAGATGATGTAATTAATTTTAACTCTAAGTCACTTAAAACACACTCCCACAGAATGCTTCTGAAATCTGTTTTTCAAAACAGCAAACCCAGGATTTTTCTTTTTTTCTTTACAGTGGTTCTCATCTTGGTTAAGCTTTGTAATTGGTATTATTTAAAAAAACAGGAGCCTGGATTTCTTGCAGACCTGTTGCTGAAATAATTCTTGTTTATAAACCAAATCAGCATGTTCAAAGTCAAAGTGCTTTAGTAATAAAGATCCAACATGAGGTCTTGTGAACTACAGATTACAGGATCTACCTTGTAAGAACAACAAAGAAAAGAAAAAGGCAGTCTTAAAGAACATGGTTCTATTAAAGAAAAGGCAGAAGGGTGAATTTATAAAGCGGAAGACTCTGGTTATGCAACAAAACTATGACATCAAATTCTATTTAATAAATAGGAAAAAGAAAAAAAAAAAACAAACCCCAAACAAAAACCAAAAGCCTCCAAAAGACATGAAAGTCAGCAGAAATGAAGGAAAGCAGTGATCCTGAACAGTATTTCAAGTAATAGGGTTTTGAATAATATTTTAACTTATATGACAGGTTGTTGGAATATTTTATCTGTTCTGCTCATTTCCAAAGACATTCACAGTGAAAGCAATGTGGGATTATGTTTCTCCTTCCTTCATAGCTTGATGAAATAAAGTCACATCTATTTTTCTAGCTCTGAAAGCAGCAATATGATTACAATTACTGAAGATTGCATTCTAAGATATCAGACTTTGATATAAAATCACTTTTCCTAGGTTATCAATACCCAAATTCACACTGTACTCATATTTAACACACAAAGCATTCAAGCAGTTAGGATATACACAAGGAGACTTACGCTGTGGAGAAACAAGACACCATAACCCTTTCATTTAAGCATCAACCAAAACTGATGCATGTAAGGAAGAGGCATGAACATTTCTGTTTAATTGTTGCACTTTTAAAAAATTACTATTACTTTTAACTGTGCAGGGGAATTGTGGGAAAAAATCCCAAACCAATTCAAAGGAACAAAGTAACGGAAGTATTAAAAAGACTAATTAAGGAGAAAACACACTAAATACAGTAAGTAGTGCACAGACAGTCACTATCATTTCTTCACATTCTAATGTGTTAATTAACCTTACCTTCAAATGACTCCCTGTACAGGACAATATTTGGATGTTTCATGTTAGCCAATACAGCGACTTCTCTCCTTGATTCTTCTCTCTCCTTATTTGACATCTTTAGAAGGAAAATAATGATTTTTCAGAAAAGAAATACAAAAAAATGGGTCAGGAATTAACAATAATCACTCACCTTTGAGATGTTAATTTCTTTAATAACATACTGTTGGCCATTTTCTTTAGCTTTGACAAGAAATGCTTTCCCAAATGATCCTTCTCCGATCTTTCGCACTTTAATATACTTATCCATAGTTATCTTCTTAAGGCATCCTTTCTTGAGTACTAGGAAAAAAAAAACCCACAGAACATATTTAGCTAGCTGTACTTAGTCACCTAGCCTGCTAGGTCATGGTATATTCAAGCCATTTGTCTCTTCAGTTGCATCACATGCTTTGCAGCTTTTCTCTAAACCATCTACTCTTAGTTTTAATTTTATTTTGGTACAGTTGGCTCACCCGGTGTAGAAAAGAGGCTGTATTGCTAAAACCAACAACCAGGTTTAATCTTTCAACTTGACACATTATAAAGTAAAAAAACAAACAAACCCCCAAAGTGTTTTATCTTTCAAAAAGGCACACAGTCAGTGCCATAACTTCTGATTCAGCTAGCACACAATCATCATACAGAGCTATTGCACCTCATTAACAATCTTTCATTTGCCCGTACTTGGAAGGACTACAACAGTGTGTGTGGGGAATCCCTACACATTGCTTAAGAAGCAATGAATCTAGTATTTTGCAAGTTAGTCATGATAATGAAGCCAAAAAACGGACTGAATTCAAGAGACCCCCGTTTAGCTTAGAATCATTATTTAACATGTGACCTTAATTCTGACTGGAAACAGGTATTTTTGCCTCCAAGTACAGAAAGATAGTGTAAAGTTGCACATACTCAGTATTAACAGCAATATTATCTTTAGGGCAATGTTTAAACTAGCAGGCAGGACCTAATTTTAACTTCACATGACTTTACTACATTCTCTTGTATATCCCTGGTTTATTTATGACACAACCTATGCTTGTACTACAGCCAAGCCAGCTGCATTAGGCATAGCTTTGGGCTCCTACTGCAGGCTATTTTCTTCAAATACAAACCATCGATAAGCAGCCTGTGGGCGAGAAGATACAGTTCAAAGAAAGTTTACAATTTTCTGCGAGTTAGATGGCCTCTTTTTAACCGTGGCATGGGAAATACAAATCTTTAAAAAGGACATCAGCGCTGATAGGGCGTTGGCTTTTCGAGCCCTGGGCAAGAAGTCATTTTGTCCATCACCGACACGCAGAGGAGCGGCTCGTGCACCGGGGCATAAGTCATACCCCAAGACAACCCGACCAGTAAACACGAAGAAAATAAGGCCACAAACCCGAACCACACGGCTAAGCCGCAACTGGGCAGAAGGAAAGCGGTACGGCACAGTGCTCGCCAGCCCCAGCCCGGCGGCAAGAGAGGCCTCAGCCGGGCCTCGCCAGGCCGCCACGCCTACACAGCTGGGCAAGACTAGCACCAGGGAGACAAACCAGAGCCACCCTGCCCCAGGGCGACCGAGAGTGAAGACCCGCCACCTGCTTGGCCCCGCAAGCCCCCTCCCCACGCCTACCATACCTCCCAGCTGCACCCGACCAGCACTGCCACGGCCGCTCAACCAAGACTCACAGCCGCCGCGGACCCGCCCCCTCAGGCCTCATTGGCGGGCCGGCCCCGCAGCTCAGCTCCCATTGGCCGACCTGTCCCAAGGCGGGGCAGCGGCTCAGCCTGACCGCCCTTCCCGCGTTAGCGGCGCTTCACCGTAGTAACGCGCCGCCACCAGTCAGGTGACGGGCGGGGTGTGTCGGCCGCCGCGCCAGGAGGCGGGACGGGCATCCAGCAGTGGTCAGTGTTCGCGTTCCAGCGGGAAAACCGGGAGCAGCTGTAAACCTTTCCTGGGCCAGCCATGACCCGCAAGACCGCGCAGCCTGGCTACAGCGGTACGTGTCTTCCCAGGGACCTCACCTGGGAGGGATGCCTGGGGGAGTCATTCAGGAGGGTAGGGGTGCCCGTGGCCGCTGTGGCTTCTCCGCTCCACAGTCAGAGTGCGGGTTAACGGCATGTGCGAGTAACGGCTTATGATTCACAACGATCCTTTAAATTCTTACTCTGATTGTCTTCGTACATCGCCCTGTGTGCACGGTAGGAAGCACTGTTCTGTTTTGTTAGAATCCTAGAATGGTTTGGGTTGGAGAGGACCTTAAAGATGTCTTGTTCTAGTCCCCAACACCTTCCACTAGACCAGGTTGTGCAAAGCCCCATCCAGCCTGGCCGTGAACACTGCCAGGGATGGGGCAGCCACAGCTTCTCTGGGCAACCTGTGCCAGTGCCTCACCACCCTCAAGTGAAGAATTTCTTTCTAAAGTCTAATCTAGATCTCCCCTCCCACAATTTAAAGCCATTCCCCCTAGTCCTGTCACTACATGCTCTCATGTAAAAAGCTTCTCTCCATCTTTCTTGTAGGCCCACTTTAGGTACTGGAAAGCTGAACTAAGGTCTCCCCAGAGCTTTCTCTTCTTCACTGAACAATGCCAGCTCTCTCAGCCTGTTCCATACTAGGGGTGCTCCAGCCGTCTGAGCATCTTCACGGCCCTCCTCTGGGCTTGCTCGAGCAATCCCCACATCCCCCACCAGATGGGGTCTCACGACAGTAAGAGGAGCAGAATCACAAACCTGCAGATATTCCATCATGTTCCGTAAAAAAAAAAAAAAAACCAACCCCCCAGACCCCACCAAACCTCTCACAGTATTTTAGTGGAAGCTCTGTTCTGTCGATGTATGCCCAGTAAACTCTTTACTGGCCTCAGTCTCGGCAGGCACTGAAACGCCTCACACCCTCCTCGGGTAGACAGCACGCAGGTAGGTGCTCTGCCCGAGATCTGCATTTCGGCTGCAGATAAAACCACTTTAAGTTCTTGTGGCCCTACAGTCACGTAGCGCCCGTGAAACTTAGACGCTTCCTGGTTTCAGCCAGATGACGCGGCGACGTACGACAGGGTAAACCGTCTCCCTGTTCTGAAACGCGTACTACTCCCGCCCTCACCTCACCGGGTCCGCGCCTAACAGCCCCTCCCCTCACCGACAGCCGGCCAGCCACGCCCCTGCGGGCGGGCGACCCGTGAGGGAACCGGAAGTGGCGGCGGTGACGCTAACTGCCAGGCGCTGAGAGAGCCCTGTGGCGCGCCGGCGTGGCAGGAAGCCCCGCCCCCCAGGCGAGGGGGCGGGCCTGGCTGCCGGAGCGACCGTTGGGGCCGGGGGCCGAGCCGGTGTCCGCGGCGTCTCCGCCCCGCCGCCGCAGGAGGATGAGCCAGCGCCTCCCTGGGGAGCAGCAGGCGGTGCTGCCAGGACAGGTAGGGGCGGGGCGGGCTGGGCTAGGTTTGCCTTGGTTTTCGCCTTCTCGTGGCGTGACAAGAGGGGCCGCGGGCGGGCCCCTCGTTCATTGCCTGCTGCTGTCGGGGTGAGCGCGGATGAGGTGGTGGCTCTGGCTCGACCCTGGTGGGACCGGGGGAGGCGAAAGATGGGGAGAAAAGAAGAGAGGAGAGGAGAGGAAAGGAGAAGGCAGCCTCCGCTGCACGGCCCGCCCGCGGACGGCTGTTGCGCTCTGGCAAGCGAGACCGCCTCGTCCTGCGGCCAGGAGGCGGGAAGGGTCAGAAATGGCGGTTCCTCGTGGACCCTTAATATGATTTGCTCTCCTCCTCCGAAACGGGAAGTGCCGGGGTGAGGGGCAGTTCCCCGCATGTTTACACAGCGTGTGATCTCTTGTCACCCGATTTCGGCTCTCGTCTGTGGTAGCTCTCATTCACATAAACGGAGGTGCTCTGCAACTTCGAAGATCCAGTCTCCTCCTCATGTAAACAGTGTTAGAAGTATTAATTCGGCTCAAGCTCCTCCTCGCTTCGAGTTGGCTCACAGGTTTGGTTAGTAAGACTGCTGTTATGCAAGGGAGGGAGGTAATGGACTGCTCCTGGAGCCTCTTAATTAAATGAGAGGGTGCAGGTCAGCGAGGTTAGAACTGAAGATTGAGTTTGTTCATGTTATCCTCTCTACTTACCCAAAATCCTTCCCTATCCACAAACCTGAAACATACTGTAAACCAAATATGTATCAATTCGCACTTAAAATGAACAGCTACAAGTGTGACAGTGGAAAACCGTGTGAAATAATGTTGATTAGTATATTTGCTGTGTCACACTTTAAAGTACTAAACTAGGTAAAACAAGGCTTTAAAACCAACTTAAAGCAAATTATAAACATTTCTGGTGCTAAACTCTTAGAATATACGCTAAAAAAATCTTTTTGGAAAAATATCCCTATATGGTAGTCATTTGGGTTTTTGGACTTGTACCTCCTATTTAAGGTTATGGGACCTCAGAGGTTCATGGTGGAGAGTTTGTGAAAGAAATTAAGTTTTGTTATTAAGTGTCAGGTGTATTGATGCTTTTGCTTTCAGATGCCTTTCTTGGTGGACCTGTGAAGGCATTTCTGTTCTGTATCCCTAGGCAACATAGATGTTGCTTTGCAAAAACATCTATTTGAGCGAAGGACATGTTGACATGACAGATTTGAAAGCAGATAGTTACAAGTACTGTTTCTTTATTTAAGGTAACTTCAATATGCAGCAAAATAAAATTGAAAGAAGTAATTTGTGCATTATAGGAGACATACCTTTGTGAAGTAAAATAAGCCCTTAGAGAACTCGCCAACTGTCACTACCATTTTTCTTCAAAGATAAGTCTTTTACTGGCTAACTGCTTTAGAGTTGATGTCTCTTTGATTGGCAAGCAGATGTAAACTTGATGCTCAGTACTTGCAGGTTGCCAAAATGGAAAGCAGCTTTGCTCTGGGAAAGCTGCAGATAGGTTGAAGCTCGCAGCTTGAAACAAAATTACTTTACACCTGTATGCAACACCTGGGAAAATAAAAAGTGTATAGTGTCTAGAAAACCAGAGCTTGTTCATTCTTTGCTTTTGTTTAGTATTGGCATGTCAGTCCTAAAAATTCTTTGCCTGACAATAGTAAATGTCATGCATAATGTGTATTGCAGTATTTCTACAAATATATTTTCCATGTTCTATGATTCCTGAGGCTGTCTTTGCCCAAATCTTTATAGGATCCTCTCTGCGAGTGGTTTACAGTACCACTGTTCTCTCTGTGTATCCCTTCCATACTTGCAAGTTAAAATAATCTTGGGGTAAACATCTTCTCTCTCTCACTTAATATTGACTTGTAATAAGAGCAAGCCTGTCCAAATCCTCAGCTGGGAAAGACACTTGAAGCTATTGGTCTTTGCTTTTCATTACTACATTGCTGTGAGCCTCTTTATAAGTATGCCTGCACCTTTCTTTTGTGACTGTTTGGACTTTATTGTGTTCTCTTCCATGCATGATGTTTGTCACAAACTGGTGTTTCAGTAACCTGCAAGTGACAACATGCTGTGCACTGGTTATGCTACGAACAGTTATGTCTAGCTGCATAACATATATTCTCTCATTCAGTGAATATACACTTTGGCTTTTCTCTTTTTTTTCTCACGCATTTTGCTTTGGGGCTGTCTGTGTGTCTTAGCTTGGTATTTGAAGAGCAGAGTTGCATTTTTTGAACATAAGCACTAAGGCTGGGACAGCTGTTCTGTGTTCACAGCCATTGCAGAAGGCATTCTAGGAATACTCAGATTTCCTCCCCCCCCCTTATTTAAGTGACTTCGTACGCATTTGGATAGGTGTTACTGTGCTGATCAAGTTTTCAGAGTGAAGTCTTACAATAATTTGGCAGTAGGAATGTTTTTAACTAGGTCACAATAAAAATGTTAAAAAGAAGCTCTGCTGTTAGGGAGATTAGTGCCAGAAATGATGGTGCCAATTTGAGTTGTTTGAAATGTTAATTTGCTAGTTCTCAGACTGTAGGTTGCCTGTTCCTAAACTTCTTGCTTTGGCACCTCCTTGGCAGCAGCAGTAACCCAGTAATCTCTGAAGGTGATCAGCAGTGGCAGTGATCATGCATGTGAAACTGCTTATACACCCTCTGTGCTTATTTTCCCCAGACTAGGATTTCAACTTAGACCTGTGTCCTCTGAGAGCAGGTTCTCAGTGCTGTGTTCCCAGTGTCAGTCTTTCCCTTCTGTCATTACCTGAAGGTGCAGGTTCTGTGTTGGCTCACTCCTTAAAGTTGTTCAGGTGTCAGGCCATCTTTTTAACAGTGCTCATGAATAAGGTATGCAACTTCAGGCTCTCCTACACAATACTTCCTGCTTGCTTATATGCCAGGCTCTGGTAACTGAAGATGCTCAGAATATTGGAAAGTTGACAATCGTAAATTTTCTTAGGTGTTGAACTTGAAACTTGTCTTTGAATTTTGGAGGCTTTTGTAAATTATCTGAGTGAATAACCTTTAGGCAAAACAATGCTCATTAATTCTGGAGGAGGGTTGTGTACAGACTGTGAAAATAATTCTCTGCTTTAAAAAGATAGAAACTGAAAAACTCAATGTTGAGATAGTGGTTACACTTAATGATCTGATAATACATGTTGGTATCAGAGACAAGAGAGTTGACAAAGTAATTCTGTGGCTTCCTGACATCCTGTCTGGGATTCTAGACAAAGCTGTTAAAATAGTTGTAAATCTGCTTACATCTAAATTGTCCTGATTTGTTTGTATTATGCAGTAAGTATCCTGAATGTGTGTTCCTGAAAATTAGTAAAAAGAGGAGACTTTATAACTTCTCAGTGGGTACCAGTGGTTGTTAATGACTTGCAGATAGTCTATTCAGTTATTTCCCCTTGAACTTCCTAGACATTGACCTTTTTTTGTTTGTTAAGCATTTTGATTAGACTTTCCAGTTACAGGCTCCATAGGAGGGAAAGGAGAAATAGTAAATTAAAAAGTTCAGTCCTAAAGCACAGACACTTTGATAAAAATAACCTTGTTGTTAATTTGTTTCTTATTTTTGGTATATTTTGATAAATTTCTCTAAACAGTTGATGAAAGAGGAAATACTCAAATGTGCATTTTGTGTGTTCATACTGCAGTACAGTAATGAAGAAGAATAATGAAGAATAATTGAAATAGTAAAAAATTAAATTTTGCTTCAGTAATTTATTTAAATTACAGATAGAGCTACTGAGTTGACCTAGTATTTTGACATCCTGACAGTTAAAATTCAAGTACTCTTTTCTCTGAAAAGTTTGTGTTTGAGTTTCTTCCACTTTTACCTCCAAATTAGCGTTCTCTGACAGATTTGTTGTTTTTTTAATGTGTTTTCTGCAGTTCTTGATTTACTGCAGCTTTTCCCCTGAGGTTTCTGCTATTAATTTGTTTTGTGTACGTGTTGGGGGAAAAAAGCAGTTCTCAATATGCTTCCAAACTTGCTCATTTTCTGATTCTGAGAAGTGAATCTACAGATTTCCAAAGGGGGTCTCTGTAGGAAAGAAAACTGAAGGCTTTTTAAATTATTATTTGACTTTTTGCTGCTTGTCTTGCTGAAGACTTTTATTCTCAAATGGAAAACTGCAAGAATGACTAAACACTTAAAATTATTATCAGTTTTATAGACTTACCAGTTTTCTTCTGTTTTTGTGCCAAGGCATGAATATTCCTTTAAGGTGACAAAGCTTATAAGATTGGAGAATACTCAAGGAGACCTAATAACCTGTGCATGGAGTATTCATGTTATTACCATAGTTATAAAAATCTCAGTGTTTATTCCTTTCTAACAAACTTTAAAAAAACCTTTTTGTTCTTTGGATAGGTAGAGGATGGGTTGTTTCTAATAAGTCTGGTCTATGAACCCAGTGAACTGGCCTTGTCTCTGTGTAAGTTATCTGACATTCTGGTGTGCTCTGTTAGCTAGAAGCCTTTTAGGAAGGTATCAGCGAATCTTCTGAAATTTTCAAAATTGAAGATCTCCCACAAAGCCATGTTCTTTTTGCTTCATAAAATACCTACCTTGTTTCTTGCTTTCAACTTAATACCTCTATTTAACAGTAATAATTTCCTTCCAGAGTCTCCTGCTAGAAACTTGTCTACCATTTGTAAACCCTGACAAAGTACACATCATTTTAGAAGTTCAATTTGCCAAACAGCCCACTAGGTTTTACAGCTGGAGAGGAGAATATTCAAGTGGAAGGAACTTCTGTGCATTCAGAACCACTCACACAACATAGTGAATGCTTCACTTTTGATGGTGTTTGTACATCATTGTACATCACTGCCTTTTGTTTGTTGTAAGTGTATATGTTTTTGTTAATGGCTTGTTTCTGTTTTTTGATAATCTTATTTAATAATATCAGAGCTTCACAGGTCTCTCTCCACATATTTATTTATTTGTGTAATCCTTTGAAGATGACCAGGATGGCAAACAGTAACAGTTGGATATGCTGTATTTACAAAGATGTGGTGGCTTACGTCTAGTGTAGCCAAGAAGGTCAGTCATTAGCCAGGGCTAGCTGTTGACTGCAGATCCCTTCATTCCTTCCTCACCTTGCTGCCTTAACACTGCTGTTCGAGAGGATCCAGGCAAAGAGCAGGCCTGCTGTCAGGATTCCTAGCCTTCAAGTTCGAATAGCTCTATGTAGCACACTTGCCACTTTATTTGTTTGTTACACATATCAAGAAGAGCCCTCGGCCTTTTTTACCTTTTGGTGACCAAAATTTTTACTTTCTGACCAGAGTATCTCATTAGCTGGGATTTCCTTAGAATAGAATCATAGAATAGAATAGAATAGTTAGGGTTGGAAAGGACCTTAAGATCATCAAGTTCCAACCTCCCTGCCATGGGCAGGGACACCTCGCCCTAAACTATATTACCCAAGGCCTCGTCCAACCTGGTCTTGAACACTGCCAGGGATGAAGCATTCACAGCCTCCCTGGACAACCTATTCCAGTGCCTCACCACCCTAACAGGAAAGAATTTCCTCCCTATATCCAATCTAAACTTCCCCTGTTTAAGTTTTAACTCATTACCCCTTGTCCTACCACTACAGTCCCTAATGAAGAGTCCACCCCCAGCATCCCTATATGCCCCCTTCAGATACTGGAAGGCTGCTATGAGGTCTCCACGGAGCCTTCTCTTCTCCAGGCTTCTTCCTTCACTTTAAGTTTAAAAATCAGGAGCAGGGTGAGTAAGTAAGCAGGAACCACCAGGGGTCCCCACATGATTTCATAAACAGTGGTCCTTTGCCTGTGTTTTGTTGCGAAGAGCTCTATAGGATTTTATTTTTATCTCAGGGGCTTTAGTGTGTTCATAAAGAAACTGGAATTCAGTGCAAGGACCTTAAAAATCTGTGATAGCTGCTGTTATTGAGCAGGTGCTTAGAGCTAAACTGGGGATAGTGGTCCTTTTTCAGGTTACAGTTCAACAATCCCAAATTACAGTTTTGCATATCAAGAATGAATACTTTTCATGTGCTTCTCTTATTGCTGGAGTCTGCTCTCATATGCTCTTTGTCTTGGCTTGCAGAGCCTCCTTTCTATGATGCTCTCATTTCCTTTATATTAAAGTCTCTCTTTCATTCCTTGAGTACTTTCAGATCATTCAGATGCAAATGCCTTGAACTTGAATGAAATTATCTGAAAGCTACCCAGTTCAGGTGTGACCCTGAACTTAGGAATCTCTGCATATAGCTAGAGGCTGTTCAGTACATTTCTCTGAAAAGATAAAAAAATGAAAATGAAAAAAGACTTCTGATTGTTCTGATGGTGTGTAAAAGCTTTGCTCCATTGTTTGTATAACCCTCAGATGACTGCAGTGCAAGTCCACATTAAAAAGGAATAAAATCTTAAAAATTGTAAAGAGAAGGTTGCACACTGTTGCTGTGTCTTTTCCTCAAACAGAAAATGAGCATCATGGCCAAAGACTCCACAGACAAAAGCTACATTGTCTACAACAGAACCTAAAGTCATAGTTGCTGCCCCTCAGGAGTACGGGGTTTACCTTTCAGTTGTCTCAACAAATATCCGTGTTATTCTTACCTGAATATGATCACAGAAGAAGCATAATAGATTTTTTTTTTTGCTAAGGAGACTCCACATTTTTTTTTTCCTGGAGCTAGTATTTGCAGCTATAGTTGTATATTAGTTCCTAAGCTAATGGGTCAGTACATAAAAGGTAACTGCACATAAATACATACATGTGTTGTTTACCATGACTTGGTTGGGAATCATTATTTGCCCATAGAGCTTATGCTTTTGAGTTATATTTGCTTTTATATTTGGTTCAAGTTCATGCTAAGGATTATGTTCTTAGTGTTTTTCTTTTTTTCTTCCTAAGTTGTTACCTAAAACCCCCTTAAAGACCCTGCCACTCATGTAGCTAGCTATTGGTGTGCCTGTGTACACTTCAACTCTGATGGCAGAGTTTCCTGATGTATCAATACAGTTAGTTTAGTTAGTTTAGTAAGTTTAAATCTTGAGTTTTCAGCGAGTCCAGTCAGTTTTGGTTGAAAGCAATTAAAATGTATTTACGTTAGTAATTTGATTATGAAAGAAGCAGTTCCATTAGGTAGGCTAATACCTTTGTGCCAGGTGGTGTAACTCTTCAACTGCTACAACTGTGGATAGCCATGGTTAAGACATTTTAGAGAACAGAGATGAGATAGTTTTGAGTACTTCATACAAACTAAAGTCAGTACCCTTACTGTTTGGAATCATATGACTAAAAGCATGAGTTCAGTATTCATCCTGTAATTAGACTGGCAGTTTCTGGTTTGTATTTTTTTTTTTGGGGGGGGGTTGTTAAAGCTGAGAAGATTAAAAGTGCTATCAAACATGGGTATTATTGATTCTGCTTCTGTGAAGATCAGATAAAGTGGTGATACTCTGTATTGGTATGTATTGCAAACGTAAAAAACCCCGTTTTGTTAAGCTTTTGTAACTGAGAGTGGTGAAATTCAGTAGAATCTAGAAAGTAGATATGAATACAGTTTTAAGACTAAGATTGGCTTTGTGCTGTACAAGTATTACCTTTTCATGTAGTTTTGTCTGTGTTTCTGTGCTTGTCTTTGCTTCCTTTCTTGTTTAAATAATATTTGAGTGTTTCTTTCATCCAAAAAATGTAATTTTATTTTGGGAGTAGCTGTGCATGAGCTAGACTAAGCTTTACCTATGCATATTTTTGGAAACTATCTTTTTATTTTCTGTTCCAAGAGAACCTACTACATAAACTCAGGTTGTTTTTTTTTTAACTCAAATAGCTTCAGTTAACTGCCAGTGCTCCTTTATGACTTTATTCTTTCTAAATATAACCTGAGAGTTAACCAAGGGTGTTGGTCATCTCATTAAATGACTGCAGTAAGAGAAGTCCTGTTCTTGAAACTAGTTTAGTTTTGGATAAAGTTTTTTTGAATGCTACAGTATGTTTATTTTTTGTGAGGTTAGCATATGCATTCCCTAATTTTTAAACAGTTTGTGTTCTTGAGTGTTCTTAACTGATTTTGCTTAAGGACACTCTAAGCTGACTTGAGAGAGTTCAGGAAGGCTGCTATTTCACTCATCCTCTCTTCTGTATTTGATTTGAAGTGTGTTTTTTGAGCCTGTTTATGAATTAGTTTCCTACTGACCTAAAAATTAAAGTGAGTTCATTCAGTTCATTCACCCCTTTTCCAAACCTGAAGTTTGGAAGGTGAGTGATGTTCTCATCTTGCTTAACTATCTTGACAGGCAAAATAAATAAATAGAGGCTATATATGCTGGTTCTCTGATGAAAATGGGAGTATAATTTTGGCACTGGTGAGCCTAAGGATAAAAAAGTGGCCACAACATGGTCTTTGTTTTAAAATGGTTGTAAAAGTCTGTTCTTTTCTAGCTCTACGTTTTTTTTCTGAAGGACAGGCTTATTTAAAAAAAATAGAAATTATGACATCTTAAGGCATATCAAGGATAAGAGGGTTATGAGGGGCAGTCAATATGGCTTCACCAAGGGGAAGTCATGCTTGACCAATCTCATAGCCTTTTATGAGGAAATAACACGGTGGATGGATGATGGTAGAGCGGTGGATGTGGTCTACCTTGACTTCAGCAAAGCGTTTGAAACGGTCTCCCACAGCATCCTCACAGCTAAATTGAGGAAGTGTGGTCTGGATGATTGGGTAGTGAGGTGGACTGTGAACTGGCTGAAGGAGAGAAGCCAGAGAGTTGTAGTCTATGGGGCGGAGTCTAGTTGGAGGCCTGTATGTAGTGGAGTGCCTCAAGGGTCGGTACTGGGACCAGTATTATTTAATATATTCATCAATGATTTAGATGAGGGAATTGAGTGTACTATCAGCAAGTTTGCTGATGACACTAAGCTGGGAGGAGTGGCCGACACGCCAGAAGGCTGTGCTGCCATCCAGAGGGACCTGGACAGGCTGGAGAGTTGGGCAGGGAATAACTTGATGAAATATAACAAGGGAAAGTGTAGAGTCCTGCATCTGGGCAGGAACAACCCCAGGTTCCAGTATAGGTTGGGGAAGGACCTGTTAGAGAGCAGTGTAGGGGAGAGGGACCTGGGGTCCTAGTGGACGATAGGATGACCATGAGCCGACACCGTGCCCTTGTGGCCAAGAAGGCCAATGGCATCCTGGGATGTATTAGAAGGGGGGTGGTTAGTAGGCCGAGAGAGGTCCTCCTTCCCCTCTACTCAGCCCTAGTGAGACCTCATCTGGAATATTGTGTCCAGTTCTGGGCCCCTCAGTTCAAGAAGGACAGGGACCTACTGGAGAGAGTCCAGCACAGGGCAACTAAGATGATTAAGGGAGTGGAGCATCTCCCTTATGAGGAAAGACTGAGGGAGCTGGGTCTCTATAGTTTGGAGGAGACTGAGGGGTGACCTTATTAGTGTATATAAATATATAAAGGGGGAGTGTCACGAGGATGGAGCCAAGCTCTTCTCAGTGGCAAACAATGATAGGACAAGGGGAAATGGGTACAAACTGGAACACAAGAGGTTCCACTTAAACTTGAGAAGAAACTTCTCAGTGAGGGTGACAGAACACTGGAACAGGCTGCCCAGGGAGGTTGTGGATTCTCCTTCTCTGGAGACATTCAAAACCCGCCTGGGCACGTTCCTGTGTAACCGTATCTAGGTGTTCCTGCTCCAGCAGGAGGATTGGACTAGATGATCTGTTGAGGTTCCTTCCAATCTCTAACATACTGTGATACTGTCACATTGCACTATTTTGGGTTAATATAATATGGGAGGTTTGAAATTAAGCATTCAAAGCTTCTTGACTCCTTCCATCTTTTGGGCAGTTGTTCTGACATATTTTCCCATATATGGGATATATGTTAAAATTTTATTTGAAGTGGGGGTGGGGAATGTTTCTGTCACATTATTTACCTGTTTTTAAAGTGTGTAGTAGTTGGATGCTTCTTTTAATAAGATGATGTATATAGAATTCCTGACTATTTTATAAAAATCACTTTTGAAGGTTGTTACTAGTTAAAATGTTTAAAATTCTGTAATTAAAAAAAAGTCAGGAAACTACTTTTCTCTTGCTATCACTGCATTTCCTCTACTGTAGAATACATTCTTACTTGTGAAGATTGTATTAATTTCATTTGCTTTTGTTTTGTCTGCTTAACATTTATCTCACTAGGTGCTGGCCTGGATTAGCTTTTACGCAAGGTCAGTTGTACTGAACAGAAAAATTGAATATTATGCTGACTTTTGGGTTTCTCAACATTCTTCTCAGTTTTGTTTGTTTGGTTTGATTATTTACTTTCAACTATCTAAATCAGATTTGTAATCTGGAGGATTACTTTTAAGTTTTCAATTTCCTCCTGGGGAAATAACAAACTTGAGATGCCTTTGTTTCCTGCCCCTCCTTTGAGACACAGAAAAGTGTTTTTATGGACAGCAGAGCACATATCCAAGATCTACAGATTAGTCAGATCACCTGACAACAAACATCCTGTAAATCAGACTTCTTACTGTTCTACTCCTGTGTTCTCCAGAGACATTTCTCTACACTGGAAGTGGTTCCCTCATCTGACTTGCTTTTCTGCTTGACCTTTTATTTGTAGAGCTTCAAAGATAAGCAGGATATTTGGTGTTTGAGAGCAGAAAAATGCTTGAGGTACTAGACTGTGCAGAAAACTGCAATAGCCTTTCTTTTCTTTGCTATTGCTGTTCCCAACAATCTGTTTCTGAGTAGGAGTCTACTCTTTGTGTCCACACCACTCCATTTCCTTCTCTCAAGTGAGGCAGATCTTTCTCACCTGCTTACAGTATCTTAAAGTTGCATGAGCATACACTTTATCTTGAATGTTGTGTACAGCTGAAGGTTGTGCACCCCTAATATTGTGTCCTGCTTTATTAAACAAACCCTTTTCTTAAAGGCATGCAGGGAAATTTGCTGTATGTTGTTGTAAGTTGTGTCATCCCCTCCATTATTAGCACGTAGTGCTATAAAAATTGGTGACTGACATGCTCTTAAGAAGTAAACTTTGAGTCCTACATGAACCTTATTAAACAGTTAACATTCTCATGGTCTTATTTTCCTGCATTCCTGCCATTGCTGCTGCTGTAAGGCAGTGTAACACTGTGTCAAATATAAACCAATTGGGGTACTTGACTCTCTGGGAATGCAGAGAATGAGTGTACAGTTCTTGAAAATCTTGGTTAGGGTCCTCAAAAATGAATGGTTTAGGTAGAAGGCTCCAGACAGGACTTCCAGTAGCCTTCCGATACCTAAAGGAAGCCTAAAAAGAGGTGGTGAGCAGCTTTTTACAAAGGCTTGTAGTGACAGGACAAGGGGGAATGGCCTTAAAGAGGAGAGATTTGCATCAGATGCTAGGAAGAAGTTCTTTAAGTGTGGTGAGGCACTGGAACAGGTTGCCCAGAGAAGCTGTGGCTGCCCTATCCCTGGCAGTGTTCAAGGCCAGGTTGGATGGGCAACCTGGTCTAGTGAAAGGTGTCCCTGCCTGTGAGTGGAGGGGTTGGAGCTAGATGATCTTTTAAGGACCCAAACCCAACCCAACCCATTTTGTGTTACAGCTTTTGCTTGATAGATGGAGAGGTCTGTCAGCAGCAATACTCCTGCAGGATACATGAAGTATTTCAAAACAAGAGAAAGCCTGTAGTGTCATGCCTATTGTGTGAGTGGAGGCATGTGTATGTCAGAGGAATTGGCATGTGAAATCATGTTTGTGGACACATGATGCAAGGATTCTTCACGGTATGCTTGTTGTGGCTCTGGAGTCTGTTGGGTTTGTTTGTCAGTTACTAATTGATGAAAACTTTTCATTCTGCTGTAGCCCAATCTGAAAGCATTTTCTCAGTTACTGAAAGATTTCATATCTGTAATCCACTGCTGTGACATTTATCTAAAGTGATTTAAAAGACATCCAAAGGGAGAGTTATTTCGCTTATTCTGAATAGCAGGTTTGCAGTCAGATTAACTCTAGCTGTAGAGTTTAATATAAAGGAAATTGTATCTTAAAAAAAAAAGACATTTATGGTGTTCCAGCTTTATACTCCAATAAATATTTCTGCTGAGATTATTACAGGAAAATGTCTTAATTAGATGAAAAGACTGTATGTGACTTCCAAACTTGGTACAGTAATTAAAGACTTAAGCAGATTTTAGCCATGCCCTCAGTATGCATCAAATATAACAATAAATCATTAATACTGAAATACTTCTGTGATGATGGCATTGAGCTAAGGAGAGCCCAAGAAAGGGGATAAAGAAGCATCATGCAGTAAAAAATTACTCAAGATTTGTGTAAAATGTTCTCTATAGAAAATGTTCTGTATTACTGCTGTGTTTTTTTTTAACTTGTAGTATTGTGACCATACTATTTGCCCCTCAAAGCATGAAATAAACTTTTATTTGATAGAAACGTCTCAATCCTTTGTGCATATTCAAATGGAAAATAACTAATTTTCTTTATATAGGTCATAAAGCAGCTAAATGGAGTCTGAACAGCTATTTCATAGAGGCTACTATCGAAACAGTTACAACAGTATAACTAGTGCAAGCAGTGATGAGGAGCTTTTAGATGGTGCAGGTGTAATTATGGACTTTCAGACCTCAGAAGATGACAACCTCTTGGATGGTGATGCATCAGTTGGTAAGTTAATATTCATTTCAGCTTGAAATTTTCTTTCTTTTCTCTTTTTGTGGTTTTGTGGGGTGTTTTTTTTTCTTCTTGTTTTTAATAAACAAAACTAACCCTTTATCATTACTAATTAATATTTCTCTTTACCTAATCTGCTCTTCAGAGAGATGCCTTAACACTGACAGTGACTGGACATTTTTCAGTGTGCTTGCCTAATAGTTACATTGTATGGACTGACTTCTGATAGAAGGCAGATACTAACTGCTGGCAAATTACAAACCTGCTGTCAAGTAGGGGAAGGATGGCAGTTCTGCAGCTACCTGTCCATTCTCTGCTGCAGCAGGATTTTGCAAGTATCTATAGAGATAAATCTCTTTCAACTTGGTTCTGCTTCAGACCTGTAAAACGGAGACAAAACCATTTAAAGTAGAGGTGGTGTTAAAGCAGCAAATAACACCATGTGAATCGAACTTACAACTAGGTGAAAGGTTGCAAATAACGCTTTCTACTCTGAGCACTGATAAATGCACTGAGGTAGTACAAAGGAGAAAGGACTGGGAAGCTCTTTCTCCTAGTTTTTGTTTGGGTTTTGTTTGTTTTTTATTAACAAAACAGTTAGTGGAGTGAAAGTGTTAAGGTTCTCCTAACAGTGGTCAGAGGGGAACAGAAGGAGGGAAAGACAGTAATTTCTGTTTGCGATGGTAAACTTGGGTAAATATATACTCTTGTCATTTCCTCTTAATTTGTTTAAACTGAAACTCAGCATCTTGAGCTTTCTTTTCTTATCCCCCTTTCCTGCCCCACTAACATCCGGTTGTCTTCCTTCCATGCAAGGTCTCTTCCTTCATGCACTTTCCTTTTGCCATACTTAGCAATTGGATGTTGGCATTGTACTCGATAGTTGCGTTGTATCGTTGTAAGCATTCTTCTTGTCTCTGTGCCTTCTATCTAATCAAATGTATTTTGAATGTGCAGTTATTTAACTTGTGTACCAATACAGGTATCAAGAGCCAGGGCACCTTCAATCTACATAAAAATGTCTTCTGCCAAATTACTTAGAGAACACCAGCACAATAAAGTCAAGCATTTAATGATTCGGAAATTAGTAAGTGAACAGCTGGCTTCCGTTTGTAATATTTTGTTGTGAATATCTGGCACCTCTAATAGCGTGTCTTGCTTGTTTAATGTAATATTTGCAACTTGTACAGGAAGTCTGAAGCTACTCTGGTTATCATTTATATAAATCCTCGCCATCACTTCAAGCTTGAAGGAGAAATAAATTTGCAATAAAACAAATAGTTTCTGCCCTTCTTGTGAAATTAGTTCCTTAAATTGAGGTGGTTGTTTTGTTTGCACTGTCAAAAGCAATGCTAATTGCTGCATATGCCAGCAGCCCCTCTTTCATTGTTATGCTGAAGTATTAGAATGTGCACTAGAACATAAATACTAAGTTGTGGTTTTTTTTCCTGGAGTTGAATTTTTTCTAATAGGCATTAGCATAGACATTAGATCCAATTCTGGTTGCTTGATAAAGAGGCACTTCTTGTAAATCATAGTGAATAGTGTAAAATCATAGTAAATATCTTAGCAGTAGCTCAGAATCTGGTGTAAATTTTTATTTCAAAGTGGCAAGAACATAATTAAAAAAAAATTAAATAAACTTCCATGTAGGAGGTGAACATCTGTGTTTCTCATTCCTTAGGTTTCCAAGTATGTAAAGTGTTTTTTCTTATGTGTTTTTAAATAGGCAAATTTTGACAGGACCAAGCACTTTCTTGCTGGACTGCATGTGTCCTTTCTACAGTCCTCTATGACTCACTTAGCATCAACTCTTTGTTTAGTAATACTTATATCCTCTAATCATCTCTTCATTGATGTATTTTGTTCAGTCTAGTCTAAGTTCAGATGCATTCACTATACAGAATCTGTTCTACCTCCTGAGGAAGGGCATACCATCCCAGTAACTAGGTGATCCCATGCTTCTCAACACAGCAGGCGCTCCAAAGCATGATGTGAATGCCAGGAGCATTAGGTCTAGCTCTGTGCATTAGCTGGTGAACCCTTCCAAAATGAGGAACTCTAGTTAAACATGTAGTTTGTGATTTTTAAGTCTGTAGGACTGGAAGAGTTTGTAACCCTGGTTTCTAAGCAACATGAACAAAAATGGCATTAATGTATCTGTACTTAAAATGATTGTGGAAATGATGTAGTTAAACTGAAAGCTGTGTATCTGTGGAATATAAACTTGGAGGACAAATGAGCACAGACATGAATTTACCCAATCTGGATAAGTTGCCATGGACAATAATATTCACTGTAAATTTGCAGTTTATGTAATAAAATATAGAATTTCAGATTTTTTTCAGAAAATTAAGATTGAGAATTTATATTTTTTTTTCTAATGAAAACTGAACCATAAACTGCATATATGTTAGATAGAAAGATAACATTACAGAATTTCTAAAGTAATTGTTGTCTTCCACCCTCATTCAGAGAGCAGTAGATTAATGGAAGGAGTCTGCTTTTTTCAGTAGGCTTCATAAGTCCCTTGGCTGTCAGGACAGCAGTTCTGTAAAGCCAGCACAGTATTGCTATTTACATTACCACTTGTACTTAAGTACTTAACAGAGGCTTACAAAACCATTGGGGCTGTTACTCAGTGCTGAATATGCCTTCTCTTGAAAGCATGCAGAAATGGGATGACATTGGGAAAGAACACTAATGATATATATGCTACTTGTCTTATGTAGGAAATTCCTTGATACTATATGGGATCAAACAAGTGACTGTTAACTAAAAATGGTATTCAGAAGGCCTGATGTAGACTTTTAGGTATCTTTAATATTTACTTGATAGAGATTTGCCTTTTTAGTGTCACCTCTGATTAGCAATTTAAGTGGTTTTGTGAAGTTCCATGTGGAGGATTCACCATTATCTTACAAAACAGTGCTGTACAACAATCTTGTTTCTCTTGGCAACATCTGAAAGCATCTATATGACTTTCCTTTATTGTGTCATATGAGAATACAGAAATTGTGAATATGTAGTATTATGTACTAAATGTGTATGTATAATTACATATATAGTTTATCATATGTCTGCTATATTCTACAGTAGCTGTTTTCTTTGCACAAATTTCAGACTTCTAGTGGCGGCATTAGGGAAAACATCTAAGTATAATGAAATTGTAAATCCTTCGACTGTAGTGTGTGTTTTAACATGCTAGATAATTAAACTGCCATGCATGTGGAGGCTTGAATGATTTGCACCAAAGCCCTGCCTGGAAGAGATACTACCTGTCAGCTTTGATCAAAACTTGCTTTTGCTGCTTATCCAAGCTAATCTCTTTATGGTATTTAAGTCAGTGTTTTTTCTTGTTAAACTGCTCTCTAATGAGAAGTATGGTGACATTATACTGATAACAGAAGTATCTGCGTCTTTGTAGGGAGGACATCTTACCAATGCTTGTACATGCAGTGTACTTCCATGCAAGCAATGTAGAGATCGTTTTCATCGTGGCTTATCTGTGTTTTATTTTTAGACTGTTTGCCCTGCTTCTTGCTAGGTCAATTTAAACCTGTTATACTTACCACTGAAGAGCTATCAGGTCTTTAATAGTTAAGTCATGTGAGTTAATATTTACTGGTTCAAATTTTATAGGAGGAGATCTATGCTATTTAGTTTTTAAAAATTAGTTACACTAGGATAGTTCATTGCTTTCCATCACTTTAACACAGGAAAAAAAAAGAATTCCTTCTAATCAGACTTTCTCCTTCTGTGACTCAGGGTTAGCCAACCAGTGAGGTGAAACTGAGAGCTCTTCATAATTTAACTCACGATTGAGAGCTGTTTATGGAATGTGAGAGAGGACTGCATCAGTGTTCACTTTTTTTTTTCCCTTGAAGTGTAGGGCAGGCTCAGTGAGAGGTAGATTTTGGTAATGTTGGACTGAAAATTTTTCAGGGCACTGACTGAAATCGTATGATTAAACCGTATTTTCAGGAAAAATGGTTTGCAAACAAATGATCTCACTGGTGTTTACATCTCAAGGTACTTTGATCTTTCTGTGGGACTCTGAGTCCTGAACGTGCTTGGCATTCTTTTCAATAGCTATAGTGCTTCCTTCTTCAGTTGAAGGAGCTTAGTTGCTTATATTGTGACTTCAGTGTGGAGACAGTTTGCAGCCTGGCATATGGTGTTAACATAAAATTGGCAATAGTTAACCTTAATATGACAACCTGTAAATTGGTAATTCAAAAGCTGCTGCTACAGCCGCTACTATCTCCTTACAGTGATAGCAGTGACACCAGAAAAAAGACTATGCCAGCAGGTCGTGGTGTTAAACACTGCAGCAGTCCTAAACTGGCCTTACCCAGGAGTTAGTCCTTTGCTTAAATTGAGAGACCAAACCAGTCAATCTTCAGTGCCCTAAATACTGACATTAAAAATACATTACATATATATTAGTTCACAATAGAGGGAACTAATATTATGGTATTATTTGGTGAACAGAATGTAATTTTTAACAAGTGCGGGTGGTTCTATATAATCAAGAAATTCATACCACATCAGATGTTAATTGTTCGAGCAAAATCTAGACATAGTTATCTTTTCCAACAGTACATGAATGTTCTTTCACATGTGTGCTTGCTTCTGTTTAGCTATTACAGGTTATAAAAACAAGAAAAAATACAAAGAAAAGAATAAAATAACTTATTTCCTGCATAAGGAGCTGAAGTTCCTGTTATATTCTTTATGCATGGAAATTGCATTAACAGATTCTTCCTGTTGTCCACAACTGATACTAAGAAGGGTCTTCAAAATAATTTTGCACCATTGGCATTGCTTGTGTTTTCCATGCATATGGTATAAAACTGACTTGACTGCGCAGTCCTTATGACAGTTTGACATATTTCTTCCGAAGTTACATACAGCCTGTTTTCCAGGTTAGGAATATTTGCATTAAAGGGCTTACTGTTCTCCTTCAGTAAAGAATATATTTGCTCTCAAATTATGCCATACAAATTGAAGCATAAAATAACATTACTTGCTCTGATCACAAGGGCAATCATGGGGCATAGTTTGATTTTGACTAGTTAAGTTGTCAGTAACTGGTTATGATTTACTTTTTCCTGTAGAATTGCGTACGCTCCATGCTACTTTGGAGCGTTTGCGTACACTCCATGCTACTAATGCAGCTGAACACAGGATATGTGACAACACAGAGCCACGTTTTCTTTTACTTTTTTAAATTAGTAATGCATGAAGTTAATTTTGTCCATCTACTGAATTAGGTTTCATCATTTTGCAAAACACACACAAGCAGGTGCATTTCCAGTCAACTGCTCAGGAAGAAGATGAATCGTACTACTAGTAATTTATTCTTTCCATCTTTCTGATATTATATAATATCATTGGTTTCCTTCTGCACCATTGCTGAAATGCTTAATGCATGCTACCTTTGTTAACAGATGCTGCTAAGGCAGTTATCATCAACTTGACAGCCTGGTGTCGTGTTCTAAGTATGTCTTTCTCCCAGGCACAATGTATGAATAGTGTAAGATGAAGGGCTGAAAGCAGAGGTAATGTGATGACACATATATATAGATACGTAGAAAGAAGAGTCTGAATTGTACAATAAAATAATTAAATCCAATATGACCATAAGTCTCCAGGTACTAAAACAATTTTCACTACAGTTGTAATCAGTATTTCATTTGTTCACTTTACCTTTGATTTGTTTTCTCAAGTCAACCAAAGGAGGCACATGAGATTTAAACCAAACTGATACCAGGCCACACTCCTGTTTTCTACCTTTGAGAATATTCTTGGTTACCAGCATGGTGAAGCGAAAGCTTTTCATCTGCTTGGATTAAACAGAGATGTCATTCTGGAAGAGGGTATCATGATGTCCCTGAAACACCGGCACAGCTGTACTGGGTCAAACCACAAATCCACCTAACTCAGCATCCTGTCTCTGACAGGGGGCAAAAGTCAGTACCTAAGGAAGGGTAAAAGCAGAGTATGTGATAAGCGTCTGAGTACTTGTACGGCAAGTTTGTATAGCTGACAGCCTCTCTTAACCGAGTGGTGGTTTTTAGAGTTTTAGTCCTTAACAGTGCGGTTTTCTTCCACTGACTTTTTGTTGAAAAAATTCTTTGGCACCCACACTATCCTTTGGCAAGCTCTAACAGCTTAGCTACATTTTATGTGAAGAACCCCCTTTTTTTCTTTATTTTAAACCTAAACTCAGATATAAATACTACTGAGAACAGCTGTAACTGCCAGAGTCCTGCCTAGGCCAACATTGTCTTAGCAGGGACTGGCACATGGACTTCTTTGTCACTCACCCTTGTGCAGAATAAAAAGCTTAAGCTTTTTTTTATTTATTTAATTTTATTTGTTTTTGCTGTTGTTGATAGTTGCAGCTGTGAAAAATCTCTGCTGATACATAAGGGTCTTAGGGGGTATTATTAGCCTCCTGAAGTGAAACTGCTTTGATACAAAAAGCTTTCATATGAAACTAGGACAGGGTGACCTGAAACTAGGATGACTTGATGGTCTTGCCAAATACAGTCTGATAAGGCGTGTCATGCATTGGCCATCTGTGGGTAGAAACTAACAAGGATTAACATATGGACAACATGGGGCTGTCACTGTGAAGGGTGGTAGGCCCTCTCCCACTTCTAAGAGGAGAGAATTATGGATTACAATCTCAAGTTTCAGAGCAATGGTTTAATTACAGGAAATTAGTAAGCAGGTATATTTATTAATGACAAGTGTGAGGTATGAAATTGTTTATAGTTTGTGTTTTGCAATGCCTGCATATAATGTATACTCATTAACACAAATCTATTGTCCTTGCTCTTGTCACTTGTAAAGGTTTTGATCATCTAAACCAAGAACTATCTTTAGAGCTCTATTATTGGAAACAGGTAGTGAAAATTTGTTTTCTTATGCTGCTTGTTTCTTTCCCTCCTTAGTTATCCCCTTTCTAGGCTAAGGACTTCTGGTTTGCTCAGTTGGACCTTGCAGCTATCTCATGCTTTGGAGCCGTTTCACTGCCCCTTTCTCAGCCTTTTTTCATGCCTATAACTAAGGGAAGGGATCAGAACTTCACACAGAATTTGGAATATGGACATGTCATGGAAGTAGAGTAGCCAGTTTTATTCTGACCTCTGCTGAGTACAGAGCTCAGTTTCATGAAGTTCAGATATGCCTGGCAAAGTACAGTATTATGTATTAACAACATACAGTGTTGCTGTTGGCACTATGCTCACACAGCTTATATGGAGAAGATATTCTTGAAGATGGAAAGTAAGCTTAATATATAAGGATGTCTAGGGAGGAATACATGTTGGTGCTGTAATTTTATCTCCTGCACATACTTCAAACAGCAAGTTGGAAATAGTAGCCAAAAACAGTCCTAAAACAGAGTAAGAGTAGTCTGTAGCAGATAAAACCCATTTCCTTGTATGCATTTAGATAAGAGGAAAAACAGAATGCTGGCATTAGCAGAATTCTGACTCGTCCTAGGAAAGGGAGAAGTAAACTTTCAGAAAGCTGCTAAGTAAGCCAGGATCACTTTCTACTAAGGATGCCAAATTTTCCTATTGGTGATTTATAACTAGAGTTTAGCAGATAGGAGTGCAAGGAAAGGACAGGTATGCAAAGGTGAAAAAGCAGCAGGACTACTTTCTTAGTGAAAGTCTACTCTAAAGGAAAAGAAATAAAGGAAGTAGTTAAGAGGCTCTTAGAATCAGGGAAAGCAACTTGTTTGCAGAAACTAGCCTGCTTTTTTCTGATTAGTACAATAAAATATATATTTTTAATGTCTCTGTAAAGCTGATCAATTAAGGAAAAAAAAAAAAACAAAATGAAAAAAACCCCACCTCTTACAGTTGATAGCTATATGTAGTTTGTGGATGTCAGGGATTTTCTTCCAGCATCGTTAGGTTACAGATCAAGGAGAGCTTGATGGACAACCCCAGAAAGAAGCAAAAAGTCAACTGAAAAGAGTAGTCTTGCCTTCAGTGTTTTGGGCTGAGATGCCAGAGCAGTCTTTAGAGACCAAAGGCTTCGGTTCTTTTTCTGTTTATTTTTTATTTTGGGGGTTAGTGTTGCATCATGATTTCATTATTTCCTCTTCTGTTTCTTTCTTCTCCTGCCCTACAGTTTTGCATGGCAGTGGGGAGCATTTACTCCTGTTTTATTGATTCACAGTGGTTTCAGCCATGCTGTGGGGAAGTCAGGCCTAGAATTGATTACACAGCATGCTTGTGGCTGCATGACCTGCTCTGCTGCATTCTGTTGGCTGGTTGGTTTTGACTTCAGTTACCATCTTCAGTGTCTGGGCAGTCAGCGAAAGCACCACTGGAAGTTACATAATACTGTAGCAGCATAATTCAAGAACCTATGGTTGGCCAGTGAAGAAACAATCTTATTAGTCAGGATCTGGGAATAAAGCGTTCTCTGCTGGGTGAAATGATTGTGAGCAAAATTAACTAACTAATTTGTGGGAAACAAACAATTACGAAAAAAGAAACTGTGATTAAGAAAGTACTTTTTTCTGTATAATAAAATGCAAATAGAAAAAGAATCTTATTGTGTATTACTGTTAAGCATATTCCTCTGGGTTTTTTTGACTCCTGTTTTGTTTAAATCCCATCTGCCTTGAACTATTCAACAACATATGCTGTGAATTTGTTTGCTTCTGCTTTTACATTGTATTTGGTCTGAATTTTTTCCTGCCATTGTCTGTGCCTTATTGAGACTTTTGATGAGATGGCAACAGAAATGGCTTAATGGAGTCTTCTGTATATAGTCTGATACAGAGCTGGTCAACACCAGTGATCAAGCACAAAATTCTTTATAATGTTTGTTTCATCCTGGGCCAGGTCTGAGTTAAGGGCTGCAAGACTAGTAAACTGAGACAAGAAAAGGCATTGAGATGGTAGAGGGATTAGACCTGGGTTTAATTTTGGCTGCATGGATTAAGAAAAGGGTAAATGAAAGAAAAAATTGGGGAAAAAAAAAAAAGGCAGGAGAACAAAGCTGGAAAGAAAGGGAATGTAAGGAAGAGGAATGGGACACAGTAGGTTTTGAGACACTTTGTGTATACTTGTAAATGGATGCTTCCAGGCCCAACATTCAACTATGGGTGCATAGGAGTTAAATTCTGTTCAGAATGGTTGGAGTGGTACCTGTTTTGGGGAGTGCTCTTATTATGTAGCATTTTTCAAGAGAACATTATCTTCTAGCTCTGCTCAAGGAGAAGCTTTATTTTTGAATAATAATAGGAGAGAAAAATGACAGTTAAGAGACACCAAAGTCTTTTCATATGAGTCATTCTAACATTTGTAATCTTCAGACACACTTTTGACATCTCTTGTTAAATGAAATCATTCAGCATCCCCAATCTTGCATTTGGAATTTCGTAAAAAAACCACAATTTTAATTTTCACTACCTTGTGCAGTGAAACTAGTCACCGAAATAAACCAAGTAATTGAGGGAATTGGGAGAATATGTTTGGTTTGTATGTAACAAGGTGCTTGGCTGTCTTCCTTAAACCTGGTTTGCTTTTTAATAAAATTAAATGGTGGAATAGCACTTCAGAATTAAGATCTTCCTTCTGTCCTTGGATAAGCAGGCTGTCACACCTCTTGTGATACTCCTCTTTTTACTGGCCTTGTTCTGTTATATCAAGACACCTTTCTTTGCTTAGCTGTACGTGCTTTGTCTGACCTCTGGCTTTTTCTCATGTTTTCAGATACTTTGAACATGTTTCTTCTCTCTCCCTAAAAGGGAAAAGATAAGGTGCGGAGGGAGGATTAAGGTGGCTTTCCTCATTCTTAGTATACTTTAAAGGTGTGTCACCCATATATATGATGATATTTTTAGAGCAATGGACTCAAAGCCCTTTTCTGTTAAGATAGATGTGTGTAAGTGATGGTGAACAACAGTATGTGCCTGTTGAGAACAATGGGAGCACTCAGATGTGTGAAATTATTTGGCCATGGAGGATTCTGGGATTGAGGCCTTAGTTTATAATTACTGTGATGGAATCTTCTTGAAAGCAAACTGCTTTACAAATGTGCTGTTTGGGCAGGAGCTATTCTGTGTCCTAAATTGGCCATTTTAAGAGATTCTCAGTCATTGAAAATAAGGCTATTGTAAAACTAAGTTTTGGCCTTACAGCAAGTGTTCATAATGTTATGTACTCCATAATACCCAAAACACATAGTTAACAAGAGACACCATTTCACTAGCTACAGTTGTGGAATTTGCCGACTTCACATCAGAAATAACTGACAGACCATTTTGAATATAAAATTGTCAGATAAAGTCAGACAGGATTTCAGACCAGGTAGAAAAAGACAAAATTGGAAAGATTAAGTTGTATAGACTTTTAGATTTTGTTTGTTTGTTTGTCTGTTTTTTAAAGGTTGGCTTAACTAGGTCAGGTTAGCATGCACAGTATCTTCCTCTGTCTCTCCTGAAACAACCACCCACCTTTCGTGGTACTGTAGGAAAGGGCACACACACAGTGGTAGTGCTTATGAACAATGAGAAGAAAAGCTACTGATAATTGAGAAGGGAAAATTACTTCTGCCTTTTAAGACTATAGACAAAGGACTGTATTTTGGCAGCCAGTCTGTAGGCAGTGACCTTGGAAGAGTTGTAATTTCATATTAGCTGGACTCCTGAATTTTATATAACAAGGTGTATCCATTCTATGCTGCAGACTGTCATTATTTTTCTTCGTATCTGAAGTTCATCTGCTATGCCCTCCAACTAGTTATACCCTTCATGTTTTCCAACTTGGACTGAATTTTAGACTTGTGTAGAAATTTTGCCTCTGCCTTAATCCAGTGAACAAGTTGAGGCTAACAAGTTAGACATTTCTGTGCTGTGACTGATTCTTATAATCAGTTCTGAGATGTTCCAGGCCTCCAGTAACCACATCAAACTCTTAAACTGCTGGTGATCTTCTATACTGTGTTAGTACAAGTCCTCTATATCCTTTATTTCATATTCTGTCAAAGATGAAGCTGAATTTATAGTGTTGTCTTCTATAATTGACATGCAATAAATGAACTAACAGTACACTCTGTACTAATTCTTTATTCAGTTTACAGATGTTGTTGTATTTCTTCCTGCTGTGAATGACTTTATTTAGAGCCTTACAATAAGATTACAGACTCTTTGCAAGTGCTGTTGAGATAAGGAGTTGAGAATGCTGTGGGATTTCTGTTGTAATTCTCCTTAAATCAAAATCATGTGAATAATTTAAAGTTCAGAGGTACTTGGGTTTGTTTCCTTAAGAGGCAAAAATAAATGGTGAGAATGCACAATGGTTCTGAAACCCACTTTTGGATGTTCAGGATCTTAAAGTTCTGTTGCTCTTGTTGAAAAGGCGATTGTATGAGGCCACTCTTCAGAGAGCATTTCCTTGGGTAGAGACAGCAAATGGAAATACCTGTTTAACTTGGTGGAAGACATCAGTAATTTAGAACTAAGTATCTGTGGCTCAGGGGTTCCCTTTGTCTTGGACATAGATAGTCTGTAAGTTTTTAAAACCTATTTTGCTGCATGCTCTTTTGTTCCCCCCATTATTCTCACATCTATGAAGAAACCAGCATTTTCAACATTTGTACAGGAGCCATATTTTTAAGATTTAATACCTTGATAAATCTGTGAAGTAAATTTAGTATTTATGTCCTACTCTGTGCTCAAAAAGATTATTTAAAGTACACAGTTTGTAGCATTGGCTCCTAAAATAAATAACTTTTTCAAGACCATACGTGGAAAATTATTTAATGTATTTTAAAGCTAAAGTAGTTGTCTGTCTGTCACACTTCCACGAGGGAAAAGACGTACATAATAAAATCAGTTACTGTCCTTGTGTCCTGTTTAAGTGAAACTGAAGCTGAGCCTTGGTGCTGCAGGCATGCAGTATTCTAGCTTCACCAAGGGTGAACAGACTCAGTGAGGACCCCTCAGTAATGTCAGTGTGTGCGTTTGTGTGCATACACACACAGAGAACTGTTACACTGAGACAGTATGGTGAATGACTTGCACATCCATTTTCAGAGCACAAGAGCTTTTTTTTTCTTTTATGTATTTTGACAAAAATGAATCTCTGCAGCTGAAGTAGTGTGGTTAATGCATGACATTTTACTGAAGCAGAACACTTGTAATGACTGAGGAGACAATAGTTCTTTATTACTTGCTGGAGGGAAAGAAAAGGAAAAACTATTCATATCTTGTTTCCTTATGACTAAACTAACTATGAAAACCTCATATAAAATAGTTGTCTTATCAGTAAGTGCAAGATAGGAGCAGTATGGGATCATATAGTCAACATATGTTAATGTATGGATACAAAATATAATAACATCTGTTTCAAGTGCAGGCAATTATGTGGTCAGTTTAAGATTTCCTGTCTTTAGATGCTGGTTATTTGAAGTGCTTGGGTTTTGCCAAAGCTGTAAGAGTTACTGTTTGATGTTGTGTCACGTGGATGCCTTGGTTAGCATTCATGTGGGTTGCTGCCTATTTTGAGGCTGTGGCTTTTCAGGGACTCGAAATGTTTTGTAAATGTGTAATGTAATCCAAGCTGAATGAGGGATTTGTGTTATAGTTATCTCCTCCCCCCTAAGCTTTTTAGCAGGAGTATGGATGTTATGTAGTTGTAACATTGGCATGATCATCACAAAAAAATAGAAGACACCAGACCATTTTAGCTAGATCATAGAATCATCGTAGGATCATGAATGGAATGGTTTGGGTTGGAAGGGACCTGCCACGGGTAGCGATGCCTTCCACTTGACCAGGTTGCTCTAAGCTCTGTAGCTAGGCCTTGTGTAATTAAATGTAATGTTTGTGATCACCTGCATTCACATCTGCCCTTCACTAAATTAGAAGTTCAACGGAGGGGTGGGGGGTGAGGTAGAGAAGGGGAAGGTGGCAGCAGAGCATATGGGCTGGCTGATAGCCGGTTATGTTGTACTTTCTGATGTTGGAAAAGAGTAACTAAAATCATCAGGAATCGGTCCCATCCCCCCCTCAAGGTAATACACGAATTCATGAATTTTCCTTTCCCAATACAATGTGATTATAACTGTTTAGAAAGCCTCGGTTCTTGTGGCTCCAGAGAGGTGAACAAAGAGAGGGCGAATGTCTTTAGTTGGAGGTTTGCCTTTTTAACGGAGCCGGTTCCCTACCGCTCACTTGTTGGAGGCTGGCAGCGTTGTCAGTTTCACCTATGCAGGTGAACTTGTGCCGCCGGCGGTGTGCCTGTTCCCGGGACGGCTCCCTTTGACAGCCAGCTCGGGCGGGGGTGGCGAAGGGGCCGGTGGCAGCTGCGCACCGGAGGGCTGTACCTCTTCCGTAAGCTGGGAACGGGCTCCGCGCCACTTCTTCCTGTCAGCGGTCGGATACGTGGCTCCGTTTTCCTGTGCAGATGACACAACCCGCACCCAGCGGGAGGCGCAGGTAGCGGGGCCTCGCCCGCCGCCCGCGCAGCCACTGGCAGCGGCTGCGGCCGCCCAGCGGTGACATCAGCGGCGGCGAAGCCCCGGTCCTGCGCCAGGGCGGCGGCGCGCAGCCGGGTCCCGGGCAAACATGGCAGCGGCCCCTGCGGCCGCCCTTGCGGGAGACATGCTGCGGCCCCTCTGAGCCCGCCAGCGGGCTTGCGGTTCGTCATCTCCATGGATGCCTTTTCCGATCCGTATCTGCCCTACGATGGCGGGGGAGGAGACGGCATTCCGCTCAGGGAGTTGCACAAACGAGGTATGCCGAATTTACGTTGGAGCTACTTGTTTGCATATCTGGACGTGCGGGACTGCTGTTCGGATCTGAAGCAGAGCAGTAGAGGCTTGTTAATTAGCGCATTGCTTTGTCTTGCTATCCCGGTGCCTTTTGTAGGAGGAGGATTCAGTTTTGCGTGGTTCCTGTGCTATCAGTGATTGTGTTCTCTTGGCAGATCAGCCCTGCTTCACAGCTCGTTGGCCTCTGACTCCATCTTCCATATGTGGCAGTCTCTCTCTTTTTTGCTTTTTAATCAATAAAATGATCTCATGTACAAAAACCAAAACACATACACAACCAAAACCCAACCCAGAACTGTGGTTGTGAATGACCATGACCAGATTGGCAAGAGTTTAATAAGTAGGATGTTTTTGATGCCTTTCACTAACTTGAATAGGAACTGTGTTTGTCTAGCTTTGAAGTTTCTGTACATACGTGCTTTTGGACTTAGCTCTTTGTTGACGTCTTTGCTACGTGAAGGCAAAGCTGGACAATTGTAACATGTCAGTTAAGCCGATACTGATGAGCTCTTAAGAAACTGGAGCTCTGTGGTGGATTCTTTACACTGTTGCTTGCAGGGAAACAGACCTAAAGAGAAAACATGGTTAGTGTTCAGGGAAAGAATCATTTTCTGAGCATGCCTTTTGTTTCCTACTGCAAATTGAAAACAATCTTCTATGAAGATTTGCTTTTGTACTGAGAGAAGCTGTAGTAGGAATAAATTAAAATTAGGCATTCAGATTCTGACGATATAAATTGTTTGGTTTTTTTTTCTTGGTTGTATTTTATGGTTATACCTTGGTGTTTAAAAGAGTAAATGAAGAGCATTCTCACTTAAGTTTTGTTTAAATTGGCTAATCTAAAATTAGAAAGTTATCAACATTTATGACATTATGATGGCATTAGAGAAGAGGCAGGCTGAGAATAAAGAGATGCTTTACATAGAATTATTTTTTTTCTCTCCATCTTCGTGTGTTGTTTCACCTCTCCTTGTAAACTCTTATTTCTGTAGTCACAACTCTTTATGTTCTATAATCACACCTTTATATGTTCTGTAAACAGTCACACCTTTTTACGTTCATCTGGAATTTTCATCTGTGTTTTAGTAGTTTACATAAAATGCTAATTGTTGTCTTTTTATGATTCTTAGAATGTTTTTCAGCATAAAGAATTATCAGCAAGTTCCAATATGGTTTGTTTTAAGACAAGCAAATTTTTCTTTGCCCCAATCGTTGTTATATAGCTAGTGCTGAACAGTTTTCTAACTCAGATTTTAGAGTCACTCCTAAGAAATTTAGGATGGTATTTTCTTCGAACGTTTGCAAGGTGTGAGTTGAAGATCTTTTTATCTATGCTCTACAAACACACAAAGGGAAGGTGCAGAGAAGACAAAGCCAGGCTCTTTTCAGTAGTGCCTAGTGACAGGACAAGAGGTAGTGGGCACAAACTGAGACACAGGTGCTTCCCTCTGAGCATCAGGAGCCATTTTTATACTGTGGGAGTGGCTGAACACTACCAGGTTGCCCACAGAGGTTATGACATGTTCATCCTTGGTAGTATTCAAAAGCTGTCTGGACATGGTCCTGGGAAACAAGCTGTCAGTGGCCTTGCTTGAGCAGGGGGGGCAGACCAGGTGATCTCCAGAGGTCCCTGCCAACTTCAGCCGCTCTGTGGGTTTAGATTTGTAGGTAGATTTAAATATGAAAACTGCAAACAGCCATGGTATTACACTTTGAGACTTCACAAATTATAGATATTGAAATGTGATCAGATGTATATTCCTGGAATTTGCCAGGTTGTGGTTGACTTTATAGTACAAAAAGCAGAGATTTACAGTGCAAAATAGAGTCTGGTACATTGGAGTATTGCTGTTCAACATGCAGTTTACAAATACTGTGATGAAGGTTCAGCTGAGTGTTCACATTGTGATGACAACCCTAGGAGCCAAGAGAATTCCCAATTATGAGTTGTTCCTTTTTGCAGTTTCATTGAATTCCGTTAGTGATTTTACTTCCTATATTCTAATACTGTATTTCAAAACTAGTGTTACTGGTACTTCTTACATTTGCTATAGTGAGTTTAGAGTAAGAAAAAACAAACAACAAAACCCCAACAGTGTTACCATAATCTCTTGCAAATCTTAATTTGTCAAGTGCATATAACTCATGAAAATAGAGTCTCCAGACCAGTTTGCTCTATAGATTGAATCAAAATTAGTGGGTATTTCGTGCTGATTCACAACACCACAGACAGTAATCTGTTACTGTCACCCAGCTATCAAAAGTAAGGCTTAAAATGCTAACAGACAAAACCAGAAATTTAAAGTAAGTTCTTGACATTTCTTTATTATATGTGGGTCTAGAAAAGGATACTATCAAGATTTTTTTCCCCTTGTGTAGATTTCAGAACACTTTCATAACAAGCCAAGACAAAATGGATTAAGATATTTTGAGAAAACAAGCTTAATTGTTGAAGCCTGTGGATTTTCCCCCCCTTATTCACATACTGACAGCTCTTCTGCCCTGCAGAGTAATGATCACGTCATGCAAAACTGCTTTGTAATATCAAAGCGTTTGTTGCACTAATTGACTGCAGTGGCTTACACGAAGTGGCAGTACCTCAGCAATGATGAAAAGATGGTTTAAATCATTATTGGTCTTTGAGGTTTAATTAATGGCCTTTACTAACGTTCAGTGGGATGAAATACAGAGTATTATAATACATTATTATTAAAAGCCTGACCCATTGTTTTGCATTTAGATGATGCTTTTTTCTTTTTTTTTGAGTGCAAATATGCTGTGAAACATTAAATGGGAAGATTTTAAAATACATATTTATTGCATTCATCTTTTAATGATGGTTAATCATCACCTCTTTGAAAAAATTAAAAATATAGAATAATTCTTATCAGGAGTTCCTTTACCTTGCTCTGTCCTGAGACTGCTCTTTACGTGGTACTAAATACATAGTTCCAGACCTCCTTATCCTCCCTGATACACTTACATGAAGTTGCAGGAACACGGTTCATTTCTACTGTATCCTCTGGTAACTAGAAGAGTTAGAAGTACTACTTCTCTCCTCAGAAATTGTTTTAAAGTCCTAATTCAGGATTGCATATATTATAAGTAACTGGCACACACACTTTTTCATAAGAATTTTTTATGTAATAGCCATATGCTGGAGTATATGTGGTGTAAAAAATCATTTGTGTAGCTCAGTTCTTTGCCCTTGGATTTATTTTCTCATCATTTTTGCTTTTTGAAAGTTCCAAATCATCATTTGTTATGTCTTCAGCCATAGGCAGACATACTCACACTCTTTGATCCCCCCCCCCCTTTTTTTCTAAATAAGCATTTGTTTTGCTGTTCTTTAAAAGTCTGCAATAGCAGTATAGTGGTGAGCTACCAGCAGCAAAAATTGAGCTTCAGCATGAGGGTTGTTAATTCTCTTTTATGAGGGTTGTTAACTCCCTTTTATTTGTTCCATATACATAAACATATCTTAGATTTTAGATTTTGAAGGTCCTCAAGCAACATTAATGAAATGCTGGTCAACTAATAATCTGCGATTTGAGTCAGTAGCTGGGAGATGTGAAAATTACACATTGAAAGAGCACACTAAATTTACTGATTATTTAGGTTTAGAAAATCTGATTTTTTTAAAAGATAACTCATAATTTCATTATTGTGCACCAGTCACCACTTTATGGAGGTGCAACTCCTATTGCTTAGACTATACTACTGACAGTAACATCGGGAAAACCTCTTCACCTGCCTGTGGTAAGCCATGGGGCAGAGGATATATAATAAGATAATATCCTAGTAAGACTTTGAGTCAGATGCATGCTGAACCAGGTCAGATCCTCTACATGGTAAAAGTTATACTTTTGTACTTTAGGCTGCATTTCATCTTATGAGCCTCATGTTTAAGAATTAATAATAAATCAAAAGCCATTAAAAGACTGGAATTCTTAGCGTGACCTTTGAAGTAAATGGATGTGAAAGTTGCGTACACATGCTTAGAGCTGGAGTTAATTCCTGCAATTTTATTGGTAGCAGAGGAAGAGGAATAAAATTAAGTTTTAGACTAATTATATGTTCGTGGCAGAAAATGTGATGAAGATGATTATAGTTGTCCAACATTGAGTGCTTTGAGAAAAAGCAATACTTGGAGAAACTCAGCATGGTTATGGCGCTGCCCTTTGGTTTAAGGTTTCTAGTATAAAAAAGGGGATTGGATTTTCAGTTATGAGTTTAGCAGATTTTATTTTGGTCATTAACAGAATGTACCATGAGATATAACTATGGTTCTTGGTAGGTAGCTACAGGTTATCTGTGGTAACAGTACTTGAGCAGTACTTGACCTTCGCTTTGCTGCCTTCTCGGACTCCTGTACACTTGCAGTAGACTCAAGTCTTTGAAAGTCTTGGTTTAACTCTGAGGTGCTAATATTCAACTTTCATTTAACTCCTGCTTTTTTGAGGGCTATTTGTAAACACAGAATTTATTTTTTTGTTTGGTAGGAGAATGGGAGAGGAGGGGTTTGTTATTCATTACTTTGGTAAAGCTTTTTTTTTTTTTTAATCCTATTCTTCAGAGTGTGCTCTGAGTTTTCCTGTTTCCCACCTATCCAGTGTTTTTGTAGCTGATCTTTTTCAGTTCATATGTGTATACTTTTGTAATTTTTGTAGGCATTTTTATTGTAGCGCAGGGACCAATTTGTGCTTGTAAGCCTTTGATGCAGTTCAGAAGAGCCAACTGGAGAGGCTGAAAATTCATAGTTATGCAGAAGAATGTATTACGTTATTACAAAGACTTTAAAATTATTAATCATCAATGGTAGTGAATGATGGTATTCTGGCGTGGTGTGCTGCACTCCTGATTCTGAGGTTTAAAAATTACTTCTAGCCAGGGAAAGACAACAGTGCTTAATGACTCTTTTTGAGTGGTTACAGGCAAATTGAAATAACTGATGACTGTTTCTTGTCTTTTTGTTTTTTTTTTAATTGAAAGCCTCATATTTTGAGGCCTGAATATGGAGACAGCAGCTGAGGCACTAACACATATCTCGTGTATACAAATCTTCTTTGTTACAAGGGTAAATGATCCTTATGGTGTGAGATGCATTCAGGGTGCTTCCCCACCTCCATTCTCCTTGCCACCTAATACCCAAGGACACACGGGTGAAGCAAAGCCTTGGATTAGTATCTGGCCTCCGGAAAGCTGCAGCCCCTGCTGATTTTAACACTCAGCATATTTGGATGGGTGTGTCAGGGAAAGCTTATTCCAGCCTTCGGTATAAACTGATTAGGTTCATTTTCACTCTCTTCTCCGTTCACAGTGCTCAGAGTAGAACAAATGAAACATGCACTGCTGCTAGCCAGAAGGATGGCTGCTGAGGGGACTGCTGTGTGGTTGTGCACTGCTTAGAAAAAGGGATAGGTATGCGAGCAGCAGCAAACTAGAGTATTCTTGCTGTAAGCATTAGCAGTTACATAGCTTGTAGAGAAATACCTTTGAGAAATTTGGTCCTACTGTTGCTCTGCTCCTGACTCAAATGTCGACATTGTTTATCTGTTGTGTTCACAACTCTGAAGTGTTTCCAGACACAGCCACCTTTGGGAGTTTTGAGCTCTATGAAATGGATATTACTGTATCGTGTCTGGATATTAATATTTATATAGAAGTTTTGAATGGTTTCCAGCAGAAAGATGTAATTAAAATCTAACAAGATCCCAAGGGTGCATTTATGTATTTCAGTATAACTAGTCTGACAGTTACTGTGAAAGAGGGTGAACTTGTCATTCCCTACCTCTTCTCTCAGTTCTTGCTCTCTCATTGGCTGTTTCTCCTGACAGCACAGAAGCTTGATTTGTTCTATATAATGGTAGATCTTTTATTCGGGATTTTCATCTGCTTAGTTGGATTAGCATGTTTGCTTGGTTTACTGTGCAGTCGGATCCAAAGGTGACAGAGCTTATCCAAGGGGGAGAGTGGGAGTATGTGACTAGGACCAGGGAGAAACAGGGGGAGTAAGGTCTCCTGTTTGAGTGGCAGCAGATCAGCTCAGGCTTATTCTGTGATTATGTCTCATTTCATACAATGGACTAAGCTCGTATATGCTGAGTTTGACACAGTGGTGTCTTTAAAATGTACGTCCTATATATATAATAATGCACATCATTATTATATGTATAAGATGTATATTGTGTGTTGTATAGAATATAGAAGGGGTCTTAAACTGTTTCTCAAAATTATTGTCCCTTGTTAACTCTTCTAGTTATCCCCTTGAGCATATTTGTGTCTTTGTTCTGTACCTTATTTGCTATGGAGGCTGCAGCTGTGTGGATTTGTTCTCTAGGTGATACTGCCTAATTATTCAGATAACCACTTGGTGGAGAATCACGTAGAAATCTGTTGTGCACCATTTGGTTACCTAGGATGCAGCATTTTTCTTAAATCTTGATGTTTCTCTTCTCATTATTTATGTAAGAAAAGAAAGAACACTGCACACAAGGAAAGAGTTAGGAAGGATTGTTTAAAACAGTTACGTAGGAATCAGGAGCATCAAACATGTTGCAAAACCCCTTTCTTGCATGAAACTGTATTTAGATTAACTGAAGCACTAGCTCCCTCATTTCTTTAACTCAGGGTATTTTAAGTGTACTTTCAGTGGGATTTTTAAAATCGTAGAGCGTGAAAGCTCTCTAATTAAATCGTAGAGTGTGAAACCCACTGCCTCCCTGGAAGAGAGAGCATCAAGGAGAAGTGAGAACCGAGGTCCAGTGGCTCTTCATTTCTTCATGTCAGGGACAGGATGCAGGGCCCCAAAGATCTTTGTGATCGGCTAGGTTTCTTCACTGGGGATTTGTTCCAAGAAATCTTAAGAGGTGAACAGTGCACCAGTGTATGGATGTCAGCAACTCATGTTTTGCTTTGTTAGTGTTTTAGAATGTTTTATTGTGAAATTTTTCGAACTATACTGAATAGTCATTAGTGGTCTGCTCGTGTTTTAAAGGTATAAGTCCTTGCTGATGTGATCTTTTTCTTTTTAAATGAATTAGCTAAAAACTTACCAGGTATTTTTCTTTAAAAATCCACAACTTTCATCAGCTGCATGTTGCCCAGGGTAGCTTTCAAATCTGAAAGAAAACTACTGATTTGCAAAAGGAGAAAGGAGTAGGAGATCACTACCAGAGCAGGTGAGGCAGCCTTTGAAAGTACTGTGCATGGCACTGAAAAATGCTACATAAATCAGCTTTTTGTCATGTTTATCATCATTCCAACATTGATCAAGATTAAAGACTGCTTGTATGAGGCACGTATATAGACTACGAAAAGAAAAGATCCTCCTTGCCTTAGGGGGGACATTAAGGCAAGGAGGAATCCATAACACATAAAACAACTTGTGTGTGTATAGCAAAATGTTAGTTCTGTAATTTCTGTGTTCCTGCTTTATGTCAGGAGGGACTAGCTAAGCAAAGCAGGAGGTTGGGTCAGTGTTGGGAGTTAACAGCCATGCAGTAGAACTTCATGTTCAGAGGGAAATGAATGAGAGAAATATGGTAAGGACTACTTTTTCTGTCAGACCTATTGTCCTCTCAAGTGATTTTTTGATTGTATTTTTTCATTCTCACAAAAAAACCCAAACGCAAAGAAAACCACCAGCAACAATGGTGTTGGAATCTACTATTTCAGTTTTGTCCATGTAGCATTTTTGTTTGGTTTTGCTGTACTTCATTCTGCTTAGGTGTCCCAAAGTACAGTGTTCTACTGTTCGTTTTTCATTGGTGGATTTTTTGAACAACTTCACTTGAAGCAATTCTTCAGCACTACCAGAGCTGATTGCTGAGAAGGGATTGTACTGAAGGGTTGGAATTACATGCATGGAAGGATAACAAAAGTCAGCTGTCTTCCTAGAAGGTAATTCAGGCAAGACCTACAGTGACTGAACCACCTAAAAGAGACAATCGCCTTTCTCTGAAGAAGTGTGTTACTTTCATTGTCTAGAAGCTTGCAGTCTGTGATTGCAGAAGCTCACTGGTTATGTGGTGAGAACACAGGATTGTTAAAGATGCTGTTGGAGAAGAGTGTGCTAATAAAGGGATTCCAGCTACCCTGGAAAGACTGTGTTTAATTTACTTTGTAAGGATTTCTGTGAGTTGTATTGAGCCTCTGAGAGGACCAGTATATTTGTATTTCCCTCCCTGTAGTTACATGGGTTAGTTTGGAATAATGCTAATAATGGAAGTTCTTCCTGCCACGTTTACCATCAGTTTCCCAGTCTAATAAAGCCTTAAGCGAACTCATACGTACCAAAAAGATGACTTCATTTTCTGACAGCTGTAGAATGGCTCACGAGTGTGCATACAGAAACTGGAGGTGTTCTCTTACCGTAGCTAGAGGCTGTGCCTGTATACCTTGTGTGCTAGGTACTTTTTCTACTTTTAAAGACTAAGGCAGCTTGGATTTTGATGAAAAGCACTTGCATTGAGTTGTAGCCTGAGAATGAGTCTTGAAGACGAGGAGAGGCTGGGAGGTAGGAAGGAGAAATACGTTCTGAATATTGAAAATGTCTAGAAGGCTGCATTTGCTAAATGCTGCAGTTTTTCAGGGTAATGATTTCCTGCTTGGAGGTTAGAATGTGATGAGAAATCTATATTATGGTAAGGATTCTAACATAATCTATTGAGTTGAAAATAAATCTAATAACACTGATGAAAATGGCAACAAATGCCAGTTCATGCTGATGAGAATCATTATCGTCATAACTGGAAGGAGCATCTCACTGCATGAAATACTAGAGAAGGAAGGGAAGAAAGAAGTGGAAGTTTAGGGAAGTATTGAGTATTGGTAAAGGTATACTGCTCTAAGTTCTCCTGTTTCATAGATCATAATACTAGCTGGAGAATGTCCTCTTCCCACTGCTGTCAGACGTGTTCATTTTAGATACAGTGTACCAGGTTTTGTACAGTTGTCCTCTTCATGGTGTTCTATAGGGCAGCATTTCTACCACACACTGATGCAGGGTTTCTCAGTTGGTATGAGATTATAGCTACCCAGCTGCATCAGGTGTTCTTGGCAGCTCTGTATTCAGCAAAACCACCTCTTCAGCTTCACATCTTGTTGTGTCTCCTCCCCATCATACAGTAATCATTTATGTTCCAGTATTTGGTGGCAAAGTAGGAACATGACACAGTTTCATTTGGGATTGTTATTGTATCCAGGCAATGACCATTCTTTGCAGTCTATTCAAAGTTCTGCTTGAGGTCTAGTGCAGTGAATACGGTGCCGTTCCTGGTGGTTTCCCTGGAGAGAATTCCAGTTCAGCACCTTGATATGCATAACGTCATATCTTACTGCTTGTGATACACTTATAACTCTCAACTCTCCTTTGCCTTTTGTGGCATAGCATTGCATGTTCCTTATAGCTGGGGTACTTCTTCATATATAGCAGGGCATAAAACTCCCCTGGGGCAAAGGCAAGTTTTTCCTTTCCTTAGGTCCAGGAAACTGCTTGTTCACATTGTAACTTTGTAGAAGATTAATAATTAAACTGTGGCTGAATTTAATATATGTCCCATTGCTTTGAGAAGGAGGTTAATTTCATGTAAAAACAACATTTTCATAATGTTTTCTGTTATCCTTTCAGTTTTCAGAGACCTAAACTAATCATTACAGTATGAATTTTGTTACCACCTCTTCCATAAGATCAGCTTGCCATTTCAGCTAGCTAGACATGCATCTTACACTTCCTAATTATGAGAATTGGAAATGGCAAGAGAATTTAAACCCTTACCCTAAAGCAAGGTTTTCACAATCACCTGTATTAGCAAATCTGATTTAATTTGTTGTTGTTAGTCTTTTATTAACGGAACCATAGGTAATGCTTCTTTGCATCTCCCTTAAGAGTGACTAGCATGGAACAGATTTGCAGGTCTTATCTATGATCAATAGATGAAGGAAAATTCGATATGGCATAGACTGGGGAAAAAAAACAGTATTAAAAAAGACAGCAGCCAGGCTACCTGGCTATGGGAGAGTGCTACTAGCATTGTTGAGTTGTTTCATCCATTTGCATTTTCTTACTTTAAGATTAGAAGAAAAAAAGTAGAGTAATCTTAATAGACTTTCAAGCTTTTCTGTATGTTACGTGTATATTTAATGAACATTGGTTTGTGTGTCTTGAAAATTATAGATCGTGTTTATTCTTAACAGGATTTTGGTTTTATTTTCTTATGTGTTTGTTGTCTTCACCACTAAGAAAATGTCAGAATAACCACAGCAGGCATATATGGAGTCTCTCAAGCAGTAGATGGCTGAGGCACACCTTTGGGTCTGAACATAATGCCAGATGCCACACTGCTTCTGCTAGATCTCAGACTTCACAATTTTAAAGGGAAAAGACACATTTTACCTGTACGTAAGTCTGTCAGTTGTTAGTGAAAGCTTGGGCTGGTGAACTTGGCTTTTGCAGTATTTGGAAATTTGCAGGTAGGACCTTTGAAAACTTTTTTTTTTTTTTTTTTTGATAATTTGGAAATCTCTGCTGACACACCTAGAAGCTGGGCTTGCAATTCTGAAAACTCAAAAAACCAAGAAAACCCAACTCAGTTCCCCGCGCCACCTTTCTATCCCGTCTGTGGGTCAGTCTAGTGAAATGAATTCTAATGCCTGTGAACTGATCAGAAGTCTGAACTGAAGATCACCAGAGTGAACTGATAGAAGTCTTGGCCACCTGAGCCCACATCTTTAAGAACAGAGATTATTGTGGTATGCCATATGCTGTTGCCACATTATTTTGTTCTGAGGCAAAAAAGTGAGAGTAATTGCTCTTAAAATCATTATCTGTTAACCTCATTATAGATGTTCCCTTTGTAGCAATTGCTGTTGCAGAAGCAGTTTGTGTTGGGTGAGCAAATGGTAGCCATGCTGTATTTAGGCAACCATCCAGCAGAAAATTATACTTGGGGTCTGTAAATGTAGCACAGGAGCTCAAAAAAGCTAAGGTATTACAGAATTGATGACATTTAAAAACTTAAAACCCCCAAAACTTTCTTGATCACTTGTGAAGAGGGAAAAAGTATTTGCTCTTGTTCTGATAACTTAAAAAAAATACTGTTGGGGATGTTACTATGATTGCTGCTTGTGAAGGAACTAGCTGATGATGATGGATTAGTAGAAGATAGTTTATACAGGATTTCTAACTTTTCATGACCGAGGCCTGTTCTGTGAGTTACAGAATCATAGACTCATAGAACGATTCGGGTTGGAAGGGACCTTAAAGATCATCTGTTTCCAACCCCCTGCCATGGACAGGGACAACTTTGCCTAGACCAGATTACTCAAAGCTCCATCCAGCCTGGCCTTGATCGCTGCCAGGGATGAGGCACCCACAGAGCTGGGATCCATGATGGCTGAATTTCTGCTACACCCACAACTGGCTAAAATGGTTGTTGTAAGCTGTGATAACAGCTGTTCTAATGAGGTCCTATCTATTACTGCCATGTTGTCAGGTAATACCAGAGAAAGAGATATTAAATAAAATGCAGATCTTCAGTTTTGGAAAAAATTGAATTTTCCCCATCAAAACCATAAACAATATACATATATTTTTAGTAAAATTAGAAATTATTATTTTTTATCTTTTCTTGGCTTTCTGTTACTTTTTAGCTGCACTGGTAATCTTACAATGTTTTTTGGGTTTGAATTAGACATGTAGGAAAGATTGATAATCAGTGGTGTGTTTATGTGAAAATAACTAGCGACTTACAGAAGTGCTGTGAACTTCATATCTGGGTTTGCCTTTTTACAAAGAGGTTTTCCTCTGGTAGTTAAATGTGTATCGGAGCTGCTGTTCTGTTGAAGTTTCTCTGGAATCTGTACACAAAGAAAAAACCCCACTTTGACTGGTACATTCATTTAACCTGCAAATGAGTGACAGAAAAGACTAGTGGCGTCAAACATGGAGAGACCTGCATGAAGTAAAATACACGTATTATGGGAAGTGTCTCAGTTGTTCAGAAATTTTATATGCGGTAGTGTTCTGAACATTAGAATACTTTGTTTATTGCAGCATTAATTAATTCCTGCCTTTCCTCTGCCACAGGAACTCATTATACAATGACAAATGGAGGAAATATCAACAGTTCAACACATTTACTGGATCTGCTGGATGAACCAATTCCTGGAGTAGGAACATACGATGACTTCCATACCATTGACTGGGTTCGAGAGAAGTGCAAAGACAGGGAAAGGCATAGACGGGTACTTAAGATCAATAACAATAATTGGAAAATGTTTCTTGTTGGATTTTGGAATTCAGGTCTGATCCAGGAACACATACCAATATTTACATACTTTAAATTTGTAAGTAGTTACATTAGGTAGAACTACAGTGCTATTAAAAAAGCACCTTTTCATTTATACCTGCAGTCCTGCACCAATATTACAACTTGGAAAGTAAATGGTAATTAATTAAAGCATGAAGAGCTCTCCGTCACCCAGATGACATTTTTACGTTACTGCCTTTTTTTCATGCTAGTATAGTTAAGGCTATTTTCCAGTGTAGATGTATTTGTAATAGTACAACAGTGCTTATGGTAATACTTGTACAGAAAATTAAGCACTGATGTGTGCTGCTTTTATAGTGACACAAATGTATCTGTGCTAATGCAGTGTAGTGTGGTGGTTGTTTGGATTATGAGAAGTGAAAATTCTCACACCCAAAACATTCCTATCGCTGTACATATGCTTAACGAAAAAGTAGTCTCAGTATGTATGGTAGATGGCCTTTCTACTCTCCCATCACGGAACTTGCTTTTCTTGTCTCATGATTTCTTGAGAGTTCAGACCATTCATCTTTATCAGTGCACTCTGCAGTGAGTTCTTTCATGAAATGGACTCTAGGTTTTTTTAGTCAGTAATATGCTTGATACTGTCATTCATTTAATAGATTTTTGAGAGGAAATATGCTATTTAGAGCCTTACTGCCAAACTTCTGGGATACTTACCTTAACTAACCTTAAAACCACAACAGATCTGGAGATGTGATTTCTCCTAGAATATTTTTAACTTATCAAAATTAATAATTAAAATTGAGTTGTGTGTAGAGGGGTAGAGGAGAGGCTCCTTCATGTACAACACTAGCATTATTCTGCTTTCTCTGGAAATACCATTTTTAACTTTGTGGAAGCAAGTATAGGGTGTATATGCTGATTTACTTTGACATGGTTAAAAAAAAATCCTACACTAGTTTAAAAACCAAAACATCCACAATTACACTATCTAGTGCTTTTCTAAGGAAGAGCGGTCCTTGGACATTGGATCTGAGAACATGTACCTTGTCTGAATGCTTTTAATGAAAACTAAGAAGGTGTTTTCCATGGAATACTTCATTTCACCATTTGATGTCAAAGCAGTAATTAACACAGTGCCATCTTTACACTGCAGGTGTGTAGGTCAGTGTCCAGTGGATATACCTTTGGATAACATGCTGGGCCTTACCATATCCTGGGAAACAGGCTAGGGTGAAGTCTCACAGCTCTTAGGCAGTTTAATGTCTGAGACAGAAAAGTCAGGCAAGACAATTCAGTTTATAGCCACTGGACTACTCTGAATTTATAAATATGTCCTGAATGACAGGAGACTCTCTGGCCATGTATGTAATCAAAAGATGCAGAAAGAAGAAGGAATGAGTTTTTAAAAGACATAGTACTGTAGAAACAATTTCTTTTATTAAAAAAGAAAAAAGTTTGAGAATCTCAAACATAGAGGAAACTATAAAATGTATTTATTTGGTAGGCTGAGAAAGTTGGGGCTGTTCATCCTGGAGAAGAGAAGGCTGCGTGGAAACTCATAGCAGCCTTCCAGTATCTGAAGGGGGCCTATAGGGATGCTGGGAAGGGACTCTTCATTAGGGACTGTAGTGATAGGACAGGGGGTAATGGGTTCAAACTTAAATAGGGGAAGTTTAGATTGGATATAAGGCAAAAGTTCTTTACTTTAAGGGTGGTGAGGCACTGGAGTGGGTTGCCAGGGGAAGTTGTGAATTCTCCATCCCTGTTGGTGTTCAAGGCCAGGTTGGACAGAGCCTTGGGTGACATGATTTAGTGTGAGGTGTCCCTGCCCATGGAAAGGGGGTTGGAACTAGATGATCTTAAGGTCCTTTCCAACCCTAACTATTCTATGATTTGCTTTAGGAATGGTTTTTTTTTTTTTTAGATTTCCTTGTCTAATACTGCACTTTGTTGGTTGGCTTTTTCTTTTTTTCTCCCTGTTTGTTGCACATACTGTCTTCCCCCTTTTACAGTATAAAAAAGTCATAAGAATAGGATCCAATTACATCATAAAGGTTTAACATAAAGTTATGCACGAATTTCAGCTCAGTACATAAAGGAAATCAGGCTAAAATAAGAATTACCATTTTTTTTAGTACAGTAACTTTAGATGTCATTAGTAAGAATTGGCTAGAAGTATTACTGTGTAGTTACCCAGTTTTTGCGTTTGATTTTGTGTGATTTTTAGACAAAGATATATATATTTGGAATTGAAGCTTAGGAATTTGAATTGTATGGAATAGCTTATTAGCACTACACTAACTGTTCATTTGAGGTACAGGAAAAAATAAGTTTTAGGAGAGAAATAATTCTTCAATTTTAGATGTGTATCATGTAAAGTGTTCATTTACCCTAATAATACATTTTCTGAGGTTTAGATTTTTAAATGAAGAACATTTACTTTCCTCTGACAGTTGCTTGATGTCTGAGTAACCAAGGTGTAAAACACTACATACAATGAGAGTGCATGTAGTTTAAAGAGAGGATCTACTTACCTGTAGCTTGCATCATGCAGTTTGTATGTCATACTTTTTTCCTCCTATTCATATTACAGAAACACATGCAAATACATGATGATTTCTCTTTGCAGATTAACAGCAAGAAGAAAGAATCAGCATGGGAGATGACAAAAAGTTTGTACGATGCATGGTCAGGATGGCTGGTAGTCACACTAACTGGTTTGGCATCAGGTAAATTAAGAACCAGAGGGTTTCTTTCTTACATCTGTCAGCAAGTATAGTTACTGCATTTTTCATGTGTCCATTACCACCCAACCTGGATGAGAGCTGGTTCAGACTGCTTACCATAAGGAAGGAAAAAGGTTGGGAAGGAAGAGGTTGATTTACAGGTGTTAGTGTTTTGAGGGGAGGGTTTACTAAACAAAAGGAAAACAAAACTGGCACTGAATTTAATGAGAGTTTCTCAGAGTTACTGACCTTTTACCTACTTATCAAAGGTCTTTAATCGTGTGATTGAGATCGATGTTTTCTTTCTGCTAAATTGTGCTATTTTCGTGTAGGATTTCTTGTAAAACTGTATTAATTGATCTAGATTGCTTTTTCAGCTATGATTTGGGGGGGGGGGGCAGGGGGGTTGTGTGTGTATGTTTTGTTTGATTTGGTTTCCCTAGCAAATTAGTCCCTGGATTAGTTGCAGAGTATAGCATGGTAACTGCTTAGATATATGCATAATCACTTTCACAAATCACATATAAATTAATATATATGCAAAGTTTTAGCATGTTTATATAGCTCTGAATGTTCAATCTGGGCATGTGTAATTACTGGAAATTGCTTATGATAATTTGGGTGGGAATGTGCTGTGTTGTACTTCTACCCCCCAAGCTGCTATGTATATTAAAAGTGCTTTATTATGTTTCTGAGCAACAAAGAGAGCAAATTCTGAACATTTCCAGGTTTTTCAGTTTCTTGCTTTTTGTTGAATGTGTCTAGTGAATGTTAAGTGGTACAGCCTTGATTTAAGTCATGGGAAGATCTTGTGTTTATGTAATTTTAAATAATTTGGATGAAATTTTGTCCTACTGGAATACTGCCTTTGACTCTTGACTTTAGTTGGCCCAGGATCTCAAACTGAGGGTCTGTCAAGATTAGCAAATATGAATTAGTAAATCAGAGGTAATTTTCTACTACCAATCTACTACACAAGTAAATTGTGGCTGTCTCTATACAGCTATTTCTGGTAGTGATTAATACATTAAAAATAGTTCATGATAACTAATTAACAGTTGTACATGTTCACAAAAATACTGACTTTAGAAGTAGTTTCTCAGTATACTGCTACCTATTCTCCGAGGACTCTTCAGCAAACTTTCTGCATGTACAATACAGAATCCTTCTTAAGCTTTGAGTTTAGGAACTGCTTAGTATTTATACTGTTTGTTACCTGCAGTAGGAATTAATTAAAAAGAGTGGTCTTAAGGTTAGGGCACTAAACATGGATTTGTGTTGTACTGTCTGCCTCATTTTTCTCCTCCCCATGTTACAGAATTCAGTAGTCTTTTTATGTGGATCACATGAATGTCATCAGGGTTTATTTTGGTGGTTTATGTTGTTGTAAAACTGTTGTTGGTAAGGTAAGAATTATTTTCTCCACATGCTGTTCTGCACAAAGCATAGCACAGCTCGAGTTCTCTGAGGCATGGTCAGGAAGTCTGTTGTATTTTTTGCCACAAAAATGTATCAGTCGTCTTGATTCTTAACTCCTTAGTTTCAGTGGACTGTTGGAGAACTGGCATAGGAAAAATCAAAGAAAAACAAAAGATGCATTTGACTCAGGAAACGCACAAGGTGCTACAGATTCTTCAGCAAATCCTAATCTTACCGGATCACAAATATTCCTGCAAATCAGTAATATTTAAATGTCTGTTTGTTTAGGTTTTCTGTAACTTAAATTTACATCAGTTAATAGCAGCACATTTCTTCATTTTAGCTGTGTGTGTTATTCCTGCTTACCAGAATATTAATACAGAACTGTTTCTATGACAGGGGCATTGGCAGGATTAATTGACATTGCTGCTGACTGGATGACTGACTTAAAGGAAGGCATTTGCCTTAGTGCTTTGTGGTTTAACCATGAACAGTGTTGTTGGGGTTCCAATGAGACCACATTTGAAGAGAGAGATAAATGCCCACAGTGGAAAACGTGGGCAGAACTAATAATTGGGCAAGCAGAAGTAAGTATATACCTGTTTTTTGATGGTCTTGCTCAACAGCTTGGCTCAACATGGAAGGAAAATAATGTTCTTAAGCTTAATGGTACTGAACAGATTTGGGTTGTACTCTCTGCTCCATTTTTTAGCATTTGAATAGATTATAGTGTAATAAATACACATTCTGTGCACTGCAAGGGTGCTTGGAGTGTTGCAGATATAAGGAAGTTACAATAGTATAGAACTGTAGATTTTTTTCACAAGATTTTCTATTCCTGATCATAGCTATACATACAAAAAAATAAATTTGTGGAGTTCTGTGGTAACTAAGAATAGATTAGTTTTATTTTTTACCACACATTTTTTTTTTAATAAAGAATATTTACTCAGTGTTCAGTAGATTTTAGCAGCTAATGGCTATAAATAAAACCCAAATGGTGCGGTTTGTTTTTTCTGTTTAAGGTGCAGTGTTAGAATACTTTCTAGTTTGTATAACCCAGTCTTTGCTGATGTGTGTCATGACTTCATGCTTTTCAAACAAAACTCTGTCTTGGCTTGGTAATAATTACCATCCCTCAAAATGTGTGCGTAAGTGTACATGCAGCAAGGTTACTTTTGGGCTACTTTAAGTGGTGATTTTGCTCAAATTTATATTCTGATTTTTTGTTCTTAGGGTCCGGGTTCGTACATAATGAACTATATTATGTACATTTTCTGGGCTTTGAGCTTTGCCTTCTTAGCAGTTTCTCTGGTGAAGATATTTGCACCCTATGCCTGTGGCTCAGGGATACCTGAGGTGAGAGCTAATATATACATTGTAGGTGTTTCATATTGATGTGAAAATTCCTGCAGGGAATTCCTGCAGGGTCAGAGGGAAGGCAAGAGGGGGTGCCCTGTGACTTTGATGAAATACAAGTATTCAAATTGAAATAATCTAATTGTGCTAATTGTTGTTGAGAAAAATATTCCAAATTTCAGAGAATCTCCTGAGTTTGTAGATTTTGCTGCTTGCTTCTGGGTGGACTACTTTTTAAGGACGCATTTAGCTTAAGAGAGCGTACTTCTGAAGAGTGATTTCCAAACCTGACCCAAATCCTTACCCGCCTGACAGTGATAAGGGAGTAGCTGTTCATTCACAGAATATGGTTCCTTTGGTGCAGCAATTGATGTAGTGTGGCACTGGCTTCAATTGCCTTAACTCCAAATCACACCATCAATCACAGTGAAACGTGTAATATCCTCAAAACTTCACTGGTTTTACAATTGCTGTCTGTACTATACACAGAATGGGAGAGAAAAACACAAAGTCTGATCAGTCTCTAGTAATTCTGGAGATACTTCTTTATGTATGTGTGTTGTGGAAGTTGAAGGACAAATCCTGCCTCTGAATAAGCCTGGAATAATTCTGTGCCATTATTCCAGAAGAGATTTCATTCTAAATTGGTTTCCAAATTTAGCTAACCTCTGCTTTTAGTCACTGCTGCCCAGTGTTTTGTGTATGTTGTATTTATAGACATGTTGTCCTTTCCTGTGATATCTATTATTTCCTGTGTCTGGGCATATATTCCAGGGTAATAATATGACATTGTTAGGCAAAGTAATACCTTAGGCAAGTGTCACATCTTTGATGCTTGAAAAAGCCTGATCTTTTCCATCCTTATGTCAAGGAATCTACTGGTAAGCTTTTATGTAGAGGTGGTAGAACATAAGGAGAAAACAGAGAGGGGTAAAATGGGTGCAAATGTGGTATTACTACAATAGATGATCTTGAGTGTAGTTTTTCAGGTTTGTTCTTTGGGACTTTTCCAACTTGCATGTAAGTTATGTCGTAAACCAATGAATGCAGTCTTAGAGCTAGTGCAGAGTAAGTTTCCACTAAATGTAATTGATAATCATGTTTTATGTTATTGTACAGTGTTTTAGAGTAAGTTGCAAATGGGAAACCTCTGGCAACCAGATGGACCCAATGTAGCAATATGAATACGTTTTAAAGTGTGATAAAAGTAGCCGTTTGAAAAGGCTATTTTTGAACTTAAGTAGCTAACATGATGAAATTAATTATTTTCTGAAGAAAGCAGAATACAATAACAGATGGTATTTTTTATTTCTTCCAGATAAAAACTATTTTGAGTGGCTTCATCATCAGAGGTTATTTGGGGAAGTGGACTTTGATGATAAAAACAATTACTTTAGTCTTGGCTGTCGCATCAGGTTTAAGTTTAGGAAAAGAGGGTCCCTTGGTACATGTTGCCTGCTGCTGTGGGAATATTTTTTCTTACCTCTTTCCAAAGTACAGCACAAATGAAGCTAAAAAAAGAGAGGTAAGTTCTTGTAAAAGCATTTCTAGAATGTATTGCATTTCTGTGCATTTACACGGGTGCGTTTAAAGGACAGTATTTTTTCTATAAGACAATATTTAGGCTTAGTTATTTATTGTGTTGAGAATAATGTATTATCCCTAGCATTCTCCAAGGTAAATTGTTTGATGTCAGAGTAAGTTTGCATTTCCTCCACCTTGGAGACCATTTGATTTTACTTAAATTCTTTCTGTTCCTGGTTCTGTGTTTGGTAATTGGTGACTGTCTTCAGTTGTGAGGACAGAAGAGAACTTTTGAACCTGTGAATAAGGTATTAGAAAAGGGTTGGTGACAACAGTTGTTTTTAGTAAGAATCTCGTGGATTAGCCTTGGCCCTCCTCAGCAAGACAGCAGGAGAAACTAAAATGAAAAGTTCTTAGGTCAGTATAAGGATACAGAGATCACTCACCAATTACCATCACAGGCAAATTAGACTAGACTTGAGGAAGATAATTTTATTGCCAATTAGTAACAGACTAGAGTAGTGAGAAATAAAAACAAAACTAAAACCAGCTTGCCCTCACTCTCTCTTCTTCCCAGCCAGATGCAGCCCCATTCACTACAATGCTTTGAGCCATTCAGCCAGTTCTTCACCCATCCTGCTCATCCCACAGCTGAGCAGCTTGTCCAGAAGGATGCTGTGAGGGACAGTATCAAAAGCCTTACTAAAATAAAAAGACAGTACATCCACTAGGTGTGTGGATCCTTATAGAAGGATAGCACATTACTTAAAGTGATATGCCTGATGACTGCATTATTCTGTAGATGCCTTTCAATAGCATCCAGCGTAATTTTCCCAGGAACTGAGGTTATGCTAACAGGTCTGTAGTTCCCTGGGTTTTCCCTCAGCACCCTTCTTGTAGGTTGGAATACCGTTGGCTCGGTTCCAGTCAGCAGGGGCCTGCCCAGACTCCCTAGACCTGTAGGATTTGATCGAGAGGGGTCTTGCCATAACATCCACTAGCTCCTTTAGCACTTGGGAGGAGTACTGTTAGGCCCCATGAATTTGTGAACATTCAGGTGATACTGCTGGTCCCCTATAATTTCAGTGTCCACAAATGGAAAGTTGCTGTTCCAGCACTTGTGGTCCTCTGACTCAGGGCACTGGGCAGCCCAAGGTCTATCAGTATTATTAGACTAAGGCAAAAACTGTATTGAATGCGTTTTCCTAATTCCTGTTAGTCAGATGACCATCTTCAACAAGTATTGGTCCACTGTTTTCTTTAAACCTCCACTTGCTATTAATATACTTAAAAAAATCCCCCCCCTTTTTTTTTATTTGACACAACACTGGCCAGTTTCAATGTTGGATCCATGGGGGTCCCTTCCAACCTTGTATTCTGGGATTCTGTTAAGTCTAATTGAGCTTTGGCCTTCCATGGGCTTTTTTCCTGCGTATATGAATCACAGCTCAGTAACCTTCCTGTGAAGCCTGACCTTGCTTTCAGGGATCATACAATTTCTTTTTCCTCTTGAGCTCCACAAGTAGTTCCCTGTTTGGCCCACCTGCTCTTCTGCTCCGCTTGTTTAATTTATGACACAGTGGAATTCCTTATTTTAGTCCAGGGAAAGCTTACTACAGTTTCTTGAAAATGAGGTATCAAATTTCATACTGAAGTATAGACTCTTGTGGGTGCTATTCTGAGGAGGCTTTGAGCAGTGTCTTTGGCTTAGTTATGGCTCCGACCTGGTCAGTGGCTGCTGCAGTGACTGGCCACAATTTACGAGCATTCTGGTACATGTACTTGATACTTTTCTGTTAGCAGGTCTGTGAGTCCGTGATAGAAATACAGAAGAAACTGGTAACTGTAATGAGATTCTGGTCTTCATGTTTAAAGCATTTCACAGACGGTAAAAAGTTCCTTCACCATTGTTTTCCAGGTGTTGTCAGCTGCCTCAGCAGCAGGAGTATCTGTAGCCTTTGGTGCCCCAATTGGTGGAGTCCTTTTCAGTCTGGAGGAGGTATGTCAAGAGGTGGCACTGAATGATAGATACTTAAAAAAATCTCTAGCATGAATAATCGTGGACTCCTTTAAGCTGCGGAGTCTTTCTTAGTAAGGAAATTATTTTTGGACCCTCTTTTCAAAGTCAACAGTCTTGTTACCAACAAAGTCCTAAAGATACCGTTTCTTTTCTTTGGAGGAATGTCAGCTTTGCTGTGTTCTCAATTATATTTTTTCTGGAGAAGGGCTGAGTCAGTTAATAATTACAGTTTGCGTACAGATAGAGATCCAGCTGGTTTTCACTGTAGGAGTGTATTAAAAAAAATCAGGCTTTTCTTTCTTTTCTTTTTTTCCACTTTGAAGGAGGCTTTCAAAACCCGCTTGACAGTTGTGGGAAGCAAGGTTTTAAACGTTCTTAAACTTCTCTCAAAGTTTCAGGCACTAACAATAATTGAAGACGTTAATTATGAAAAGGCAAATATGCCATAAAATGGACTGCCAAGGCAGCCAAACTCTCTTCTCCAAGAAATGTTTTGTGTTAAATTAGTTTTCATTAGTTATTTTAAAAGTACACAAGAATATTATTTAGATCAACAGCATTTTTAAAGAAAACTAAAAATCTGTGCATTGAAAAACGGAAGCAAAATATCCCATCATGTAAATTTTGCTGTATCATGTGAGGGTTTTGAGGAATTCAGTTGGTGCAAAAAAGAACTTGCAGAAGAAAATTCTTTTGAAATTCAAATTGGGCAGTGTGAGGCTGAAGTATGAAATTACAAGTTCTGTTTTAAGGATTATATTTTCTTCTGTTTTAGTTGTACTTCATAAAAATAACATCTGCCAGAAACCTTTCACTGTAGGTTGACTAGAGATGAAACAGCATTAGAAGGAAATTTGAGAGGGCAGCTAGTACACAGTCTGGTTCTCATGAATGCTCAGAAGAGATACATATGAACAGAGAAGCTTTCAAACATAAATTACTACACATTATTTCCTAACAGTCTTAAAACAGCAGTGGTTTTATTACTGCTTTAGTATTGGTGTAAGTATGAATTGCTGTCAAGCTTTTAAAGGATGTAGTATGTGCTGAAGTGCCAGGGCTCCAAGGGGCGAGAAGAATAACTGCTAATGTAAGAGCACTGGGTTTTTAGCATTTACCATGTCAGCAGCAGTACTGTAAAACATGCATAAAATGGTCTTTCTGGTATTTTTAATTGAATCGCTAATAATTCTCATGTATTGCCTTTTACAGGTCAGTTACTATTTCCCACTGAAAACTTTATGGAGATCATTTTTTGCTGCTTTAGTAGCTGCATTTGTTTTAAGGTCCATCAATCCTTTTGGTAACAGCCGCCTAGTTCTTTTTTATGTGGAATATCACACTCCTTGGTACCTTTTTGAACTGCTTCCTTTTATTCTTCTGGGAGTATTTGGTGGGCTCTGGGGAGCTTTTTTCATCCGAGCAAATATTGCATGGTGTCGTCGGCGCAAATCTACAAAATTTGGGAAGTATCCTGTCCTGGAGGTTATTATTGTTGCAGCAATAACAGCTGTCATTGCATTTCCTAATCCATATACAAGGCTAAACACCAGTGAGCTTATTAAAGAGCTCTTCACAGACTGTGGGCCGTTAGAATCCTCCTCCCTGTGTGACTACAGAAATGACATGAACGCGAGCAAAATAGTAGATGATATTCCTGACCGTCCAGCAGGCACTGGAGTCTATTCAGCTATATGGCAGTTGTGTTTAGCACTCATATTTAAAATAATCATGACAGTCTTCACCTTTGGTATCAAGGTAAGTGTGAACGCAGTGGCTGGATCATCTGCTGTGGTTATTTAATTACTGCCTTTCTCATTTTCCATCCTCAAAGTTAGTGGTTTTGTTTATAGAAATCTTAACGTGTATTTGTTTTTAAAAATGTCTTTCTATTGTTGACTAATAAGCAAGTAATGTAGAAAACAGTATTAAACAGTAGATAAGCCTTTTTCTCAGCTGAACAGAAACATGCTAAGTTTAATAGGGAACAGTAATGGGGAGCATGGATGGCTGTTTGTATGGGCCCGATTCAGAAGTAAGGATGATTCTAAAATATCTGAGAGACTAGTTCAAACATAACCACTCAGGTTTCCTAGTCCTGTTACATGGAAGGAGAAAAGACCGTACCTCTTGATCAGCTTGTAGTTTTGGTTTTTTTAATCTTCTCTCCTCATGTATTGTATGGATATCATTACTGCACACTGTCCAGGCAATCCAGTGGAAGTTTCTTTACTCTCCAGCGTTGCATGTCATGACTAGAAAGCAGGGTTTGGTCCTGTGACTGTAATGAGAATTTCTTCTCCATTGCAAAGAAGCATGGGTTTTTTTTTCTGTTCATTTTAGAGCTCTCTTCAGCTTCTCTCCAAGCTGTGGCAGTTTTCTGAATGACATGTAACTGTCATGCCTTCATTTTCTGTCTTGTCCTGCTCTCTTCATAGCTCTTGCAACTGCGTCATTATCAGTCATGTCTTAACACAAATCTATTCTAGAATGTTCATTAAGCAGGATTTGTGTTAAAACTGACTTTATTGAACTTTTCAGTCTACATTGCTGTTCCATGTGACTGCATGCATAAGAAGACACTTGTTTACTGTGAGAGTGGTTGAACACTGGAATAGGCTGTCCAGAGAACTTGTGGAGTCTCCATCCTTGGTGATACACAAAACCTGATTAGCTGCAGTCGTGGGCAGCCTGCTGTAGTTGACCCAGCTTGAGCAGAGATAGACAATTTGGAGTGGTCAGGCCCAACCACAGCCATTCTGTCATTCTGTAACCGATAGAACAGTATCATTGTGTTTCTTATGTGTTGATGTTTTAGAAGATGTTACAGTCTGTTATTTGAAGTTATTTTCCGTGTTAGTCGATGGGTAAGAGAAATCTGGTGTGTCTTTTAAATGCTAGTCTTCCGTAGGCTAGAAATTGATCAGAGGTATCAATAGTTGCAAGTTTTACAAACCTTGCAAGGTCAGTTTAGGTGGTTCTAATCTGACAGCTTGAGCGTTTGTATCTCTTGGAAAAACACCAAGCTTGTAAAATGATACATCAGGTATGTTCCCATAGCATGATAGCACTACTTCTGGTTTTGTTACAGGTTCCATCTGGGTTGTTTATACCTAGCATGGCAATTGGAGCAATAGCAGGAAGGATTGTAGGAATTGCAGTGGAGCAGCTGGCTTACTACCACCATGACTGGTTCATTTTCAAGGAGTGGTGTGAAGTTGGAGCTGACTGTATTACGCCTGGTCTTTATGCCATGGTTGGTGCTGCTGCATGCTTAGGTAAATAAAATGTAACAAATAAGTATCTGATTTCTTGTATGTATGGTGCCAAAATAGTGGTTAAGAAATGAAAGGAGATATAAATGTGTGCAGTTTTGGAATGCCGTTTTGTATGGACTTGTGTCTTCAGAATAATACATTCACATCTCTACACGAGCCTGTCAGATCCTTGTGATCTGAGGAATAAATAACATGTGAAATTTAAATTGATAAGAGAAACATTTAAACAGCAGTGTTTGCTTTCTGTCTTTGGTATCGAGAGGTGTCATTACCACACCAGTCTGAAAAACCAGTTTCGTGAAATGTATGAAGTAGAGGATTTGCAGTCGGGTACTGTTGAAATTACTACAAGGAGGTGCATGATCAGCTGCCGCACCTACACGATGTGCAAAGAAAGTTCTTGCGATTCATAATCCAAACAAAACTGTCAGAGGTTTCTGATGGTTTGGGGAGTCTAGCTTGAGGGGCTTTTAACAAGTCTGATTTACAAACTAACTGTTCATAATCAGCTTCATGGAAAGGAGCTGAAGTTGGGCACCTAAACTAGGACAGGTTTTTTGAAGGCCTTCTCTTGTCCTCACTTATAACTTCATTGCTTTAGAAATTAAGCTTAAAATCTATTAGTACAGATTCTACAAAAGGAAGACCTTTTCTTTAACGTAAAATGCATTTGAGTGATGAAGTAAACCAGTGGTACAGATGCAGTTTTTTGAGAAGTTGTTTTCTTAATAGTTCAACTTTAATCACTTTTGAATACACTTTGAAAGAAAGAACATATTCTTTCCCTAAATTAAGATATGGCATGAGAAACCTTGGCAGAAAAAACATCTTGAGTACTAACAGAAGAGAAATACAATCCCTTCCTTCTCTCATTGTCAAAGGCTTTTCATCAGCTCAGAATTCTCTTTAGGTTTTATGATTCAACAACAGCATTAAGATCCTGATCCTTTGGACAACATAGCTGTTGAATTGCCTGTGACCTGTGACTTCTGTGCATTCATTCCATTCTTTTGCCATATTCTCACCTTACTGGATTTTCTTGAATTTCACAGTATTTTTAACCTAGGTGTGGTGTGGAGAAATACAGTTTTATTCTTAATTTACACAAAATAATTGCACATATTTTTCAAATCCTTTAGTTCTCTCTAGGAATTTTCCCTAAAGCTGTTTATTTAATTCTAACAGCTTTTTGTTCACTTTTCGTGTCGGCTTTTGTTTGTATTATACAGAATGATGCTTGTCAGATCTTTAATGACGAAGTTGCGTTTGTAGTTCTCAGTGGGAAGGCAGGAAATTCTGAATTCAGCATTATTTGATACCGCAATGTTACTGGCTACCATTTAGTATTTTTTTTGTTGCAGGTGGTGTGACAAGGATGACTGTGTCCCTGGTAGTTATTGTCTTTGAGCTAACAGGAGGGCTGGAATATATTGTGCCCCTAATGGCTGCAGTCATGACCAGTAAGTGGGTAGGAGATGCCTTTGGTAGGGAAGGCATATATGAGGCGCACATCCGACTGAATGGATATCCTTTCTTGGATGCAAAGGAAGAATTTACTCACACAACACTGGCTGCTGACGTTATGCGACCTCGGAGAAGCGACCCACCTTTAGCAGTTCTGACGCAGGATAATATGACAGTGGAAGACATAGAAAACTTGATCAACGAAACCAGCTATAATGGTTTTCCTGTTATTATGTCAAAAGAATCGCAGAGACTGGTGGGCTTTGCTCTAAGAAGAGATTTAACTATTGCAATAGGTAATTATCTAATAGTCTTGCATGATTATATATACCAATTTAAATGATTTTATAGCTTAAAACACAATTTACTTTGTATGTTACTAGACTCACTTCAGGTTCAGATACCCTGCAAAATCTGTCTGTTTCTTTATGTAAGTATATGACTACCTTCAATAGCAAGCTTTGAAGTGGAGAAAATACTAATCTCTTTGTCACAAAACCACACCATATTGAAGTAGGCCAAACATCATCTAGTCCAGTATTTTTGTTGGTTTTGAGGCTTTTCACAGAATGAATCACAGTCTGGTTTGCATTGGAAGGGGCCTAGAGACCGTCCAGTTTCAAGCCCCCTGCCATGGGCAGGAAGACCTTCCACAGACCAGGTTGCTCAAAGCCCCATCCAGCCTGGCCTGCTAGTACCTCTTTTCCTCAGGTGGCACTGCACTAACAGTATTCTTTAAAATTGGGTAATTCTCATTTTCAAATAGCAGGATTCTGTGAGAATTAAAAATGTCCCAAGTCATTTTAAAATTTAAACGTATGCTGCACTTCTCTGTGACAGTTGTTACAACTAAAATTGTACTAGGGAGAGATAAGTGGAATATTTATTACTTTAGGTTTTTGCTTTTCAATTTGTTTGTGTAATGGGAAGTTTGCACATGAGCAAACAAGCCCTGTTTGGGCCCTCATTCTCTGGGTGAGTATTAGAACTTGTGTGACCCTTGTGACAGTGCTTTGTGCACCGCTAAGAAAAATGCTGTGGATTTTGAGTACGTTACCATAACCAAAGGAAAAAATCACTCTTATGTAAGGAAATGCTACAAAACTGTAACTTCTGGCACATGAAATCCATGATGGAAATTGCATCTTAAACTACTTTTTTTTTCTTTTATTATTTTTTATTTAATTCATGAAATTGTACATTGACATTTATCTCTTCAACAGACACTTGAGAAACAGAAGTGTCCTAAAACTTTAAAACCACAAAAGTTTTGTGAACACAACACTGTTTAATTCAGTAAAACTTTTGGCTATGGTCTTAATACTGTGTATACCATAGTATTACACTGTGTAGGATGCACAGAAGCATCCAAAACTGAGAAATGATTTAGACATCATACTGGTTTAAGTTTGCATTTATCTAAGAGTTAAAGGAGTAATAGCAGAACATTCTTCTAATAATACACTTTCACAGGTAGGACTCATTTCAGCTGCTCATGCTGAGATCACATGGTGCAAGTTGCTTAGTCTTGGAGTTTGTCTGGCTTCAGAGAGTCTGTGTGTGAAAAATTCTGGGTATGGGGGGGGAGCTGTTGCCACCCAAGTGATGAAGGTGTGAAAAGGCAGAGGCAGTTCAGAAGAATCTAAATAAATTCATTATAAACAAGAAGACAACATTTTCAGAGTGCTCAGAAATGAGTTCTTTGGTTTCAAATCCACAGTAATTTGAGCTGTTGGAATCATGACAGGGGAACTGTCAGCTGAGATTGGCTTTCCCCTTGACAGTTTCTTTAGCAGCTGTGTGCTTCCTGCATGTTATTCTTTAAGTCCTTCAACCTCTTTATAGTAAATAAAAGTTATTTATTGGAGTGAGGAAGGTAGTAGCTGAAGAATGGCTAAAGTTGTATGGTAGATGGCTTTTGTGATTTCTGCGCAAACACCCATTAGGGATATAGCAGTGGCTATGGAAACACATCAAAATAGCGTATATCAGAGTTCTCAGCATCTAGAGAGTAAGATCAGAGTCAGGTAGTGTTGATTGATCTGTCTGTTTGCACTAACTTACCTTACTACAAGAATATAAATTCTTCCTCCTCTGCTGTTTCTCCCCTCCCTCTTTTTCTTAAAGAAAGTGCTAGAAAGAAGCAGGAAGGGATTGTTGGCAGCTCCAGGGTCTGTTTTGCCCAGCATACCCCATCGCTTCCAGCAGAAAGCCCTCGGCCTTTGAAGCTTAGAAGCATACTAGATATGAGCCCTTTCACCGTGACAGACCACACCCCAATGGAAATAGTGGTGGATATTTTCCGGAAGCTGGGTCTGAGGCAGTGCCTTGTAACACACAACGGGTGAGTTAAGTGGCAGCAACGCTGTTCATTGTATTAGATACAGTGATTTTCACTTCCAGGATCAGAGTATTTGAACCAGGATATATTCCAGGATGACAGTACTGGAACCTGTAAGTTTGGTACTGCAACCGAGGGCCCTAACTGTTTGCTAAGAAGGTGCTGTGCTGTGACACAACTCTTAAATTCTTACTTCTCCCTCGTATTCCACCTAAGCAGGCAGATGATCTCGGTTATTTTAAGATGTTCTGTTAAAAACTTGCTCTCATTCAGCAAGTTTTGTGTGTGCAGCTTGCTGTTGCACACACATGTGGACGAGACGCAACCCCTCCACGTGTGTGCACCACACAAGACAATTTAGTTGTGTGGTACACAGTCTGAGGCCTGCAATTCCTCGTTTTTGTCTATGTTCTGTGCAATGTGTCTGCTGTTGAACAGCTACAAATACCTGGGTTTGTAAAAAAAAATAGTGGGAGACAATGGTTCAGTCTTTGTCTCCTCTTCTGGAGTTCAGTGATGGTGATTACCACCAAGCTTTTGGTTTCAGAATACTAACAACTAAGTAACTGCTGATAGTTCTGGAACTTCAATCTGCAGCTTTTGTTTCTACACTTCAAAGCATCTCAAGAAAACTATTCTATGATTCTATTCTAATTTTAAGATTTAGAATGTTTGTAATGATAATATAGGGAGTTGTCATGTGATTACCTACTAAATAAATCAGCCCCAGGCATGGAAACATAAATGTTCATTATAAGTGTCTCTTATCTAAACTACTACTTTTTTTTTTTTTATATGATCTTTTTCTGTGTAGCTGTTCCTTTAACATTCTGCTTCCCTTAACACACACTGCATCTCCTACCACAGTGTCTTGCTTTCTCTTTAGCATGTCTTTGAAGGCACCTGGGGAGTGAAACATAGTCTGCTAATCCACCTTATTTAGGATCAGTGTCTATGGGGAAAAACTCAAGAAAACTGAAAGAGGGATGGGACTTCCTTTACTGTGGGCAAAAGGATTGCTGCTATAAGTGGCAAATACTCAAATACCACATTGGTTTGCAAGTTTATTTTCTCAGGTGTATTTTAAAACAAATTTATTTTAAATGTTCTCCTGCTGCTTTTCTCTTTAATGCATCCCTGTATTGAATGGCAAGTGCATGCTTTCAGAAGCATAGATGACTTTAAATACCCTTCTCACATGGGGAGAGGATGTATGATCTGACAGTCAGTGCAGGCATGCAATTATTCTTGTTTTGGGGAGGGAAACTGAACTGATAGAACTTCAATGAAGAATGTTTACTATGATGATTTTTTTTCTTAGTTTCTGTCATGGTTAAGTGCTCAAACGTTGACATTGATGTTAAAATCAACTCTCTAAAAAGCCTAATTGTGCAAAGCTATGTCAAACTGTACTTCAATTTTTTTAACTGTTTTATGATAAAGCAGCAGCTAGTATGGATGGCTTTAATAATTTGCTGTTTTCAGACATTCATTTTTTGTTGTCCTGCTTCAGTTTGCAACCTTGTGATGTTCCATGAGCCTACTGTCCATTGCAAGATCATATAAGTAAAGCACTAGTGATAGTTGGCCATGGCATACAGCCATGTGGGCAGCAAGTTCTAACCTATGTATTAGCAAATTCCCTGCAAATTGAACATCCCCACGTAAAGACACACATCAGTGTACTGGTTCCAGTCCACACTGGAATAGGAACTGTGCAGAAATTGGTGCTGGTGGCAGAGAATTACATAAAGACTGGGTCTCATTCTTCCTGTATCTGTACCAGAATACACATTCCAGGGAGTTGCTCTTGATTATACTGTCAAGAATTAGAAATTTGTCTGAGTTTGTTTGTAGGCATACCAGGTAACACTGCTCTGTAAAGCAGCTTCAAACCTAAATTGCTATGACTTTACACAGTTATTACTGTGTTCATTTATTGTGGTTTGTTAAAATTGTGAATAATATCTGTATGTGTGAAGAGAAGTAACTACTAAACCAAGGAAATAGAGATTTTTTGTTTAAGGGCCTCTTAAAACCTGAAGAGATGTAAATGTGGGGAGAAGGGAGAAGCCATGTACTTGATATGAGAAACATATTACTCTGGGGTGGTTGAAGATACAGTTGTGTTCAGCATTTTGGGAGGAGTCTGGGAAAGGGGTACTGACTTTCAGATCGTTTTTCATTGAATCATCTCATTAGCTTTCCTGCAACCATTCTTTTTCTTCCTTTTTCATTATAGAACTTTTTTTTAATTTGATTTCACACACAGTTATTAGCATAACATGATCTGTTTCAGGATTGTCTTGGGGATCATCACAAAGAAGAACATATTAGAGCATCTCGAGCAACTAAAGCAGCACGTCGAACCCTTGGTGATTAGATATATCAGATCTCATAATTAGACACATTAGAAGTCAGGAAGCATGAAACTTGTGAACTGTTCAGGGCTTTTATGACATCGGCTGAACAATGAAATCATCTTAGCTAAACCTTTCTACTAAGCCATAAAACAACATGTGCAAAATCCTTTGGTAGAAATTAAGCTGTTAATATGGATGTACTGTTAGTCACAACATTAAAGGAAAGTAAACAACAGCCTTTCTGATACTTTTGTGCTTGAGGGAACACAGTTCCATGCAGTTGATCTGCTGATTTCCCCAGGTGGGAAAGCACACAGCTAGGAATACTTCTTCCCTGACTAATAATGGAAATTAAGATTTTCGTATATGCCAATTTCTTTTTGTGACCTTGACAGCTTTAAATAGCTGTCAGATAGCAAAGTGTCTCGTCTTTTGAGAAGCAAAACCCAGCACGTTTTTAATGTACCGCAGCATTAGATCTTCCCTGTAATCCCCCTTGATCAGTGTGGTATTTTTAAAAGTACTCTTATTTTTAGTGAAATTCTGTGATATTATGTAAAGTCCTGTGATTCTGCTGCTGTTCCCTGCAGCAATTCATGTACTCCTTTATAAAATGTTCACTGATAGCCTAAGCCACCAAGTGGCAGCTACTGTACTGACTGTTGACTTCAATCGATTGATTGATAGATACTGTTTTAACCATGATGTTGTGAACTAACCTTAGCGAGATGGTAGACTTTGTCTTAATTTGGACATGGGTTTCTAGTTACCTCTCTACTAAACATACCCACCAAGTTTAGCTGCTTATGTGCAAAACATGCTAATTATGTTCTCATTTTATGCTAATACTTCACAAGTATTTCATGCGTCCTTTAATATGACAAACTGAAATGTACTAACCACAGTAACGAGGGCAGCAGCTCATTCATTCTGCTCTTTGCTTCTCCTGTGATATTATCCTTTTGGACAGTCTCAACCTTCTTGGTATTTTGCAGAGTTACAATTGTAAAGCCGTGAAGACCCTGTCATAAGAGCACAGTGTCGAAATTGGAAAGTGAAAATTCTATTTTATTATTCTCAATTTGTTTTGTAAAGCAGCGAACTCCAAACCCTGGTTAACGTGTTTGCCTTACAAAACCTCCGTGGCCCATATGGTGTGCTCCTATGAACATGTTCAGCCTGAGCCAGTGCATCAGACTGGCAGGATCATTAAAAATTATAAATGGAGAGAAGGGGAGTTTGATTTGCTCTCAGGATTTGGGGCCATCAAGTGGTATGTTACTTGTGATGGCTAGGTTGGAACATGCCTCCCTTACGAAAACAGGATCAATATCACTTCTTTTTCATGCCTCTTTTTTCTTTGTCCCTCTTTTGTTACTTTTTTGTTGGCATACGCTAATCAAAATTTCATTTTTGTAGACACAAAAAGTTAAATAAAAAATTGCCATGGGCTCTGCTTGTATTCCTTGTATTTCATCAAAACAGACTACAGCTGTCAGAGACCATCCGATACGGTGTCTCAGCATTGCTGTCTTAACAAACGGGTGGTTCCTCAATATTTCAATTAATAAAATGTTCTTGTCTAAATAAGAAAATCAGGCTTTTTACTTTTGCTCTATTCCTGTCAACAAAAAGGACTTGGCTACAGATTTGTTCTGCTTTGTTATTTTTTCCTGCTTGGATTAATGCCGATTTTCCATTTATCCTTTTCAGGCGCCTCCTTGGCATTATAACAAAAAAAGATATCCTCCGTCATATGGCCCAGACGGCAAACCAAGACCCCGCCTCAATAATGTTCAACTGAAACCCATAGCTGAGGAGAGAGAGGAAACGGAAGAGGAGGTTCATTTGTTGAATAGCACAACACTTTAGTCTGGGGGATGCTTCCAAGATCAGAGACGAGAGCTGGGTTTTTGTGTGACAGTGCTGCTGGAAATCAGGAGTTGGTCTGGGGGAATATGTGGCAAGGAGGAGGAAGGCTGATGGGAGCATGGGAAGGGAGAGCTGCTGTCCTGCACTGGATGCGTCCCGAGACGTCAGGTCTGCCATGATAGTGCAGTGGGTGAGCCGTGCGAGGTGGCACAATTCTCCAGCCCCAGCCTGGTACTTCAGCATTGAAGAGATGTGTTCTTAATCCCTGTTTCTGGAGGGATCATTCCGATTCGAGCCATCTTACGGAGACTGAAAGGTCTTGCCCTTTTTCACCATTGAAACTGTTGTGTTAAGTCATGGAACGTATTAATTATTACACGTCACCTTTCTACATTCCAGAAAAGCTTTATTTCTCTCTCTCCTGAGCCGTAACAAAGCCTCTTTAAAATTGGTGTGCCCTTTCGAAGCAGTTTTCTCATATTGAGATGTACTGTGAGTTACTGAGGTTTGATCACAAGAAGGGAGGTTTTTCTTGTGCCATTAATTGTGTAAGTTTGTACATCATGAAATGCTTGGGGCGGTACAGATGCACTGCGACAAAACCAGACTGAACAGGTAATACCTTGTGAGAACTGTGCAAGGCTCCTTTCAACCCATACGCCGTTGGGGTAGGAGAAAAACTAAAACCAGACAAAATGAGTGTTTCAAAGGAAGATACTGGTTTTGCTGCAGAAAATATCAATAATGTGACCTGGTCTTATGCAATTTTTGTATTATTAAAAACACTATGATATATACCAATGGTGTGCAGTATAAGGATAAATACTGCTATTCTACTAGTTAAGAGCTGGAACAATTCTGTATACGTGTATCTGGTAAAACTGCATGCTACAACACTGGAGATCTTTCCCCCCCCTGTAAAATTTGAGAAAGGTCATTTTTATTTTTCTCTTCTCCACAAAAGCTGTTCCACTGCTGACATGGTAGGAAGAAATGTAACTCATAACTTGCACTAAATGTATATTATTTTTCTTGAGGTTTTCCCATTCTTTATTTATATTTGTATGAATTAAAAATTATTAAATATGAATCAGTTAATATCTCACATAACTAATTACCTTTTTAATGTGATTTTATAGAATAATTCATAATCCTCTGCACGGAACGGAGGATTAGCAAATGTTTACAACTAGATGAAGGGTTGAAACAAAATGGTTTCTTTATGATCCAACACACGCAAGATCATTTTCAGATACAACTCTCACTGCCGTTACCTTGAGCTTTCCTTTTCCCTTTAGTAGCAGATAACTGGAACAGGAATAGTAAAAATTTATTTTTTAAAATTGCAGGGTTTAAAAATAATAGCAGGAAAGCAACTGTAAGTATTAGATTGCTTTTGACTTTTTTCTTTTCCAAGTGCATAGAGGTGTAACTGATACATAGCTACAGGAGGTGAGCAGCGGGGCAGAACCGAATCTAGTACTTGAAACTCTGGCAGGACTTTCACCATTCAGCAGCAGCACACATGCTGGCAGGTGCACAGGCAGGTCCCTAACTTTTTCCCCATCACTAGATTGTTTCACAGTCATTGTAACAAGCCACCACAAGCACATGCAGAGGAGAAAAGGCAATATGCTGTCAGCTTCAAGTGCGGGGGCAGGGGGAGAATCAAATCTGGCTGACAAAAATCATGCTTTAGAATACAGGATTAGGTAAAATTTCCTTCTTTAACAACTACACTCCCAAGACTGCAAAAGTTGTAAGCATATAAATGGTAAAAGTCCACAATAACAATCCTAGGTATCTCTAAGGCATTCAGCAGAGTTACCACAAATCTCAAATGTCTTTATTTGCAAAGTACCTGGTAGATTTTAAGCATAGTAAGATCCCGAACTGGCACTCTGGTACTTTTGGCAAATCTAAAACAATGCCTGTGCTTAAGTGCTCTGCTGTTCTACCAATTTTTTTTTTTAGTATAAAACTGCCATCTACAGCCATCATCTCACGCAGCAGCAGGAACCAGTAGGAAGCAAAATGTGCCAGTGGGCTCATGGTTATCAGCCCCGAGTGTTAAGCAAGCCCCTGAAACAGGGCATTGAGCTGTGTTAAGGTGGGACGGTTGCAGAACCAGCTGTATTCCTCCACATGAAGTCAGTGCTTGTAGTTCAGAATGAGTTCTGTTGCATCATCAGCCTAAAGGAACTTTGCAGAGGAAGCTACATAATGAGCAGGATGTGGCCATTCCCAGAGGCAGCTCTGCAAGTTGTCCATGCTGCCGAGTTCTGGTGTCTCTTACTTTCCTTTATACAGTGTAAGAATATAAACACACTACACCTATAAACCCTGTTTTAAACCACTTTGAAGCCTCTGCTGTGCCTGATCTCATAAAACACAGCTGTCCATGATTCTGCAGACCATCTGAAGTGCAGTTCACACCCAGAATTTCAGTATGGATGCCAACTGCTGCATAGAAATTGTGCATCTCTTTTCTTACCTGCTAAGCTTTCCCTGTTGACATGTAAAACATGCAAAACATGCCTAAGAGGTTCTTATAATGAAGTCTGTTTGCCTGTGCTGTGCAACACAAAGTTCTCAACTGTACAGCTTCCAGCGCCTTACTCAAGTTCCCAGTTTGGAAAAACATGAATGTGGTGGATGGGAGGGGAAATGTCAGCATTTTTTAGGTTTTCTTTAAACCGTTCAGTTCCTGGTTCATGAAGAATGCATTCTTTGTTAATCTGTGATGTTGCCTAGGGCCGTATTTAATATTGATCTTAATGTTTTTATTTATAATAGTGTGGTAGAGCTGCATATCATTGCAGTAAAAATTCTGATTACTGTGATGATTTAATCAAACATTAAAAACTTCTGTATGACCATTGATTGTTCTGTCATGTTTTGCTGTTGTTTTCACCACCAGTATTTTTGTTGATTTCTGTATTCCCTGGGAAAAAGTAAACCACTAGAAATTTTATGTAAAAAAAACAGTAAGCAAATGAAAAAAAAAGTTCTTGTTATTTCTCTTGAGTTACAGGGCATTCATATAAAGATCACTCATACTTAGTCTCAAAAGTAAGGAGGAGAAAGACTGAAATTTCAAGGAAGTACCTCCTATTATAAAACATGAAATTCTGGGCCCATGGAAGTGTCCATATACGCTAGTGCTTCTGTCTGAATGAATGGAACACTTCTATGCTGAGTGAAAGGGGTGGGGGTGTCAAGTATACCGATGTGGCATGTGATTGTATGTCATTTAAAACTGCAGCCACTTCTGCAGAACTCAGCCTGCATTGTAAATTGGTTTATGCTGGATGGGACCTTCGGAAGTACAAACCTTTTCTTAGAAAGATAGTGACAGCTCTGAAATACCAGCATGTTGCTACCAGCCTGTGATCCTTGTCAGTCAGTGCTGCTGTCAGCAGCAGTGAGGTGACCTGCTACAGGACAGGTCACTGTACACTGGCAGCCTGCAAGAGAGCAGGCGCTGTTCTCCCGTTTTTTGACTGTTACTTCAAGCAGTTGCTCAAGGATGGAACTCTTATGTGCAGTAGCAGGAAATAAGCAGCAGACCAAGGAGCTTGGGAACAATTAATTTCGATCTCGATTCTGTCCCGATTAGTGAAAACAGGGAGTGGCTTTCTCCCACAAGGCAGCAGCTGCAGTGGATTTCTTAATTTACCTGGTAACATCAGTTGGCTGGTTTTCAATCCCATCTGATTCCTGGTAACCCGCAGCCAGATGCAGGAGCCGATTTAGTGGTTTGTTTTCACGCAGAAGGGAACGGTGCTGTAACCGAAGGTTTACCTGCCCGGTAGGGCAGACTTGAACTGTATGTAGCAAAGAAACCGGGCTGGGTAGATCCAAACGGCCGGTTGCAGCTGTACTGCACCAACGAACCCACCCAATGCATGGAAGGGCCGCCCCCAAGCGCCCCGCCCCGCGTGTCTCTAGGAAATCTAACAGCGGCAAGCCCGATCCGTGCCTCGTAGCGGCCAGCAGCGCAGTAACTCCAGCTGCCCCGGCAGCAGCGAGCGCAGCACAAGCGGCACTCCTTGCAACACCGCTTTTCCGGACGGAGCCTGCCGGACCCGGGGTCAGGGTTGCTGCTGAGCGAGCACCCGGGGCGAGCCCAGCGCTGGCTGGAAGCCGCGACCTCGGTGCTTTGGAGCGTCCCCGCTCCCCACAGCATGTTCCTCCCCGCCTACTGCCCTCCGCGCATGCGCAGGGTGCTCCACCACCATCCCCTGACCCCCGCGGGGCCCACAGCAGCACAGGACTCAGCCGCCTGCCTTCGGAAAGCTTTACTGACCGCAGGGGCGCGGCCGCGCAGTACAAAAGAGCACGGACGGACACACGGACACACGGACACACGGACACACGGACAGGGACATAAAGACAGCCGCCTCGGGGAGTGGGCACACGGCTCAGGGCGCGAGCTGGTCCAGCGGCTCCTCCCGCCGGTTGGCCAAGTGCGACTGAATGATCTCGGCGAACAGGCTCCTCTGCAGCAGCGTGTAGGCCAGGGGCAGCAGCTGGCCCACCGTCTTGTGGAAGTACTGCGGGGAGAGGGAAAACAAGAGCGGCCGGCCGTCAGTGGCTCTGTCCTCACAGACACAGGCACTGCGCCTCTAGGCTGGGCCTGCGGCAAGCTGCACTCTTCAGCTGCAAAACCAGTACTCGGAGCACATACACATGCTAACATCAGTAACCACCACAGCAAGGTCAAGCTGGGTTACCGCAACGGCTGCAACGGAGAGAGAGATGGACATACATTTTCAGCAGCACACAAGATGACAACCATTAAGGCCCACAGCTGCCCAGCCTCTGGCTAAAGCCCCACATCCTGTCACACTCCACAGCTCAAGGGCATGAGGATGGTACTTATAGGAGCCATTTAAGTGCTTCCAGTGAACAAGAGTATTTAGAATTTGTGACAGTTACTGTACTTGTAACCATTATTACCTCCCATTTGAGGGGGAAGAGGTTCTTTCCCATGTCTTGCACTGCAGCTACAGTGTGGGTGTTCCTTCTGGCTCTGTAAGCAAGGAAACAGCCAGAACCAATAAGCTCAAAGTATCTACAGACAGGCCAAAACCCTGGGACCAAGCCCTGTTGCAAGCTGTGCGTGAAGCCACTTTTCTTTCTGTTTACTAAACTGGAAAATGAAGGAAGGTTTCTCTTTTCAGAAAAGTTACTAAATTACAGCTTTTTGTTTCAAACTGCTGCCTAAGATAGATCTCAGGATATGTCACAGCACTGTGAAGACTTAATCTGTCATGGCAGGAATTAGTCAGTGGTTAATGTCATATGCTGAGAAGCACAAAGCATCAAAGACAGGGGTTTGTCTTCATCTACTCAGCCAGGTGAAATAACCGTTGTCTTCACTGCCCCTTCAGATATACAAAGGGAATTAAGCAGCTGAAGCAGCAAATTGCTGAAGGGTCCAAAATAAGTAGAGTATCAGAGGAAACCAAAACACATTCTTGAATGCTGCAGGGCAAGAAGCCTAAGAAACATCAGTAATTTAACTGTGTGGATAGATCAGAGAATTTTCCTTTGTTTCAGTGGCTAAGTATTTTAACTGGTGTTTAGGACAGCTTTTTTTGGGCCTACATTTAGCATTTCCAGGTTTTCACCTTTCCACATGACACTTTGGAGAAACCCTTCATCAATCATGTTTTTACTAAAAGCAGCTCTTCTTCACAGGTTTTTCTATGACCAGCCATTCTTCTACAGTGATGCTGAAGCTTCTTTGTACATTATTTCCTAGATATGGATTTATTACAGGCAAGACCCTTTCCATCAGGGCAGTGGCTGATCGTACACAAAAAGCATTACATGTAATTTCTACGTGTGACTAAGTGCTGGTAAGTCCATCAGCTTATTTATGACATTCATTGCCAACAGAGCCAGAACAAGATACACACTGGGAAGTCCCTTACACAGCCATATGCAGCTCTCTCTGGAGCTGAGCAGCTGGCTGAGGTTCAGATTTCTCCAGCTGGGGTTACTACAGGCATCAGTCTGTTTCCTGACCTAGCTAAATATAGCACTTGTGCCTGCACAAGCAGTTGGGGACAGGAGGCTACAGCCATTCAATGTCTCTGGATCAAATATTCTGCACTTTCAGGATTCAAATGAGAACTTGTTGTCTTCCATCAAATCACAACAGTTAAATGCTGTTTAAATGGTTGTGAATTGCAAGATTGTGCTTTCATACAAGCAATTTTAAATATAACATGGTATGATCTCTTAAGTATAACTTTTTAAGCAGTCTTCACAAATTAAGAGTATTCTTGTAGACCTCCATGATTCTTAGTGACAATCATGCAATAGAGTTGGGAATCAAGATCTACAACACAAAACAACTCCCAGTCCATGCACAAAACACCAGGTAATTTCGTGACATAGGATTGCTGTGGTACTCACATGTGATCCATAGCAGAACAGGTCTATACCCAGTTCATAGCCCATCCCATAGTCACATTCATCATTAGCAAACTGAACAAAGGTCAGCATTTCCTGAATGGGTGCAAAGGCCTTCAGCCTCTCATCATCAGTAGAAGCATCAACAATGGCCTTACAAATTCTCCTCAGATTAGCTGCAAAACACAAAAGCAGAAATATTTAGATGTTTAAAGAGAGAAATTTAATGTTGCACAGAGGTATTTTGTGCAAAAAACATACTTGTGTGTCATACTTACATGACATCCAATTGGGCACACCGTGAACTGCTGGTAAAAGAGCTTTCCCTCTTTTCTTTGCTGCTCATTCTTGCCCTATGCCCACCCATCCCAGTTTCCCATAACAGAGACAAGCTTTTGTCTGGTGAAGTTGTGTGAAGGAACTGATTCTGGTTAGAACACTGGGAGAAGAGGGAGGATAAGAAACGTATCCACAAATTCCTGTTTTTTGGATCTACTTCCTGCATGGCTGTGCCAATACAAAAGAGAAAGGAATCTAAACCACTCCTTCACGAATTATTATTTTAGATTTAGCATGGTTCACTGATTGCCATCTGAGTCATTTAAAAAAAATTTATACCTGAACTCAAAGCATTAAGACTTCTGCTTTTTACTCCAACCACTCATTCTTTCCAGGAGGAAATATGAATGCAGTTTGGTTTTTTGCATAGTAGCTTTATGACTGAGGCTTGTTCAGTAAAGCAAAGAATACAGTAACCAAGATATTTACCATTTGTTTCAGGAAGCTCTCTGTATCCAACATCATTTTTGTCTACAGGAACAACTAGGCCTGCTCCATGAAATGCTTTGGTCACCACCTAAAGAGACAGGAAATGGGATACAGTGCTCTAAGTTAAAAATGTGACATAAAACTTCTCACCTTACTAAGCAGCATTAACACCTGACTGCTGGTGGTCAAACCTAAACGTAGCGTCCAGGCTCCAGGACATGAAATTAATTTCATGTCCTGGAATTCTTTAATTTGTATGGAAGTTACTTTTGAGTACTGAAGTTTAAAAGAACTGCAAACTCCATTTCAGTCACATCCTGAAATCTAGAAATCCTTGTGGTCACCTATGTAGTACCGTACTAGTTATTTAGTCACTTCCTAACATAATTATTTCTGACAAGTATGCAAAAAACCTCTGTTATCCATATCATCCTTAATGGTTCTGCTTCCAACAGATCCAACCCAACTGTTTACAATAATATTCACTTCAAAGCAGTTTTCTCCATGCTCCCCATTTGTTATAGGTTTTTTTTATTATATCCCTAGCTTTTGTTTTAATGTGAATGCCAAGCTATGGTTTACAAGAATAAAGTGTTCTGATTTAATCCTATTATTTGTAACACTTGTATTGATCTCCCCTTTCCCAAAGTTTGAGAGTGCTGATTAGCCCTGGAAATTCCTAAACAAAGCATCCCTACTGACTAGAAGGAATTTAAAAAAAAGATAAATAAAAGAAACAAGCAAGTAAATTAAGAAGTGTAACAGAACTTAATTCTCTCCAGCGCATCAGGAAAGTCATACTTTCTTATCTCTCTGTTTCATCTTCACCGTTTTTTGTTCCAGAGAATAACCCAGCTCTTTTGCTGTTCTTGTTAGTTTTTCATCTATGTCTTTCAAAATAGCAGTTTTCTTTTTATCAGTCACTTCCTTAAGTTTCTTTGACAAAAATAACCTGCAAACAGAAGAAACACGTCTTAAAAGAGCTTAACAGAAAACAAACATACAGCCTTCTAATCACTAAACCTCCAAATCTTATAATGAAGATCAGCAGTCATGGGTTTATTTATACACACAGACATGGGAATGCAAGCCTCTTAACAACAGGAAATTAAACAAGTTTGTCACAGATGGTACTTTGGCATTTCCCACCTTTTTTGCATTACAGTACAGTTCATGCAATCTGCAGGTGCTGAAGATTCTCCTGAACTCAGTGGCTGTTCATCTTACTATCTTAAGAACTCAGTTTGCTGCTTCAGTTTTGTCATCCAAGTCATACACACAAATATTCATGAGGTTCATCACGGTGCTTTCAAAACAAATGTTCTCATTTAACTCTGCTGTACACATGGGTTCTTCTGCAGAAGCTATTCTTCAGTTACTGACATGTCTGTCCTTCAGAAAGCTTCCCATTTTTTTTACTGACAGCTGATGAAATCTCATTTACATTCATGATGCAGGACCATGTAAGCCTTCATGAATCATACCCAATTACATGCCCACATAAATGCTGCCCTGCCCCAGGTCAGAAATGGTACTTCTTGTAGTTACTCATTATATACGAAAATTAGGTATTTTTATGTAGGCAAAAACAACAGCTACAAGATACTCATTTAGTACAACAGTCAGGTTTCCTTCACCACTGTTTGAGATGCCCTTTTTACTTACAAAATATTTTAACACACCTGGTGGGCATTTTTTTTCCCTATAGAGCATATCCTTGCCAATATATGTAAAGAATGAGATTAATTAACACATTTGTAAAAACAAAACAAGGTCTAGAAGCCTATTAATGCTTTTGAGAGTACCTTAGAACTTGCTAGCATGAGCAGAAGAGTGAGGATTTCTTGAGAAAGAAAGATACGTAATAAGTTAGCTGCATTATTCATGTGTCCCAATTAATAGTTTCTCTTTAACTCTACCCTTTATAACAAAAAAATAAATAAGAACCTTACTTGACTGCAGCAAAGACATTATCACCAACTTGTGAAATCACACAGCTCTTCTTAGCTTCATTTGCACCAACCCACACTGGAAGCTCATCTGGAACATCCCTATTTATGAAAAAAACCCCACACAAATAGTCAAGCCATGTCCACTTCTTGTATTTCAAAGTGGGATTAATTTGTCTCCTCACCATGCTGCCGTCTCATTCAGAAACCTAACATCAAACACCCTTAGATCTAAAGCCCTAAAGCCTTACAGCATGGCTTTGAAAGGAACTTGTATCAATACTTGCAGAGAGAACACACATTCCCCTTATATTATAAGGTTTGACTTTTACTTCCTAGGTATCATGGCAAGAGTTGAAAGTCGATGAGGGTTAGGGGCTAGTTCAACAAACATTTAAATCTAGTCTTCAACTCCAGTATCTGTGATCCTTTTTACTACATGATACCAACCCATGTGTTAATACCCTGCTACAAGAGAGAGAGAGATTGTTGTTTGGTCATAGTGCAAAACTCTAAAGTCCTGTCTTGTGGAAAAAAAGCTACACCTAATTACAGTCCAGCAAGAGCATATATAAATACCTGAAATATCCCATGTGATACTGTGTTTTGCTATCTGCAACAAGTATAGTCTGGAATTCTGGGGGATCATAGAAGAATCTCCAATGAAGATTGAAGTCTGGATTTGTTGATTTTGCCTTTTTGTGTTTTCCAGCAAGAATATCATATGGCCCAACCAGCCTAAGTCCAACACTTGACACAAGTGCATCTGAAAAGCAAAGTATGAAGTGGTTCACTTTCTGGTGGGTGCATATCTAAACTGAAGTCCTATATCACTAAGGTATCAAAAGCTTCCAGAAATCCAAACAGTCAAACACTCTGTTTTGCAGAGAAGGAAAGCTGAGACATGCTTCTACTCAGATAGTTTTAAGAGTTCAGTTATTACACTTCTCATAAGTAGTGTTTAACAGCTCAGTGTCCAGTTAGAGATCAATGACAAATGGTGTCCCTCAGGGGTCTGTACTGAGATACTAACTTAGTATCTCATCAATGACAGAAACAGTGGGACTGAGTGCACCTTCAGCAAGTTTGCTGATAACACCAAGCTGTGTGGTGCAGTGGACATACTGGAGGGCAGAGATGTCATGCAGGGAGACCTGGACAAACTCAAGAAGTGGGCCCATGTGAACCTCATCAGGTTCAACAAGGATAAGTGCAAGGTCTTGCACTGGGTCAGAGCAACTCTCAGTATCAATACAGGCTGGGGGTGAAAGGGACAGAGCAGCCCTGAGGAGAAAGACTTGGGGGTGATGGTTGACAAAAAGCTCAACATGAACTGATGGTGTGGGCTCACAGCCCAGAAAGCCAACTGTGTGCTGGGCTACATCAAAAGGAGTGTGACCAGCAGGTCGAGGGAGGTGATTCTGCCCCTCTATTCTGCTGTCATGAGACCCCACCTGAAGCACTGTGTACAGTTCTTGGGCCCCCAAACACAAGTGTAAGGTGGAGCTGCTCAACTGAGTCCAGAGGAGGCCACAAGAATGCTCAGAGGGCTGGAACACCTCTCCTATGAGGACAGGCTGTGAGAGTTGGACTTTTCCAGACTGCAGAAGAGAAGGCTCTGAGGAGACCTTAGAGCAGCCTGCTAGTACTTAAAGGAGGCCTACAAGAAATCTGGAGAGGGGCTTTTTACAAGTGCATGTGGTGACAGGACAAGTAGGAATGTCTTTAAGCTGAAAGAGGGGAGATACATATTAGACATTAGGAAGAAGTTCTTTAAGAGTGGTGGGACACTAGAACATGTGGCTGCCCCATCCCTGGCAGTGTTCAAGGCCAGCCTGGACAGAGCTTGGAGCAACATCGTCAAATGGAAGGTGTCTCTGCCCATGGCAGGGTTTTGGAACTAGATGATCTTTAAGGTCCCTTCCAACCCAAACCAGTCTGTGATTCTGCAATTAGAAAGCATCTGAGTATCTCCAGTTGGCCTCTCTTCAGGCTGGTTTTGAGAATGAAAGTCAGAAAATGAAAAAAATATGTCAAAACCCACCACTTGGTTTCTCAGGATCTAGTTCCTCACAAAACCTCCAAAACTGGTAGAAGTCTTCAGGCAGCGTAAGCCGATAGCATGTTTCTGCTTCTTGACGAAGACTGTCAGCGGTATCTGCCTGATTTGACCTTCTCTTCTTGATATCTCCATTTTTTTCACACTGCAGTTTAAAAAACAACAAACCCAAAGTTAATTAGTTGTTTTCTGTCAGTTCTACCAAAGGATTTTACAAAACTTCTGTATTAAAAAAGGAACAATGACTAAGAGCATTAAGTCACGCTTGTTATTTAAGACCATTTATGTACTGATCATAACATCTGTTTTGGACTGATTCCCTCAAAAGTGCACTATCTGGAGACATGCATTAAACACTGCCAACTGCTACTTTGATATTAATGGCTCAGTATAACCAACAGAAGCACTTTTATTAGTGATTCGGAGAAATCTGCAGGAACTCGCCAACAAAGTTTTTAGTTGACAAGCAGGTTTTTATTGCGGTGCTGGGAGACATGGAGGATAGCTCCTCCAAGCGTGTCTCTTCCAAGCATCAACCAGGCTGTGATTATATTGTCCTTAAACACACATGTTCATGAAATTACATACATTACATCATACTTTTAGAGAAGCCCTCCTGCAGGCACACTAAAATGTGGCAGTGGGCTTTGGGACCCCTGGTGGTTATTTCTTCATCACTGTTTTAGGATCGTTGTCATATCAGTAATCACCAGGCGGTTCTGGCAAAGCTTATTTTAGTAATTTCCTTTTCTCTATAGTTGCTAACAAAGCCTAACGTCCTTGAGGTTACTTATTTACAACCCTATTCTTCAGTCAGCCCCATTCTTCAATTAGTTATTCAAGCAAAGGACTAAGCAATACCGAAGTTTCATCTAAGTTCTACATGATTTTGAAAGGACTGTTTCCACTCACACGGCAACTTGCATCCAATAAACCCAGGTGTTTTATAGAGAGCTGGAAGCAGGGATGCTGTTTTGGCACATCTGATTAAAGGACACTACACAAATATTCCAAGTCTGCACTATCTGAACTACTCAATTCAGCATCTGAGCTGGTGTAATCTACAGCATAGCCTCTTAAAAGTAGTTTAAGGTTTAACTTGTTTTAAAACAAGTGATATAACATGAACAGGCTAGGAAATGATCTATCCAGGCACACACACCACTCCAGCGGTAACCTCAACTACTCATCCCATGTAAGGCTCCAAAAACTGGCAGGTCTCATTCTGCCCTTCGTTTAAAGAACAGGATGAAGAAAAGCAAGGTTTTTTTTCTCTTGCTAGGGCAGTACAATGAGGCACATTTCGCCTCCGAAGCAGGCTGCCATCAGATAGGTAACTACACCAGCAGCACTCGTTCCTTGCCGCAGACATCCTGGGCACTGAGGCTGTTGCTGTTTACAGCGTACCTGGGACGCCGCGGTGGGAGAGAGAAGCCCGGGTATGGAGGAGAGCCTCCGCGTCGGAGAACGAAGGGCCCCAGGCCTTTCCTTGGACTGCGGGGCACACTAGAACGAGGGGCAGGGAGGCACTGGCCCAGCGCTCTCACCAGGCACCCGGTCCCATGCAGGCCTCGGAGCAAGCCCCCCGCACCGGGGGCACCTCAGGCTCGGCCCCCTCAGCAACCGCCCCCCCCTCAGGCCACCCCCGCCCTGCTCTCTCCCGCTAACGGCCACCTGCTCTCCGGCCGGGCCCGCCGCGCCGCGCGGCCGCCGCTTCCCGCCACCTGTCATGTTCCCGCCGACCGCATACCGCGCGCGCGCGCGCCAGCCCGCCCCGCCGCTTCCGAGGGCGTGCCCCGCGACTCCGCGCGTGCGCAGAGCGGTGAGGCGTGGCCGCGCGCCCGGCTAAGCCGCGCCCACCCGCTCGCGCCGCGGGCCTTTAGCAGCCGGGGTGGGGCTGGTTGCTGAGGGAAATGGGTCGGTGGCGGGGCAGAGTAAAGCAGAGCAGAGAGCCTTTCTGTGCCCCCGGGACACCTTGCTGCAAGGTGGCAGTGCGCAGCTCTGTATCTCGGCATCAGCGCCTGCACGGAGCTGCGAGCAAGAGGGTTAGTGGGGGGCACAGCGGTATCCCATCGGCTGCGTTATCCCCGGGTCAGAGGAAGCACCACAGCGTCTGAGGGGGGAGTGAGGTGGGGAGAAAAGGAACGCGGTTAGCTCTCGGTGGCGCACACGGCTATGGCGGGAGGTGAGCGATAGAGGTAGGCCCTGGGACGTAACAGCCGTGTGTCCTCAGTGGTAGGCTAGGTCACCTTAGGGCTGCCCATAAACACTTCCAAGACTGGATTATTATTTTTTTTTTTACCCTAATTACATATACGTGCAGATTCCTGCATTACAAGTTAGGTTAGTATATTGGGGTGAGACACAGATAAAAAAGTAACCTGAATCAGATAGAGTTGTGCACTTCAGAACTAAAGGTACACAAAAGAGGGGAAGCGATAGTAGTTTTCAGTACACAGGAAAAGGAGGGGGAAAAAAACCCCAAAACAAAAACCAGGCCTCTCAGCCTGCACTTCAGCATTTTGACAGCTGCCAGGAATATAAAAATGTCATCATGTAATTCCTGTTCCAGTAAGCAAATCGAGGCAGCAGTGTGAAACATGCAGCAAACAGGACACATTTCTCAGTTTAGAAAAGCACATGATCATATTGTGCAACATCCTCTCAATTTAAGTATGCTGCTGAAGTGCTTTGCATAGGAAAAGGCCTAGAACACCAATAGCACAGGAGGCAGTGGGAAGCTGGTTATATATAAACCTTCATTTTTTTTGTTTCAGTAACTTGGATTGCAGTGGGTATGTTTAAAGAAGCATAAGCTACAGGAATTCTTTCTGATATGCAGTGTGTGTTCAGCAAAGATGTATATATGGCATAAATTTCAGTGGTTTTATCTTGCAGTCCATTAAAGCTGTAAATATTTGCAGAATAGACTATTAGCTTAGGTCTAGGAATAAGATGTGACTTTGAAAACCACTTCTGACACTGAGAGTTACATGAGCAACACAAAAGCTTGATAATTTTAAGGGCATCTATGACATGGTATAGAAACCATGGGTTGATACTGTGTGGATGCAGGACAACCAGTGACAAAATGGGCTCCTTCATCTGGAAGGACTGTTATTTAAATCTACATATTAAACTGTTTACTGAAGTCATGAATACAGAGGAATATTAAGATTCAAATCCAAACCTTAATGGATGGATTATGTTTCATCACCTGAGGTTAAACAGAAATGAGGTACTGAAGCTCACTCAGAAACCCCAAGCCTAATTTTCTTCCTGAAAAGTGTGAGAAGTAGTGCCCTGAGGTTTCTTTGGGAAAATGCTTTCCAATATTTGTCTCACTCCATGATTTCTAGTACCTTAACTGTAGTGGAGGCTAGACAAAATGGCACCAGAAGGAATGACATCTTTCTCAGCAGCTTGGTGAAAACATTCTAGAATGAACGCATACCTGCCCCAGCCTCATCACAAGTATTATTACATGCCCAAGCTTAATTTACCCAAATTCCAGCGTCATGCAGCAAATGGGTTCACCATTTGCAGATACAGCAAATGGACACCAAATGCACCAGTATTTCCCAGCTCAGTATTAAAGCTAAGAAATTCCATATTCTGTCACCCATTACTATTTCAGGATAAGCTTTTTCTCTGTTGCAAGGTGAGGTTAATTCCATAATTAACCTATAGGTTTGCAGGTGCTTATCATGCCCTTCTCTCAGGGTTTACTGAAAGAAACTCCTTGCACAACCATTAGAAGTGACACAGGAAGGATAGCCCAAACATGCCTTAACCCAGAGTCTCAATTTCCTGCTACATTAGTCTTTTGCTACAAAACAAGTAAATGAAGTCAGCATGACAGCTTTATTTTAGGTCAGCAAGAAAACAGAACCTTTTTTATATGTGGACAGCTTTGAAAACTTCAGATCAACTTTTGTTTCTTAAAATATTTTGCGTTATACCCTTGAGAGACAAGTAATGGAAGCATGAAATAAACTTGTAGTGGGCCCATTTTAGGTATGCTGATATCTCACAAGGCAAAGCTATGCTGGCAAAATGCAAGTGAACTAGAAGAATACTCATGTTGGTTTATTCTTAATATCAGTGTCCAGGCTCAACAGCCAAACATGGAGTGCCTTTACAACTTCACAGAAGACAGCTCCTACAAGTTTATTGTTGGGGTTGGGCTCCTACAAGTTGATTAGTGGGGTTTTTTTTGTGTTCTTTTCTCCATACAAGTTGTTAAAGTCTGAGAGCCTGCAGGGTGGTGATACTCCAGGAGAGAAAGACACAAGATCTAGGAGGGGAAGATATTAAAACCTCTCCAACTGAGGAACTTGGTTTCTCACACTTCCCAGGCAGGTACCCCAGCCACTAGATTATTGGTTAAGAGTAGCAGTGTTTCACCATATTTAAGATAAAATGGGCTTTTAAAAATATTATATGTATGTGTATATACTGTAATTTATAATCCTTTCATAGGTATCTTCCAGCCAGCTTTGGAATGAGTACTTTGAGGGAAATAGGTAATAAAACGGTCAGTTGCCTCATCCTATCCAGGCAGGCTTGAAATATGAGGCAGTTAGCTTGATTCCATTAAGATCATGATGGTGGTTATGTTCAGAAAACTAATTTTGCATGTTTGAGGTTAGATGTGTCTAGTGCCAGGTAGCAGCTGATGTTTTCAGTTCAGCAGTTTTGAGGTTAAGTACAGAGGTTTTTAACCCTTTCATTTACTCTTCAGTTAAGTCCATCCTCATCAGTTCACTGAAATTTGGAAACAGACTGTGGGGTGCCACTATACAAGTCCTTAGAAACTAAGATTCTGAATGATTATTCAGTGTGCTATATTATTCCCCCCCCGTGAAAAAGTAACTCCACCTGTGTGCATTTACCTCCAAATAATTTGTTCTCACTTTTCAAGTCCTAGATTTCAAAAGCATATATAATTTGATATCAGTAGTCATACCATCATTCATTCTATTAACAACCTGTAAGGCTGTAACATGGAAGACTTTCTATGACAAAGCATAAGCAACTGAAGCAGAGTTTACAATGCAGTAGTTCAAAGCCTCCTTCCAACTAGTAAACATTGCCTCCTATGTCTGTACCATCAGACTTCTGAATCAGGATAAAAGGAGATTCTCCCAAGAGATTAATCTGCCAAGTAGCTTTATCAAGATTTAAAGCTGTCTGTATGATTAGTCCTACTAAGAAAAATTACCTTTTTTTCTTTTTAATTTACATCTTTATAGTAACAGATTTTGCGAGAAACCACGGATCTGGAGTCTGTTGTCTTGAAACAAAGCTTTTCAGACCTCCTTTCTCAACTGCTATGGTAGATACATCTTGTGTACACATTTAATTTGCCCCCTGAGGTCACCAAAACCTTAGTGTGTCAATTTCCAAGATTATGGCTTTATATCCAAAGTTACCAAAGTATGCCCCATACTATGACAAAGTCTCAGTCCTTAATATCAGAGTTTTATTGTGAAGAAAGCATTCATGACTTAAAAGCCCAAGTGAAAGCTTTATTGGCTAGTAGATACCAAAGAGAAGGAAGAAAGACTTGCAAGGCTGTTGAAATTCTGTTTATGCTTCCTCACTGCCATTCACTGACTGGCATATGCTCATAGCCTTCCTCCAGAGTTGATTGTTTTCCTCCCACCCCTTACAAAGTTCAGATTCGTTTTTCTCACATGTGGAAAACCATCAGAAATAAACTAAGCTATGCAATCCAGGTACTCTCTGCTGAGATATTCCAGAGACTTATATCTAAGTACAGAGATCTCTGCAAGACACAGTAAAGTCTACTTTGCATTAGCAAGTATGATAGGGTGAAGTCGGTTCTATTTTTCCCCACCCTGCTGCATATGCAATTGAAAGGTAACTGTAAATATATAAATCCTATTTTCTGTTCAACTAATTTTTGCCAGAGATCATGATACTACATTTTTCTTGCCACAAGAGGGAGCCATTTAAATTCTTGTCGTTAAAAAGGCAGTTGAAGAGCGAAGGCAAACCAAATGGTATAATACGTGACTGGCCACGTTGATGTCCTTTTATACCGTTCAGTATAACCCCTTTAAAAGTAGACAGCTTGTTTCTGAACACCAGATAATTTAATCTTACTCTAAGCAATCCCAGTGTGTGCAGCAAGTGTTGTATGTGTCAGCTGTTATGCTTTGTTGTACAGAATGCAAGTTTGGCACAAATGCAGCTAAACGATGCTGTTTTAAAACTGCACTTTAAGTGAAGAGCTCATTCTTAACGAGTTGCTTTAAAAAATTGCCAAATTGCCAGCAGTCTTCTCAGGTTAAGCCTTAAATAGTTCTCAAATCACACAAGGCTTCTGTTCCTTGGGTTATTTGCCTCTGTAGGGCAGCTCTGCGTTTTCAGGTTCAGAGGAGGACACATTCTCCCTTCCACGGAAATAAGGATGAGTGGAAGCTATGGACACATTCAATGTCAAAGACAAGATTTGCCTCCAGGAAGGTTGGGAGTGAGTAGTGCTGTAGCAGACCGCAAAGACACACAGTGCCTCTGCTGAGTCACCACTTCATTGCTGCCTGTGCTGACAGGTTGTCCTGGATCCCTGCCAGCTCCCCTTGCAGTTCTGCAGGGTAGGCTATATACATCAAGATGAATGAAAAAAGAAAGTACAGTAGGAGGTGGTGGAGAAAAAGTAATGTCACTGGGGAAAAAAAATAAAAAAGCTTATCAGGATACTGCAGGACATATTTCCTGAGAAATCCTGGAGGCTCCAGGTTGCTTTTACTGTGAATGTTTAAAACAGATTATGAGTGAAGATACACAGTAATCTTGCTGTGAAAGCACTTGTAGTTAGTTATGTGTATTAGTATAGAGGTTAATATTATTTTGGCATTAATTCAGTGAGCCTTGCAATAACTGCTCTTGACAAGAATGCAAACTCACAGCTTGGTACTGCTGTAATCCTAGCATTTTTAACCACTGTTTAGATCTGGCAGCTAGCAGTAGACTGTTAATTTAAGGTGGCAATAGTACTTTACTGAAAGCCAAACTTATTTATTTCTGCTCCATTTTGATTATAGGGAAATCATCCTTCTCACCTAAATTAGGGCTTGGGGCACAGAATATCTGTGCTATTCTCCATTTAAATTACTTGTTAGTCCTGCAGTTGTGCAGAACTGTGATTTATGTAGGACGGTTTGCTGTACCTACTAGTTACATTAGCCATAAGCATATAATACTGCAAGTTGCCTGACTTACTTGGAAGCACAACTGTTTATGTTCAAAGGAGCAGTGAGGCACAGTTCAGCTGAATGTATTATCCCAGGAAGTTAGAGTCTTCCTGTAAGAATCTGCTCTTCTAAGGTGCTGCTAGTGTGAACACCTCTCCAAAAGTGTTTCCCCCAACAAAAGCAGAACCTTTGAGTTAGTAGGTCTAATCCAGTTTTGCTTTTGGTAATTTGTCAGGTAATCTATGTACAAGGTTAATTTCTCTAGTTATTTTTTTGTCATTTATGGTTATCATGCTTCTTTTAATCTGCCATTTTTAACCTTAAAACCTTCCCTGTATATGTACAAAATACAGCATACAGAGAAGGCAGATAAAAGCATGTACAGTCAAATGGGTGCCACTGGAGACAGTAAGTGGAAAAAAAATATCTTTGGTCCAATACAGAAAAATAAAAGCAGTACAACAGCAAGGCTTTGTTCTAGCATATAGAACAATTCACATTCTGCTGTCACCAGATGTTAGGGTGACAGTCAGTACAAATAGTGAAACAATATGCATTCACCAAATGTTGACTGATGACATTAACATTTCATCTAGTATATATGCCTTGGTTTCCTCCCCCAACAGACAGTGGGGTGAGGGGGTGGAAAACGGTGGCACCGAGTCATTTCAGCTTAGGCTACAGTGAGTCAGGATGCAAGCAACTCAGTTTCATTCCTTCTCTCTTTTTTCCTCAGGGTCTATAAAGTTGTACAAGTTGATCATATTCCTGTTATCTGGTCTTTAGAAACAGAGAGTTACTGGCTATAACTGACTGACTGGCAAGACTCCTCTAGGAACAGGGTAAATCCATTTTTGTATTTTAACTTCCTGAGAGGAAGTAGTTTACATTCACAGATAATCCATTCTCAAATAGTAACTTTTTTAGTCATTACTGCTGTGAGAGTCCCCAGATATGAGTATTTGGTATATGGTTTAGGGTGAAAAATCCAATTATATTTAGCAGCTTCTGTAAGAAATGTACCCTTTTGCATTTTTCTGGACACCCTAGCAAGCACAAAGTATTTAAAGGAACAAAAGCTGGGGTTAGCATACTTCAGTGCTGCCTCTAAGATTTATAACATTGACTTTGGACTTGTGCTCATATTTAAAGCTTTTCCCTGAAATCTGCTTGGTTATTTCCACTCCATATGGCTTCTACTGCAACAGTACAGTAGGTTTCTGCTGTTGACTTCCAGCTAGTAACACAACCTGGTATATTCTCACTGTGCCATTCTCAGCTAACAGCTTCAGTGCCTAGAGCTGTGTTGCATTAGCACAGACTGTTCCCAAATAAGTTAGCTTTCTGTCTATAAGCATGACTAATTCAGGTGCAGCACTGTGCTGACACAGCTCTACCATTTCCGGTTCTGTACACGGCACAGGTAGTACTGGGAATATATTCAACTCTGTTTTCTGTCATCCTATTTCCATTCACCTGTCTTGATACTATAAACTACCATAAACAAGTGCCACAGCAGCAAAATATGTATAAAGCCCTGGTTATAGCATATTTAAAGACAAAAAGCACTGTTTAAGGCAGGTTACGCCCAGCATCAGCAAATAAGCCTCTTCTCAGCAGGATGGTGGTGGGAGAAAGTAGAACCTGGAATCCCCCCTTGATGCAGACCTGCTGCAGCCCAGGGCTTGCTGCTGCTTTCACATCACAGCTGAATTTGCCCTTAATACAGTAACTGAATTACTACAGACTCCACTTGGAAGCTGCAAATGCAGCATGTCTAAAAGACCAGGCCTTCACACCACAAGACTTACATGCTGCCTCAGCTTCAAGAAGCAAACATATTTCTGACTCATATTTTAGCCAACATCAGTTTTCTAAGACCCAGAATCTTTTGTACAGATTTGTAAAATACATATAAGTAATTTACACGGCTCAATTATCAACACTAACAAAACAAACAAACCCACAACCCCCAAAAAAAACCAAACAACCCAAAACCAAAAAAGCAAACAAAAGATTAATAGCCCCAAGAAATAGTGAATGCTGCTTTCATAGTAGGATTTTATCTTTAGCATCATCAGTGTTTCCTGTTGTAAAATTAAGCTTTGTCTTTGCTGGTATGTACTACTTTCCACAAGCCACAAACACCCATAGCTCTTAGTTTCAGTATACTCATGAATATCCCTAATCACTGCATTTCATCATCTACCCATAACAGTATGCCAGCTTTGCAAGCCACCAACTTTATTACCAACACAGTACAAACTTTTAAGTGTTGGCTTGTTTGCGTATTTTGGGGTTGTTTTTTTTTTCTTTTTTGTTGTTGTTTTGTGTGTGTTTTTTTTGTGGTGGTGGTTTTTTGGTTGGTTGATTGTGGGGCTTTTTAGGCTTTGGTAGGGTTTTTTTTTCCATAAAGTACTGGCAAAAAAATAACATGTTTTGCCTCTGTCCTGAAAGCTAACGTGCCACCCCTTATAGGGACTCCCACATTTAACAGTTAGTATGAGCTAGCCAAGATGACTTTAGAGAAAATACCTCTGTGCCCCCCCCCAATTCCAAAATAAGAAAAAGCATTTAAAAAAAGATCTTCAGTAAGCAAAAAAACTAAATCAAACAATCCACCAAAAAACCCCCCTCACACCACTACCAAAAATCACCAAATACTACCACACAAAAGGCCAAGATAATGAAGAGTCTCATTAAGTATTGCATAGATACAACTCTCTACATCCAGAGAAATCAGTTTTCTAAAGACCAGGAACTACCTTATGTTTATCATCAACTTCAACACTTGCAACAAACAGCAAGACTCTCCAACTTGCATCACTGAACTACAAGGCAGTAGTTCTCTCTTCACTCCTTTTGCTTCTTATTCTGTATTTACACTAAAAATACTACTTGATGGTTAGCATTTTCTATTTTTAAGATACTTTTAAAGCTTAAGAACACTAGTTACAAAATAATTTAAGTGAACAAGACATTTTTATGTTATATTTGGAGCCAGTTGCTACACTTTAGCCACATAACCCAGCTCTTACCATTCAGCTCCCTCACAGCCCAAATATCTTTTTCATATTTCATAAAGAAGTCCAACCAGCACTCCATCTCAACACAACCCAGCTAGTACCACTACGAGTCAGCAGCTATTGCTTTCTTAGCAAAAAGATAAATACACCAGCTATTGTTAGACAAAGCTCTCCATTTTTCCACTGTTCTCAGAGCAAAATGGAATAAAACCTCTTAAAAATTAGACACCCCAGCTGATTAAAAGAACCCCAAGCAACTCTAAATGAAAAAGCTTACCATTGTAAGACAGAAAAAAAAATCCAATGTGTACTAAAGCTTGTGACTCTGTGGAAAAAGCTGTGTGACTTCTTAACAGGCTTGTGCTCTTAAGTAGATGTGCTCTTACCAAGGTGTCAGCATTGGCTGATGAGTTGCAGGGTCTCAGCTGTATCTGATCCCTGACCATTTAACCTCTGCATTCTACTTCCAGTTTTCAGCAGGTATAACTGGGAGAACCAGGTTTAAGGCTTTGAATTGTTTAGCAGGACATAGCTTAAGGAATTTGTAGTGCCCCCCAAAATATAGTATAATTTGACATAGCTGCTTTTTTTCCTGCATAATTCCCATATTTTCCCCTTACTTGTTTCTGTTATTTTTATTTACCCCATCTTTCTTTTGTTGCCTGTTAGAAGAGATAACAAGTGTAGAATTTTCTCTGAAAAAGAAAGGGAGGAAGCTATGCAGGGACCTCATCATAGAAAATGTACTCATCAATATGCCAGTTGCCACTCATTTATTTGTTTTTTTTACACTGCCAGGGCTAGCTTAAAGAATAGAAATACTTCTTATATTGGTTCTATCATTTAAATAATTCTGTGACACTAGAGGGAACTAATTAAGGAAAAGGATAGTACTGAAAAGCAGTAAATAGGGGATGGATGTTGTAAGTAGGACTTTTATGAACTCTTGCTGAATTACCGCTTTTGCTACAATTAGACCATGGTGCATTGTTCTCTTATGTTGATGTGCTCTTAGCCAAGATATCAGCATTGACTGATGGATTGCAGGGTCTCAGCTGTAAAGAAATAAATCTTGGATATTGCAAATATATTCCAAACCACACTTTTTAATGCAAACTCTTTAAAGTCCCAGTGTGTTTAGAGTGTGTGTCTACCCATTTTATCACCTAAATATACCATGTAAGCAATATGCTCAGTTTCTATCACCGGTCGTGTATAAAGCCCTCATGGTGTTGGTGCAGCTGACAGCATGGAATTTAAGCTAAAGCATCAAACATCCTAAAATTCCCTTTTGCTGGAAAAGTTTGGATCTCTGATACCTTCTGCACGGTTCTAGGAGCCTGAGTTGTAGGTTCAATATACCTTTCAGGATCAGACTTCTATAAGCAAACTCATCACTTATCGTTTTGGAGCAGTTTGTATTTCCAGCAATATAATACACATGAATTTTAAAACAAAACCAAACTATAGTATATAGCAACATGAATGAAAAAGTCCTTGTATAGTCATTGACTCCATCTCTTGTCTTTATTTCATTCTCAAATGTAATTCTCACAGAGGTCAGCATTTTACAAGGACAGTTTTTACAATTTTCAAAAAACTAAAACATGGTCATTTTTCACTACTTTATCATCTCTGTGATATCTAAACAGATCAACATAGGGCTTAACCATGGTGCCTCCTAACAGAGTTCAAAATGCTAAAATTGTTTTCTGCTGGATTCCTGTAGTATTTTACTGAAAGTCTTCCATGAACTTACTTCCCTAATCATCATTAAACACTCCTGTGGACAGACAAGAAAGGGATGTCCTCTGGAATGGTAAACTATATGGTGTAATTAATCCCTTAAACAGCTTACAATCAGTGACTTACGAAGTTGGCAAAATGTGAACTGCAGAAAGTATGCATAAAACTGTTGTGGGCATAGGACAAGGGAGTTATTCAAAGCTTTGAGCAATTGTAGAAGTTGAGGGACTTAGGTACACATAAATAAGAAGTGATTCCAAAGGTGTTACTGCCACACCCAGAAATATTCAACCACATGGATATTCCAGGGCCAATGTTCACATCCACGCAATGTCATGAGACATTCCAGAGAGATGCATTGAATAGTGATAGTTAATTCCAGCATATTTTAAAATGCCATATGATGTACCTTATTGTATGTGAGCATCATGTTATGATCAGTAATTATTTTAATTGCTTAAGAAAGAATGTAGGCATCTGTACTTTAGGGTGTTGTAGCAAAACCTCTTGTTCTAATGTGTATAGACTCCTGTGGCTTTCAGGTGACCACCTAGCATTAAACCATTGAATGAAATAGGGTTTTTTTGACATTTTTTGTCAAACAGTATGGTTATATATAATTGTGGAATAATATCTCAGAAACCCTGTAGAAAAGCACTTGCTGTGTATGTCTGGTTAAAGAATAGGTCAGGAGTATTTTTTGTCATTCAAAGAAAGGACTTGTCCAATGAGGCTGGTTTCCTAAGAAAAACCTGTAAATTAGTCTTTTTAATACTATACAGACTTTTTACTAGGACAGCAGTGTTTACTGTTAGGGGCCAAATTTGGTGGATATACCTATCGGGCTAATAACCAGGAATCCGAAGGAGAGTGACGGGGCTGAGAAGACTGCAGTGTCTTAACTGACTTAATTGACTTATTAGTGACTTATTTCTTAGGTCAGAACAAAGGAGAACCTTGAGATTTAGACTTGCAGTTCAGATGGAGTTGGAGGTAGAAAAAAGTACCTGCTTGAAACTCCGTCATTAAAACTTTCAGAAGATTCCTATTCTCTAGTCCCCACCTTGCCCTGATGGCCTCCTGACTACTGAGAGGTTTCTGGTAGCTGGTGCAGCCCAGCACTGCTGCCTGCATAGTGATTCTTGAACAGCAAAATGTTCAAGATCCGTGGAATAGTCATGCTATGCAAAGCTTCCATTTACATAAATTTTCCTCTCAGTATTTCTTCTAATTTTGCCCAACAGAGCAGCAGGGACTCCTGTACAAAGCAGGCTTCATGCTCAGCCAGTTAAGTGAGGCATTACAAAATGATACAAAATTTGACCTGGAAACTTTGTAACAAGCTACTGTTTAACTTTGCCATTGTCTTCTCATATCCACCATTAATATATGAGCTTTGTTTTGTGATATGGCTAATATATTTTCCCTCCTCTTCACTCCCATCACAATATTTCAGTTGACGTTGTATGTAAAAGTTTTTTAATTTACTTCATTTGGAGGGGGGAGAAGAAAAATTAAAAATCCAGAGTGAGTCAACTAAAGCAGCAGAAACATAATTTTAAATAGGCAGGATCATTACACAGTTATCAGGGTATGTGTATACACTTGAAAACAGCTATAAAGCACAACTGCAAACAGTTGTGTTTGCCCTACAGTTGACTGCACACTCATCATATTAGCAATTATAGGCATAGTATCATAATCCTAATCAGTGGGTTTTGCAGTATGAGACAAAATCCCACATGCACAAAATGGACAGTTCTATTGCAAGAGAAATTAAGAATTTAAATAAAGAATTTATTTTTCTTTAAAATAAAACGTGGTGTTTTAACCTGATGGCTGTTAATGATAATTGGAGGCAAGCAGTTCTATATAAAATGAAGTTCTATAAATCAGAAAGAGCATTATCCTCTTATCTTAGTTTCATCTTCTCTAAAGCAAATAATATACTGTATAACATGGCAGCATTTCTGACTAAGAACAGTACTTATCAGAGATTCTTAAATCAGTTTGTTATCACAAGATTAATTAGTGCCATCATTTTATTCTTCATTAATTAAGTAAGCAATTTGTAGCTAATTGCCATCTCCTTGCTTTTCTCAGGAATCCTTCCCCAGGATGGGTTTTTTCTTTCTGCCTGTATGATATTGCCTCTAATGGGATGCAGCACAGCTGTTGAATGAGTCCACAAGCTTTTGGAAAGAAGTGCGTAAATGATGTGGTATCTGGCATTTCCTACACACATATAGTCAGTGCATGTAATCTTATTTCCATGTGATTTATCTATTTCCTCTCTCCTATTCAGTCCTGACAGTAGCTTTGGATTTCACTGAACTGTTTCGCAAATGGAAAGCAGATTACACTTTTCAGGAGCTGTAATTCAGTGGATAATGTAACACATGGTAAAGAAGCCGGGAATCCCTTGTGAGTATCCCATTGGAATAGATAGAATAAGATGGAAAGTTCATTGCATCTAGCTTTGAACCAAAATGTGTTCTATCATTTTAAATGAATGGCTTTACTTGGGGTCCATTATGAGCAAAGGAAGTTGTCATGGAAACCTTGATGGGGTAATTACTATCCGGGCAGAGCAATAAGGCCCCAGAGACCATATAATCAGGTGGCCATTTATTCAGGAAGACTTGGGCTTCTGTCTAGTAGAGGAGTTGGAATTGGTTGATTAAAGGAAAGCTGCTCTAGTAGGATCCAGTAATGAGATACAAACATTGTTTTGTGTCTCTCAAAGACAGTTACTGCGTGGCACTTTGATTTATTCACTGGTAAAAAATACGCTAAAGCTGTTAAGAGAAGCCCAAGTACGGAAGCTAAAGAAGGTTTTGTTCCGGAAGATAGTTGTGCTCCAAGTTCTCCTCCCTTCCACATTGTCTGCACTCCTGCTGTAATTATCACGATTGTGTTCTTTCCTGTTAGCTTTGTCTGTCTGTATTACACTGCCTTACATGGTGTACACATAACCAAAGTGCCAATTATACCACTTGAGATAAGTATCATCCTGTGCAAAGAGAATATACATAATTAATCTTGTTTAAGTATTTCACAGTGTAAGTGCAAAGGGCTAAAAGAATCACACAATTGTAATTGGAAGTGTTTAAAAAGTACTTCAAGTACTTCTGTGAATTGGGTGACTGGAAAGCTTATCAAGCCCTCTGAATCAGACTATTTTGGTTATCCAGGAATCCAGAATTCAAGCTGCACATGTGTCATTCATGGGGGGTTTTTTTGAGCAGTTTCCTAAGTTCATCACATTTTTATGCAGTTAGCACAACAGAAAGAAGTCAGGATATAAAAAGAAATGACAAGACTGTTTGCTAACTCAGTACTGGGTTTCTGAATCTCTCCAGGGTCATGGCTTGCCCTTTAAAGGTATACAAGATAACCATTCAGATCCATCCACTTATATACACTGGCATCATATTGGAGGCAGTTGTGTCTTAGATTGTAGACATCACTTGCAGGATAGTTAAAAATAAAATTACAATTCAAACTGGCTCCTTCTGAGTTTCAAAACTGTCATGAAAGCAATCTGTTCACACAGTACTTCTGTGCATCAGAGCTGGATGCAGTTGGGATGTGAATAAGGGTGCTGTTGAACAGCACAACGCATCCTCTGTCATATGACATGGAGAGCACATCAATCTGTGTAGAACAAATGGGATTGAGCAGGAACTGTAGCTCCTTTATGTGCCCCCTGGTAAATCTGTCCTTCCTTCTGGAAGCAAAAATGCTAAATATACAGGTATATTGAGGCTTTCAAAAGGATGGGCTCCCCTTTTTGGTCTGCAGAAACCAAATAATAATGCTTATTATGCAGTTTTTGTCAGATATCTGCATGCATGAGGCACATCAGTGGATCCAGTCAAGTGGCTGGTATTCTGTGAGACTCCCTAAACATCATTCCTATAAGCAGATATTAACTTAGTGAAAAAATTATGTGTAAACAAAAAATGCTAGGGTGGAGAGTGAGTTTTGCACAGGTGCTTGGGAAGAGTGAGGAGAGGGTCTCTGTTTACTTCCCTAAAAATTTTTTCTTCAGAAGATAACTGATCCATGAAACAACCTGTGTGAAGGTCGGGTGTAAGGTAACTCTACAACCACAAGCTCAGCCAAGTTGTCTTTTTCAAACAGAGGTCTGTGTACAGATATATTTGCTTCTCTGAAGAGCACAGGTAGCCTAACTGCTTCTCTAAAAGTATCTGTAAAACTCCTATGTATTTACAGACTCAAATGGAGACTTAAGACTTCACCCACAAACTAATTGGATTCCTGCTTTTTGGCCCTTAACTCAGGATTGATTTAGAGTCTGTTTTGTGTTATCCTTATTCAAATACTTGCCCCTTGGAGGACAAAACAGTTAAGAGTTTGTGAGGTGATACCTTATTATTCTCATCAGAGCCTTAAAAGTAGCACTTCAATGGTATTTAGTGCTGAGTATGAAAGAGTTGAGTATCAGAATGGATGATTGTGTCAGGCTAAAAACCCATTTAATGGCTGCTTTGTTATCCGAATGAGCTAAAAGCAGGTATGTGTGCTATATAAATTGTGGTAACAGCCCAGCCATGAGGTAAATGTCCCCTAAGACACATCCAGATAGTGAATGATTTTAACTGCAGCATAATTCACTGCTGTGAATATATGAATATAGCAGTTACAGCAGTTCACAATAATACAGTGACTGAAACATTACCATGGAATCCCATATTACTATTTCTACTAGAACTTCAGCACTGGCTTGCATGTCTAAAGGAGACGTTGTCCTTCTGGAATGCTGTTCTTCTATCTATATTCACCTTTGCATTTTTCACTTTCAAAAATTGTCAAAGCCCAAGGGGTATCGTTACTCTTGGTTTTCCAACAAAGCACCATGCACGAAGGTGACCTGAGACAATTTCATATCTATTTGCAAACTGAGCAAGAATCATTCTTTTCTGAGTATTGGGACAGAATAAAAAAAACATGTAATTTGCGTGTATATCTTAAATATTCCATTTGTGACACTTCTAGCTAAACTAGGTCAAGACAACTTGGGTGATTAAAAAAACTGCTTAAAATGGTTTTTGCACTGGTAAATCTTAGACCGCAGTCTTAAGTTCATTGCAAGAAGTCAATTGCTGTCTTACAGAGGTCAGGATTTTATGTTACTTGTGTTATCTTTACAGTGGTTTCAACAAAAAAATATGATGGGTAGGGAATGTAAAAAAAAAAAAAAGTTCTCTATATGATTTCCATTTTTCCAAAAGGTTTATGTACTTTTCTGTCAATATTTATGTAGAAAGCATCCTTTTTGTTTACTTGTGTTTGTCAAAACTTGGTCAAATTTGTAAAAACTCACATAGGTCTCTGCTGGCATATCATAACTAAATAGCCTTTGAATAAATTGAAGTTTTATTTGAGATTAAGTGATACTTTTTAACTCCCTTTCTTAGTTTCAGGTGTATAATACACTAAAAAGAGATGCTCTGTTGGCTCTTAGATACAGGAGTTACAAAGCTCTGATGATGCTAAGAAAGGAGTATAAAGCAGGAGTTCATCCTGGAGGAATATGTCTTATGGAGTGAAACAGTTTACTTCATATTTGTTAAACTCCCTGTCAATAGGGAGGGTAACTTTGGAAAGCTGTGACTTTGTTCAGTTTTCATATAGGATATGCCGCCATATTTACAATGTGGTATTCATCTCACAGAGGCTAGCTTTTACTGAGCAACATTCATACTGCTAGACCAGCTCTGAATTATGATGTGCAGATGAAAGGTTCTGCCATTAGCAATATCCAGAAAAATCATTGCTAAAATTCTACCCTTTCTGCAGTAGTAACTTAAGGATGGCCCCCGATTGAGATAGTGACAATGGAGTTTGCTAGCAATGTAGCAACATAGGCTATGATGTTTTGGTATCTGAGGTACGAATAGTCTGAGATCAGGTGTTGGGCATAGATATGTTCATAAATTATTAACCTAAGAACTTACCCAAAAGTGAGGTAGTGGAAGGAAATAGATGCTTCTGTTGCAGCTTGTATTGTTTTGTGCTAGTTCTTACCACTGCCGACATTTATTCAAGAAATAAATGTTGAGTCCCAGTAAAAATCATCTTGCTTGGCTGTTTCATATGCTAGCAGTCAAATATTTTGTTGATGGACAACAGCAATATACCTGGTGATACCAGTTGAGAAATAAATATTATGCAAGGTTAAAAGTATGATGAAAATGTGTTGTTACAGTAACAGTAGGTAAAAATACACTTTTTTATTAACTTCATATGATCTAGATTTTCTTATCTATCTTATCTGTCCATCATATTTGAAAAATTATGGCAGTCAGGTGAAGTTCCCAGTGACTGGAAAAAGGGAAATATAACCCCCATTTTCATGAAGGGGAAAATGGATGACCCAGGGAATTACAGACCACTCAGTCTCACCTCTGTGCCTGGCAAAATCTTGGAGCAGATTCTCCTGGAACACATGCTAGGGCACAAGAAAAACAAGGTGGTGACAGCCAGCATGGCTTCACTAAGGGGAAATCCTGCCTGACCAATTTGGTGGCCTTCTATGATGGAGCTACGGAACTGATGGACAAGTTTAGAGCAGTTGATGTCATCTACCTAGACTTGTGTAAAGTGTTTGACACTGTCCCACATGACATCCTTGTCTCTAAATTGGAGAGACATCAATTTGATGGATGGACCACTCGGTGGATAAAGAACTGGCTGGATGGCTGCACACAAAGAGTTGTGGTGAATGGCTCAATGTGTGGTTGGAGGCCAATAATGAGTGGTGTCCCTCAGGGATCGGTGTTGGGACTGGTCTTATTCAACATCTTTGTCGGTGACATGGACAGTGGGATTGAGTGCACCCTTGGTGAGTTTGCCGATGACACCAAGCTGTGTGGTTCAGTTGATACGCTGGAGGGAAGGAATACCATCCAGAGGGACCTTGAGATGTTTGTGAGGTGGGCTGATGCCAACCTCATGAAGTTTAACCATGCCAAGTGCAAGGTCCTACACCTGGGTCGGAGCAATCCCAGGCATAGCTACAGGTTGGGCAGAGAAGAGATTCAGAGCAGCCCTGCGGAGAAGGACTTGGAGGTGCTGGTCAATGGGAAACTTATCATGAGCCAGGAGTGTGCACTCGCAACCCAGAAGTCTAACTGTATCCTGGGCTGCATCAAAGAGCATGACTAGCAGGTCAAAAGAGGTTGGACAGAGCCTTGAGTGACATGGTTTAGTGTGAGGTGTCCCTGCCCATGGCAGGGAGGTTGGAACTAGATGGTTTTAAGGTCCTTTCCAACCCTAACTATTCTATGATTCTATGATTCTATTCTATGATCTTCCTCTTTTCCTTTCAGCCCATTTTGTATAGTTTATGGCGTCAAGATCTGTATAACAGTCAATGTCCCTTTCTGTCTGCAGACCAGATTCTGTAACTACCAGCATGTGAAATAAATTCTTTGATTAATCTGAATAACTTTGGATCCCTGATCTGAATGACCTTTGCCCATTTATATTTGGTCATCCGAATGCAGCATATGAAATTGTGGCTTTCTGAATCTGTTGATAACATGCTGTTGCCACTCTCACCATTCCCTTCTGCTGAGATGGCTCACAGTATAACTGGCATTCCATAGATCCTTGGGATTCTCAACCTGAATCCCAGGTCTCAGCAGCTCTGTCTATACTGATCAATTGTTCTATTTAGATAATCAGTATTAGTAGCTGTTACAAACTGACCAATTCTCGATATTTGGTTTATTAGCATATTTTGAGAAGTGATAGTTTCCAGTCTTCTCTGTTTATCATCTTTTTACTGTGACAGAAATGTTCGCATTCCTTTTGTATAGAGATACTAAGACAGTCATGAGAAAGTACTCTAGATTCACTTCTGAAACGTGTCAGTCAATTATTTTTAGCATTACCTATCGGTGTGCATTGCTCCATTGCTCCAGCTGGATAAAGAGTATATATATCATACATATATATATATTTGCAGTAATGTATGTGAAACAAACGTTACATTTCTGGGAGAGAAGTGCCAGCACAGTGATCCAAAATATTGCAGTAGAACCTATTATAAACATTGATTCTTCTTACTTTCCCATGATTAGGAAATGTTCTCCAAGTCAGAAGGTCAGGTTAAACACATGTAGGTTTCTGATGCTAAGAAAGGGGAGTATGCTGTGACACCCTCCAGACCATATGATTAAATGCCTTCCTCTTTGAAAGCAACACACACATAAGCAGTAATGTATATGCTGCTGTGGAACCAGGCATGTGTGCTTGAACCCAGGAAATAACAGGTGCTCCCAGATCTCATAGAGACAGAACTGCAGAGGCCAGATCAGAATTAAATTCATAAAAAAATGTATTCTGCATCTGTAACAAATGATCTATCTGTAAGAAAGCACTTTCCTCAAATAACTCTTTTTGTTGGTTTTTTTTTTCATAAACGTGTGTGAAAAATACTCTGTCAATGCATGGAAATTAGACTAATTCAGTTTGCCTTTTCATTTCTTCTTTCTTGATGTTGAAAAGGATGCATAATTTTCATCAGTAAAGACTTTAAAAGATGCAAGTGAAGACTTGCAAATGACCTTGCATTTACAAAGAGTGTTATAAATCTGTTTTGATGCTGATACTGTCAGGATAGTGAACCACGTGTACGCTGGTTTTCTCTAACTTTCCTCCCTTTCATGCTACTAAGTGGCAAAAAGGAGAACTAATACTATGGACTTTTTCAAATGCCTATTCTGAAGTGTTCAGTTGATAAATTGTCTTGTAATTCAGTTCAAATTGAAGGACTGGAAAGAATCTGCCTTTGCACCAAACCTAATTTCAAAGTAGGAGTTCCTGTTTTTTTATATCTTCGAATACTGACAAGAGAGGAGGGAAGGAGAAGGAAAACTTTGTTAAGGAATATGAGTTCTTGTCATAAAACCAGAAATGTCAACCCTGATCTTACTGCTGTAGTTCCAATACCTCTTCTCCGCTCTGCAGAGGGATTGCTGTTCAAGCAGTTTCAGTGCATGACTCTCATGTCTTCAAAACTCTCTGCTCACATGAGTCCATAGGTCTTGATAACCAATCTCCTTGTTTCTGATTTAATTTCCTTTTAAATGATACCAATGCCTAGATGGTCACTACTAACATACACTCTCAAGGAATCATAAATAGTACTTCAGAGCATTTGGACACAAATACTTTCAATCTAAAATAATCTTTTTCCTTCCATTTAAAAGCAGATTAATGCAGTTGCTTTGTATTGTTTATAATAGACAAGTTAATGTGCTCATAAATCAATGTTCTGCTTTGTGAGGGACATATACATGCAATTTGTCTGGTTTTTAAGGCAATTATTAACTTTGTAGCTTTCTAGATGAGCATGTGTCTTACATTTAAAGAATTTAAGCTTTGTAAAGGGTATTTTGTTTGTTTTTCCCGATTTTAAATGTTTTAATTTTCTGTGTTGTTTTTGTCATACTTACAAACATTTGACCTTCTTCATAAAGTCTCTTTGTGGCATATATAAGTAGAAGACTCCTGCTCATTACAGAGTTCTGAAGGCTTTCCAGTTCACATAGACAAAGGCGGATATTTGGAAAGGATCAAGAAAACAAGCTTTTTTACAGAAAATAGTTTCAAAAATTCTTTATTAAATTTCTTCTAATTTGTTCAAACAAGTTATGTAATAAGTAATTCTGATATACATTAACTGTTGTACATACATTTATGTCTCAGACAGCAACATTCCTATAAGCTAAGGCATACATACGTTAACCCATGTACATTGCTGTTTGTTATAGGTACATTCTTCATCGTTACCTTTCTGTGCTTATGCTTTGTGACATTTATATTACATCCACATATGTTTTCTAAATTACTGAAATGCTAAAAAAAAAGGGGGGGCTTTTTTTAAAGCTTCAAAGAGCTGATCTTCCACAGAATCCTAGTTTCTCACAGTTACCATTAGGGTAAATCAGTTATTTGTGTGAAGATGACGAGACTGTAGAGGGAGACTGTAGAGTGTGAAAGCAGTGCAGCAGGATTGCAGCTTTGTTATTTTGTTTTTTATCAGCTATTTTGAATCCTTTCATAAAGTTAGTCACAGTCTCTGTTACAAAGGAGAAAATATACAAAGTGATTTAGATGACAGCAGATGTTATTTGCTTTTTCCAAACAAGAGTGGATGCCTAAGCAGAGCCTGTCTCTTCCACTCCAGCCACAAACTGGGACTGTTCCTGTATTTTTGTTTTCTGTCACCTAGCTACAGAAAAAGGTAATTGTTTAAATGTGTGTTTATTCAATAAGGTGACTTGAAATAAGCTCAGACTTTTAGGTGGGGGAAAAAAAACAAATGTTAAATGTCAACTACTGAGAAGCTGAGCAAAGGCATTTTACCCCTTCTCCTCCCTTGCTCAGTCACGTGAAGTTGGAGCAGAACAGCTCCTTACTTCATGGCTACACCTACTGTGATGCAAAGCATAGTCCATAATTACTTCTGTAAATTACGCATTTACATATGCATATGTACATTAAAGCGTATGCTTTAAATGTTAAAATGTTGGATAGTAATGTTGGGTTAAAGTGTTGGATAGTAATAGGTGACATAGGAAAGAGGCCTGCAGTGATCTCAGTGTCATGAAGTGTAGTCTTCAGCTCTGGTTTCAGAAACGACATCAGGTGGGTTTTTTTTTCTCTTCTTAAATGTGTAATCCTGTTATCCCAGAGGTGCTGTCACTGTTGCTGATGGGCTCAGCCCCTGCCAATGGCAAGCCCATCTTGGATCCAGCTCGCATTGGCTCTGTTGGACATGAACCTTCCATCGGCTGCTCACAAAAGCCACTCCTGTAGCCCTGCCACTGACAAAACCTTGCCATGCAAACCCAATACAGATGTGCTGTCATAATTGAGTTTTGGGTTGTTTTTTCTCCCCCAGGGTAAGTGGGCCAGTCTCTTTAAATCTTCCTTCCGAAAACAGGGAATCTCTCTGTTACTTTGATTATCCTGGAAGACATTTCTGCACCTGGTCCAGTTTGAATGTATCTTTTATTAGCATAGATGATTGGAAGGTGTGGTCTGCATTTGTGCTGCAATGACAAAAGTCCTTTATACAATGGCATTTGTAGTTTTCTTGGCTGAAAATAGTTTTTCCTGATGCATTATAGGATTTCAGTTGTCTTTTTCACAGATGTATCAAATGGGTGTCTTGGGTATCCTGTGAGGCCATCCTTTTCCTATATTGCTTCCAGTTGTCTATATTTCATAGCAGCCCTCAAGTGCATAACACTGTATTTCGTAGTATTAAAATTTATTCTTCAGTCTGCAAGGTCACACTGCTGTTTATGCATGATATTCTGGTCCTAAGCCAGACCGGTGCTGGTTCCTAGTTTTTAACATCAGCAAACATTTATTGGTATATGTATTTTGTCTTTTCAGTTCATCAATGAAAATATTAAGAAAAGACTCACCCTAAAATGGACCCTTGAAGGACCTCCTTTAAGAATTGTACCTCATTCAACTAGTTCCACTTTCAGTACAGACCACTGTGTTCATTTTAGCCTGTGTCATACCTACCTGTTTCTTGTGCTCATTTCCTCCATCATGTCTAATATTCCATGCAGAGCAACTCAAGTGGCTGAAAGTCATTGTGTTCCTTTGGAGGTGTATGCTTATCTTTTCAGTACTTTTGTGAAGTCCAGATGTAATCTTTTCCATTTACCTTGGTTTTATTTAAAATAACATAAGATTTTTAATGGGAAAAAAACCTGTCAACATCATCTTTCAGAGGAGACTAGGGAGGCGGCTAATAGATCCTTTTCTCTCTGTGTATTTACAAGAGTGAATGTAAGAGTACAGAGAACGATGCGGGCAGACTTCCCTGTTTGAATTGTTGGTATGTTACCTGAGTTCCAAGCTTTTAGCAGCCCTAGTCATGTGTCTGTGCAGCAGCCTTCATCACCATCAGATTCACATAGCATCTACGCCTTGTTTTCTTAACACTATTATTTAGAAAAATCATTCTGTTTGCATGGCTTTAAATTATTGAAAAGAGGCTATTTTCTCTCTTGGAATCTGTCCTCTTTCCAAATAATTATGTGGGATCACCTAGAGCCTTAAAATATTTTAATAGGGTGACAGTGTAAGAAATGTTTTAATCTTACTCCACTTCTCATATCTGTGATATGCTGCCATAAATCCATGGTACTCAGACTCAGTCTGTCCATGCATGAAGGTTTGTCAGTTTCTCTCCACATAATATGGACTGTCTACAAGTGAAGGTGCCAACTGTGAGTGGCCTGATATCAAGATAATGTTCATAATTAGGTAGTAACATTGTTTTGTGATTTTGTCCTCATTTGACAGGACATCTCTGCTAGTATAAGCTGGTACTCTGACATCATGGTAGACAGCAATCCAGTGGTGTTTCTGTTCTTGCCATATGCCACAGTCTTTCTCTTAACTTTCATATGACTTAAATTAATTGCTCTGTTCCCATTTTGTATGGACCAATTTTTTCTTTAATCAGACGGCGCTTCCGAAGTCTGATCACCATGTCTCTCCTTCAAAAGATAAGTCATTTACATTTAACACAATGCTGTACTGGAAAGATCTTTTCTGTCTCATCTGTATTCAATAGCAAATTTCTGCTTTTCAAATGGAGATTGAGAGAAGATCCTGTGAACTACTGCAAACCTAGAAATGCTCCTGATAGCAGTAGGAGCTGGCACCATTCAGGAATTCACTTGGATTATAAAAGCTAAGATTACTGGGAAGCTTGTGTTTGTGAGAAATTTTATTGACCAGCTCTCAGAGCCAAGCAGACCACCAGCACGGATCCTATGAAAACCTTTTCCTCCATAGGACATCCCCCTATCCTAAAATGGAGGCACTGTGATGTCCCTTCACTTTCAGCATTTTCCCTCCTTCTGTCTTGTGTAATCAGTCTTATTCAAGAGCTTTCTTTTGCATTCTAACTATGCCAAAGGGACCCTCATCTTAGATGTGGTATTCAAGGGCTAATGCATATAATCCTTTCCAGCATCACGATTTGAACTCAAAATTAATGGGCAAAGGCAGAAGCTGAAATTAGATTTGAAACAAAGTTAATTTCTTTTGCAGAGAGTATAATTAGCCAATAGAGCAGCCTCTGGTAGGAGTAGCTGATCTATGGTCATTAAAATGTCAACGACTTACTGTGTTTTTGTTTGCTTCCTTGTATTTAATATGAGCCATATGGCAATGAACAATACTTCATTTTGAGTATCCAAGAAGGGGAATTCTTACTAACAAAGGCTTTATAGTAGCATGTGTGAAAGAGGGCTTTCATTGTATTTGTAGGGTTAATTTATACGGGGTAATGTTTGCTCTCAGTTAATCCACTGTCTAATATTTTAACAATATTTTAATGAAACCTTGAGCCAGAAGTCAGTGTAGCAAGAATTGCCTATTTTATCCATTGATTTTCAGTAAAATACTAAGGAATGGAAACCTGAAAACCTAACTAATAAAGGAGAATTACAACGATCGTTGATTTCAGCAGGGTCAGAATTTCATAGAACATTTATAGGCTTAGCAACTAAAGAAGTGAAGTATAAATACGCAGATTTAAGATTATGCATGTAACAGAGGCAGTTATTGCAAAACTGCAATTCTGTCATAGGTAGTAATTCATAATGTTTTATAAACATTAGGAAAAAAAAACCCACACCAAATCAAGCTTTGTGAAACATGAACGGCATGTCAGCTTTCTTCCTAGTTCATGATGATCACAAAGATGGTCCCAAATCTGTCACTGCTAAATGAACACTAAATTGATACTGGTCACTCTGGTTATTATTCCTAAGTGTGGTCATCACTGTTCTTAGCCTTTTGATTTGAAGTGTCCAACAAACAATAAGCTGTGCTCATTACATGCAAATTTTAACTGTGTCTTCAATCTTCGGATGAGATGCTGCTGTTGAAGGAATATGGATTTATCGGGATACTCCTAGACCTTAACGATCCTGACCAGCCTTATCTTGGGCCTTTGCCTACACCCTGCCGTGGACCCAGGAGCCTGCTTTCAGCTCATTCCAGTCCCCACCTGAGCAATATTAGAAGACTTGCTGGTTTCCAGCTCAGCCACAGCTCTGTCCTGCCTAGCCATGGGCTGTGTTGGTTGAGACACTAACTTGAAGACTGATTTTCTGTCTTGACCTCAGCCTTGACTCGTCACCACGATTTGCCAGCACTTCTGGTTGAGCCTGGCTGCCTGTTCTGGATCTGTCCTGCCCTGTTTACCTTGCCTGGGTACCATAGAGCTAGGCCCTGGCTGGCAAGATGCCTGCCTTACTTGCTGGGCATCATGTCTGGCTCCCACCTTCTCACGTGCTCTGGGTTACAGAGCAGCCAGCCCTCACTGTACACTGTTATAACTGTCTACTATGAATGAGTTAGAGAAACTTAGGTTCAGCCTAGTTGACAAAGGGATGTTGCCTATGGATGTTGGGATCATGGAATCGTGGACTCATAGAATGGTTAGGGTTGGAAAGGACCTTAAGATTATCTAGTTCCAACCCCCTGCCATGGGCACGGACACCTTACACTAGACCATGTTGCCCAAAGCTCTGTCCAGCCTGGCCTTGAACACTGCCAGGGATGGAGCATTTACCACTTCATTGGGTTGATTCAGTCCCTGAAATATTAAAAAGAAATCTGAGGCAGCATCAGCCTTAGTTGGATCCTGTTCATTAAAATAGTTATATTTAGTGGTTACGTGCATGAGTCTGTGGTTAAGGAGTTGTTACAGAGCTGTACTTGGTCATGTACATTAGAATATTGAATCTGTACAGGACTATATTTAGCAAATTTATGGATTATAGTCCAACCTATTGCAAAACAAGAGGCTTTTATCAGGCCATAATTTCTTCACCTCAGACTAGATACTGCATGACATAACTACCCCAGATGACTGGGTGGGCAATTCCCACATTACAGGTTTTCCGGGTCTTTAAAATTTCACTGCTGTCAGACCCTTGAATGCACTTGTGGCTGGATAATATTTTGGTTTCTGTGGCTTTTGGAGGAATCTAACTTGGTTATTCTGCACAACATTCATATCCCTCCTCCCCCTCCTTATTACTGTATAACATTTTTTGTCTTCAGACTATTACATCTCAGAGTACATGACTCATGGCCCATTGCAGCTCAGTAAAATGTCACTGTTATGAATATATATTGCACAATGAGCCTCCCTTGCACATCTTTGGTGCAATATTTATTATTCAGATCTCGTTGGAGCCAATGGAAAGATTCCCATTAAGCTGCAAAGACATTTGGAGCAGGTCTGAGTTTTCCTGACAAGTAATAAAAAAAAAAAAAAAACCCACAAAAAAAGCAGCATATTTGTAGACTGAGTAGCCATCTCTTTTATGACTTTTATGTATTCACCTGGTGACTGAATTGGAAGCTTAAGCATACTCTGGTCACAAGACTACATACCCAGAGCCTCTGAAGAGCTCATAGGTTTTAACATAGGCTGACAACCAGTTCCATTTAATTCTTCTTGAATGGGAAGTCTGCTGCAGATGCCCATTGCAATGTGACCCATGATGGTCTGCCTACTAATCCTAACCTGTAATTTGTCAGGTGGCTCATGTCCATCCCTGGGAAGAGCTCTGTGCATTCCTATCACTTTCTCATGTAGAGGGCAAATCCCTCTCCTTGCCTTCTCAGCCTCTCCTTTCTAAAGAGCCTCTTTTCTTTGTGAATTTCATTTTAACCCTCATTGATTGCATTTAATTTCTGATTTCTGTAATTTTGCCGCCTTGAGCTCTTTTGCCTGTTTACGTGTTTCTCCCTAGGCCCACTATTCCTTTTCCCCATATCCCTTGTCCTCATTCTTATGTGTCTTCCTCTGTCCTCTCTTCCCCTGTCACTACTTTGGCTTTGATATATTCACATCAGTAGCTATTTGGGGCAGGGGAAGACCCACACCTCAATAGATATGCTTTGATGACATTCCCTCTGTCCCTCAGAGTTTTTACTTCTTCCTCTGTTGTCTTCCATGGCCTTCAAGGATTACCTTTTTGTAAGGTAATCCTCTTGAAACACAGCCTGTCTGCTTTCTTATAGTCTCAGAGCATTAAAATTGTGAAGACACTGATGCTTTCTTAAGAAAAATCAGGATGTATTATACCACTCAGGATAACCTGTGATGTGCTTGTATGAGTGGGATCTAAAGTAAAGGTATGCTCTGGCCTTGGTTTTCATGGAGTTCTGTTTCTTCATGATGTATTTATGCACCCAGCCTGACCACCATATATACAGTCAAAGAAACCACACGTGCAGTTTGTCTTTTGCAATATGATAAACATGTACCTTTTTTAAAGCCATCAATATAATTTCCTATGACAGCACTGACCTGGGCCATTCTGTGTGGGCTCACTCATTTGGCAGGGCTCCACAGTAGCTGTGATATCCCAGCAGGGTTTTTGCTGGATATCACAGTAAACCAGGAAATCACTGGCTCAGTTTCAAAGCAGGGGAAAGAAAAACAGCATAGCTTAAAATTATTTACAAGGCAAATATGCAAATTGTTGGAGGAGGCACCATACACATTTAACCCACTCTTAACATCTTGCTTCTACTTTTAAAATAATAAACCTGAGTCTTACTGTTCTTTATGTTATCTCTTTGGTTTGAGATTTAGTAATTTCTACTGCAGGAGGTGCAAAATCTCTTAAAATAGCATTTGCTGAGAATAGATCATTACTACAGACCAAATAAACAGTTTGAAGCCATGTATTCTTTGCTAAGCCTTGAAATTATGGACTTGATTGTTCTTTGAGGCTGATCTGAATTGAGAATACCTCTGCAGAAATAAATGGAGTAACAGAAAGATAAGAGCATGGAGAATAAGGCTGAACATCTCTGAAGGGAGGTGACATTTTTGGCTTAAAAGATTGTCTGGTTTTATAGTCATTTATGACTGATTCCCGGAAGACAAACGTTGTCTAAAATTAAATGCTTCAGATTTGCAAGCAACAATGAGTCATGGGTTGATGTAGAGAAAAGTAGCAAAACCAGCAATGGCAGAAAATGGATGTTAAGAATAATACAGAAGAAATCTGAGATCTTATAGCTGAATATTCATAATTAATCTCACTTTGCTTCGGTTTTCTAGAAATACGTTATTTGAGTTTCTTTAGCTATTTTTTAACATCAGCTATCCCAAATAAGATGAATAATTTGTTATCCAAAATAACAAAATATTCAAATTTAAATAAGGGAATCTATTGTGCATGTGAAAATCAATCTTTTAAAAAAAAAAATCACTGCTTTTTTGAAGGAGTTCTTGTGTGTTTCTCAATTATAATGGAGTCTGATTTTAAATGACTTTATAGCTATTTTTGACAAAGTATTAATAATAGCTTAATGGAGTGCATCTGTTCTTCATTATTTCTCTCAAAGCTTTTAGTTTGGTCTTCACAGTACTCTAAATAAGATCAACACATCCAGAGAGCTGGTTGTTTAGCCTGGTGTTGGCACATTAGGTGAATGATCACAATCAAACCTTTCATGTGGAACTGTGGGATCATATCCCAAAGCATACTTTTTCCCCTGGAAAGGCTGTGAGTAGTTGGCAGTCATGACTCTAGGGGATCATCAAAGCAGGATACGGATGGCGGGTATGATGTCAGCCATTTTTGCAAAGATTTCCTTCCCCAAGGTGGGAAGATGAAACAGACGAACAAAGCAATTTCTACATGAGTGCATCTTACTGCCCTGCAGTGAGGTTCCCGTTTCCTTTCACGCCTGAAAGATGTGGTTAATAAGATAACAGATAATAACATCTGTGTGTTTAGTATTCAATATACTGAGAACATCACAATATCAGAATACATGTGAAAAAGAATAAAGTTTTAAGACTGGAGTTAATACCAAAATGAGAAAATCACACTTCAACTTTTGATGACAAAGGAGAAAATAGACTCTGTTGTTAAATTCTCGTTTTTGATTCCAGACAAGATGACGAGTGGTTTCGTGGATGCTTTGTTACTTATTCATCACTGAATTATTCTGACCCTGTTTTTATGCTGGAGTACACAACTCCTGATCTTCATCTGTTAAACACTCTTCAGGAAAAAGTGTACCTTCTGTCCCTGGTAACAATAAAAAGCTTGATTTTCTAGATGTAACACAGAAAAGAAGGCAAAGAAACTACATCTAAAGAGGAAAACTTACTGTGTTTGGTAAATCTGTTACTGCACTTCTTTTGTGACTGCTCTGTGTTGCACTGAGCAGTCCTAAAACTAGCACTACGTCCAACCTGAGTCAGGAGGATTCCTATTGAACAGAGCAAACACCAGGCACTTTGCCCTCTGCTTCTCCCTTCTGACCTTTTCCCTTCCTGATTAGTGATCACAGCTCAGTTTTGTGGGGAAAAGTGAGGGTAGCTTTCAAGCTGTCATACGCATTCCTCTGATAACCTGAATTGTGATCATTTAAGTGGAGAATATGAAAAGCTGTCTGATAACATCCTTCTTTAGTCAGCAGAGAAGATGCTCATCTCTCCCACTTAGGGTAGGAAGTAGGGTTAGATCTTGAATGAGGGTCTTCCCTCTTTTCTTAGTTTAATATATTTACACTAGAGCTACAAATGACTTTTACATACTTAATATTTAAAACACAACAATGAAATAATAATTGGTAAAAGGCTGCTCTATTTATTATTACATCTTAATGAAGACATTTAGCAGTTCTCCATAGCACTGAAAATCAAAGCGAAATATTAATGCCTCCCACTGCCCTGGTGATAAGAATATGTAATTATATTTTATTTGGAAGCAAAGTGAAGGCTTCTTTTATCAAATCTCAAGACTTCTCACATTTAGAACACCTTTTGGGCCTCCCACTGTGCAATAGGCAGCTGGACCACACCTACCCAATAACTTGTACACCTAGAGCAATTACTCTAGCAGTGTATATGATGAAGTTCAAGAATTTTAGCCCTTAGGAAAGGTGACTAAAAGGAAAGAGTAAAATGTGATACATGGAATAAAGAGTTCAGTGCCATCAGCTGATTAAGTAGAAAAGTGTGGTTGATTTTCCAAGTCCAATGTAACAGGGATACTTGAAGACCTGCTTGTGGTGGTTCTCCCTCTTGCTTGCATTTCTTGAATTCAAGACTGACTCCAATAGACTAAAAGCACCACCACAAAAAAGCTGCAGGACACTTGGTGACTTGCAGTAATTATCTTTGTTTAACAGTGGTATGAGAGCTCAGCATCTGTAGGTGGGTCAGCTCCTTTTCTCCCTGCTTGCTTTTTCTGTTGTCACTTCTTTGGCAGGTCTACTCTGAAGTTTTGGTTGGTTTTTGCTGTTGTAATTTTTCCTTTTGAGACTGCTATAGAAATTATGTTTCATGCTCCTTTGAGGCTGCACTGGGTAAAAGGCACTGCTGTTTAGAAAAAGTATCAAGAAGTTAGTTTTCAATATTTAAAATAATAAAATACTTTGGGGACTATTTCTTGCTCTGCCATGCTTGGGTAAAACTGCAAGTCCATAGGTGTACCCTATGGACAGAGTTAGGAATTTCAGAGAGTTGTTCAAGTTGAGTTTTCCCCTGATGAATACAAGGCTTGTCATTTAGATTTAGGCTCTTTATCAAATAAGTGACAGCAGTGCCTGGTCCTTCAAGGAAAGGTGTAAGAGCTTGGCAGATTTCTCCTTTATTGAGGCTTCTGATCCCTGTTTAGAGACTGGCCAAGTCTGTAAAGTAATAGATCTAATGTCCTTTCCAAGATCTTTATCAGTCTTATGCTGCCACTTGATACTTTAGTGGAATGCAAATTTGTAGTCTAACTATTGCACTGTCATGGTTTACACCCAGCCGGCAACCCAGAACCATGCAGCTGCTCACTCACTCGCTCCCCCTTCCTCCCCTGCTACCAGAGGGGTGGGGAAGAGAATCAAAAGAATGTAACTCCCACAGGTTGAGATAAGAGCAGTCCAGTAACTAAGGTATAACACAAACCACTACTGCTACCACCAATAATAATAATGATAAAAGAAATAACAAGGGGAGAGAACACAACCGCTCACCACCTGCCAATCAATGCCCAGCCCAACCTGAGCAGCAATCTAACCCTTCATTGTTATCTAACATTAGTGTTATCAGCTCTGTTCCCAGGCTGAAAGTCAAATACACAGCACTGCACCAGCTACTAAGAAGGACAAAAATGACTGCTACTGCTGAACCCAGGACAGTATCCACCCCTTATTCCATACCATTCACATCATGCTCAGATCCCATATTTTCAATATATCATCACTCTTGTCTCATATATATATAACATATATATACATATATATACACACACACACATATATACACATATATATACATCCATACACATTCTGAACCCAGGACAGTATCCACCCCTTATTCCATACCATGCTCAGATCCCACATTTTCAACATATCATCATTTTTGTCTCATATATATATATATATGCATCCATACACAGAGAGAGAGAGAGATATTCCTTAATGCATGGACCAATCCCTATAAAGCTGCTGGGTTCATCCGGTCCATGATGTTGGGCTCCATCTCTTGTAACAGTCTTTCAGAGCAGGAGAGGCTGTATGCAGTGTTGGACTGTTGCGTGCTGATGATTCTGCAGAACTCGTGTGGTTTCATCAAAGCTCATTCTTTGTTGGGATGATGGTCGGAAGAAAGTCAGAGCCAGTCGCTGGTGACCTGAAGACATCTAGTTGGTGGGCTATAAAAGTATTACACAGCAGGCAGCAGCATGTAATTGACTTCATTGGCTTTTCCCCTAAAATCAAATCCCCTTGAGGTACATATCGGACTTCCCCATCTTCCCGCGTTACCCACCAAGTATATCCGGGTCCCTGAGCAAAAGCAGTCCCACGAGTGGGTTTGCCTTTACCTGAAGCAGGAGTAATCCAGACTGTCTTACCCAGCAAATTCTTTATGTGCACCACTGATCTTTATTCCCCTCTACAGTATGTAAAAGTTCTTGATGGCCTGGGCCAGCCCTGTTGGCAGATCCTCTGGTGTTGACCAACCAGGTGGCCTTTGGTAAATGTGTATCCCAATGTTTGAAAGTCCCACCACCCACTGCTCTCAGTGTAGTTTTTAACAGCTGATTGTACTGTTTGATTTTCCCAGAGGCTGGTGTATGGTAGGGGATGTGATATACGTACTCAATGCCATGCTGGCCCAAGTGTCTATAAGGTTGTTCCGGAAATGAGTCCCATTGTCTGACTCAATTCTCTCTGGGGTGTCGTGTCGCCACAAAATGTGTTTCTCAAGGCCCAGGATAGTGTTCTGGGCAGTGGCATGGGACACAGTGAAAGTTTCCAGCCATCTGGTGGTTGCTTCCACCATGGTGCTTGCCTTGGTGGGTTGGTGGGAGTCTGATATAATCAATCAGCCAGGCCTCCCCATATTTATACTTCAGCCATCGTCCTCCATACCAAAGAGGCTTTAACCATTTAGCTTGCTTAATTGCAGCACATGTTTGACACTCGTGAAAAACCTAGGCAATAATGTCCATTATTAAGTCCACCCCTCGATCATGAGCCCATATGTATGTTGCATCTCTGCCCTGATGGAGAGATTTGTCTCCAGGAAAAGGAAGGCTCTGGCTTCCCCATGGCCAGGCACACCAGGGTAACGTTGCTCCCTTCATTCACAACGATGTCACTCAAAATACTGTATATTTTCAGAGAAACTTGTACAGCTAAGTGCACCTGCTTTGTTTTAGGTGTGTGCTGAGGTTGCACAAAACAAGTGTAGGAACTACCATCTGTCACATTGACATCCTGTATCTGCAGGCTGTATTCTCTTATGTTTGCTGTGGCGATTGAAACCCGAGGATCTACTGACCACTTGTTACTTCCAGCAAAAATAGTACTCAACTGGTTCAGCAAAGCCCTTTGAGAGTGGAGACTAACCTTAGTCATTCTACAGTCATCCCTTAGTCATTCTAAAGCCTTATTAATTCCTTAGTCATTCTAAAGCCAAATTCCTCAATGGCTGTGAATGTGAGAAGCTGAACAGTCCCTTTTGTATTAGTGGCAAAACCTATGTGAATGGATATTTTTCTTGCACTTAATTTTGTACTGGTTTGACTCATTTAGCAATGATAAAGGGTGCTTTTAAATATTAGATGTCTGAAAATACATGAAGTATCAAGCAGAATTTTATATATACACATATATATATATATATATATAAATGAGGTTGCTCCAATAACCTGGAATGACATAGTACCACCAACAGTGGATGAAATGATTCATAAACTCCGATAGTTCGAAGACAATCTCACCCCTTCCATTATTTCAGCTGTGGAAAGACTGTCTCAGGACTCAACTCCCACGGGTTGAGATAAGAACAGTCCAGTAATTAAGGTATAACACAAACCCCTACTGCTACCACTAATAATAATAATGATAATAATGATAAGGGAAATAACAAGGGAAGATAATACAACTGCTCACCACCTGCCAACTGATACCCAGCCCAACCCAAGCAGTGATCTAGCCCTTCTGGGTAACTGCCCTCAGTTTATATAGTGGGCATGACGTGCTGTGGTATGGAATACGTCTTTGTCTAGTTTGGGTCAGGTGTCCTGTCTAGTTTGGGTCTGCTTCCTCCTGGCTCCTCTTCCTCCCTGGCAGAGCATGAGACTCACAAAGTCCTTGGTCAGAGTAAACATTACTGAGCAACAACTAAAAAACGTTGGTGTTATCAGCTTTGTTCCTAGGCCGAAAGTTAAAAACACAGCACTGCACCAGCTACTAAGAAGGAGAAAAATGACTGCTACTGCTGAACCCAGGACATGCACATTGGTAGATATCTGGCAGCCTCTGGCAATGGGTTCCTTAGTTTTAGTTTGTGTGAAAATACAGCTCACCAGTTGGGAACTTACTTTTTGTTTGACTGTATATCCTTACTCTTCTGCCACAAGTCAGAGATACTTGCTCAGTATTCTACTCATTATATACATGATATACTTTATGTCCTTTTCCTGATGTAAAGTACAAATCCTTACAGCATCCTTTCATTTTTCTGTTGATAACCAATTATTTCTGATTCTAATACATATTTTTACAGGGTAGGTGCTCAGTACCTGCAGAGTACACCACGCAAGACTCTTCTGTTTATTCATAGAAATGTATTGTCTGTGGTGCTAGGATTTGGGGAGTATTTTTTTAATGCAGTTTATTGGGCTTTCTGTAGTAACATGCACATCTCTTTGGATACTGTTAAACTGTATGGGTTATCTATATATTTCTTTAAATGTGTATGCTCTTCAGTGTGCGTATTGAATACCCCCATCATGCTATCATAATAATTCTCTTGCTTAGGTCTTTCTGCACTTTCCTACAGTCTTTTCTGGACATTACAAACTTGAGTAACTTGGTATGATATGACATTTTGTCACCTTGCAATTTATTTTTTTAATGCAGCATTGAATATTCCCTTTAATAATTCAGTCACTTTATATATAAACTGCATCAGATAGATACACTGTTTTAAGCTTGATGACTTACTGGTTTTTAACTACTGATTTGCTTATTTGCTTTTTCTTTCATACCCCTTTCTCTTCATTTTTTCTCAGTTCAATGATTTTTCTAGTGCCTGGCACCTTGGTATTTCTTATCCTTTGGACAATTTGATGAATGCTGTAGTCATGCTTGAGTGTGGAGATAAAATCCGAACTGTTAGCTTCTAACAATGTGAAGAGACAAAATCCGAACTGTTAACTTCTAGCAATGTCCTAGTCTATGTTTACAGATGTGTGTTTTCCTGGTTTTGAAGTTGTAAAAGGAAGTTCATAAAAGCTGTCAGACAGGTTTTTCACTACAGATTTTGTATGAGAAAGCCTCTTAAAACTTAATGTAGCTGATCTGGGTAGAAATCAGTCCTCTAAAAAAAAAAAGAAAAAGGACAGGTGATATTGTTTAAAAATGCCAATAAATATTCTCTGTTAGTGCGCCAAATATTTCTACAGCCACTCATCACAAAAAGCAATGAACATTATCATTACATGGCCTTAAAATTTACCCACTCACACTAAGCTTCAGTGCTTAGAACTGTCATCTAATAGTCTAAAGGAATAGTAAAACTAACTCGAGATTTACCTTGAAGGACAGACAGAATGGACTGATGGGAAAATATGATTTGACTTAAGGAATAATTCAATTTAGTCAGTGAAAGTGGAAGTGCAATTTTTATAATAATGGGCTTCTTCAGCCTGGGGAAGAGAAGGCTCTAAGGAGACCTTATCATGGTTTTTCAATACCTTAATGAAACCTTCAAGTAATCTGGAGAGAGACTTTTTACAAGTACATGTAGTGACAGGACAAGGGAGAATGGCTTTTAGCTGAAAGAGGGTAGATACCGACTAGATAGGAAAAAATTCTTCAGTGTGAGGGTGTGAGGCCCTGGCACAGGTAGTCCAGAGAAGCTGTGACTGACCCATCCCTGGTGATGTTCAAGGCCAGGTTGGCCAGGGCTTTGAGCAGTGTAGTCTAGTGGAAGGTGACCTTGCTCATGACAGAGGGGGTTGGAACTAGATGATTTTTAAGGTCCCTTCTGATCCAAACCATTCTATGATCCTATGATAATAATCGTAAGCTCTCCAGTAGAGCTAGAGACACTCCCTTTCTTAATGTCTACTATTTTCCACTAAAGTAGCGGGCCTGAAGGGGAAAAAATATCCACAATTTATACCTTGGACAGTATATAAAAACCAAAAAAGTAATAAGTGACAGTGATGGTTTTATGCAAGCATATGGAACAAGTCGTTACCAAGTTGTATTTTGTGTTGGATTTGGTTTTGCTTTTGGCAGTTGACAGAAAAATGGAATCTGATTGTAGAATTTGTTTTTTTGGGGTAGCTGGATATGGAGTACATTACCATAAACTGTCACTTTGTGATTTTCTTAACTCATGAGTTAGTATAAGGGACTGATTCTTTCACACTTCATAAATCAATTGTCTCTACATTTCTAAACAAGAATAACACTTAAAATGGCACATAGACAGTATTTGCCATCAATACCCTTATTACTAATGGATTGCTCTAAGTGCAGCTCCTAAGCAACAACTTTTGAACAGGCAATCTAAGAAGTATCTAACTGAACAACAGAGCAGAGTATTAACTTGCTGCTTCGGCTGTCCTACTAGAATATTTTATTATGTATTTATTTCAGCCATACATGGAACGTTCATTTATTTAGTACAGATTAATGATAGGAAATATTTTTTCAAAGCAATTTTTTGCATTTCAGATATTATATATCCTTTTTTTTCTTCCAAAGACAACTAGAGACTTTACTTGTAAAAACAAACAACTGAGTAGCTTTTTATAGTATATGAATAACTCCAGCACATAATTAATTTTCTTTTAAAACTTTGCCATTAAACATTGTAATACATATCTGTACTGCATATATCCCATAGAGGTGAATATAATCTGATTTGAGGGATTTGTTTTTGCGTATTTAAGTTCCACTTTTGTTGTTCTCATAACCTAGAAAGCTCTTGGCAAGAAAATGTAATGATTACTGTAAAGCAAAATGTATTTTTGGAGAACAATTATATTCTTTACCCAGGCTTTTCCCAGAAATAACCTTTCCTTCTATTTTCACTATGTTGCCATTGCTGTGCATGCATTCAACCATTTCATGAGCAGTATAGCCAAACATCCACCTACCGTCACATCCCCCACAAGTCCCTGCTACTCACAAATAGCGAGCCTAGGAGGGCATCTTTGTAGTTGGCTCAGTGAGTACCTGTGACAAGAAGTTACCTTCTACTAACTTCAAGAATTTCCAAGACCTGCTCGTCACAGGAGTATGATATTCCCAGTTGATGTCTGGGAAATTAAAACCTCCCATAAGGACCAGAGTTACCAATCTAGAAATTGCTTATTGAGTAATTCAGCAGTGCTTACATCCTGATTGGATGTTGGGTAATAGATATACACTACAGCATCTCCTTTGTTTTCCAGCCCTCCTAATCCTTACCCAGAGGCTCTCAGTCACATCACTAACTGTAAGGGCTATACAATCAAACCTCTCCCTTACATGTAGTGCACCATCTCCACATCTCCTGCCCATGTTCATATTTGAAATAGCAAATACTGGTAGGAGTGCATAAGAAAGAGGTGCCAAGTTGATGATGGGGTATCATGAAAATAGAACAGATGTTGCTTAATTAATCAGTTAATTTTTAACATTTGATATTGCTGCTGAAATTCTGGTTATTCTATAAATGCCTTCTATTGTCTCTTACTACCTAAAAAGCCCAAAGGCTGTTTGGAGAGGGTTGTTACTTTAAATGTTTTGCAATTTAAAATATGTAAAAATCTGCTTGCAGCTCTTTTCTAGACAATGCTGTATGCAGATATTCTTCAGAGGAAGGATGAATATGAACTAAACCCCCACAGTGTTCAACCTTCCAAACTGTGAGGAAGGTTGACTGTCAATTTGAATCAGAATTAAAAACTTTCCTGCCAGCAGCCATCTCTGCACTGCCTTGGAGACAGAGTACCTGAAAGACATTCTTTAAGACAAAATTGAAATAGTTATTTAGGCTTTGTAATGATGGCAGATTCTGAGCCTGCTTTTTGTTTCTTATGTTGTCAGTGCTGAAATCAGGTATTCAAAAGAGTTGAACTAAACAAATTTTTAGCACAATAGAAAACCCCTAAGTGAAGAAATTCTTCATGTTTCACGTGTCTCTGACAGAATGTGATGTCTGAATCTATTTATCCAGTTTAGGTTACTTACATTTGCTATCCAGACAACCCATTTCTACGGATTTCATGAACGAGCAAAGGTCTAATTACTCAAATGTCTGGGAAGAGTGTGCCATAGCTACAAAAGCTGCTGTGGATTCCATCAGAAACTGTAACTTAGGCATTGATAAAAAGCAGTGAAAGAGGAAAGGGAGGTGCAATAACCAAGGTATAACAGAGCAGTTACAGAAACATAGCTGAAAGAAATATTCTGACAGTGTCACATTTATTTAATGGGAAGAAAAAAACCCCATTAAATAGAAAGTAGGAGGCTTCTCGGGCCCAGCTGAGGCCTTGAGGCTGGGAAATTATGCTGTGGACTTAGCCAAACAAAAGATTGCAGGGAAGGTCAATAGGATATGAAAGGAGAGAAAATCATACAAGGTGCCGGGAAATTTCAAATTGCACATTGATTTAGAGGAGATTACAGGAGAACAGGGATATAAAGGAAATTACAGATGTTATATGAAAACTTTCGTAAGTTATGAGCAGCCCAAATAATAGGAAAAAGAAGAGGAAAATAAAAAGGGTTTGGAGGATTTTGTTTATGGGAGTGGAGAGGTGGAGTTTTATTTCTCCCTGGGGTTAGCTGAATTGTAAAATAGAGAGCAGGATGTAAATAATTCACTACAGTCCCAGCTAACTGAAGTTTTCTGCAGGAGGATACAACTCAGTGCCTGTGTAGTATGCAGTAATACCAGCAGTCCTGATCAGCTATTCTCTGGTGGACTTTAGAGCCTTTTGGGACTTCTTTCCAGGGCAAGCACAAATGACGTATTGTGTATTATTGGATGCAGAAATAGAATAACCTGATGAAAAGAATACCCCTAAACCACATAAGTAAATAAAGAAATGTTTTCCCCTAAAATATTTACATCAAGAAATCAGATGAAGTGCTGATTATAACTAGCAGTTTCTGGGCCAGAGATGTAAGGCAACCTGTTTTAATTGTATCCAGCAATGGGCAGTGGTACAGCCACGCATTAGTCACATCCTCCCAGTGGGTCATGAGCCATTTGTCCTACCTGCTTTCAGTCAAATGTTTTTTATTTGGACAAGCTAGGATTCTCAATTCACTCTATAAATTGTTTAGATTGTGCTAGTGCTGCAGTTCTAATAGCATTGTAGAAAAGGCTTGTAAATAAATAGTGCTACTGCATACTTGTGAATTCAGCTTTCAGGCAGATTTTCAATAAATGGCGAGAATATGAAAGGTAACAGCATGGAGTCCTGAAGAACTGCCAGTTTTGCAGAAAAGAAAAGTAGAAAACAAACAAAAAAATCAATAAGGATAACCTGCTTAGAACAATTACCTTTTTTGGCCACCAAAGCATTTTTATAGAAGCACTGTGCTGAAGTAAAGATGTTTAAGCAAGTAGTTAAGTATCAGTCCTAACTACCATGGTGGCTGGCAAAATATGATGAAAGCAGTATGTATATGATGAATTCAGTGTGTATGGACACAGTTCAATGTTGTCTGAACTGATTTCAGACAGGATTTTTCATTTTCATATAATATTTATTCTCTTTCAGTAAGAATCAAGGTCAAAAAGAGGCTGTGCTTTAAAAGTGGCTTTACTGCGGCTGTGCCCGGTTTAATCACATTTCATAACATAACGCTTAGTTACGAGATTTTTCCTGTTGACTTCAGAGAGAGTTGGGCTGGGCTGTTAATGTTTGGTACATGGAACATTTAATTCACATTGTTCTCTTTCTAAATATCACACATTTCCTTTTTGTGGGGGGAAGGGGAAAGAGTTCTGTGCTAATGCTCAGGCTGAGCAGAATTTGTTTGATAGCACAGCTGATGTGTTACTGGCACACCACCGCAAAAGTGAAGCATAGTGTTCTTACTTCAGTATGAATCTGTTGCTGTTTATTAGCAAGAGGGTTAAAGTATTATTCCATTTATCTGTCTTTGCCTTTGGTGGGATGGGGAAAGGATTAATACAATTTGGGTCTGAACAACTGTAGTAAACTGGGACTGATGCATAGCATACCACTGTATACAGATGCATGTTCACCTATGATTACATATAAAGTGGAACTCTATTCTGATCTCAGTTTCATTAATGCGAGCTGTGAATAACTTACTTGAAGTAAGTGGATTTACATAAATGCAGGACTAGGAATAGAGGCAAATGTGTTAGACTAACAAACTGCCTACAGTCTAGGATATTCAAAGGAAAATGATTGGATTATATTTTTTGTACAATGGTTTTTAGGATCTTTCAAGAAAGGACTTTGTCCCCATCTACAAGTGAGTATTTTCAGTAGGTAGTTTAAAAGACTTTATCTTAATATGGCATCAGTTATTCACACTTTTTCATTTCTCAATTGTGTACAATAGGAAATAAAGCCTGCCATACTTTGGCACCATCCAGTACAAAATGTTACTGAGAAATGTCTTCTGCCTCACAGATCATCAGTGCCACATTCAAGCTGCCCCTTCTCTACTAAAATTCCTACTGAGTTTTGAATTATGTCACTGCTTTGGCCCTGATAGTCAACATTTTCCATGGTGGATTGAAACAACCAACTAAAGTCTCAAATAAGAGCCATCAAACTGTCAAGCAAACTTTCTTTGCCTGACATTGTGCAACTTGTGTGTTCAGATGTCATATGGTTTTCTGGCCAGTCAGACATGCGGCTAAATGACCACAGAAATTAGACTGCCACAAACCTCCCTTCTCTGCACTTACAACTTAATATGCCATTCATACGCTTACCTTCTCTAACTTCAGTACTTAGTAGCACATGTAGTTAAACATATAGTTTAAAAGGTTATATGAAAAATACTCAGTAACTACTTATTTTTTTTTTTCTATAGAGTAAGATGAGAGCAGAAATCTACATTCAAAGGTAGAGGTAGGTAGTCATGTTGCCTATGCTCAGTATGATAAAAGCAAATACTGTGGTGTTGAGCCACAGTTAATAAGTGGTGCTGTTGCTAATCCAGACTGGTCCAGAGCTGCAACAAATTCTGCAGTGATGTAGTTTCATGTAAAGGAAAAGTGGGGGATCAGCAGTAATTTTAGGAAGAATGCTTACAGCAAAATGAAGAAAAAACTTTTCTTCCTTTAACTTCCTTTTCTTGTGTTTCTTTTTTATTTATCTTATATTTTTATCATTACAATTGTGTTAAATTTATATAAGGATTATTTGATGCAGCTCTTTTTGGGCATTTACAGATTATTCTAATCAGTAATGGTGAACTGCAGCCCTTTGCTATATTTTAGTAATACCAGATATCTCATTCATACCCTCAGGACAAGAAGCTGGAGTTTTAGAATATTTCAAGAGGAACCATAACAGCTTGTTTTTCACTGCAATGATGCAATGACTGAGTTAGATAATGTCATTAAAAGTTTTAACATAAGAGAACTGTGAGCTCTTCAGAAAACTTCATTGTATTTCCTCACATTTACAACATAGTCTAGCTCTTACATTCTTCACTGGTGCTCACTGGAGTTTTGCCTAAATATAGAGCAGAATGTCAGACTTCAATTGATGCAGCCTAATGATCTATTAATTCCTTTTTTGTTCACCCTTGTTTTGCAGTTCTGTTAGTGCCATTGAGTCTGTTAGTGGCATTGAGTCAACAAAATCTGTTGTTTAAAGTAGGTAGTAGATTTGGAATTACTTGTCTAAATTTCATGGAAGGTTGTAACTTTTGCAGACAGTGGCTCAACATTACAGATACATACAGCCAAAACTTCATGAACATGTACAACAGTAGTACTTTTTTAGTGTTGCCAGTTTGTATCTTACATCGTAGCCTTATCTCATTTGGTGTGTTTTCCTTAGATTATCATCTTTGAGATTGAGATTAAAACTGATTTGTTATCAGACACAATAGTGCTTCTATGAAGAGCTATTGAGAGAAGCACTTCCCAGTTCTGGGGCCTGTGCAGGAGCCTTGCACCTGTCCTAGCTCCATGCTGGGATGAGACCTTATTCCACATGCCTTCTGCTCTCTGATTCACTTTTCAGGGGAGGTGAACCTAGCTGGGTGGATTAGGCAGGCACCCCCCGAGTCACTGCTAAGGTTCTAATCTATAAAATCCACTTAGTTTATGCATAGTTTGGGAATGTTAGTTTGAATAAAAGAAAGCTCCTAGCCATATTAATATTAGCTGTGAAGAAAAACTTGAAAATGTGAACATAAATGTCCTCATATCAGAAGACAAAACTATCAAAAATCTTCAAGGTTTGACTTTTTTTTTTCTTTTTGCTTTTTTCTTTTTCTTTTTTTTTTTTTTTAGAGACTGGTCATATTTTCCTTCTTACAGTGCTGTTTCAAAATAGATTTTTACTTTTGTTGAGGGTGTCTTTCTGTTTGCTATGATAAAGCTTGCAGAGATGATGCTTGTCAAACAGATGAATCCCTTGTGTAATTTCATTGGCTTCCCTGGAGCTTTTCCCAGTGCTATTTCAGGAGAATCTCAAATGGTGCATAAATGCTTTCTCTGGTTGGAGTACTCTCTTGTTCTGCATACACGGAAACGATGACTGTAACTTGGCCTTTAAGCCCTTTGGCTGTTCGAAGAGCTGTGTTCCCCACTAAGCTTCATGGTGTGCGTCACTGGCGTTAAGTCTAATAATGATGAAGACTGGTGTCACATTATGTGTCTCACAGCATGCAGCTTGAAACCAGAGGTCTAGGATCCACCCTTCATCCTCTTCTAAGGCTAATTAAGGTGCTGAGCTAGAAACACCAACCTTTTTCAAAGCAGAATGCACTTCAATGTTAAAAAAATGCTTAACTGTTTTAAATAAAATAGGTTTCTAATTGAAAGGGTTAAGTTTATTCTATGAGCCTCTTTTTTTTTTCATGAAGGGAATGAAGCAGTTTTCCCTGTTCTCCATAGGAATCTTCTACAGATTTTCTTACAAAAGCAGGCAACTCCCAACTTCAACATACTGTGCTCTCCTGGACTTCTCACCTCCTCCCCTTGACTCCGAACTGATATATCCATCAGAGATAAACCATTTTCTCTTCTTCCTTCTCTTCCTCACCACCCCCACCGCCCCCACCCCCCAGTCCCCCACCTTAATAGCACTTGTTTAAAGACCTGTTGACAAGCATATCAACTACATAGTCATGAAGGGGCATTAAGTTCTGGTAGGTATGTATGGCAACGGGCCATTCTAGACAGGTTTTGGAAAACTCAGTTTTTGTCTGCCAGCAAAGGAATAGTGAGCCTGAGAGGAAGGATAGGAGACAGAGAGATTGATAGAATCTATGCCACAAGAAGAAATGCATGAGGCTGCTTTCTTCTCCCTCCTCGTTTTCTGGGTCAGACTTAACAAGTACAAGAGAGCTTGTTCCAGGAGAAAGAAAGTGTGTAGACAATGAGAGGTGGTGATGGGGTAAATAGCCTGTTTGCTGAAAGAAATGTGATGGGTCAGCTGGTTTTTAGCATGTCCAGCTTAAATTCTTGGCTGATGGTAAAATATGTCAGTTGAATATTTTATTCACTTGAATATAATGCCAATTTAGATTAAGGAAAACTACGTGTGAATTCAACAATTTGGTCAAGAAACCCTATCAGAAATTTAAATATTTACATCAAAAGTTAAAGTATTTTTAGTTTACTTTTTTATTATTATTATTAATTGCTTTACATTTCCATTTCAGAACATTTTGCACCCATGCAGTAAGGAAGAATAGCCATTCCAAGGTGGCAGTACTTTTATAGGCTACCTTGTTCGTTTCTCTAGAGAAAAACTGAATAAACATTTCAGGCTGGGGTATTTTATTTTTCTTCTCAGCTTCCAAGCCAGTAGCTTATGTGATAACAGTTTTACAGATTTAGCTGAAAGCATCCCTATGTCCATTATTTAGCATGTAGAGGCATGGGGACAAAGCTGATCAAGAGTCTCCCAGATTCCAAGAGGCACAACTGGTGCTCATATACCACATCAAAACTGAGCTTTTCAGGGTTTTTTAATCATTCTTCTGCATTGGATCATCTTGATGAATTCATTTGTTCGCTTGTCCCCAGTTCAGTTAAACATTAGTTGAATGTGGATCTACTTAAAACTGATACTAAGATTCCTGGAAATACATCTTTTACTTGAATTTGTGGTTTTACTTTAGTTTTAGTTATTCTGTATCTCATTGTAGTTGATGTTAAAATTTGCCCTTTGAAGGTGTTCAGAAAGATTTTGTGATTCAGTACAGATTTCATCTTTCTGTGACAAGCTCTAGTTTCTGCTTATTCAAAGACTGACAGAGTTTCTGGAAGAGCAGGACTGAAAATTAAGTGCTTTCTGTTATTATGTTACATTATCAGAATGATGGTCTTCAGAGAAGACTGGCTTCAGAAAACAGTGTACTTCTATAGTTCTGAGTGGAGAAAAAGGCTGATAAAAGAACATAAAACTACTTTCCAGAACCAATAAAAGTTGCAAATGATTACTGGTAGTGGCTTTATCTCCAGCTCACATCTTCCCCTATTTGAAGAAAAATGCTGCTATCAAAAAAGAAATTCCTAAATGTGGGTATGTAGGCATCTTACAAGAAGTTTTCAAAATTTCAGTACATTTTCAGGGTTTTTTTCTTTGCCATAATCTCATTGCTAAATGTGGTTGATATCAATCAGTCAAAAATCCAACAGTATCTTACCAAATCAAATCAAATCAAATCAAATAACTTATATTCAATTAAAGAAGGACTGTTTCTTTTCTTCTACACTGATGCAAATATCAGTAGTTTCATTGCTGTAAATAGGGCAAATCAGTGCAAATGAGAACACAATCAGTACCGAAGCATTTGAATGTTTTGTATGCATACCAAATAAACATGATTTATGTGCTGCAGGATAGCTTAGGAAAAAAAATTATTATGCTGAAATTATCTTTGTTTGTCTTTTCTCAATTAATTATTCTCTCTGTAGTAGTTCAAGGCCAGGTTGGACGAGGCCTTGGGTGATATGGTTTACTGCGAGGTGTCCCTGCCTATGGCAGGGGGTTGGAACTTGATGATCTTAAGGTCCTTTCCCACCCTAACTATTCTATGATTCTATTCTATGATTCTATGACATAATCTTGTTATTAACAGCTAGTAGAATAGCAAGTTTTCTCCACTAATAGAAATTGAAATTATTAATTGAATTGAATTGTAACATTATTTTTAATCATTGTCACCATACCCATATTTCCCATGCCTTTCTGTTTCCTGTGATGTACAATAAAAAAGTTGTTCAGCGGTTGGACTTAATGATCTCTTAAGGGTCTTTTCCAATCTAAGTGATGTTATGATTCTGTGATAGTAAATCAGATATTTAATAACCAACCACCTGTAAAAATGGAAGAGTAATATGGACTCATGTGTTTTTAAATTAATGCCCTTCATAATACTTTTTTAATATTGGCAGTTAGAAGGGAAAAAGTTCACCAGAGATATGCAGTAAGTTAAATGTTTCATATAAATTATTAGGGAAACACACTGGAGAGCAATAAAAACACGGAACTTGATTTCTTTTTGTGTGATTTGCTATGATTTCTTGCATAGCAGCAATGTGAATGGCTGTGATTTACCCATTTCAGAAGACTGAGAAAGTAAAAATCATGTGGAAGACATGAGTTCAAAGAGAGGCCCTTCTCTGAGTACCTGCTCAATCCTAAATCACGTCACAGTACTTTTCCAAGTGCATCTGTTCTTCTGACAGCTGTATTTCTTATGCTTAAAGCCTATGGGACCATGTGAATTTGTCTACCAGGTCTGATTTTGGCTCAGGTTATGGCTTAATTGTTGCTTTGGTTGTAGATTCTTTGAGGACTTTTTATGCAGTGTTAGCGTAAGAACATAGAAGATAGGCTTATCCTTATTTAGGGTACCTAGTTATTATGGTGATACAAATAAGAAATAAATATTAATCAACAGTGGCCAGTAGAAATTTCTAGCTTATTGCTGAAAACTTCTTAGACATAACACCAGTGTCACAACATTTCAGACCACCTCCTGAGAAATACTGCTTGCTGCCAAATCTGACTGATAGTTATATGTAAAACAACTGTTAAGAGCTTGCACTGAGAATGTGTTGACATAATGTGTAGCTTAATCCAGGTGCCATATCTGCATTCTTTGATGTATTTATCCACATTTAATGGTGATACATACACATGGATTGAGAAGCCACATATGTTTCTGGGAATAAAGTAAAGAAAAAAATATTTTTATGGATTTATAGTTTTGTAGCTGGCTCAGTTTTGACTCAGATGTTTTCTGAGACATAACAATTTTTAATTGACTTAAAAAAGCATCACAAGTGACCTCTGAACAAAATGATCATGGAACAAGTGGGAAAATACTGGTTTAACTAGTATAAAAGCTGAGAAATATTTTTCATTTCAGACCTCTGCTCTCCTTGGGCATGGTCTGTGTGAACCTCTTTAGAGAAGTATTGAGATTCAGCAGATCTCAGTCATTAATTTCACAGAGGGCAGGTAGTCTCCTGCAGCAGCACTCAGTGTTCCCTTTTCTCCATTTTTAATCAGTTCAGATGCTGTTAAACAACAGGAAATTCAAGTAGTATGGTTAATGCTGATTGTGAAAGAAACTGTCTATCAGTGCTGAAAGCAACAGATAAATAATTTTTAATAGCTTCAGGATGAAAAAAAAACAAACAACCACCAAATCATCCAAAATAAATATATTTATTATACATAAAACCCAAGTCCATCGAAATGCCAGTGCTGGGTTTTAGCTAGGGCTGAATGGCAGCTTGAAATGTGCAGCATTTCTCAAGATGGCAGGGATCGTATTAAATTAAATTGGATTTCATTGCAGAACATGATTTCAGGGGCCTGTGGAAGCTCCTCAATAATATTCTGTCACTAAACTAAATGACAAGGTTGCTGTGATTCCCTTTTATACAGTGGATGAATTAATTCCAGTTCTGGTTACTGTCAGATCATTCCTGTCAAGAAGCATAATCCCACAGGTAACATCCCTGGAAAGAAATATTTTGGGGAAGTATTTGGAATGAATGACTGCACCAGGACAAAACTATTAAAAAAAATAAAAATCAGGAAATCTCTCTGTCCCATTGTGAGACACTCATTTACCCTGTGCTATTTCAAATAACACAAATTAAATTCAACAGCTTGTTCTTTACAGACAGAGAAAAGGATGTAAACCTTATAAAAAGTGTGAAAACCAGTTTTTGGTGTAAGTAGGAAAGTAGGAGACTCTTTGTTCCTGGTGGCTGGTTAAATCCACTTGGGATGGGAATGGTCATGTTTACCCTGGGAGGTTATACTGGGAAGGAGTGAACCTTTCCTTTCTCCTACCATACGTGGCCCTTGTGCTGACTCACTGACAGCTGTGGCATGTCAGAGACAGCTTGGCTCTGTTCAGTGCAGTTCTTAGCCAAGGATCCACCTGGGCATCAGTCCCTCCCAGCAAGCTCCTCACCCAACAGTGCCAGAGCTTTTACTTGAGCAGATGTTTTTGGATATTCCTTTATAGAAATTACTCTACATTGCTCCACCGAGTAGAGCATGATGATGATTGCCTTCATATTATAACATCACCAGTTCTACTCTGTAATTCTACTAAGTCCACACTAAGGACTCCTTCCTTATGTTTGAATGCCTTGATAACTGGTTTGAAGGGCTCTTTTCCCTGAGTGAATCTCTGGGAAGACACATTACGGTTCCAAGCTGAATTAGCTTTTGCATGTCATCTCTGCTGAGCTGGGGACAAAAATGTAGAATCAGTCTTGGTCATCTGTGATTGCCATCTGTGACTGCAGCACAGTGACGAGGGGGACCACATACAGAATAAAACATTTATAATTACAAATAGTGACCACAAATGAAACTCTGCTGTCTCTAAGGCCATCTCTGAGACCATCATGTAATTGTTTGATGTCAGTGAACTTTGCCCTTCATTTTATCTGTTATTTTCTTTCCTTGCATTCAAGTCGTTATCCCCCTCCAAGTACCTGTTCATTCAGTGAGATCAAATTCCTCATCTTACAATTCCTCATATGAAGAAGTTATCAACTAAAGCAGTTGAAAAAGGGCTAGGAAAAAGCGGCCCCACTGTGGCAAATGTTTCTTCATGTGACCACCCCCATGTCTCCCATAGTTTGTTTCTTTCTATAAGGAAGTCAGGACCAGGGAGTTCAGTCTAAGCAGATTCTGGTGAGTCATTTTTCTCTCTAAGGAGTCTGCCTTGCCCAGTTCTCATCTCTGACTCATTGTAGCTGTAAATGGTGGGGCATATAATTTTCAAAGGGCACATACTACAACCCTTCTCAGAACAAGTAATCTGCTTTTACAAGTAATTTCTCTGTAAAGTACATTTTGTTCTCTTCTAAATCCTGATTCCTGGCATTGGCAAGTTCTTCAGAACCGGACTGAAGTCAGAAATGTTAAAAGTTTACAAGTATTCTTTAAATAATACTTATTTATGTAATTCTTTCATGTATATAAAAATAAATCCTACCGACTCAGTTAAAACTATAAAATTTGAATATAGAGAAAAACTAATTTTTGTTTTTGCTGAGGTTGAAACAGACTAGTCCACTGTGCTATTGCACCATATGGATTTAATAAAAACTCTTGTATTTGATGGATTGATCTTCTTTCAAACTTTGCCCATTCTATTTCTAATTATATTGAATGTGAAACTGGGGTAAACTTTTGCTGTCTTGATGCAGGCAGAACCTGTATTAATATCTGAGGTGCTTTCTGTGTGACAAGACGACACCTGGTTTTCCGTGCATACTATGTGCCTCAGCTACAGGAGAAAATCTGGTAGATAAAGTTACTGAGTCTCAGGTCACAGAGTGATGTACCTTGCTATGGTTATTTGACTAGCAAAGGAAAAAAAACAGAGTCCTGTCTTTCTTTGCTTCTATTTTAGGAACTCATAATTTCTCAGAATCTTCCTTTGGGTTGGAATTCTCTACTCCTGTTCTGAACTCACGGGTGATTTCTGAAAAGCAAATCCAACAAAAATGGTCAAACAATTGGTAATGTTGTAATACTAAAAGAAAATGTTACCATACTTGAAAGAAAAAGATGTAACATTGGTGGAGTTTTGTCAGGTTCCAGCAGTGAAGGAACTGTAAACTGTAAAAAAAGGAAGTACAAGTCAACTACGGGCACCTCCCAGGCCCATATTATGTATGCACACCTACATGGTTGTGGAAGGCAAGATGCCTATGGTACAGTTCCTGTATAAGGGACTGTTACTGTTTTAACACCTTATGTTAGGGTTACTGTTGGGCTTGATGATCTTGAAGGTCTTTTCCAGCCTAAGTAATTCTATGATTCTGTGATTAGGCAGGAAAAATTTAACCTGCAAAGCGAGCATTAGGATCCAAACTTTGTTGCTTGGACCTAACTCCAGTAGTAATAGAACTGCAAAATCATATCAATAGTACCTATGATAATAATACTATAGCTACTTCTTTCATGACACTTTTCATTGTCTGGTAAGTTGATCCTGGGTGGACACCACGTGCCCACCACAGCTGCTCTAACACTCCCCTCCTCAACTGGATGGGGGGGAGAAAATATAACAAAAAGCTCATGGTTAGAGTTAACGACAAGAAGAATTCACCAGTTGCCGTCACAGGCAGACTCAATTTGGGGAAAATTAAGTAAATTTGTTTCCAATCAAATCAAGGTAGAATTATGAGACATAAGCACAAATCTTAAAACAGCCTCCCCCCACTTCTCCGTTCTTCCTGGGCTTAACTTTACTGCTGAATTCTCTACCTTATGAATATGAACCATTCTACCTTATGAATATGAACCTTATGAATATGAATATATAGCCTAGCTTCAAAAAGTATAGAACCATTCTCTGCAATAATAATTATGATTATTTACTGTGTGTATGTATCGCCTTCTATTTGTGGTTCTGAAAGACTTATGTGACAGTAGTTTTGTTAGAGCTGATTGGGAAGATATCAGGGATGAATGTGACTTTGAAGGGCTTTGAAAGTTCCTTTTTGCCAGTGTTAATTTGGGAAGAAAGAATGAAGCAATCAAGCCAAAAAGAATTTGGCATATTTAAAATAATGACTTTTGTTGGGGTCTTTTGTTGCTGTTTGGAAAGATGTATCTATTTCAATTTCTTTCCTAGCTTTAAAACAAACAAACAAACAAGCAACCGTAAAGTTGGATCAAAGGATTCTGATGGAACAGAAATGAATATTTGGTTAATATTCCCTTTAAAAAAAAAAAATTCTTTGTACAGAATTTGGAAAATATTGAAGGGCTTCTTTCCAACTTGAAATATCACCACCTTTTGTTAGACAAAGTTCTGTTTTCCACCCAGGTCTAGTCTGCATTATATACTTGCAATTGCTGTCTTTCTCCAATAGCTACCAAATGGGGAAACTTGTGAAAGGATCTGCCCAGCATGGCAATGGCTACTGGTAAAGCAGGACCTGCCTTGACTTTTAGGCAATTTCTTTAAGTACCAGATTTGAGGATGGAGTCAGGTCATTTTAGCCCACAGTCTCTTTTTAGTGCACACACTTTCCACAGTGCACCCTTAAAAGGTGAGATGAAAGATCTAGAGAGGTGGCTGCCCACCCACTAACCTACCAGCATCTGTCACAGATCAGCGACACCAAATAGTCTCTTTCTCAAAAGTCTACCAGCAGGTATTGACACAAATTATGAAGCAGAGCCACATACTGTTTTTCTAATAAATACCAAGCAGGCATCAAAATCACTGGCTCTGAGGTTGTTGTTTTGTTTTTTTTTTAAGTATAATGTATACTGTACTGTTTAAACAATACAGATGCTATGATATGAATGGTATGTTATATTTTATACTGTGTATGGAATATACATACAATGTGTATGTTTATGCTATACAGAAGTATTTTGCACTGGTAAACAGTCAAAGAAAAAATAACATCTCTGAATGGTACGCAGCTCAGCCTTCCCTTCTGCCATGGATGTTCTATGTCCTTCTGTGTACACTATGTAAAATGCAACCCTATCCCTGTGTATCTTTGTGGCAAAACATTGCTGCCATTTTCCAGTGTAAGATCATAATCTTGTGCCTCAATGGCACAGTGTGAAATGAGCGTTCCGAATCTTCTGTTTCCCTGCCAATTTTCTTTTCTTATCTGTTTAGCCCTCAAGTTCTTTGTTTTCTGAAACAGAGATGATGTTTTATTACGTACCTGTTTGTACTACACAAAAGGGATGTGCATCTGAGTTGGAGCTGCAGAAATAGAGTAATATGTATAAAATTCAGCATCATCTGATGTATCAAAGGCAGATAAATAAAACGAGCAAAAGACAAATATGTATGCTTGGAAATCTTGCCTTAGAACAACCTTTTGCTTCAGAATTAGGGTAGGATTTTATGATAGAGCAAGATACTCTTTATTACCTTTTAGAGCCAGCAATAAGCTTTTGTCTTTCTTTCTGTTCTGCTCAGATATTGATGTGGAAACCTCTTTTCGTTCTGCTCAGATATTGATGTGGGATTCCACCCTTCCATTAACATTTTTACTTCGTTGGGTTAAACTTCTCTTTGCCTGATCAGCTCAACTGACCAAACTAAATGACCTTCTCTGAGAATGCACTCAAAGCAAAGCATTTTTGTATGGTTTCTCTCATAAAAGTTTAATGTAGTGTATACTTAGGAAAGGTTTAGTGCTTCCATTACTTCTGCAAATTTTCTCACCCATTTATTCTGATAAACCTAATATTTTGCTGACAGGATGTATCGAGACTTGATTAAAGGTGCACACAAAGACACTGTAGCCCAGAAACAATATCCCACAGGAAGGGAAACAAACCAGGAGTTTTCAGGAGATGTTTGCTGTCCTCTGAGAGCCTTACGGAAGATGGAGCACTCTGTGGGAATGTTAAAGTGTGGGAATCCCAGATATGTGGTTAATGGAGTTGAGTGATGTGCAGATCAGTAAGCTGTCCCGGGGGAATTGGTGCCTCTCTGTTTCCATTGCAGGTACCTTCCTCTAATAGCACAAGCTGGGCAGAAGCTGTGTTGCCATAGTCATGTAGCAGAAGCAGTAGAAAGAAGTTTGCAAGACTTAGTACTTCCTGAGGCATCATTAATTCCTAAAGGGGCCTGAGGAGAACAATATTGTGAAGATCCAATTGTCTGGAAATCCCCTGCAGTCTAATGTAAAACTATGCATAGGTCTGTTATTACATTGTTTACTTTGTTCTCTGTTTATATCTTTTTATTGGAAAGATGGCAAAAATGATGCTTTCTTGGGAATTTGCAGAAAGATTTGTCCTTAGGTTTATGACTTCAGGACTCTGAATATTATGTGTATTTCTGTTGTACTTTGTGGTCATAGCAGCTTCCAATAAATCTTGGAGAGTACTATATAACTTCTTACTGAAATAATTTTAATACTCTTTCCAGACACTATTGCTAACTTCAGAATAGAATTAATGTGGAGCAAATCAGTCCATAAATGTGTCTTTCTTAAAATACTCGCACCTCTTTTTTGTCAGGTTTCAATGCAAAATTTCACTGAAATGCATATATTTCCATATTTTAGTACACTCAGCTACAACATGTCGTTAACACAGTCACCTCTGTTCATCTCAGGGAGATGATTTCATTAGTCTGTTGCATGGCCCTAATAGTATGTGTGCGTGAATTCTTGACTCTTCTGAACCCAAGAGTACAGAAGCCTTTTACCTCTCCTTAAAATGCTTCATACTCCTTGGCAAAATAACAGTTCCATGATTCCGGGGCTGGTAATTTGGCTGCTGCATCAGTTCCTAGCAAGGTCAGCACTGCAGCATGTTGTAGGTAATGGTAGGCAGCTCTTAGAGCAAATGTGTATCAGCTTCCCTCAGAACTATTCCCCACTTTTGTGCTTGTATCTAAGGAGTGCTCTGTGTGTGTGCATTAGCTTACATGTGTAGCTTTTCTTCCTTAGGTTTAGTTAGTTCATCACTGTGAAGTATGAGCATGTGGAAGTTAAAAGACTTTGTACCTTTAATAAAAATATCTAGTAAGTAGTCACTAAGCATATGTTCAGATTCTTTCAGTGCTTCTTACTGCTTTCTGCCTGGCCTACTCTCTGCACACATACAGGGGTACAAATTTAAGTTACCTGTCTTTGAACATCTTTCCCATTTTTCCAGAAACAATAACTGTATTGCAGTATTGCTGCAACAATACCATTCTGTTGTTTAGATGTGCACCCAGATTTTCTGAAGGGCCAGGAAAAGAGGAAGCAAGACTCAAGAGCCAACTGTCTTCTTAAGGTAAAAGTTAGCAACATTTTCCTAGAAGTGAAACATTTAACCCACAGCCAGATGTCCTAATTGTTAGCTGTTTCTGTGAGCCAGGCCTGTAAAGTTACTCCAACGCTTTTAATTTGTAGCAGAACATCTAGCACATAGGCTATAATAATCTCTGCCATGGTGCCACTGAGATTCGTCAGGGATGTCAGGAATGAATTTGGCTCCACTGTTTGTTGGCTCTTGTACTTTGTCAAAAAGATTTTCCATTGTCTGTTTGCCAAAGCAGTCGTGTCTTTCCATAGAGGGCTGTACTGAGTCTAAAGGAGAGGGAATAGATGCCTCATCATCCACTCCAATTAAAGAATTTTCAGAGGGAAGGAAATCCTGCCATGGTGCCTGAGTCACCAAGCTAACATCAGAGGCCAACATCTTGTTCCCATTGTGTGTTGAATTGATACTTCCTGATATAATTAAAACTATATAGCTATTTCTGCTCTTAGGAATGCGGGAAATGATTCTGGGTTCTGTGATGTATTTAATGGGTATCTTTTGCCAAAATTTAGGGTAGAAGTCATGGATACAAATACTCATGAACTTTCTGAACTACTTATCTGAAGCAATTATTGTGCCACAGGTTTTTTGTTTCAATTTAAAAAAATTGGAAAGCAAAACAAAGAAAAAATAAATTTAAAAATTCCAAAGCTCTACTTGTCATGATTGTAAACAAAACCTCAAAACTGTTCCAGGCTTGGTTATATGATGTTACTCAAGAACAGGTATTCACGACTAACTCCATATGTGGGTATCCCTATTCCCTAATTAGCTTGACTCTCATTCTTAGCTTGCCTCTCATTTTTAGCTTAACTCCATTTCAAAGTGCATTAGGCTGAGCAACACCATAGCAGTATGGAAGATGAAGTGAAATTTAAAACCATCCGCCTGAAGAATGTTTTCCTGTCCTAGTAGTGGAGTCAATTTACAGGAGGCTTTGGAGAAAGAAGATGGGAAGGATCATAATGAAACAACTGTCAGCCTGAGGAGGTGACATTATTATCACAGTTGCAGTACAGATCTAGTAATAAGCCTCATATTTATTTATTTTTAATACAAATTTATGAATATGCAATATGGACCATTAACTGGACTTTAAACTGAAAGATGTACAATAAGTCACCAGGGACAAGGGAACAGTTTTACCCCTTGTCGACAGAAGGAGCTCTATGGTGGTTTCTTGACCCTGGCTAGACACCCACTGCAGCTGCTCTATCACTCCGTTCCTCAATGGAACAGGGGAGAGGAAATATAACCAAGCCTTATTGGTGGAGATAACGACAAGAAGATATCATTCACCAGTTGCCATCACAAGCAAAACAGACTCGGCTTGGGCAAAATAAATTATTTCAAATCAAATCAGAGTAGGACCATAAGAAATAAACCCAAATCTTGAAACACCTTCTCCTACTCCTCCCTTCGTCTTGGGCTTCACTTTAGTCCTGAATTCTCTACCTCTTCCCTTCACAGTGGTACAGGGGGATGGTGAATGTAGCTTGTGGTCACTTCATCCATCACGTCGTCTCTGCCACTCCTTCTTCCCCACACTCTTCCCTTGCTCTAGCATGAGTTTCTCTCATGAGAGACAGTTCTAGATGAACTTTTCCAGTGTGGGTCCTTCCCATGGGCTGCAGTTCTTCATGAAGGGTTTTCTGGTGATGGGTTAGATCTGATGGCAGAAAAATATTGACAATGAGAAAAATACTAGAGAATTTGCAGAAAGATTTATCCTTAGGATTCTGACTTCAGGACTCTGAATGGGAGAACACTTTTTGATTCTGGCTGGCCAAAAGGCAGTTCAGTCTAGTCAGCACAAACTGAAATTTCAGGACCTCTGGTTTGTTGGAGCAGTAAATAATAGAAGTATCACAAAGCACAAAATACATCAGTATACAAGCTACACAAGAATGGTTATAAGGAAACACACAACAGCTCTGTATAGCACAGGGAGACTTTTAGGGTCTGCCCCAGTGACTTCATGAAGTCTTTGGAGACTGGTGGTTTTCATGGGTTGACTGGAATTGGAAGGAATTGTCTGCTCAAGTGTTGAAAAGAAATAAAAGGATCCTTTGTGAGAATAACATATCCAGAAACCTCTGAAAAACACTTCTTGTTTTGTGAGACTCTGTACTTCCTCTTTATGCATGGAATATAAAAAGGAGTTAACGTTGCTTAGAAGTGAGGAGTAGGTTTTATTTTCGTTTCAGTTTGTTCTTCTTTAGCATATTTGAATTGTTTACTTTTTGCTATTTTCCTTCTGTTGCCTGGCAGCATTTAGTAAGTTGTCAGTACTGTAACTTTGGTGGATTTAAGATTCAACCAGAATGAGTTTTAACACAAAAGCCTGTAGTCTGATTTCTTAAAACACCCCATGAATATTGAATTAAAGAGGTTTTTGCTTTGTCAGGTTCTGGACAAGTGGGAATTTTACTAGGACAACAGCATTGAATGTACTTTTACAGTAAGATTAACTTCTTGTCCTTGACTTTGCATGCACTGCTGAGGCAGAATTTCTCTCAAAATCATTATCCCTTTCTCCAAGAACCGGAGTGATGATGTTGCATGTGTTACATGTCACTGTATATATACAGTTTTTTTTTAAATTGCTCTTTCAACTTTCTTTTCTGATTTTAATGTCAGCTGAGATTGAAAGCCTTATCACAAAGTTATCTGCTACGTGATAGGGCTATCAGGGCTTTGATTCTACAAGATTTAAATAGCTCCCTGAGACAGGCTGTCAACTCCCATTAGAGTTTATGGAAGTTAATGATGACGAATGTTTGACCACCATTGGTATTTCTGCAACACTGACCATATGAGTGAAGTCATTCAGTGTAAAGTTGCATCATGTCGATGACACAGATCCATCTGCAAAGAGTTTGTGTCTAGCATTTTAGAGTAAATACCCCATCAGCACTTTTAAATGTCTGGTTCAGTATGTGGGCATCTCCAACAGGAATTCCTAAACCTAAAGTCGGATAATTGAAATGACCAGATTATATGATTTATTTTTTTCCAAGAGACTTCATGTTAATGATCAGTCTCATTTAATACCTATAGCTAAATGTTTATTTTGCTTATGGGACTGCTTGAAACATGTTAATATCTCTCCTCTAAATATAGACCACTGCTGATATGTGAAAGTATATTATTAGGTTCACGATATAGAATCCACACTATTTATTAAGTAGTTTAGGTTTAGAATATTTAGCACTGAACGTCCCAACTATATTGTAACTTGTAAGTCTTAACTGCTTCTTGTGCAGTGATATTTCCCTAACTAAATGAGCTACCAGGATGATCTTTCTAAAAAGTCAAGCTGAGCAAGCAAGCTAGCCAACAGGTGTTCTGATACATGTGAATTGATTGGGATGAAATGCAGTGCTGAGAACTGACATCTCATTTTAAACACAGAGTGTTTAATTGTCTCCATAGAGTGTGTTTTATGTCTCCATTCTTCTGAGAGGCTTCTCCTCTCAGTCTTTGGGAAAGATCATACGCATAGCATGCACCCCATTATGAATCTGTAGGAAAATCTTGGGAGAAAAAGAAAGGCCACATGTAGGCCGTAATGGGGAACAAAGAAGCACTAGCAGAGAAAAGACTGATGGCAAATATTGGGAAAGAGCCTGCACCCTTCACAATGGTACTATTCATATATATAAATTGCATGCTTATGTGTTTTTCTGGATCTGGGCCTAACTGCACAACTGGATTTCTTTCAAGCAGCAAGTAAGTGCAAGCAAAATCAGAACACAAATTTAGACTTAGATTCCTCTGGTGGAGGGTGCAGTTCAGGTCCACAACTCAGAAAGTTAAGGACTGTAAAGGAAAGCTGCAAAAGACCTGGAAAAGGGAAGAGAGTAGAAAGTGCCTTTGCACAGTGGTGGTTTAGTGTTAGTATTTAAAATTGAAGGTGCTTATTTGTTGAGCTAGAAGGTTGTTTTCTGCCTTCTGTTAATCTTTGGTTGTATTTTAAGAGAATGGGACTGGATGTGGACTTAAGTCCTTTAGAGGTAAAGAACAAGGGTATGTTTTGGTCTCTGAGTATGCTGACTCCTGTTTCAGTGCAGAATAAGGTTTTGAAAGCTTTTGTAATACATTATGAAACTCTGATTTCATAGTGGATGGGGGACTGTGAAGGGTATGATAGGTGTGGTAATCATAGGTAATCAAGGATATCAAGGGTATGAGGTGTGGTAACAGATTGGTGAGTATCCTGAGTGCTGTGCAGTGTACAACTGACATGCATGTGGGTCACAGCAGATTCCCTCAGATCTGAGCAATGTTAATATGCAGAAGGCAGATACAGCTTGTTCATCTGCTGGATCACAGATCCTGCTTCCTTGGTTAATCTGTTCTTTTGTCAGGTAGCCAGTTGGAAGCCTAAGCTCTGTGTCAGATATTTTCTTGCTTTTAATGTTTGTGTTTCATAATAAAAACATGAGAGGTGTGGAAATTGCAACTTGGTCAGTTTCAGTTTGAAGCAGCTAATTCATTTGAATGGAAAATTAATGGCTATTCTAACCCATATTTTTCTCTACATAGATATACATAGAAACAGAAAAAGCATTTATTAATTGATGATAATGTCATTTAAAGATCCAGTGAAACAGGAAGATAATTAGATTAATGTGTAAAATACAATATTTGAGCCCATCAGATTTAACAAATGTGACACTGTGCTTTATTTAATGCATGCAAATGAAACCTCACATGAGATCAGAGAATGCAGAGCTTTGTAGTGCAGAATCTTCCATTCCCATTCCAATCACATAGCCATAATCATAAGTCATTCATGACAAAAATCAATGATCTTAGTTTTCTGACAGCTTTTGTTCTGTGTTCCTAGGAACTGTTTTCTATCTTTTCTCAAGAGGACATTTAGAATCTAAGCTCCTTCTCTCTGCTTGTTTATTATGTATAGTGCCATTCATTTGCCAAGTGACCATAGTGCCAAGTTCCAGCTTGGCATTTGTGGAACATTTTCCTTTCAGTCCCTTGAGAATACATGCTTTGGCCTCTCAGAAGCCAGCAAATACTCAGCACTCTAATGAAGTGGTGTGGTCTAGGCTGAAGTGGGCAGAAAAGTTACCAGCATTTGTCTCAGTGTTTGTGGCTATAACATGGCACAAATGATTAAGTTATTGATGATAACTTTTGAAAGAAAAAATAGGAAGGAATACTTATTATTTTCTGTTTCTGTATTTGAATAAAATCTCTCAAATTGCATGGGTAGAGCATTAAAGTTTTGTAGTACATATTATATCCAATGGGAGACTATTAAGAGAAAAGAAAAAATGTGCAGCAGTAAGCCAGACTTGTAAAAGATCGTGTAGTTCTGCTCAGTAAAGTTGGCCTTTTATAATCCATTATATGGCAAGTCAATATAAAGGGAGCAGATCTCATTTACAAACTTGGAATTCCCACTGTAGTTGCTTTCCAACAGGGTACCTAATCAAAAGCATTTGTTATCAGTTCTGCTAATTGACAGTGCCTTGAAACCTTTTATTCTGTTATGTAGAGGCAAGATGAGGACAACCACCATCACTGAAAAAAATATTGATTTTGCTAGGATATGCTGTGTTTGTTCTGCAAATTGCCAATAGACAGAGAACACAATTTATAGCATTGTGAGAAGAAAGTGTTGTGATTAAGTCTGGAATCTGTTCTCTTAACCCTTCATTGCTCAAGTTGCACGGTTTTAAAAGAACCCTATATAATCCTCTCCTTTAAAACACAGCAATAGGTCAAGTTGTAGTTTGTTAAAACTGGCCAGCACCCTGTCATCACGAAATGAGAAGATGAATAAGCACACAGGACTTAACCAGGCAGAGGCTTTAAACCTATTAATTCATTTTGAAGTGCCTAGCTTCTGCACATCCTCATTTAGAACAGAATAGTTGGTCTGTTAGGTCTCTGAGGACTAGCGTTTTACTTGTGTGCTGGCAAGTGAATCCCATGCTTTCTTTTATGTTAGTAATAGGGAGAGACAGGGCAAGAAAAGCCAGAACAAATGTCCATTAGGATTAGACAGCCTTATAGCTGCTCAATAAGAAGCAAAACCTGGCTGGTCAGAGCCTGACTAGGCAGAAGGACAAGGAGCTGTTGCTGAGCTGACAATGGGTGACAGTTCTTTGGTGGAGAGTGTGTAGGGACAGGGAGCTGATTTTGCTGGAGGTGTTTTCAGCAGGAAGTGTGGGACTGTCATCTTAATTCTATGCCTATTGGACTGGGCCACTGCCTCCAGCTCACTCCCCCCTGCCCATTCTCATCTGCTTCCATTTTTTTTCCGGACTCACAGTATCACCGCCGTTTTCCATTCAACGCTGGCAGGCCCCTGTGAACATCTTTATCTGGTATGGTACAAAGGCAAGTGCACATCTGTCAGTACAGCTGAGCCGCATTTACATGGTTTTCAGCAGTTGCCTCACTGAAGAGTCCATACTTAGTCTTCCTTGAAGAACTATGAGGTAGTGCTAGACCAAATAAAGAAGAGGTGTAGCCTGGTCACGATACCAAGCCAAAAGGAAGGACTTGGGTTCTCATGAAAGGGTCTGACTCCACCACCCCAGCACAGAGCCTTTACTGATGCTCACAGTGCCCTTCTCTAGTCAGGAAACAGGCTTGAGTTTCAGGTGCAGTGCCATCACCTGAACAGTTTGGGGCTTGCATCTTGTAGTGTCATCCGTAGACTCCAGGACATTACCAATTTACATGCTATGGAGTAACACTGCCCTCCTTATATAGTATCATGGATTACTGTGAGAAGTGTCTTTAGCTGCTGTCTGATAACTGACAGCTACCTACCGGGAGTGATGAGTTTCCATACTGCAGTGAGCTCCGTCATTGGTGATGGAGCTCCTGCATTAGTTTCACAAGTAAGAACCTCAGTAATTACCTAGCTGGCAGTTGGGGGTTTTGGGGCTGTTTTCCTTTTTCTGAAAACCATGTGAAACATGAAGTACTTGAGAGGCTTTCGGTCCCTGCTTCCCTGATGAGAAGGGATGGGTTTTCTCTGGAGTATTTTTCCTGAAATTGGTGTAGAGTAAGTGCATAGTTCTCAGTGGCACTGCATTGTGGCACTGTATCATATAACATTTGGCTAATGCTCTGGGGCTATTTCTGGTAACTGCAAAGGGAGTTGCAGTGTCAGGGTAGGTATATGTTCTAATAAAATAACTATCAGTCTGATGCAGACTACATGTATAACAGATTTGAAGCCTTTCACCTCATTCATGATGTATATATTAAAGAATGAGCTCTGTGCTTAGCGGAGATTACAGGGGGATTACGAAATATAGAAACTGTAGTTGCAAAAAGCAGCTTTATTTGGCAGCAGATTACTGTCATTTTACTGCACACTTATGAAAAACTGGAGTTTCTAGTTAAAACAGAAAAAGAGACTCCATCAACATGTAAATATCAGCCTATATAGAAATACAGCATTTCCATTAAAAGAATGCAAAAAAGCATTTATCAGTGCATTTGAAATAAATATCATTTACATAGTGTCACCAAGCTGTCTGCAGTCTCTTCACAAATATCTAATGTACTGACACCCCTGCACTTGGCATGCTATCCAACGAATAAGATAAATCAATTCACATAATGGATAGCTGATGTAAAAGTGTAGGGATGGTGCAAATGTGCTAGTCCATCAATGATCAGAGGCTAAGCCAAAAGAAACATGTTATTTAAGGCTTTTTTGAAATGAACAAAAGAACATATATTCACAGATGCATATATGACTGAGGACACTTATTTCACTTGTATCTTGGGAATTACGGCTTTACCTGTTCTGTTGGTGCTGCTCTGCAAAAGAAGTCTGCTGCAGTCTACTGATTAGTTCATCCTGCACCAACCTGGAAACAGTAATATGTACATCAGTGTAATTAAAATTGAATTATACAGATGGGTGTGAGTGATCCTGCCCCAAACCAGGCAACTGAAAAAACATTAGGATCCTCTGATGTTTTAAAACATCAGGAACTTCAGTGCAAACAACCCAAAATCCAAGCAGTAAAACAAAACACACAAAAACCCAAAAGGTATCCAAATGGGATGGGGAGAGGAAGAATGAAGATAAATCTTTGATGGAACATTGATTTTTATACATAAAGAGGAGATCATACAGGGTATAGCCTATTTAACCAAGAAGAAGACAGCAGAAAAGAAATGCACCTTCACCAATCCCTTAAGGAAGCTGCAGTCACCTAAGCAGAACCATAAAAAGGACTAGAAATATCTTCCCTGATAAATGGTATCCTGAGAGAAGGGCTGAGTAGTATGATTTGTACTTTTGTGATAATTTACTTTGGGGTTGGTGGTGAAAATGTCGTTGGTTTTTGGTATCTCCTTTTTCTCCACTTGGGTATGTTTAAAAGCACATCAAAGCATGATTAAATGAGTTAGAATTTAATATACTTTGAAGATAAATCACCTCTGGATGTTTTGAATGAGGAGAAAGATTTTCCATTTTAATCCTCTTAAATTTCTTTCTATTTTTTACCACCTTTTCCTGAGGCGGTTTACGTATTAGAGAGAAGGATAATGAAGCATTTTTATCAGGCAGGATCCATGCTTGCCTCCTTAGAAGGGAGATTATTTTCTGGATAAATATTTTTGTTACAATTTTTTTTTTTTTTTAATCCTGATCTCTGGCTAAGGTAGTGTTCCCCAGCAGGAATGAGCTAATGGATACCTAAACAACTCAGGAGCTATCTGTCCATCAGGGCTAATCTTGAGGTAGAAGCAGTAAGAGGCTTCAGAAAGAGGGAAGTTGTGGCAGCATTTAGTTTTCTTCTCTGTAATTATTAATTGAGAATGACTGGTGCCATTAATAATTGAGTGGTTTATTGGGTGGTATAATCAAAACCTATGCAAGAGAAGGCGGACATCTCAGAAAAACTCGCTCATGTATCTCAAATGGAAGCTCCCAAACTCTGTGGCTAGACACTAAGACAGGGTGGTTGGCTAGATCTTTGGCTGGCCTTTGATGCATAGCTAAATAGTAAAAAACAGTAGATGTGAGAGGTAAGGCTCCTTCTGATAACTCTTGTACTATTTCCATAGCTAAGGTGCTTGCTTACATAGGGAAGTTCTGCTTAGAGTAGGTACTAAAGGAATCTGTTGTCAAAATAGAATGTGGCTACAGAAGAGCAGATCGATTTGATACTGATGTGAAATTTCTGTTTAACCATAAGCAGGGGTTTACATGTATTCTCCATCCTATACAAGGTTGGCTGCTAATTTTTCTCATTCTTGCCTCATCTTCTTGTGGTATGGAATAGATTTTCATTGCATAACTTGAGCGGCCTAAGTCTATCACATTTATTGTTTGCTGCTATGCAGTCTAATTTTGTATAAGAAATAGGGAACTTAGCTTCAGTTTATATTACTGTCTTTGCCCAATTTATAGACTTATATATGATGCTATGGATTCACAAGTCAGCCTTTAAGAGTATGACTCAGTTTGGGCCTGGGAGCCAGACAGCTAAATATAGTACATTGCATTAGAGCCTGGTACAGTTGGTGGAAAAATGAAATCCATTTTGGGACTTAATGAAAGGTCAGTTTGGAACAGAGGTACCTGGAGTGCAGAAACACTTGCCCTGACCACTAGTTCCACTCTGTTCTCACTTGAGAAGTAACACTGGAGAAGTGGAGACAGAATAAAGCACAGGAAGGTAAGACAGGGAGAGGAAGAGATGGAAGGAATGGATGCTGAGAAGGAACTGATTCTCAAGTCTCAGCTGATTATTCCAGGAACTAGTGCACAATGCAAGTCAGAAAATCAGCAGTCCTGTGGGAAAGTGGTGTTGTAGCACTGCTACTGGTAGCTACTGCTACCAGCCCTGCGCTACGCACCAGCTTTCCCTGGCTCAAGTCTTAGTACGAGAGCAGAGACCCCACTGTCCACAGGTTTGTCTCTGTGCAGATACTACCCACCAGCAGCTTTTAGTCTGGGGGTGCCTCTGTAGTACTAATGTAAGGCAGCCTCCTCCACATGATATAAAGATCTTCTATTCGTAAGAAGCACTGAGACTTGGAAGCAGCTTGTTTCAGTGTTCAGGAGTGTAGCTCACGGGGACCAACTGCTTGGTGGTACTCCACCTTCCTGAAAAATGCTCCAGCAAAGCTGTTGCAGGAGTTCAGCATGATGGAGGGGAGCAACCTGGGGTGGTGCTGTTCTAGATGAAAAAAACCCATCACAGCATATTGAACTGCAAGACAAGGTCCCATGCTGAGACAGTAAAATAGCATATGGATCTAGCCATATGTATTCCATTTTTATGATGAGTTTGTGACTTCTTCACGATGTTTTGTAGATATTTGTCCACAAATTGTGGATGTCTCACCCACATTAACTCAGCCAAGACTGCTGAATAAAAATGCTTCTGAAAATACTTTTCAAAATTGGAGCAGTCTTTCAAACAGCAGAGTTAAAACACAAAATAGCTATTGTTTTCCTGCTGTTGGCTATGTTCTTCAGCCTAGAACAGGCAACTGGCAAGAGCAAATCTTTCATGTGTGAAAGGGCAAGCCCCCCATTCCATCTCTGTCAATGACTGCCACTGGCTGTTAGCTGTGTAGCAGAGCCAGGACAAGGTATTAGTGTCTGCTTCAACCAAGTCCTGCTGGAAACTATTAGGGAGTGATACAGTCCAACTGCTGTGGTACAGGAAAGCCATTTCACCTCATCCTTTTAGGGTGAGTGAAGGAATGGGGGCGTGGGTATAGATACTCAAGATTTTATTTAGTTTTGGTGCTAGGATGCCTCTGGGAGAAGAGGCACTTATTTGTCGGCCCCAATTCTGAAATAGCAGCAATACTTTTTGCAAGGCCCCAAGACAAGGCTCAGAAAAGAAAGAGCGGACAAAGGAAGTCCTTTGGATTACATGCAGAACTGCTGACATGTTTCCAAAGAGAGACTGCTTACATACATGAACAATTTAGACTATTGATAACAATACTGATTAATAATGCAGTCTGTATTCTGATAACAACAGCTCCCTTTCAGAGCTTTATTAAAACTTCCTTTCTAGGTAATTTACTCTTTTTCCTGATCAAAGTTTCTGGAATATTAGCAGATGTACAATAGAATACATAATTCACTTCCATTTGAGTTGGAGCAACAGCATACTCTTAGTAAGAAACTCACATTTTTGAGTATGTACAAACTCAGCATACTCTGTGCAAATTCTTTATTGAAACAACAATCAATTTACAAGCTGGATCACATTTCATTTTGCCACTTCAGCGTGAACTGGTCTCTTTGTGGTTTACGGCTGCGAACTATAAAATCATAAGTTATTTAAATCAAAATACAGTAACCGCTTCTCAAAAGAGCACATTCATATCTGTCTTACATTTCTTGTAAAATCAAAAAGGATTTCATCATAAATGAAATATAACTTAAGATACTTTAGTGCAAGCATTTCCTTTGCATCTAAGAAGCTTTCAGCTGTCCCACTAAGTATGGCATACTTAAGAGGCCTACTCTTAAAACAGCATGCTGCCAAGAAACTCCATGAGAAATTTTAAAGTTCAACGCTATTAACACTTTCCAGAATTAACTGATCTGAACCAAACTGAATGTCAGAAAGCCCTAGTTATGTGTTACAGTACTTGTGTCAAAATGTGACTGCAAATTGAGAAACTGACATAGTATGTACATTAGAATAAACCAGGCACTGATTGAAAAAAAAAATCAGTATCTGCCCATATATGCCATTCTGCAAATCTTATGGCTGTACAGTAATTCTTTAGCACAGGAACAAAGTGCTGTGCTTCCCTAATACCAATAAACCTGTGTTGAAATTCTGATCTATGGGTTCTTTTAAAACTGTTCAGTGACAATCTCAAAAAATGACTGAAGGGCAGGTTTCATCACAAACATACTCAAAACAGAGAACAAAAAAGGATCAGCAGTAGACAAATGCTGCTCATAACGAAAATGTTGAGTAAGTAGGTAGTACTCTCTACCAGTGGTCTGATTAATGTGGTCTTAGATTTAGCAAAAAAAAAAAAGAAAAGAATAGTAAGTGTAAAATTCAAATCTAACACTGTTTTCTTGTGTTGCAGAAATCTAGTCATGTTTCATGAAGTTTTGGCAAAAATATTTTACAGTGGTGTAAATATATTCTGCAAATCTCGTTTCCTTTCCAAACCTGGCCTGGTGTTCCTTATATGTTTAGAATGCAAATTCAGTTGGAATGGATTTTCCAGATTGAGTATGGTAAAAACCATTAATGTTTAGTGCTATAATATATAGAGCATAGTCTGCGATGGGAACAGATAGCTGTAATGTCCCTGAAGTGTTTAAGTTGCATGGAAATAACATTACAAGCAAAAACTAGTATTTTCGTAGAGCCATCATTATTTTTACATTTCTTAATTGTGTTCTTGCACTGTAAAATATGGCCATTCCCTAAGAAATACTGCAGGACAGAATTGTCTACTTTATAATAGCACAGACAGAAAGTCTGGAACAGGGAAGATGGGTTTGTGTCTTGCTTCCCATCTATCTCTCACAAAGGAAGTGCCCGAAAGTATGTAGAAAGCTTTAGGCTTTACACGTATTATATCACAGAGTCATAGAATCGTTTAGGTCAGAAGAGATCTTTAAGATCATTAAATGGATACATATAGATCCTGAGCGGCATACATGAAAGCAGAAAACATACTTAAATCAGACCCATTACAGTCTGGATTTTCTTCAGATACAGTGCTGTTCTGTTTTTATTCCCATAACACCACAAAGCTAAATGTCTGAAGAAATGATAGTGGACTGGCTGGAGCACTGGACCTGTTACATGCATCTAAGCCAAATCACTGTTGCTCATATGTGATTTGCAATGTACATTTGTGTGTGCTTCATACACATGCATTTTGTGGGCAATCTCTGGGAGAGAAAAAAGTCTTTATCTTCAAGGAAGTTTACACAGACATCTTGGAGAAAACCATAGGGATTGATTGCTTTCTAATGTATCTCAGCAAAAATAAACAGGATAGAGGACAGTCTGAGGGCAGCAGCTGGATCAGAACTGCCTTGTACCAATCACCATATGAATACATGAAGGGGTCTGGTCTCTATTGTAAAAAGTTCATAATTAGAAAAAAATTAAAATACCCTATTTTAATAAATAACTTTGAAACTTTTCTTTTTTTTAAGTGTAATTTAGAACCTATTTTTATGTTTTCAAGGAAAACATCCTTGCTCATCTGTGCAATCTTAGCTGGGCATTGGGCAGGAAACTTCAGAATGTACGAGCATTGTTTGTAAATGCTGGTCAGGCAGAAAAATCAAGATGCCTATTTTCAGGAGTTTAAGGTGAATTAAAGGACTTCAGTGCAAGTTCCTGCCCTCAGCCTTTTTTGTACCAGAAGCAAATTAAGTAACTTGAAAAACTGATGCAAACACTAAATAGAAACGTACTTTGGATGCAGAAAAGAAGTTAACAGTTTGCTTCAGTAGTATTTGCAATCACACTGGTCAGAAGTGAGGTTCTTTATGGTATTCCCTTAATTTACCCTGTGTTCGAGATTTACATTACTTCACTGGACATAAAATATTTCCAGCCACATTCCTAAATGGACTTTGCCCTTGCTTCCTTTTGTGAAAGTGCAAATGCATTTTGTATAGATGCCTGCCATTGTGAGCACAAGCAAACATTAGGCAATTAAATACCACAATTTTCACAAGTTGGTCACAAAATCTTAAGTCCCTTATTAAACATGGTTTTGTTTTTTTTAATAACTTTAGAAAGGTAAATATGGAGCCTTCTTTACATCACCTACTTAAGTCATGGGGTGTTCCTGTATTATGCTTCTAGTGAAGCTCTGCACTTTTAATGTGAGGAAGTTGAGATAAAATGTCTGTTCATTATCAATGATTTTTTTAGAGAGCTACAACACTGACTTTGTTTGCTCTCAATCATCTGTGCAGTTAATAAACCTGATGGGGCTGTTCAGCCTGGAGAAGGCTGCATGGTGACCTCATAGCAGCCTTCCAGTATCTGAAGGGGGCCTATAGGGATGCTGGGGAGGGACTCTTCATTAGGGACTGTAGTGACAGGACAAGGGGTAATGGGTTAAAACTTAAACAGGGGAAGTTCAGATTGGATATAAGGAGGAAATTCTTTCCTGTTAGGGTGGTGAGGCACTGGAATAGGTTGCCCAGGGAAGTTGTGAATGCTCCATCCCTGGCAGTGTTCAAGGCCAGGTTGTACGAGGCCTTGGGTGATACGGTTTTGTGTGAGGTGTCCCTGCCCATGGCAGGGGGGTTGGAACTTGATGATCTTAAGGTCCTTTCTAACCCTAACTGTTCTATGATTCTATGCGGCTACTTCAGTAAAATGTCCAGAGAGCCATCCACACCTCATCTCCCCAGAGACCTAAGTGACTTCTGCAATATGCGTAATTCCAGATTAGTTTTGAGTATCTGTACTTACACTACAGTCCTTCTTAAAAACTGTAAGGTGACAGTTTGTTCATTAGTTCCAAATTAAAGTGTGCCAGGTGATTTAGTAATATGCTATGAATCTTACACAACTCCTCCTTGGAAGAGCTTTCATTCCAGACTCACTCCAGAGAAGGTCCTCTTTATTGTCTACTTGCAATAGGAATTATCACTTCCTTTCCACTCCTGTAGTTTCCTGGCATAAACATTGACCCTTTTTAATGCCCCAGTCACTGTGATGATTAAAGCTTTACTGGGGTAGGGACTCGTACTCAAGCAGTGAACATCCTACATAGGTAGGAGGTAAGATAACACAGCAATTACAATGCAGTAAACAGTTTGTGTGTGATCATCACTGGAATTTCACAGGAGAATTATATTTGTTTTTTTATAGTTTGGATAAAACACTGTCAGACTTATAGATGAATTTAGGCTTGATCTTCAAAATACGAATCTGCACCAAATTGAGAATCCCAATAAAATGGTCTTCTGCCATTTCAGCCTTGTTACCAGCTGATTACTGGTATTTGCAGGACTGTTAAGAAACCTGCATATCTTTTGGTAAGGTAGTGCATACTTACTTCTACCAAATTACTACAAAAAAAAAAAAAAACAACCAAACAAAAACCAAAGACATCTTGCATATTTGCAGCTATTTTCCATATAAACTTCTGGCAAAGTTAGAAATGGTCAAATATATGCAAAAATCCCTGCAGAGCTGTTGGATTGCAACTTTCTGTAAGATGTTTACACGCTTTCCCATCTGTAAAATATACCTCAAAGTTGTTCCTTGATGTGAAAAAAACACAATTGTTAGCATCTTCATTCCATGGAAAAGGGAAAACTATTTCCCCTGTGCCTGAGCAGTGTAGTCTCAAATGAAATGGAAACATTTTAACTTTCTTTAATAGCCCTCTAAATGACAATGCAGCTGAACAAACAGGTTTTTTAAATGGGATCTATTAGGATTTTATTTGGCTACTGGAGTGCTGCCTCTTGGGCAGTATTTCAAATTCACAAGATAATATCTGCAAAAATGCAATAGATGGAAATAAGAGAGTCAAGGAGGAAAATGAAAACCAGTTTTATACTTAGTAAGTTCAAGTGTCCTGCATCGAAGACTACCAGTGACTTTCAGGAGGCCACTATAGGGAACTCCAACCTAGAAAGTGCTGAGGTAAATGTTTCTTGGAAATACTCCTAATCAAAAAGAGCAATTCATATTAATGTAATAGCAATTACTCTGCCATACATCATGGTAAAATAAAGTCAAACTGATAAGAAAGTGCCAAATAATCCACATACATGCTTTTGCTATGATAGTCTCCAGGTAAGGCTTAGCGGCAATTACAATATGTATTTTTAAAAGAGCTCCACCTGATTTTCCTGCTATGCATAGATTCAGGAGTAACTATCATACATGGCTTTCATATATAATGCATGTATTTTTGTCATTTGCCAATGCTGTGTCATCAGAACTGAGTTCAGCAGAAGGCTCAGGAAGGGGTTCTGCAGGAAGTGCTGGTGTTTGAGAAGTGTCTTCTTCCTTGCTGTCCAGCTGCATGCTTTCTTGGGACTGACCGTCCATGCAGTCCTTTTTAGACAATGGATGAACTGATACTTTTATTGCAATCTGTTGAGGTGGCTCGTGCAGTGATGATGCGTCAGAGTCACCTGTGGGAGAGTCACTGCGCTTCAAAGCATTTGGGATCATGTACAGCTCATCTGTTTCAGTGGTTTCCTGGCCTTCTGCTGTCTGCCGTACAAAATTCTGTCCTTGTTCCTCCAGACCGACAACCTCCATAATTTCTTCCATTATAGTCCGGCAGTTCATGATGAGAGGTGGCAAAGGTACGCTCCGAGCAAGCTCTTCGATATAGCGAGCGAATTCCATGGTCTTGAACTGGGTTACTTTGGCAAGCTCAAGTGTTTTGGCCGAGGTGATAATTGGGATACGCTTTGCAATCTCAAAGGCTTTCTGGAGTTTCTCTGCCCCTTCTGTTCTGAAGAATTCGTTGATTGCTTTCTCGGTTTTCTTCAGATGACTGCTCATCATACATAACCGAGTAATGTTCAGTATCATAACAATGGTAAAAGCTACAAGGCAGACAATCATGTAATAGATGCCCATATCTCCGGAGGTGAAGACAACCCTCAGCGTCACAGTATTGTTAACACTGCCATACGTATTAGATGCCACACACGTGTATTTACCTCTGTCTTCAAAAGACACGCTGGTAATGTTTAGTAGCCCGTTGTCAAGAAACCACCATTTTCCTGCTGGAGAGGAGACAAAGTAACTTAATTAGAAGCATTTTGTTCACATAATCATCATAGTCTTAAACATCATCTTTGTCAAACTGGCTTCAGATTTTGGAAGAAGGAAATAATGTTCACAAGAAGATAAAGAATTTACCATCACAAAGGCCTCTCTATCCCTAGATGTGTTACTATAAAATCCTGATATCAACTGTGAATAGTCAGAACATGCCCTGAAAGAGTCTCATGAAAAAAATTAATATGCATGACATCTATCACAATCTTACAGCCAGTTAATTTATAAAGATAGAACTACTTTACCCCAGAGAGCCTCCCAAACGCATGCCACACTTCCTTAAAAAACAGTTAACAATGGGGTTGCGAAGCAGACAAACCTACTAAGCCCTCCTTATTTTGTTCCCTGACAATGCGTTTTCTTACAATTGGGTTATTTTTGGTGTTTTGTTACAGTATCTCATATAATTCTGTTAATGTAAACTTTAAACCCCTAAAATTTCAGAGATCATATACTATGCTGCCTACTCTCTCAGGTTTTGAAAATCTAATTTTGAAATATGATTTTAAAAAGAAGAAATAGGAACCAGGGAGTAAAATGGATGGGAAAGGGAAAAGACATGACAGAGAACACCTTTTTTGCCAGTGTGAACTTCTACACAACACGATAGAACTTATTTTACTTTTAAGAGTCATTTCTATCAATTAAATGTAAGTGGTATTTTTTGTCGTTATATGCAGTTGTACACATACATTTCATATCCTTTGAACCTGTCACAGCAGAACAATTTAGCTATTAAATTGAGACTAAACAACATGCTAAAATCCAGCGCTGCTATCACTGCTAAAGTGATTCAAGATTCAACTCATTACTGTGTTTGGCATTACATATCGGTAATGAATTAGATTTTCAGTTCCCCAAGTGAGTTTCATTTTTATTCAAATATCACTACCATTTTAGACCTGAGGATGTATATATATATTTTGCTTTATTTGATGTGATATGACTTATTAAATTACAACTTTGCTATAAAAAACATGATTCAACTTCAATAGGAAAATCTGGTATCAATTCTTTCATTCATGTAAACCTGTCCCTAGAAGGGTTCACATGGTCAAAAGAACAGCCATAAAGTGTAGGAGTGCCTCCGTGTCTTCTGAACACTTTCCACAGAGTGATGTCATACAGATTTCATTTTAGAACAACAACACAGGCCGACAGGTGAGACAGTAAGATCATCTAATACTGCTGCTTAGAGGGAGGCTCAACTGTTTTCAATCTCTGTAACACAATCCCAAGCAGGCACCTGGCAGGTATCTGCTGAAGGCAGTAATGGAATCTTCCACAGGAAGGAGTTTCAGGTGTGCACCTATCTTTACTATCAGAAAGTTGGTCTTCCTTAATCCTAACCAGTTTAAGTCTATTAACATGAATGTTGTTTTTACTTGGGGTTGCAACACACTCTCTGTGGGAAAAGTTATCGCTAACCCACCCGAGCCCTTTTGGACCCCAGCTGCCTTTGCACAGTTCCCACATGTGCCCACACAGAAAATCTGCTCACAGCTCACTGAAGAACAGTTGTGCCATGCAGCACAAATGGGAAATGGCTCCAGAAGCCCTTACAAAATGCACAGGTGATATCAGATCCTGTGGGAGCAGGTCAGGCTTTGCTTTTGTCTGTGTGCCAGCCTGGAGAGCAGAAACAGATGCCAAAGGATGTGCTGAAAGTAGGTTGAAACAAAATGGGAAATTCAGTTTTCCTGTCTTACTAGACATACTGAATGATTAAGAAAAAGCTGGAGAGGGATTTTTTACAAGGGCATATAGTGATAGGATGAGGGGGAATAGTTTTAAACTGAAAGAGGGGAGATTTAGATTAGACATTTAGGAAAAAATTCTTCATTATGAGGGTGGTGAGCCACTGGCACAGGTTGCCCAGAGAAGCTGTGGATGCCCATCCCTGGCAGTGTTCAAGGCCAGGCTGGATGGTGCTTTGAGCAACCTGGCGTAGTGGAAGGCAATCTTGCTTGTGACAGGGGTGTTGGAACTAGATGATCTTCAAGGTCCCTTCCAACCCAAACCATTCATGATTCTACTAAGGCAGCTGAGCAAACACACAGAATCTGTGATTAGAGGACTAAAACCCCTGTGCAATGCAAGTAAATCACACACAAGGTCTGCACTCCTGTCATATGTTGGTGTACACTTTGCTTCTATATTTATTTTATCCTTTACATAGTTCTTTGGTTGTTAAAAAGATTACTTTTTTTTACCTTATTTCTTTCAAGAAAGAATCTGTGGGCAATTTTGAAACTCATTAGTCAAGAAAAGCCTTTATTTCAGAGTACTTATGGGCTTTTACCATTTTGAAAGTTTTTCTAATTAAGCGTGGCTTATAGAAGCCTATACAGAAAGCATTCCCACAAGATCCTTGCCTCAGTTCCTGTATGGACACTTCTTAGTTACATCTTTTTATCTTCTTACTTATAATTTTTAACTCAGCTGAAACACTGGGTTTTGCTTAGTGTAATTCGTGAAAACAGCTGCATCACTTTGCCTGAAATTTAAAAATATAAATAAAAAGCTCAGTCTAAAGCAGACCTTCACATAAACAAATCACCCCCATCTTCTAAAGTTAGGAAAATTCAGAGGACAACACTCTTATAGAGGAAATGTCATGGGATGGCCAGGGAAGTTGGGAATGCTCCACCCCTGGCACTGTTCAAGGCCAGGTTGGACGGAGCCTTGGGTGACATGGTTTAGTGTGAGGTGTCCCTGCCCACGGCAGGGGGGTTGGAAGTAGATGATCTTAAGGTCCTTCCCAACCCTAACTATTCTATGATTCTATCTGTAATAGGTAACACTTCTTTCTTCGTCTCTAGAATAAGAAAAAAATACGGAATATTGGCTGCTCAGTATTTCTTTGAATTGAAATGTTGGCAAAGTGGGTGTTTATTAATTGTTAAATGATAAGCTGCCTTGCTGATGTATCCTGGCTCCAGCTGTTATAAATGACATAATAGCATTGAACTGTGACTCAATGACTAGGTCTGGGGTAGTGGATCCTGGCAGATAGTATAAGCCTAACAAGAAAATAATGATTAGAAAAGGTATCATTGCTGGGTTTTGGTAACAATTCAACGCCGTATGCAACGTAACTATACACATAGTAAGGAAAGGCCTCGAGCTAGGAAATATTTCTTACAGGAAGGCAGTCATTTTTTTAAAGGGGGAAGTGCACTGTTGAAAGTCCAAGTGATGTTGTCTTAATACTACATCTGCAATTTTTACTGACTTGGTCAAAGTTTTTGCTCACCTGCCTAAATATTTGTGTTAGTACCTGCCTCTCTCAGTTGACTATACAAAGACATACGGTTAGATGCCTAACAAAAGGGGAAAAATTTTGTTAGTGAGCCTCAGGAAACCACTCCAGTGCAGTAATCACAGTATGTTGCCATGACTGCACAGATTATACCTGAAAACACTAGGTCAAGTAGTTCCTTTCTCTAGCTTTACTCAGAAAATTACAAAATACTATCATGTAAAATATAACCAATTATGCCGTAAGCTTTTACAGACACATTATGCTCTTGAGTATCCAGCTGGGTCAATCATTGCTCCTGTCATAGAAGCATTCTCCCTCAGGTCAGCTATTAGTTAGGCAAGCTATCTTGAATTTAGTATGAATAACTAGTTTATTTCATCATGCTGTGAACAAAGCAGTCAGTATGAAAGGATTACATGAGCAAAACACCTTCCCCCCACCTACAATGAAATGTTCCCTAGAACTATAACTAGGATTATAACCTAACCCTTCCATTTAAGGAAAACAAGCTTGTGTAATTAAGGTCTCTGGCAAATGCAACTGAAGAGTCTTAACTAAAGCCAGGAAGGCTCAGACTTTGCTTGTCCTTCTGACTGCTGCCCTATATAGGTTTTTCTGTTGGTCATTCAGGGCAGCTCCTGCATCTCATCCTCCACGGCACTACACATAGAGACCGCAAGTGTATCAGGGAGTTAGCTGTGTTGAATTCACATCAACGAATTACTGTCATATGTCAAGAGAATCCTCCCTTGAGTTGGAAAACAGCTTTTTAATCTTTTTTGGTTCCAGAGAAGAACAAAAGAGGACAGAAAGGGAAACAAGATCAAACCTGAAATCTTCCAGTGAAAGAAGCCTATCTACACTTTCTGTTAAATGTTTCAGCTTCATGCTTTGTGTTGCTATAAATAATACAACAAAATGTTATTGTTTTCTTCCAAGGTGCACACAACAAATTTATGGCTGCCACTGTGCTTTCACACAGTTTTACACAGGAAAATACCACAGTCAGGCTATTAAATTCAGGTTATTAGTCAGCCTGCTGAAATCCAAACTGTCTGGACAGGCTATATCAGTGAGAACACTAAGATCTTACCTTTGTTCTCCTCCTCTTTGAGTAGGTAGCCGTTGGAATTGTACCATCTGTAATGTGGACTAGGACTACCTTGGACATTGCAGTTGATCAAGGCACTACTCCCCTCCTTGACTATAATATGGTCGATGTGGGAGATCACCAAGGGCATGGATCCCGTGTTCATGTCAGTGCGGTTGAAAGTGCTATTAGTCACATCCTCAGCAGTTGTTAAAGCTGCTAATAAGATGACAAGGCGTGTGGTAGGCAGAAAGTACAAAACGTGGTGGCTGTTCAGTATGTTCATTTTCCTTCAGTGGTATACATACACAACTGGCTGGGAACTGGAATCTGTTCCGTTCAACACAGGCCCATGAGGTGAGGAGGTCACAGGAGAGCTCTACCTTGATCTGTGCAATTTAATGTTTAAAATATCCTGTAAAATAAATAAATAAGTACAATGAGATGGCATGTATAAACAATCCATTAGATGTGCTCTTTTAAAATAGTGACACATCCATTAATGCATTTCACAATCATCAGCTCAGTGTCTTGTCTAAATGCTAAAGTTATCACAGTCCTTATTCTTACTGGAAAAAGATGCATACATTTTCCTGATAATAGTGTTGTTCAGAGTGGCAGGCGTGGGAGAAAGCTTTTATCACCTAGACACTTAGCAGCAATTTAGCTAGAGCAGCAGCTACAGTTGTATGCCAAAAGTTCGACTGATTTTTCTCTTTTTTTTAACATTTGCAAAATCAGCAGGAGAAACAAAGGTACAGCACATTAAAGCTGTCACTATGGATTCAGTGCTGTAACTATGTCACGTGCATGATTTTAGGTGAATTGCGGAGCATGGTGTAAGAAGGAACTGCTCCAGGAAAGGTTTTCGGAGCTGCTGTTGGAATCCTTAACATACACCATTTTGTCCAAATACAACAGCACATATAGGAAAGGCCATTCACTTTTTTTTTAAGCTGCTGCATTTTTTGAAGTTATCTAAGATAAAACATATTAAAAGAGGATATTTGGTACTTGGTAAAGTCATTTCAATGTCATTTTTAGAGCAGACTGTCACGGTTTAAGCCCAGCCAGCAACTAAGTAGCAAATGAAGCTGGGACTTTTCCATTCCTTATGCGGCATATACTTTTTGCACACTCTCACGAAGTATTTTCCCTCAACTTATCATCTACAATGAGCCCTTTCTTACACAGTGATTTCAAATTGTAGACAGAGGAGGGGGGTTTACAAATGTGTTCTGTACTGCAGTCATTATGCTCTCAGCAAACACAACTGGCATTCAGTACTGAGTCAGGACACAACGTCTGCCTCGAAATGAGCACCTCTGAAAATTTCACTCAAGAGTCTGAAGGTCATAAATTATACTAAAATCACATCAGAGTATCCAACTACACTGGTTTTACTCATGTTTCAAAGGTAAATAACTGAAACTTGGTGAAACTTACTAGTTAGAGGAGTCTACCTGGAATCCAAATAGAGGTAACTATCTAAAAAAATTTCCCCAAATTAAGATTTCACTTGCAAAATTGTTTATATTGTGTTAAAAATCTGGTTGACACTGTGGTAACTCCTCTACCATAGCACAGAAAATGACTGCTGACAAGGCTACGTCAGTTCCATATGTAAAGGAAACACTAAAATAAAAACAAACTAACAATCCCATTCCCTCTTTTTTTCTTTATTCAAAAAGGAAAGGAAACAATATTACTGTTTTTCACTGGTAATATTTGACTTAGGGTATTTTCTTCTCCATTCTCTGTTCTCTGTAAAGCAATGAACTTAATTTCATACAAATCGATATAACTGTTATTAAAAGAGCAAAACAGTTTCCTCCATTTTGCAGGACAAATCACTACTAGAAATGACAAACTACATGTTTTTAGATAAGCTGCACACATGGTGTGCATGCCTGTCACAGCTCCAAGCTTGCTCTCATTTTTCTCTGTTTTTCTAATTATTGAATGTGGACATCTTTTGTCTTGAAAAGTCAGAGTAATTTTTTACTTTAAATTAATATGCAATTCTCATTTGTCATATAAAGCTATAAAAGCAATGACTTTAGAAACCCATTTTAAATTATGCAATATGTGTAGAGCCTGCGGGTCTGAAGTTCTGTATAGGTGCAGCCTGTCTGAATCTGCACTTTGGAAAAAATCCTTCAATTCTGCCTATTCAATTCAGTAACTATTTACATCTCATTCCTATTACTCCATTAACCTTGGAGACAGCCATTCTATATGGTCACACATATTCACTCTATAAAATGTTTCTGTGCAGTGTTATAGATCTGCATTGCGCCATACAGAAAAGCCAAGACACATCACACTTCCTGGCAAGGGAGCAAGAACAAAGACTGGCTGGATTAAGACAATGGGAAGGGCAAAAGAACAACAAACTGATTATGCTTTGTGTTGCTAATTACTAACTGTGGCTTGTTGTTATTGTATTTGAGCCTACCATATTTTTTGATGGCGGAAAAACCGGTAGCAATCAAAAAAGGTGTTTACCAGGGAAAGCAATTAAATAGCATCACCCCAATGGGTGAATAGAAAACTTGTATGGAAGCACCTGCAGTGTATTGGGAAGCTTAAAGCAGGTGCCTACTCTGTACGTTTACTCATGTTTAATGCAGAGCATATAAAAACAAAACCCGTACCTTTGTATAGTGGTAACAAACATGACTGGTTCTTAATATGGTCAAAGGGCCAATTACTTGTCTGAAAATAACAGTGACTCCCTCATTCTGGCACAAAATTGAACCATAAATAGCTAAAGTAAATGTTAAGAAATAGAGCCAAATTATTTATGCCTACTGTGGGAAATGCATACCTACTCATGTCACTCCTGGGAATGTATGTTCCCATATATGTTCCCGGAATAAAGAATATTAAGAAAACACTAAATACTTGCAGATACGTTTCTGTTTGAAATAAATACAGTTTGATGGCTAGTAAGAGGAATAAGCCGGCACTATGTTTAAAGCAGAATGTCTGGAAATGGTGGCTACTGCTTTCATGTGCCATCCAGGGAAATGCTCTGGATGTTCAAGGAGTCTGGGAGAGAGATCTCTGAACAATATTTTAAACTGCAAGTTTAGACAAATGTTCCAGGGCAACTAGGAAGGGGCAGGGAGTCTTTTCTTTGGCACGCATCCTCTGCACTGCTAGTGGGGAACAAAAAAAATGAAGGAAACCAAAGAAGGCTTTATCAGCCTCACCTAGAACCAGAAAGTTCAAAGATGGACATGAAAGTGCCTGCAGGCCCAAGACCCTCTGCTAACCTGTCGGACAGAACAAAAAATGATGGAGTCAGGTTAGGAAAGCAGGAAAAAGCAGAGAGAAACAACTGAAAGAGTAGAAAATGTGCCCACATCAGGCTCTGGTGCAAAGGAAAGTTTCTGTACCACTGCTTTGCTCTAGGCACAATAGCGGCCTGAAGACATCAGGGAAAACAAATTTGGAAGCCAGCTGCTTTGTTAAGCATAAATGATGTAACAGGTTGTAACGGGTTATGATTCAATCACACAACTAAATGGGGAGAAGGCTAAGGAGACCAAAAGAGGACTGCTAGTGACATCTGCCCACTTCTGGCAAAGAAGCAAGACAATCCAGAGTATTGGAAAAGTAGGTACAGTGCTGCCCTAGATCTTGGTCATGAGAGGCGGTGATCATCTAAGGGCCATGATAAACCTGATGAAGGCAGGCAAAATTGTAACCCTTTAATCTAACTCGGAAGTCAGAGAAAGCTGAATTGACCAGACTAAAACAAAGATTCCTGTAGTAACTCCTCAAGACTGACAGTAACTCACAAAACTCGTGAAGGAGGCCATCTGCAATGCTGAGTATCACTCTCTAGGAACAGACTTGAGTCTCTGGGAGCACTTTTGCCACAAAAGGGTCATTATAACTTTCTGGTCATGGAATGAATGCAAGCATTCCTTTCTCCCATCCCAAAGCACATGACCTACTTGTAAAAGACTTATAAAGAGTAAAAGTTCACAATAATATGCTTACACAGACTTTTTCTTTTTATTTTTTTTTTTTAATCTCTTAACTGTGGTGCATGAAAAGCAAAAAGAACACTTCCAGCTACTCTGAGCTACCTTTTCCACCCAAAGTTGTAGTCAGGGACAGGCTTACTCCCAAGATGGAAAACAGAAGAATCCCCCAACTCTCCTTCAGGACCTAGAATTTATATATATAGGTAACTGGCTCTGCCATATTTTATCTGTAGCAACATTTGCCACTGGTTGCCAGTGATCCTTACATTTAATAGTTTTGGTTTTTTCTTACCCAACCCAAATGGTATAAACTGAAAATCTGAAAGTAATAAATTTATTGCTTATGGGATTAACTTCCAAGGAAAACTGCACGAGACTTGAGCCATATGAGGGACCTATGACAGGCTTTTCTTCCAAGTGACATGATATCCAACTCTACTGCGCTCTCTATGCACTTCCATCCAGAGATGTGCTCCAGAACAAGCACAGCTGCAGGATCATGGTACTCTGTGTATCAGGGACAAAAACTGAGGATAAAATTTCTCTGTCCAAAATCAAGCATCAGTCTGAACAGAAGACACAGCTAGGACTGGCTGGGAACATTAATCACTCAAGAGACATGTTTTGATTGACCATTTATTTTTTCATGTCAATGATGACTTTGCTTCCCAGTACTACCACCACCAAAGAAAATTACTACAGGTGAGGAGCTACATTTGCAAATACTGCATCTGTGCAGAACAACATGATGACAGAGCACAAAAGAACAGAAAAGCAGGGCAGTGGTGCATACCTTTTCCTGGCTCTCACTTCCGTAAGACTGCCCTGTTCTTGTTCTTGGAATAATGTGTAATCCTATTAACTGTGAGGTTGTTCAATTCAGAAGTAAAGTACAAGAAACCAGCTTACTGTATAATGCATAAATTAATTTCCTATAGCTTTAACATCCCAATGCTGTCTTGGCTTGTAAGTGATCAAGAAAACAAAGTAATTTTCATTCTAGTTCTTATTTGTCTATAAGTAAGTATCAAGGATGATGCTACAAAACAAAACTAGAGCTATTTCAGTAGTATTCAGAAACTAGTTACCACCTTTCCTGATTTCCACGGGCAATGCCTTTACAGAGTGGGCAAAAGTAAAAGCTAACAGGTTTTATGGGAACAGGAATGCAAATGAAGGAACTTATGCCACACAGAAGGCTAGCAGCTCAGTGCCAGTTCACAGGCTTAAGAATGAGAACCACCTCCTGAAAAGGTTAAGCTATTAGGGCTCAGACAGGCTCTGTTCATTCCCTCTGGGGAGATTTCAGTCCTTCATAACTTCGTGTTTTTCAGTGTCCCTGGCTATGCTGAACAGGCTGCATGCTGGTGATGCTTGTAAGATGAAGAGCTTTCTTCTGGACATCTAAACTGGGGCTTCCTATTTGGGTAGCAGCTCACAACTATGGGTGTGTTTCAGCCTCTTCAGCTGTCTGAGCATGTTTTAGAAACTTCTCATCAGGGCCGTGTGGTACTGCCCTGGCCACATATGCCCAGCCACCTGGTGAAAGAGTGTAGAGAAGTCAAACTCAGGCTTCTCTTGGAGTTGTGCAGTGAAAGGACAAGAGACAAGGGACCCAAGCTGCAACAACAGAAATTATGATTGTTTATGAAGAATTTTTTAAGCATGAGGTCAGTGAAACCCTGCAACAGGTTTCCCACAGGGGCTGTGGAATCTCCATCCTTTGAGATGTTCAAAACATGACTACAGGCAGTCTGAGAAAACTGGTCTACACGGCCCAGCTCTGAGCAGGGTACTGGATCAGATGGCCTTCAGAGGCCCCCTCTAACCTAAAGAAACTTTAATACTCAAGAAACACAGATACAAGAATCACCTTGTAGAAAAGTTATTGTGAAAAAAATATGGCTACTCTTAATAATTGCTATATGGGGTGCTGGGAAATTGCCTTCATGATCTCCATAATCTTTTTATTTTTGAGTAGCAGTACTTCAGAATGACAAGACAAGCTGAGGATGTTGACTACAGCCTGAAAAAAAACTTGTTTGGCCTTCTCCATTGTACTTACATGATAAGTACAATGGTAAGTCCTCTACCATATAGACAAGACTTATTTCCAGCCTAGGTAACTATTGAAATATCATTTATTTGGGGTGTCTGCAATAGTGAATGTTGCAGATCTACATGGGAATGTTTTTTTTTTTCCCCATGTAGATAGCCAGACTCTCAAGTTCATGGGTTATTGTCTGCTGATAAAACTGGCTTCCTCATGCTAGAGAACTGTCAGTTGTGCTGAATTTAATCTTGAAATAGAATAAAGCAGAAATAAGCCAGCCTGGAAGACTGACTAAGGTAACTTTTTCAGACTACTGACTTCAGCGGGTTGATGAATAAGAAGAGATGTTATTAAAAATACACACAATATTGAATGACATAAAGAAGACAGCTGAGGCATAAGTATTTACTGCTTCTCATAATATTAAACAGAGAAACTGCAGTGAAGATGGGGCATTGGGAGGAAAGAGAAGTTTTTTTGATTAACAATGACTAGACTGCAAGTCCTTAACACAAGATAAAATAAAAGCTGGGAATTTAGGGAGATTCAAGAGAAACTGCATATAATTTATCTGTGCAGGTTCATAGACTATGATGGTATTTACAGAATGCGGGGACTTAACTGTTTTCTGTGTGTTCACTGTCCTCCGGGTGTATGGCCCTGGGCAGTGAACAAGACAGGCTGTCAGTATGGCAATTTGGAGCCCTTTTCTAGGACTCCCATCTAAAAGAAATGATAATAAAGAAGCCTACAAATTAATTTTGTGTTTTGTAGGCACTGGTAAGCTATTACAGGCAAACGTTTGTCAATCAGTTTTGTAAGGTGACAAATGATAAATAACGAAAGAAAGAAAATGGAAAAATCAGGGGCTGTAGCTTATTCTGCCATTAATGGCAGAAACAGAGTTAAATTTGTAATGGGTATTTTCTAAAGTGCTCTGAACACATTCAACGCTGTAGGGGGTAACAGAGTAAAGTCAATGATTCAGTTATCTTACTGTCATGGTTACGCAGTGTATGAATTAAGTGCTAGGACCAGGCTGCATGGGACTTCGAGCAACCTGGTCTAGTGGAAGGTGACCTTGCTCATGACAGGGGTGTTGGAACTAGAAGAGCTTCAAGGTCCCTTTCAACCCAAACCATTCTATGATTCTGTGAATAAAATCCAGCAAGAAAGCACCAAGCAATAAGGTCATTACACATTTTGTATGTGTGATTGAAAATAAATGCTATATCCAGACTTTTGGTGGAGGGAAAGAAGCACATGCCATTCTGTTCAGCAGTGGTACAGTGAAGGAGCTCTTGGTACAGTGAAGGAGCTCTTCATGTTGCCTTTATAAGTGTGTAAATGTTTTAGAATATTTTTACTGTAAATTTGGTTTTTGTTCTCTTTGTTCTCTTTTGTTCTCTTTCTCAAGACTCTTTGGTTTTGTTCCTCTTTATCCTACTTCATGTCTCAATATTGCAAAACTAGTGAGCATATGGTATCCTAGAGCCTTTAAGACCCCCTTCATTTTAAGTATTTGATCAGATCCGTTGATTTAACCATATCTTTGAATCATCTGATGTGCACTCCCCTCATGTCAATTAACACTCAGAAACCCTAATCCATTAATCTAAAAATAAATTTATGAAAGTAAGTAATCTTAAAAGAGATTATTTTAAAGTACCTTAGGAATGCCAAATCTCTGAAAAGTTCCCTTTTGGTATCACAGCTCTTGTAATCCCAGCATCTCTGCTCTATCAAATCAACTTCTTGCAAAACACACTGAAGTAACAAGAACAGTCAGGCACTTGGATACTTAACTTTTCATTAAATAAGCTATAGTTTGTATGTGCATTTTCATATGGACTGAGAAATTTATGGTTCTTTCTTTAAGGTATTTTAATGACTTCAGTGAAAACATAGTTTTATATTCAGTCAGGAAACTTGCTGTTTTTAATCGAAACAGGTACGGGGGTGGAAACATCCTACTGAGTTGTGGGCTACCCTGATCATAAAGCAAATTCAACACTATAAGTAGCGGAGACTTTTTAAGGCCCAGGTTATGCTTGGTTTATGCACTCTTTACAGGATTTTTAATCTTACAAATAAATACTTTGTTTACTTAGATTATCTAGATTTATTTAGCATTTATATTTATTTGGAGGCTGGACAACTATCACTTAATGTATTTTTGTATACAAAGCTATTATTCCAGAAACATCCCTATGGCTTTAAGAGATACTTGCTTAACTCCTTGCAAGCTTTCAGCATAGCTGTTGTCATGCTGCTGCAGTACATGCAAATAGATCAATGCTTAAAGGTTCCCTTTGCTGAGAAAGGGGGAACAAAGAAGATGTACAGATAAACTCTCCCACACTTCCATATACATCTCTGTGCTGCCTGGCCTCACCAAGTTCTACGTATCTATCATTTTCTTTACTCACCTCTTATGTTTTATTTATACTGGCACTCTGTAAGCATTATTCTGTCAACAGTTTAAATAACCAAAGTCAGCAAATACAACAGATCTCATATGCTCTTGGCATGGCTTAAGTGACCCTGCTAAGGACACAGCAATACGGAATGCATTCACTTTACTGATTCACTTCCCTCCACTTCCTCTTTTGAGCTGTTCGCCAAAGCTAACCATCCTTTAAGCACACCTATTTGTTTTCTTTTCCCAAATGAAGACTAAAAATTCCAGATGTGGGACATTCAAACAAGACATAAAGTGAAAAATTAAGTTTTGCTTAAACAAAGACATGATGGGCTTTGCAGGGCTAAAGATGTCTGCTATTTAAACTCTGACTTTTTTATGTGCTTTGAATAAGTGAATGTTTTCAATGCACTGATCTAGTTTTCATTATACTTTTTTAACAAAAGGCTCCCATTTTATTTGGAATATAAAAAAGAAAAAAAATAAAAAACCAGGAGAAAACAGACATGCGTACAGATAATTCTTCTCTATCCCTATAGAACTGCAAGATAGGTATAATTTTTAATGACTGGCTTTCACATTTATTGGTTTCCAGGATACAGGGCACAGAGGTTACACGTGGCTGCCGTGATTAGAAAAGGATTAACCTTGTCAGAGGGGGAATTTATAGGAAATCTAACCATTCATGACTGATTGCAGTAGAAAAGGATTATTTCAGGTTAAAAGTGCCTGCGCCTATTTCCTCCTCAAGTAACAAAGGGGATAGCAAATGGGATTCAAATGAGTTTGCCTGTACCACACAACAACTTCAGTCTTGCCTCTACATAAAAGCAATCAATTCTGTTCTTTCCAAGCATGTATACAGAAGGCCATGTATGTGCAATAATTTAGCTGGAAACCCTCAAGAGTTTATACTGAAGAACCTCTGTAATTTCAGACTTTTGTGCCAGTTATTTCTACATGAGTTTGAAAAGTGTAACATTAAAGTAACGTAAGTTTTTCAGCACCCACTATTTTCAGTAGGGTAGCTGCTGTGCCACATATGTGCTCTGTCCCTGCATGACTTAAAAACCTCAGTAGAAATACCGTCTTGGTATAAAACTCTAGAGTGGCAGAACCATGTCAATTAACTGCTAAGTTTGGGCTAGGTAGGTTATTCATAATGCAATTCCTCTGCACACAGTGGCCCTCTCCAAAATAAGACACTTACAGGCATGTGTACAGAGTTCCTTATTTCTGATAAACTGGTGCTACTCATTGTAACTACTTTTACTCTGAAATAAGAGCCCACTACAAAAATTTCTTGGATAGCTAAATCAAAATCACTAAACCTCTTTGAATTTTTCAGTCTTGACACAAACAGGTACAAGTTTCGTCTGCCCTTTACAGCCTTCCTGGCAGATAAAAGACAGGATACTCTAAAATGCGACAACAAATGATTTCACTCATAGTAACCAGTGAAAAGCAACAGCATCTCTGCTGTCTTGGAAATGATGTTTCCAAGATGGGTCTGTATGTGGACAGAAAATGCCACTGATTTAGTGAAGAGAACTAAAAAAGAAATAAGATTACAAAGAGGCATTTGTGAAGGCACACGAGTCAGCATGGATGGACAGCAGCTCAGAATCGCAGGACTGAGAAATTCCAGAAAGTATCCAGCAATTTGGTCTTACACCAGTGTCTTCTGGTAACATTAATCTGGTCCAGGATGTCTCAAAGTAGGATTGTCACACCTGCAAAAACTTTTTGTAAAGGTGCAAAATGCTTATAGAGAAATAAGACCTTGCTAGCAAAGTTTGGTACTTCTGGCAAGCTCATTCTTCCTGTTCTAAGTTGCATCCATATCTCAGTGGTGCCTTACACCGGTGAGAAGTTTAAACCACAATATAAATTACAGCCCCCAGATTCCAGACTTTCTGGGCAAGAACTGAAATGGAGATTGGTTTTGTTCCATTTAAATCAGTCCCCACAGCACTGTGTCACAAACGTGACCCTCTCCTAAACTGTATGGCACGGCTTTGCATATTTCTGTTGGTCGGGTTTGTTTTTTTCCCCTGTGAAAATGGGATGAACATCACTTTATTTTAAATTTAAAGCTCTCCTAAGAAGCTAACTCCATCCTCCTCTGTATTAGCACAGGACCTGTCTAAGGGCAGGGAGGCACAGGGGACAGGACAAGGAGACAAATGGAGCTGTACAATACATATCACTTCCAAACTCACTGTCACACTCCCACCATGTGTTAAATGTTTTAAGAGCAACTGATTTTATCTCACCACTTTCAGCATGGGATAGATGCCTTGGACAAATACTACATGTCACTGTATTAGAGTAGGAAGAGAGCCTTTTTTTCCTTTTTTGTGGATGCCCTGCTGTTTATCTAGGTCCCCCGACACCTACAAATTCTTCAGAAATAAAGGGTGTACAACGTGCACTCAGCTGTGTAAGCTGCACTCAACATCAACTGATGTTGATATACTGCAGTCGAAGTAAGAAGGCTTTCTAATAAAAAAGGATTCTGACTACACCAACCACAAGTAGATCAGTGGTGCTGTTGCTAACTGCACATGCTAAGCTAGACAAAAGACTCCTGCCGTGCAAACATCATCTCCATTGAAAATAGACTGGATGTATTTTGTCATACTGCAATGAAGAGAGAAACTCCTCCACAGTATTAGTGGCTATAAACAACTAAAATGCTACATTTTCACCCTTTTAACTTCTTTGTCCTTTTTCCTTTGAACTAACTTTACAGCCTTTCAGGCAAATGAGGTCGCATTTAGTATTTAGCATTGCTTTGCTTACACAGCTGGTGCTTTTATTTCCGGAGCTGGGTTATGAGGGAAGCTCCATTTGAGATGCTTCAATTTAACAACTGGACAAGGACTGTTACAAAGTGTAGTCTCTTAAAAGGCTCTCCAGCTCAATGCACTAGAAAACTGCTTGCTCAGTAGAACTCTCTGTTCTCCTCAGCTCTCCTCCTATACTGCTCGAATTTGTCCCGTTAAGAAATAGTATCTGATAGTTATTTCAAGACCGCTCTCAAGTTTTAGATTCTTGTTCCCTCAGGGCACTTCTGAAATTGAGTTTTATCTTAGTAGACCATCCTGTGAAGTAAAAGGTAATTAAAGCAAAGCATCAGGAGGCAGCTTTTAAAGCTCTCCTAAGAAACCGGTTCCACTGAAGAGCACAGGATTACTGCCTTCCTTTCTCCGTCCCAGCGTGGGAGAGCATCCCGAGCTGACGGTCTCCAGCAGGGGACTCGTTAGCTCTCTTGCCTGAAGCATCACATCGTCCAGCAAGCCCCGGTGCTGATCTGAATTAATCTTCTGAACTTTGATGCTGAACACAGCATTACCCCACTCCCGTTACGCGGGGTAGCTGCTGCTCTCCACAGCGGGCTACCCGCCAACTGCCGAGGACTGCCGCCGCGGGAGAAGCACGGTGCCGGGCATGCCAGGCTCTCAGCTATTCCCCCGGGCACGGTCACCGTCTCCGCGCCCCAGCCCTCCGCCCGCTCCCAGGCTCACCGCAGCGCCTCTGCGCCGGGACCGCGGTGCTCCGCAGTCCCCTCAGCACGGCGTCCGGCGTGCAGGTCGCCGGCAGCCGCGGCAGGTGCCGGCGAGGCCGGTCGAGGCGGCGGCGGGCAGCGCTTCCCCGGGACCACCGCTCGCTCTCCCACAGGAAGAATCGTGGCCCGCGCCTCCGCCGCACCAGCTCACCTGCCCGCCGGCTGCTGCCACCGCCCCGCGGCAGCGCCTACCGCCGCCGCCGTGCCCCTCAGCGCGCCCCGCGCAGCACCGGGCCGGGGCCGGGGCGGGCGGAGCGCGGCGCTGCCGCAGTGCTGCGCGGTGCCGTGCCGTGCCGTGCGCAGCGCTACCCTCCGCTCCGCTCCGCCGCTGCCGGCTCCGGCAGGGGAAAGTAGGTCAGGGCGGCACTGAGCATGCTCAGGGCCGGGCCGGGGGGCGGCCCCGGGGCCCGTGGGGGGCGGCAGCACCCGGGGCCGCCGGGGAGAGGTGGGAGTTGGGGTGTTGGTGCCGCCGTAGGGTCGGCGGGGGCGTGCGGCGGCCAGGAGCGAGGCGGCGGAGCGTGACACGAACGGGCAGTGCGCGGGGCGGTGGTGGTAGGAACGGAGGTGTCAGTCCGCCGTCCCCCCGAGTCCCCTTTGCCCATGCGGGAGCCTGCGGTGCGGCGGGAGCGCCCTGCCGGGCCGGCCGCGCAGCCGGGGCGCCGGGATGCGCACGCCTGTCCTCATATCGCTGATGAGCTATCTCCGCGGGAGCCAGGGCTGCATGCAGGAAAAGAGGGAAAGGCCAACCTGTTCGGATAGTCTTCGAGATCAGAAGGCTGTCCTTCAGAGAAATTGCACGCGTGGTTTTCCCGCAGGACTGTATTCATAAGGGGATTACAGCACGCAGCGCCACTTTAAAGCCAGTCTGTGGAGGTCCCAGCTTGCGGGAAGCTGAAGCTGGCTCTGTAGGTATCCAAGTCACAAGAGGGTAAAGCTGTCTTTTAGCCTGATTGTGGTTGGTGCTACCTGTGCAGGTTGTGCAGTAGGTGGGCAGCCGCAGTCAGGAGTCTGGCAGGTACCTGCTCTGCGCCTGTGCTTCCTTCCCGACCTTGTGACATCAGAAGAGAAGGGTGAGGGGCTATCTTCAACTGAGCACGAAGGGCAGCAGGTTAAACCATGGAGGTCTGTGCTTCAAGATGTTTGTAATTCTCCTACAGAGAATTGGCTTGGACCTTGCTCTTGATACCTTCTTCTGATTGCTTTCAGGGCAGTAGTAACATTCTCTGCTCCAGATAAGAGTAGTTAGATGAGTGAGCATTTGCTGAAACTGCTGGAAAACCGGGGGTTAGGGCTGCATCTCATTGCAGGGGGAGGAATACGTGGCACATTTCAAAGCAGATCTCCAACCTGCTTAGGGAAAACTGAAGAGGGATAGCAATGAAGGGCTGAGAAACAGAGAGGAAGACCCACTCCAGGAAACTGGACTATTTAACAGCAAGGTTCTGGGTCCCTGGACCCACCACCTTGCATGCTGTTCAGGGGTGGCTGCAGCGGTTGAACACAGATGCAGCCAGTGCTCAGGAATAGTGTAGGCACTGGTGAGGCCAGGGCTGCGGACAGCCAGGGCGTCTTGTGTTCAGGGTCTCCAGTATGGAAAAATTTGCAGACTCTGAAGAAGGCGCATCTGATATAGTCAGTCTTGGCCAGAGCCAGGTGCCAACTGAGTGAATAGGTCAAGGAGTGTGCTCCTTACTCATCCACTTCCCCAGCATAACACTGTCTTGATGGGAGGAGCTGTTTTGGTCATAGGACCTTGTTTGCCACTGTCTTGTGAGGTGTGCTAGCTTGGCACCACTTACTACGCATTTGATTTTCCTTCTTCCTGTGTTTAAGTAAGTACTGGTTTTGAACAGAGTCATGTGGCTTATATTTATTGCTTAATGATGGAGCAGTTAGGTAACTTGAATCCCCAGCCTCACAAACTCTTTCAAGTCTGGTAACACCCAGCAGCTCTCTTGAGTGCATGTCAGGTCTGTGTGAGATGAGGTTGAATTTTTGTATTTGGAAAAGTCATGCGTTTTTCCTTCGTCTCATGAAAGTGGCTTCCCTTTCAGTGTCCTCAGGTTTCAGTGAACATAAGCCTGGACACAGCTGTAGGAATTTTGATGCCTACACACCTGCAACTTCCGTCTCTTCCTGGCACTTCCACACCTCAATGTGGAGCATGACCGCACTGCTGACAGCAAAGGCACCACATGATTTGCTCTGTGCCCTTTCCATGGAGATCAGTGTCTCCTATGTCTGGTGTGGCCTGTGCTTGTCCTCCCATTCACGATAGCTGTTCTGGGGTAACTCCCCAGGGAGATGTAGCTAATGTAGACTACCATGAGAAGTCTCTCGATCTTCATAGTTTGCAGCAGGTAGGAAGCAGGACTTAAACCGTCACTGCAGTTAAAAGCAGTAGCTATCCTGCAGAGCTTCGTTTGATTCAGTGCTTCCTTGATGTCCCTTTCTTCCTTCCCCATCTCCTGCTTTTGCCACCAACATGTAGCCCTGAGGAAGACAGCTGAGCTGTGATGGCAAACTGCCTATTTCCAACACCCAATGAACTCCCAAAGACAGGTGAGGAACTGCATTCCTCGGGCTTGAAGTGACTGATCTTCTCACTTGCTTTCAGCGTTAGGTATACCCAACTGGTATATCATCTGTACCTCAGAGGATGCAAGTTTGGCAGGCTTTCTGAACTGACTCTGCACCCTGGTGGCTAAACTTGATGTTTTTGGTGCATAGGAAAAAAACATCTGAGGTCTGTGGGAGAAAGCGGGAGAGCTGGCTTCTAGTTTGTGCTTTGTCCAGCGTGGAGCAAGGTCTGAAATCCCAGTCTTGCCAAATGAGCACATGAACTTCCCACCTTTCCAATAATGCTTGCACCAGCTGCATGCAAAATACTGGTGCACTGAGTGGAGCAGGGGCTATAACACAGGTCTTCTGGATGTGTACTGTAGTTTAAGATTAGCTATGAAAATCTCCCTAATCTATTTTTATAGATTTATAGTTTATACACCTGTGAAAGCACATAAATAATAAAATTGACAGTGTTGTTATTTTCTTTGATAATGCCTGCCATAGTTAAACACTGGTGTTTTAGACAGTACAACAGTGAGACAATTTTACTTCTATAATATAGTATCGTTTAATAAAAAGCAGCCTTTTACCTTAGAACCAGCAAAACTTTGGCATTTCTGATAGTTGTATCTGAACAGCATGATCAGGGAAGCCTTGTAATGATGTCTAAGATAAGATTAAATTGTACATTCTCTGTAATTACCGTCCCTCCATGCACTAGTCAGAGTGGGACACAGGAATGCCTGAGACAACCTTATGTGCCACACAACAGGAAGTAGCAGCAGAGAAACAAAAGAAGAAGGGAAGTTTTCAAATAATATTGAAGAAAATAACTATTAATGTGACAGTCATAGAATCATAGAATAGTTAGGGTTGGAAAGGACCTTAAGATCATCAAGTTCCAACCCCCCTGCCATGGGCAGAGACACCTCACACTAAACCATGCCACCCAAGGCTCTGTCCACCCCAGCCTTGAACACCGCCAGGGATGGAGCATTCACAACTTCCTTGGGCAACCCATTCCAGTGTCTCACCACCCTTACAGTAAAGAACTTCTTCCTTATATTCAATCTGAACTTTCCCTGTTTAGGTTTGAACCCCTTACCCCTTGTCATGTCACTACAGTTCCTAATGAAGAGTCGTCCTAAAGTTGGTTAAAAACAAGTATAGGTTAATGTTCTCACCTACAACTTTCAAGAATGCAATATTGAACTTTGGTTAATTCTTACTTATATATTGATGCATGAGGGGATATTTAATTTGGAAATCACGTTGACGTATTTCAGGTAAAGTAGAAATGAAACTTTGGATGATGAGAAATGCCTTTTTCAGTGTGGTGATGTTACTCATTTCTTTTTTAAAATATCTAGACCCCAGTACAATTAGATCTTGCATGAACACTAATGAGAAAGTGCTGACTTTCTTTATTATTACGTACATCCTCACCATGCTATATTAACTCAATTTGTTTTCTGAAAGATGTGCTGCATTTTATTTTTATTTGTATCTGTTACTTAAGATTGTTACAATAGTCACTGTAATCACATGAAAGACTGCAGTTCCAAGCTGTACCAGCACTGCATTCTTAATTGAGTAGCACCCCAATTTTGGGGAAGGATATGGACACCTGAAAGGCATGGATCTGGCCTACAACTGATTTTGGTTGGGAGGAAGATGCAGAAATGCTGTGGTCCTGGGAGCTCCAGGCCTGCTCCAAATGTGCTGGACTCGTGTGGGATGAGGTGTTGCAGGAGGGAATGGGCACTCCTACCTCAAACTGGACAACTGGGGTCTATCTACTTCAACATATTTTATTTATTAACTTATTTAAACCATCATTCATTCTTGTGGCAAGTGAAAAGGACACATTTCTTTTGATGCCTCATCAGGGAGAGAGCTTGCTTTGTATCTGTCCCTTTGGAAATATCTTACGCTGGATTGTGGCCTAGAGCATCGTGGCTTACATCATGGCTTGTGTTTTTTTCTTGTTTCTCCTCCCTACCTTTTGAAATAACTCAAAATAGGTTAAAAAAGATTATGCAGAAAGCTCATGAACTTACAGTGATTTTTATTTGTACCTCACAATACCGTGTAATGATAACTATTTCTCTTCTGCACTTCTGGATTTGTTACTTTCCAGTTTTGTTGGTGGTTCCTTCTTCCTCTTCCTACTTCCTCTACAAGTGTAAGAATGGGAATGACCGATTAAATTTTATGCCTCCTTATGCCTTATTTTTTAAGGAATGAGGTTACAAAAGTAACCTGGTTTTATGTTTTTACTGTGATCCTTCTTTTTGCTCCTCCCAGAGGAAGAAAATTCTTGTCTTGTTGAGGAGGACCTTCTCTGCAGTGATCCACTTTAATCACTCACTTCTGAGGGAATTTCCTTCCTGAACTATATTGCAGACACAGTCCCTAAATGAAACAAACCCACCAATTACATGGGTGCTATAACATTAGTTTACACAAATGCAAATATTGTTTTTCTTGCAATTACCTCTTTGAGGTTCTCTTGGCTTTGCAGTACATTTCCTTGAGGTAAAGATCTCTCCCTGGCCTACAGCATCTGTGTGGACATTTCTACATGTGCTTGTGTTGTTGCTCAGGCTTTTCAGTGATGTGTGCTACAGGAGGCCTAGCCTTGTGGATATGCTGAGCCAAGGGCAGATATGTCTGCATAAATTATTGGCAGCTGAGGAGAGGGTGAAATCCACACCTCTTGTGATCGGAAGGGAAAATTCCACAGTGAGGTCACAGGAAACTGTTCAGAGGGTTTGGCACCACTGTTTAAAAGCTGCCAAGCTCTTTAGGACATGAAGAAATAAAAGACTGGTGAAAGCTCTTCTGTCCCCATCCTCTCCCCCATCCCCCAGCAACTTGTGGAAAAAGCTTTCCATGTGTAAGTTGAAGCCAACTGAGAGCACTTCTTATAGATAAAGTTTTAATTTCTTTCTTTTTCTGCACCTCACCACCACTTTCCTGCCCATGATTTCCTGTACATTTCCTTCTAGCTATTGAAAACTAGAGTCATGGTATTGCTTCAGAGGACACTGATGAGATGAAACTTGAAGCTAGAAATGAAGAGTCACTGAGTCAGGAACAGAAGGATCTTGGTTCTGTGTTAAAGCCTAAGAGGGCTTTTGTATTTAGACAGAAATATTAGGTGACAAATGGATTAATGAGGACCCTGGATGAGCCAAAGGCCTAAGGATCAAAACAACTGGTTTATAGTTGCCCTAATAATATCAGATGCCTCAGATTGCTTAATTATTTTCTACACGAAATAATCTTATTTATTTCAACTTCTGTTGTATGAAACAATGGTCATTAATCGCCTTTGCTGACCTTGCCTGGCCCAGCTGAATAGACTGAGATAGGGCAGTAAAAAACAAATCTACGCCACGGATAAGCTTTTGAAACATTAGTGTTTACCATTCACTGCATGAACTGACTATCAGGCGTTATACCACCATGGAAACACTCTACAACTGCATGTCATGAATGTAAATATGAGGCACAGAATACAGTGCTGAATTGCACATGAATGAGAAGATACTCGGAATGCTGCATGACCTTCAGCAAGATTCAGTGTTTATGTCAGTGAGATAGAGCAGCCAAATTATTCATGAGGCTGAAAGGGGGGAAAAGACATGTGATCTCGGAGCAGTTATAATGATGTTAGTCTTGTGGGAAAAGATCGAGATGATCATGTTAATATTACCGTTTCTGTTACACTCTCACCAGAAGCAGAATTTTAGGAATATGTCAAGCTTTGTGTGTATTATCCAACTGCAAAAAGACAATAGGATTTTACAGCGTCAGTTGATGCACATTTTATTACTTTTTGAGGTTGTATTTTTACAAAGCAAATGCTTTCATAAACAAGGTGAATCAATAGGTGTGACTTGTCAGTCAGGTGGCTATAGGATGAGGGAAACGTTTAAGGAATATAATGTAATCATGCATTAATATGTAAAAAACCAAAACAAACCACCAAAATATGACAAAAAAAATTATTAAGGATTTTGTAAAATGAAAACAAACCCCAAAACTATTTTTAGTGATGTAGTCAAAGGTATGTTCTTTAGTGACACTCCACGCTTCCCAGAGGAAGTTGAGTATATTATTGCAGGAAATAATAGGGAATGTGACTTTGAAGATACTGTTTATCACTAGGAATGACAATTCTGTTTTTCTGCGTGGTCTGCAGTCGGGCAGTGCTACTGAGGGGCGCTGGTGTAATAAAGGTAGAATTTGTCCTCACACAGGTGTGCCAGGCTGGGCATGTTTCAGAAGCCCTGTGTGTTATCAGCCCATGCATTTTCTTATTAGATTTTCACAAAAGAAAGCTTGTAATTTCTCTTTATGAATAAATATAGCATTTCCACTAATCCTCTAATACCACAGTATAATAGTGAAATTAAATATGTGAGTAATTTCAGTGAGGCAAGCCAAATCTGGCACATACCAGAAGAAAAGCAAAAGTATTGGGTGTCTGATGTCTGAATGTTTTCTGCTAAAGAGAACCATGTAAAATGTAGCCTGGTATTTTTTCATGTAGCCATTTCAGCTCACCTGCAGTGTACAGAGGGTTGTGTTAGTGGTCATCCACATACAATTTCAGAAGCTGTTGACACAACCAGAATGACCACATTTATATCCACTTCATGGATATCCAGCTATCCTTCAAGCATGTGCCCAAACAACCTTGGGACAATTATAAAGGAATTAACTTAATAGAATCATTACGAGTGTTTGAAATACAGTGGGGTGCTTCTTGCTGCTTCAGCTGGAAAAGCAGATTCAGAGAATTGTCGTTTTAAGAAGCCAAAGCCTTGCCCATTTGCAGCCAGTTATTTTGAAGTCAAACTGGGCTGAACAGTTTGGTTCCTGGCACATAAAAAAGCATTTCTGATTCTGATTACTCGCACCTCCATGGGAGCTCAGAACCAAGGTATATTTGCGATTGTATTTGCTGTTGCTGTATGCTGTACCTTGTGGTGCTATTGAAGTCTGTATTGATTCTCATTTATATATGGATCCTGTAATTATTCAATCTTTGTTTAGCATTGAGTGCATCAGGCTTTCCTTCCATCCGCTTCTGAGAGGGGTCCCAACTTGTGAACATATTCTTTACCCACTGCGGTCATAATTTCTCATAGTGACAAACGTGGTACAGAGTTCCGTTTTTGGGGTGCTCTTCTGCTCAGTCGCTAGAAAATGGTAACACTACAACATGCAATTAAACTGATTTTGGTCCTGAAAGCCACTTTTGCTGATCACTTTCAGTGAGATTTGTGGGTTGTTTTTTCTCTTTTCCCATGACTTTATTCTGCAGCTGGCAACTGCAGTGGATTCTTACATCAGTGTGGTTTTTGTCTTGTCAGTCTTGTGGTATAAACAATTGTCTAAATGAAGCTCGTTTTTAACAACGTTCATTTTTAATACTGTGTTTAGGTTCAAGATTTGTCACTATCTTAAAATCTACATTTCCTAGTTTGCATTAGATCAGTTAATCCAACGTGTGTTTATGCCTTTTCAGCTATCAGTTCATTCTGCTAATTAAACATACTTAGGCAGTACTTGAACCTTTATCCAAGAGCGTTTTCAGCTCAGGACTCTCAGCTTTGGCATAACGTAACCCTGCCATCTACTGGAAAGTCTTCAGTAATGGTTTTTGTTTGTGAAATTGGGGTGGAGAATATCTACAGTTTTTACCTACAAAGGTGGCCACTTCTGAAAAGCAGAGGCTGATTTCCTGTTGTTCAGGAGAAACATGCATCTGAAATGCAAAGACTATGAGTTTTCTGGGAAGGGATCAAATACCTGGTAAACAAGAGCTTTTCCTTTCCCTCTTGGACAGCCAACATTTTCTCCATCAAAGGTTTTCAAATCTCTCATCCTCCACTCTAGCTACTTTCTGGATGGTGTCCCAGGACCAGCAAGGATTGCTGGGTTGTCCCCTGTCCTCCCAGATGGTCGGAAAGACTGGGAGCTCAGTGGGCAGTCGGGAATGCACAGCTCCTTTAACAACTCAGAGATTCTGCACGTGTGCATCTGATTTCCAGTTAAGCATGTGTCTGGACCCTGGTGATCATGAGATTCATCTGGAGAGAAGGCAGAAGCAAGCATGGATAGACCAACTGATAGACCAGCTGTACTGAAGGAGCTGTGTGTATTTCTACATTGCTAGTCTCTGCTAGCAGGTGATGCTGTGGAAGAGGCTCTGGGGCTACTTGGTCCAATTTTGTCCTCGTCTGTAGGCTACTTTGCATCTGGTAGACTGCTGGCATCTGGAAATACTGGGTCTAGTAAAAGATTAAGGCTTTTCTTGGCTTTCTGAGCTCATGTTTTTCTTTCCCTGTGTGTTTGTATAGCTGAGAGGTGCAAACAAGTTCTTGTAACTTGGTCAGACATACGCTGTTATGTGTGCTATGTCTGTGTTTCTGGAAGCATCTACTCTCTTTTGGGGGGAGTTTTGCTGTAGTTGTTCCATAAGACTCCCCCCCGAATTAAGCCTATAGCTTTGTGTAAAAGTCAATCTAAAGAGCAAAAGGAATTATGTCTTCTGGAAGAGAGGGAAAGAAAATCAAACTCAAAACAGTAAGGCAAAATTTGTCCCATAAATAGTTGAAGGGATTCATAAGTCATCTGGCATTGGTTTACAAGGTCTGGAAGCTCTCTCCCTGTTTAATCAACTGCCATGCAGAGTTTCATAGCTAAAACTGCCCATGCAGGGGTCTGTACTGTTAGCACAATACAGGCAACTTCTTCAGCTCCAGTACAGCTATATGTTTTGCACAGTGTTTAGTCCCAGCAAATAAACTCAGTGGTGCCTGTTGCTGTGGTTATCAGGACATGGTGCTTGATCAGACTTGAACATCCTGGGTTGTGTCACTGTAAGGGGCTCACTGCAGAAGAAGCAAGGTTAGATGTGCTAGCACCTGGCAATGCAGCTATGCCAAACTATGACTGGCTTAGCAACTGTGACAGCTACCCATTAGCAAGCAAAAGCTTCTCCAGAATGGTTTTTTGAGCATAAACAGCTGTACAAATGAAGTATATTAAGCATCTGCTTCAGTTTTGGTTTTAAGATTAGATTAAAAAGCAAGATACAACAAGCAGGTAATTTTAAGGATTATCATGTAATGGCAAAGCTGTAATCAAAGTGTCATTAGTGCTTTCTTTTCTCCACACGCTATTTTTCAAGAGATGGTACTTAGTAGGAGACCATTCTGTTATGGAGGAAATGATGTAACTTTCTCTTTGCTAGCACAAAAGACCAAAATTGTTATCTACCCTCCATTAAAATTGTCATTTTACAGCTCACCTCCTCACAGAAAGACCTTGAGTAGGGTTCGTATTACTTCCAGATAGCAAAAGAAAAAAAGTACCAGCACATTGTCTGGATGTTAATATTTCAGCTTTACCTCTGTTGAAGAAATAATTTATTCCCACCGTATATTAGAAGGGAGGAGGCTTGGCACAGTCATGGGCTTACTTAAATTTAAGCTCGAAACCATTTCAAGTTATTAGTCTTATAGAGGATTTTCTCCTACACTATAATAGACAGAAGTTTTAGATGGCAAGGTTTTAAAGCCCCAGACATGGGATATAATTCATCTGGGACTGAATTGGGATAAACTGCAGAAAGTACTGCATCCGAGATGGGGTGGTGGGGTCAGCCTTTGGGCTCTGCAGAAAAATCTTTGCTCTAAGCATAGACAGGGGTAATTTCATAGGGAGAGAATACAGGAAATGATCAAGCTGCTCATGATGAGAGGACAAACAAGAAGGCTATTTTGGGTGGTTGCCACTGAAATTGGTTCTGATTTTCTGCTTCAGCATTGAACTAGAACTGCTTGTACTTAGGCTGAGAGAAGGGTGGCATGGGGTGGGACGAGGTGCTGTGATGTTGCTCAACCTCCCTGCAAATGCCACGTCTCTTTCATGCAGTCAGCCAACTGATGTGAGTTGGGATATTTTTTTCCTGCAGCTGCAGTGTATCTCTGTGTATTACACTGAAGTATTTCTTGAACAAAAGCAGGACAATTTTAGTCATGGCTAGATTGTAAAGGGAACCAAGGATATTCTGTTCTAGCTTCTCCCGTCACACTACAACACTGCATGTGGGGCAGTAGTAGGAAAAATCTCTTTCCTCTCCCCTGCATTTCACCTCCTGAAAAAACAGCTATGTCTGCTCTCTTCAGAGCATGTTATTATTTGCCCATATGCTTCCTTTTTTCCTCCTGATAGTTTTTAAAAGCTCATTAGAACTGCTGCTTCCTTTCACAATCCATTTCACAGGGATCTGATATTTATGCATTATAAAACTTGCCTTTTGTCTACAACACAGGTTGATTTTGCTGCCTGCTCTCATTGTTCCCAAGCCTGCATTAATGAGACATTGTAGGAGAAATCCGAACAGGTACTGGCAGATTGCCTAAGATGGAGAAAGTGGTACCATCTGCTAGAATAAATAAAATTGCAAGACATTCCAAGGCCCACAGACTGCCAAAATATGCATTGTTACAGAGTCAAATAGGGTAATTCTTATTTGCAGAAAGTTACCTATGTACTTTTCAGGATAGATGTACTAACATTCTTTGAGAAACAGGAAGCACAGAGCAGAGTATCCATCTGCACAACCTCCCACGAGCAACTTGCCCTGCTCTGAAGGTGGGAATGGCTGCTGTGAATACATTGACCATGGTCAGGAAAGGGGAACCACAGTAACTCCAACTGGCAGAACAAACAGGATATATTTGCCTTCTTGTGTGTTCTGTAGAATGTTATTCTGCCCTTTATTTTCATTTGTGACAAATACATGTCACCTTTAGCGCTTGCACTGTGTCACAGTGAATTATATGTCCACTCTGAAGAGGAGGATAGTGTCTGTGCTTGCTTACAGTGGAGATGCTCTGGAGGAAAGCAATGCAGTGGCAGAACACTGTGAGATGCTCTTTACCCCATTCTTCCTGCTTGTACAAGCCAGGAGTCATCTTAGGTCATAAACCCAGCTGGTAAACCCAGCCACCTCACAGATGTGGTGGAGCAAACATATTCAAGCTATCCACATCAAGTATTTGGTGGGAAGTGTAGCTGTCATTTCAAGCAAATAGGTAATTCAAGGCAATTGATTCCTCAGAGCAACAGGAGCGCATGTCTTTCTCTTCACCTCAAATGAACTGGTATGTGGGTAATTGGCTTCTCTCTGCATGATATATATAGCCCATGTATTGATGACAAGCATTTGTTGGAAGTATTTGCAGTGCTGGTAAAATAAACTATTTCCACTCTTGTTTATTGAAAGATACATAATTTTGCTTGAACAGTTTATTTCTGGAGTCCAGAGAAAGCTTAATCACTTTAGAAAGCTAATTTATGAAAATGCTGGAAAATGCCACAGTCCAGAGGGTAACTCATCATGTGTACTGCAGGGCTTATAAAAGCAAACAGTATTTAAGCATAAAAAGTGAAAAAAAAATTGATAGTATATCTATGATTTTGATAGAAAAATTAGGTAGGATATCAAGATGTATTAGAAAAATCGTACTCTATTTTATTTTGAAAATCTAAATTGCTGGTAAAATGAATTACTGCAACATCTATTGATTTTACGATCTCAAAGCACTAGAAAAAGCATATGAAGCCACTGTGTGTATGCAGCCACTTTGTTTAGTATTGCAAACATATGGCTGACACGGTAGTGACACTGCTAAGCAGCCATTATTTCTTTCTCACTGTGTTCTTGGGAGGCTTGTTGAGCATAAACACACTTATTAAAAAGTGCACAAAATTGCTGTGCACTTTGGTCACACTGTTCATACACCAGTAAAATGGGGGTAGTAGGTTCATAATTAGGTTACACAGGTCATTGCTGGATGTTCTGTTTGCATGTACTGTGTAAGGTATTACTATTTGGAGTTAATTGTGCAATTCTTGATAGTTACTGAAGGTAAGATTGTTACTTTTTTCAACATCTGAGTGAAATTAGAGACACAATTTCTATACCTTAATGAATGCAGGTTTCAAAAAGAGCCAGTTCACAAGAGAGTTTTGTTTCTGATCTCATGCAATTTCTCTTACAGTTTCTGATAGTGTCCTAAAATCTTGCTGTTAAAAATATAGAAAAAATCAAGTGTCATAAAAGAAGAGAAGCTGGAGTTGACTTAATCGAAACAGCAGCAACTAACATACTGACTGCTAATATCAAACTGTAATACTGTGCCTGCAAGAAACTTTAGGCACATTAAAAACCCCAGGCAAACTTTCCATCTTGCTTCCCCTCCATGCCATTCCACTCGATGGCATGTTGAGCCTTTGTTCTCTCAAATCATGACTGACTTGACCCACTTAAGTCAAGTTTAGGGGGGCATATAAGATAATGTCTTATGCTTCCAAGTTTAAACTTTAATGCAGCAGTATCTGAATTTAATTTGTCAGTATCTGAAATGACCCTCCTCTGAAATGAACTGAATAACCAGTCTGAGGGAGTAGGGGAGAAATGGGATGCACTGCTACTTCCCTGGGACAGTCTCCAACACCTGGAATCAGCAAACACAGTGGTGTCTGTGAAAGCTGTCTGGTGAGATACACAAATCATACATGATCTAGAGATAGGTGGTTCAGCTCTGGAGAAAAGCATATGGAAGCAGTGAAGTATATAGGGAAAACTGCAGTGATTTGTTACGTTGCATTTGCTCCCTTTCCTTGAGCAGATGGGTGGTCTTGCTCTGTGCCTTCTGAGCAGCAGAGCTTGGCACTGCAGATGCCCAGTGTTGATTCTGTCCTGCTCATCTCACCTGTGCCATACACTTTGCATAAAAACAGCTCAGAGAAGTTTGCAACAATAATATGTATAGCTCAAAGTTGCCAGACATTAACAGTTATAAGTTTTCCAGTGTTGTAAAAATGAATTTGGTTGAAAATAATGAAAACTGGGTGGCTTTTTGGATGGGCCTGTTAAGTAGAGAGAAAGCTAAACCATGTGTCATTATCTTGCTTTTTGGTACTCAAACCGGTGTTGGTCACTGTAGACAAATCCGTTGTCTGCCTGGGCTGACTGACTCTTGTGAATAGCTATGGGTCCATCACTGCCATGTCTGGAACTGCTGAGATGTTCAATGCATTGGTTCCCTGGATTTTCTAATCCAGAGGGTGACAGCCAGTTAAGTATTTCTGGAATATTCCTACGACAGAGGAAAGGAGGGCATGTGTTTATGTGTCTTGAGGAGTCTTGAGAGTTCAGACATACCAAGCAGAACTTCTACCCTAGTCTTCAGAGATAGCCGGCTTTGCTAGAATGGTACCACGCCAGAACTAACAAGCCTTCTCTTTCAGTTTTACACATATCACCACTCTAATGTAGCTTCACTCCTGCCAGCTGTAAAGTGAACCATCTGTGCTAATTGCGGAATGGGCTCCATCCCCTTTAGCCATCATTTGCTCAATCAGGTTGTAGGGCTCCCCTCATGAGGCTGCAGATTCATTTGTGCAGCAAAGAGGTATTGCTTCTAGGAATGAATAATAATTATGATCCACTGTGGATTTTACTCCCTAAGCTCCCAACTGTCAAATGAAGATTTTATCTACATAGTAGTCCTATTGTGAAAATACCTACATTGCTTATTATGCAGCATTCCAATACTAGGGTAGTCTCCAACAAGCAGAAGCAATGCTGCTTCTAAATTTGTTCAGAATACCACTTCTTAGGTCTGTGTGACTTCAAGTAATTACTGACATGCAGGGTCACATACCAGCTTTAGGCTTTTAAGAGAGTTTTTGATAGCTAATTTCACCACTACCTGGCAGATCCTTCCTCTCTCCTGGCATTACACTAATCCAGGCTCAAAGTAAACAGAATAAGCTGTAATGTCATGACAATTTCAGATGTGATTATAGGCTATAAATAACTTAGTAAAGGGTTATCACAGACTCTCTAGGCTGATGGACAGAAGAGGTTATGGCTAACAGGAGCTGGGAAAGATTGTAATTCCTTAATTTAAATGTAGAGCAAGTTTAGAGTCAATGAATACATTTGTGATGGATGTGCAAGCCAACTCCAGTGGGGACATAAACCCAAAGTTGTTAATTGCATTTTAGTTGCCAGATGGAAAATGAATGTAAATATTTGACAGTAGTGCAGTGCAACTGCTGTTAAGTGTCAGTTCATATGATTTGGGCACTCATCAGTTTTTTAAAACAAATCGTTTGCATATGAAGGCAAACAAAAGTGAGGAAGATTTGACAGGATTCAGCAGGATTAAAATTAAGCATCTCAGTCACAGCTTTCGTTTTCCTCACAGCACTCTCATATGTTTTTCTGACAAGCTTAGGTAGAAGAGCTATCCATTCCCTGCCATCTGTGGAGGTTATGCTTCCTTGAGTCAGAAGCTTAATCTGAACCTAACAGAGCTTCAGATAAGTAATTGCAAATCTTTTGGGCTAGATTCTGACAAATAACCTGTTCAACTATTTACAGAAATAACTGAGGGTTTTTCTATTTTGTAGAAGTATCATTCCTATTAGTAGTGAAGGAAGACTTAGGTGCCACTTTGGTTATATTTTTTGTATTAATATCTCTTGCCAATACCATAGCGAAGGAGGATGCATTGCAGACCTAGGAAACTCCTGTAAAGTTCTTTCTGTGTGGACTGTAGTGACTGTAGGATCAGAAATGTGTGTCTAGTTTTGTACTGGAAGCAAGTAAGTCAGTGGCTTGGTTACAAGTGTGATTAATATTAGAACAAAAATTGAAGATGGAAAGAAAGCCAAGACTATTGCCAGGGTATTTCTTAGACTTTAGACAGCTCTTTGGTGGGGTTTTGGTTTTGGTTTTTTGGTGATTTTCTTTTTTTTTTTTTTACTCTAAAGTTTTGTTGTGTTTGTTTGTTTTTTTTTTTTCTAGTTTCCTTTTAGTTTTGGCATGATGTTTGTAAATTGCATAATGTTCCCAAGTATTTATAAAGAAAAATTAATCAATACATTAATTTGGGGGCTTCCAAGAACCAGCAAGCTCACACCATTTAGAATTCTTTATAGTCTGTGTAAATACATTTTACGTAATTATATCCAAGGTTCAGGGCAGGTTTTACTGGGGCTGAAAGAAATTAGTGGAAGCGCTGTTACTGGAGTCAGCAGTTCTGAATACGTGTGGTCACTCAGAAGACCTTATAGGCTGATGGTGGCCTTATAATAGAATTCTTACTTCTTCTAGTGTTTTACATTTCTTTAGTGTAAAAACTATAAAAGTGCTAAAAGTTCACACCCTAGTCTTGCTAATCTGGTTATCTCTCTGGTGATACTTCTTGCTACTTGCTGATCATGTTTACCTCTGCAAAGAATCGGGTAAAACAATCGGAAGAACCTTTTCCATCAGTAAGTGAGAGAGACTGGTACAAAGATTCACCCACCCTGAGGGTTTCCTTCAGGCTTGTCTCCCCAGGCTTTTATACATGCCTGAGGAGACAAGCATTTTTCTTTGTTGGTATTTTCTGTGTCCATTTCGTTTAATGGAATTCTATTATATTACATTCTCAGAGGAAACAATGTGCTAATAATGGATCAGATCCAAATCACTGTAATAACCATGTGATTCCCCCTTCCCACCCTCTGAAATTTTATTGCCTTTTGAAAGAAAACATCACTTGACTCATAGCATATTCAGAACAACAAAAATTCACAATGCAGGCAAAACTACCTGAGGAGTAAGTTGATGTTTTTTTCCCCTGTGTGGATGGTTTTTGCTTACCCCTCTCTCTGTGGCTTCTTCCATGATTAGCTGTTGTGTTTTGGAGGTTTCCTTAATTGTAATCCATAAAACCATTCCAGTGCATGAACAGTTCTACTCTGCCAAGCCAGGCAAAAGAAAAGATATAAAATTAATGTTTTATTGATCCTGCAACTCTCCAACAATGTCATACTGAAAGTAACTTCAAGATGGGCAAGATTTAATTTGCTATCCAGTTGTTTTATGGCCATGTTTTATGCGATGACCAAGCAGTTCTTTCTTTTTCTGGAGCCTGGGCTAGGTTTCCCTTTGTCAATCAATGATAATTCCAAATCACTGATGTATGCAGTTCTGCATACCTTAATCAATGCTTGCTTTAAGTTAAATATTTTTTAAAAAGAACTTTGGAAGCATAATTATCTTCCATTACTACCAGATGTATGCTGACACAAAAGGTGCAGGAATGGCTGTCTTCATTTGCACTGGTAATGGTAATTTGATTTCTGTGCAGCAGATGTGTGTGCATGCAAGGATCCATGTGTAGACCCTCTGGACACGTTTTCAGAGTCTGGCAGCTTGGTACCCTGCCTTTTCCCATCACTTCATTATGTGATCTGTGCCTGCTGCTCAATCATTATATTTGAGGCAAATTATGGAACCAGTTTGCTCCATATTTCACTGTGAAAGTTGTAACTTTAAAATCATGCATCCTCTTGAAAAAATACTGTTTCCAGTCAGCCTAGTTGTAGGTAGCACCTTTTGGTGAGAGGCCTGCTAACTCCAGTAGCTACTACCTCATAGAAGTGGTGGGCTGTAGGCTCATTGACGGTGTCTGTTTGAGTAGTGATTATTCTCTCAGAGGATCTATTTGATTTTTACCCATTTTCTGCTCATTGTCAAAGAAGCTAAACACTGTTTTGTGGGAAGTCCAGCTCACCAGGTCAATTTTGCATGGCATTTGTTCTTTTAAATAAAACAGACACATCACAAAACTTCCTGGGAACATACGTCTCTTCTATAATTACCTCTGAGTAAACTTATGCTTTCAATGTAAATCTGAACTGCAGTGTTGTTCGATGCAGTTAGAAAGCTTCAGAAAGCTTTCTAAATAGTTTTAATATTTGTAGCAGTCTTAAAAAGGGAAGTCTAGCTTGTTCAGCAAGGCATGCCTTGCATAGATCATTTACCCCACAGACACCAACTACCTCTGCAGTTTATCAGGTGAAAAAATATTTCCCTGAAGAACATGAACCCGATGTACTCTGTATTATGCAGCTTGTGTACAAGCTCATAGTCTGCAAACCCGCATTCAGTTTCCTTAGCAGTGTGGTTCAGACACTGCTCGTCACGCAGACTAACCTTGAGGCAAGCAGTTCATGGCCTAAAGGCAGGAGGACAGGCACAAAACTTTCCTGTTCTGAGCACAAGCTGCAGGGGCTTGTGACCATTAATGGTCAGTTACTGACCATTTCCTCTCCCACAAGCAGTAATATGGATTAAAAAATAAAATAAAATGAGGTTATGTTTTATGTTTTGTCTGGAAGTCATGACTTACCTAAGGAGAGATGAATATAGCAGTGTGCAGTCACTTCGCATCACCAGAGTGACTCCAAAGTTAGGTCCTCCTCTGTCTGTGAGGCTCCTGCACTTGGCAGTGCTCAGAATATCTTTTATGTCTTTGCTAGGCAAAAGATGTCACTGGACCTGCCTCCAGTCGCTGGCCTTCGACAGGCAGCAGGACAACCCTTGGAAGAGCCAGGGTGATTTGCCTTTGGATTCCCGTGATGTTCCTGCAGCAGATGAGTCACCTGCTTTGTGAGCACTGCAGTATGATGGGCTGACATGCCTAGCTCCTGCTGGCACCCTGCTCTCTGATAGCTTCTGGTAGAGCTGCAGGTATTACTTACAATCTGTGACGACTTGGGTCATTTAGGCTCTCTGCTCTTTGCCTCTGTCTGTTCCACTTCTTCTGTGTGAGGAGCTCACTGAAGATGCGTGGCAGGGTGTCCCTTTCAGGATGGGCTCCCAGCTGAAATCGCCCTAACTCTCATGTTCAGAAAGCTGTGAAAATTGTCCAGTTCATCCACATGTAGTCCTTACTGTCTGCCTATGCTTCTGTATGGAAGTGCCTTTGAGCTTTGGGTGAAGAGGGGCTTCTCTGCCAAGCTAATTTTTAATAGTCTGGCGAGGTGTTACAATGAGTGTGACCTGTAAGTTGAAAGCCATAGATGATTATGTTAGTTTAAACCTTTTTGAGGTAGTCTTTCTCTATGCGTGTGTGCGTCTACAAATGCAGACTCACATCCAAGGACAGGCAGAGGCTGCATCACCTCTTTTCCTTGTTTGATTATGTGGCTCACCACTACTGCTAACGGATTACATTCACAGCTATTCCCAGCTGCTTTTAGTTATAGTTTAGTCTCATTAGATGCTTACTATAAATGTAGGCAGGTAAAAAAAGGCAAAAAAAAAAAGGGCAATTTTTTATCAGATATAATACCTTTGCCTCACAAAACCTTCTTGATTATTAACTTTTAAGTTAGTCAATGTGTTCTGATGCTATAGTGTAAGTAGAAATGTGGCTTCCAGGGTAATATGAGACAGCACACGTGCACAGCAAACATTCTCATCTCTAAAACATCGTGTGCCTACTACAAGAAAAATAAGTTAATTTACATACAAACTCGAAGAAATGCTGATTCTTATCAAGCTTTGAGCATTTTTAATGTGTTTGAAGTTCTCTTGGCACTGCTTCTGCCTTAATGAAAGACAGTTTTCTGCAAGATAGATCTGAAAGGCTGGTACTCCTGGCTGTGTATTTCCTTCCCAATTAAGGTTATGTGTCCTGAAGAGAATGAACAGATTTTGCATAGAATTCAAGGTTGTTTATATAAATTTATGAAGTAATATAATAATTAACAGTTATTAATAGGGCCCCCCAAACTAAACTGAGAGGTGTGACCCACTGTCATTGTGAAATGAGCTCTGAGATGGGGTGTTGTGTCACTGGATAACACAGTGGGGTAAAGCAGGGTTTAACCTCCAGCAATAAAAGAAAAAAGGCAAACCTTGTGTTCATAACAGGTTACCTGGGAAGCCTTTCAGGGTTCAGGCATAAAGCACTGAGCTGTGTTTATGTTTGGATCCTAAAGCAGTTTTGATGATTAGCTGTGGCTGGGATGAAGGTGAGGAGTCAGACTGAGTAAAACCATGATTTATGCAAACCTGAAAAGTAATACTAAACTCCATCATAATCCTAGTTGTAGTTTCTAGCTGTCCCAGAAAAGGTATGGGGCAAAACCACATCTGGGAAAAGAAATGGAAGGCAAAGGACGGAGCTAGAGTTGGAGCTTGAGTTCGCATTGCTCCAGAGTAAAGGAGAGTGCCTGCAAAGAGAAATGCAGATGGCAGGTTGGTAGCAGGGTAGGAAATTCCACTATGAAAGTATGGAGGTGAGATTGAGATACATATTGAGTCAAGGCTAATGGTTTCAGACTTACTCAAGAAATGATGCTGAATTCCATTTCTGAGCCACTTTTTGTTCTGGGGCTTAAATGCAAGGTTGGGGAAAAGATTAGTATTACTGCTGGGGTACAAGCTGGGATTTGCTTCTGCTAGTGCCAGTAAGTGCTGCTGACAAGCTGGTTACACAGAGGTGGCCACACTATGTTGGGTGTCAGCACCAGTTTGTGTCACTGTGATGTTCCGTACATGTAGGACTGGATGGTGTCACTAGGTTAGGGGAAACTCTGGGCTTCTACTTACAACAACAGCAATTCTACAGATGAAAGGGTGGAAAAACTCCAGATGCAAGCCTGTTTAAACTGATGTGGATTGTCCTGCACAAATGTAGAAATAGAATTTATCAATGATGGGTATTTTTCAGGAGGCTGAGCTAGAACTGCAGGTAAACACTTCTGAAATATAATTTTCTTCTTTGAATTTGCTTGGATGCTTGCAAATACAGCAGCAGCACAGATGCTACCGATGTGCACGAAGCACACTGACCTTTCGGCAGTTTGCCGGTGTGTCGAGCATTGTATCCTTCTGGGCCCTGGGGAATCCCAGGATGCTGGAAGCAAACCCAAGTAAAAGTATAAAAAAATCAATGCTTTTGATTTCAAAGAACAGAAAAGACATGAGTCAGTCACAGAGACGTCATTCCTTACTGCTCTCCCTGTCATGTTCAGCCGTAACTTCATTGGAAATCAATTTTAAGTGCTATCCTAGATGGAGCTTCTTCTGTTTTTCTCCAACTCCTTTGATTTTTCTTCATGCAAGCTTTAAAAAGCAAAACAAAGTTGGTGGCTGACCAGTCGCAATTGATGAGTTAATTGAATGCCTGGCTTTGGGAGGAAGCTAGCAGGCAAAAAGTGCAGCTAACTGTTGCCTAACCACTGGAGAAACTGTCCAGCCTGCTGGTATCTGGCAGTGGAGATGCACAGCCCTTGGGGAATAGCTGTTTCTCATACTGAGAATACGTGAAACTAAAAAAAAGGGCAATGTCAAATTCTGCTGTATATTACAGGTATTCTGTAAATGTAAGTTATAGTAGACTTTGGTCTGTAATGCACCACTATGATTATATGTTTGTCATGGTTCAACACCATCTGTCAGTTAAGCACCACACAGCTGCTTGCTCACTCCCTCATGCAGTGGGATGGGGGGAGAATCAGAAGAGTAAAGTGAGAAAACTCATGAGTTGAGATAAAGACAGTTTAATAGGTAAAGAAAAAAACACAGCACAAGCAAAGCAAAACAAAGAATTAATTCACCATTTCCCATTGGCAGGCAGGTGTTCAGCCATCTCCAGGTAAGCAGGGCTCCCTTACACATAATGGTTACTTGGGAAGACAAATGCCATCACCCTGAATGTCCCCGTTTCCTTCTTCTCTCAGCTTTATATACCGAGCATAACCCATATGGTCATTTGGGGTCAGCTGTCCTGGCTGTGTCCCTTCTCAACTTCTTGTGCACCTCCAGCCTCCTTGCTGGTGTGCGGATGTGAGAAGCACAAAAGGCCTGGACTCTGTGTAAGCACTGCTCAGAAACAACTAAACCATGCCTGAATTATCAATACTGTTTTCAGCACAAATTCAAACAAATCCAAAACATAGCCCATGCTAGCTACTATGAAGAAAAGGAACTCTATCTCGGCCAAAACCAGCACAATGAAGGAAGGTCTTGTGGCTGAATCATAGAAGTGAAAGTCAAGAGATCTAGGTTTTCATCTTTATCACAATGTTCCAAACTACAGAATAAAAATATTTGAAGCATGAGGTGACGGTACCATATTTTGTAAAGATCATCTTAGGAGCAAAATGCTTTTTCTGGGTCCTCTAACATGCTGCATGCCTACAACCATCTCAGCTTCTGAGCCCTGGCATGAGATAGTTTACTTTCTTACCTTCAAGCGGTACTTTTCCCTACTTTTGTTCTGATGTGCACAGAGAAAAAGAAAAAGCATCAAAACAAATGCGTATGATCTGCAGCAGTTTCTATTAGACTGTGGTTTTGCTTCATTAGAATCTGTTAGATTTAATCACATTTTGGGAAGCTGAAGAGTCACTCCACTTGCAATGAGTGCGGTTTTGTGGTGAAATTATTGTCTCCTATCATATCATATGCACATTGTGCATTATGTGAAGTAGCTGTGCTTAGTTTGCCTTACCAGTAACCATTAATAGTAAAGATTAAATAGGAGTTATCATGTACATGGGAGTGTAAGGTTTCATCGATAGACAGAGGGGTGATGCCTATTTGGTGTTTGCCTTTGCTAAGTAATACAAAGCCTGCTTGCCAAGAACGAGCCCCAAAGGAATCATAAATCTACACATTTGCTTTTTTAAAGTATAATCAGAAGAGGCCACTCTGGTCACTCATAGGTGAAATGAGACAGGACAGTACTTGATTCCTCAAAGATTTACCAGGGAGAAGGACTATTACAATCAGCCACACTACTTTGAAGCACTGCAGAGGGCATACTGCTCAGGAGCGTGGTGTCAGAGGGAGAAGGGAAGATCTTAGCCCTGTGTTATGAAGCACTTCTGCTGACCTTGGCTATGTCTCTACAGGTTTGCCTTACACAGCATGACATTCTAGTTTAAAAATATTTTCTTAGCAAAGACTATTGACGACTTGAGGCTCTTTGTTCATGTGACTGCTACAGAAATGAACATGTTCTGGAAATTGGTAGTATGAGAAAATGTTGGTGTTTGCCCAGAAGAGATGATTTTGAAGAACAAATCAAACCTGACCACTTTAGCTTCAGTGTTGGTAGAAAGAAAAGATAGTGTCTTATGCTTTTAGTATTAATTTAAACAGCCTAGATGGCACAGAAATAGCCTGGATGGCTTTTCTGGTATAGTGTAGAAAGGAAATCTCTTTGACTTTGTATCCCTGTGAAGGATTGAGTGAAGCCTAGGAGAACCTCACTGTGTAGAACTAATGTCTGTTGGAGCAGAGCTCCAGGGAAGCTGAATTTTAGGGCAAGTTCAGTGATGAGTGTGGAAATTCTACTTCTCCAGCTAGCTTGGCCAACATCACCTGCTGGGATCTTTGAGGAGGGAAATGGTGCACTTAGCATCCCTTACAGTGTGTGTTGGTGACCCTCCGCTGTCAAGTGCACTGCTGGAGTACAGAAAGCTCTCAAGGTGAGTATTGTGTTAACCAGCAGAACTGCCAAGGCAGACTGATAGGATCAACACTCACAACCTGCTTCACTCTGCACAGGTCCATAACCATAAGCACCAGTGAGTTTAAGCAGCTCCTTGAATTTGCATATATACAGTTGTATACATTTCACTATTGCAATAGTCTAAGTGGGTTTTGTGGGCCCTGATTTGACTGAATGACAGCTTGAATGGCCTCTAACTGCCAAAATACATTTAAAGTGAAGGATTCTTTCAATATGTTTTACTATTTGCGTATTTTAACTGGGGCAGATGAAAATACGTTGCTCTTTGTGAAAGAAAAATTATTCATGACAGGAATACTAAAAACCACAAGCAAGTACTTATCTATTCCCACTGAAGAATGTAATATGGGTCACCCTCTGTCAAAGGAAATCAAAATCGTGCAAGGAAAAAGGAAACTGTGTTTAAAAAGGAGCTATATTCTACATTTTCTTCATATCACTGAAAAATACTGACAGAGAAGTAGTGTGATCTGTGATCGTCTAACAAGGATGAGTGGAATTAAATTATATTGCTCCTGGAGCTGTTTTATTCCTCTCAGCACACTCACTCACTAGGGAAATTGAGGAATGGTTACAAGCTGGGTGAACTAGAGGGTTTTCTGACACCTGCACATGCAGAACCAGTATTTTTCTCTTTGAGTTATATTCTGGTTATATTCCCCTGTAGGAGGGCCAGAAAAGTAACTGAAGTCTGGCCAAAGTTACATTACAAATTTGTCATTGACAAAAGGTGCCTTTCATTTACACAGACATCGCTGCAAGGTTTTGGTGACTCAGCGAGCTGAGGAGTTTGGCTGTCAAATAAAATAGTCTCTCGTGGCACAATGCCAGAGTTCAGTGTGCATTCACTTAGTGTTATCAGAAACTGAAAGTCAATAAAATTTATAGCAGCCAAATTTTCCAGCAGGTCCATGACCTTGCTAGAGAAAGTTGTGCATTCAGCAGTCCCAGTAACTGTCTCACTGGTCGGAGGCTGAGTCCTTGCTGTGGTGTGTCTAGGCTACCTTTTGTACAGGAGGAAAAGGATGGAGTTTCATGATGTTTTAAAATCTAGTCTTATGACATGATGTGATTTAAACTAGATTATATGTGATAAAATTGCTATGTAATGAATCAGTCTCTCCCTCTTGCTTTATCAAGAAGTGTAAGGCAACAGCTCTCCATAGAACTTTGAAAAGGGGTAATTTTCCTTTCTGATGGGGGAAGTAAGAAGAAGCTTCAGGGGGAAGAAATCTGGATTATTTTTCTGGTTGTTCTGCATATTGCTTTCTAGCTGGAAAGAGTTCTGTTACTTTATTATAAGCTCAGTCCTTCAGTTCATGGAGGCATTTGCCAAATATTCTGAAAATACTCTGGAGAACTAAAACTGAATGTAAATTCAAGAAATCCTATTCACAGGTTGCACAGCCTAGAGAGTGCGTATTTTCACTTCAACACTGATGAAACAGACTGCATGTTGTTGCTTCAGGCTTCGTGACATTGGCGAGAGCTCACTGATGGCATTTCTGAAGCTTCCAATCACCTGGATGCTCTGTGCTGTCAGGGTTGTGTTCTTTCTCTTTACTTCTCAATAGGATGATCCCTCTCTCTTGTTAATCACAGAATCATGATGAGAAGGTATGTAAATCAAGGAACAGAAATACCTTCCTGTTATGAAGTCACATCACAGCATATTCACTTGCTGTATCAATCCAGACCTGATTTACTGGAAGCTGAAAATAAAAAGATGTAATTTTAAAGGTATTCTCCTAGCAGGAAATCTAGCAGCATTCCCAAAAAGAGTCAACAAGGTCCTTATTCTTTTGTGTGATACCTGAGCTTTGCAGGGTTACACAATAGCTTCCACAGCCACTACAAGGCACAGGTATTACTGGTATCAACGTTAGAAGAATGAAAATGTGTGTTTCTTTGTATTTGCAGAATGCTTTTCATTCAGAATGACTACAGTTCAAACACTGCAATTGTTCTGTTCCCATCTAAAACACAGTCTACAGTGGGCTGTTCAAAAACTGTTATTAAATAATAAAAAAACCCAGGACAGTTTAGGGCATGCACCAGTAGAGCCCTATAGAGTTCTTTTAAATATTTGCCCCAGTATATCACAGTTCTTATTGCAATGGCAGAACTGAAAGTGCTGTAGGCCACAGGGTTTTAAAATACAAGCTTCCACACACACAAACTAATTTTAAAGGATGAAGTTTAAAATGAAATTTAGGGGACAACCCTCCAAAACTAAATCAAGTGTTTTCCACAAGAACTCCGTTTTCCACAAGAACTTGACACCATCACTGATGATCAGGGACTGGCATTCAATTAGATGAAATAATCCTCTGCACGCTCACGGTTTAATGTAAGAACTGTCATATTGGATACACACATACATTATTTCTTCTAGTGAATTCCCCATAAAAATCTTTTCTTCTCAGTTATTCATTAATCAGCACAGCAGTGCTGAAGGGCTCTCTTTAGAATGTAAAGGGGAATATTTTCCTTTAGAGTAATGACCTGCACGAACCTAAAATTTGTAAATGTATTTTATGCAGAAGTTCAGGAGATATGTTGAAGTTGTTACCGTTAGTATTTCCATTCTCCCAGGGAAGAACTGCTGCCCATTGCTACATTGCTAAAACTTGCAAAGCAGAAGTGGATGTGTTGCACAAGTCTGAATGTGTGGAGCAATAGGGTGAGTTGAGATTTATGTCCCTTGTACAGCAGAATTGTTTGGGTCATATACTGTGGCTACTTGTTCAGAATTTCTAGGTCTTTCTAATCTGCCGAAAGTCTGAAAATCCATTGGAACCAAAGTGTAGGTACGAGAGAGTGTGCAGGTATTGACCACTCAGAAACAAGTCTGGAGACTCAGCCTGCCAGAGCTGCCCACATGTTGGTCAGTTCTCTACAGCACTGCTGTAAGCTCTTTCACAGCTACCCATATCCAGCACCAGAGGATGTGCTTATGACACCAAGCCCTTTCTCTCCTCTGTATCTTCTCTTCCCCAGCAGCGGATTGTGCCACTTGCAGCAGATTAAATCTGCTATGAAGGAGAGGTTATTTGTTCTTAGATGGATGAAACAGAAAGGGAAAAACAAACCTTTCATTTACCATGTGATTTCTTTCTGTGTGAACCTGTTGCCTTTTGCCCTTTGCCTTTTGTCTCTACATGGCTTCCTCCAGGAACATTTAATTACAGTGAATGCTCTCTCCCAGGGGTCCAGAAATTCTGCTTTCAGAGGTTCAGGGAAACAGTATGTGCATAAGATTTCACTGCCATTGTTCAATTTGCATTGTTCAGGGTATTAATTTAATTTTAGATGCCTCACCACAGTCAGGGAAAAATCTCTAAATTAAATTAGTTGATAGCAAAAGCCTCTAATGTGCAGCAAATGGGATTGCATTTTGCTTACATTCAACTAAATTACTATTTAGTTAAGTGGTGTATTATCCAACACATCACTAATACAGAGCTTGCTTAATAATGATATTTTGATTATGTTTTTCTATTTCAGGTCAGGCTGAATGACAATATGACAGTAGTATTTGACAATAGCATTTGCCTGAGAACTAAAATCAGTCTTACATAAGATTTACATTTATTCCTCTGTAAAATGTTTTAAACAGACACACCAATTCATTCTGTTGTATAAAATGTTTTAATAAATCGAACCCAAAATAAAAATTACCTTACTTCTTAGCAAAGTCAGACCTTCCAAAATTTCTGCGTGTGGTTGAGAAACCAAGTTGAAACATGAACGTTGATGTTAAGCAGCACTACGCAGAAGGCACTGCTAGTTTTGGCCTCCCATTAGCACCATCACACACTGTATAAAAGGAGAAGTTTGTCTTCAAGGACAGAGGTGGTGCCCTGAGAGCAGCTTTGGGACTGTGGGCTCTCCCTGGAGAATCTGTACAGTTAAAACTTTCTGAAGGGTCTGTGTATGTTGCCAAGAATCAAATGTTTGGGATGATAAGGGCCAAGAGATTAGAAATCAAAACATTTCTTTATTTTTCCATTTTGCTTGCTTTGTACACCTGGCAGTGTCAGAATATTGTCCATTCCACTATGTCCCCTGTTCAGTTACTCATGCTCCCCATTCAAAAGCACATCTGATTGATTAACTAAGAGCAGCGAGCAGTCCTATTAGCACATCCACCTGCCTTTGCAAACCACAGAATTTCTAACACAGGTACAGAGTAATTATTCACAGACTGAAGTTGGAAGCCAAAAATCAGAGAACCTTGTACAAGTTAGAAAATGAAATATAATCATAGCCTAATTTTGCTGGATCAGTTTCAATTTTTCCACACTCTTACATCAGTTTTACCTGACAAAATGTTAGTAAAATTAAATATTGATCTTCACATCTTCAAAACCAGATGCCATACAACAGGAGAAGAAGGAAAGTGTCACACAAGACAATTGCAGCATAAGGTGTTGGAAGAATGTGTCAGCTGGGATTAAGTAATAGTGGCTAAAATCACCTCAGGTGCAACTTCGTAAGTGACTGATTTCCCTCTTTTGCAACCCAAATGGAAAACAAAAGCCAAAACAAAAATCATTTCAAATGTAACAAAACCATGGATTTGATGGGAAACAGAACATTTTGGGTTTGAGTATTTTAAATGCTTCTGAATTTGAATAAACAGTGATGCAATGACCTGTCAAAGTAAACCCCCCAAAAGTGTTCTGATGAAATACAGATGTTAGTAAATATTTTCTGGAGATGATTTTGATTGCTGCAAGATCTCTATTTAGCTTTTTCATAAAGCTTCTTTTATAAGGTCAGCCAGTCTCTTGAAGGCCTGCAATGACACAAATATGGCTCACATTTATATTCCAGCATTACTTAAACAGGCATCATGTCAAACCTGTAAAGCTACTGAAACCAACCTACCCATATACAAACTCAGTATTTTATACTGCAAAATTCTGCTGATATTCTCTGTTTTCCTTTTATAATGTATAGGTCTGGAGGTTCCAAAGGTGAAAAGTAAAGGAAGAAGAGTTGAATCGAGAAGCATATAAAAGATACATTTGACTATCAATAGTATGGTTGTGAATTTTACAAAGAGGAAGGAAGAAACAGAACTACAAAAGAAGGAACAGAAAGGCAGTAGAAGCACTTAGAAATTACAAACCTTCACAACTGAATGAAAGTACAACTACAAATACCGAACTGTTTCAAGCACCTGAATCAAATGAGTATTAAATCTGCACAAATTAATGTCTCCTATCTATCCGCTGAATTTATAGATACAGCCAAATATCATCCAAACTGTAAAATACATAATTCGTTCCTGAGAAATGAAATACGACATATATGTCAATTGTATGCAAGAAAAACAATATTCTTTCTTATAAAGGATCAACAACACACAGAGAAACAGGTAATTCAATCTCAGGAATGGAAAGTCTGGAAAATAAAAGATATACTATGCCTGCTAATGCTAAAGCAAATAGCAAAGCTTACTCTAGCCTCCAGTAAAGCCTTTATGGGTAATATCTGGGGGGGTTAAGTGTGAGAATCTCCATATATGAGATTCACAGAAGAATTTCAAGTGGTTCTAAAAATCTGGCACCTTTCAGGTCATTTGGATATGAACGTTTTGGCTAAGAAACAGCTAATACTGCTTCAAAAGTACTGCTTCATAACCCAAGTACTAAACAAATGTTTAAAGACGTTTACAAACATTTAAAAAAGTACTAACACTCAAGAAAACACATAAGGAGAAATAAGCAGAAATAAGGGAGCATTATTACATGAGATACTGTCTCCGTAAGAAAGTAAAAGAAAGAAACCTCACTTACCAGATCCATCTGGGCTGGAGAAGACAAAGAGAAGGAGGCTCTGACGTAAGAACTCGGCTCTGAACTATTGATATTGAATGCTCCTCCAGGAACCAGTAGCACCTAAGAAAAATTAATTAGCCATCTGGTTATTGCCACTTGTGCAGTTTTAAAACACCATGTTAAATTAAACTTGACAAGTCTCGCTGCTGAAAATACTGGGATCAGAACATGGCATAATGTATTTCTTCAAAATCAGAAGCCAAAAATATGCATTTGAGTCACACTTTTCAAAACAAAAACAAAGTTTTTTTATGTTTTGTTTAGCTAGGCTGGTGGGTTACCAGGTCCCCTATCATCACAGTGTTTTGAGGCACCAGTAAGGTGGGATGTAGTTTACTCAGTACACAGTTCTGGCTCTTACAGAAATAAAATCCCACTTAATTTCTCTTATTGAAAAGAGATAGTGGGCAGCCATTATTCATATAGGTATGTATATTAATATTCTGTATATATGTTGTGTACATGATGTATTGCACTATTATAATAGTTTAAATTTAAGTAAGCTGATTAAATATCAACATCTGAATAGAGAAATGAAAGTATTTTATAATTAGTCACTATGTGACTGTGCCTGACTTGCAGACTCAGTGACGGTAGGTAGCAAGTTGCCCTGCTTTTTTATGTATGCACATATGTGTGGATAGATATAGTAAAATTATTTTATCCTTCGCTCATTTCAACATCATAAGCCATTAAACCATAGGTCATACTTCTTTCTGCAAAGCTTTTTCCATGATGAGCTGCTGTGTATCAGAAATACCCTTAATTTTGATCCATAAGAACATCCCAGCAGCAGGAGGGTACCATTCTGCCAAGTCTGGGGAGAAAGAGAGGGAGAGAAAACAAAGGAATTGGGAAAGAAACTTCCAGCCCATCTTTAACTGATATATCATTGATTCTATCATTGATTCGGTGAATAGTAGATTTGTTGCTCTGATAACCTCAAAGGGAATGTAGGCCACATATCCTGATGCATTATTCAAAATTCCAACACACTTCAGGGTAGCCCAGTGGTATTATACTGTTTTGACACTTTGGGAACTGAGACAAAGAGGGCCCAGCCAGGTCAACAACCCCCGGTTATTCACATCCATGCAGAAAAAAAAAAAAGAAATACTTCATCTATAAACCCTGGAATTAGCAAGATAAGTACATTAATGATTGTGTGGTACCCAAGTACCCATGTCCCATGAAAGTATCATCTAAGGTAGGCGGGCAGTTCTTCAGCAGTTATTACTGATTCCACTTAAACTGACTAAAAGGAGTGAACACCTAAGTGTAGCTGCATTATTGTTGATCAATTTTTTTCTATGCTGTCCGATTAACCCCAAAAGGGAACATCTGAAATTGATTTCTGACAAAAAAAAAAAAAAATCAGTACTGCTGTATCAATTATTTATTTCTTTGAAATTAAAGCCACTGAATCTGATGACTATTTCAGACAGAGATTTTAAGGACAGAGATTTTAAACATAAACAGTGTAAGAACAGACTGGACTGAAATATATGCTCTTTGTTAAAGTGCTTTATGCAGTAATATGGTGAGCTTTGTACTCATCACAATCCCCTTGTCCCACCAGAAAAACATGAAAACAGCAGTACCAGATAATTTCTCCTAAGCTGAATATTTAATGTCATTGATTTGCTATAGTGCTTATCTGTCACTTCAGTCAAGAGATGAACTTTAGTGATTTTTCTTGAACACAAACATGATAAACAGTTTGGAAAAAATGTAAGTAATTAGCCATGTTGCACTCACTGACCTTTTAACCACTTGTCAGCAGCAGTGAGCATTGCATCCCGCTGGGTCCTGTAGAACTCTACCACTCTGAAAGTAAATTATCAGTTCAAAGTCATGATCTCATAGAGCTTCAGAGTACATTTCCTTCCAAAGGCAGAAACAAAGCTGTTCTACTTGAACAACTTAAGAGTACACTTAATGGAAATATAAACATATCCTAGATGGGCAAATACAGTATACTGTGTGTATAAAACTTTGTATATGTATCAGAGAGGTCTTGAATGCTTCAGCATGTCTCCAACAAAGCACAGATCAACCACATGAAGAAAATGCCTGCCTGGCTGCTTCTTAACTTTACATATGTCATGAAAACTTATATCCATTCTGTCTGTATCAGTGAATGCAAGCCCTGTCAGCAATATTTACTGCACAAAATGGGCATATTGAAGAGAATTAAGGACCTTTCACATATGCAAAAGCACAGACTCAACATTTGTGCCTTTGGGTTGAATTTCTGTAATAGGTACACATAGAAATGGTATTTCATAAAACATATGATAAACGTATCACGGCTACTTGACAGCTTCCCCTTTTCTACACTTCTGAATCTATCTCCTTCTCACGTTAAGTGTAGCTTACAAATAATTCACTCTCTTTCTGGGGAAAATGAGGAAAATGACCCAAACCCAAGTACATGGACAAGTCTTGCTTTTGTTAACATGTGACACCTGTGCCAGGGGAGACACAGGAGAAATGCCTGATACAGAGTTCATAAATCAGATGGCAAATGTGCTCCCAACTCTAGAGAAAACATACTCAGTAATTTGCATAACTTAATATTTTTTCTTATATACTCTCTGAACCAATAGCTTTAATTTGTGGGTGTATTTTAGTACACCTGACAGACAAACACCAACATAGACTCATATAGTTGTGGGACTCAGTCTGCACCAATTGCTACATTCTACATGAAATGGTGGATCTCACTTTTACCACATCACAAATTCTTTTGCAAGATTTTGCCTTTCTGTTATCATTTTTCTCTCATGTCAGAATTAAATTACAAGTAGTAGTAAGACAAGACTTCCACAAAAATGTAACTGCTTCAAACAACAGACTAACTCCTACTGAAATGCATACTCTAACAAGTCAATCTTGTCTAAATAAAATCACCTGGAAGACATTCCAGTCAGCTGTTTGGCCTCATCAATAAGTCACCTGACAACTGAGCCTAAAAGGTTGTAGAGGGTTGCAGCTAATCCACTGCAACATTATTTTCATTATGTCAGAGGAAGAATGATCTTCTGGCTTAAACAGGCATGCCTTTTGGCCTAGAAGAAGGAGGTAAGTGGAGAGATGCACTTGGGGTATGTTTTTCAAAGTGCTGAAAGTTGAGCTGAAGTGTGGTTCAGGTTTCCTTGCAAAGCCTATCTTTATGTTCCTAATCTTTAAAACAAGGGCTAGGGCTGCTGTGTCAGCTTTGGGGGTTTTGCTTTTTTTGATGCTGGTATTTACAGTATGGACAACAGGCAGGTGCTGTGGGGATAGAAGTGCCTGTTACAGTGAGGTGTAAGAACTTTTTCAATGTTTTGCTCATATTCCTATTTATAGGCCTTTGTAGAGTTTACCCCTGCTAAAGTAGGAAGCTTGGGGTTCTCACAGCAACCAAGTATGGTGTCTGAAATGAACCATGGATAGTCAAGAGAAACTGTTCCTCCAGCATAATAAATAAAAGCAAAATGCATGTCAGTCAGTATGCAAAAAGATGTTCTGTTTCCAAGAGTGGCAGTAAAGACAATGCTTAGCAAACACAGGTGAACCTTGCTCTCCAAAATCATTAGACTAAGGATGTTAAGAGGGTGAATCCCTGCTGAGTTAAGTGAGGCAAAAATTCCTTTTACTGAAGCCATGTTGACCATTTCTCAGTAGATACGTGCTCAGTGATCTTAGCCTTTGCTATAGACTGTACCACATCAGTAGAGAGTCGCTGCCTGGGAGCTCCCAAGATCCTCTTGCATTCCCTTCACATGGGAGCTTGCGTAATGACTGGGCCTATGGACTGCCAGACTGCTGATCTGTAGTGGTAGGTTATATGCCTGGACTTGCATGTCTGCAGTTTCGCACTGAGCTCCTTCAGGACTCTTGTGTGAATACTGTCAGCCTTGGTGATCTGGCTTAAGTGATCCACCTCTTCTGACTTTTTGCTGCAAAGAATTTTTATGTAGGAAACAAGAACCGGAACGACAAATGATGGGATTCAGCATACGACATGACCCTACCTCTCTGTATGCTCCAAGAAACCCTTTTCTCCCCATTGCTGAAGCAGCTGTAATATCATAATCTAGAGAAATAAAACATATCATCAATAACATATTTTAAACAGGACTGTTCTGCAGTCATCATAAGATACATTTCCTGATGCATTATTCAAAATTCCACACAAGCAAGAACTGCATTTATGGTCTCTTGGAGCCTTTTATAAACAGAGTTGGCAACAGAAACAGGCCATTGTAGTTCATGTCTACAATGACATGAGTTATATTGTAGATAACTACATGTTACTATATAGTAGTATAGTAACTATAGTATAGTTAGAGTTAACTATACTATAGTTAACTAGTATAGTTAGAGATAACTACATGTGGTTGCTGTCTCTAAGGATCATGGCAGTGTTTGGATGTTGGGGTGGAGGGAGTTAAAAATGGATGGAGAGCTAAATATGATAATGAGGAAGAAAAAGGAAGGCAGTGTATGTTGATTTACTGTTGTGCCTATAACAGCCTCTTTGCTTTAATGTTGTCTCTCACAAACTAATGGAGCTGGAGGACGGAAGTAATATTTACATGAGCTCAACGTCTCCTTTCCCTATAATTAACCATAATGGGGCAGTAGTTGGTAGACTACTTTGTAAGGTTTTTGTGGGCTGCCAATATTGTTCTAATTATAAAATAATTGGGGAAAAAACCCCAACCAATCAAAGAAAACCCAACCCTGAGTGCTTCTTCCAATGTATGCTTTCCATTGAGGTTTTCCAAGGGAACCTACTAGCAAGAGATGAAGTACTTTACATCTCTATTCTTGAAATCTCAGAGTTAAGGGCATATTAGCTGTGCTTTCCGTGCACTGAGACACCATCTAGCTCTGGTTCTAACTTCTATGGCAGTTTGTCTTCCTTTGGCAAAATTGATAACGTATGTGCTTATAAACAAAACTGCAAAAGTGCAAAGCAGCTTGTGGTTTCTTATGACCTGGAATATCTTAGCTTTTCTAAATATAATTCAGTTGACAGTTCAATACTTGCCTGTGTGAAAGTGCTGGTGTGCATTGTTGAAACCTGTATGTGTAGAATAACTCTGTCGATAAGAGGCTTGGGTCCTGTCAGAAAACCTATTCTTAACCTACAGAACAAAACAATAGAAAAAAGGTATTACAGAAATGCAATGTGCTAATACTTCACGTGAGTTACGGTTTAACTTCTAACTGGGAAAACATGTAATCATTTCACTGGTTTTGTAAGGATCTTTTATGCTTTTATCTGTACTTTAATATTGCCCTAAGCCCAGGCTTATGCAGTTTATGACTATTCAAAGTAATGAAATAAAAACATTTAAGGTTTTTTTTAATGCTTACAGTAGCTTCTTAGTTCTGAGACTTCAGAACATATCCTGTATTTCTAAGTTTTATTCTGCAATCATAAAGATTTAGATGACTCAAAGGTAAGGAAGGATAGGTTTTCACATAATGAAAAATCATGAGTGCTCAGGCTTTCTGTAAAACAGATGGAAGCGATGAACAGCTTTACTCTTTCACTCCCTTTCAGTACTGCAGGATAAATGGAATTTAGACTGATAAACTAGATTTTTATTCCTGCTTCAATTCTAATGATCCATCTTTACAGACTGGCTCAAGTTTTTCTTTGAAGAAAAATAGAACCAGTAAACTTATGTGTCTGATAAAGACAAAAATGAACCATGGCTTTTCAGTGTCACTTTCGAAAGTGCAATCACACTTAGCATCATGTTATTGCCTCACTTTCTCAGGCATAGGGTTATAATGACTAGCTGCCAGTGCAGAATTCATATTATTTTCTTATATTTTATACCAAACAAAAGCAAGTTAATCAAATATGTTCATTTGTGTGAAGGGCAAAACAGCCAGCCTAGTTTTTCAGGCAGAGAATTGTATGTCCAGAAGACTAGAAAGCACTACAACGCTACGAACAGTTTGTGGAGAATGCCATCATTTCTTTCTATGCTACAAGCTTAGAGAGTCTGCAGGAATGGTAAGAGATAGGAGAAATGGAAGAAGAGAGAAAAGCTGCTAGAAGTTCCAGGAACAGAGCTAGATCCAGCATCTGTCTTTCTGCCTAGATGATGCCTGCAGGAATGGGCTGCCCGTGGGGAATGGTCAGTATCAGAAGAGAAACAGAAATTGGAGTTACATGACTGCCAAGAGGTAACATGAAAAGTGAGTAGACTGCAAAAGCTGTGGATCCAAAAGTGCATTCCAGAAATGGATAGGTATTAGATGAAAAAAATGATATATCTGATCATTTTGTATGAAGTCTTGTGCCTTAATAGGCAGCGCTGAGCAGTCCAAAGCTGGCCTTACCCAGATGAGAGAATTTTAGAGAAAGAGTCAGTCCTGATAACTCGACCATCCACATCCATTGAGAGGAAAGTTGGAGCCCATGGCTTGGGAGAAAAAGAAAAGTAAATTCAAGATGCTAGTCAAGGTTATGATGTAATAATAATTTCTTTACTATGAAGACATAATTAATTTCTTAATGAATTATTTTGATAGTAAGTATTTTGATGTGCATTCCAAGGAAAATAAATGCAGTAACTTGCTGGCAAGGGGCTGTTTAGGGTAGCTGTCTGTGATTACAATATTCCATGAAAGTCATCAAGAAAGCAGCCTTGGTTTTTTGATGCTTAGCCCACTGTTCAGCATACAAGTGCTCAGTTCAAGTTTTGGTAGGAAGCCAAAGTAGAACAGAAAAATAATTATTTCTTTGCCAAGATTTTTTTATGGAGTGAACAGACACTGTAATTTCTAAGATGGGGCTCTCTGGCTTTTAGATTTATCTTAAAAAATAATAATAATAAAATAAATCAGAAGCTATGGCCAAATTTTGATGATCGGACTTCAGCACACTTTTTCCTTATCAGTAGTTCTACATTTATGCCTTCTCCCATTACACTCTATAGAAAAGCTATGTAATGCTATTCAACAAGCAGTTTTATTGCCTCCTTCCATAAAAACATTGCAAAACAGAAAATGCTGAACCAGTGTTCAGCATTCTACCAGTGTTTTAGTGCTTTGTAAGACCAGCTTCTAGGTACTTGTGCAGACTGTGTTACTGCAGACCCCTGTGTAAAGATGGGTCAACAGCCAATTGTTACCCATTTGGGGAACACTTAGATGAAGGAAGAAACCTGCCTACCCAGTAGTACTTCCTGTGGTCTCTGGGAAAATTCTCTCAAGTTCTCCAGAAGGCCAAGGGGTAAAATTAGCATATAGTGGACTGGGAGTAGGCAATCTTCCATTGAAAGACTGGGCTGAAGGGATCATTAAAGGGCTGCTGTTTTCAAGTGCTGCTTCAGTGGCATACTTGTTTTGCTCTGGAGGCAGTCTTAGCTATTTTGACTACTGCAGGAAATTCTGTCCTCTAATAAGGCCTGAGGAATATGAATATGCCTAAGGCAATGAAATGCCAAAAAGGGGACAACAACTGAAAGTAGCATAGACTGTGAGGCCTACAACTACCCTGGAGTAGGACATGAAGAAGGAACATGCAGGAAGACCCATGGCTCACATCTTGGGTCTCTCCTGGACCAGAAAAGGTATAGCTAAGGATTATGGAAGACAAATTACCTTTTCAAACTGAACAAAGTAGTAAGGATCATCTTCTATTATGAGAAAATCATATTTTCTTGCAAGCTAAAGAAATTCATAAAAAGAAAAGATTTTATAAAATGTAAAGACACTGTAAATTAAGTACTTATTCTACCCTGGGCCTATTACCAGGACTACATTATCCTGTGTATTGCTCATTCACTGTATACAAGGCCCTATCACAAGAAGCTTTCAAATGCCCAATTTGGACATTAAGCAATTATAAGAGTAAACATGGTACCTGCAGTACAAAGTCAAGTGTAATAACTGAATCTGTTCCACAGTAGTGTTCCAGCTGTGTAGGAATCTTGCAGTAAGTCGAGTTAGAAGCCCATGGCAAAGATACTTGCAAACAATGGGGTACTATTGCAAAAACAATTTATCTAATGCATAGTTCATCTTTGAAGAGTTGTCATGAAAGAGGTTCTGCTAGAAGCAAGTCTGAGGAGTGTCTACTGGACCTTCAACTGAGACTGACACTTATCCATTTCCAGCTACAAGGTTCACAAGGCCTCAGCTACATACCTGGTAAATCTCCTTCTTGCGCTCTGTGGTCAGAGAGTTTCCAGTTGGGTTGCACCCATTTGGAACAGTGTACAGGAATTTGGGAAGGGGATGGCTATCATCTGGGCTCCAAGTAGACAGAATTTCTTTTAGAGCATTTGGAATAATGCCATGTTGGTCACTAGGAACATTAATTATGTTACAACCCAGTGGTCTCAGCTGTTGATAGAAAGAACAAAACTGTCATAATCCCATAATTCAAAGGTCTTCCTTTTGTCATCAACATTGTTAGATTTCACTAATACACAGTCTTTCTGAATTTATAGCTATAATCTCAAGCTCCATTTGCTCATGATTAAAAAGCGTTTGCCTGAATTTGCTGTGGAGCTTGTCAAATTTACCACATTACTATTTATTTGTCCTGTTAAGCCATCTGAGGAGAAAGGAGTAGCTCTTATGTCCAATTGCTGCTCTTCTCTAGGAAATTGCATATGGTTTTTGCAATCAAAAAGGGATTTTGTGAATTTGAACTCTGTTCTCTCAGGACTCCATTGGTCTCACTACAGATGTTATGTTCACAGTACCTTCATTTCCTACTGACATTTTGCATTCTACTTCAGTGGAAGTGCCAGAATGGCAAGCTATTTCTCACTGACAAAGGGCAAAGAATCTGTTCTTAACAGATATACTCAGCAATACAAAAGGGAATGGAACGATGCTACTGCAGTGACACATTAACAGCAGTATGAAAAAATACAGGTAAAATTCCAACAAAAAAGCATGTTGTCTCCCCTCTATGGAATTTTAATTTGTACCAGGTAGCAGTCTCCATTTTTAAACAAAAATGCAAACTGCTGCATTGCCAAAATATATTCTTAACAAAGTATATTTATTAGATGAGCTATTCAAACTTGGCACAGTAAACATCAAAATTCCTTTTGGTGCATGAGGACGACTGAAATTGTGTATTATTCTAACCCTTCTTATGCATGTTGAGCTGACATTTGAGTACATACTGATAGTTATTTTTCAGAAGTAAAATTTGCTATTTTTGTATAGTTCTTAATAATTCACCTCTTCATACTCATATAAGGATGTTTTAGGCCTATTCCAATTTTATGCTATCCATAGCTATGGTATAATTGGACCACAAAATACTTCAGGTGAATGTGCTGACGTTAAAATACCCACTTGTTATAGCTTTGTTTCAACAGAACTAGGTTATAATGGCTTTCTTTCCCGTCCCAAATGTGACCCTAGTCCTTGACTGAATTAGGACAGAAGTTCCTCTCCCAAATCCCGGAATAGCTTTTATAGAACTTAGTAGAGGGGCTTCTATGAATTAATATTTATGAACTTGACTAACACTAAAAATGTGATTCCTAAATATCTTTTCACAGTAAACAGAGCGTATATAAGCCTGCAGATCAAGTACTAAATTGCTGTTTACTTCAAAAGTAACCTCACAATGTTGTGTAGCTAAAAAATACTTACAGCTGCTAGTGTTCCAGAGTATGTTGGTGCATCCAAGAGGATGTTGTCCCCAGGGTTAATGAGCATTTCAAACACCTGTAAAAGAGTATTTTAAAAGATTGTGCTATTCTTGTGTACACGCTTCATACTTCTGACTTCTTCATTGGATTAAAAATCTTGATGAGGTATTAGTAATTCCCTAACCACATAATTATGCTGTCTGTGAGAAAAGCATGGAACTGATTGGATAAAAAAAAAGGCAGCTTTAGAGCCAAATGAAGCTGGGTAATCAGCTATAGCATACCAATCTGAAATGGAAAGACAGTGCTCTATTACACAGTAGAAACAGTTAGAGAAAGGATCAACTGAGTGAGTGGACTGGAAAGGGTAATTAAGTGAAACAATTAGAGTTGAGTTACAGTAACACAAATAATGCACTTATGTACTTACTACTGCACTACCTGAGTGATGTAAAATGTTACCTTAATAGTGTATTTTCTGGCAGGCTCTGGTTTACCTCAGCATTTATGACAGCGAGACTGCCACACCAGTTTTATTTCAGTTCTATTATCTTGTATTGATAATACTGGGACATGTATTTAATAAAGTACCCTGTTCATAGTTATACAATGGCATGTCATGCCATATATAACTGAATAATGAATCACGTATAACTGAACTAATGGGAGAACAAACATCTCAAAGAACTACTTTTAACATATGAAACTTTCAGTCTTACTTTACCCAAGCCTTCCTGGCTGCCGGTTGTGACACACACTTCCATTTGTCCTTGCTCAGGACTGTAGTTGGCTGTGGGGGGATTATGTAGATTTCGCTGGAAATTCTTTAGCCAAGACAACAGCTCTGGAACCCTGAAATGTGAATAAATAATGTGTATCTAATGTCTTCTATAGGCCAAAGCTAGGCTGTTCCTTTAAACTACTGCCAAATCTAGCACACAGTCCTAAGTCTGATTTCAGCTGTCATACAGATATACTCTGATGTTAGTTTTATGCTACTTTATCAACTATGAAAATCAGATAAATGTTTGTTATGGGAGAGCAGAAGAGATGGGCATTTGTGGTCCGTATACCAAATCATCTGAAATCTGGGCAGAAATGATTTGACAAGGATGGAATAGGGGTGAAGGCTGAACTATGTCCACTCTTAGGAGTGATCTTCCCATTCTCAAATGTGGCAGTGTGATAAAGCTCTCAATGCTGCTAGTAATAGGCTGCAGCTAATAAGGATTTCTGAAAGTTGTTTTTTTTTTTTTTAAACAGGTATAAAGATTTTTGAGGATGTTCACAAATGGCTGGGTTCATTTCATTATAGAGAAAAGTCTTCACTTCACTGATTAATGACCTGCTTGCATCTATAAATTGTGTACCTAAATATTTTTGCCAACCTGTCACAAGCCTGACTCAGTGCTGTCTGCTGGGGAGTTCACGAGTGCTAAAGTAACTTATGCAGTTTTTGTACTAGAAATGACCATACTATAAATAGTTCCAACTATCACTAGCAGTATATATTGATTTTAGTCTATGGTACCAAATGAAAGTAACCCAAACACTCCAGAATGTGGGAAATGTGTAGTGCAATGCAGCATCTTTTAATGAGTATCCTACTGCAAAACACAGAATGATTTCTCCTAGTGGTCTGGGAGTATGGAGTCTCAAGTACTAACAGACAGGAAGTGCTCTGGCATGAGAATTGCTAATATTAGTTTTGTGGTAATTTTTTAAAATGACTTATCTGCTGAAAACTTTCCATTTAAACCAAAATGTAAATAGTGAGGCAAATTCAGAGAAGTTAAACCTTTTTTGTAAAACGGATTTTATAACCAGGTTTTAAAGACATGTGAATTAATACAGTAATAAAGGGTTTTGCGAGCCCTTCATTCTGGTATCTTGATATGCAAGCAGTTGTGAAGGATACCCTGCTGAGGCTGAGTACTGGAGAGCTCTCTTCATCAACTCTTCCCCAATCTCAATAGCACTTCCATGTCCAATGGCAACAGTAGCCTTCTTAAATGGAAAAAGGTCAGGGTTTGGTGCTCCTCCAGCCAGAGAGATGAGAGATGGAGGAGACTTCTCCATCAATTCAGCTAGAGTAAAAGGAAAAAAATCCTTGGTTACAATTTGATTATTGCAACACTGATCATATCCTTCAGTCAGTATGCAATTATACTCCAAAGAAGCTTGTTCCATTTCTCACTTCTTTTTAAACTGTCATGAATTCAGAAGGCTGATGATTCTTTTTAAACTCACCTTTCTATCCAGATTAAATGTGTGTCTGTGGGATGGGAGTGGATAGGGGTACATGAGTGAGACAGACCAAAAGAAAAAAAATCATCTTTAAACTATAAATAGCTTTTTGTAATCTTACGTGGTCTGTTCTACTCTTACAACAACTCGTTCTGTGACCAGTGTCTTTTAAGCTTCAAGAATTCAAAATCTTACTGGTCTTCTTTTTAGACTGACTTGGCATGATTGGCTTTTTGTTCAGTCTCACTTTAGCTTATGTGGCTGGCAGTAGTGCAGCTACACTGATAGTTATGTATATGATTATAGCTTTTTCCAGAAGGGAATGGGAAAGTTTGACTACCCAGCTTCAGTGGCGGAGGCACTGTGCAAGTAATTCAGTATGAAGGAAAAGTTAACAACTCTTGCTTTAAAGTCAGTTTCATAATCACTCAGACCCAATCTATGCAGCACAGATGAGACCTTAATCCGGCAAGAGCACTAGACTGCATTAAAGCTAAGAACTCACAATATAGCAGTCATGCGGACTTGACGGTTTTACATTGGGTATGAGAGGACAGATGACACCAGATCTGGTTTAAAGCCTCCTGTTACAGAGTTTATTCTCCACTACTACTTAGCAAATTTGAACATGGGGAGTTAATTCTTATCTGTTCAGTACCAGGGGTCATGTCTGTGACTTTTGGTCTGGTAAAGAGAGATTTACTTTGTCATCAAAACTGCAGCCTCAGTGTGTCTTTCAGCACAAGCTGTGTTAATTAGCACTGGTGTTATGATGTGTATCAGTGTATTACTTGAAAAAAGTACAGAGACTGTCTATAGTGAGTTAGTTGACTTAGCATGGAGCATTTTAAGCGGAACAGCAAATGCCAACCCCTTACAAAGAGAGGAAATTGACCCCTGAAGGTTTAACTAGTGATGTATGTCTCATGCTCTGATTCTGTCAGGTCCCTGTAGGTTTCAGCTGAGTAAATAAATAGGCAGTTAACCTTTCCTATCTGTCACACAGAAGACTACGTAACATGGTAGCCTGAAGACAGCATAATGCAGAAAAGGAAAGTGCAGCAACACTGAGGGGGTTGGTGTGGTGAGGAATTTATGGACAGGACACAGGAAAGCTACACGTAAAGAAGCTGGACCTGAATTTCAAGTCATTAAGAGTTGCTTGTTCCTGGGCACCCAGAGCAAATTCAGTGGAAAACTGTGCCACGAGCCCTCCTTCAGAGGCAGTAGCAGAGATTTTCTGGGCCCATGCTGAAGTGACAGTACTCTCTCTCTTCTGTCTGGATGGGTTTCTGAAATGGTTCAAGGCTATTCACTTTCTTCTTCTTCTCACCTCTGTGACATCTCAACTTGACAAAAGCAAAAACAGTTAACTGGCCTTGCTTATCAGCTTACAGCATGGTTTTCTTTCAAGCCTTTTCAAGCCCTTAACGATGATGCCCCAGAAAAGTCCAGAATGTAGAATACCCTTCTAGAGAACCTGGAAAGAATGGGCAAATACTCACTCAGAAGTCTTATTGGAGATGCTTTTCTTGCTGCACTCACAGTGGTGATGAACCGAGAGTAATTCATATCTAAAAGGAAAGTCACTGGTTGGACATGAAGCTAGAAAAGCGAGTAGGAACCCTAGTGCATCTCACACAAATAATGCTTCCAATTTATTAGTTCCATAGATGTGCTCTATCATAAATTAAATGTCACTTTATGTTAACATCAGTGCTGGAATTTATTTCCCTCTTTGAATTAACAGAAAAGATCTCACCTTCATACTCACAGGCTCTGTCAACAGCCTCCCAGTGACCACTGTGACACTGGCATAGTGAGATGCTGTTCCAATAAATAAATAGTGCTGTAGCTTTGATCTGGGGAATTTTGGTGTGCCAGTGAACAAGAAAAAGCCCTTTACTGCTAGCTGTGGAGTTAAAAAGGCAGATTACAAATTCGAAGATCTGACAGATGTTAAAGAACTATTTATTAGCTCTTTTTAATGAGAATCCAGCTTTATGTAGCTGTGTTAGGTCTTGCACTTAAACTGATTTAACTGTTGCAAGCCATCAGTGAATCAGTGTCTCAAAACGGTTCAGATATGTTTTGCCCCCTTTCCCCTGGTGCCCACAGAGATTTGGTGGATAGTGAACTGCAGGCTCGTGGGAAGCCTCAAGGCCTGCTGTCGCAGGAAAACAACTCGGTAAAGGAGAGCCCAGGAATGAAACAAAGGGCAAAAAGACCGGCACTTTGGCCACTGCTTCCAAGTGTGCTTCTCCTGAACTCACAACAAATAATCCCCTGGCAACCACAGCAACACACACGTGCTGGCAGCTGTTAAAAACTGATCTGTCGATCAAGGCTGCTTTAAAGAACAAAGGCCACCTCCTGCTTTCTGAACATACCGTTCTTCACTCTCCTCCTCGTAACGCCCACAAGCGTGCTTCCCCCAGCAGAGGCGCACCAAGGCCCAGCCGCAGCGGTGCTGATGTATGTCAAGGCTGTGCCCCAGGGCAGCGCTTCTGCCGCGACAACCCGCCGCGGCCCCACTTCCCGGAAGGGGACACCCCGGCCGCCCCGCCCTGCCCCGCCTTGCCCCGCCTGCCCTCCTCTGCCCCAGCACCTCACGGTGGGGTGGGGAGGACACTGAGGCGGCCGTAGGCCCGGCCGCGCTCTCACCTACCGGCAGGAGAGGGCAGATCGGGCGGCGGCGGCCGGGCAGGGCAGCCGTGGTGGGCGCCGCTGCTGGGCATGTGCGGGCCCGCCCGCTCCGTGGCCGCGGGGGAGGTCCCTGGGCGCCGGGCCGGGAGCTGAGGCCGCTGCCCGCGGGGTGTGCGGGGCTGAGGGGCAGCTGGGCTGGGTTTCGCTTTGCGGGTTTGGACACCGATCCTGTGTAGATTCGTGCACAAGTCAAAACGCACCGCTCCCCCACCGGCTTCTCACGTGTAGTGTCCTTAAAGCCGGCGTGGGGCCCCATAGGTGCAGGAGAGGGGAGGGAGTGATATAAGGAAAGCAAGTGCCTGGAAAACATAAGGTTAAGATACCTTAAACTTAGGTCTAAGATAGAGAACAATGTTTGTGTTGTAAGTCTGTGGTGTGATAACAGAATTTAGTAGTCTTACTAACAAGTGAATTATTTCTTTCCATCCTTCTAAGGAGTGGGATTTTTCTTAGCATCCTTCTAATTATCAGTTAGTTTGGAAACTGACTCCTGAGCATCTGCCCGTCCTGTTCTGCTTGCAGTATATTTTGTACGAAGGTCACACTATTCTAAATCTTTGCCAGCTACCAGAAACTTACAGATCTGGCTGGTTTCAGCTAGTTTTGTGATTACTGGGGCATCCAACTGTGGGAAAGGTGAAAAGTGCACCCTGAGGAAGACTGCTTACTGCATCTTGCAGACCCACGACCATCGGAGGGCAGTGTGCAAGTGCCAAAAGGGAGGAGACTTATGATAGGGAGTACCCAAACTAATTGTAATATCCCCACCGCTCTCTCAGGAACCTAATGAATATGTATGTTTGTGTGTAATAAATATCTGCCTGCTTAACCCTTCAGTGTGCAAGTTAGGAGGAGTGATCCCCCTTGCACCCGGCACCATAATAAACATACCTGCTTTATAACTGTCGTGGTTTAACCCAACCAAACAGCTTGTTCGCTTACTTCCAGTGAGTGGTGCCAGGCGTTAGTCCGCCCCCGACCTTCCCCAGGGGCTGCCGCCCCCTTTCCCCCCTCCCAGAGGGGTGGGGAGGAGAATCGAAGGAATGCAACTCCCACAGGCTGAGATAAGAACAGTCTAGCAACTAGTGTACAATACGAATCACCACTGCTACCACCAACGACAACAATGATAAGAGAAAACAGCAAAGGAAAGGAGTACAATACCACGCGAGGAGTTGGATAAGTCAGATATATCGTCCCTCAATTGTTTGAGATCCTGGGACAGTTTTTCCACATCTGAGATGATGGAAGGGGTGAGATTGTCTTCGAACTCGCGGAGTTTATGAACCATTTCATCCACTGTTAGTGGTACTATGTCATTCCAGGTTACTGTTGCCCAGTAACAGTACAACCCAGGACAATAACTCTGAGTTGTAGAGTCTGATTCCGTGCTTCAGGAGCGGGGGGACGTAGCTGTGCGGAGAGCAGTGCTGCGGGGCCAAAGCAAAGGTTGGTTATGGGGAGAGCGGAGGAGGTGAAACCTCTTGTTTTTCCTTCATCTGGGAGGATGGACTAGTGGGCCTGGCCTGCTTGATCAATACGTCCGTTTCCTAATAAAACAATCATAAGTCACTAGAAAGAGGAAATGCTGTGGAACAGAACCATATCTGGTGGTGCTTTACATATGAATTAGGTAACTGAGTAACCACAGGCTTTGTTTTTATTATGCTCTAAGCTTCATAAAGCAGTCAGTCTGTGCCTCCACCCGTTGGTGGGGCTTCCTCTTCTGGAGCTGTAAAGGTTGAAGGAACTACCTTTGGTTAAAGCCCAGCAAGAACATTCTCAGTTTTCAACTGAATTATGCTCTAATCCACTTTACCATGTTTTCACTACGGCATCTGTTGATAAAAGGAAGCAAGATCTAGATAGAAGTTGGTGGGGGACATCTGAAAGTAGTGTGTGTTTTTCTTTCCCACAGGTGAGCAGGTTCAGTTGTCCTAGGTTCAGCAGTAGCAGTCATTCTTTCTCCTTAGTAGCTGGGGCAGCACTGTGTTTTTGACTTTCGGCCTGGGAACACTGCCGATAACACTGATGTTTTTATTTACTCCTCAAATGTTGACTCTGACCAAGGACTTTCTGAGTCTCATGCTCTGCCAGGGAGGAGGGGAAGCCGGGAGGAAGCAGAGACAGGACACCTGACCCAAACTGACCAAAGAGGTATTCCATACCACAGCACATCATGGCCGGGATGTAACTAGGAGTTAGCTGGAAGGGCACTCTCAGTTGCGCTTGGTTCGGCTCTTGGTTCGTATTCTCTTCCTTGTTATTTCCCTTATCATTATCATTGGTGGTAGCAGCAGTAATTTGTGTTATACCTTAGTTACTGGACTGCTCTTATCTCAACCCGTGGGAGCTACATGCTTTCAATTCTCCTCCCCATCCCTCCGGGAGTGGGGGGGGGGGGGGGGGGAGTAGAAACTGTGTGGCTGACTGTGTTTAAACCACAACATCAGTGCAAGGAAAAGCAGGATCCATAGTGCTGTGACATGTCCCTGTGACATGTCTCCCTGGGTGCCATGTGCTGTGCTTTGGGCAGCACATATGATGGGAGCTACTGCTGCTGCTGCTTAGGTCCAGAGACACGGTGGTGTTTCCTGGTCTTTGGACTTGAGCACTTCAGGGGTGGTATGGGCCTTGCTCCTGAGAGCAAAGTGGAAGGAAGGGGTCTAGCTATAAAGCGGCCTGAAAAACCAGTGCAGGAATGTGTTAAGTTGGTCACATATAGCATGTAGGTCTTCCTTGTTAGCTTGGAGGCAGGAGAGTAAAAATGCTGTAAGGGAGCACTGGAGCATTTCTAGGCTTTGAGTCAGTAAATCACCAGGATTTAAGGTGCCTTGTGCTTAAGGCATCTTTTAAACTGGCACCCATTAAAACCTGCTCAAGGCAAATCTGAGGTATGACAACAAGGTGGCTCTAAAAAACAAAAGAGAGGCAGCACCATAATAAGATATCTTTTCCTCTTTAATTTGGGTGACTGCGTGATGCTCAGATCTGCTGAAAGGCTCCATAATTAGATGAAGTGGATTGAAATAGAAATGGAGTTCCTTCTTAGTTTGTGATGGAAGTTCTTGTCAGTTAGTGATGAAGGATTATTTGCTTAGTTGGTATATGAATGCTGTTACACTGAAAATCAAATTTTGTTACTAAATTTAGGTAATTGCCTTCCAATAGTGTGATGTACAGACAAGAATGTAAGACAGGCATATAAATATGAAATAACTTGGAGAATGACAGCCTGTAAGAAAACCACTGGGTATATTGATTTTGTCCCCAAGCACCCACATATAGGGAGATGCCAAACTTGTGTGGGGAGCAGGCTGTGAAAACACCAGTTGAATCTGAGCTGGTTTTTGTGTACTTTTGTGTGTTCATTTTCTGGGTTTCAGTGGTGCAGTTTGTGGCATAGACCAAAGCCCAAAGAAGTCATAAGAAACATTTCCATTGATTTCTGTGGGCGTTGTCTGCTCTCTTAGCCAATTATAGTGTCATCCTACTGAAACAAATTTGAAAGGAAAAAAAAAAAGGGAATCATAAAGTGTACCAGTGTCTGGATGCTGATGCCCACTGTATTCATATGGCAGATTTCTGCATCACTTTCTATTCCTTAGCAACCACGAATCGAGTGCTCTGTTTTTCTACTATGTAAGAATAGTTATTTCCTTGTTCTTTGTGTATTACATGCACACTTAGAACAATGGCTCTTTATTGTAAGTCTCAGCTAATTCAGGAAGCATTGTTAAGGCCCAAGGTTGTTTCTAATGAGGAACATCTCCTGTCATCTAAAAATGTATTCTGCCTCAAAATCTCTATATGCTGATGATAAGCTAGGACGTAACACCATTACTGGTTAAAAAACCAAAACCAACCAACAAATAGAATGAAAATCCCTAACGAAATTTGACTTAGGAGAACAAGGACATTAGGCAAATGATGTTTTTGCACTGTTTTATTCTCCTCTATGGACTTCCAAAAAATCAAAACAATATTCCTTCTAAGAGGAGCAAGAGGAGAGCAAACAATTGAGACAGTGAACATGAAAATTCAACAGAGATGTGGCTTTTGCAACTGAATCAATTTTAGTGTAAAGTGTAAGTAACCCTTAGGGAGCTACACTGTAGCCTGGGATTTTACAATTCTTCATAGTTTTAAAGCAAATTTACTCTGTGTTTAGTGCCCTATTTTAAATGATAATTTAACATCTACTAAATGTGAATCTATGGAAAATAGGATACTCTCTGCAGAGGACCTAGTCGGGAGTAAAACCATTAGGGTTAAAACCTGAGTCAGTGGTGGTGTGGTGGTTCAAGCGATGTAAAGGTAGCTTGGGAAACGCATGGTTTGTAGGCTCGCACCGGCTCTCTTTGGCCATGAGATGGCGCATATGCACTTCGTTTCCAGGTAGTGAACTCAAAACTAAGTACAAATTTCAGATTAAATCATATTGGCATATTTTATTTGTCTGTAATTGCTTCACTGCAGGCAGTTTCTGAAACTCGAAATTAAGAGTCCCACCTGAACAGCTTGTCTATCTGCATTTCAGTTAATGGGTTAAGTTTCGGCCAGTAATGCTTATTACTACTTGTACATCACAATTAAAATGTGGTGCTGTCAAAATAGGGTGATGATATGAAGGTGGAAATTTTAACGTGACAGACTGGAATGGCTGCCCATGAGAAAACTGCATAATACCAGAAAATGGGTAAGTGTGAGATCAGCCATTTTAAACATCAGAAGCAAATTGCTACTGCCAAGGCCTGCCTTCTGCAGAAAAAAATGCTGACTTTGGCAGTACCTTTGTGTTTGCAGAACACCCTGTATGCAGCAAAACATCACTGATGTGCAGTAGCCACAAAGATCAGGAAGGTCTCAGCAGGGCAGAGCAGTTTGAATCTAGGATGTAAACATCCACTGACACAGTTACTGCAAAGATCAAAGGTACCTCTCGTTCCTGTGGGAAGCTAAAACTGCTAGGAGAATTTTGGCTCTGTGTCTAGAGAGAATTAGTGGAAGAGATGTGACATTAGTTGTCCTTTGGATTACAGATTACTTGAGTAATTTCCTGACTCTTTGTTTGTTTTCTCTGTAAGCTCCTTGGGAAAGTAACTCTCTTATTCTTCTCTTATGTAGTGCCTTTTTCAGTGGGAACCTGATCTTGCTGGCCCCTAATCAGAGCTATTGCAAAACAAATAGAGTGCTGTCACTTGCTCTTTTCCCTCTCTTTTGAGGTAACTGCATAGTAAAAACCTCTTTGTAGCATCTTTATCCAAGGTTTTAGAACTTGATGCATCCCAAAAATGGGAGAGGCCTTAGGAAGCAGTGAAAAAAGGTTCTCAAACAGTTACAAATCTGACTGCCTATCCAAATAAAATTAAACAGCTGCTTGTAAACAGATCTTGTTGACCACCTCAGATTTAGGAGGACATTATTGTCAGTGTGCTTTCTGTTGGTGCTCATCATTTGGTCTTTTATTTTTAAAGGCCACTCCTTATTCTTCAGAGACTATTAGACGAAAGTAATGAGAGATCCATGTTATTTATAATAGTCATAGCAGCTGTCAGATGATGCTGTCTTAGAGTGAAGGACTTATGGTTCTGCAGAGTGACAGCTGTGGCTTGTATATGTTTAAAGCAACGCTCTGTGCTTGAAAGGAGGTTTCAGCCAGATATGTAGCAGTCATTTTCTGATTGACAGACATTGACATGTACCAGGGCTGTCATCATTGTTTTCATCTTATCCCTCTTCCAACCAAGCAGAAAGGAAGACATGGTATCTAGGAATATAGTTTTCTAGATATGCTACTACAAACTCTAGAAAAGCTGAGTTTTGCAGTAACATTGGTTTATTGTGTGCAGTTTTGGTGTCCTCAACATAAGAAGGACATGGAACTGTTGGAACAAGTCCGGATGAGGCCATGAGGATGATCAGGGGGCTGGAGCCCCTCCCATATGAAGATAGGCTGAGAAAGTTGGGACTGTTCAGCCTGAAGAAAAGAAGGCTGCATGGAGACCTCATAGCAGCCTTCCAGTATCTGAAGGGTGCTATCTCTGCCCTACAAGGATGTTTCATCAGGGACTGTATCAACAGGGCAAGGGGTTTAAAGTTAGACAGGAGAAGTTCAGGTTAGATATAAGGAAGAAGTTCTTTACTGTGAGGGTGGTGAGTCACTGGAATGGGTTGTCAGAGGAAATCGTGAATGCTCCATCCCTGGCAGTGCTCAAGGCCAGGTTGGACAGGTCTTTGAGCAACCTGTCTAGTGTGAGATGTCCCTGCCCATGGCAGGGGGGTAGGAACTTGGTGATCTTAAGGTTCTTTCCAACTCTAACTGTTCTATAATTCTACATTCTTCAAAAAGAGTTGTTTATTCCGGAATGCATTCCTTTGATAGGATGTCTAATACAATGAAGTGTTTTCCTTAGGTATGTATCAGACACTCCTGTGTTGTTTTTTTTTTTGAGAGGAAAATAAAAAGCCAGGAGTGATATTTTTCAGATCACTTTGTTCATACTATAGAAACTGAAATTGGACGGCGCAAAGATCAATAATGTATCCAGTTAATACACTAACGTATAAATGAAATGAATCATAAGAAATGAAATGACTTTTCCTGACAATCTTGAGATAAATGTTGTTCCATAATACCTCAGTCTTGTCGATTTGAAATTATTATAGGCAAACAGTTGCTGACATGTGAACTCTATTGTGTAAATCTCCCAGGAAGTGGGTACTTGCAATTATTTGTAACATACGTTGTTCCCTGGGCCCAGCCTTTATTACCCATTTTCATTTAGTGCAGGCAAAAGCCTTTCTCCCTTGGCCTGGTATGATCTGTTCCTAGCAAGGTCATATGTTTTAGTCTGATGCGAGAGTGGCATGGAATAAGGAATGATCCTAAAGGCAGAATGAGATCATGGAAGAGTAAATTGTTGTTTCATTCTTGTCATTGCCTGGAGAAAAAAATGTTTCTCAGGTGTGGTGACAGCTGGTGCCAGAGATGGTTTCTTTGTGTATTTTGAAGTTTGTCTGTTCAGAGTGGAAAAATTTACTGGTTTTGTATCTGGTCTTCACACTGCTGAGGATACCTCTTTGTTGCTAATTCTTGATCAGAATTCAGCCTCTTGTCATAAGAGTAAGGCTACCTCATCTTGGACATTTATCTGTTAAATTTTAATTTCTGGATCTTGCTTTTAGAAACAAATAATTCAGACTGTTCCTCTATATCCTACTGTGACTCAAATCTTATATTCAGCAGTTGATAGAATTGTGCTTCTGTTCCATTAGCTTTTGTTCTTCAGAGCCAAGTTTCTTCAGTTCATGTTCAAATTACATCTGTAGTAAAAAGAAAACTACTTCTGAGAAGAGATGTCTACATGTGTTACCAGAGCGGGGTGTGGATAAGCAAGATCCTGTATCAGTCAGTCTCGCAGTGGTTGTCTGCCTGCAATCATTACATGGCTCCAGAGATGATACAGAATTCCTAAAGCAGCCTGAAGGTGCTTCTGTCACTCTGAATGTGCAGGGAATCTGAGGAGATTGCCTTATGTAGCTATTGCCTTTGAAGTGTGCAGATTCTCCCCTGTGCTGTGTACCCTATGATATCCAGTCTTAGCTTAATATACTTCACCATTATTGCTTGTAACTAGGACTCTTTAAAAATCTTGGAGAACCCTGGGAAAGTATATTTGTAGAGACTTATTAAATGGACCAACTCCATCTCCTGATTAACTTCATTAGTGGCTATTGTTCTAGTATGTTGACATACCATGGGACACTTCGGCATATCACATGTAACTCGCTGTTGGCCAATGCCTTTGAGATTCAAACCTAAAATTGATGAGAAACTTCAGAAGCTACGGCTCTGTCCTTTGTAAAACTTTTCTATAATGTTGACAGCAAGTTAATTTCCAATGAAGGTTAAATGTCCTTTTGAATGAAGTTACGAAAGGACTAGGCATGAATGGGAAGAACTGAGGGTGAGTGCCATCCATTCATAGCAGTACTTCAGGGACACTTTGTGTATTTATTTTGTTATTTCCTCAGAACATCTCTCATTTTGCCTTTTTTTTTCTCTCATATTTGAGGATATTGTCTCTGTCAGAACATGCTCAAAGCACCAGGTTTCTCTTCTGTGGACAGTGGCTGCCCTTTTCCTAGTGAAATTTCTGAATGTGCTGTTGTTCTGATAATGTCAATACGTTAATTCAGGTTGAAGCAAGGTCTCTTTTTAATTATGGCATCTTTCTCTACTCTGTAATCCTTATTTAAACAAGTGCTGAGCCTTGCAATCCCAAGAGTGGAAAAATATGCATTGTTGCTTAGATTCTTGGGCTTCTGTCCTTGCAGGTGGTCATGGTGATTCTTTTTCATGGAGTATATTCATGTCTGCCTGAGTTCTGCAGTGCTGCAGGGTCATTGGGCATCATCTCAATTTTTTTACTTTCTTTTATTTTCTTCATTGCTCAGTCCCTTGTTTCTCTTCCTGCTTTCCTCTTGTACCTGTAGCTCTGTAACTGGTTTCTTGAACTTCTTTCTCCTTTTGCTTTCTTTTGCATCATGTTCTTTCATATTATATGGAACAGCACCCCGGTTAAAGTGCACCCAATTTCTCCTTTCATTTCAGTGGATATCCTTAACCAACCTGTTTAGTTTATAACCAAGGTACATTTTGTTGTTTACATGCTACTTGATACCAAATGTGGTGTGTTTTAGTTGTTTTTTCCAAACACAAAACTGTCCTTGGGCAGTGACAAACTGTTTTACTGCTACTGTGTCTAATTCTCTAATGCACAATGTAACTTTTGTAGGACAGTCAGACTAATGTATTATCTGTTGGAATAACAGGAAAGATTGAAGCAAAATCATAATTTCTACAGTTTGGTACAGCTTGGAAATGCTTCTTTAGTGGTGATGGATATAGATTGAATAAGGTTATATTAATTCATCATCAAATAATAAAAAGAAGGTTCTAGGAGGGATAGTTTTATCTTGTTTTTAAATAGTACAGTTGGTTTCTTCTGATGTTGAACTCAGTCTCACTTTGTAAAATAGCTTTATTCCTGTGTCAAGTGAGTCTTGATATGCTGTCATTGTTTTGTGTATTTTATATTTCATTGTTTCTCTCCCAGACAAGTTCCTCATCCTTTTTCCTCTTATCTGGGGCATGATTCAAAACCCTCAAAGAGACAGCCTCAGCCAAACTCAGTTTTACAATTTGGATTTGTAAAGCACACTCGCTTTCTGTGTTTTCATACACCACTAAATTTAAAAAATGATAAATGGTTCTGCAAAGACCAACAAGCTGTGAACTTGTACTTCTCTGTCAGCATATTCAGAGGAAGCAATTGCATGCACAGAAAGAATGATAAAATTGACTATCATATAGGCTATGAACAGCATTTTAATGGCATTTTAGCATTCATCAAAAGCTCTTAGCTATGCAGTTGCTTTTGTTTTGCTCCCTGTTTGCACTCATTCTATAAGTCACTGCTTTTAAAATGGATTTAGTGCTTTTCTAATACTGTCAGCAGTTAAATGTGTGAAAGTTAATTCCTCAGGAATTAAGTTATATAAATTAGTCTGATTAATTAGTAAAACTAAGGCAGGGATTAGTACAAGTAAGATGAACTGTGGAATGATGGAAGTAAACATAGAAAACAAGAATATTCACGAGACAAATTCAGTAGATGGCAAAATAAAATGGCTTCATATATAGAGTATGTCTGAATGTCCTTAATTTCTCTGAAGGACTAAGTATATATGTAAGTAAATGATTACCTGTTTTTGTGAGAGTGTCCTTGGAATCCCAGGAATTATGAATCAAAATTCTAAGCCACAAAAGAGTTTAGAAGATTCTTTAGAGAAGTTCCTTGTTTCCTTGTGTGCAGGAATTCTTAGGAGAAATTATCACATGGATGTGGGACTGGTAGGTGGTTGGAAAGATTGATGAATGTTGTGGGATTGCCTGAAGTAGCTGGGGTCAGGATTTGAATGAATGTGCTTTCACTTTTAGATAGCTGCTTGTTGCCCTTGCAGGTACTTCAGGCTGAAACTTGCAGTAAGTTTTTAGAAACTGGACTTAGCATGCTCACCTTGGGCCTAACTTACCCAGATGCCAGCTTTGCTCTGACTGCACCTACCATAGGCAGAGGTAGGGATGAGCCAAATATTTGAAAATATTATTAAGAAAATTAATTACCTTATTGAATGTTCTTGGAATGTGCCCAAACATTCTTGACATTTATCATGTTCTGCAGTACAGGCTATTACCCATGAGTCTTGGGTATTAGAGTTTTTTAAAACTCAGTAGAAAACTGTCACACTGAAGGAGTTTTGAAGTTTTCTTCACTCTATACTGCAAGAAAATCATGATTCGAAAAGGGAAGTGTGTGGTTGATTCCTGGCTACCTGTTTACAAAAGACTGTTGAGGTGCTGCGCTGGATATTTGCTGTTGGACCTTAGACATGTCAAGCTTGGTAAAATACTGGTGTTTTTATTCTCTTTACTGTCTTGATGGACAGTGTTGCAGCTTCTGAAGCTAACTGGGCTGAGGTGTAATAGACACCTTTTGAAGATTTCCTATCAGGTGGCATGCTTGAGCCTCCTCCAGCTGTCAGTCAGTTTGACAGTTCTGGCTTCTATGGCATGAGTCTCTTGAAACTAAAGCATCTGGAGGTGGTAAAGTGCTCTTGAAAAGATTCTGTGGCTGAGCTTCACTGGAGGTGGGGAGTGGGGGTGGAGGAGAGTACTTTATGTACAGGGCTGTGAGCCTGCAAGAGTGGAAGGAGTGAGGCTCAAATGGCAGAGTGAGAAAGCCATAGATGAGGAGCCATAACCATCTTGTAGAGATCTGGGCTGTGGCCAACAGTAAGTGGAAATAAATGCGAGTGCCAGAGGTGAGAGGAATATAATGTATGAGAAGTTTATATGTTTGTTTCTTAGATGAGTTCCACTGTCAAATACTTCCATATATTTTTCTCTCTCATAATGAAAATTAACATCAGTTTCAAAATGGAAATATTACTATGCATTGATCTGTTTGTGAGAAGACATTGTATACCCTGTCTTCAGACTTATTTATTTAGATGTTGCTGGTATTTTCTAAAGACTTGAATTACCTACTTGAAACATTGTTTTTGCAAACCTTCCTCTGTAATCTAGCTGTATCATGTCAAATGAAGTTTAGTTTGGATAGAGCTGCATCAAAATTTTGGGCTTAGTTTCATACCATATGAAACTGCAAATTTTAACATGCTCCCTCCCCCCCTCCCCCCTTCTTGTTTTGATGGCTCTCTAATGTAATATTAAATGACTACAGATTCTGATGTATTTTGGTTTTGCTTGTAAGTAAGTAGAAAGTAAAAATTTTGTCACATATTTCAGCACAGCCCTAGACATTTACAGGCATGCTTGGGCATCGCTGAGGCAGCTTGAAAGCCTGACCAGTTCTCCTGATTATTCTCTCTTTCAGGAGTGATGAGCATACTGTGTAATTCTGGGACTGCATATAAAGTAAATCTTTCAGAAAGTAGCAGAAAGGCCTTGGAATCCATGGGGTAATAAAGACTGTATGGGCTTAATGAGAGAGTTTGAAGTCTGAAACTGTGCTGTGCAGTGCTGGACAGTTCAGAGGGAAGCTGTCCAGCTGAGCTTGCCTGCTTACTTAGCAAAAGCTGTTGTATTGAAAGATAAGTGGGAAAGTTCTTAACTTTACTGGCATATTCCTCAGATCCCTATGTATCTTCGATTGTTTCCCAATTTACAGAATATCTGTAATGAATGCAGTATTCCATAATAGCCTGTTCTTTAAAAAGATTTTAGCTTAACTGGTCACTTCAAAAGTTTTTCTTCAGCTGTGAAGGATACCTTTTGAAGCTGTGGAAAGCATAAGCCAGCCCATAGGATTTCCACCCCTGCTCTAGGGGACTGATAGGACTAGCCTTGGTGGAAGAAATTCTTTGTGTTTCAGATGCCCTTCCTTAAAGGAATCTTCCTGTAGTTTAAGGCAGAAGCTTCTTTTCCCAACCTGTAAATTAGAGTTTCAAGGCAGAGAATGTTACAGTGCTAAATATTCAGAGAGATGAGGTCTAATCTGCCCATTTTCTCCTTGTAATTTGTATCCACAGCATTTCATTCCACCAGAAGAAATTACAGAAAATGCATATTCAAGCCTCTTGACTATCTGTATTTCCCATATGAGCGCATAGATGGAAAGGATGTGAAAATTGCACTGGAAACTAAATTTTAAGTTAAAAATCAGTTGTCATTGGAAGAAGCTGCTTTGAAAATTTAGTTGCTAAGTAATATGCATACAGAGTGTGGGAATAAGATACTTTTATAGGTTTGAGGATCACATCTAAACTGATTAGGGATCTGTGAAGGTGCTTGTGTCGGGGTGAATAAATTGAGAAACTGGATGTATTTTGAGCACTCTAGTCAAGACTTGCATAAAAGAAAGTGGTTTTTCTACTATCACCCTTTCAGTTGTTTACGTTTTATCTCTATTTTTCAGTGTCCCTAGAAGATAGGGCAACTATGATATTTTATATTTTATAAGCCATGCTGGCTGCTCTGCTTTCCATGAACAAATTCTTATTTACCTGATTGTCAATTGACTTCTGTGTATCCAGGTGTAGTCTTTGTTTTACAAGTTCCTGTAAACAAAACTGGCAGTAAGCTTTCAATAAATAAAATTGTTAAAATGATAGCTTACCTAATGTCTGTTCCCATGAGGAGAATCCAGTATTATATGGAAGATTTTGAGGTCTGAATGAAGTATAAGAGTGTTTTTGAAAACTTCCAAGAGAGAGTCAATCCCTCATCTTGATTGAAATATTGTTTATAACCCAATTTTCAAACTCTTCCCCATCTGCTCTGAAGGTATTTCAGACTTTTCTTCTCAGAAATACACCATTGACAAAACTGATGTTTGTTTTGTGAAACTTAACCTCAATATAAAGGCCTCTCCTGAAAAACAGACCCTCTCAAAGCTTTGCCATTTATCTGTATTTGTTTGCATTTTGGGCTTTCTTGCAATATCTTGGGTTAGGAAAAGTCATCCAAGAAGCTGTTGTGGCGAGGTTTTGGAATTGTCTGAACAGTTTTCCCTCCTGCTTTTATGCTGATACTAACTTTAATGTACCTGGCAGTTTAATGGAGTGTGAGTAAAATTTCTTTTTATTCCTTTGGACTGGATTACGTTGCTGTCATTCACAGGGTAACTTTGCTACAGTGTGGTCATAGACATGATGTTTGTCAACTCGCAGACTAGACTCAACTGAAAGTGCAAACACCTGAAGTGATGGTCTTCATGTCACTTCACTGCCTAGAACAGAAGGGTTTCTGCAGTAGTTAGAACAAGAGTACACAGCACAAAATATTAGTTGGAATGCATATGCTAACTTCTTGTTTTGCATTTGTCGTGGTGTCTGAAGTACCAAGCACTGATTACTATTGATGACAGCATGCCAGAGGCTGGATGTCAGCTCTTGTGTTCAAGGCATGCTTTGTAATTCATTTTCTGTCTAAATTCTTGAGGCATCCTCCTGTATTTGACATCTTTTGTACAAGACATAAGTAATAATTCTACAAGATTAATTAGAGTATGCCTAAACTGCAAAGGCTGAATTTCATAGCTGTTTGGACTTCAGTGTTTGCTTCCAATTATAAAGCATAAAATGAGTAGATTCAGTTCTTAGACTCAAGAAATCAGAGTTATTTAACATTGAGTTCGCTCAGCCCTGACTTCAGTGAAGCAGTCTGGTTCAGTGAACAGAAAACAAATTTTTAAGGTAATCTTTGAAACACATGAACATAGGCTTTAGATGCACATCAAAGCTTCCTCCCTCCCGCCTTATTTTCTTTTCTGTGTTTTTTTTGTGAACAGTTACATTTCTGAGGTAGAACTCACACAAAAATAGTAAATGGAGAAGAAAACATTCTTTTATTATACTTTACATCCAGATCACACTTCTCTTCATGTCAGCTGAAGATGCAGCTGTTCTTTCAGATAGTTGATTTATGTCACCCACAATTAAAATGTCCTTGCTATTTAAAAAAATGCTTCTCAGCATGCCTAAAAAGGTTGTCAAAACAATGGGTTGTTCACAGTGAGAGAAAGGCTCTTAATGCTTTACAGAAGACTGATGCAATGACTTGATTAGAAAAAACTGCGTTTAGCTGATTTCAGATGAAGTCATATGTTTTCTGGTATCTTGACAGTTAGTTTAAAACCGTACCTTCCTGATTTGGAGATGGAGATGGAAAGTTATGCTGTATTTATGATTTCTGATTTATCCAACATATTTACAAGTACATTCATACATACCTCTTTCAGTATTGCCATTTCTATCAAACACTGCATTTCTTGCACCAAATGCATTATTTGCTGTAGGTACTCAGGACTATGCAGTCCAAACTTTCTAAACTCCTAAACTTTGATTATTGATAAAGATAGCTGCATTCTGATATTACTGAGTCCTTTGAGGAAAGCCACATCCTGAGGCTTGTTCTTGCTTACTTAGTGATGGTTGGGCATTTCTAAAATACCGAATACCCTCTCACCCTCCCTAAACTTCTGTTCATTCAAGTTTATGAAAAGGTTGAGTTGACACAACTCAACATCGTAGTGACGTTTTAGCAATGTAATTTTGAACTCTTGTTGCCTTTTGGAATTCAGTATCCCAAACCAGACACATAGCTATCCTGTTCAGTGTGTGTGGGAGGGTTCCTCTGCTTTTGAGTGTGAGATACTGGTGTATAAACTCCAAACTAGATGAGTAATGGCTGTATTTGTGTCTTTTGTACTTGTTAGGATCCTTACCTTGTAGGGCTGCCCAGCTCCAGATTGCGGTGGTGTTTTTTTTGCTGTAGTTCAAACCCCACACTTCCCCAGGAAGCTGCCTGGGAAGCAGCAGTTAGACTCTTTGCTGGAATACTGTGAAACAGACTCTTATTCCCTTTCTCAATGGAAGCTCCTGACTGCAAAGTTACGGGTGTTTTGTGATGTAAAGTTTTTCCAGTTTGAAGCTGTTCCTCTCTTGATAATAAAATGTGGTGTTCACAGACGGGATATCTGTGATTGTTTGTGGATGGAGGGTTATATAAATCCTTGTTCAGTGAAACAACATCATGCACTGAAGCAGGAACTGGAGCCGAGCTTGTTGCCCTGATCAGTAGGACTGTGGAGTGCACTTCTGAGTTTAGGCTCACAGAATCTATTACTCCTTTCTGAACTGCAACAGCTTCAACTGAAGAGTTCCAAATTTCATAGCAAGTGTTAGCTAAGAAAAATACGTGCTAGCTGGACTGTTGTAGCAATTGAGTAGCTAGACTGCCTGCCAGCCATACTTTAAATGAAGAGACTTGCATGGGTTTTTTGTTTGAACTGTTTCAAAGCATAAGTTACAATTAAAGGTTGTGAATTTCAAGTGGGGGAGTCCTTAGCAGTGGGAAAACAAGACACCTGAATTGCATAGCTAAGTGGGTTTAGGGTAGAGGTGTCTTTTGCTTTTTTTGTGGTCTGGTCAGCATGAGAATCATAGAATCACAGAATAGTTAGGGTTGGAAAGGACCTTAAGATTATCAAGTTCCAACCCCCCTGCCATGGGCAGGGACACTTCACACTAAACCATATCACCCAAGGCCTTGTCCAGCCTGGCCTTGAACACTACCAGGGATGGAGCATTCACAACCTCCCTGAGCAATCTATTCCAGTGCCTCACCACCCTAACAGGAAAGAATTTTCTCCTTATATCCAATCTAAACTTCCCCTGTTTAAGTTTTAACCCGTTCCCCCTTGTCCTATCACTACAGTCCCTAACGAAGAGTCCATCCCCAGCATCCCTATAGGCCCCCTTCAGATAGTGGAATGCTGCTATGAGGTCTCCACACAGCCTTCTCTTCTCCAGGCTGAACAGCCCCAACTTTCTCAGCTTATCTTCACATACGGGAGGTGCTCCAGAGAAGAGAAGATTTGTTAATCTTTCCTATATATTTGTAATTACCACTTGTGTTATTAGGGGGAAAACAGAAAAGCTCTCGGGGTTTGTGTCATTTGTTTCAGTTTGAAGATGCTTAAAAATTAAGTACTGAGGTTCTAAGCATTGTAGTGTCTAGGTCCTTTAAAAAGACCAAAGTACCTAAATTCAATTAACGTTTGATCTGTTGCACCTGTGCCACTTAAGCCTGGAGACTTTTTTTTCTATTTTGAAAGGGCTAAGCCATTCATGCGTCTCCCATTATCCCTTCTGTGCACAGATGTGCTCAGTGTGATTGTCATTGTATTCCTTAGAGATGGCTGCAAGTCAGTGTGGCAAAGGGTTTATGGCATTGATGTGAGTTTTACATGAGGACTTCTAACAGTTGAATGCTCTTGCTACTCTTTGAATCTCAGTGACTCTACCATTTTCATGTTGCACGTGGAAGGAAGTTTATTCCTACAAACCCTACTAAATAGGCACTATTTCTCTTTTCCCTTTCCTTCTCCATCATCTGCTTGTTAACTACATGATATGCATGTAGCTTGACTAATTTTTGCAGCAGGCATTATGGTGATAAAACCCCAATGAAACTGATAGGAATTAGCTTAGGATTTCACATTTAACTCAGTGTATGCTTTTAATATTCTCTCTTACCTTTGGAAGGAAGTGTATCTCATCTAGGAAGACTACATGCTGATCTTTATGTACATATTCCATGGCTACTTTTCCACCTCATTTAAAATCAAGACGCTTGTAGTCTTTTGTTAAAAAGTTCAAATTGTCTAAATTGTAATGTTCAACAGCAAGAAAAAATATCCCTGTTCATAGAAGTATACTTTGAGGCATAATACAGGTTGCTGCAGGTAAAGGGAATTTGCACTTTGGAGGAGTAAATGTTGTATGGTCATGAAAACAATGGAGATGCTTCTCCTTCAGAGAGTGCTCTCTATGAAATGTAAAATAAGCCAGTCTGACTTTAGTCAGGCTTTTCTCACCATATCCTAGGGTGGCAGTTGCCTGGCCTCCTTTGCTTCATGTCTGTCACAAGATTAAGGAAGGAATGAAGAACCACAAGAGAATCATAAAATCAACATCTAGCAGGACAATTAGCAATCTATTCAGAGCTTATCACTGTACAAATTAAGATCGATTACGTTTTGCTACTATCTTTAATTTAATGAGGGTAGCAGCTGCTTTGCTGCTTCTTATAGGAGTCACATAATTACAACACTATGCAGAGGGGCTTTATTTATTTTTATGCACACAGAAGGTAGCATATTCAGTAAGTAGTATTTCAGGGGAAAAAGCTGCCTGTACTAAGACTCTTCAGTCAGTCCCCCAGCTCTTCCGGTATATCTTCACCAGTTTCCATTATTCAAAACCTCATTTTACCATTAAATGATAAGAAAATATTTTCCACAGATAATGGAATTAAGGGGAAGTCTGGAAAAGTCAATAAACCATTATGAGAATCACAAGCACAATAATTTCACAAAAATGATAAATGCCCTGCTCAAAGCTGCAGCTGTACTGCTGTGGTTTATGACAGACTAATGATCTAGCTGTTACCTTACTGTTTTGGTTTAGAGGACAGTAACTTATCGTTTCCAGTTGATTTTTAAGTCTTCCAAAAGAAGTGTTCAGGCTAGTCAGATTGAGTTTATGGTGACTAGACTTCATTAATTCTCAACTGCTGGCAAAGAGACAAGCTCCTTCCAGTGATGATTTAAAGTAATGAAGAAGTTTTGTTCTGAATTGGCTCCTAGGGAAGGATACTCTGTCTCTCCATAAAGAGAGCCATGTGAACATTTGTAAATGCTCCACAAGTGAGTTTTGAAACCTTAAGTTTCAGAGGCTCACATAGCTTAATGTTGAGATTCCTAATTTTGGCATAAAGGTTTTTGGTGTTACAGCAGAATAACACTAATACGGTGTAACTGTGGGAATAATTGGGTTATGGGGTTTGGTTCTGTTTATGTTGGAATTTGAATGGGGCAGTTGGATCACATAAAATTTTTTTCTCCAAAGTTTGAGTAAGTCAGAATGAAAAGCAAATTACTGTGCGAAGTTGACTTCAGCATTTAAAGAATATGAGGTTTAAGGGTTTTGATGCCAGAAGTTTCTCAATGTGTATTTTATATATATGAAAATATTGCACATATGTACACATATGTACATGTGTACTTCAAAAACTAAAGGTTAGGGAAGTGTGGCACTTTCAAAATGCTGCAAAAAGTTTTTATAATATGAAAAATTTATTGTAACTGACAAATTGTAAAAGCATTTTATATTCCAGTGCCTATTTTGCTAAAAGCTTGGGTATTCTTTTCTTTTTTACATGGTCTAATGTTTTATTACGTCTGTATGTCTTGGTCTTACTCTTTAGTGTATCTATAGTGCCGAGATAGTGTAGATATATTTCTGTACTGTGAAAGAAAGACATATCGATCTGATATCAGCTTTTCATTTGTATGCGTGATTGGATATAAAATCTATCAAGTGAGCCACTTCTATTTAATTTGAAGGCTGTATAGCATGGGGCTAAGGAGTTACTATTTCAAGGAGCGCTGGATCTACAAGCTTAGAATAATACAAAGAAATTAGGTTTGGCTGGTGGCTGCCTCAGAAAGATGCACCCTGAAATGAGCAGAAATTGTAAAGAGAGGAGTTATAATATTGCATTGTGTGGCTTAAGACTTTCAGCCTGACCCCTCATGCCCTGATGCAGTTATTGTTTCTGCTTGGAAAGGTTATAATGAATTATTTGAATTCACTCATATGAGTAGTTTCTTATCTCAAAAGCAGCTAGCTGTGGGGACTGGCTGAAGCAGAGGGGCTGGGATCTAGGCTATGGTTTGCATGGTCTGGAGAACCCAGATGCAGGCTGTCTTGGGCAGATGCTTTGAGGCTGAGATTTTGTTTCTTTCCCTGACATATTTACTTTACAGACTACAGGCAGAGTCCGACCTGGAGGGGCAGGTTTGTTGGCTAATGTGCTTTTCAGTCCAGATTCCCCCAGCCTCTCACTTCACGGCTGGGGCTGGTTAATACTGTTTGTTCTCAACTGCATGCTCCTGTTTTTCTCCTTGTGAAAGGGTAAGTGTGGGAACAATGTGTGAGGTAGGGTCTGAGTGCACAGAAATGCTCCAAGGCCCTACCCTAGGGCTGCATTTGGAAGGAAACGAATGGTGGGTCTGAAGAGCCCAATATGCGTGCACCTTTTTTATTCTGTGTGAAGGAACTCTATCACTGTGGATGGGGCTATGTTTTGGATGGAATTAAGATAGCTAACTGAACACAGACAGGGGTAAAATCCTATGTCTATCATTTAGGTGACAAAATGCATACCTAACCAGAACATAATAGGAATTCAATGTTTTTAACTTGATCAAAGCTCAGGTGTTGGATACATTTCCACTTGCTTCTCTTACATTAAGCAAGTGGCTGTTTTTATCACTTGTTTAACTGCGGCTTCTTAAGTCTAAGATGGACAATAATACAGTCTATCTGACCCCTGCAGTAGCTTCATTTTCCTCTTGAAAATAAGTCTCTTCTGTTCTATGCCATTTGTCTTGACCATAAATAGCACTTGAATTCAGTTCATAGTCTTTGTAGCTAATCACAGTATCTAGTCTCTTCTGCCCCTGAAATTAAAACATCAGCATTTTCCAAGCTCTCATATCCTAGTTCAGTTACAAATGGTAGTTTGATTCTCAAATCTGTCCTTTCTCTTTGAAAACCTTTGTATTTTTAAATGTAGCTTTACATTGTGGGACTGCACCTCTGAAAAATGTCATCAGACTTGAGGCATATCCTGGAATTTCTCAAGGCAAGTAGTTTACAAAATCTAGGGCAGATCAATCTTGCCTTTGTAACAGGAAAAAAGTATATCAGAAGTATAATTCTGTTTGCCTGTATGATACATAGAGCTCTGTTTACATAATTCATATTATGATCACACTTACTTGCTTGAACAGGAGAGGACATTGTACATGGATTGTTCAAGTCTTACGAGTCCTTTTTGAATTTTTTGAACTCTCTCAAAAAAATAGGATGTATAAAATTTATGTGACTTAAATATTTAAACATGGTTTTCCCTTAAATATTTTTGAAATCATGCAGGGATCTGCTTGTTATCCCTTGTTAATTTAGGTTTTAAGAGAATTAAATCATTAAAAACAGTGAAATTTGCGCTGCACTGTTAAAGTTAATGAGAGGTTTGTAGTTTATAGCAATGGGCTTGCAGGATCAGTAGTCACCCAAGTACTTTTAAATAAGGTCCTAATTACAAATAGAAACATATTGAGTATGTGTAGGAACATTCATCTCTGCTGGAGTAGAACATCAGTGCCTATTCATTTTGCTAGATAACCATCCTCCCACCCTGTTGTCTTGTATCAGCTTAACAACATTGCAGAGATAGTTTGCATTTCTGGCCAGTGAAAATTTCTAGGGAGTTCCTATCTTTTAAAAGCAATGAAATTAAGGACAAATTTTACTAAAGAATCAGCTGTTATGACACTTTTGTTTGATTGGCAAGGGAGAGAGCCCTAGCTTCAGGCATTCTTTGTGCGGCTTATTGATACAATGCTGTGTCTGCTTTCCAGGAGCTGTGAAGAAAATCTCTTCCAAGGAGCTTGCACTCTAATTCCCTAAACCTGTGTTGGAATGCAAGGAACAGAAGGCTGCAGACTTGTTTCTTACTGCTTTGTACATGTCCATGTAGGTGCCTGTATCCATTACTCTTTCCACACTGAACAAAGTATAAGGAGGGGAGAAAGGAAACAGAAGAGATATAACTGCTTTTAAACACAATGCTTTTTTAACACTACAATTAGTGTTGTGACTTTTTCTCCTCACAGTTCCTTCCAACAGACAGAGGGTTGAATATGGCTTTGCAATTTCACCTAGAGGTGGGATGTTTCAAAATTAGGTAAATGGATACAAAATTTGTGACAAATTTCACATAATTGTGTGAAGGCATGGGATCTGAGGCTATACTTAATGTTATGTAGTTGTACAGTGACTATGTTCTTTGAAATACTGATGCTCCAGGAAGGACCTACCTGTGTTAGGTGACAATGTGAAAGTCCCATGTTTTGGATCATCTTTACCAGGCAGCTGACATTTGTTAGTACTAACTGTGACACTGTTAGGACTAATAGTGATTACCTAAGAAAGGCTGCATTGTGTGTTTTAAACCAGAAATCCATTATGTTACTCCTTGTCAAAAACTTGCAAAACAATGGCTAGTCATTCAATTTTATTTCCTGGCATTAAGTAGTTCCAGAAGCTAAATGTTAGTAAAATCTGCAGTTTATTTATGATTACAAGAAATAAAAGCTGTGGTCACAGTGTAAAGTAGTAGTTAGGTTAAGCAAAGTTCTTTAAACAAGAATTGAAATTGAGTATTTAAATTGGCTGACATACCAGTGGGAGGAGTATTTGGTTTTTCACCTTGGACTTAATCTAGTATTTTCCTGACTTGTAGGTTAAGGAGAATAACAGATATCACAAAAAAAAAAAAAAATTGCATTATATAATTTTACGCTACTGGCATATTTGACTCAGCTTGTTGGGAAGAAATTTTAACCAAAAGAGCAGAAATCAGAGAGATCTTTCTGTCATAATGTAATTCTGTTACTGCTCAATAGCATTGCTTATTCATGCAACTTAGTCCCACTCAGCTGAAGCATCTTAGTTGCAGTGAATTTGGGTAACAGAGCTGGGCTTTAGAAAAAAGAGTTTATTTGGTGACATTAAAAACTGTTTGTGTTATGAGTAGGGATTTCAGTGATGACACTGTGTCACTGGGAATTACCTGGGTATTTTTTAGTAATGCTGTTAACACAAACATTGACAGAATCTTTGAATATGATGGGAAAGGTACTGTAACATGGTGTGTGTATACCCATGATTTGATTTATATCTTATATCCCACATATTGATAACTTTGGTCTTGGAGAAAAAAGCCTGTAACGGAGTGGGAAAGATGCTCAGTTTCCATAACCTTGAAAACCTGCATTTAGGATGTTGTGACACAGCATAACTATAAATGTAAAATAGTAAGTGAATGTTGCTTAGTTTTCAGATACATGACACTCAAGGTAGATTTTAAAGGTTGACTGTTATGTTTCAGGAAACCTGACCTGCTGCTCTCTAACCATTAGACTTACCCAAGGGCGTACTTGTTACTGCTTTTATTCTGTTTCTCATATGTGAACAAATTGGCACAATGTATGAATAGCCCCAGCCACGCAGAAAGAGACCTGCCTTGCTTCTCACTCTGTTTCCTCCTGGGCAAATCTGATATGGAGATGCTCAGTATAACTTTTTATACCTGCAGGGAAAATGCATGAGAAATCCTGCTAGAAGGATAATGATTCAAGCGTGATAAACCACTGAAAACCAAACAGTTGTCTTTCAGTGATCCCTGCTCTCCTCTCATTTTCATTTCTGAAGAAGTTAACTGATGAAAGGACTATGTTCTCCCCCTTTGCATATTGCATTAACATTGGGGAATATGGTATCTGTGTTGCATTACCTTTCATTGTTCTTCATAAAACAACTACAAAAAGTAAGTTCATCAGAAAAGAAAGTAATGCACCTTCACTGATGGACTGTGCTTAACTATTTCTTATTACAGTAGCTTTTGAGGAAACTAACTGTAATAATTCATTTATTTGTGTGGTACCTATTATGCAAATCATAAGGAAAAAGGCATGGATTTCAAAAAGCTTTTGATCTGAGTCTTAAAGCCTCTGACTTTGTAATTCTTGTAACTTCTACCAACTATGAGTAGAGATAGTGTTATTCTTGGGCCAAATGCATTATTTTTTGCACAAGTTTCATAGGGGATCTCTGTAGTCATTCAGTGATATTCATATCACTTTTTTTCTTGCTTTTATGAAATTACTTACTTCCCTGAACAGTTGTGGCAATAAGTCTCCTCAATTTATTTTACAGCATAAATATAAAGCCCTTTTCATATTTCTAATATATACTGTAATCTGGTTTCACTAATTGAGTTTGTACAATCCCCTAGCTGGCCACTATTTACACGGAGGGTCTGTGGGCTTTCCAGTATTTTCTATCTATATGCTGTGGGTATAGAATCATGGTTTGCCATCACTATGGAATTTAACAAACTTGAAGTAGACACATCTTTTCAGAATAAAGTTTTGTGGTTTTTTTTTTGTCTTCCCTCCTCTTAGTAAGCTGAAATTTTACATTGTCATACTTTGCATTGATTTTCTTTTAGTTGCAGTCCCTAAAATACCTAGATTCCATAAATCTTCATAGGTAATCTTTGAGTGTTACTAAATATATTCCAAGGTAAAACACTAATTGTATAGTAAGAATTCTGCCCTAACAGTTTTGTTGTCTATTTTGCAAGCTTAAAGAGCTGGAGGGATCATGATACTTACTTGACATGTGCATGAGGAGTGGTAAGATTAAACTAGAAAACCTTGTAACAGAGATTAGGGTACTCTCTTGGTTTCAGAGGCTTAAATCTTGGCACCTGAAAAGTGAGCGAATTCCAATGTTTCTGTAGAGTGATTGAGGTCTTTATTAGTGTACATGAAAGTAGATATGTGCCAAAACATACATTTACTATAAAATGTTGGTTTTGAGGAAATAGTCATCAACCAGAATTGAATTGAACACCAGTGTCAGCTCTAAATGATCTGCATTTTAAATTGCTTAGTTTTTGCCTATCTGACCACTTATTTAGGATAATATATATTAAGAATGGAAAAAACCCAAAACATTTAATATGTAGATTAGGGAAGATAGTGGCCCACCTGATTAAATTACATTCCAGTAAAGTGAATTTATACATCTAAGGAAGCAGCTTTGACTAAATAATTTTAGAAGCTTTCACTATTGAATGTGGTGGTTATAGGGGGGGGAAGAAACAGGCATACTTCAATATTGATTACAAGTTATTCCTTATTTATCTGTTCATTAATAACAGTCGCCTTGAGTGACAGAGGACACAAATTCGAAGGCTGTTCCCTTAAGAATTTCTGTGCAACCAGGCTGTTTTGGGCAGCTTTACTATCTGTCATCACCCTAACATTGTACGTATCAGGAGTGACAAGTCCAGCAGTATTGTTTGGATAAATAGTGTTGTTTGACAGTAACTGCTCTCTTGCTCAAGAGCTCCCTTTTCCCAACAAAACTTTCAATGTTCACTCACCTAAGAATTATGAGTGTTAATACGGTCACAATCAACATAAAAAACTTGTGATGTTAGAAGGATGTGTTGATGAACACCAAGCTTAATATCTGCTGGTTACCTGTATTTGGCTTGTGACATTGTGACAATGATGTTCATTGTTAGAGATAAAAATATCATGAGCAACATGTTCCACTCTACATTTGGAGTCCGACTCAGGTGGAAACCCACATGGAAGCATCAAAAGCATGGCAGCCGTGCATTAATTTGGCACAGTTTGTCAGACAGTTCTGTTGTAGTCAGTGCTTATGCCTCACAATTGGTGTTTAATTTTTCCCCCTGCTTATTCTCAATTAAAAACCTCTGTCATTGCTGCTAAGTGTGAGGTGTCCCTGCCCATGGCAGGGTGGTTGGAACTTGATGATCTTAAGGTCCTTTCCAACCCTAACTATTCTATGATTCTATGCATCAATTTATTATGCAGGGCACAAATGTGCTATTCCATGTATCTGTACCAGTTCATGTCTGTCCATTGCTTATAGAGCAATGTGTAAGGGTAGAAGCAGCAGCTGTAAAGAGAGTAGGCAAGGAAAGCAGATAAGATATTTGGATAGGGAGTGTGTAGTTAGGAAAGATAGGATGACAATGGAATAGGAAATGCACACTTGTCCTTGACACATCAGCTGTTGTTTGTCCATTCAAACTTAAGTAGAGCTATCCAGTGGCCTAGGAGAAATGGCTATATTAGTCTGTATCCCTACCAAAGTGAAAATGCTTGCTGCAGCACACTTTAAAAACTTTTATCTGTAATGGCCTGAAACATGAAGTGGTTTCACAGTGTAATTATTTCACTGATGAAATATTTCAATAAGGAAGTTCTTATAAGAATTTATCTTTTCTGGTCTTCATCATTTACTTCTAATTCTTGTGTGTCACACTAGATAGATCTCCTCCTTCTTGGAAGTTACATCTGTCAAATATTCATGGGTACTTATGCTCACTCTTCACTGTTAACGAAGATCCATGTGTTTAACTCTTATTTTTCTCCATAAATCAGTTTCTCAGTCGTATCATTCATGTTACTCTTCACAGCTTGGTGGTGAATATTACCAGAGCTGCACACAGCATTTTAAGTGGAATCACAGCAAATAGAAGTAATGAGTATTGCTTTTCTGCACTGTGGTTTCATCTCCTGTGATCACCAGGAATGCTCTAAAAACTACCAGTAGCACATCCTTTATGTCAGGTGTTTCTTCATTGTCTAGTTTCAGTCTTGTTTCTTATTTAGCTTAAGTTTAACCTCTTACAACTTGGCAGGAAACAAAATTTTTGTCTCTGAGCTGCATCTGTGCAGAAGTGATTTTGCTAATAGTGAGCCTGGCCTACATCTCTGAGGTGACACCTTGACTGCAAGGTCGTAAGGTGCTCCTTACAACAAAGAACTAACACTTTTATTATTCAAAGTGGTGTTACATACCCCCAAATCCATACCTAGTTTCAAGAGAGAATTCTGTTGTTATCTGCTGGGAAAAATTTCCTGTAGATTTTGCAGCTTATGAATGAAAAATATTTTTGGGTTTTGTTTTTTTTTATAGTAGTGAATTGGTGTTATTTATAGTTAGAAGAAACTCAGGATTTCAATGCACTATCTTTACCTTTGTTTCTTCTCTTTGTTTAAATGCACCATTTTCCTCTTTAAAAGCTTACTATTAAAATGTTTGTAAGTTTGGATTTCATATGGCCCTGTTTCTGTTAATGTGTATCTGAACATTTTAAGAAATAAGCAGTCTGTGGTGGTTTGCTTTTTGTATTTCTCAGTTAGTTGTGTGCCAAAGATGACAGCCACTTCACTAGTAATTTTACCATGCTCTAGGTGTTCAGTACTGTTGTGGCTGTGATGATTTTACATGGCACTATGCTGATACTACCGTCCTTGTATCATTCTTACTTTTTGGATTGGTACACAAACTTGTATTTGCAGATATAAATCTTAGAAGCAGTCATTCCTGCTTGAGTAGCAATCCAGGGCAAGTAAAGAATGACTCTATTTGAAATGCATTGTCAATTTGCTTAGTATGTATTTTCCAGCTGATCATTTGTGCTTTTAACCTTGATATTGCAATGGATAGAAGGACTCCAGGCTGTACTTGTAGCAGCTCCATCAGTCATGAGATAAGTCAGTTCAAATACATCCTCCTCTTTGCACACTGCTTTTGTCTATTAATGGTCAACAAATATCCTATAATTTTAACTATTTAAGTTTCCTTTGATAGCACTTTGCAGTACACAGAAATATGTGTTGGTAGTAATATCCACCTTTCTATAGGAGTTTTGGTATGTTTGTCACTAATTTCCAGTCTTTAACATGGGCGAGGAGTAAAATTGTAAAACACTGGAACAAAGAGTGAATCTTTATTTCTGGCCTGAACAGGTCAATCTCTACTGCAAAGCAAGGAGCAGAGAATGTTTATTTGGTCAAGGAAGAGGTGTATGATCTGAATTACTGTTGGAATAAAATAAACACCTTTCTGCAGATGTTGCTTTCAGGAAGAAAAGCTATTTCTTTTCAGATATCTCATAAATCATATATGTATTAGCAAAGCTGGCATACCACTAAGAAAAGGTAGAATACTCAACAAAACAAAAGCCAAAGTGCTGTAGAATGCAGAGTACTGCTACCTTATTAATAGTGCTCTAGAAGCTGTTGAAATAGCACAGTACAGTTGCGTAGTGTTTAGAAGAACTTTTGTGGCATGTGTTAAGAGAACTTTAATTATTGGATTTATGGATATGAATTAATGGAATGAGGCTATTTTTTGCTTGCTACTCAAGCCTTACGTGTATCATATAATGAGAAATGCAATGAGGGAGTATTTTCTAGAGTAAACTGCTTCATAACTGTGAGTGATGTGTAGAAATATGCTAGTTTCAGTAATGAGTCTATTTCAAACAGACATGGTGCCTTTTGGGAGCTTTTTCTTTTCCTCATACAATATGCAGTCTTTTTCTGAGCTCCATATTGCTGACTCTGAAAGATGCAGTTTGCAGCTCTGTCTTCAGTAGTTTAAGCAGGAGGGCTGGGCCTGTCCTTTGAGAGTGATTGTCTTTCTCTTGTCATCTTATGAGTGGGATTGTTGAAGAGAGATTCCTTTCAATAGAAAAAAGGGAAGAGATGACAGGCAGGAGATTCTCAGCATTACAGGATTTTGTGCCTGCCCTTGGTGTAGAGTTTTGACCTTTCAGACATGCTGTTAAAGCATGGAGGGTATTTTGTTATTGTTTTTGAGGTAGGCAGTCCTTGGCTCTCACGTTTATTCCACAAGAGGAATATGTACAAAGGTGTTTCTGTAAGCATTGGTTCAGTCTGTTCCTTTGAATGTGGTAATAAAGTTCCCAGTTCTGATTTTTGGCTTCACTGCAGCTTACAGCTACAATTGTAAAGAAATTCCTCATCAGTTGTGTGCCGAACTAGATGAGAGTAAGTGACATCTATCAGAGTTTTGGCATTGAATCTTTGTCAAACCTTAATCTTCAAAGCACAAATAATGGAGGCAAAAGCTATATATTAGTCTTAGTGACCTGTAGCTGTGTTATAGCAAGTTTTGGCTCCAGACCATGTGCATGCTCAAGATTTTGATTATTGATGTGTCAATTTTTTGACATGGAGAAGGCATTTTAGCTTAAGTGGTTGCATTGTTTTACTTGAAGTGAAAGTATATATAAAAAAAATTTATCCATTCAGACAAGATTGCAGACTTCAACCTGAGAAGCTAACAAACGTGCTAAGATACAAGCAGCTGAAAAAAATCTTATGATGAAGACAAAGGAAAATCTTAAATATTGTCTTTGTAAGTCTGTTCTGTATGTGAAAACAAACTTCACGCTACAATCAAGGACACTATTACCTTGAAGCTGGCAGAGCTTTAACAGAAGCTTATGGCTTGGCAACATGAGTGTGTATTGCTGACACCTTTCTTTTATGAGATGCTCAAACAAATGCTGATAAACAGTGCTGATTAGGAGGCAGGATGTAAGCAATCTTGTTTAATGGTTTATAGGTATGTCCGGGATCGAAACTTTGTCTCTGTTTGCTTATTAAAAAAAATCTATGAAGGGAATAACTTAACTGAATATCCAAGGAGCTGGGACAATCAGCTTGCTGACAGTTGCTGAATTTGAAAGTTGCCACCTGTTAACAGTACAACAATGCCTAAATATTGCATCCGTTCTTTCTTGTAAGACATTGAGCCTCTATTGGAAAATCTCAACACTTCAGTAGCATGTGGTGAAGATGAGTAGGAGTTCATCTGGCTGTCTAAATGTGGAGAAACATGCTGGCCTGCTCATTCTTCTTTATGTAGCCTTAGCATTAAGAGAAATTTGCTTTGCATTATGAAGCTTGCTGATGTCAGATGGAAAAAAAAAAAAATTAGGCCCAGATGGCATGATGCTAAATAGAGCTGAGTACGAAGTGTGCATATAAAAAGAGGCCAATCAGTTTTTGCTGATCCTTTGTAAGTATGAGCAGGAAGAAAAATACTTGCTTTTCATTTCATCATCTTTCCTTAAAGTGACCCAAAATATGTATATGTTATAGCTGAGCAGAAACCTGAGTGACAGAAGCCTCTCATTGCTTTTAGTAGGGCAGTTCTGTCACTAGTTAGATTTCCCATCTCAATCATTTTTAAAACTGGTTGTTATCTGGAAGCTTAATTTCATAGTTAAACAAACATCAACCTCTAAAGATGGGAAAAATATTAGTGGATGACAATTATAGTAATTGCTCTTGATTTATTCAAATTTTCAAGTGAGCAAAACTTTTCCATGTGCATTTGAGTAGGTTGGCTACTAATTCAGCTAGACAGGAGAAATATGTCCAAATTTGTAGTCACACGTATTTATAGTTAGGTTACTACTAGAAGACTTTCTTTTGAATAAGAACAATTGATACTCATAAAATAAAACTTGTGAAAGATTCAAGGAAGAAAATCTATAATGTTGTTTATTTCTCACCTTTAAAGTGGGCATACCAGGTGCTTTTTCTGTTTTAATCAGTAATAGTTTCCTTCAAACAAATTGGAAAAAAAACCCTAGGCAAGGTAAAACATCTTATATGGACTAAGTTTGATTTCTTTTATACCCTTTATACTTATTCCAAGATAACTCTAGGTTATATTCTGGCTTCTATACTTATTAAGGATAAAAAATAAAAATCAAACTTACAGTCTTGTTCAGTTACAGGCTGGTCATGTAGCTCTTATTTTGCAGGCTTTTACATCCAGCAGTGTTATGCATCAGTGCTCTCACTCTTTGGTTTGAGTTTATAATGTTACGTGTCCATAGCGAGAGCTACAGTTGTTCTTTTTAATTCGGACAAGAAAGGTGAAAACTCAGACATATACTTTGATTCTTCTGCAGTAAAATTACATCCTTGACTAACAGGCTTTTTGCTGTAACTTTCAGTTATCCTGCTGATTAAAAATTGCCCTGAAACATTTTGTATATGAGGCCTGCTTGTAAAGATTATTGCTTCTTAATAAAAACTGGTTTAGCTTTGCCAGACGTGAAATACCCTCACCTTTGCACTGCTTTATCAGAATCTTCTTAGTATGCCTCGTTTTCTTTTTATCATTCTGGTGTGAACAGGGTTCTTTCTAGTGGTATGTATGTGAATATACATGTTATATATGTTCTGTTTTTTCATAGAGTACCTGGTTTCTAGGTAGTGGTTGTGGTTTGAGAATTCCTGTGCCCCCACCCCAAAGAAGGTAATGAATCACAATCCATGTCAAACAGATGCATTTTAAAGGATGAGAGGAGAAAGAGGGCCTTGATTAACCTGATCTACTGTAAGGTGTCCCTGCCCATGGCAGGGGAGTTGGAAATGAATGATCTTAAGGCCCTTTCCGACCCTAACCATTCTATGATTCCATGAACCTCTACACAAATGAATATGACAAAAGATCTCCTATACATCGTATGTATCACCTTTTTGTTTTTCTTTTTTTTTTTTTTTTTTGCTTTTAGTGTTTTATAATGTATCTGAAACTTAGGGAGTAAACAGAAGCAAAAAAAGTGAATTTCAGGAAGGGTTCAAAGATTTAAAGAGGTTCTCCATCCTTTTATTTGTCTAAAATCTAGCTGCACCCTCATTCACTGAGTTGCATTGTTACAGCATTCTGTGGGTGGTAACTTTTTCACAAGCACTAGGAAAAGAATTTGGGAATAAGTTTTATCCCATGTCTCCCTCTTCAGTAACCACGGATAATATCGTTGCTCTCTAAGCTTCATCTGGGCAGTAAAGGTTTATGCTGATTCTCACTCGGTAGAAAACCCCTAAAATACTCCTGTTCTCCTGTTCCCGTAATTCTTCTCTTGGCTTTGTTACTCAGAATTGATCCCAAAGAAATCAGATCAGAATGAAGAGGCTGAACCTCACAGTTCAGCGCTCTTTTTAGTGAGAAGATAAGCAAAAAGACAAAAGTCTGGTTTTGTCCTTTTTTTTGCATTTACATGTGGAAATTTGCATGTGTCTGGAAACAGATGATGCAATAACCCCTTTTATCACTACTGATTGCTTTTTATTAAGAATAGTCCAAGCAGAGATACAAGAATTGCTTCCTAAAGCCTTTAAAGTCATGACAGCTGACTTTCATAGGTGTTAATTCGGTTTGCTGTAGCATTTAGCTAACTTAAGCGTTCTGGTACTTTTTCATCAACATTTTATTTTTACCCACAAACACCCCCCCCCCCAAAAAAAAAAAAAAAAAGAAAAAGTGATAGTCTTCAGAAAATGGCATGTACAGTGTGTTACCCAGGTTCATTCTGAAACCTGCTCACTCTGCTGTAGGGTGGAATATGACTCTAAGGAAATATTCTGTATAATATAGTGGAGGAAAATAGATTTTGTTGTGACCTTTAAGTTGAGCTTTTTTGTTCTGAACCAAATTATTTTGCTAAATACAAGGGAGCTGGAGCCAGCCCGTGACCTTTTGTTATCATGCAGCTTTGAGAAATGGCAAAAGTCATTCTGATGCTCAGAAGCTCCATTGCAGAGATAACTGTGCTTTTTTTTTTTCTTTTTTAAAGAAAAAAAACACTTCACCAACACTGAAAAGTTTCATTGTACTACAGCACTATACCAGAACAATGTAACCATTTCAATATTGCCATAAATTAAGGTTTCTTACACAGATATCTGAAGTTAATCCATGTTGTCCTCAGCCCTTTTGATCGCACAGATTCTAAATACCTCTGAGGAATGGATTTTCATTTGAGCAGTCCTTTCAAGTAAGGAAGCTGTAGCATATAACTGATTAAATGATTTATCCTTAAAGTTTTGATTTTTGTGGATTTGTGGCCTGTATGTTTGCTGTCATAGTATAGTTGACTTTCAGATGGTGTCTGTCATGGTTTAAACCCAGCCACACAGCTCATTCACTCACTCCCCCCCTTCTTGCCCTCCCCCTGTTCCCGGAGGGATGGGGAGGAGAATCAAAAGAATACAACTCCCACGGGTTGAGATAAGAACAGTTTAGTAACTAAGGTATAACACAAATCACTACTGATACCACCAATAATAATAATGATGATAAAGGAAATAACAAGGGAAGAGAATACAACACCTCACCACCCACTGACCAATAACTCACTCCCTCCCCCCCCCAGCCTGACCAAGCACCGACTGATACCTTCTCCAACCCTGCAGTCCCTAGCCCTTCTGAGTAACTCTCAGTTACCTCCTGGGCATGACGTGCTGTGGTATGGAATACTTCTTTGGTCAGTTTGGGTCAGGTGTCCTGTCTCTGCTTCCTCCCGGCTTCCCTCCTCCCTGGCAGAGCATGAGGCTCACAAAGTCCTATGGCCAGTCTAAACATTTGAGCAGCAACTAAAAACATCGGTGTTATCAGCACTGTTCCCAGGTCGAAAGTCAAAAACACAGTGCTGCACCAGCTACTAAGAAGGAGAAAAAACGCCTGCTACTGCTGAACCCAGGGCAGTGTCTCGTTCATAGCTTGCTAATTGAGAGATACAATGTCTAGAGGAAGCAAAGGTGTACTTTAAATATTGATGTTGCAATTTCATCTTCTTCCTTAATCCCTTTTCTCATTCAGCTGCTTAGTGCTAAAGACTGATTTGTTCCTGTCCCTGAAAACTGTTTTTGTCTGGTCTTTACAGTGCACTGTTACAGCTGAATGGTGATGACCTTCCCTGGGGTGGCAGATCCTGCAAATGTGCGCATGTTCAAGATCTGTTCTTCCTTCGAGCTGTAGTGCTGGGTGCTTGCATGACACTAGTGCTTTGCAAAGTTCTTCTTATCCACTGTGTGTTGGGATAGATTCAGAGCACTGAAAAACAGTTAATGTAGTAGCTACCTGTGACTCAGGATTAACTCTGAAGCGTGCCTTTTATTTATTTCAGCTAGCAGGCTGCCAAATCAAGCTGCTCCCAGACTGTCTTCTATGGTTCTCCAGAGCTGATATACCATTGCCCAGACAACCTTGGTCCTTAGGTGTCCCTTTGTAAAATAATTACTGAAGATTCTTCATGTAGATATTCCCCTTATCTCCTTTCCCAGAGAGCATCACCCTTTGTGCTTCTGACATTCTTCAGTTCTGATCATTGACCTGGTTATGAGCCTGTTTCTTTGGCAGGTGAATTTGCATTGTAATAAGAGGCACTCTGTGCTTCCCAAGGAGTTGGACCTCAGGTAGCCCTATAGTTCATTTTTTTTTTGTAAAATCACAATGTATTCACCCTGTGTCAGAGCTTCTTTTTCTGGCAAGAAAGGCTTTCTGAGTATCACTGTGTTTAAATACATTCTTCCAGGTCATGTACAGATTTAGATTTAGTTCTATAAACCTGATAATGAGAACAGGGAATCCAGTCATTACTAGCTCTTTAAAACTACACCCAATGAAAATGTTTTTCATCGTGTTAGAAGTGGAGCTATATTAGTGATTGATGTCCTGAGCAGTATGTTTCAAGTTGCATTCAGACCATGAGATGGATTGCTTTATTTTGATTGTTGTGGTTGTGCTTTATAGAAGGAAGGGACTTCAGAAACACTCTCTATCTTTTTAAAGCACAGTCTAAAGGCTGAAGTCTTCTGTGTAGACAAATTGTACTGGCAAGTTTGGATCTGGATCCAGTTTGCAACTTGAGACCACTGCTACATTTCCAGCAGACAGGCTCTGGGAGTTCGTAGATGATGAAGATAAATAATGTGCATCCACTGTGTCACTGACAGCTGATGCTGTTCTGTTTCTAAGCCTCAGTTCCTTCCATTTACCACTACAGTTCTCTCATCTCTGCCTTCCTCTTCAGCCCTGGGATCTCAGGAGGAGTGAAGCACTGCAAATCATTAGTCAGATACCAGAGGATCTGCTGAGTTGTTAATCTAGAATCGGGTAGATTGAGGGATTGACTAAAATAAAAGAACAGTCCTAGGCTACCGAGTCTTCTGGGTACTCCAGTACTGATGGAGCAAAATCTGAAACAGCTTGACCAGTGAGACACACAACACTCAAGCAGTGCTTGCTTTAGAAAGCTGTATTCTGAAAATGCCTGAGAGATGGTGGGACAAGGCAGCCCACAGCAGTTGTAAAAGGATTGTGTTTTCAGTGAAGAAAGTGGCTTTACAGTGCTTTCATTCACTTGTAGGGACTGAAGTGAACAGGAAAGGAACAGCACCAGGAAACTTGGGAGACCCATGACCCTATGGGACAGTGTAGTAATACAAGGTGGTGGTGGTAAGTCAACTCTGATTAGCGTTTCACACAGATGTATTAAGGCAGTGGAAATAAGGATGATGTGAATAGTGAGGAATCAATGGCATCTGGTGGCTAGGCATTAAAGGAAAAACAGAAGGGGGCATGGCAGAGATGCAACCATAGGTCTCTTAGAGCTTTGAAGTTTGCTAAGTAAGGGATCAATACCTCGTTAGAGAATGTGTCTGAAACTTGTGGGTGTGGGAATACTTTCTGAGCAAGGAAACTGAGAAACCTGTCTAGTGAAACCCACCATCTTAATGATGAAGGAAGTAGGATATTTGGTGTGCTGCAGAGCACAGCTCCCTATTCGTATTGATTAAGAGTTTGCTGGTAGCAATAGTGATGTACTGCAGTCATACAGATACAAAACCTACCAGGCCTCAAACTGCCTGAGCTTTTAATTCATCAGTTAGCAGAGCTGTGTCAGTCTGTACTCATTTACCAGTTCGTTCAATTGAAACATTTGCTTGAGGACATGAGGTTCCCGTCTACTGATCTGCTTCAATCCAGTTCATGTCTGCTGTGGAGAGGAGGCCTAATTAACTTGCTATTGTCAGCTCTAAATGTGGCATTAAAAAATTGCATGGAGTGTCTGTAGTCCTGAAACGCATATGAAAGGCCAGAAGGCTATTTGTCACTCATCCCTTTTTGCCTGTTGGCTTGCTTGCTTTCTTGATTACCTTCTTTCCTGTGATGACAGGAAAAAAAGCTGTTTACATTGTCAGAGTCTTGCTTTGGGATTGTGTAAGATGTGTTACAAGAAGAGTTGAAAGCCTGAATACACATCCTAAATAATGATGGTCTCTATCCATAATTTAGGATTTTCATGTTTTTTTTGTTAGACCACTAGAGGAACAATACAGTCCTATTCAACGCATTAGGAGATACGTAAATTCCTATCTGTGACAGAATGCTTACTATGATAATACTACAGCAATTTGTCTTTGTATTAAAGTATAAATCCAAGAGCTGCAGCTCATACTTCACATAATTAATAATGCCTCACTTTGTTTTCCTTTTATTTGTTTCAATTTTGTTTAACTTGCAACAGCAAATTGAAGTCTGAGTTGTTTAATTTGCGTGAAACAAGTGAGATGGGTAGGTCCTGTGTGCAGTGAAGGTTAGTTAAAAGTGCTGGGTAAATGCAGACAATACAAGTTCCATTGCACATAAGAAAAAAACTCAATCTTTGGAACATTTTTAGGAAGGATTTATTGTGGCTTAGTTCTGAGATTTCCAGTCCTGTTTGAAAAAAATTGAGAAAGTTTTTTCACTCACAATTATTAGAGGAAAGTGCACCTAATCTGACCACTAAAAGTGGATATCGGATAAACAATGATGTTTGACGTTGCTTTTTAGCTTCCAGCCAGTCAGAGCTCTCTGTAAATCTAGCTTATTGTGTCTTCTGGATGTACATATTTGTTTTGTGCCAGAACTTCTGTTTTCTTTCAACCCTAAATATCAGCTCAGATTCGCTGCTATTTTTGTCTTGCTTAATTTTTTTCATCCCTGGTTGACACCCTTTGGTTCTTTCAAGACCATTCTCCTTGTTTGTGTGATCTGGCCGGAAGGTTGTTACATTTAGCCCAGTCTCTACTGCTGACAGTTAAATCTACAACATGAAGATGAAAGGAAATAAATTCCTTTTCAGCTTATTTCCCTAAACAAGATATTCTAAGGAGAAATCTACATATTTGCTGCTGTCAATTAATTGCTTTGTTGCTCTGGAAATCACATTGTAACCTTTCAGGTACTTTTTTCTTGGAATGATTATGCTGTATCTTCCTCATTATGCGCCTTGCATTGTGCCTTGCAGACATACCTGTCCTCATAGGCTGCAGTAATGAAGGTTCTGTTCAAGAGTATTAAGGGCAGACTCTGTTCAAGAGTATTAAGTTTTGGATTTTGTTTCTAAAGTAAATAGCTACCTGGCACTGAAAGGGTGTCCCAGTTTTATCAGAGCAGGCAGTTAATCACTCATGGACTACCTGGGCTGCTTTAGCTGTTTGTTTGCTCCTGTGCCACTTCCTGTTGTTTGGATTGTTTCAGCATATTGCATCATCTTGTCCTGAGCTCATGCAGAAATGTTAGCAATTCATCTTGGCATTTTCCCTTTGTCAGCTGAAGTTGCAAACCAAACTAACATCGTTTTTCAAAATGCCACTTTAGGTGGCAAGGAACGAAGTCCTATAGTTCTTACTTAGCCAGGAAAAAAAGCCCAAGCCTGAACCAACCCAAAACCCTCATGCTTGCCAATTTAACAGTACAGAATCAGACTGAACTCTGTATACCATTAAAGTGTTCTGAAGCTTACCACTGATTTTTAGTTATGATTTTCTGCCAATATTAAAACCAAACTGCATTACACTCTACATTTCTTTTTTTGCATGCTTGTAGTACCTGAATGGTAAGTTGAGATGTGAAATTTTATATTCTTAGGTACAGATTCTTATTACACAATTGACTTGGAAACGTTACGAGCAATAAGACTTTTGATTTATATATAGTGGTAATAAACCCTGTCTTGAGTACTTCTTCCTACCTGGGTGTTGTATGGTATTTTCTTTGACCTGAAATCCTAAGGTAACCAGAATTTTGCCTGAATTGTTTGACAGGGTAAGGACCTAGAAGACAATGGTTGCCTTCAAATTTCATGGGGGGGAAAAAAAATAGCCAAGCAAAGAAAATATCTTTTTATGTTCCAGAGAACCGGGGCTTTGCAGTGTCAACTCAGCCCTGTTCTTTAACACAGAATTCTCAAAGGGAAATTATTAATAATAACCTAAAATGTTTTGATAAAATTTGTGCTGTATTAGAAGTCAGAGGATGTAATCCCTAGAAAAGTGTGCTTTTCCTGTCTACTGTCTAGTAAGGGGTGAGCTGATATTCTTTTAGAACTGTAGATTCTGAAAAAGGCTTTTGTGCTCAAAACCATGCTGCTCTGTCAGTGGTATCAGTTGATCGAAAAAGGTATTGCCACTCTGTATAAACCTTGCCTTGCTTCATTATAACACAGTTAAAAATATCAATCAGGCATGAGACACAAATCTATAGAAACATGTCATTATCTTCTCAGACTTTTTTGTTATGTGATCAAGATGGGCTTCTTTAGGGAGAAAAATAAAAAGGCAAGTGATGTTTTAGAAGAGCTATAACTTTGAGTTGCTATTAAAACAGTAACTGATATGACTGAAACAATCATACTTACTGAAAAATACTGCAACTTCATATTTTTCTTAGGGAAAAGAGTGTGCAGGAAGATGTCCACATATCTATGGGTAAAAGAAATGTCTTTAAAGTTATTTGTCTCCCACTTGCATAGTGTCATATGCATTAATCTTTCCTCAGACGCTGGCAGAATGACTACTTCAATTTTATAGATTGGTAGAAATGGGAAGGTCAGAGAATTTAGGAGCTAATGCTGGCAGGCTATACTGCAATATCATTTCTGCTCGGAGAGTGGTTTTGAGTGACTGTTTCCCCACTTACTGTTGTGGGTTTGGCCTGAAGCATAGTTCTGGGGTGCACAAGAAGATAGCTTCCAGCATAGTGTCTTCTGCAAGGACTCTTTATATCAGTGAAATCATACATTATTAAATGATTTACTATCTCATTGAAATGGGTTGAAACAGCCAGATCCCCAGATGTATTTTGTCAGAATCCTTCAGTTAGATGCTGTTGCTCAGCTGCCATCTTACCCTGTAGGTTCTTGTGTTTCTGCTGTCAGTCTTGTCTAGAGGCCTGATTCAGCTCCTCATGCCTTGCACTACTACTGTTTAGACTGAAGCCTGAGGTTCCCTGAAGTAGCATTCATGAACTCTGAATGTATTTTGGCCAAAGCCCCTACCACAGGGTAGTTTAAAGTTTGTAACATTAACATTTGATTTGTGACCCTGCAGTTGGGGTCAAAACTGGCTATATGAGATGTGAAGCAGAACCCTGCGCAGGATTTTCTGGGTGGCAGATGAGTACATTAAACACCAATGCAAAACATAGTGTGGGACATATTTTCTCATAATCTACTATTAGCTTTTCTTTGTTTTATCAAATATTTAGGGCAGGGTCGTGAGCCTGTTTTTATGCCTTAGGTAGTTGCTGGATATGAAACTAGGGTGACAGTGTCCCCTTAGCCACTGTGTATAGATCAGAGGCCATGCTTTATAATGTTCCATTTTGTAACATATGGTTGTTTTGTTTGGTCCCTGTTTAGTTGTGGGGCAAGTTGCTTACTTAAATATTCACAAGATGATATAATAGTTTCCCTTAACTCATCAGTTGCAACAGCCGAAAAGCCTTTTCTGATTTTGATTGTTTTCCAAGCAAAGATGAATGGACTAACTGGTTAAAAAGTGCTAAATGGAAGTGAAGATCTGCATTTGCACTGATAGCAGAATTTTAGATGAAATCAGGACTCTTTGTCAGGAAAGTAATTCAGAGGTTGCAAGTCTTTACTTAGAAGAGTTTGCTATTTTAAGGGAGTTAAACAGAACAACATTGCTTTTCTAGAGAAACCAAATGAGTATGCAGTATATATATATATACACACACATGTATATCTCTAATATATATATTATAGATATATAATACATATATTATATATATAAAATACAATATTCTTGTAGCATACCGCATACTTTAGTCAAGGTGTATTAATGTCTCATTAAAAAAATGAACAGAAAGGAAGACAAGACAGGAAACAGTGTTGTGTGAACTGAAAATTTTATGTATGGATTCTACAGAGTGGAATCTTAATAGATGATCCCAATCAACTGCAAATAGTGAGCAATGGGAAAACACCTTATGACTGAAATTATCCACATCTGTGATATCCAGTCTGTCATATTTAATATAACCTTGAGGGAAAAAAATGCTGGGCTCAGTAACTCTGAACTTAAGAAATCTATACCTATGGGGGGGGGGGAAAGGAGTGTGTTTTCTACAAAACATTTGTGATTACCTGCAATTGAAGTTCTGTGTCTAGGGAAAGTTTGGAAGCACACCATTTGTTTTTTCTACTACTGTCTGTACAGGAATGGAAGCTGAGCCATTTTTTTTCCATTTGGTAGGGGAACCAAAAGTCCGAATGTTTCAGAGTAGTCCCATTAATAAAGTAGCATGAAGCAGCATCTGTCTCCTTCTGCCAAAGACTGCATGTCTGATAAAAATATAATTGCTTGGACTACAAGAATATGTAACATTGGGGTATACTGGGGTCTAATAGGTGTCTTGCTGAAAAACTCAAGAGCAAGACTGGTTCAAAATATGTGAAGTTATATTCCTCAAAGCAAGTATGTGTTCTCAAATTTTACAATAGTAACTTAGTAAATTAGCTATATTATGGAACAGGTTTAAGTGGTAGTGAAGTATGTGAAGGTTAGTATAGGTTAGAGTAGATTTTGAGTTTTTTCTAATGTGTGGAGTAGATAGAGATTTTCTGCTGCACTAAAATCAACATTCAAAGAGCTCAGTGGTCTAAATGTCCCTGTACTCAGAGATGTTCCCTTCCATTTTAGGGACAAGGGGTGGTTAACGATCCTTTCTTAAGTTTTACTGTCATGTATGCTGTAATTCTTTTTGTAGTACATCAGGGGAAAGCACTCATTTGAGGATCATAAGCTGTTGACTTCAGTTTTATATTGGTAGCATTATGAAATTGTGACAGCTAGAATAATTTGATATCTGTTGCTGACCTTTTCCAAGGATATGACTTCAAGTATTGGAATAATTCCTTGATTGATACCATGCAGATATTGGAATTGTTTGGTGAATCAAGGCCTAAAGGATATGTTTCAAAACTGATCAGCAGATGCAAGTCATTCTCAAATAGTTCAATCTGAAGTTTAGTTTAGATCATTATTTGTTGTCAGAAAAATGGAGGATTAGCTAGAAGCAAGACATGTCACTCCGTGTGGAGAGCTGTTCTGATTTGCTTGTCTCTGCTTCCCTCCCTTATTTCCATTCTTGCTCTTCAGTACTTGTTTCAGATCCTACCATTTCTCCAAAGCAGGGACTTTTTCCAATAAGCTGAAAAATATTTAATAAAATGTCATGTTCTAGAGTGATTAAGTAATAAAAAATTATAAAAATGACCCAGAGTGGTTCATTTACATTGTTAGACACAGACGTGTCTTGCTGTGTTTGCTTGTGTTTTGTTGTTTCCTTAGCCTAGGGTTATATATATGGGGTAAATTAAAAGGTAAGGATTATTTACATCTAGTGATACTAGTTAAAGTCACAGATGAAGCTATTAGTTTCTACCTTTCTGCCTTCAGATTAGAGGAATTTTGATTTCCTGCTCATCCCCTCCACAGGAGGGACAGATTACCTGTGCTGGCCTTGTATGAGTCCAAGTGATGCGGCTCCCAGCTACTACAGTTGAAGTTGGTCTTTTGCTTTCTGCCAGTTCCAGGTCTCTTGGGATTTAATTTCATAGTGAAGAGAAGAATAAAAGAAAGGGTAATGATAATCTGTCAAGCTGTATGATGGCTGCTGCTTTCAGGTATGTTCAGAAAAGTTTCAGCTGTTTTAATTGCAGTAGCTGTTTCCTTTGGTCACATATAATGATGAGCTGTTGTCCTGGAAATATTGTCCTTAATACTCCTCTGACGTGAGGTCATATCCAAGGTTCTGATTCTTCTCTTCAAAGCACATAGCTGCAATTAGTCCAAGGAGGCATTTGTTGTCGTATCCAACAGACCTAAAATTCTGCAATAGAGCACAGAAAAAAATCAAATCTCTTAAGAGGACACTTGATGTGTTGTTAGAGCTGATAAAGTTTTGGACAGCTGCAGATTCGCTACCCTCAGTTATCCTGGTATAAAACACTTGACAAAGTTATTTTTCCAATGTCTGTATAACAAAAAGAAGTTCTAAATGTATGCTCCTGACTTGCCTCTGCAAAAAAAAAAAAAAAAAAAGAGTAGCAACATGTCAACATTCTACTAGTGTGTGGAGGTGCCCTAGTGATGAACCTGCGGTAATACCTGAACAAAGTAAAATGCACAGAAATCATCCAGGATATAAAGCAAGACAAGACCTATTTCACATCATCCAAAAGAAGGTGCAGAAAAATAAACCTCTACCTTCTGTAAACTTTGCAAGACTGAGTACTTCAGGACTTTGTTGTGAAAAAATGTAAACTCATGAATTTGCTAAACTTTGAGACTAAACCCACAGTCTTTCACCGTGATTTATTGCAGTTTGCTGATTCCATGCTCTGTACAGCCAAAATGCTGTGTTTTGCAGCCTGTGGTTCTGTTCTGCCAGGCCTTTTTGGGTGGCTTTTGGGCACACAACTTGGCACTCAGGGTGCAAACTGAGATACGCCAGGAAACACTGAGCAGCTTTGTGCTTCTCTTGCATAGCACCGGGACTGGGAGAGTGCTCTTGGAGACCAAGTGCTGATGTTCAAATGTAAGCTAAGTCAAAGTGGAACTGTTCCTAAAATGTCCATTTTAGGGGAGCAAAAAAGAACAGTCAGCTTAAAAAATAAAAATGAAGAATGTTATCATCAAACAAATAGCAAACCCCAACACTTTTCTGCTGACTTTTGTAGACTTATGTAGTTCTTTGCACTTTGCTCAATATTTATCAGTTTCATCAGCCTTGAAATGGGAACTGCAATTGCTTTGAAAAATAGATGCAGGTTATTTAGTTTCACTCTAGTCTCTTATAAGCATCGGTGTGTTTTCTGCTGGAATGCTCTTTTGTAACTTCAAGGAGGATTCTTAGTAAGTTGTGAGCTACACCCTATCTCATGAAAACAGTGGGAAGAGGGTCGTTTTCTAGCAGCCATTATTTTCCAAAATGTAATAGTGCCAAGCCTTTCCTCCATTAGAGGAACATGGAGACAAAGTTGTAATTGCTTTGGTCTTGCAGCACTCAAGTTAGTGTAGTCTAGACCTCTTTTGGTAGAAATTAGAATTTTAATCAAAACTATGAGCTCAGGCATAAATTTGTTTGCCTCTCACTCACAGTGTGCCACTTATCTTACATTCTTCCTGTGTGTGAGAGAGGATTTGTTGAGGGGTTTGCATGGGTATGACCTATGAATGCCATGTGTTTTGAGCAGTATGCATGAACTAAAAAAAAAAGCTAGTATGACAACTGTTACAGGTTATGGCATATCTAGTGAAGTACTCATTGGGAAATATTCTACAACAGCCATTTAAGCATGCCCACTAAGGACTGGTCAGTTACTCAGCTTGCCCTGAGCAGTCTCATGTATCAGCTCAGAACCTGTCGTGTTAAGACTGAATTAGTTTGCATTGAATGTGCGATGTTTAAAGAATAATAGACAGCCCAATGTTTTAGTCTCTTAAAGTTCATAATTTTCAACAGTTCAACATAACTAACAAACTCAACTAGGCTTAATGGACAGGCTTTGTGCAAGAAACTTTGTGTCTGGGAGATAACTTAGAGCCATGCCACAAATAGAGTTCAAAGCCCAAGCAGACATCTGCCTGCGCTCATTCTGCATTGGTGACTCTCAACCTTTTCCCTTGTCTGCTACCTGCTTTGCATATCCTGCTCTGTGCCGTTTTTTTTAAAGCTAATGCAGACCCTATCCATGTTTTCTATGAAGTACTGTGTATAGTAATTATGCACATATGCAGGATTACAGTGACCTCAGTGCAGCCCTGCATTTGCAGTTAAGTGCATTGAGATGAGGACTTTACAGTTTAATTTTTCAGTTCTTTTTGGAACTGAGATTTTACATTGTATAGAAGCATGCCATCATATTAAAAAACTGTAATAAAAAATAATAACTGCTAAGAGAAAACTGTTCTTAAATAGGAACGCGAGCCTTGATCCAGTTTTTGACAGCAACCAGCAATGTTTTTACAAGCTTGCAATGTGCAGTGTTGTCTCTGGATTTAGCTGGCATGGGATAAATCTTAAGTCTGCATTCTTGTTGGAATCCCAACTTTAGAAAAGTAAACGATCTGGAAAGTTAAAGATTGAAAAAGGGTAACTGCAATGGAGATTAAGGATGCCACATTGAATATATTCTGTATGCATGTGATATTAAATGTAAATATAACCAATCCCATTTATCATGTCTAAATCTGCAGGTTTCAAGGTTTGTTTTTATTTTTTTTGTGTGTGGGAAACTGCACAGGCTTGGTTTTAATTTGTTCCACCTTACTATTGAAGTAGTTCTGTACTGACAGCATAAACCCTACAGTTCTGATAAAGCACCTGTGGCCTAAATATTTAAGTTGTTTGTCTTTGGGAGTCTACCTGCCCTTTCAATCCATGTTTATATCATGAAATATTGAAGTTTTGCATGACATTTATCAAATTCCAGCTGAAGGAAGAAAATTCATTACTGGCAATAAATGAATACAGCCATACTGTTATCACTGAAGTAACATCTGCTTATGGGCGACTGTGGTCCAATATTTTATTTTTCCCTACATCAGTAGGATTAAATTTGGAACCATATTTTTCCTACGTAATAACTATTCTCAGCAATTGAAAATCAGAAGCATTTTATAAATGAGCATATCCTATAAACTCAAATATGTATTCCTTCAGACATTTAAATCCTGCTTTCTGCATAAAGACATGTTGTTGTGGACTAAATTGAAGCTGCAGCTATTTTGTCCAGTGTTCTATCACAGACTGATATTAATATTGTATCCCCTTTAATATCATTACATGATGCAGGCTTAATTTAAATGGATTTGACGGGCCTCTTGGTTGGCTTGACAACCAGAGGGAAAAATTAATGTTCTGCATTTAATCTCAGCTCAAGGCGCTAAATTATTTTGGAGGTCGAAGCTGCCATGCATATCATGCTAAATTATTGAATGTAATAACTATTAGCCCAATGTCTATTTATAGATTATTTTTTTAAATGGTTGTTTACTCCATGCATCTTCAGCTAATTTTGAAGAAAACATCTCAAGTTTTCCTCATCCAGTACAGTACTACTGTATCTTTTACAGATACAGCACTGGATATTATTTAACCAGCAATATCAAAGGAGATAATGGAGCCAGCAATCGTTAAAGCTGTGGAAATAGAATAGCTTTCATGCTGATAAATTGCATGGTGTACATAGCCTATGTAACATACACAGTCTTCACTACTGCAGTTCAAATTGCTTAATTTTAAAAATTTATAAAGGAAATTATTATTTCCTTGGTTTTTACTATTATTGAAGGGATGTAGGTCCCAAAGAGGAATTGAACAGCTAAGCATGTAACTTAGAAACCCAGATTTACAGCTATACGACAGTGACTTGTTACCTTAAGAGTACCGTATGTTTTACGAAAAAACATATTTCAGGTTAGACTGAATACAAAATGTTGTTAGCTGTTTTTTAAAGAATGCTACAAATAGGAATTGTCATGTTAAAGCTTGCTATAATGTAACTATTCCTACTGGTGTTGATACATGTTTCCTTAGTTTTGCATCCCCTGCTATCTTAATCTATCATGCTAAATAATGTCAAGATATATGATAAACTGTATGTGCTAGAACACTGTTAGGCTTAAGGGCCTGTTTGTATAGCAAGGGCTCTGACAAATACCAGTCTCTAGAATTGGGAGTGTATGGCCGTTGTCTGAAATGCCTCTTCTTTACTGTGCGGGTGGTGAGACTCTGGAACAGGTTGCTCAGGGAAGCTGTGAATGCCCCATCCCGGGAACTGTCCAAGGTCAGTCTAGATGGGGCTGTGAACAACCTGATCTAGTGGAAGGTGTCGCTGCCTGTGGCAGGGGGGTTGGTACTAGTTGATCTTAAAGGTCCCTTCCAACCCAAACCATTCTATGAATCTATAACTCTGTCTCCTGGCACAAGAATCAGTTTTTCACCTCAGTGTTTTCTGTTTTGATGATGAAAATAAGAGGTACTTAATATGCATCATTTAACAGCAATACCTATCTGTGAAGTACAGCTTCTGTAACTGTTTTCCTTTCAAGCATCATCAGTTGTGACCAATGGATTGTAAGGAAGTGCTAAGGTCTAGAACACTGTCTTCCCTGCAGTAAGTAATGGTGGACCAAAAATATTTATGTGCTATTGAACAGTGCGTACTTACCACAGATAAAAGTGGAGACCATTGTACTGGTTGTATAGAGTTAATATATTTTTAATTTAGATGTACAACAATAGAGACAAGTTGCCTTATGGTATGTCTCGTAGGATCCGTTGATTTAATATTAGAACAGTTAATGTAATGAAGCAACTCTTTTTAGGTATTGGTATAACTGTAGTAACAGCAGTGTTGCCTTGTCATTCTGACAAAACAAAATTCAATGTATCCTGGTACAAAAGCTCACTTATAAATGTTTTCCTTTTGTGTTTTTTTTTCTTTAATTTTACTTATTTTATGTACCCTCTAAACCCCAGCCTGCGTCCATCTCACATGAACTCTTCAACTGCTGCAAGTTCATTGTTGTAAGACAGGGCTTGAAATTTACCTTTAGCAGACTCTGAGGAATATCTTGGGTTGTGAATACAAATGGATAGATGAAATAAATGCCTTGGCATCAGTGCACAAATGTTTGTAGCAAAGCTGTGGATAATGCCTTAGGCAGCTCAAGTCTGTGTGCCTTGACCATGGTGGTTGTTGACTCTGGGAAAAAGAGTTGTGTCCTGTCACTTCAAAAAGATGTCTTTTCTGAAAGATTTTTCTGAAATTGTTGTTGTGTTTGTGTGCGGGTTTTTTTTGTTTTTTTTTTTTTTTGCTTGTTTGTTGTTGGGTTTTGGTTTTGTTTGTGTTTTTGTTTGTTTTTGGTTTTATTTTTTGTTTTTGTTTTTAAGATTTTCAGTTACTTGATACAATTTCTCTTCTTTGAGATTGGAAAGGGGGAAGGGAAAAAGCCAGTTCTTCCTTCTTTACTCTTGACTGCCTCCCTGGATAAAATACCCCTGATGGTGACATTAATCCTCTGTGGACCTATTCCTCCTTTTAAAGATATTGGAAAAGGTGAGGAAAGAAAGAAGGAGGACTTTCTGATACAGGATTAAATCCATAGTCTGTTTACTAGCATCGTATCTCTGATAGGTCTTGAACATGAATAATAGTGTCTTGAACATAAGTAATAGTGTCTTTAAGCTTTTATCTTTTCTTTTTTTTTTTTTTTCTCCTTTCTCCTGATAAAGGTTTATTTCTGTTAGTTTAGTTCTTTAGTTTAGCCAGCTAACACATGGCTTCAGGTTTTCTAGCCTTCTCCTAAACAGTGCTTTTCAATCATATCACACCCATTCAGCTGAGTAAACGTGACTTAAAAAAGCACATACAAGTTTTTGCTCGAGACCTAGCCTGAGAGAAATTACTTGGGAAAGTGCCTGAAAATGCCAAGTTCAACCTTATTTACTTTAAAGTCAATGGTAGCTTTGCTATTAACTTCCGCAGGATCACATAGTATAAGAACATGATTTCTCAAGCTATTTCACTAATTAAAAATTGATTTTTGGCTTTGTGTGGATTAACACTGCTGGATAGAGAGTTGTAGGTGTTTTAATGTTTCCATCCTGTAAGCCCAGTTGCCATATAGCTTGAGCAAGAACTGAGCTGGAAATAATGGTAAATCTAATTCTGCTATTAAAACAACAAAAAATACTGCCAGCAACTGTGTACAACTGTGTACACAAATGTCTGGTACCTGCAGAATTTCACTGACTTTAATATAAAGCACTTAATAAAACTGCCAGAATCAATGTTAGCTACATCTTTTTTTCTGAGGGAAAATTCAAGTTCTGACTGTATATCAATTTCTTTTTTTGCTAAAATCCTGTAGCATATTAAGTTATTTTCGTACTGCCAGTTTTCACTGTTCATGATGTTTAATAGTTATTCCTAAAGGAAAGCAACAAAAACCTTCTGGATTTAAGTATTTGTTCCTCCTTACATGGGAAAAATCTGCCAGTTGACAACAGTCTACTTTCCAGAAACACTGACGCAGGATGTTTCTCCTTACATCTGTCTGGTGGCATTTAGAGTCTAAGTAGATTCAGTCTGATCTGAACTGCTTCAATGAAAATTTCTGAATGAAGAACATATTTCAATGACCTATTTTCAGCTTAAACAATATGCTGAAATTCATTGCCAAACTCAGAGGAAGGACTGTTCTGATCATAAACTTATATCACTGTTTTACTATTGAACAATTATGACTATTTCTTTAGTAGATTTTCAGGAATTAATACTTTATTTTAAATGTATTTGTTTTTGTTTTGTCCAAGGAAACACACTGGCAAATATAAAAGAAGCCTACAAATCTGCAGGAGTGAAGCATGTTCATGACTTACATTTGGGGATTGTGGACCCCAAGACTGCTTAAATGAAATTAAGTTTTCCTACTAAGTTAAATGTGAAATTGTTAGTTTAGAGTTTCCTCCAATTTATCTACCATTGAACATTTCACTCTCTTTTTCATCACTGACTTACACTGCAGTGAGGAGAATTTAAGTTAAACAGGATGAGCTTTCTGGATGTCAGCTGTGAAGCAAAGGGATCGAAAGAGCTTCACCAGACAGTCTGGACCCATAGGGGGTGTAAGAGGTTAGATATGCATGTCAGAATGGTTCAGGTATTCTTGATCCTTGTTTAGGTCACACATGTGGCCTAGACACCCCCTTTAAAGTGCTATTTTATGATGGTTCTGTCTTAGGCATGTTGTACCTTGTAGTGAGCACTTCACTGTGGGTAAATGTGATATAACAAGGAAGAGAATTTGAACTTAATAGAATATACTTAAACCAGTAGAGTGTAATTCTTTGTTCAGAAGTAGGAAATCCATGTGCTTTTAAACTTTCTATATTGTAGATAAATAATGAGAGGTTGTACTTGCTTAGATTATAGCATTCAACTGGAAAAAACAAAGCAATTCTTGGGAAAAAGATACTGTTGTTTCCATATAACACATAGAACTCTGATGTATTGTGATTTCTGGAGTTAATCAGTGAACTTGAAGTTCAGGACATGAACCAGTACCATTAAGTCATTGAGCATAAGCAGTGATTGCTTGGTTGCATATCCCCAGTGTAGCAGTGAAGTGTGTGGGTGTTCAGAAATGTGTCAGTCATTTTGCTGTTGTAGAGATGCTGTCCCTTTAAGTACCTAGCTTTTAACACTGTTTTTAATGAATATGTGCTTAGTAACTGGGTTTCTTAGATTGAATAATTAAGTAGAAGCAGAATATGCAGATTAACTTCTATCAGTTATTCACAGGTGAAAGCTGATGAGAAACCTTCTCATTTTGCAATTTATCTTAGGCAAAGGGACAATATTTTTCATATTCTCTAGAGCAGACAGCCTCTTTTCTATGCTGCTGTTCAATAGGATGAATTAAGCTCTCTGAGATCAGCAAAAAAGGTGTTTGAACAACAGCACACTATTGAAAAGGATTAAAAAAAGTAGCTAGCTACTGACTTTAATGCAATAGATATTTAATGGTGAAACATTCCTGTCTAAGCAATTCTGTTGCTGAAAATCCACAGATTTTTAATGCTCCTTTCATTATTTTCTATAATTTAATATCATATTTAGTTACCTAGAGTTCAGAAACCTCAGAATATGTAGTCTGCTTTAATTTCTTAGCAGTGATCTTCCTATGCAGTCTTACCTTCTGTTGACCTACATTTGAAGTGCAGCTCTGTGCTGAAAAGCTGCAACTGTCTGTTGAAAAGCATTGTGTAAAATGGGCTTACTGCTCAACATCCCCTCTCAGACTGAAAAGTCAGCAAAAATAAGTAACATTCCTACTTCTTCCTGTGAGCAGCTCGGAGGCAATAGAAGTACAGGGAATTTGTATCACATATAGTTCAAGGGTTGGTTGTTGAGCTTCAGTAAGAAAATTGAATTGTATAATTGCAGGAGGTGTGAAGGTGGCAGTTGCACGGGCCCCCAGCAAAGTGGGGTGGGGGAGTTTGTGCCAGCAGGAAGCCTATTCTTAGCTGTTGAAGATCTGCTCAGAGGCAAATCAGACATATTCATTCCTTCTTGCTGCATAAGTAGTGCTGGTGAGTTGGAACAGGGCCCGAAAGATGTACTAGATGTTTTTTTTGCTTTCCTGGCTGGCTACTTTTCTTTAAAGGAGGCTTATTTGAAAGTGGTATTTATGTATGTATTGCCTGGCAAGGAACATTCTGGCTGGAAACACTAGCAGCTGTGGGGCTAGAGACATTAATTTCTTCTCTGATTTTATTTCTGAATGTTAGATTCCCTGTGGGTGGAGTAAAGCCTCCTCTTTGGTGTTCTGACTTTGAGTTTTCTTATCCATTGTCAGGGTTGGAAGTAGAAACAGAGTGGTGGGTGGGAAAGAGTATCTTAATCAAGAATCATTGAAGACAATTGGAGAGGGATCAAGGATAATGGTAATTTCTGAGATCAGTGAAGTTATGGAAATTGATTCATTTAATAGGAGAATAACATGCAATCCAGTTATCAAACTGTGGTAAAGAAAGGGAATGATGCCATGGTCTTGGAAACAGTTTTCTGAGAGGAATTTCAAGGACAAGTTGGATAAACTTTGGAAATGTTTTGAAGTGTTTGAGACTTGGTCAAGTATACAGTTTCTGAGGCTGGTGGAACCTCTACCTGAAACCATGTTGTAATGGAGCAACATGGTTACAAAGACTGCCAGAACATCCTGGTGGGATGTGGAAAAATAAATAAAAATTTGGCTGCTCCAGACTGAGATCAGGTTATAAAGCTGGAGGAAAACCTGGACAGTGTTATCCTTAAACCTAAGAAGGATTTTATAATTTAATCAAAAGAAGCTTGTAAGAAATAATGCAGAGGATTTCACAAATCGTAAAAGAAACCTCTGTCTTAATCTGTGCCCAGTTTTTTGACAGATAGCTGTGAGGTGCGAGATACGTGTGCTGAATCCTGAAGGTAAGAATGGAAAACACCTGAGGAGAAATAAGGTGCATTTTGTGCAGCAGAGGAAAGTAATTGTGAGAAATTTTCCATAGACCTTTCTGTCTAGAGATTAAATTATCACCCTGAACACAAATGTAACTTACATGCTTAAAAATTTACCCAGTCATGAAGAAAACAACACACTATAACTAAAGTTACAGTAAAGGATATATGGCCCAGTAACATTGAACATAGACTGGTCTTTGTGTCTCAGCTTGTGTAGCAGGGGGACATGCTTGCTAAATGTGTCTGAGCTAGAATGGCTTCCAACAGGAAATGAAATTATGTATTCTGGAGCTGAAAATATGCCCCAGAAAATACTTCAGAAAGACACGATATCATAGAATAATAGGAATTGCTGTAGATAAAGGTAGAGAAAAAAACCGAAGCCAAGCTAAGCATAAGGATGGAGATATTCTAGACCACGTTCTCAGAAAGGAGGCAGATGATGCCATTAAGCAAAGGGCAAAACCTAATATTTGGTGTGATTCAATGTCTGACAAAGGACATTACATGTTAGCATACTTAAGGAAAGGTAAAGGCCTCAGGCTAAACCTGAAGTGTTTGTGCATCCTATTATATAATTACCCTGGGGTCCTTCGAATGGCTGTTATTTTCACAGTCCAGAAATAACATATCAGAGTGTCACTCCCAAACACCTAATTTGATTCACAAACTCTGCACTAAATACAAATGTGGTAAGTGTCCATAATAGATCCATTTGGTCCTTATGACTTACCTTACCAAAATACAGGGCGTACAGGGTCTGTTCTAGTGTGTGGTGCTGTCTGCTGAAATGCTGCTACTTAGAAAACATGACATCAGGTTCTTAGTTGTATGCTCACTCTCGTTCCAATATAAGAACCTCCAACCAAATCGTATGCTACAGTTGAGGATTGATATGACTTACTTAGCTGAGTCTGAGACACTGAGATTAGGACACATTAGTGACTTTTTGCAACTGGATATGTTACAGAGGAGAATCTGGAATTTCAGCAACCCAAGAGAGTGTTATCCCTGGGGGAACCAAGTAGCAGCAGGATGAAGGACTAAGCGAAATGACACAATCTAAAACAGCCAAGGTACATACTTTCATATGGACTGTGCTACCACAGGCTGTCTGACAACTTTAATTTACATGTTGTTTTGTCAAGACTTTTTCCTTCTTTCAAAGAACGGAATAATTAGAGCTAGATTAGAATTAGAGCATGACAGATGGGGATCTTTCCCTCCTTTTTACCTGTTGCCTTTTTAAAACAAATTTTGTTTTATGTACCCAATAAAAAGTGAAAAAATCATAGCTACAAGATCATACTTAGTGTTTCCCTCCATTGCTTTCACCTAAAATAATGTAGGCTGTTATTTGTAAGGCTGTTATTCAATATTACGGTACTAATTGGGTACATTCTTTTCTAATCTGTATTCCCTCTTACATACCAGTGAAGTGCTTTTAAAAGGCAAGATATCAAATGTCACAATTTTTCTCCCATACTTTTTGTTTAAAAAAAGATAAAAATAAAAATTGCTGCATCCGCTAGTTCTAAGTCAGCTCACTGCTGCTGCTTCTATAAACAAGATAGCTATAAGCAAGTTATAAAGAGACAGATGTGAAATCTCTTTCCTGCTTATGGCTAGTCCTTTCTTCATTACCGTTATTTATCATGGCAGCTCTGTGGACAGAAGGCTCTTTTGGTCTCAGGTTAATACGGCCTGTGAGTTGCTCCACTTAAGGACAAAAATTAAGCTAATTTCTGAAAGGTTTGAAGTTGTGTATTTTGGGATACTTCAAATATTTCAGTCTCCACTTTGGAATCATATTTGTCTTGGTGCATGAGGAAAAGTCAAGGGATCTTGAATTTTATACCACTGCTTCCTTGATCTTCTGGCATGACAATGTAATAACGTAGTTCTGAATCTGGCTCACCAAATGCTTTTTGTACAGTGTTAGTATGCATAAATGCATAATCCCACAGTTGCAGATTCATGTAACTCAGCAGAAGTTTGACCTTCTATTTTATGGCTTTTCTGTGCCAAACTCTAAGATTCTGATGAGGAGCATCTCATGGGCATGTAGTGACAGGATAAGGGGGGATGGCTTTAAACTGATAGAAGGGAGATGTAGATTAGACATTAGGAAGAAATTCTTCCCTGTGAGGGTGGTGAGGCACTGGCACAGGTTGCCCAGAGAAACTGTGGCTGCCCTATCCCTGGCAGTGTTCAAGGTCAGGTTTGACGGGGCTTTGAGCAACCTGGTCTAGTGGAAGGTGTCCCTGCCCATGGCAGGGAGCTGGAACTAGATGATCTTTAAGGTCCCTTCCAACCAAAATCATTCTGTGATCTACACTGAGACAAATAAAAATCTATGTAGATATTTAACATCTAAATCTTTTAATATCTTTTACATTATCACTTCTGGATTTATTTTGAAAACTGAATGCTGATGTGGCACTTTCCATCTCACTGTGGAAGCATGGCAGCAAAATGGGATTTTTCCCCACAAATTCTACAGTATGATAAATTGATTTTATAGAGGAAACATCTTTTGACTGCTAAATTGTGTAGTATGTTTTCACATGTTGAAAGCTGTTCCTTAAGCACACATTATTGCAGTGTAGGGTGGTGGAAAAAATTGTAGACAAGTTTTGTTCTGAAAAGACAGTATTGTATTCAGTGAGAAGTTCTATGAAGTCAATGGCATGTTCTGCTGCTAAGTGGAGAAAAAGTATTAGAAGATAAATTTAAAAAGTAGAAATTTCAAGGGCTCTGCTCAAATGTGTTTCAGTCTCTGGATGCATGATCCTATAGTGCAGTCATGGATGTCAGAATGTCTCTCTCCAGGGAAAAGGAGTAGCAAGATGATGGTTCACTCACTTTGGGATAATGGCTATGACAGATAATGGAGAATGTCCTTACCTGTGATTCACGTCAATGGATAACTTATTTTCATTAGCAATGGTCCAGTTGTATCCTGTGACCTGTAAAATCAGAGATGTCCAAGTCATTGTCATAAAACCATGCATTTTATAAGTGCACATGACAGTTGATAGTATTCAGTTCAAGCAGAAAATAAAAGGTGAATTTCATCTTGGAAGAAAAGTTTGAAAGGATGTTTTAAGAAAAGTGATATGCAAATATGATTGAGGTTGGTATTTAGCTATAAATGGTTGTCTTCTGGGAAGCTGCAGTAGCAACCAGAATGCCAAAGGCTGTCCCCCTCTGACCTCCTCCACAGGTTATAAAACACCAGTATTCTGAGTTCCCAAGTGATGGTATTTTTGGTTTTCATGGAGATTAGTTGATTTAATTGCATTTAATTTATTGATTGAAATTAGTTTAGTTGATTAATTATATTTAATTACAGTACTCAGTTTCTTCTTCAGGGTACTTTTTATCTATTAACAATTGTTGAAAATATTTGTCATACCCAGGATGAAATTCTGTCCATAGAGGTGAGTGGCAATATTGTCATGGACTTTAAACCAATTGATCTCTTGTCTACTAGATCTTCCTGTAAGCAGTAATTATATTGTATTGAAGCAAGAAGTCAATGAGCCAAATTTTCAATGAAAGGGTGAAATACTTCTCAAGTCAAAAGTTGCTCATTAATGTTAATAGCATGGCTGGCTTTAGAATATTAAGTTGCTCAGTTAAGGATTCCAAAGCCAGGAAATGGCAAATCTTGGTCTTGCAGATGTGTAACATCACAGTTCCTAATTAGATTAATGCGTACTGTTTCTCAGATCATGCTGTATTTTAACTGGCTAATGTATTCATTAGGTTGTGTTTTCAAGCCTTTATTTTTTTGTATAATTTGAAATCCGTGGTTACATGCAAAAACCTGTATAACATATGGGCTCCAAGTGATATAAGAAGACAAACCTTTCTTAAAGGGAAAAATATAGCTGATCTCTAGAGATATTTTATAAGTGCCTGCAAATTAATATTATTTTTTTTCCAAATACTTTATAATGAAGCTAAATATGCCCTATGCTTTTTAGTTTTTTTTTTACATCTTGTTTAGCAAATGACCCTGTGATTAAAGAAAATGAGATTAAATGGTGAAGATTGACACTCAGTGTATGCGAAGTGGGTGTTTGAAAAGTTTTCTCTTTGTGCCCGCAGTCCTGCAGTAGTGTTTGTTGTGATCCTCAGTATCTTAAAGGGCAGAGAGTGTAAAGTTGGGAATAATTACTTTGCTAACAAAGTGTGATTTTGTTGTACCTTACTTCTGTCAAATGACATCTAATAACCCTGAAGCGTGTGTCCCCCTCTCCCCACAGCACCCCTCAAAGCAGAGTTAAGTAGTAGAAATGGGCACTAATGGTCATATTATAGTAAACTGTATGAGACTGGGGAAAGGAGGAATGGGAAGAAGTGGAAAAGACATTGATTCTGTTACATTTTATCCATATTCTACAGCAATTTTGAATCCCCAGTAATAGTAGCAAGGGGGAAAATGTGCTTTATATGTAATGGATGACTGCTTTCCCCAGTTCTGTTATTGCATTGACTCTTTTATAATGCAGACCCAAGTATCTATCATAGCATTAATAAAAAAGCTGTAAGCCTTGTATAGATTTTGGAATATAAAAATAAACAGACTCATACACAATGAAAGGCTAGGTTTCATAAAACCCCAAAGAAACCTGTTCCAACAATGTTTTAATTACACTATAAACATATTCAGGATGCAGTATTATTCTGTCTTGTTTCATACAAAACCCCTCTGGTAGTTTTGTCCATTGGTATTCTTACAAGACTATTCTTAGGCTAGGTTTTAAATGTGGGGCTTACTGTAACAAAAGGGAATTCTCAAATATATGTCAAAGGTAGGCAGTTTTGGAAAAAGGTGTCTGAAGGGTGGCCTCAAAATCTGTGTATTTACCTAAGGTATCAAAATAAAAGAGTATTTTGCTAATCTACAGTTATTTGGGTTAGTCTGGGCTGTGGCAGTAACAAGGTTTGATCCTTCATGCAAGTAAGAAAAGTGCACCATGTGCACTTCACAAGACATCTATTTCTTTGTGTGCTTTGCATTTTCTGTAGTTCGTGTGGTGTACACTGCGCCCACTGCAGGTAGTTAAATGTTTGTTCAGCTCATAAGTGGCTTATTTCAAATAATGCACTGGTGAGTTCTTCCCACCTTGCAACTTAATGCATATAGTAATTATTCTTCTTTGAACATGTATAGAATCATAGAATAGTTAGGGTTGGAAAGGACCTTAAGAACATCTAGTTCCAGCCCCCCTGGCATAGTATGGCCACAGGAGAGATGCAGATCTTGCTCAAATCATGTATGCTGTTCACACATGTGAAACTGGATGTCTGTTTGTCCCAGGGCAGGCAGTGGGACAGGTTGTTCAGTATATGACCTGACACGTTCTCATTGCTGCAGCAACATGCCGTACGCAGTAGTAGATTCCAGGGTGTACTCCCAGATGGGGGCAGCATTGATTTATAAAGAAAATCAAGAATCGGGCAGTCCTGGTCTGGTAATTAAACTGTTCACTCTGAGGAAGTAGATAGGCTCCCAAATCAGACTAATAAATCCCTGGGTTAATAACATGTTACTCAGATCAGCATGATCTGCTGTTGATCCATTTGTCTGTCTTTACACAGTAAATAGATTTTAACCAAGGATTTGTCAAAGAGGAAACTTTCATAAGGAAAAACAGTGTGAAAAACTGAGGAAACAAACCATGATTCTTAAGCCCAGTGGATAATTTCTCCTTAAAACTGTGCTGCTACTGTTAATCCTGTTGGGAAGTTAATTCTTGGTGGTGTAACTTTTAAAATATTCATGAAATATCACCCTCTGTTTTACCAGTATTTCTTATTGCCAGTAACTGAGTATGTAAAGAATTGCAAGAAAGAAGCTTTTGCTGTAGAAAGCAAAGGTGACTGAGTTTACTGCTAAGAGCCTGCAAAAGCATCAACTTCATCGTCTTAGTTTCTGGTGGTGCATTTTTGGGTTTTCAATACCAAGAGAGGATTTCCTTCTGCTTCAGTCAGACAGGTGTTTATGCACACTCACTTACCTCCCCTGTCTCAGAGGACCACTGCAGCAAATGGAAAACCATCTTTATTAATCCTGGAAAATGGGGAATATATTGAGCAAATGGCAGTTTGCTCAATAAAAGAAAAAAATAAATGGGCAATTAAATTATAGTTAGTGTGTTACAGGTACAGCTTAGATCATTTTTAAATTCTGGCACTTAGTTGCTTTGGAACTAGATCATCATCATTTTTCTTCTGTTCATAAAGTTTAGTTGCATTGTCAGTGTTTCCATAGTATAAAGATAAAGCTGCATATAAAGTTATTGAATTTTCTGAAGGAATCTGATGGAACTTCTTTTGTGGCTTGTATTTGTGTGGCTAGAGCAAAGGAGAGAGTGAGAGGAGACATCCTGCAGAACTATTAGATTAATGAGTCTTGAAACCTGCTGCTGATTGCTTGTTCATTTGTTAACTAGAAAAACCCATTCCTCATTCAGTCTGAAAATGGAGGTGTGGCAATCAGAAAACGGGCATCTTTGTTTTTATTCCCAAGAATGGTGATCAAAGCCTTGTAAGAATAAATTGGTGACACTTGGTACAGAAAACTTCTTCTTTCAAGCAGGTTAACTGTCAGCTATAAAATCCCCTTTGAGACAAAAGCAGGCTGGTGACATAGACCTGTAAAACTTTGCACTTGTGTGCATAAAGTTTTTGTGGAAGTGTACATAACCCAGGGTATATTGGCATAAATATATTTAATAATGAAAAATGTCTTGTGGATGTAGAAAAGACAGCGGAATTGTTTTATAACTTGGATGGAGTTGTGACTATGACTAGTAGGAAAATGACACGTATCTCCTGAAACAGATGCCTACATTCATAATTTGTGTTACCATGTTTGTATGCAAAGAATCCTATCAGAGTGCTCATGGCTTTCAGGTTTGTAATGAAGAGTTCTGTCAACAGTGCAAACACCTTTCTCCTTTCCCTCCAAATTTTAGCATTAATAAATTATAAAGGTGTGTCCTCGCGTTGAACACTGTCTGAGAAAACTCATATGCTACATGCTATTTGCCCCACATATTCATGGGTTGACTGAATATTGTATATGTTCAGAAATGCCACCATTTGCTCTAGGCCAGCTCATGTAACAAAAGCACTTGTGTGTCTGGTATGGCAAAGAGGACTGAGATTTAGATAAGACTAGATAAGACTGAAATCTTTCTGGATGACTGAACAAATTAACTGTTGGATACACAGGATTGCCTGCAGCTGGTGTAAAATTACATTATGCTCAACCTTTGTGCGAGAATTGCAAGAAGAGTAGTTCTGAGTTGCAATTAGGAGGAGAATAAATCAAAATACTTCCTATGGAGAGAAAAGCTAGAGGCAAGTTGTGTACGGAGCATGTTCTTCTTGCTTCTTTCATATCTGTGTCTGCATTGCAGTGAGAGGTGTAATTACAGCATGCCAAGTCATACCTGACTGGTCTTTATCCAACTCGGCTGAACAGATGCCTTAAGGACATGGTAATATCAACTTCAGGAAGGGAGCGAGCATCCAAAGGATGAGTGACTTCCTTTTTACTGAAAATTAGGTTAAAACTGTGTGTGGAGTATTAAATATGCAAACTACTATACTTTATAATAATGCAACCGGAATGAAACTTGAGGGCTATCTCCCTAGATGGGCGTCTTGTGTACATATTATTCTTGATATGGCTTAATAATTGCACTGTTCATGTGGTCACTGTTAGAAATGTTCTTTTCAGAAATTACTTATATATTAAAAGATGGGTCTGAAGTGATAGTTTTTCTTCTTTTATCTGGTTATGGTAGATAGGCTGAGGCTGTAGGACTGGTTTATAAACCTAGTACTTTGTTGGATTTTCTTTAAGGCTTCAAGAGTATGCTTATAAAAAAATACTTGCTGTAGATATTTCAAGAGCTTGTGTAGCTGTTCAGATCTCTAAAAAATGGGGGATCTAGCAGAGCACTAAATATCATGGTACACAAGAACAATATTTTCTTGCTCGCTTCACCTTTCATGGTAAATTCTTTTAATTGGAAAAAGCCAGCTATTAAACATACATGGTTGTTTTGATTACACAGAATATTCCCAGTGTTTTATGCTTGCAGGTTTCTTGCAAATGTATCATTACTAATTTATTTCTCAATTAATGGTAGTCCATTAGATAAAGGATTTGTCTACTTGGCCATATATTTTAGATAGCAAACTAACTGGTTTTGTACAGCTGCATTTCAATTTCTGCATTGAAATACTGTTTGCAGAATAAAGATCCTTCATCAGATTTATCTTTGTAAAACTCCCTTGACATTGGCCATATCTGACTATTAAAGTCAACCAGGTTTTACTGCATATGATTGACTACAGTGATCAGTGATGAAACACTAATGTTATGTTCTTCATGGTTTCAAGATGTGAATAGCATTCACTGGTGTGTAAAGCAGATAGATGGAAAAACAGATCTTACTTTCAAAAGGAATTTTGTGCAGAATGGAATTTTTAAACCATGTTTGATATATATTACACTTAAGGAAGCTTCTCCTTACTTTTATTATTCAGAAAATCTGTGATACTAAAGCATAACAAATTGCTCAGTTAAGCCCAAGTCAGGTTATGAGGAAATCTATATGCAAGGAAGATAAGACTATCTTCATATCTTTAATTTATGATAAGTTTTGCAGTAGTAACATCTATAACAATGAGTCAAGGACTAGCAGAGAAAGGGTTAGTGTCTGTCATAAAGCCTTTTGTACTCAAATATAATGGGGCAGAAGTGTGGGGTGATGACGGACTATATTACATTTAGGCCTTTTAATCATCTTTAAGAAGGAATGTATGTCTTTTTTGGTATTTTTAAGCTACCAACAGATTTCCTCTCCTTATGTGCAAGAAGAGTACGTGTCCTTTCAAATGTTGTCACATTTACTTTCATCTACCAAAAATATATCAGAGATACAGAATGATGGTACCATGGCATTGTGAAAGCTATCAAGAAGTGAATTAAGAATAGAATATACCAGGAATTTTCTGGTGGAACCTTTTTCATCACAAAGGGCTTAATAGTGTTGGTATGAATCAGGGATGCCTGTGACCCTGATCTGTATTCTTGTTCCTAGTGAGGGAGCAAAAGGCATTAGATCATAGAAACATAAAATTAACCAGGTTGGAAAAGACCTTTAAGATTGTCAAGTCCAACCATTACCCTAGGACTGCCAAATCCACCACTAAATCATCTCTCTGAGGGCCTCTTCTACAAGGTTTTTGAATACTTCCAGGGATGGTGGTTTCATTGCTTCCCTGGGCAGCCTGTTCCAATGCCCGATCACTCTTTTGGTGAAGAGATTTTTCCTAATATCTAATCTAAACCTCCCATGGTGCAGCTTGGGTTTTCATGAGGCCTTGGGTGATATGGTTTAGAGTGAGGTGTCCCTGCCCATAGCAGAGGGGTTGGAACTTGATGATCTTAAGGTCCTTTCCAACCCTAACTATTCTATGATTCTATGATTCTATGAATGAATGTTGTGGTAGGAACATCATTATCTAAAGACCTTTAAAATTTTATTTTCTTATTTCATTTTTATTGGTGAAGAATGAGTTGAATACATTCTACATTTAAAAAAAAAACAAAAAACAGAAACAAAACTGTACTGCTCTGAGGTTACCTCTTTATATAAAGAGATGTAACCAAAACTTGTGTTTTCAATTTTTGAAGGAGGCTTAGTGGTAAAGTATGGCCTTTTATAAAATTCTCATGGAATTCTACTGCGTAGAATCACATAAACTAAGATGTTTATATGATGCTTTGAAAATGTAGGGGGAAAAGTAATATTAAAAATTGCTTGAATGTTTGTCAGGGTAAACTTGTGCAAGGATGGTGACTGTGCAGTTTGACCCATCAATGGAGCTGCTCTAAGCATCAGCAAGTGTATGCCTGGATTACACATGCTGTTGAATACACCCAGACTTACACTAAACAGGAAAAGTTGAAGATCAAACAAATATTATTTCCATCCTTTCTCTTTCATTCTGCTGATGTTTAGGATGGTAGTTTTTTTGGTGTCGTGGGGTTACTTGTGAGCCCGACACAGGCAGTGCTTTATGCCTCAAATTCTGCATTCTCATTTGACTGGTTATCTTCCTTGTGATTAAAACAACTATTTTTTTTCTCCACAAATTGCAAATTTTATATATTTTTAAGGAGCATCAAAACGTGTATGCTGTGTTCTGTTTGTTTCCCTTACTCATCACTTTTCACATGTCCTTCCTTTTACCCTCGTAGGTGCAGGAATGAACCTGGTGATTCTTACAGGTTAAGGATGTCAGTGCAGATCAGAGTCATCCTGGTCATGGTGTATGTGACTGAGCAGAGAATACATGATTAGTATGAGTGTAGTGTCAAGTGTCAAAGATTTGAATGTATTACTTTTCAGAATCTATTTTACTTGCATCTCATGTTCTTTGCTTGCCTTTTCTGCCCCTCTGCCTGAGTCTTATTTGACTCTCTTGTAGTTATTAATGACAAGTCACAAAGAACTTTGGGCTTGTTTCTTCTAAATCTTTCACAGTAAGCATATTTCCATGTGTACGGTGTTTAAAATTGCTGTGGCCTAGCTTTGCCACATGAGAGTAAGGGGCAAGCAGAAAGAGCAACTTAAAAAAATCAAAACCAAAACAAAATCCCACTGTTTTAAAGAATCTGTGAAGTCTTGTGTGTTAATTTTCACACATGCAAACTCTCTCTGGTGTTTGTATGTGCACAAAGTATACATACAGGTGCATTGGAAAGCTAAAGGCAGCCTCGGTTTTAACTACATGTCACTTTCCATTCCAAATTGTATTTAGAACAAACATGAATGTTCATCTGTAACTGTAGGAATGGTACAGCTGTTTGGGGATCCAGGTGAAAGTATGAAGGTGTGGCCTCCAGTGCACACATGTAACACAGCATATCTGCTCTGCTGCAGCAGTAGGCTCTAAACAAAATAAATAAGGCATTCCAAGGTAGTTTTTCCTATAAACTAAAATAATTGATTCTGACTTGCCTGATAGTTCTCAGGGGCTCTAAAGTCCTATTGCAACTTGTTGGTCAAAAAGAAATATGCTTATAGAATTCCACTAAGAAAAGTCTGCTGTCATAAAAATGTAATCCTGTGCTTTATATATTAAGCAATTCTGGAAATTTTGTATGCAATTGATCATATGTAATTGATGTAATATTGTGCTGCTACTCCATGCAGCTAGGGGCAGCTAGTGCTCCTTTAGAGAAGCTTAGTGTGAGTGAAGGAAATGATTTTAACAGAATCTAGTGGATGAATCATTGTTAAGAGATTAGGAGCCCAAAAAATTGAAGGAAGAAGCCTCTAGGAAAACAATTGCCAGTTGTTAAGTAAAAGAATTAGAGTAACAATATTATCCAGAAATTGGTGTCTGCCTAATTATTCATAATGTTACCTTCCAAGGAAAGTGGAAGGGGAGGTAAAGCAGGCTGTTACAGTAAATGTTGGGAGTTAGTGGAAGAATTGTTGTTTCCATTTTTGCTGTAGACTTTGTGTATTGAAGACTTGCTACCACTCCACAGAATCAAAGTCTAGTTGCATAAATAACGCTGTTAATTTTTTACATTAAAATGAATGTACAAAGCCTTTATGGGTGTTCATTTAGAAAACAAAATCAGATCTTAGTGGGAGAGTCATATCTGTTTATTGTTTTTATCCTATGACAAAATAAATGGATTAATAATGCAAACAATAAAAGACGGGATAGGAAATCTTGTTCTGCAGAAATGTTAGAAATAATAAGAAAATTCAATCTTTCTTTGACAGTCATGTCTGAAAGCAGCCTGTTGTGCCTGGGTTTTACAAGGTGACGAGAACCTGATGTGATGTTGTGTGTTGGATGTGCTACGATATCCATAGCCTTAGGACTGAGTCGAAGAATGAATGTCAACTGTGATGACAGTTTTCTTGCTTTTGATAATTTGTACTGGATTTAACCCCTCCTGAAGTGTACTTCTGCATTTGTATTTTAGGTTGATACACACAAAATGGATGATGTATGTTCACACTTCTATGAATGTTAGTTATATCTTTCATACTACCACAATCATAGCCCAATCCATTTTGGTTAGAGAACATAGATAAATGATGCTCTAGGAGCAGGAAAATCACATTTAGAACTGAATAAGGTGCCATCCTACTGAAATATCAAGTGTAATTTATTTGTGCAAAAACTTAGCCCTAGAATTTGATCATGATTCTAAATTGATCAAGCTTTTAAACCTATTAATTTCCTATGTATCTCTTTGCTAAGAGGTAGTTACTAAATATGATGTTAAAATGCTAATGTGAATCTGACAGGCTTTTTTTTGCTAAACTTCTCACCATTCTGCTCATGTGTTTTACAGTCAATATTACTGCAGCTGCCTCTTCTCACTCAGTGCAGGTGTCTTAAAGGAAAACAAAGTTCTGAGAGAATTTACCCTTGGGACACAGTCTACTAAATCAGAGTCTGGAGAAATTAGAAATGGAGAGTGAAAATGCAAAAAACCCAGTGTAGGTGAGGACTGGATAATTGCAGTTTACGCGAGGAAGCAAGTACTTGCAGACTTGGTTACTGGCCATGTCACAAACAGACAAAATGCAATGTATTGGCCCAATTTTAAGAAATAGGAGCTCTCTACGAAGTACACACTGTTGCATATGATAAACCCCTTATACAGGCAGACTTTGGCCTACACATAGCCTTTGAGATACTTACCCTAATGCCTGAAAGGCATTCATCATTGTGACAAAGGTCTACAGTGTGATTTCAGGGAAATGAAATGGAAAAATTGCTTGATCTGAACGCAGTTAATTTCAATTATTTGTTTTTAATTTGCCCTAAAGCAGCAAATTATTAAGCAAATAGCACCTTTGCTTTCTTTGCTCATCTTAAGTCTAGAAATAAGATATTTGTATATGTGTGATTGTATACCAGATGTTTTAAATTATTTTCTTGCTTGTATACAATGAAAATGGTATTGCAGTGAATGTCTATTGCAATAAAGACTGTCATTAGTGATGGGTTAGAGAAGAAACATGGGAAACATTTGTGTCTCCATCTGAATGAACTTGTCTTGCAGTTTTTAAAGTTGTAATTTTGTGTAGTTTGGTGGGGTTTTTTATTTTTATTTATTTTTTATTTATTTGTGTGTGTAGCACATGACTCCAGAAATCAGGAGAATGACTAACACCATAAAATGGCTACTACATGCTAGTTTTATTCCTTTCAAACTTTGTGCTTGATGTTGGATGTGGAGCAACACAAGTTTGAGTTGCAGTTCATTTACTGATGTTAGAATGTGGTAAACCAATATTATGCTACTGTGAATGTTGGAATCAAGCTCAATGCACTTGCATTTGGAGCTCCTGCCAGCAGAACTGACTCCTCCACTGAAGCTTTACCTTCACACTGAATTAAAGTTGGCTACTGTAATAATGCCCTGGTGATGGTTTTCACAAGCCAGTCTGGGACAGCAGGTGTCAAGCAGTTGGAAGTCAGTATCGTGGAAGAGACAGTTCTCATTAGGGAGCAAGGAGTAGCAGCCAGCATCAGTAGCTTACCCAAAGGAGGTCGAAGTCCTCACTGGTAGGGCGCTGGGAGCTTTAGACTTCTTGCCTACCCTCATTCTAACCGTTGCTGAGCCATGCACAAGTAATCCAACAGCCATCACCCTGATGGAAGATTTTCACACAGTGGAGTTACCTTGAGAAATTTTTCATTTTGGCAGTGTTTGGGCTTGTCTAACATTCAGTCTGAGGTGAGGGCAATCAAAGGCAAGTGCAGGCTGCAGTAAGAGATCGGCCGCATTTTGGCAGTAAGGTTTATTGCATAAGGCTTAGCCAGTGCTTATCATGGAAAGCTTTGAGTCTTAGTAGTAGTGGGGCTGAACAGAGGCTGGCAAATATTGTGTCATTCTTTTCAAACCAGTCTGGTTTTGAGAGAAAATAGTTAAGAGAAAACAGGGGAGTCAAGCAGTTACTGTTCTATAGAAATTTATCTCCTCCTCCATCATAACCATGTGGAATTTTGCTGGTTTTGTCTTAAGTCAGATTTATAAAACATTCATTCTAGGTACTGTATGGAAAATGGGTTGGAATGGCTTTTGGTAGAGAAGCATGCATGTTCGGAAATCTCTTTCCAATATGCTCTTTCTTTCCCTTTCTTGGTATTGTTTGTACTTGTGATTTTTATAAGGTTCGGAATATAATGTTCTTGATTCAGACTGAATTTATTTTCTTTTCTTTTTTTTTTTTTCTTTTATCCTGTGGCCATGTGATCTCAGCTGGAGCCTGAGATGTGGATGTGACTGACAGCATCCCTTAAGCAAGGACAGTGACAGAGAAAGAACTAATGGCCTTCACATTGTTGTCTGATAATTAAAGCTGTGATCTAATTAACCCTCACTGCTATCACATGGCGATTCTGACAAAAAACCCAACCCCCAAACCATTTCTTAGTGGAGGTCCTTTGCTTAACCAAAATTGCAAGGAAGTAGATCTGGAGTAGAACTTGCCTGAATGCTTGTAAAGGTCGTTTGCTGTAGTACTGCTGTATCACATCATCTCCATTATCTCTAGTGTTATTATGTATTGGTCATCCTAAATTTATACTGGAATTACATATTCACTTTGGAAATACAAAGCCATTTAAGTCCTTCAAAATTTGCTTTGCTAAGGAGGAGAGGTTTTTAATGCCTAAAATGTGATGGAGGCAGGGAGAATTTAGGAAACATACTGCTCAAGAAAATGATTCAGAGTAACTGATCTTACTAATGTTATTGTAGTGAATCTTTTCTTGCCTTACATCTCTTATTACAGCTAACAGCATTCAAAATGATGAGTCCACTCTTGTCTTCTTCCTTTATTTTTATTGTTTTCTCAAAGATTTAAAGAGGCAGAGAAAGGATTTATCTTTAATGGGACCCTCTATTCAGACTGCAGCACTCTGTTTTCTAATTTAGGATGCCTTGCCCAAATCCTTCTTAGCTAAATTCTGAAGTGCCAGCTTTAGAGTTAGTGCCAGTAGTCAGGAAAGTGACTCAGAGTAACTCAACACCACTGATGCTCAGCTTGAAAGAATTCAGCACTAGGGATTTCCAAGCAGGAAGGAGAGAGTTTCAAGGTATCTAGTACTGGTGGGTGAAAGAAGGAATATATGAGAGTAAAATGACTTGAAAATGACAATTGAGCATTTTTAAGTCACAGAAACAGCATTTCTTCATTGTGGAAAAACAAATAGGAGAGATTATAAAGCACAATGTCTTCCCATTGCAAAGCTGTTCCTTAAGCATATTTTTTTCTGTACAATTATGTAGATTCAGCTACGCAAAGGTTGTGCCTTATTTTTATTCTGTAAATCACTGCATATGATTATTTAACAGCAAAAAATCTAGAAAATTCTCCCAAAGACTGTTGATGTTGTTACTTTTAATACTGTAAATTCTAAAATTTATTGTGGTATTGTGTTGTATATAGTTTTTAAATAGAGAAGTGTATGTAATGATTATCATCACTTAATAGTACCTATCTCCTTGATAAAGATGAGAACATAATTGTTTAGCTAGATGTGTATGAACTGTATAAAGTAAAACCAGGTGTATAAAATGAAGATTAGGGATACATTTAAACTCTGAAAGAGGATGATCCTCCATCCTTTTTTCAGTCTGGTAATGCCAGAAGGGACCTAAAAGATATCAATCATTATGGCCTGCATTAGGAAAGCTTTTACACGCATGGTTTGTTTTAATCCTTGAATATTTTTTTTCTGTGGTGCTTTAGGAATTGCTGTTAGTACAGAAAATATAACTGGAAGCATGAAGTACAGCCTGAACCTGTCCTCTGGAGCTGAAGGAGCTCAGCTGACTTTATGTTAGATAGGCTGCCTCCAGGTAAGAGTGGCAGCCCAGGATAAATAAGTCGTACTACTCTTGATGTCTCTCTTGTAGACTCATGTGAATACACTGATGTAACAGGCCTAGTGTTAACATTTTGGCTAATGGGCTCAGCAGAGCTGGGTCTTCCTTTGGACAAAACCTTATGGGACTAAGCTTCTGATGGTGAAGCTACAAAAGTATAAGGATTAAAAAATACTTGCAGGCAAAAATATACCTTATAAGAACTATCCAATGCCTGCCACTTACATACAGTCCCAGATATTTCAGTAGTTGCATCCTGCCTTGCAAGAATAAAGGTCAACTCTGTTCTACTAAGGATATAAAGTAAACCTCCCTATGAGAGAAATTGATTGAATTCAGTGTCTAAGTATTTTATTTGACTAACCCCACGTTTTTTGATAAGATGAAGCAATTTAAAACTTGTGTGACGTTCTCATATATTCAGATGCTTGTGATGTGTCCTTAGTGACTTGCAGCATACAACTGTTTAAGATCTAAATTACACTTTAAAAGGGGATATCTGCCGTAATCAAGAAATGTAAAGAAATAAAAAACCTCTTTAAAAACCTGAATGCTTGGGAGAAACATGTTATTTTCCTCTAACTTTTATGGGTAAAATTAAGATGCTTATTTTTTTTTGTCTGTATTTTAGAAAACTAGTATTACTTTGTTGTCTCCCGTCTCTCCTTAGCAGTACTAAAGCATTTCTAAAGGACCACATTAGCCTGTTGAGGTTATTCAACACCTGCTGTTTTGATACGGGAGACAAAAGTATCAATAAAGATATTCTTTTAGGACTAAGAGAACAATTCCTCTTCCAACTGCTGGTGTAGCAGCAATTTATATTACAAAATTCTTTTAAGGTTGGATTAGACAAATCTGGGTAGTGTCAGGAATGGTGTTTAAATCTTTCTGCTATGGCCTGTTTCTCATGAAGTCGCAAGACCTGGCAGCAAAAGATAATTGATAATTCATCAGGATTCATTGCTAGAGGCAATAACATGCTCTTGTTTTCCTGATTTGAGCATTTTGATTTTCATTGCAACCTTACTGCAAGTCTCTAGGAAACAAATTATTTGTATGGATGTAGTGTTGCATATGAGCTGACTTCCCTACAGCATTGGCTGCCAGTGGGATTCCTCTTTTAGCAGTCATATTTTCTTATCATGAGGCTGACAATAATAATACTGCTAACTATGACAGGCATTTTAATAAATAATTTAATTATAGTTTCACAATGAGAGTCAGCTTTCTTGGTAATATAAATCACTGTGGTGTCTTTTAGCTGAGACTGTTCTCATGTGACAAAATCATTGACTCAAATCCACCCTTAAAAGAATTTTGTTCCCATGGCAGCTAAGCAGGGCAGAAGGCCTATGTGTTGATATGTGCTTTGACGCTGAGTTTAAAATGTTGGTCTACTCTGTTGTACAGCTATCAAAAAGAAGCTTCCCTGACATTCAGTGGGTGTAAGAATGGTTTTCAAAACAAACCAAGTAATTGTCAGCAGATCTGGGAAGATGGTGAGGGAAAGGGAGGAAAGATTTCAAGATTAAACATCTAAAAACTGGGTGCTTAACTTATCACAAATGGAAATAGGTAGTCTGATGTGATTAATGGAGTTACGGAGTACTGAGTGTACTCAGGTCCGTTTGGGTGCTGGAATTGACTCTCCATCTAGCTTTAGAAATATAGATATTTTTACCTTGGTTTAGTTGAAGGATGATCCCATGTTTGCCAAGAATGTTTCAGCTAACAGACAAGAACTGGTCATTTCATTCCAATCCTGGCTCTGTCAGGCTAATAAAATGGTACTATTTTGGATCTAGTAGCGGCAATTCATAATGGTGGGCTATTGTTAGTGATGCTAATGTTATTGAGACTTGAAATTTGAGGGAGCCCAAGGTGTGCTGAATTGTACCTCTTTTCAAAGCACTGCTACACTGATATAGTAGAAGAGAGGTGAGTGAGATGGAGGTGTTGAAAAAAATCCGTCTTGGCATCTTATGCATTAATATATGAGCAGGGATGCCATCAAGTCACAGGCAGGAAAGCTCTAAACTATTTCAGACAGCCAATTGCTTTGGTATCCTTGGCCCAGCTGTAGTAAATCTTTGTGCTTGCAGGGGAAAGTTTATCCTCACAACAATCCTTTTGTAGAAGTTACTGGGAAAGAGAGGTCAGAAAATAACCATTTCCTTCTACAGGGACTTTATAAAGGATTTATTATGATTGCATTGACAACCTAGAAAGTCAGGACCATTTTGGGTAAAATGAACGTCCTGTTATCCAAAGGGACCCAAAAGTATTAGTACAAAGACTGAAATAGAGATTACTTGCCTAAGCAGACCAAAGGCTGCCCTAGGAAAGCTGTATGCAAATGGTAAATCTGAGTTAAACCGAGTTAGACTGTAAAAAGTAGAAAGTTTCCAAGCAAACAGTGAAAATGAATAAACACTGAAACAGCTTAACTCCAGCTTGCAATTACTAGCTTTTGTATCCTTGTCAGCAAATGCTAAATATATCATCTCTCCACATAACTCTATATGATGTGATAACCACCTTACAGCCTTCTCTTGAACAGTGGAAAATGGACCTGAGTTTAAGAAAAGCTTTTCTTAGGAATCTTTCTGCCAGGTGCTATAAACTATGAGTCTGTCTTTATGTTATCTTGGATATATATTTATTTGCCTAAGATTTAGCTATCCAGCCTTGCAAATGCCAGTATGAAACGGGTCCTCTTTTGTGCATTTCATATGACTTCTACAAAAGGTTTTCCTCTTGCTTGAGCATGCTATGATTTGGGGTATTTTTCACTGGTAAAGAGTAAATAAAATTTCCTACGTCATTGTATTAATGAGAACGATTTGTTTTGCTTTTAAAACAGTTTATCTCTAAAAAAAAGTCTTGAAAGCAATTGAAGACTTTTAACTCAGGGTCCTTATTACTTTATTATTTTTTATGACCTTGTCACTATGGTAGTTGTACTCTGTATATATGGACATGAGAAAAATTTGAGAGGTTTGGTTAAAATAGGCACTGGAAAACATTTTAGTTATTTAATTAAACCATAGAGAAGATATTTTAACAATCAATTTCATCTGTATTGTGAGCTCTGAGTTGGGAGTAACTGGTAACAGGAAAACCTGTATTACTGTGATTGCAACTTGCAGTCTTTATTTGGAAATTACAGTTAATATTCTAAAAGCATGATATTGAAATACTGTTCTCCCACTTCTCATAGCAGCCTGAGATTTGTAGTTAACAAATATAGCAATAGAGACAAACTCGGCATTAGAAGCACGCAATCAACCTAAAATATACTCAAAACCAAAGTCAAGCCATGTCAGAGATATCTGCTTCTATTTTGGCTATGTACTACAGCAGATTCTTTTTCTTTCCCTCATTCTTGTGAGAAAAGAAACAGTGACTAATATCCAGCTTCTGTGCGGAACAAGATACCTGTTTAACCTAAGCAGATGAATAGTATCACTGAAATCAGTGGGATTACTTCATAGCTGAATAGAAATGGAGTTTAGTGGTAAATTATTTACTTTTTTTTTTCTCCTGTTGAATATTTGGTCTATTTCTTGGTATTTCTTATACTTAAATCAGAGTAATTTTTTTCTAGTGTCTAAGCAATCAGTAGAGGAAAAATAAAATTTGAATTAAATTCTATAACAGCCTCTTATTATGGGATATTTCTATTATACTATTTCTAGGATCTTTCCTTGAAAGGAAAAGTATAGGCTTATTGAGAATGGAAGCTGTTTTGGTCTCCTTACTGGGTCGTATATTCAAGACAGCATCTTAAATAAAGAGGTATACTTACAGAAGTAATTGGCAATAATGTCAGTTAGTAACTCCTAAGACTTGATTCCTGCTGCTGTGAATGTGCCACTCTTGCTGCTATGAGCATGGTTGAGTGTTTCTTCTAATGTCTTATTTTTATTATTTTTTTTTTTCCTCTCTAACATCTATATTATTCTGAATATCAGTGCAGGAGTCAACCTCACACATGTGTTTTGATTTGTTTCTTTACCTTGGCAGGAGAACATTCAGCTCTTTCTTAAGTGTAATAGTTGTACAGAGTTTAGCACTGATGTGCTTGCTACCATGGTGTGCCTCCAAATGGCCGTTAGTTTACAAGAGGTTCTGTTACCTGTTGGAGTCACTAAAGAATGGATTCAGCCACCAAACTGCCACTTAAAGTAAATACAGGGTTTTTTCTTAGAATGGCTGAGTTATCTGAAGTCATATTTACTTACAAAATTTTTGTTTCTGACTTGAGATTGAGATCTGCTTGTGTAACTTGATATTTATTCTGTGGCTATATTCTTTTTTATTGAAGTAGTAGAAAGAAGTCAGGATGCCTAACAAGCAAAGCAGCCACCAGGGCCTTAATGTAAGAGAGAGATGCTAGGCAAAAGAAAAAAGCCCATTTTCCTGTCTAGGTTATTAAATTCAGGAAAACAGTGCATAAGTACTATTCTGTTGCTGTTGTCTGCCCTTTGACAGGTTAACTAAAGGGAATATGAAGTAATCAGCAAGCCATTTTTAAGCAAGGAGGAAGCCTCAGGCATCATACTTGACAATGTGGCTATGTTTCTGAGTGAATAAATGGCAGCTGCTGGGCAGTTTCACAGACCTGGCTTTTAGGTATCTGTGTACTGTTGGTTGATATACTGGAAGAAAATTCTCTTTATAGCTTCATTCACTTTTGCTTAAATTTCTGAGGATAATGTGAAATGTAGTAATTTGTACTACATACAGTACAAGGATAGATAAAGGAGTAATTTGCCATTTGTAGCAGATTAAATCTGTTTTTTAGTTCAATCTGAAGAGTTTGCAGTTGAATGTTATAATCGGATTACCTGACATTGGGAGAAAAATTAAAGCTCACCAAAAGGTCTGCTCAGGTTGTCTTCATGAAATAGAATTTTTAGTTTCTTCCAGTTGCTGAATGGTTTCAGGTTTACAAAACCAGCCACACTCTGCCTATTGATTACATGAAAGTTGCATATTGAAAGTTAATGGAACTGCTAGTATAATGCAATAGAACGATGGTACTGGTATTCCATTAAAATCAGTAAGGGATTTGGTCAACATGGAGTTAATGTTCTTGTAAAGTTATTTAGCTGATTGTGTCTGGCCACACAGTCATATATTTAAAGTACTGTATTTTGATTTTTGTCTTTTTTAAAAAGTTAGAAAACTTCTGTCTGCTCATAGTTGTAGATTTCTATTTTACAGTTTTGATCTTGGCTACTGAATGTATGCCTGCCTGCTTTTTCTTGGGTTTATAACCATGGTTTCATAATTAATCTGAGGCCTATTTCTTCTGCTGCAACCTTTCCATGGTCCATTCAAGCCAACTGGCTTGCAAAGTTATCAAAACTCTTTTACTGGATGTCTTTCATAACAGCAGCCATTCCTGTTTCCTGTGTGACTATGTAATTTTATAAAAAAATATATTAAATGTGAACTCTTGCTCCTTGCACAGCAAGCCGACAATTTGCAGGTGACAGATCTGCTGAATGGCTTTCCAAATAGAAAAGGAATTTCAAGTAACTGAATAATTGCTTCAGAGCACCTTTTGTGTCGAGAGGAGTCTTTTCATAGAGTGCCGTAATTTTTGGATCCAGCCTATATAGATCATTAAATGCATTTAAGATATTGTAAAGGCATAATTAAGTCTTGCTGTATGTCTGTATTCCTTGACAATATCTCCCTTTAAAGTTGTAACGTTTTATTATCCGAAGTAGGTTCAAGTAGTAGGCGATCTTGATGTGCTATTTAAAATGTTTTTTGTCCAAGGGGAACAGTGGGCCTATCATGTCAAAATCTTTTATCATTAGCAGTTACAAGTGCTTTCTAAAACTGTCTCAGAAAAGACCTCATATTTCAGTGATCTCAAAGATGAATCTGTCATCTTAAAAAGAGTCTCCCTGTTGACCGCCTTTCTCTTCCAACCAAGAATTTCTGGGATTATAGGAAAAGGAGTGAGTATTCAGAAAGAAACTACTATGGTTCTTTCTCTTCTTACTTTGATTGGTGTCAAATATGATGTAGTCAGTGTCACTCTGCTATGGCTGTACTGCAGTTCTATAGATGACATTCTATAGGTGACAAAACTAGATAGCTACTGGTGTGAGAATAGCTAGGATAGAGACTAGCTATACCGTATGGGAAAGGACGGGGCAGAGGATTAGATTAGGCTAGGGTGGTGTGGTAGCTCACTTTGGTGATTGCATCAATTTGATTGAAAATTGTAAGATTGTCTTTTGAGGGTATTTTGTAGCAATGGGGAAAGAAATCTTCTTCAGGATTAGGAAATGCAAATATTATTTCTACACTGAAAATTCCTTAAGCCTAACATGTTTAGATCACCTTTTAAATAGATTCAAGTCGGGTACTGTTTTTTTATACAGCTGAGTAGGCTCTTTTACAACTGTTTGGAGGTTGCTCTTTATTTATGGGAACTTTCCTCTCTTCCTATAACATATTTTTTTTAGGGCCACAGAGGAATCCTTCTCTTTTTTGACAAAATAATCTGAGTAATTTCTGATAGGCTCTGTGGGGTTTCTTTGAATTTTTCAAGAACACAGAGGAAAACAAACCCCAAGTTATTCAAATTGAGTTAAAACAAAATTGCAAAGCTGGTGTTGCTGACCACATTTTTAAAGGTAGCACCAGTGCAAGTGGCTGTTTAGAGAATTGTAACATAGGGTGTTATGAAAAGGTTAAAATAAGCACGGTATTTTAAAATAAGCAGATATAAATATAGCCTGATTTGGCTAATGATTTGAAAAAGGCTGAAAGTAGGAGCATGGTGTTTGAAATCAATAGAAGCAGCAATTATTTACGGAAATCAAAACAAAAACAAAATAAAAAAGAACTCTGCCCCCCCAAAAATAACCAAAAAGCAAACCAAAATCTAGCCAAAACAGGTGTGAATGGGCAGTCAGAAGTCTCATCAGGCATTCAGCTCCAAGGAGTTGCTAATGATTTATTTAACTGGACTGTGGCTATGAAAATAGATCTTCAGAAAAAGAGAATGGGGAGAGTGACACTTCTTGAAGGATCTGAAATAAATGTGACAGTAATCAACTTTGAAAATGTTGTGAGGATATTGAGAAGATACTATCTGATTCATACATTTCTACACCAATTACATGGTTTAAAGTAAATGTGGAGGTTTTTAATTAGTTCCTTATGAAGCTGCTACTTTTATCTCTTACTATCATGCTTTTGGTCTGTGATAGAATGCCAGTGATTACAGATAGAGGCTTAGAATGAAGGAAATAATTTGAAATGCACTGAATGACTTGAAAATGATGAGTTATGTGCTAAATGGCATTTAGCTTGGGACTGGAACTGGGCACAAGACTCATGATAAAAATATTTTGTTAAATGTTATTGTTTATTTTGTGTGTGTGTTTTTTTTTTCTTTCCCTTCTGATAAGACACTTGTAAAAGTTTTTATTAATCTGGAGAATTAAATACTGAAGTTGCCTTCTTTTAGGAAACCCTGTAAAACACATTGGGTGTGCATATATTTGAAAACCAAAGAACATATGCACAGTCTTGCTCACATTGTGTATGCTATCTCTTTTGCCTCTGTGAAGAGTTGCACTAATTAAGATAACAGTGTCTGAAATAATATTTCCAAACACAAAATATATCACTTTCCATCCGTATAGGCCTAGTATGAATTTATTTTCTGTAACCGTGAAATAATAAGATAAAATGTACCCCAGTGCAAGTTCTGAGTAGGAAAAAAATAACAAAGATAGTTTCTTGAAGAGACTATAGTTGCACCATCAATGGGAACAAAATTACTGGGGTGGTTCCACAGAGAACAGAACGTCTTATTCCCTCAAGGAAGTAGCTGAAGATCAAAGAGGATCCTTATCTTCACATAAAAGTCTGAGTGAGCAAAGGCAGGCAAGCAAGCAAGCGAAGACCACCTGAGGGAGAGAGAATAATTACATGGGTATCAAGTTATGCTGCTTCTCCTTTAAAATGATGGAAGTTACTTGAGTTCATGGGGCTAGAAAGTGTGGGAAAACTTTGCAAGCATTCCCTGATGACTCTTTGCTCAATGGATAAATAACACCACCAAGTTTTTCAGCTTGAGTTATTGCGTCACTTGCATTGTAATTCTTACCTGAATGTGCACCTGTGATGTGTTAACACTGGTTGGAATTGCCTTGCATATGGAATTTAATAAAAGAGATAATTGTAATCCCATGGCTCCTCTGCCAGGAGAAACATTATCGTTGTTAAAAATTAAAGCACTGAATCCCAGGCTTGCCACAAATGGGAGCACAAATAGGCAGCTTTTTCTATAACTATGACATGCTCTAACTTGGGTAACATGATGATCATGATAAGTTTGGTTATTCTAAACCCTTTAGAGAAGCCACACCACCATGTGTACTTGTATTTTCTGTATTTCTCCGTGCTATCCTCTGGGATGCTGTAAGATCTTAGGAATTTCTGTCAGGCCTTGGCTTTTGTATAGTGGGTTTGAGTGGTTGTCCTGGGTTTAGCAGTAGCAGGCATTTTTCTCCTTCTTGGTAGCTGGTGCAGCGCTGTGGTTTTGACTTTCGGCCTGGGAACAGAGCTGATAACAATGATGTTTTGGTTTGGCCAAGGACTTTGTGAGCCTCATGCTCTGCCAGGGAGGAGGGAAGCTGGGAGGAAGCAGAGACAGGACACCTGACCCAAACTGACCAAAGAGGTATTCCGTACCACAGCACGTCATGCCCTGGATGTAACTGGGAATTACCCAGAAGGGCTAGGGGACTGCAGGGTTGGAGGAGGTATCGGTCAGTGCTTGGTCGGGCTGGGGAGGTGAGTTATCGGTCGGCTGGTGCTGAGGTGTTGTATTCTCTTCCCTTGTTATTTCCTTTATCATTAGTATTATTGGTGGTAGCAGTAGTGATTTGTGTTATACCTTAGTTACTAAACTGTTCTTATCTCAACCCGTGGGAGTTGCATTCTTTTTGATTCTCCTCTCCATCCCTCTGGGAGTAGGGGGAGGACAAGAAGGGGGGGAGTGAATGAACAAGCTGTCTGGCTGGGTTTAAACCACGACAGTGGTGAAATGTCCCTTCGTCGTATGAGGAACCCTTGCACGGCTAAGGAGGGAGGCATTGGTTGTACCAGGGATTCCTGTTCCATGGTAAGGTGGGAAGTGAGAGAGGGGATAATCCAGACAGCCTTAGAACACTCATTCTCTTGACTGTAGCCAGAGTGGAATGATACCATTGTTACTTCAACCATTGTTGGAGTTTTGTTTCTAGTAATTACCATCCTTGGTGAGTGTGGAAATTTACTACTGACTAAATCCAGTCATCTTGTGACCCTATAAATAGTATTCGTGAGTGAGACCCTTTGAGGTCTCCTGGACTGCAGTGATTGGCAATTACCATCTCTGAGTGGGACACCCTCGAACTTTGCAAGCTCTAATGTTTGCCGTAGTGGGATAAATATCACTGAAAAATGGAACCTTGGCTGAAGTTCCCACTCCTTGAGACTCAACCCTCACCCACTGAGAAATGCAGAGTGGCATAAAAGAGAATTTTTAGCAGCTACCTTTATATGTCTTTATATACGTGTGCATAGATTGTTACAGCAATTACCTCTGTGGTGAATTGGTATGATTATAACACTTTAGATGTGTATTGTTGACCATGTCTGAGACTAAGACTAGATCAAGCCATACCTAGGCTTCTTTGGGAGTTTAGAAAGCAAGGTGGTCTGTTCTGAACCTTGTGACTCAACAGGAGAATTTCCTTATTGCCGGTATTTCTTCAATTAGACATAGTTTGGCTTCAGCTGCACTTAGACTCCATCAGGAATTCAGAAGGCAAGGTGATCCATTCTGAACCTCATGGCTCAATGGGAGTATGTCTTATCCTTTTCACATTCAGTATCTATACAAATAATTTTAACTTGATTCTACCTGGATCTTCCTTTTATATATGCATTAGACCCAAACCATAGACCAGGTGTGAGACTAAGACTAGACCCAGCCATACCTAGGCTCTGTCAGGCTTTTAGAAAGCAAGGGGGTTTATTCTGATCATCATGAGCCAACTGAAGGGTCTCTATCACCCTTTGTTCCTTTGCTCTCTGTATCAATTATCTCTAGCTTGATTTTTTTACCTCAGTTTTCCTTTGTGTGCCTCATTCATGTAGTAATAGAGATTTAATTCTATTAAGTCATGTCTTTATAAATTATATTAAATTTGCTCTTGCTAATACTTTTGATATTACTAATTCTTTGACTGACTCTAAACCACTCTCTTCATGACAGTACACTAGAACTTAGGTCTAAAATAATGGAATAAATTAATTTCTAGCTGATACTTAACTAGCCTAGGTTTGATCACCTTTTACAAAGCATCTTAGTGATGAACATTTCAGCTGAGGTGATAGCATTTCTACTACTTCTATAAGTTTTCCATTATTATGACCAAAATGATTGTTTTATCTTTCTGAGGAAAAAAATTTCCACTTTCAGTTAAAAAGCCTATGTCCTTCTTTTAACTAGGGTAAAAGCCTGCATTGAGAGAGGAAGAAAGGCTACGCCCTGTCCTGTACTTTCTAGTGTTTACTTTTCCATTCATTCTCAATAAATCTAAATTATTATTTTTTTTAAGATAAGGAACAATTACATTAATATGAAAATAAGACCTTTTAAATACCATTGAAAGTATTTTATATTTGATATGTAAGCAAAATTATCAGACCAACTGATGAGCTTACAATGCCTTTGACTCCACTAGGCATTGTCAATAGCAGACCTCTTAACAACATATTATGCAATCAACTGCTTGTGCTGCATATTAATCTGTGGGATGCAGGTGTCCGACTGTGTGGAAGTCTATAGGAATGAAGACTAAGGATGCTGCGTTTTCTATATACTAGTTCTGCATTCCCAAATATCTGGGTCTCAGATGTGTCTACTACTTATGCATATAAGTGCAGTACTGAGAGACTACCAACTAAGGGAAGTCCTTGAGGCAGTTTATAGATTGTTATTACCAAAAATAAGTGTCAGTCATTTTTCGCCTTCATATGTCCACGATCATTTTTCCTGGCTAGATGATAGGAAAAGGATGATTAGTTTGACTTCATAACAAGATACATAGAAATTGCATTTTTTCTGGTATGTCCTAGGTAATGTTATTTATCAAAATCTCAAATGCTAACTTTTGAATTGCCAGAAAATGACAGAAAATCAACTGTTTGTTTAGGAAACCACCCTAAAAGTCTTTGCTCTTAAATGACTGGTTTATTGGGTCTGGTGATACTTTTTTTTCCTCTATTGTGTTGTAGAGTTCACTGTCAAAGTTTCTTTCTGCTTTTTGTTTAGTTTTCCTTACCTAGCTTTTTGACTGTTCTCCTAGCATCTTCTGTAATATCTGTTTTCTGGTACAGGAGTTGTTCCTTGCGCGTCATTTGTGGTCAGTCTTTGTTTCATTTTCTGGTGGAAGATATTGGTGTCTCCTTCACAACTGGCCTTCTTGTGCTATATTTTTAAGGAGTTATGTTCTTATCTATAAGCACATGCTTACTGAAGTCAGCACAATCATGTGCTTAAACACCAGCAGGATCTGGGCATTAAGTCTGCTCTTCTCTCTGAAGAATATGGCTTTGTAGTATTTGAAATACCATACCATACAGCACTTTAAGTACTGGTTTTGTTTCTAGCTTTATTTTCTTCCACTTTGAGTCATAAATCCTTTCTCCCAGATTCTCCTTGACCCTCAGCGTTTTTCACTTATGGACTGTCTAGTTTCTCCTTGACTAATCGTCTTGTATGTTTTTAATAGCCTGAAGAACTTTAGCCAAAATGCCATTTTAAATCTCATTTTCTGTTTCCAGCATGCATTTTGATAATCCTCTTTTCTTATACTACTTACAATTAATGTATCCTATTAGTGTCCCAGACTATCAACGTGTCATTTGCTCAAAGGATTAATGTTAAAAAATGTGTTAGAACTAATACATAGTAAATGAGAGGGATTCCACTTATGCCTTTGACTTCAAAACGTTCACTGGATGCTAGCTTTTCCTGGAGTCCTAACTAGAATGAGAATATAAACTAGGACTGTTAATAAATGGATTCTCTCAGATATTTGTTAAAACTCATTTCCAGTAGTAGGCAATATTCTCCTGCAGTCTGTTGAGAATCCTCTTGTGGTTGTGCACTGCATGCTTTGTGGCGACAGTCTTTACCAAATCAGCTTGCAGAACTGAAAGTCAACTAGTTGTTGGAATTAGCTGCATTGAATTAGCTGTATAGCTAATCTACAGTATTTGGGAGTTTTGTGCTTCAGTGGTCATAATGGTTTGTTCAATGTCTTTAAAAAAGAATAAATTACTAACAATTGAAGATATGGTCAATGTCAGGCAGCAGATACCCATAACATTTTGAAAAACAGTTGCAACTGTGTCCAGAAAGAGTTCAGTCAGGGTCTGAATTGTGCTTTAGCATTAACTTTATCCTTGCATATGAAGATTCACAGTGGCCAGATGGGCAGTTTCAACCATAATATCCACATACAAGATGATCTAACTCTTCAAGGTGGTATAAGTAGTAGAGCTGGATGTAAAATAAAAATATGAAAATTAGATTGTAAATATTAAGTAGTAGGTAGGAAAAATGACTTTGATTTTTAAAACTGTTATTGATGTTATTAATTGATGGGTGGATCTCTTGCCAGGTGGTATTGTTGAGAAGAATGTGCCTCTCTGTCGTGCAATGGAAGAAAGATGTATTGTTCCCATCACTAAGAATTTTAAAGTGACTGGATTGAGGAAGGAAGAATTCAGAGGAAGATTCTGGAGTACAAGTCCTGAGAGGAGGTACTTGTTCTCCCGCAGTTTATATGTGTCTTATGTTTACATGCTTTCAAAGATGTTCATTGGCTTCTCACAGAAGCATAAAAGCATGGGCATAAGTGTTTCATTCTGAGAGTGTAATGTGTGTTGCCTCTGTTCATTTGCTAAACTGATAAAGCCTATAATGGGGCTATTTATTGTTTTGTCAGTTATGAGCAGTTGATGCTTTGCCTTGTTTACAAATATTTATTGAAAAATTGTTGCTTAAACTTGAGATGGGCAAGAGCTTCACTTTTCAGTAAATTCAGTGATATATATTTTTAGGGAGCAGATTCTCAGCAGGTTTTAGTTATTGTGTGTGGCTGAATTTCAGAGACAAGTACCACTTTTCATACGTTGGGAATTTGGACTTAGTATTCTACACATTATTTAAATGGTTAGTTTCATCTATGGATCTCAAAGTTGTCTTGTGTGTGCAAATGTGGCATCTGGATCCTCTTCAGATCCAGGGCATCACATGTTGAAGAAATAGATTATTTTAGATAATATCCTTGAATGGTTTTGTTGATGAGTCCTTTGTTCTGTCAGTCTTTGAGCTAGTTACATTAAATAAAAACATTTAGTGAGTTCATTTCTTATCTTGCAGAATGAATTACTGTATGACTTTATCCACCTTACTTAGTAATGTGCAGCTTGTTATATATCTTACAGTTGCCACTAATTATCTGATACAAAGATAGTGTTAAATTCATGGTGGTTGATGCAAGCTGTGACCTGGGTGTTAAGGCAGCCTCATTTCATATAGTTCAATTACTGTTTTGTTGACATTAGGAAATAATTGAAAGAATTTGAGGTCACTTTTAATGGTCAGTTACTGTCTTGTCTTAACTCATTCCCTCAGTATAATTTGACATAATTTTCTGAAACAATGCAATATCTTTAATTCACTATGGTTGTTCTTGTTATCACTATTGTCCAATTAGCATTTGATTTTTTCCTTAGACCTGTTAAGTGCCCCAGTTTTCATTTAAGACTTTTGTTGTTTTTCTCATTTTTTATTTTAATTTTTCTCTCCCTCTCTTCAACCTTGTTTTGTAAAACATGTTTTGATTATAGCCCTTTATGACTGTCATGGTTTAAACCCGGCCAGACAGCTTTTTCACTCACTCCCGCCCACCTTATTGCCCTCCCCCTACTCCCAGAGGGACGAAGAGGAGAATTGAAAAGAATGCAACTCCCACGGGTTGAGATAAGAACAGTTTAGTAACTAAGATATAACACAAATCACTACTGCTACCACCAATAATAATAATGATAAAGGAAATAACAAGGGAAGAGAATACAATATCTCAGCACCAGCCGTCTGATAATTCACCCCCCAGCTCGACCAAGCACCAACTGATACCTCCTCCAACCCTGCAGTCCCCTAGCCCTTCTGGGTAACTCCCAGTTACCTCCTGGGCATGACGTGCTGTGGTATGGAATACCTCTTTGGTCAGTTTAGGCCAGGTGTCCTGTTTTTGCTTCTTTCCAGCTTTCCTTCCTCCCTGGCAGAGCATGAGGCTCAGAATGTCCTGGCCAAACCAAAACATCATTGTTATCAGCTCTGTTCCCAGGCCGAAAGTCAAAACATAGCACTGCACCAGCTACCAAGAAGGAGAAAAATGACTGCTACTGCTGAGCCCAGGACAGACTTGCATATGGCCTAAATAGAAAACAATCCCCTTGGCATTCAGAAGATTCTGCTTTTGATTTTTGGCCCATTACATTCTTCTCACACAGCTGTGAGGTTGCTGCATGTACATCACTGCTATATATTTGCTTACAGGACCCTGCTATCACATTCAGACTTTTTTCCAAACACCAGTTTCGGATCTTTTCCTTAGAGAATCCCGCAGAAGCAGCTGGTATCTGGGGCTCCCAGTGGAAGTTCTTCCAGTTGTTCTGTGAAAGTTGAAAGCCAGCATGTCTTACCACGTTCACTAAATTGCAAAGCTATTTCAAAGACCTTGCAGTACTTAAAAGTACCTATGATCATTACGCTTCAGTGACAAATTGGAGCTGTTGCTGACATATTTTCAAATGTCTCTGGCAGCACAATTCTGGGGAGACTTTAGTTAGTGGCTTCCCTTTCAATGAGGGAAATCCCTCATGGTTGATTTCAAGACCTCAGGGAAAAGAGAAAGAATGGGAGTTGTGTCTGTTTTTTTCTGAGTGCTAGGTAAAGAGAATATTACCTACCTATTTCTTTACAGATTACCTATTTCTTTACAGGAAAAGATTATTTAGGTAGAAATGGTGAAATGTAAGCACCTTACTCCAAAAGTGTAATCCTGGAAACCCTAAACTCAATTACTGACTAAGCCTGAAAGCGCAAAATCTGAATAAGAGCTTCAATGATAACTTCACTTCTATTTTATTTGTGAGAATGTTCTAGCATACATCTTTGTTTTCTTGGAATATCTCAAGACTGGGAAATTTAATGCAAACCAAAGCTTATATTACAGCTCTCATCAAGTGGTGGCTGCTTGTTCTTGATCCCTTGTGACTATTGGTTACTCATCTCATGATTGTACTTTTAGGTTTATTAAATCCATGAATAAGCATAAGCTGTGACAATACAGCTGCAAAATTAGGGGAAAAAAGAAAGTAGTTAATGAAAAATGAATTAACACCCCATCGTTGAATACCTCATTTTACATTTTGGCAGATGAGCAATCCCACTCCCATATGCTGCATCTATATAAAGCTTCTGCAGGCTTTTTCACCTCAAAGATGCAGTGAGGCTTCATAGTTCCAGAATAGCTCCCAACCTAGCAGGTATTGCACAGTGCTGGGAAAGGGTTGTACAGGTTTTGACCAAAATGAAGTTTTGATCTCAGTACACAAATGGAAGCAACTGGCTTTATTGCTAAAAGAACATGTGATTTCACTCTGTTCAATGCCTCAGTGACTGAGTGAAGAAGACGAACTTTGGTGACCAAGTACTAACTTGGGTACTCTTTAAGGGGAGGAAGGAACTTGCTGGTAGGCAAGAAATAATGCACCAAACCAGGAGAGGTAAGGGATTGAAGATAATCTTATTTTATTTTTACTTCATGCTTTTTGATCTGACTATTGGGATCCTTTTTTTAGGATGCCTGTTTCTGTATACTGTATAGGGAGACTGAATGCCTAACATGAAGTTTCAGAGTGCTTAATGCTTATGTAGAAGTGCTGCAAGGATTTGTCTTCATGGTCCATAAATTTTTTTTTGGACCTTGTTGCAAAGGGGTATGTAGTAAAAACGCTTATTTCCCTGACATTCTGCCTTTTCTTAATAGAGATTAGGAAATCAAGCGCTTACAGGAAGTGGGACGATGCAAGCCTAAATTAAATTTGTCATTTCTTTCTAGTGTTATGTTAAAAGCTGGTATTGACCTTCTCTACAAGGACTGATATTTAAAGGGAAAACTAAATAGTTAATTGCATTACTAGATTGTCTTATGTGGAAAGATAATGGTTCGTATTATCTGCAATCTTGATTACAGGAAAAGAGGGGTAGTTCTAACATTTTGTATCTATTTATGATAAGAAGCAAACTCAATTTTTCTCTCCTCCAGGAGAGGTGGGTTTTTTTTTCCTGAACTTTTTTGTAGTTTTTTCTCTACCTGTCCACATTGATCGGAATTATTTTATGGTAAACCTTGTATCAGTAGTTTGCAATGAGCTTGATATATGTATATATAGAGCAGCAGAAAAAGAATCTGATAGGGAATTCAGATTTCCAAGCAAATGGATAATAGTACATAGCAGAATTTGTAGGTATTAATCTAAACCAGAGCATTTGTTCAGTGTTGGCCTAGCATTGTGTCAGAATCGGTATTGTATCCAGACCTCCGCAGCCTGAATGTATTACATTTACTACAATATTTTTAACTTCCTTACTTAAGACTTGAGTGTGTGTGTGTACATGGGCGCACACATATGCACAGTTGTGCTTGTGTTTGGAAAACAATACCATTCACAAGACATTTGATGATAAAGGTGAAAAAAAAATCCTATTGTTATATAGTTCTTGGACAAGAGACTGGTGTGCAGTAAACAGATGTAACAGAACCTGACTGCTCAGCTTATTCTCTGTAGCTGTTTCATGACTCCTGTGAAAAATTGTGTGCCTACTGAACTTGATAGTTATTTTAGCTAGAAAGCACAGCCACTGGTTTGTGTAGCACAGAACCTTCCCTGAATTGTAGAGGGGATGAGAATTAGAAGACACATCAGTCTTTGAGTTCACAGTTCAAATGGCGCAACTGTTGAGACAGGCTGGTTTTTGTCTCAAATTTCTGTACAAAAAATGTTTTTCAGTTAATTTGTAGCAATTCGTTTTCCAGTTGCTAGTAATTTACCCTGGAAGTCTGTTCTCTCACCTGTCTTAGTTAAATGTTTTGCTATTAATAGTTGGCATTTTGTTCATTTTTATTTTGCATAAATAAACAAATGTGTTCATGAAGTCTTTTATACCAAATCAGGTATAAATACAGCTACATTTATTATCTGTGTCCTTTTAACTTATTGGTTAGGATAGCTTAATGTCAGAGAAATCAACCAAGGACGCATTAGAATGTTTATAGGATTGTATATAATGCTGATAGTAATGTGCTACTGACATTCCTGTGAAAGTTAATGTTTGCAGATAAGTTTTAAAGTTCTTGACACCCAGGCTGCTGGTAGATATAAACTCTTTCCATTTTTGGCAGATGTGTTTTTGTCTTTCTGTTAAGTGTGGTGTAAATTTTCAAGAGGGAGATCAAGATGTTCCCATGCCCTGCTGTATTATTACTGTACACATAACCTTCTCTACTGTCAGTTACTGAGCATCACGGGAAAACTCTCCTGTACATTTTAATACCTTTTCAAAGCCGTAATTAATAAATTGAATTCCTCTTTCCTCCAGCCAATTTATTAATGATCTGAGTAATGTGCATTAATATTTTCAATTGTATTTGTCCAGTGGTTGGATCAAAAGTTGACTGTGTTTGCCCTAAAGGTTTTAGAGACCTCAGTGAGCAACAGCAGCCGTTCTACTAGATGTGGGAAAAGTAAAAAAAATATAAACCCTTTCTTTTCCATTTCATGTTGGTGGAACAAGGTGTGATGTGTAGCTTCTCTTCTGAGACTTACATGGACTTTGTGCTTGTAACTCTGGCAACCATAACCCTAAAGTGGCTTGATGTGAGCTGTACATAGGGAAAGAGGAAGAGATGCTAAGAAGCTGCAAGTGTTCTCCACTTTACAGAAAAGAGACCCAGGCTCACCCAGTATTCCAAACTAACCATGAATTTCATTTACAATAATTCCCAAAGCCTTCAGAAGTCTGAATTTTGACACTGTCCTGCATTATTACAGACGTAATCAGGCATTGGTGTTAATACCTCACATGTCTGTGAGCAGTAATTTGGGCAAAATAAATATCCTTGGTTACATGATCTGAATACATTTGAATGAAGATGGTCTAACCTTTCAGTCTATTTACAGCACAAGCATCTTCGTATCTGTACAGCACTATAAATGCTATTTTTCCACTATCAAAGTAAAGCTTGAGGCTGAAAGACCTCTTGGTTATTTCCAATTTACATCCATATGCCTTCCTGACTCTTACAATAAGAAACACTATATTCCTTCATCCCTGTGGCTCTCTTGTAATTTATTTACTTGGGGAAGATCTGTTTTTAGATGCAGCATCTGATTTTCAATGATTTCCTGCTCTCAGCCAGCTGAATTGACTGAACCAGAAGGAGGTCGTCTGTTGCCTAAGGTCACACATTGAATGCCTGGGCTTGGATTTAAAGTTGGATCTGGAGTATTCCCTCTTGATTCTTTGCAGCTTGCAATAAATACTTATTTTAAAATGTCAGGTGTATTTGGGAATAATCAATCTTTATTATATGCACACAGAAAATTATAATGCTTATCCCAGTACTTACTAAATACATAGTTCTTGCAAATGTAATTTGTCAAAGCAGCTATAAAGCAGGAACAGTGCAGAGTATTTTACAGTTCCAAAACATAAACATGCTTAAAGCAGTAAAAAATTCTGTGAACTAGTAAATGAGGAGACACTTTCTTGTTTTTTTTTAATTCAGATAAGTATTTGTGTTAATGGCAAATTTATCATGGTGCTATTTCCTTCAATAGGAATCAGGTGAAGAGCAAATGTGTGCTTTATCCTTTTTCTCAATAGTAAATCACATTGTGTGCATCTTCACATGAACCTGAATTGCAGGACCTTGGACATCTATTTTCCTGATATTCTACTTGTATAATTCTTTATGTAAGATGCGGTATATCAGGAACTGGAGAAATTCAGTCTTTATATGATTCTGTTGCAAAACATTAGTTGTGATTAAGGACATGGAAGAACAAGTAATTCACAGGCACAAAAATGTTTGTCACAGAATAAATATAATTCATAAAGATGTATTTTTCCTATTTCTTCTATGAACAAAAAGGAAGTATGTCTACAGAGATGCTTTATTCAATTTTGTCAATGGGACCTTGTCTCAACTCAAGCAAATTCTGAAATACTGCTCCAATTTAAAAACTGAAATATTTGACTGTTTTGAATTTTTGTAGTTGAAGAAGTACTGCCATAGTTCAATTATATCTGCAGTTTCTAGATGGAAACAGTTCATATGAAAGAGGACGCCCTTTTCTTGCTACTGTGAAGTTGGATGGTCATTAAAAAACCTATGAGAGTAGTTGAATTGACAATCCAGTCTAAATAGGATAAAATAATTATGCTCCCAAGTCGTCTTGAAATGAACCTCAGTCGGTCAGCAAAAGCAGTTATCCATAGTAGTGGTTTAAACAGCTCCTGGAAAAGTTAACAAGTCCTTTCCCATCAAGGAGAGGTGGAAAGAGGAAAGAAGCTGTGTCAGTCAGGAAAAGACACAATTAAATGAAAATAGTAGAAAGCCTTGACAGTAATTACTTTGACGAATGGCACTTGTTTTATATCCTTTTACTTTTGGGAGATAACTAATAGGACCCTTAGAAGGCAAGTGCAAGAAGTTTTATGTTATTTTCTTGGCTGTGAAAACACTGTCTTGTTAGGAGGAGTCCTGTAAACACAGAAACAGGCTGCAATGATCTGGGAAAGCCTGCATATATGTTAAATCATGAGGTTTTTTAAAGAATCCACTGTCCTGTTTACCATGGTTGTTCTGAAGGACCGTAGAATGAAACAAGCTGTTGCAGTTCATTGTTACTTTCCTTGCATGGATTTCAAATGTGAAAAACAAATGAGTTTTTAAAAGTTACAGCCAAGTTATTGATGGGATAAAGTCTAGTTAAAGACTTTCAAAAATCTGTATTTCACAGACGGTAATGCTTTTTTTCTTGGCCTTGGTATTGTTTAGAAGCTATGGAGGTTTTGACACATCAATAACTTAGATAATCCTTCCAATTAATTTCAGACAGACTTCCTTGTTAATTCCTTACTGAAAATGCTTGAATTTATAGCAGGTATTTAGTAAATAAGGGACCTAACTCTTAAGATAGAAAGTAGTCATCTTGGTAAAGTTAAAGAACTGTTAGGTTGTTCAAAAGAATAGTGCTGTTTTTTTCCCTGTCTCTTTTTTAATGCAGCCTTGAAATATTTGCATCCTTTTTTACATCATGTTTCAACTCTCCTATCCATCAAATAAGGAGATACTTAGTTCCTGATGTATGGATAAAGCTGAAAGTGACATAGGCATAATAAGCAAGAAGCAGAACAAGTAAATAATTGCTGTTAGTTAAAAATGACAGTTACATTACAAAAGCCTTATTCAGTTACTTGAAACATGTTTTGAAAAGGGTATTTTAAGCATATAAAAATGTTGCATTGTTTTGTAGTTGCAGTTAATAGCCTGTTGCAAAACATTTGCTACTTGCATATTTCTGCAATGAACACATAACCCATAGAATGATTGATTATGAGTGGGCTTGGACCCTTTTACAAATTAAACTGTCAATAAATACAGAGATATAAGTTCAAATACTGTTTATTCTTATACAAAATAGTCTTTATTAACATTTTGTAAAAAAAGCTCTTTCTAGGGTATATTTTGCAATTGCTGCTTTTTTTTCAGGTCTCTGCAAGCTTCAGACTTCATACACCAAGCTTTCTATGTGAAGTTTATTTAAAAAGTCGTCTCTCATTTTGCTACTTCAAACACACAAAAATCATATGCTCTATATATGCTTTGGAGGGATGTCAGGAGTGGTTGAATATGCGTACCTGTAGTGAACCTGTGTTTTATGAGTGAAACTTACACAGGAGTGCTGAGCTTTTCCTAGGCAATGATGTACTGCTTAAACGAAGTACAGTGGAGACCAGTGCAGAAAAATCTGCTTGAAAAAACAGTTCAGTCAGCTTTGTTATCATGGTTACAATGCCAGCATGTATCAGTTAGCTCTTGGTTATGTCAGAAAGACATGGAGCTGTTGGAACACATCCAGAGGAGAGCTGCAAGGATCATAAGGGGCTGGATCACCTCCTGTGCGAAGATAGGCTGAGAAAGTTGGGGCTGTTCAGCCTGGAGAAGAGAAAGCTGCATGGAGACCTCATAGCAGCCTTCCAGTATCTGAAGGGGGCATACAAGGTTGCCAGATAGGGACTCTTAATCAGGGACTGTAGCAAAAGGACAAGGGGAAATGGGTTTAAACTGAAACAGGGGAAGTTCAGGTTAGATATAAGGAAGAAGTTCTTTACTGTGAGGGTGGTGAGGCACAGGAATGGGTTGCCGGAGGAAACTCTGCATGTTCCTTCCCTGGCAGTGTTCAAGGCCAGGTTGGACAGGTCTTTGAGCAACCTGGTCTAGTGTGAGATGTTCCTGCCCATGGCAGGGGGGTTGGAACTTGATCTTAAGGTTCTTTCCAACCCAAACCATTCTGTGATTCTATAGTTCTATGTCAGCAAAAACTGATCCTGCAACTTAGAGCATAGCCAAGCCCTAATGAACTCTCGAGACCTCCTCTATTCTTGGAACTATGATCTGTTTTGAAGTAATTATAGCTCAGCTGAAATTTTTTTGTGATGTTTGCTATGAATTGTAAGGGGTCCTAGGAGCGTCTAATGCTGCTGCTAGGCTGACTGAGCTGGAAAGCTTCTGAATCTTTGTGTTGGTAAGTTTTCATCTGTTTCTTGATCAGCAGAATGCACTGAGACATGCCCGTAGTCATAAAATGCACAGTTGTGAGTAGAAGCTCAGAACTGGAGGACTACAAATGTTTCACTACCCTGCATAATATTATTAAATGGTAGGATCGTATATTTCCTTTCCATTGTCTGCTTTTTGAAATGCTATTTGTACCCTTCTATCTTCTCATTTTGGTGTGTGTATAAACTTCTGAGGCCTTGTGAAATAGTGTGTACTAGTGCTTTTCCTCTTTAAAATTCTTCACACTCCCAATACAGTAAAGGGGTGTGTTTTTGAGAGCTGTTTTTGTTGGCATTATTTACAGCACACTTGGTATTGTAATGCTGTGCTTTGAATAGTCAAAAATTGTTTCTTCAAGGTGTTGCAAGGCTAAACTTGTATTTCAAGCTTTCTATGCATATCTGGCTGGAAGGAAGCAAGTTGTTTTATGGAATAATTTTTCTCCATCAATTACTAATTATTTGTGTGGCTCCAGCAGGTGGATTTGACTCCTTATATGACACACCTATAAAGAACTAAAGTAAAGACAGTCATTGCTTTGTACAGCTAAATGATCCCAATGACATCTATCTGCAAGATGTGCGTTCTTAGCCTAGCTTCTGTTAATTGTTTCTATTAAATTTTTGCAATTGTTTTCTCTTTTATAAACCGTTGTTTTGGGAACGGGTCCCTTAAACACAGTCTAGCAGAGGGATACTGTGTTGTGGTTAATATTTCTAGTTCCTTGAAACCGCTCACTTCATTTAGACTTCCATCAAATCAGAATTTTCCCTTTTTGTCCATACTTTTTCTGTATTTTTGTACTCAAAGTACTAGTAATACTTCCTGAATATTCAGTAGAAAACCAAAAATGTCTCTTGAGCCACTCAGCAGGATTTAATTGGCTTTGGTGTATGGCAAGCAAAAGTCAGATCTGCCTTTATCAAACTCCAAGTCTCTCCTCCCCTCTAAAACCGAGCAGTGCTCAGGTAGAAAAAACATCATAAGTAAAAAAGCCTGATTGGGAACGTGCATAAAGGATTTTGTAACATTCAGGACAGCGCAGTGCATGAATTAGAGGAAGGTTGGTTGGTTGCATTCCGCACCTGCTGCCTGCCTTTAGTGCTTGTCTGAGCCCCTAGACTAGTATTCCTCACAGCCTCTTAGCTTTTTAAGTTGGTCTTAAGTAATATTTCTATTGTGTTCTTTGTTTCTCTATTTTTTTTTTTACTTTGGCACATAGAAAAAGGGGTGGGGGAGTGCAGAGGAATATAAAACATTATTTTCTTGTGTATCAAAGGTAAGCAATGTATTCAGATGGTGAAGTTGGTTTTGGTGGTTTTTTTCCTGAAGAATTTCAATTCCCAAGTATATGCATTTAAGTAAGTATCACCTTAAACCCCTTGTTTTCTGGTGAAACTTTACATGCTTTCCCACAGTTATCTTCCAACCCGCTTCTCTCTCACCAACCCTTTTATCTGCTTTGCTTGCTGTAGACTTGTCAAACTTCAGGACAGTGCATAAAAAAGCCCTTGAAAATAAATGACAAGGCACCTGTAAGAAATTAATTCCATTTTGTGTTATTTACATGCTTAATAACAAATCTGACATGCATGTTTGTCCTGATCTTGGCTAAATGTCAGTTGCATAGTAGTTCATGGGTGGAGGATTATATCAGTTTATTTCATTTACATGCTGTTAGCACCCTACATACTACTGGGTCTCCTGCTTTATTCTTCTAAAAGTGGATGAGAGAAGAAAAAGGCCTTCAACTCACTTCCTGCATCTTCATTTTTTCCTAACTTGGCAGCTAGTGGAAGTGGAAGAATTAGGAATAACACAGACTACTTTTCCTTCATCTGTCATAAAAAAAAGGGATGTAAAAAGCTGACTACAGCTAACCTTGCAATATGTGATAATCATTGGCTGAGATGCCTGTAAACGTGTAAGAACAGACAGCAACATAGATCTGGGTGAAGTTTAAAGGCAATTCTGAGTATTCCTGTATAGGAGAGGTTTTCTTTAGGACTTTATTTTCTAGAGAATGCCCTTAATATGTCATTTGAAGATTTGTCAGTTTGAGGATCTGTGGCAGTATTGGACTGGGGTGGAGGAGGTTCAGCAAAATATGGCTTTAAGTCATCAAGTTCTTAAAGATCATAATTCGTAAGATAATAAAAGAACTAAAAGGAGAACAACATTTAGATCAATGAATAGACTTCCTCTGATTCACATTAGAGTAGCAAGCTCAATTAGCTGGGTGTTTTATGTCATTTGCAAACATCATTATATAGACTCTGCACAGCTATACGTTTGTCAGTGCCAAGGGAATAGCCAAAGCTCATCTTGCTCCAATGAAGTAATCATCTTTGTTATTTTTAATTTATAAAAGACAATAATTTCAGATGTCTTTAATCTTAACTTCTTTGACCTGCAGGCTAAGATGTTCTGCCTGACATCTGTACCCTCTGCCAGGCTGCTCTCTTTGGGGGCCGTGGAGGGAAGAGCCACTTGGCAGTGCCTGAGGCAGAGAAGAGGGACTGGACTGACAGGGTCTGCTCTCCCCTCTGCTGCTGACTCCCACTTTCTGGGTGCTTGATTTCCAAAAGAGTCTCAGTCCACAGCCCCATTTGTCCCTATAAACAGTACCATAAGAAACCTTATATGTTGTTAAGAAAGTACCTTTATGAAGGGCGAGCTAGTCCTTGCTGCCTACAGGCTAGATATTGATTTTAAATACAGCCCTAAGTGAGTGAAATACTGAGCTCCTCAAAAGTACCCCCAGGAAGCAGTGACCCCCAAACACATCTCCAAAACACAATACTTCCCTTGTTTGTTTTCTACACTGCTGGCCAGTAGCTCCCTGTTGGCTTATATCAGCAATTATTACTGCTTTGGCTACAGCTGCTCAGCACCTTTAAGTAAAGGTAACATCTGCCGGATGCCCCTTGCTTTACAAAACAAAGCAGTACATGCCATATTGTGTTTGTCCTGGGCTATTTTGTTATGCTTACGTACAAAAGCTGTGCACAGCTGCAGTTCTGGAGTTAGAAGTTTACAGTAAAATTCTCAATAAAATGAGCAAAAACTGTAAGAGCAGAAAAAGCTGGGTTTGTTTAAGGTAGCTCGAGGAAGCTTGCCCCATCAGCATTGACACTGCCTTGGCTTTGTCTGAGTTGCTTGCATTGCTTGCACTGAGTTATCAATATTAATTTCCTAGTGCAGACAAAGTCACAGTGATCAAGTGACTTAAATGGGTTCATAATCCTGGGTATGCTGACAACTAGTGCTTAATTTTTATTCTAGGCTATTTCTTCATGACATCAAATACTCAAGGAAAATCAATAGTCAAACTCTCATTGTAGACGAATCGAGACTTTTAGGAATATAAATGAATCCATTTGGTGTATTTTAATAAGTTTGCCAAGAAAGTTACTTGGACATCACTTGCCCACAGTTGACAACTCCTCACATTAACTATTGATATTGATGTGGTTTAAGCCCACATTTTAGTCTCAGGGACTAATAGTTGTATCAGGGAGATACAACTGCATGGCAATATTAAAATCTTCTCTGGCAACATGAAATAAAGATGCTTCTTTATTAGTAAGGAAATTTAGTCCACTTGAATGAGCCTGCTGTGCCAGAGGTTGTTTACTTTCTTGGCTTATCAGTTGTTGACAATTCCTAATAAAAGCATCTGCAGCACAAATGGCTTGCATGTATTGTTCCTTTCATGACCTTTTTCCTTACAGCAAGACTGATTAGAGACCTCATTCTACAGCTTAAATAAGAGTTAATTATTTAAATCCCTCTCGTCTTGCAAACAGTTCAGATATTTAATTTGTGTGTTTTCATCTGTAATTTGATTACCAGTGGAAATTCCTGTTTTGGAAAGTTAAAGAGGAGCCAAGACTTTCTGGGATGTTCAATTCATTTCCACATACTATTTTACAAAAGTTATTATTGAGAGGATGGGCACAGGCCTTACAAAGGGTGGTACAATTTGTTTCTGATACTGTATGAACATAGGTGGTTCTAATTTGTCAAATAGGTCGAAACTGTATCCTAATATAAGTTATTGTAGCAGTTTGTCTGGCCACACTTAGAATGCTTAATAGGACTACCAGTCTCTCTTCTGACTATCTGAGATGTTTAAGATAGTTGTATAACAAGCTTATCTAAGCAATCTGTGAGCATGTCTGTGCAAGACAACTGTTGATTCTGCATGGGGAAGGCAAGAGTTTGGGGCCAGGTAGGAAGTGGCACAGTGGCAGTGCAATAGGAGACAGTATGCAGTTAGGAAGAGTCTTGAAAGCACGAGAACAAGTTTTAAATTTTATATTCCTGGAAGAGAAGAGCAATGGTGTGAATGCTTAATGGAGTGGTGTTTAAAACAGCGGGGACTGGGGAAAACAACACTGCAGAAGCTGGCTAGTTTGAGCTCCGTGGAGGTAAGTTAAAAGAGAGTTAGATTTGAATACTGTAAGTTTTGGCAGCATGTTGGATACGTACCAAATACTCTGATGTTTATGCTCTGGATATCTAAGGAGAGTAGGTCAAAGATGTCAAAGATGTGTGGCCTTGAGTGGCAGATATGTCAGTGATGCTAACAGAACTAAAAGAATATATACAGTAGGTGAAGTGTAAAAGGAAAGATATGTATTTTAAATAAGGCCAGACAAGTTATTTTGACAGTGGGACCCCAACCAGATTGTGTTTGAGAGACAGCTGAAATGTGGAATAATAGGATTAGGAAAGTAATTGTTCAAGATATCATCTATAAGGAATGCAGGGAGATAACTCTGAGGTGCCTTAGAATGACACTGTGATACTATTTTAAGTCACACCTTCAGTCTTCAGGTCTTTCATCTCTGTCCAAGACTTAAAATCATCTCAGGATTTGAGTTCACTATGATGCCATTCTGGTCTCTAGAATAAATGCACATGAAGATCAAAGACAGTAGTGTACACTCAATAGTGTATAAACCATAATTTTAACAATAAATTATATATCTTGAGTCTGATTTCCCCATTGGTGTTCCCAAAAGCCGCGAGGAAATACATTGCTGTGGTGTTCAGAGGAGGAGGTGCTTTGAAGAAATAGTATAATTAGTCAAGATTTTTGCTGGAGTTAAGTTTCTGAGATAGTAGGAATTCACCCAGCTCTTGGGGAACGGCATAACAACTTTCTTAGTAAAAATACCTGCCTGAAACTGTAAGTCTGCTAGTGGTCATTGCAGGTTGTTTCATCAAGTGTTACCCAGTACTGTACAATAATGAGTCCATCCTAATTGAAACTTGATGATCCTGAAGGGAAAAAAATGGATGCAATGTATTCTTTAGGTCTTACTTCTAACCTTTTGGGCTCCTTGCATATCAGAATTAAAGTATTGTGATGGTTTCCAGAACAGCTTCTGTCAACGAATCTCATGTTCAAAACCAAAGCGCTTGTCCTGGCACACCACACTTCCTAAAATACCATCTTGGAATTTTTTGATGATTTTGCCTGGAACTGGGACAGAGATGACAAGCACCATATACCTCAAAACCAAATGATTTGTGGAATGTCTGGCATAACGAATACAAGAACCCAGCTAAAAAGAACATTTATAAAAAAAGCATGTCTTGTAAAATTAAGTTTAACAGTACTTCTAAGCATGAGGAAGCAACCAACCAGTTAACATCTACAGCATAATCTTTCCTTCCCTCTAAAGTCTGCCCATGTTCCCAAAGTGCAGTGCAAAATGATGACACGTTAAAAATTGACCAGTGTCCTAAACAGAAACTGGGATGGAAGAGTACAATAATCAAGGGAAGAAAGTAATGCCCCAGGTATGATGAAGAAGAACATGAAACTCCTGACAACAAGGCTGAAAAAATTGAAGCAGGGGTAGAATAAGAAAGGACATATGAAAAGGTGAAGAATGCAGGTAAACACTATTAATTTGTATGCCACTGAAACAGGTACTTTATTTGGATGCTTTTTTGTTTTTTTCTTGGGCAAAAAATAACGTGGTGCAAGGCTGGAGCTTTGTTTTTTGTGGGTTAAAAGTCAGAAAAGATATATCAAGTGTCACAGAGGGTCTTCACTTGTCTTAAACCCCATTTTCATTGTTATCTTCCAGAGGATTTCTGTTACCTTTACTGTATTTTAAGCATCTTCACAATATGTTGAATGGTGCTTTAATTTGAAAATTTTGGGATGAAGGGGTGAATTAAATGTAGTTTAATAAATCTAGTTTTGCAAGTTACGCTCAGAGGGCTGCTGCTGTTTTATACCTACAAGTTGCTATACAAGTACTGACCTTTAAAATAATTGTCAGGTTATTTTAATTATCTCTAAGTTATCCCAGGAACAAAGTAATTTCACCATCATGAGTCAAAAAAACTCCCTCACCAGTGGTATTTAATATTTCTGTATTTATATGAGGTCTCTTCAGACTTTTTCAGAGAGATGGGTGCAGGAGAAAGGAGAAAGAGAGCTCTTCATTGAAAGCACCCTGTTGTCATCCATTATCTATGATACTGAGTGATCAGGTTTGATCTCTGAAGGTGTGTATTTATAAGTTTTCTTGAAGTTGTCCGAAGATCCCATAGCTAAGTAGCACTGTTTGCTTTGGAGCAGGAACAGAATATTTTCTAAAGCCAAACTTCTTAAGAATTAAATAAAAGATGAGGCAATTATATTCTAAAGACCACATACTAAACCCAAACTTTGTCTCAGACAAAACTAAGATCTGTCTCTGTGTCACACCTTGCTTATTGTTTTTAATTGTTCCTGTAGCATGTGAATCCAGAGTGTAATCAGATACCAGTCACATCCTTTTAGTTGTTATTAAAAGGATATGTGTGAATGTGTTTAGCAATTCTGTAGTGTTTAATATCCAGATTTCTTACTGTCATGGGAAGCATCATGCTTTTGCTTCATAACCAGACAGTGTATGTTTTCAATGAAATCTTATTTAGGAAAGTACAACACATTCATCCTTGATATTTAAGCAAATTCGCATTGCAGAATGATTAATTGCATTCAGCCTTTTCATCCACTTCTAATTTTTCAGGGGACATAATTGGATGCAAATTGGCCAGTGTTAATCATTAGATACCACTAATTAAAAACAGAAGCTGTAGGTAATGGTATGATTATTGGTAGAAATAAATGAAGCAGATCAGGTAACGCTTTTCTTCAGGGACTCATGACTTGTGCCTGAGCCTCATTAAATTCCAACATGTGAAGGTGCCCTGCTGGTAGAAGCTGCAGGAGAGATGTATTTATAAATAACTTAAAAGTAACATAGGATGGCAGTGTCTGAAAAAGTAGGTGGGAACATTTCCGTGGCTCAAGGACTCAGCAGTTTAATAAATTAGGAACTTTAAAAAAGTGATTTAATTAGGTGGAAACTGGTTTTGCATTACAAAAAGGGTTGAAAGAGAAACTAAGGACGTTTCTGACCGTGTTTCTGAAGCATACTGAAATGCCATGTTCTGAAAATTCAATGAGTATTTTTTGAACCCAAACAACTCATTTCATACTTTGTCTTTTACAATTGGCTGTGATGTTATATGACCTGTACGCTGAGTAAGGTGGAGGCTTGCTGGGAAAACTGTGATCATGCAGTCAAGTCGATCACAGTGTTTTGTGTGCGTATTCAGAGGAGATAATTTTTCTCATGCAGAATCTTCTGACTTAGTTTTCAATTATTTTTAAAATACACTGATAACTGGTGTAACCTTTTAGTCCAGTGGCTGTCTTTATTATCGTAATCATCGAAGTTTACCAGGATTAAATCTTAGTAATAACTAGCCTTAAGGGATTCATAATGTAATGGAAAACATGATTTAAATGATTCAAAATACTGATACCAAAAAAAAGATAACTAACAGAAAGTACTGCACACTGTTTTATCTATTGGAGAGAAATAGTGAATTGAGGGGCTTTGAGGGATGAAGAAAGCCATGAATGAGAGCCTTTAATTTCCAGTATTCCACACTGGTGTGATGTTTGCAGATGATGTAAGCAGCAGCCAGGAGCTGGGGTCCCTGTTTTCTGGATTACATGACACTTCTGTCTAAAGCTTTGCTCTGGCACTCTGGAGGAGGGAATGGTTGAGCATGAACCGACCTTGGTCACAGGTGGAGTGAAGGACCTGCACAGAGGGCAGTGCCCCAGCTTTTTGGAGGCAGAGACTGAGGAAAGAGCTCTATAGCAACCAGAATTGGAACCTGAGCTTATTGCTGTGCATACTGCAGTTTTACACACATGTACTGCATTTAATCGTTTTGATAATGGCTGTTTAGAATTGCAGCTACTACTGTGGTATCAATATATCACCATCACTCATCCATAAACATAAATGATAGCTTCAGCATAAAAAGTTATACTGAAAATAGATATTTTAAATTTGATTGTTACTATTTTAATACCATAAAACTTATCGTATCCAGTCAGTTTATTACCTACACAAACAGCTTTCAGTGCCATGTTCTTATGTTTAAAGAAGTATTTTATATGGCAGAATTCTCATCAGATATGAACAAATACTGGGGTAGTGCCAGCAATACCAGAAAATATGCACAAAATAATATAAGTACAGTTTCTAGGGCTAGTATCAAATCACAAAAGCATAATTTTACACTGCACAGGATTCACAAAATCAAGTCCATCAGAAATACCATTTTCTGCATAACACTACAGTTAGTCTCAAAACAGTGGGAGATTTTCATAAGGGCCGAGCCAATAAAGGTTGAGTAATCTTGCTTCTAACATGTGAAGGTAATCTGAAGTGAATTAAACTTTACTGAAATGTGTGGCTATATATGACTTCTTTTTTTTGTTTGTTTTCTTTTTTTTTTTTTTTTTAATATGGGCTTTTATATATGAATGTGAAGCCTGGTGAATATTTCATCAAGGTATTTTTAAGAGACAATACTGTCCTCTGAAATAGTCAGTAGAGCCGATACACTGAAAATTCTACATTTTAATTGTCAATTGTAAATCCAAAGTCTAAACAGTCTCCTAAAATAAGACATGTCTGAAAAGAAAAGAATGTGCTTGGTGGGGCATGAACAGGAAAACTGGAAAGTATCTATGTATAGATGTACTTGATGAGAGAGGGAGAAGATACTTGCCTACTGCAATATTACAAAATACTCATTTCAAATTATGCCTTCTATCTGAGTCTGCTTCATGGAAAACAAGAGATACAGGATCTTTTATTGGCAGCTATCTGAACAGAATGATCTGGGATCATGGTCATGAATTAAAAGTGGACATGAAACAACAGCATCGTGTGAATGTTTTGGAGGGCTGTGTGTAGATAAGGTTTCAGCTACAACTAAATGTGTTGAGGTAGGATGTACTGTAATGAAAAGAAGAGGGAACAGGTGGAGGTCTTTAATTCTCCAGGTGCTTACAGGGTTGTGACAAGGAAATAGTAAATGGTATATGCACCCTAAATTAGAGAATAGTTTAAATTTTGGGCTTGCACTTCACAAGGATGATTAGATGATAGTAAAACCCTTTTACAAGTAAAGAGTTTAAAGAGACTGTTCTGCAATGGAGATCTTTAGAAACAAGTTGTGTCTTTAAGGAATAATATAGATATAATCGAACCTATCTTTAGGCAAGGGGCTAAATTAGGTCAGACTGTGGCAGCTTGGCTATTGGTAGTCTTTATGACATCAGGAATTAGTTCAGAAAAATGACTGTGCAACATAGAATCTCTATATAAGAACACTTTAAGCAGGTGCACAACATGGCTGTATGAACTAGGAAATGAAAAATGGGGGAAGCCCAAAATCAGAATTTAGTCCAGTATTGCATTAGTTGTGATGAGAAGCAACAGTGGCCACCTGCACAGAAAAACCCAAACCCTCCTGTGGCTTGAATAACTTTTACTTCTAATTTGTTTACTGTTGCTGTTTAATCCCGGCTAGCAACTAAGCACCTCCCAGCTGCTTGCTCACTTTTCCTCCCACCATGGGACGGGGAGAGAATCAGAAAAGTGAGAAAGCTCCTGGGTAGAGGTAAGGGTAGCTTAATGAGCAAAGCAAAACAAGGAATTTGCTGCTTCCCGTGGGTAGGCTGGTGTTCAGCCATCTCCAGGAAAGCAGGGCTTCATCGTACATAATGGTTACTTGGGAAGACAAACACCGTCACTCTGAATGTCCCCCTTCACTTCTTCTTCCTCCAGCTTTATATGCTGAGCATGACGCCATATGTTATGGAATATCCCTTTGGTCATTTCACAGTATCACAGTATGTTAGAGATTGGAAGGGACCTCAAAAGGTCATCTAGTCCAATCCCCCTGCTGGAGCAGGAACACCTAGGTAAGGTTACACAGGAATGTGTCCAGGCGGGTTTTGAATGTCTCCAGAGAAGGAGATTCCACAACCTCCCTGGGCAGCCTGTTCCAGTGTTCCATTTGTGTCCCCTCCCAGCTTGCTGTACACCCCCAGCCTCCTCGCTGCTGGGGTAGGGTGAGAAGCATAAAAGGCCTTGACTCTGGGCAAGCACTGCTGAACAATGACAAAATCATCCCTGAATAATTAACACTGTTTCTAGCACAAATCCAAATCATAGCCGATGTGAAGAAAATTAATTATCCCAAACAAAACTGGCTCAAGAAGCCAGTGTAACATTTTAACTTCCTTGTCAGTGTGTACATTTTTAGTAAATAAAGTATGTCATTTCAAAAAGCATGCCGAAATCCCAGGCTCTCCATAGGTGACCGACCAGTGCCATAGTGAAAAATATTGCCTGCTTTACTTGTGTGCTGTGTGTTATTTTAATCATTTATTAATCTTTCTTGCTCATTCTGTCTATATGAATGCAGATAAGTGTACTGGTACTATGAAATCATTGATAATACCAGAGGATATGTAATCTTGTGAATATATGAACCACAGGGAGTTAATTGATTCACACTGCTATAGCATTTATCTAATGATTCTTTACACTAAATACATTGCAAATTCAGAACCTTGTGCTCTCAATGTAGCTTGGTACACTCTATGCTATGGCTGTAGGCTGGGGGCAGTGTGAGGTGTGTGAATGGGATGGTTGGAGGCACGGGTTTGTGCGAGACAGTGCTGTGCCACCCCAATAAAAGCTGGTTCTGCTGCCTGTGCTCGCTGGTTCCAGGGGCGTGTGGGAGAGAAGAGGCACGTTGGTGTGTGCTCTGCCTTGGGGAGCAGCTGATCAGACTGCATGAAAGGATGTCTGCCAGTGCTAGCCATTTAGAAACATGTCCCTGCTATGTTTGGAACATTTGTGCTAGACTGGGGCAGGGGGAGGCACCTTGCTGGCCAATATCTCTGTTTCTTATCCAGAACTACTCTTGGCAGCTTATGCTTTGTGTACTGGAGTTGCCATTGTAAGCAGCGAGTTAAAGAACTGACAAATCCTCTGCCCAGGCTGTGCATGCTTGTGTCAAAACCCATCTGACCCAGGCACAAGCATGATTTTCTTTCCCTAAATAAAAAAGTAGAATGAAAATTGACTTCTGAGATGAGTCCAAGCAATCAGGAGTGGGGCTGTAGACCAGAGGATGTCTTCTGGCTACCTTAGCTTCTTTCAGAAGTGGATCCCATGAGGAGAAGGGTGATGTGCCCTCATTCCATGTTGGCCACTCTAAGGTACTGTTCCCCACCCATGTTCAACATTAAGGACAGCTACAGTGCCACTGGTGTGACAGTGTCTGTTCTGGCCAATAATGGAAATGCTTTTCAATATTTTTTGCTTTCTCTCAGTACAAGAATGAGTGCTGTCCAAATAGTGACTGAGATTTGTCGTTGTTGTTTGCAGTAGGTTCCATCTAAGCGTCCTTCACCCACATTGTTCTGGGTTCTACTTTGCTGTGCAAATTAAAGGTCCATTAGCCTGCCCTAGTAAGTAGACATGTTACAGCAATGTGAAAGGTGTGTGTATCATGGTCTGACTATCAGATCTGCTAGAAGATTGTGCTACAGAGAGAGCACCAAAGTAGCCAGGAAGCATTAATATACAAAAAAGTGAGAATTCTGCTATCTTTGTTTCTTCCAGCAAGCCTGTCAGTTAAGCCCTATCCACAAGCAGGTTTTTCTGCCTGTGGAAAAAAACACCCAATTTTCACTTTAATTTTCATTCCACATTAAAGACAATAAGTAAACGTGCACTGTTGAAGTGATAATGATCAGCTGTTCAGCATGCAAACTTAATGCTGTCAATGCTGTATAACATTTCAGGTTTAAACAGAGCTGTTAGCATGTTTTATATCTACATGGTCAGTGTAACAGCTGTCACTTTGCAGGTGACTGTCTAAAGCTAAATGGACTAATGAGTCAATCTGTCACTGTTAAAAACTGATGGAAAGGCATCCACTGGGTTAGTGAATAGCCTCATCAACTGGCATCTTAGCAGACTTTCTTGACCTGTGCATTCAGAGAAACAAAATAATGGGCACTCCTTCAAATTCATGTAGACTGAGTGGAATGGGTCCCATTGTACTAAAGAATTACCAAGTGGAGAATGAAGATTCTGGATATCTTCTCTGAAACTCTCCCACTCCTATGTAGCAAGCTGGGAAATCTTTTTTCTTACATTTTTCCCCCCAGTGGCAAATACATCCTTAAACAACTTTTTTAAGTACAGTGCATAGTATTCAGTTTTGCAGAAGTCTTAAATAAAAATCAAGTAGCAGCTCATTATGTTGAGAGATAATCAGAAAGGAGGACAAAGTCATGCATGTGGTTTTCCAAGAAAGAACATGGGTAATTTCCATGCTGGCATGTATGAGGAGTTCATAAGCCCACTTTACCTGTATTTGTTACTGAGTCCTTGTGACTGTCCCACAAGCTGTGTTTCAGATCTCTGTTGCTTGTACATCTCTAAAAAAATACAATATTAATTAATTTTTATTTTTGTGACAGTAATTTTACATTGTTAACTGTAAAGACCGCAATTCTGGGGTTTATGGGTGATGAATAGTATTCACTAAAATTTACTTGCAGGTGGTTTCTAGAATGGACTATTTCATGCCAGCTATGTCTTTATAGGTAGTATTCTCCTTCTTGAAGGTCAGCAGCTTGTATCACCTCACATGCTCAACATCTTTGAGTTATTCTGTACTGCAGTGGCAATGTGGTGGCATGAAACTTTCAACGCCACTTGGACATGATGTATTTACACACCTTATCATTCTTTCATGAAGGTGTGTTACATGTGACAGTATTGTAAAAGGACTACCTTGTCTTATTATGACCTAAAAGGTGACATGTGTCATTTAGTAGCAGGCCTGATGGACTTCTTCGTGCGTTCGGCAGACGCTTTATTTTTGTTTTGTGAATTGTTAGAAGAACAATCCAGTTTCTGGAACTCATTAACTGCTTCAATCACAGAATTTCAGACTTGTTCAGTCACAAGGGGGTAGAGAAAAATGGTGCCAGTGTTTCATGCCAAACATTTTTTCTTTCTTTTCCTTCCTCCTCCCACTCCCATCAGTATTCGTCTTTATCACAAACTGCACTGAAAGACATTCTGGCATTGCAATGGATGAGGTAAAGAGAACAGGAGCAAAAGAGGTGTGGAATAGCACTAAAGCCTTAAAGTGATCAGAAAATGGGATCCTGGTATATGAGTCCTGCAGGTCCTGTTTTTGGCTGGCTCTCTGTGTTATTCCTCTCTCCAACTAAACCAAAAAGAGGGAAAAAGAAGGAAGTTCTTTCCCCCAAATTCTTGGTTTATTACCATATTTGTAGTTGTCTATCATGATTGATGCTAATGTAAGTGTTGATGGAATTAAACCTGAAAGCATATATTAAAAGAGCTAAAATGTGGGGGAACAGAATGGAAGTGTCAAAATATGTCTTCAAGAAAACGCACTCACCGTTTCAAAGTCTTGAAGTCACCACATAACTTGAACTGACTCAAAATGAGAGATTATTCATGAATAAGCTAAAATCATATTTAGAGGCTTGGATCTTTTGATTTTTTTTTTCTGCAAATGATAATCTCAATATTACACAATCTATAGCCCTTCCAGTGTTGTGAAAATGTCATGCTTTTGAAGTGCAAACAGTGGTGATTGCTTTGCTTTATCCACAGTAATTAAAAGACGGCTTCTTTGCCCTGTTGGATGTACATCCTCTATCTTATCCTTCAGCAAATCTGTTTTATTAGAATAACCTTGTATTTAGGAATCTGTGCTTATCTACCGCATGCCCTTCTTTCCTCTTTTTTAAAGATTGAAAAATTTAATGTTTGAGGTTATTTTCAGTACATTAAAGGTTATATCCATAGATAAACAGGAGCCTGAATTTTCCAGCTTTAAAAAATCATAGCAGCTTTTTGAACTACACTGAACACTCATAACATTAAATTTACATTGATATTAAATACTCAATATATGAAGCCATAATCAGCAGAAAGTGGGTACCCCAGGTGTCCTGTTCTTATTTCCAGTAAATTGCTGTTTAAGCTCCTGCAGATTAATATTTTAGATAGATACAATAGCAAGTGAAATATTTTATGAGATTTTTACTGTGAATTTGTTTCTTTTTATTTTTTTTCTTTCTTATATATATCTGTTTATCTCTCTCTATATATTTATATATTTTAACAAAGCTCCCTTTCTTTCAGATGTCAGCAAAATTAAGTTAGCTGCATCTAATTTCAGACTTAAGTCAGCATGGCCTATTTTCCATACAAATTTAATCCAGTGTAGTGTGCATTATCCATGACTTAGAATAGCATAACAAAAAAGCCATCAAAGGTTTCTATTATGAGTAAAATAACTGCTAGATAAGATAAATATTCAAGACAGATGATAGCAGAAATTAAAATTTTATAATTGGCCTTCTACAATTAAATTCTAAATCGAAAAGAGGTTTTTCCTGTTTCATCTATTCTTCATGAACACCTTTTGTTACATCTTTGTGTAACTTGAAGTGAGGAAAATGCATTAAATGGATTGCTTTTTTTAAAAAGGATTATTATGATGCAAATTGCAGCTTGTAATATGTGTTGCACAATGCTGCTAAGAAAGAAGTTCATTAGGGGAAGACTGGATACTTCAATGGACTGCAGATGGGAAAAAAAGCCTACTTATGTTTCATTTCTGGGATGGGATCTGTAATAGTGGAAGGCTAGCTGTAAAATGGTTATGTGTTGATCTCATTTATTTTCAAATGAGGACAAAAATCACTATCTTTGCTGTAGTGATCTTTTTCTCACTGATAAAAATAATCAGCACTGAGGATCTGGAGTGCTCTTTCCTGTTAATTTATACAACTTGTTAATGACAACAAACTTTTCTTCTGGATCCTTTCTTGTAAAGAACTATCCTAGGTTCAGCAGTAGCAGACATTTTTCTTAGTAGCTGGTGCAGTGCTGTGGTTTTGACTTTCAGCCTGGGAACAGCGCTGATAACACCAATGTTTTTAGTTGCCGCTCAGTAATGTTTACTCTGACCAAGGTCTTTGTGAGTCTCATGGTCTGTCGAGGAGGAGGGGAAGCCGGCAGGAAGCAGAGACAGGACACCTGACCCAAACTGACAAAGCACATCATGCCCAGGATGTAGAACTTGGGGCAGTAACCTGGAGGGGTTAGACCACTGCTCGGGTCAGGCTTGGTATTGGTCGGCGGGTGGTGTGCAATTGTATTCTCTTCCCTTGTTATTTCCCTGATCATTATTATTATTGGTGGTAGCAGCAGTGATTTGTGTTATACCTTAGTTACTGGACTGCCCTTATCTCAACCCGTGGGAGTTACATTATCTCAGTTCTCCTCCCCATCCTTCTGGGAGCTGGGGGAGGAAGCCAGGGAGTGAGAGAGAGGCTGCGTGTCTGGGCTTAAACCATGACAAGAAGATAGATTAATTAATAATGCCAAATAAACTTTATATGATGCCTTTTGCATAGTCAGACTAGGCCTTTGCTCTGGGAATGTTTAAAACCGAAACAAGTAGGGAAACAAGAGCTTCTCAGCTCAGGTCAAAAGAGAAATATCAGTGATTACATAAATCATAAAAGAGTGATGCTGTTTTGTTTAGCTGGCTGTTTTCTATTGCCTTTTTTTAGAACTCAGTCTTTTTTGTGTGTGTGCGCACAGGGCACAAATAATGGTTTCTAATAACCTCCTGTAGTTTTGTGCTTCACAATGGCAATTTTAGGGTTGCACAGATCATGGCATGAAACAATCCTTGGAGGAAATGTGAGTGGAAAAACAATTGGTACAGAGAGTAGTATAGGAAGAGGCACTTCCCATATTTCAAATGGAGGTGGTATTGAGAGAAAGGGAAACATGATGAGGAGCATGGGTGCACACTGGAAAGGCATATGAGGAATTTGGTCCAGTGGGACATATTAGGAGAAAAGTGAAGTTTCCCCATTCCAGTCTAGTAGAAAATGGTACTAGAAGACTAGATAATTAGGCAACCCTATACTGTGGACACGAAATGCAAAAATACCTGATCCAGTTCCAAACCCATGAAACCTCCTTGCTTTGCAATTTTCTAGAAAGCCTTGAATTTTCAGTTTTGCATAAAAGCTTTTCTGTCTCCACCTCATCCATTACCCTCATCTCTCAGATGTGGACAAGCTGAAAATATGGATAAGTATCAGAAAACACTGATCATACAAAACAATTACAACTGTTTGCTGGAATGAAGTAAGTTTGTAAATACCTGATAAATAAATCAAAAAGCATGGTCATTGTAGCTGTGAGTGAGACGCTGAAAGAGCTGACTGAATGGTGGTGCTCTCTTTGAATGCTGTTTTGGCTGTGTTTGCCTGAGAATGTAAGTGCTTTAATGCAAAGGTTAACAAAAACATATTCTTAAGTTCTCTTAACAGGCAAGGGGAGATTGTAGTGTAACTTATGCTGAAAATGTTTTTTTCTCAGCAGTGAGTGTTGCATAATTTATTATTCACTTTATTATTTTCCCAAAAGAAAAAAATTGCATACTGTTATCATTTTAGACATATTTGCTTACTGAAAAGTCTGTACATCAATACTAATTAGAGTCGTCTTTAGTCATTGGCTAAATGACAAGACACTAGATTCCATTTTCATCATAATGGTGCTCCTGCTGTAATAAAGAAAATGTCTCTTCATGAAATGTGATCACCCCAGAGTGCTGGTCTAGTATCTCCAAGCAATGTCCATCTCTTCACTGCATGATGCTCCCATGCTTCACTAGAAGGTCCTTATGCCTTGTCTGGATTTTAGTTAACATTAGATACAGCTTACTTGGCATAATTTTTAAACTAGTGCAAATACAGGATTAGCTGAGAAGCAGAGATCTTTTCTCCTCACCAAGGAACATCCTTAGGAGTGATATTTCTGATATGAAAATGCAAGTTTGTTGTTTGTTTTTTTCAATTAATGTAGAAAAGTGTACTCTCCTAGTTACGTAATGCTTATGAAAAGTCCTGTTTCGAAAGTAGATACAAAATTCATGCATTTAAAGGTATTTGAAGTACACACGTTTAAGTATCCATTTTTTAAAAAGAAAGTTTCTAGTCGATTTATCAGTGAGCTCTCTTAAAGGCAACTGAGGGTTTTACTGATGCTTAAGGAAAGAGATCCTCAGTACTAGAACCGTAATGGAAACTGCCTCATTCATGATGACTACTGTGGAAAGCCATTAGATATTGAAAAGAAGTTTATCTTGGAAACCATTTTGTACTGGCAACTACAGCAGCAAAGTTTTGAGTATGCAGAAGCATCTATCATTAACAATTTATGTTGTTTTTAATATGTGTCGTACTCTTTCTGGTGCTACTGCAGTCTTACTGGTAGTGACATAAAAGAGGCTTAAGATCTCAAGAAAAATAGCTACTTTAGACATTTCTGTACTCTGAAAGAAACACTATGACAAGGAGAAAGTAAGTTATTCTTTAAAAGGTTCTATTTTTCTTTTCTCATCGCAAAGTTGAATTGAAAGAGTAATAAAACATAAGAGCTTATCAGTGTTGCGTACAATCATCTAAACATATTGTCAAAAGCTGAGAAGTACTAGCCAGGGAATGCCATGGCTGGAGTAATCTGCAAAACTATGCTTGAATGAACCAGGAGCCCAAGCAATTAAAGTAGTGAACCAGCTGCATTAAAGACAGGCCATTAAAGAGCAACACACTTTTATGTGTCAGTTTTGGGCTATAAAATGTGATGCTGAAAGTTAAGACTACACTGAGGTTTAGGCTCATGCTGTGAATGGATAAGTCATAAGCAAGTTTCTCCTGGTGGTGGCTGTCTGATATGTCACAAAAGTAAACAACACCCCTGAGGAGTGAAGCAGGGAGCTTCTAGAGCTGTGAGGCCCTGCCCTTTCAGCCATGCAGTAGTGCATTAGTGGCTCACCTTGTGGTAGTGACCACAGACTTGTGTCTGTGAATGCCATAACTCAATAGGTTGATGCTGTTTGTCCATTGGAAAGAAGGGTTTTGGAAACTTAAAAATTGTTGGTTTTTTTTAATGTATTATTTCATCTAATCTGTTAAAAAATGTGGGCTGAGTTAAGATAATACTAAGTGGTGATAAAGGACAGTGTCTAAAACACATGGCTAAAATCATTACTTGCTATTACTTCTGTCAAGGGATGACAGTGGTTTAGTCATCTCTGCTAATTTCTGAAATTAATAAGTAAAAAGTAGTCTGCATTCTTCCTTCCTGAGTGATGACAGAGTTCAAGCCATGATTTTGAGGCTTCCAGGCCAGTGAAAGAGAAGCTTCTAAATGGGTCTGAGTGACTTAATAGTATTATGTGTGCAACTTACACATGACCCTCAAGATGCAAGTGAGAATAACTGTATGATACTGCTTTTTTAGTTAATGACTTTTTTCTTCTTCCCTGATATAACCTTTCACAATTAGTTCAGTCCCTTGTTAGAATATTGACAAAACAGTTTCATATGCTTAAAGCTTAGAACAGCTAATATGTATAACAGCATTCATTTAATAATTTAACTAAATAATTATATCCCCGAGAAACAGCCTTATGAGATGACATGTCAAAGAAGCCAGAAAGAACTTTCAAAATCTGCAGTGATTTAATTAAACACATTTAATATTTGCATATGGAGTTTATATTATTTGTAATTAACTTCCCAAATAATTTATTTTGCAGCCTTTTAATTTCCTCCGTGTCATTCTGCCTTATTGATAAATCCAGTCACATTTGACAGCCTCAATCTGGCATTTAAATGTGACCAAAGTAGACAGAGCAATCATTCTTTAAACAACTTATCATGAGTGACATACTAAGAAAAAAATCTTAAAATCAGTGCCAACAGCCACTTTTGCCTATGGCATCATAGATGGGGCCATTTCAAGGCCAAACACTCTTTTTTATTATGTAGATAGAGCTTACCATATTCTGATTAATTTTATCCACAGTGTAAGTAGTACTAAACTCTCTGGGTGCCTTCTTATTGGAAATAGTAGCCAGGAAACACTACAGACTACAGGAAATTTATTTGCCTTTTTAATAGGAACAATCAGTCATGGATTACATTATTTTTAAAATTACATTTATACCAAAGAACATATTTACTCTTCTTTTTTATCATCCCAATACCCAAATTCTTCTCTGCCTCCAACTCTGATGCTAAGCTTTTTTTAGGGCTTTCCCAAGAAATAGGAAGGAGTTTCACTATCTGAATCTTCTGCTTTTAGCATCTCAGTTCACTCAGCTTGTCCCTGAGCGTGGAAAGTGACACATGCTTCTTCCCTATGCCTAGATTGCAGTACAACCCCTGTAAAAGCTACCAGAAAGATTATGTTACAGTGAGAATTGAATTGCTCCTTATCTTGCTTTTGCATTTATCCTGCTTCATCCAAGTGTGTTTATCATAATTATTCATACTGTTTAACTTAATGATGTGACCTCATTCTGTGCTGTCAGTCCACTGTCCACTAAGCAAGGATGGGGTAAAGAGAATGGCATGGGAGAAAAGAAAAAATAAGGTCATACAGCAACATGGAAGGTGCTCTGGGATCAGCCAGTTTGTCCCTTTCACACCCATTACTGCCAAGCTTGTTATCTAAATAAATAAACATCTTTAATATTTTTTTTTAATGCACTGTTTCTTTTCACCTGAGTAGCCTAATGGCCATGTAAGTTTGATGTTTAATGTTCATAAAATGTTGATGTTTAATGCTGAGAGTTATTTGCTTCCAGAAGTAAATGTAGATCGCACAGGAGAACTAGTTAAATATTGTCTTTAGTATCACAAGGCACATGCTCTACACTGAAAGTCAAGTAATGATTTCACCCTGACATACATTTCCATGACTATGACTAAATCAAAGAGTAACCAAGTATATGTCTAGTACTGATGTATGGACATTTAGCTTGTCCCAGTAGCTGTTATTTGAGCAGCTCTTACTGCTTTTCATCACTGTTGTTACTCTCCAGGTAAGAATATAGGTCCCTGCTGGGCTGCTGTGAGTGACACCTCCCCATTACCCTTATGAAGGGTGCTAGGTGCAACACCTCTGTTGTCATCTTTCTTACCTTTTTTTATGTGTAGGATTGAACTAGAGAGTGCTTGGTATAAACCATTACATTAAACATAGTCCTTTCACGGTTCCATTTGATTGTAAAACTTAACACTTTTTCTGAACTGAAAATACTTTCAGCTTGATATTGTAGTATTTTTTTGTTCTGCATCTCTGTCCATATGTATACACATTTTTTCTAGGTGAAGAAGTATCTGATAGCAATGCTCATTGGGTCTGATTGTGATGCTGTTTTAAATGCGTCCATCAAGTCTATTGACATTTAAAAGGAGAAGAAATGTTATCTGCACTGCTTAATGAAAAAAAAAAAAGGCATAATGGCTGCAGAAGAGACTTTGTTAATAAACAAATAAATAGCCTAGTTGAAGCAGGAAAAATACTTAGTCATAATTTAAATGTTCTTTCTCTCCACCAGTGTACTGTAGGCCTTTTGGAAGGGATGGAACACTTGTGAGACTTGAATCTGATCTGTGATGGCCTTTATTCAGATGTTTAGTATGCGAAACACTCTTGGCAGAATCTTGGCGGATACTATGATTTTTATGTAGAAGGTTGCTGTAAGGAGCTGTATTTTTTGATTATCAGGTGAAAGTGTGGTGTATATGTGAACAGACTTTGTAAAGCAACATCTGCTGTTTGCTTTTTAGAGCCTGACTCCTGTAAAAGTCTCTGCAAAGTTATAAAGGAGGTTAAATTAAGATGAAGCTCTTCCCTTCTAATACAGCCTAAAGGCAATAATAAAGCTTTTCCAAATGGGAAGAAATTTTTTTCAGAGAAGTTATAATAAATGTAACATCCTGATGTGGATGGACTTGGTCAGATACAAATCTCAGTCCAAGCTTTCTTACATTTTTATGAAGTGGATTCACCTTTTACTCTCTATGTTGAAATTGCTTCTATTTCTAAGCAAAAATTGGAAGTGTGGAGATAGAATGGCTTAGTAGACAACTGTTTGGAGCTTTTGTGTTCATTGAGGGTCTTCTTGTGAACTTGTGCCAGTTACTTGCTATTTCCATATTCAGTTGATGCCCACAGATACACTGAAGGTCAGTTTTTAATTACTGGAATTGTACTGTCAGACTATGAAGAAAATTTGGTGCATTGAAATATATGCAAAGTATTAAGAGTATGATCCAGATCCCAGTGAAGTCAATGTTTTTGGGTTCTTCTATTTATTTAGGGAGGCAATCTTAAGTTAACTAAGGCCATGCATGAAAAGCAGATTTAAAAGTTAAATAGTGCTTTCAGCTATTGATATCTTGCTCTCACTTCATCCAGTGTCAACAAACTCTTTAGCACAGTTCTCAAGTACTTGCATGATTAGGTATTTTACCTTGTTTATCCCTCTGAAGTTACTATGCCACATGTTTTCCTTGTGATGAGTTCATGAAAAATAATTCCTTATGTGGGCCATATGTGAATAACTGTAACATACTAAAATACTAAAACAGTCCTGTTAAATCAAAATTAAGGTTCTGTTGTCATACATCAGCTATTATGCCTTTAAGATAGCCTTTAGCAAATAAGAACTCAGCTCTCTCATTGAATATACTCTACGTTTTGTTGATAGTAGTAAAATGCATTCAGAACCATATGAAATTCTGCTCCAAGTCTGCAGGCATGTGATCAGTATACCGACCCGCTGCTTTCTAGAAATTAAGAGTGTGGTAAATCCCTGAAGTGTTTCACCTCCACCATTTCCTTTGACAGTCTTTCACAGAACTTCCACTGATTAATTGTTAGGCTGAGTATGCTTGAACTAAGTCATTAATTTTGTCTGAAAAGGCATAATTCCAGAGCACTTTCTCTAGCAAGATGATATTGCCTGCATTATTAAATATTTTCTCTAGTGCCTGTCATCCATAAACCCCTGCTCCCCAAGCACAGACCCCTTCTATTTACCTATTTACCTGCAGTTCACGAATACAAATAATAAACTGAGTTTTTGTACTTCAGGTGTCCTTTGATGAAGCGGTTTCTTTTTCTGAATCCAAAATAGCAGTAAATGATGAGTATTTTGAAGCTTTTTCTTGTGTTAGAAGTGAAATTGCTCATATTTAACTTTTTGTACACAAATTATTACAGAATTTAACCAGAGTCCCCCTTTCCCCTGGAGGAACTCACAGGCCTGTTAATTGTAGCCTGACTATAATGAAGTCAGTTGGAAGAATAGCGAGATAGAGAAAAGAAAGGTATTTAAAATATAATTCTTTTTGCTATAAAAAGTCATGGCATATTAGACACTTTTGGCAAGCAGTTTATTTTCATTTTAATTTAAAGTACAACATTAATAAAAGTTTCATTCTATTGGCATTTGCAACGACTTGAATTTATCTGGTGTGATTTTACACTAATGTAATAAATTGCTTCAGCTTTTTCCATGGACATTTAAGTCAAAAGAGTATAAATTCTTAGCATCAATAAAAGAAATAAGGATCCAGAGCCTCATTCATTTAGGAAGTATTCCCAGCACACTTGTTTGCCTGAAAGCATCAATATTATTTATTGGACAATGTAAAACAGTATAGGATGTAGTCATTGCCTGTTTAACACTTTATAAGTGCAGTATTTATGATTTTAATGTGCTGGGTATGAACATAAGTACGGTCACACAAAACTTACATCATTATGAGTTTATAATGAAAATTAGCACAAGTTTACATACTGGCAATTTCTTCTGACCACAGTCATTGAAATTTATTGGGACCTAAGTGCTCAACCACTGCATCTCCAAAGAAATGCTTTGAAATCTGATTCAGGTAAGAGTTTAAGAATTTGCTCAGTTTTGACATGACAGTATTTATATACTTATCCTTCTGTCATGAGAAGCAGTTGTATCAATGCTTGCAATCCATTCAAGGAAAGAAAACAACAGAGTTTGCTGTGTTTTCTCAGTTTGTGTTCCATATGCATCAGTGAATTTGCAGAAGAATTAAAACTTGCTCTGATAATTCATTCTGGGCATTGGTGCTAATACCTTGCATCTAAGTGAGGACTGGAGGTCATGGTAGCAAGTGTGTGAAGCAAGGTGATGGAAGTGAGGGAGTCCTCAGAAAAGATAAGATGTTAAAATGGGGCTCACTTCAAGTGCTTATAGGTGAAAGCACACTTGATTGGAAAACAACCAGGAAGACTTTAAGTTTCCTCTGCAGACACTGAAATATGGCACTGTTGGTGGAACTGAGATACATGGGGTGGCTTGGATGACTGGCCTTCTCTGATGCATGGAGACTGGCTCTATATAAAAGGCATTATGGAAGATGAGGAAAGAGGTATCTTTTTACATGAAGCAGCAGCTTGAACATATGGAGCTTTTCTATGGAATGACAAATAGGGCCTTTTGGAGTAGGATTGAGGAGAGGCAATTAAGGATGGTTTGTTTCTGGGTGTTTTTACAGAAAAGCCAATTAACATGAGGAAGTCATTGTAGCCACCTTGGATCTCTTGGATCTGCTATTCAGGAACATAGAAAAATTAGTCAAGGAGGTGATCGTTAATGACAGCCTTGTCTGTAGTGGAGTTCAAAATACTAAGGGAAGTGAGGAAGGCAAGCAGAAGACTGCAGTTTCAAAAAAGAAAGGGGGCTTTAGTTTGCAAGATAGTGTATTTCTCAAAGATAAATGGCTCTTTAATAAAACCCCAAAAGTTTATGGAACACCTGTAGCTGAATTGAGAAGTCTCCTTCTGTTTTCTCAAGGGGAAGCTTCCTTTAAGTCATGAGTACTTCAATGGAAGTCCAGCACAAATGGATTGGATGTCCATGAGGTAACTGTACTCCATTAGAGTTTCAAATTATTTTGTAAAATTTTTGTACTGCTGTCAGTAAAATATTACTTATTTGGCATTCTTTTAAACAAGCATGGATTGCCCAGATTTGATTGAAAGTACAAGCTGGCCAGCAAAACCAGGCAGTGTGATGGCTGAGAAGGCAGGAATCCAGCTTGGCTTTAAATTCTAGATTGTTTGCTTTTGGAACCATCCTCTCCTCTGCTTTGTTATGTGCATAAATGACAGGCACTGAAAAGTGGTGCTGCTGGCAGAGCAAGGAACATGAACTCCCCTGACAGCAGCTGTGAGCTTTCTCCTGAGCAGCTGCAGACCTTAAAAGCATCCTCAGCTGATGCTGTGAACTTAATAATTATTTAAATGTGTTGATGAATAATTGAAAGATAACCAGTAACATATTCATCAAGACTACTTGGAAAATAATGATGAACATCTTATGAGAACCTCCATTTTTATGAAAAGTAAGGGACATCACATGAAGACAACAGAAAGTGGACTCAAAATAACAGGGGTGTGCTGCGGAAAGCTATAACCTAAGCAGTAGAGGTATTTGGCCAGTATCTACAAGATACGGAGAAATGAAGAGCCACATGAAGTTAAAATAAGTCCAATTATTCTTTGAGATTGCTGAATACAAATTAACCATACCTGCCTTAGTAAGTCCATGAACTAAAATGGTCAGAAGTGTGAGGTTGCTTTGCAGATATGCTTATCTTGTTCTGCTAATTCTTGAGCATTCGATTTTGGCCACTGTTGGATGTTGGACTAAATGGACTTCTAGCATGATTCTGTGGCTTTTATGTGCCTGACTGTTTCACAGATAATTCAGTGAGGAGAGAAGTAAGTCAATTTTTTGAGTTAGTCTTTGTGAAAAATGTAGCAAGATCAATCCATGTTTATTTATATCTAAGGTAGAGAAATTTAATTTAATTTAATTTAATTTTTTTTTAAAAGTCTATCAAGACAGAACTCAAAGTTTGACAAGCTGTTTCTTGTAATGTGTACTCTAATATGTGCTTGTTATATGACCATATAACTATATAGAATATTTCTCAACTGTAGTATTTTACAGAACACAGATGAAAAACTTGAGCTGAATTTGAAATACTGATAACACTATTGTTGAAACATGAGGCACATGTTCAACTTTCAATACATGTATTTGGCAGTATTTAATATTGTTTTATGAAAGAAATAAATATCAGACCGTAAAAGAAAGGGTACCATTGTGGGAATTTTAAGACATGGGCAATTAGAAGACACAGCTGACAGTGGTAGAGTGTTCTTTAAAACCTTGCCAGTTTTCCTCTTGTGACACATGTTGATTTACAAGCACAGGCACAAAAAGTAGGGTGATTAAGGAATTTATTCTCTTTTGTTGAACGCTGCAGGCAAACGTCTTCAATATTTAACCGAGAGATCAATGAAAGCAAATTGTACACTGACAATCAGGTAGTTACTTCCCTTCAGGTGAATTACCGCTTTAAGTACTCTGCTGTTATGAGGACAGTTCTCTCTCTTTATTTTCCTTTATTTCCTGCACTCATTTTCCTCCCTGTTTTTATTACCTTTCTTTCAAGAGTCTCCTTAAAAGGTAAAACTGGAATTACTTAGAAATGCAAAACAGCTAGTTGCTACCGTGTCATGTATCACTCAAGCAGCAGTAAAGAGCTGCATGTTTCAGTTTCGTATATGTTAACTGTAATTTCAAAATGAAGTATAGAGCCCAGAGTATAGAAAGGTATTTCAGCAGGATCTGTATGAAGTCTCCCCAGAAAGGAAGCACCATTTCACTTGTGACACCATTTTGTCCTTCATGGGGCTAAGAATTTACCAAGTATCGCTACTAGCCAGTATGAGAGGGGACATAGTCCCTGCAAAAGGGATATCAGCATTACCAAGGAGATGGCAGCCCTGTTTCAGTTCTGTAAGGTCAGTCTGACATTCTATATGACATTTTTCGTAAGATGTGGGTAGCAATGAGAGAAATGCCTCTTGTGTCATATTCTCTCCTAGTTACAGGAAACGTAACAGTAGTTGTGAAACTCTTCAAATAGCTACCAAGCTGGATGCGGTACATTTCAAAAGTCATTGTATACCTTAGAAAATGAACATCTTTTCATCTTTTGTGCCCTTGTAGTTAGGAAAGTGGGAACATATCACCAGCTTACAGAGCTGTACATAATTATTTGGGCAGTTATTTTTTCTGTAGGGTTATAGGTAAGGAGCTTTTGATCATTCTTAGCCAAATTTATGAAATCCTGAATTGTACACCTGTAAACCCTAAGAAGCTGATCCATGCAGCAGATGACCAGCTTACAGCATCATGCCCGCATTTAGAGAAGCCACAATCTCTTGTCTCTCTAGCAGCCTATATATTGCTACTGCCAATTCTGTCAAGAGATGGCCTCGTTTACAAAGCTCTCATATGCCAGTCACTCTTACTAGAGCTTGACAGATCATTCTTCTCAAGGAATAAAACAGTATTTTCTGCAGCTATCTTCAGCAGTTACTCCTCCAGGTGCAAACAAGGAAACAACAGACAAACAGTTTCAAATTAAGAAGGAATTGTAAAAAAAAAAAAAAAAAAGATAGCATCAAAATATATACTTAAATATAAACTACATCATACTGCCCTTTGTACACATTCTGTCATGTCCTAGGAGCTCTGATCTGTGCTGTAGGATCCTACTGTGCTTTGTGCTCTGTAAACATAAACCAAAAAGATGTTTCCTGTAATGTGCTATTATCCTATGCTATTGTATGTTCTGAAAATCACTTTACAAAAGACTTCTAAGAAAGTGAATAATCATTCTTTGTCCTGGTATGCTCCTTGCTCAGTTAAGAGATCTATAAATATTCTCTTGAAAATTGATTTTTCAAAATTTCCATAGAGAATTTTTTTTGGGAAGTTCTTTATTTCCAGGCAATTTTATTGCTTTCAAGAAATATTATTTCAGAGAAAATGTTGTTACCAGAACTGATTGCATTAATGCAGAAGCAAAAAGTAGTAGTGGAAAAAAACATAATACTGTGTAACTAAAAGAACTTACTAAATGAGCTCTGAAGACGTGCCTATAAATATAAGAAGACACTAGAAAAGTAGGTTTCTTAATTACAAATTTATTTCAGTCTTCATTATGCACTGAAAACATTTCTGTCCCTAAAATTAAAGGTTATACTTCCATTGATTTCACTACACCCTGTTGATTATTTATTAAATGCTGTCATAATAGCATGGTAAAATATACTTGATCAAAGAGACCTGTAGGGCAGGATATAAATCAATGTAGCAATTTTGGCAGCAAGGAAATTATAGCAGTTCATATACACAAAGGATTTGTGCATGTGTTCTAGGCATGTTGGTTAATTCTCAGTATGTCTTTGATGGACATTTGCAATCAGCGACACTATCAGGAATTGCTGTATCTAGTAATAACAGACTGAGAAGAATGGTCTGGGGTCAGATCAGATGTCGATCTAGTCTGGCATCCAGTGTTTGTAGCACCTGCTTAGAAAAGAAAGCAACAGTGGTATTTCCCCTGGCATGTTAGTCAGATTTCTGTGTTTAGTAGCTTAAGTACGTCCTGATATAAAGTCCATTTTATGACTCTGGATATGCTGTACTGTTAATCTATATACTTTCTTCCCTCAGCTGGATATTTACCTGCATTTTTTCTATTTCCCACATAGTCCAGGAACATTATATAAAATAGAAAGGTTGAAGTCCGAATGGAGGTGAGAACATGTGGTTCAGAACACCACTTCAGTGGGATCACCACAAATATCCCCAAAAGATGTGGGTAGCCTTTGCACATCACATTGGTGGGCATATAGATCACATGCTTCTGTGCATAAAGCCATACTTATGATATTTCATACAATCAATTTTTTAATCACTCTGCTTATGAGCCCAAGAGAATATACATATATATTTAAATACATATACATATATAGACATAGACATAGACATATACACACTTTTAATGATTTCCAAAATTATCTCTGCACGTGCGACCTTTTATGGGTTTCTGTAACTCCCAAACTGGAAAGAAAAAGAAAAAAGGAAATTATTTGAATACTAAATCCAGTGGAAAGCATTCCCAAAATACAGTAGGAAATGTAGAGAAAAGTGTAAGAGAAAAAGTTCAACTCTAAGCTTCAAACAGAAAAGTTTTTTCCTTTATTATGTCACTTATTATCAGAAATAGGTATTGGCATGATATCAAGGAATTTTTTGTTCCTGTGGTTGTGTCACTGGACTGCATCAATTAATCACAATTCCACAAAGCTGATTTTCTTGTTTTAAGTAGTTGAAACCTTTGCTTTGCTGAAAAGGGTATTTAAAAATATAAAGTGAAACAAGTTGCAGTTATCTCCTGGATCAAAGAACATTTTTTGTTCCATTATTAGTAGGTTAAGCATTCTTCAACTTCCAGATTCTTTGGTCTTGCTTCATATATACTTAACCTCCTTATAAAAGATGAAAAAATTGCTGAGATCACCTATGCGCACCTTTCACTTTATTTTTTCTCATTTGTGCTCATTTTCCTTTTATTCCTGTAGGTGTTGTATTGACATGACATAATTCCAGTCAGTTATTTGCAGACTATTAGTCTGAAAACTACACAGACAATATATATTTGACAGCAACCAACTGGGTTGGTAATCCATAATTTCTTGATAGCAGTAGACATAGAGCATTAGGGGATTGTAAATGAAGTGCTGAGGTAGTGATAATTACAGTCAAACTCAGCAGCATTGCCAGAGTTGAGGACCCAAGTCTGTTTTAAAGTCTGTTTTCAGTGGTTTATGCAATTCAGCTAGGCTAATTTGCAGTTGAATGAAGCATGACATGGAAATTGTCAGCTCAAACGCAGATTTCCTTCTGAAAGGGGTTCAAACAAGAACCTAGAACACAGCAGACATTAGAGAGGAAGTTCATTTTGCCAGATATGGTTAAGTAATAAATCAGGCATAGGCATTTACAGCTTCCAAGAATTTATTTTTGAATGATTTGCAGCTTTGTTTTTAAAATACATTATCAGTGAAAAGGTACTTTTTGTTACCACATCATGAAGCTAGCTGTCAAGCAGCAGGCACTCCACATAAATCAATGAAATGGCAGTGGTACAGAATGGTGTGAGACCGCAACCAGAAAAGAGCAGTTTAACTTTGGAATTGGTTCTTGGTCCCTGTACGAGTAGCTGTAAATGGCGACTGTTAACATTATTCACTCTTTTAGGCAACACTGAGGCTCGGTCTCCTAAGGGGTCACAGTAGGTGAAAGCAAAGAGGGAATTAGCAGTGGCTCTAAAACTTCAAATTGATATTAAATGAAGTTTTCAGCAGTGATGTGGCTGTATTTCTTAGAATGTCAGATCACTTTATGGGCCTTCATTCACTTCGTTTGGAGCTTTGTCTGTATTGCAGATTCAGAAGTTGAAGAAGAGGTCACCAGCCAATCAACACAGCAAATTGATTGTAATTACTCCAGTCCCCAAAGGTAATAACATTTTCCTTCGAGTGACAGGTCTGCATATCCTTGTGGTAACCAAGGTCACTGAACAACTTCAATCCTATCTAAATATTGCACCACGGAAAAGGAAATCCTGCTCTAAGAAGACCTTTTTCTTGATTAAAACATTTTGAGTTCAACTTGAAGTCCTTGCTCAGTTCAGATTCCACTTTGATGTATTTAACTTCTTGTGCTGTATGCCTGTACTTACTGTTATGTATTTATTTTATCAGAAAAAAAGTAAATGAATAGATTAGGTATTTGATATTGAAGTTTAATGTTACTTTTCTGCGATGTAATGAAATGTCGTTTTCTGGATTATGCCTTTTGTCTTCAGGATCTTTTGGCTGCTATTTTACAAATGTGCTGTTGAATTTGTAGGGACAGATAATATGTTAGATGTTAATAGGGAACTATGCTTACACTAAATAGAGCAAATTTGCAATCATTTCTTTGGGCACACATCTCTAGTTGTGATCTCAAGGTTCTTATGTATCTGGCATTCACAGTGATGGGATTTGCTTTGCAGAGGTTGTAACATGAAATATAAAGTGTTACAGGCAGTGGCGACCTGGCCAGCGCAACATTCAAGCTTTTTTCAATTATAAGGAGAAATTGGATGCATTTCATTGATGTTGCTTTATTTATAGAATCTGCTTTCCTGAATATGGGGTGAATTATTTTGCGCTAATTACCTCAAGTCTTTTTCCACTAACTTTTGGCACCTCTTATTATAGTAACCTCTTACTCCTGGTTCTGAGTTTGTACTGATCATATTATGCACTTTATGGGAACTTAGCATCCAGTGGTATTGGAATGCTTAGTCCCACTTTATTACTGAATGCAAAAAGCTTTAATTAGATGGACAAACTTGAATTCTGTGAATGAAACTTCTATCTTTGTGGCACATTTTATTAATAACATTCCTTGGTCAGCTATACCGAGCTAAGTACTCAGCTATGAACCTTGGTTCTCTCCGTGAATTAATACTGACAAAGCCTAAGTAACCTTTCATGCTAAAAGTCTACAAAAATAATATAGCATGTTTGACACTCCTTTCCCTGTCTTACTCTCCACTCCTCCCCCTCCCCTAGTTGGTGTTGCTATGTGCTTTTCTCTCTTTTATGTTAAGTGTATTCTGACTTAAATGGAAAATACTGTATAGTGCTGGTGGTAGTTTGGATTCTTGATGGAAATAGTATGCACTTTTTGTGTGTATGCAACCTGAAGGAAATGAGAGGGGCTGCTGGTGAGAGATTATTTGTACTCAGTACTTTTTTCCTGAAATTAAGTAAAGAATAGGTGGATAAGTGTTACTGCTGCCAGTTTTAAGAGGGCTATTCTAAATGAAATAATAACCTCTATTAGAATGGATAGGAAAAGAAAAATAGGGGTGTGAATTTCCAAAGACTTTGAAGGATGCTGTTTTCCAGAATCTTTTTCAGAAACTGAAACTTCATGAGGTCTGTGCTGTGAGCTAACCCTGCGGATTAACCTCTGTTCTTTAGAGCTGTCTTTGGTTTTCTTCTGGACTAGAACTGTAGAACTGGAGAATCCTTGGAAAAATCAGCTCCCTTCAGAAAGAGGGGCTGCTTGGTGTCAGTTAAATCCACTGGAGTTTTATGTTTTACACAATAGTGACAGAATTCCATATTTTGAGCACCTTTCAACAGTAGGTCCGTGCTCTGCTATGACTGCCCTTACGAAGACTGCATGAATCTCTTACAAAGTACATTCATGGTGCAATTAAGGGAACTTGCTAGTTTTTCTTTCCAGAGCATGCAAGTAAACTACAACCAGTCTGATCATAGAAACGTGTTACCTCTGACGAGAGGTGTAACTTACCTATTTTCTTGATCTGTCTTATTGGTAAATGTTATGAGACACTTGATCTGTCTTATTTTTCAGGCAAAAATGAATGAGTGGAGTTTCTTGAATGAAATGCAAATCCTTGAATTTGGTCTCAGTTTCTTCTCAAGTTCCCAATTAGCTTTTAAAGATCTCTGTTGACACTAGTACTTACTTTGCTTCAATCAGTTGCATATTTCTAAGAAGTTTAACAGATTTCTCTGTTGCTGTGAGAATTCATTCTCATTACTGTATCCTTATGTGTTGCATGAAGTACCTGGTAAATTGCAAATTATGTTCTTTCCCCCACATGAACAGCTTCTAAGGTCTCCTGACTTAGAGTTGTGCTCAAACAATAAAGTTGAAGAAAATGTGGAATTATCAAAAAGTCTTTGCTAATTCATTGTCTTCACTTGGGATTATGACTTCTTAAACTACAGGAATTAGACTTAGATAGCAAAGGGAACCTACATTTAAAAACTGCTAGCCTGTAACTGTTACCGATTTTATTTGAGTGGGGAATGTGAGGGAACAACCCCCCAACTCTTCAAAGCTTGAAAAACACTAAAATCTCTCAGTTCTTTGTCCATACTACATTACTCTTTGTTGGTGATAAAAGCTTTTCAGATTCCTGCTCTCAATTTCATGGCTGTTTAATCCAAGTCAGTATTTAAGCATACCCTGTGGAATAATAGGATTTGCCTACAAAGGAAAATTGCTGCAAGTAAAGTAAGCTTATATTCATCTATATAATTTGCTCTAAGTGCTCTCTCTACACTAACTCCTTGCATAGACAATTTCAGAGCATGTGTCCACCATATGTAGTGCAGAAGCACCCATGCTAGCTTCAGAATCAAAGCGGTACATTTATGTCACAGGTACATTGCAATGAAGTTGATGTAGCTATACTCCTTTTAGATTGATCTGGTTAATAGCTCTTCATAATGTCAGGTCAATGTCCAGCCTTGTCAGAGATAGCTGCAGGCTGTCTGTGCTCTATGCTGACAAATGGTGTAGATATGCTCTATGTTTTTCAGTAGAAGAGTATGTAATCTTGCTCAGATTAAACTAGGATTGTGTGTAGTGGGGAATTCTCACAAATTATCTAGTGCACTGTGTATTTCACACAGGTAAGTGTATGATATAGCTTCTCTGTTTAGGCAAACTAGCAGACTTCGGGATAATTATCCGTCATTGCCTCACCAGTTTACCTGAAGGCACTTCTGTGACTGAGGACTAGAAAAATGTTAGATTTCAAATTCATAGAATCTCTCACTAAAGTGCTGCAGCTGTTGAACAGTTCAGCAACATTTGTATAGTGGCAGGAGAGTATTTTATTTCTCTGTTTGTATAGGATCTGTGGAAAGAATAATCTCTTGTCTTTGTTATATATTAATGACTGCACAAACTATACTTCATGATGCACTCGGGTGCAATATCTTATCTGGATGGTTGAATACAATTTAAATATGCAAAGAGAATGGACTAATGGACTATCTTTAAGGACCAGCTAATGCCTTTATTTATAGCTATGTCATACTATCTAAATTTGTGAGGACTGTTTGTCTTCAACAATGTTTGTCACATTGTCACAATGTTTGTCACATTGTTTTGTTGAAATGTAGCATTTTAGATTTAATTATGAAAGGACCTTTGTATTTGTGGAAATACATTACTCTGATCTGTGTTTGTTTTGTCCTGGGACCTCTTTGTGAGTTCTGAGCCTCTTCTTTGATGCAAAGCTTAATCCGAGTAACAGTTCTCAGTGGAAGAAAACCAGTATTGTGTAGGGATGTTGAGTCAAGTGTTGGCTTCTGTATGGTGGACATTCTTTTCTCTTCTGACCACTTAATTAGCAATACTGGTTTTAGTAATTTTGGGGACTGAAAGTTACACAATTAATTTGCAGATGGATATCTATGTAACCTCCTTGAGGTATTTACTTAGACTACCAGCTGGACAGAAGCACCAGGGATTGATGGAACTCTCATTTCCTAGAGATTAACTGCAATGCTGTAGGCAAAGCTTGTCCATCTATTTCTGAAAAAGTGCATGTCCTAGAACATCTAGACCATCCAAATAGCAACATAACCAGTTGTGTGTGTTGTGGCCCAAGGGGTATCTGCTGCCCCTGAGGAATTTTCATTCCTTCCAAATTTTATTTAAATGCAGTTTGGTTTTACCTTTCCCTGGAGAGTTTCACAGAAACTTCTATTCATATACAATGGAAGATACTTGTTTTTCTGATACTTTCAGTCACTTCAATCAATACGATTGTCAACTGCTAGTTAAAAATAGACTTGGACATAACTACGTTTTTTCATCTACAATCTGCCGTGCTTGTTTCTAAGTCATTTTGCTGCTCTCCCATCTGCTTTTATTCATCACAGAAAATTTAAATACCCTATTTAGTCTGAATATAACGTTCATGTCCCTTGTATTTGTAAAAGCAGTCATCTCAAAGAAGATACTACGTTTACTGTTAACCTTTAATGTAATCTGTGAACATGAGAATTATTCTACCAGTTGTCGGAAGTTTTTATATGAAATTTCTATGCCATACCTGTCATTGATTAGCAATGTAGTGATTCATTTACAATTTCAGGGCAACATGTCCATTTTCTGAGGCTTTGAGGATGTTACCGTGAAGTGGTTTTGGTCTTACAGTGCTGTTTTTCTTACTCTTGAATATTTTCCAGCTAATATCAAACATGGCAGGACTCCAGCTTGGAGTTTGAGTCATACTCTTTACTAATACTGCTCAAGTTTCAAGCACTGTAATACTTTTTTTTTTAATTTTTCTTTTTTTTTTTTTTAATTTACTTTTTTTCCTGGAAGAGCTGGAGGCATTAAGCATTTATCACTTTACTTTGCAATACCTTTTCCTTCCAGCACTCACTGGGTACTGTGGAGCATGAGTCAGTGTAATGATTTGATGCAAGAGCATTTGTGCCTCAGTAGACAACCTGCTTAATAAATGTTTATTGATTTAAATTACAGATTATACACATGCATGAGATATTGAAATAAATTAAATCAGAGCTGGTTATGCATCTGTCTACACTTGACTATAGGCCTAAATGTTTATGGCAATACTTGAAGCAAAGCAAAAGGGTTAACAGGTTGAGGGAGTGTCTGGTAGATTGCTGGGTTTCTTTCTGAAGGTGCTAACCAGCTGCAGCACCCCTCGAAAGTGGTTTCTGATTATACCCCCCAAAACTGAAGACAGCTTTTCAAGTGCTTACTTTCTGTACATTTCCAAGGACCTTTACCTTGTAGGAAAGTGCTACAGGCTACAGCTGGTGCAAGCAGAAGCAGAGGCACTGACCATATGACCCAGCAGTAAGTTTGGCTTTATGCCTCTGCTTTGTGACATATTTCCATAGCCATATTGTATGAGAAATTAATTTTTCTCACCCTCAATAAGCTGTTGACTCTAATCAACTATTAGAGGTACAGAGCATGTAGCTATAACAATTTTCTTACACATTTTGTGCTCAATTACAGTTTCCCTTATTATTGTTTCTGACCTTTATCCTTCATCTGTCCCCAAGAGACTGGTTTAGAGGTCTGTCACATATGGAGGACCTAATTATGTTCATAACAAAGGCCCATCCAAAGCTCCATTTTTTTAAATCACTGCCTTTCAGTGATGATTTCTTGACTCTACTGCCAATAACTGCATTTCTGTGTGACTGCTTTAACTATTTGAAATAATACAGATATAACTGAGACACAATTTATAATAGATATAACTCAGACACAATCTATTTGTAGGATTTACAGTTTCAGATCATCTGTTTCAGAAGTTCTGTTCCTAAGGTAAGCTGTATTTATTGCAGAGTGATGTGTGTAGATCGCAGTATTAGTTTATATTAGTTTTACAAGGTATCCATTTTTGCTGACCATCATGTTCTGCAGTATAAAACAGTGGATCGCGTTTATGACTGTGCTTACAAATGGAAACAAGTTTGTAGTTCCAGCTCTGTGATACTTTGCAGCACTAGCCTGCCCCCAGAGTTCACTTAAGCAGTCTTTAGGATCCAATTTTTTAGGTGATGGCTAGATGGTTCAGGATGAATATTTCTGTTTTTTCAACTTCTTGGTCTTGTACAGATCTTGCGCAGTTATAAAGTCATAACCAGCTGTTTCTTCCTGAAAAAAAATCCATCAGTTTTTCTTCCACGAGGTTTAATCCTGTGATTCTCTAGCCTCACAGTACTTTCTAAGGGAACAAATGGAGGATGCCAAATGATGACTGAAGTGATGTACATTAAGAGGGTTTCTTACTTCTGTACTGTTGTTATTATCTGTGTTTAGGTGAATTCTGCTTGATTTTTTTTTGAGGAGTTCGCACGTCAGATCTCCACATAAAGAGCCCAAATCCCATTGCAAGATGAGGCATAAGATGAACAACAAACATCAACATTTCCGCTTAATTGGCTTCAGAGTTAATGTAGGCAGGACAATCAGAGCAGTGTAATTGTACTCAGTCATACACTTGCATAGCTTACATGTCCCACTCAGGGTTGGGGGTGTTGCTAGCAGCCACCTCGAAGGGGCATGGAACACTCCAGGATGTTTGTCTAAGGATGAAGATGCAGCCAGTTCAGAGCACCTTGTGCTGTTAGAGCTGCCCACATGGACTTAACTGTGGTTCTGTCTTTTCTCAGTGAATATCACAGAATCATGGAAAGGTTTGGTTGGAAGGGACCTTAAAGATCATCTAGTGCCAATCCCCTGCCAAGGGCAGGGACAGCTTCCACTAGACCAGTTTGCTCCAACCAGCCCAACCTGGCCTTGAACACTTGCAGGGATGGGGTGTCCACAGGTTCTCTGGGCAATCTGTTCCAGGGTATCACCACCCTCATAGCGAAGAATTTTTCCTTAATGTCTAATCTAAATCTACCCTCTTTCAGCTTAAAGCCATTCCTCCTTGTCCTGTTACTATGTGCCCTTGTAGAAAACATGAGCAAAAGCCAGCAGGCATAAGGTGGAGGAGGTGGGAGATGGATGAGAGGCCATGGTGAGGCTCTTGATGTGGTTCTGTGTAATTGGGTTTCTCATTTCCACACATGTTATCCAGGTGAGACTAGTGGTAAGCTTGACTGGTGACCTAGGCAAAAGAGATGGTCCAACTGAATCATAGAATAATAGAATCAACTATGTTGGAAAAAACCTTTAAGATCATCAGGTCCGACCGTTACCCCAGGACTGTTAAGTCCACCACTAAACCATGTCACCAAAGGCCTCATCTACAGGTTTTTGAACACTTCCAGGGGCAATGATTCCACTGCTTCTTTGGGCATCATATTCCAATACCTGATCACCCTTCTGGTGAAGAAATTTTTCCTAATATCCAATCTAAACCTCCCTGGCACAGCTTCAGGTCATTACCTCTTGTTCTGTCACTTGTTACTTGAGAAAAGAGGCCAACCTCCACATCACTACAACCTCCTTTCAGGTAGTTGTATAAGAGTAATAAGGTCGCCCTGAGCCTTCTCCAGACTAAACAACCCCCAAATCCCATCCCTACACTTTTATGTTTAGACCGTATGGAATTGTATGCTATGCTAAAAAATGAAGTTGTATCAGTTCTACTGTCTGATTTATAGGCTAATTTGGCACAGGCTGATAGTGAGGAAGCTGGTGTGAAGGTGAGGCAAGGACAAAGAGCAGAGACTGGCTTAAGCTGCTTGTTGGACTATATTCTCAGTGTCTTTATAGAGTTGCTTAATTGTCGTAATGCTCCATCTGATTTGTATGTTTACACGAGAGAATCTCATTAACTCATAATTATTTTACATTTGGGTTTATTTAAATTTGTTTTGTCATATAGTCTTCATGTGACTGCAGTCTAAAGAGCTTTCTCCTGAATCTTCGTAAATACTCTGTTCACTTGGTATTTTAGATCTAAATCTCTTGCTTGTAGGTATATTGATTTAACTTACTGAATGGTTTTATTCCATTTAGTATATGAAGATGAATATTCATGTTAGCAAAAAAGGAAGTTTAATGTTCCCTATTTAGTCAACTATGATATCTTTTACTAATTATGCTGGCTGACAGATGAGTTTTGGAAATGTCAGTTGCCTTCCGTGAGTCTTTGGTACCATTCATAGATGTAAATACTAATTATGCTTACTTCAGAAAGGTGTGGCATGGCTTAATTAATGTTTGCAAATTATTCTGGTATTGTAAGTTGCCAAACAGTCTGGTGCAACAATTAATGTTGCCAGTGTTAAGTATCATCCAATTTCTGTATTACATGTTCATCTTCTTTAACAATGGAAAGGAAGCAGAATGTAATGTTCACTGATGTTTTTAAGTCTTTTATTAGAGCTAATGTCTTATTAATAGCCTGGAAAGATTCTTTGGAAATATGAGGTTTAGTTCTTTTTCTGCTACTGTTGAAGTCTAAAGACTGTAAGGAGGAGTTATTACTGCTTCATAAACAGTTTCTGGGATGAATTTGCAGATTCACTCATGTCTCATCTTGGGGTATTCCTACAAATACTATTTCATGAATATGTAGAGTATGTTTGCTATCATTTTTTTATGCTTTAGATTTACAGCAAATTCGTACTTTATTCAGAAGGTGTCCTGCTGTGGAATGCTCAGTATATAACATATGCATGTTTCTTTGGCAACTCAGACTTCATTACTGATTTGAAATGAATCCGTAAGTGCAGTATTACATTTGTAGTTTCTCTGTTCTTCTTTATGTCTATTGGATTTTTTTTTTCATTTTCTGACACCAGTTTTATCTCTACCATTCATGATTTTGCTTGTCACACCACAGACAATTTTCTGTTGAGTCAGCTCCATTCAGCTTTCTGTATAAATTCCTATGCTAAGTCCTTTTTACTCAGAGATCTTTAGAACTATGCTTAGTTTTGACAGTTTACCATCTTTATTGCACTGTTGCTTCTCTTCAGTTCTCATAGTTGCATTATACTGGTCTATATTTGGTTCCTGTCTTGCTATAATTTTCTCACTGAAAATTGCCTAAAGAGGTTAGAAATGGAATTATCAGGAAAATGCTTTTTTCTTTTTTTTTTTTTTCTTGAAATGAGGTGTGATATAGGAAAAGAATGGTAGAATCTTGTAGCTGAGATAAAGCAGGATTTAGAAGAATCTATGTATTACTGAAGGAAATTTGGTACTAGTGTGAGTGGCAGAGATGTCTACATGAAATAAATACTTCAATGTAACCTTAACTGAGTTAAGTGGGCAGGTGTATCATTAATAAACTTGGAAGGGAAAATGAACAGAAATTTGCACCATGTTCCAACCATTCATGCAACTGAAATGAGAATGTAAGCCATGTATAAAAGTTATTGACGAAAATACCAGTGGTCATGATAATAAAATTGATCTCCAAAATTTACTCAAGGCATTGCTGCAGAGCAGACTAAATATACTATAAAATTATTAAGAAAAAAAAAAAGACGTTATGCAGATTGCATTTTAAATAAGCTTAGAAATTGTCATATAGTTTTAACGTGAGAAAAATAGTGATAGAAGAATCTGGAGTTATGCTACAATGGGTGTTTGCCTCCATGCTTATTTGGCACACTTAGTACTAGACAGATTGCTAAAAATGAGCTCAGTAAGAAGTGTTGAAAATAAAGTACTGAGATATTGAGAATGTACCGAAAAATAATTGTAGCTTGTCTATAATTAAAGATGATATTGTTTACAAATGCATCAAGAAGAGAGCAATACTTAAAGAATTGTATGGATCGAATACAAAAGTCTTTTAAAATACATTAAAATCGTTAAAATACCACACAACATGATTTCCAATACAAAACACTGAAGGCTAAAAGTTCTTATATGTTTTTGTAACAGAAATTGCTTCATAAACCAGACTACCTAGGATAAGGTAAGTAAGAGTGGAATGAATATTTCTACAGGCTCTACACTTTAATAAGCACATGAACAGTACCATAGAAGTGAAAAAGGAAATGTTGGCTTGTTGGATGTAAACAGTAAAAAAAAATCCCAAACACAATGATATTGATTTTGATTGCAGAATTTGAATGTCTGATATGATGTGCATTAATAAAGATCAAGTTGTGGGCAGGTAGCTGCCATTTTCTTTCCATGTGAAAGCATAATTTTACTGGGTGGTTTCCCGTGATTTTACTAACAGTATTTGTGAATGTGATTTTGTTGGGATGGTTGAAATTAGGAACTTCTTGTCAGCCATGAGCCTATGCTATACTTTCTCAGAATAAAAATGAAAAGTTGAGATAATAATCTCACACAGTGGAGTGGATGGAAACTGAATCACACAGCCAGTGTTTTCTGTAACACACTTGCCTGTCTTCTCAGCAGTCTGCTGAGGTAAAAACAAAGAACTGGAGATTTCTGTTGAATCAGTCCTCCACTGTCACAGGTAAATGCATAATTAAATTTCTTTCATTAGTGTTTTTTTAAACTTTATTACTGTCCCACTTTTCACTCGTTATAACATGGTTCCTTCAAGAATACGAATGGCTAAACTGTCTGTTCTCTTGGGTATCATGGCAGGAGGTGATGTTCAGGATGCAGCATATGTCCACTGTGTGGTGTTCAGGGATTGAAAGTGAATTTTGGCTCATGTGCTTTTGCACTGGAACCTCGAGTGCAGAACAAAAATCAGTCAGGAAGTCTAAGCAATTGTAAATAATGGAGATGTTAATTCTAGCTACGTTAGTACTATTTTTCACTTACGAAGATTCCCTCTTTTACTTGGAGACACATTTTTCATTTCATCATTAAGGCCTGTCTTCTGTGTTCCATTTCTCATTTCCCCCTGTATTAGTTATTCATAACCTTTATATTTCTATGATTAGCACAGGTTACAACATTGTCTTTCTTTTTATCTTGCTCATTTTTACTCCAACAGTGAAATCCACGCTGATTAGACTGAAGCAAATTCTTCATCATGTAGTAGCTTACATAGCCCTTAATGTAGACATTACCTTTTTACAATTTACTTATTCAGTCTTTTCCTGTATAGTGCATATAGATGAAGATAATTTAGACCCTGTGCATTCACTTGATTTATACACATCTTCTAAAACCAGGCACACTTTTCAAATTCTTTACAGTAAAGTTAGTTTTTTTTCCCTTTTGTATTAGAGTAAAACTTACCAGTTTTGTCTTTACTTCAATATTTCATTTTTACTTTTTCCCACCTATTAATTGTTAGTAGAATTCAAAGGGTTGTCTGTTGAAACAAAATGATTTTTACCACTTTCTCCTCCTCTTTCACATCGCTACCATTCACATTTTGTAGAGCAAAATTGACTTCAAGACTCAAGTATAAATATATATTGTATCAAAAGCAAACCCAGTGGTTGGCATTAAAATTCCAAGGTAGCTTCTGTGGAATGATAGGGTAAAATATAACATTTGGATATGAGAAATATTGCATATAGGAATGTCACAGTAAAAATTCTGAGGAGCCTTGTAATACCAAGTAAGATGAAATTGGAAAGGATCGTTAGAGTGATGATGAACATTATAAAGGACTAATAGAAAAGATTTAGTTACTTTAATACAAATATTTTTTCTTAATGTGCCTGACAAGAGGACCAATTGGTTCAACTTTTTCATGAAGAAGATACTGCTCATTGCCAGGTCTGTCAGCCTCTGATGAGAGTATCTAACACACCAGAAGGTGGGTTGTGAACTCATCACCATAATGAGGTGTGTGAACGTTTGTGTACCTGTGTAGTTTTTTTCTAAGTTCACAGGTGTTTTATACATATTCTCTTCCCATCCTCACACACTTAGAAAAAGAAATCTAGATTTGTCGTTTCCCCGCAGATACCGACATGTACAATCTGTGCAAACTTTTCATATTATTATTATTTGAACTGGATATCAAGGCAGTATGTCAAAAAGTAATCCGTTTTCGTCCATTTCTGTAATCCATCTTCTTAGAACAGAACTGTTCCTTAGAAAAGTAAAAGTATTAAGAGATGTTTTTGGGCCCAAGGAAAACCTCTGTGTCTCTTCCAAAGTCAGCTGTAGACATTTGCAAATTCCCAGCTTTTGGTGAAAGTAATGGTAAAAAGCAGAAGTTGTTGGAAATAGATGAAGAAGATAAGCTGGAATGGGTCAAAGGTAGAGTGGTACTCTGGATACCATTATGTTGCTCATACTTGCTTTGATGAGCATTGCTTCTGGATCAGTTTGCTTTTGGAATTTGTTTTCTTGTTTGTGGAACAGGTAATATGCAATGGTATGTAGGTGAAAATGCCAGACCATAAACTGCTGATAGGCCTCTGTGCTGCCTAATCATTCCTTTGGCTGCTGAATCTTTGTCATCTGCCCCAAAATGAGGACTGTACTGAGTCTGAGCTGTGGAAGACAGAAGTGCCATTGAGCAGCTGAACTTCTTCAGTGAGAAGAGAATGATTTACGTATTATGTACCTTCTCCTTCACTGAGGGGCATTTACTTGCCATTTACGCACAAATCTCTTGAGGCAAAACTTACAGAAAGATTTAATACTGTCATCCTAGGAGTGATGTGGGCCAGGCAGAATGCCTGAATTATTTTATTGAAGGCTTCGAAAAAAGCTTGTTTTTTATTTATTTTATTTATTTATGTATTCATTAATTTATTTTTAATACAAGTTATTGTTTGAAGATGATTAGTAGTATACTTGAAAACTGTAATGGTTATTTACCTTTTCTTTCAACATAAAATAACCAGCTAAAACCAGGTCAGATTCCTGTTCCTGTGTTATATTAGAATTCTGAATACCAGATATGGGTGTTAGTGTTTTATTTGAGAAGAAAAATATTCTCCTTTTTGCAAGGAATCCTTTGGAAATAATTCTATTTACTGCTTCTCTGCATTTTACTAATATTTCTGTCTACCTTCTATTGTTTTATGGAAAAAAACATTAAGAAATAAACATGTATGGCCCAAATGGTTCCATTCTGCTTTTCACAGAACACACCTTGATGTCAATAATTTGTAAAAAATTATTCTTAATGGAGATGAGGCCATAAGTACAGCATTATGTTATAAAGAAACTGGAGCTTTATGAAGTGTGCTGATGTTTTTACTGGAGAAGTTTTCCAGGTGTATGCCAGATACTCAAATCTGTTTTCACTCTAGAAAAAGGATTTTTATAATTTTTCAGTTAAATGAAAGTAGAAATAGCACAAATTTGAAGCAGTTACTTTGATTATCAGAATACTCTGTTTCCCTGAACAGCAGTTTACCATAACATTACTGTCTTCCAACTAAATGAAAAACATTTTCTGAAATTAAAAAGACAAGTATTCAAGAAGGTAATGCTTATAGAAAACTTTTAACAGAAATCGGTGAGATATTTTTGCTATCCGCTGCTCTTTATCAAAGTATCGAATCAATGAAAACAGAAGTTTAACTAACATATCTGTATATACTGACACTGAGTTTACCTAAAATAGAGCTATTTTCTTCATCCAGTTAGCCAAACCACATTACTGAAAGAAAAGTTTCATAACAATTTTATATAAAAATGGTCTAGAAATAAATCACCTAGATACCCATTCATCATCATACTGACTTTTATGGTCCAAAGAGAATGATGATGACAGTGACACTGTATCCTGGTAGAGACCATATTCATCTGAGCAATGTAGGTCCCAGGCTTTGCTTTAATCTATACTGAAGTGTTTTGCACAAAATGGAGCGGCTTTGACAGCACAAGCAGAAAGATGCTAAAGCTTTAAATAGTATTTCATACATTCTTCTCTTCCTAAAGTATATGCTCTCACCCATGGGTTGCAAGTTAAAAAAATGTCGTTTTAGGATTCTTGGTATTGATGTATCGGCTAGCACTGCTAGTAATGAGCCAGGTATCTACTGTGTTAAGCTCTGAATGAAAAAGTAACTCCTGCCTTAGAAAGCTAACCTACACTTCTGTATGCTATGGAAGGTTCAATAAAATCAGTTTTGCAAAACTGAACACTACAGTATTGCAAACATTATTAGTATTGGGAATAGCTATTGAGTGTTCAGAGAATAGACAATAAACATATATATATATAACAGGTTGACTTCAGCTTAAGGTTCTCAGCCTGCCTTATGAGAAAAGGCTGAGAGAATTAGGTTTGTTCAGCCTTGAGAAGAGAAGGCTCATAGGAGACCTTATCAACATCTTTCAGTATTTAGTGGGTGGCTACAGAGAGGACAGAGGCCCCCTTTTTTGCAATGAGTCACATGGAAAAGATGAGAGGTAATGGGCACAAGTTTCTCCTGGGGAGATTCCGATTCCAATTGAACACAAGAGGAAACATTTTCACAATGGGAACAATCAGCCATTGGAATAATCTCCCCAGGGAAGTAGTGGGTTTGACAACACTGAACACTGACGATTCAACTGGACTGGACTGGACTGGTTTGAGGTCCCTTCCAACCTAGTAGGATGATACTCTGTCATGTGCCTGTTGATTGCTGCAATTAGCCTTGAATGTATCAAACTTCTCTCCATTTTTCTAAGAAAGGTTTGGAAACTTAATTCATTCAGCCTTATCTTACCGGTTGTGTTCTTAGCACTTACTCCTTCTTCCAATCTTAGTGTTACTTCTTTGCTTACCAATACCTTTCATCATAATGTGTTAAGAAAGGTTAAGAAACTTTCAAAAGCTACAGCTGTTCTATTTTTTTTTCTCATTATCTGACTGAACCTCAGATTGCCATGAAGATTTTATTAGGGTATTTCTTCTTTTTTTTTTTTTTTTTGCCATTAAAAATATCAAATGTAAGCTTCCAAATATCTATTTTTGCCCTTTTCTTCCAAGGAATACTTAAAATTATTCTGGAACCTTTCCTGATAAATAAATATGACTAAGGATGATTTGAGAGGCAGATTCTCTACTAAAATATAGGACACTCCAGTTTGAAGGATCCTCCAGTAGAATTAGTGAGAAAAATCTTTCCTTTTCCTTTTGCTGTGTACTATCTTATGAACGTCATTATTTTTGACCATGTTTTTCAGACATCAGTTCCTTGTTGCTGAAGCACTGTGATTTTCTTTTTTATTTTGCTAACAGATATAGTCCCTGGAGAATACTTTCAGTTATTTAGATACTGCAAACATGCCAACCACAGTGGTAAGCACTGCAGTTGAACCAGAGGACCAATTTGGGCCAATATCGGTTGCCCCTGCACGCAAAGGGAAAAGCAAACAAGAGGCACAAAGAGCAACCCATACAGTGAAGAAAGATGAAGAACCAATGCACTTACTATATGGGACAGCATCTGAACAAGTGTGATGGTCTATTGAAAAATGTAGAATCTGAACATGACGTGAATGGTATGGAATAAGGGGTGGATACTGTCCTGGGTTCAGCAGTAGCAGTCATTTTTCTCCGTCTTAGTACCTGGTTGCAGTGATGTGTTTTTGACTTTCAGTCTGGGAACAACACTGATAACACTGATGCTTTTAGTTGTTGCTAAGTAATGTTTATTCTGATCAAGGACTTTCTGAGTCTCATGCTCTGCCAGGGAGGAGGGAAAGGCGGGAGGAAGCAGAGACAGGACACCTGACCCAAACTAGCCAAAGAGGTATTCCATACCACAGCATGTCATGCCCAGGATATAGAACTGGAGGCAGTAACCTGGAGGGCTAGATCACTGCTTGAGTCGGGCTGAGTATCAGTTGGTGAGGGGTGAGCGGTTGTATTCTCTTCCCTTGTTATTTCCCTTACCATTATTATTATTGGTGGCAGTAGTAGGGGTTTTGTGATTTACTTTAAAAAATTTTAAGCTTGTGAGGTGGGCTGATGCCAACCTCATGATGTTTAACCATGACAACTGCAAGGTTCTAGACCTGGGTTGGAGAAATGCCAGGCACAGCTACAGGCTGGGCAGAGAAGAGATTCAGAGCAGCCCTGAGGAGGAGGACTTGGGGGTGTTGGTCGATGAGAAAATGAACATGAGCTGGCTTCAGTGTGTGATCACAGCCCAGAAAGCCAACCGTATCCTGGGCTGCATCCAAAAGAGCGTGACTGGCAGGTTGATGGGGGTGACCCTGCGCCTTTACTCTGCTCTCATGAGACCTCACCTGTAGTATTGTGTGCAGTTCTGGTGCCTCAACATAAAGAAGACATGGAACTATTGGAACAAGTCCAGAGGAGGGCCATGAGGATGATCAGGGGACTGGAGCACCTTCTGTATGAAGACAGGCTGAGAAAGTTGGGGCTGTTCAGCCTGGAGAAGGCTGTGTGGAGACCTCCTAGCAGCCTTCCAGTATCTGAAGGGGGCCTATAGGGATGCTGGGGATGGACTCTTCATTAGGGACTGTAGTGATAGGACAAGGGGTAAAGTGTTAAAACTTGCACAGAGGAAGTTTAGATTGGGTATAAGGAAGAAGTTCTTTCCTGTTAGGGTGGTGAGGCACTGGAATGGGCTGGCCAGGGAAGTTGTGAATGCTCCATCCCTGGTGGTCTTCAAGGCCAGGTTGAACATAGCCTAGGGTGAGATGGTTTAGTGTGAGGTGTCCCTGCCCATGGCAGGGGGATTGGAACTTGATGATCTTCAGGTCCTTTACAGCCCTAACTATTCTATGATTCTATGATTTTGAGGTGCAGTCCGTATAAACGGGCAACCAAATTTGGCTCTATGTGCATATAACTTTCCTGTCATTCTATGCTATTTAATTTTTGAAATGTAAACAAGAAGCATATATATGACTAGGTCAGTGCAGAACTTTACGAGATATCAAGTTATGAAAATAATTCCATTCATTAAAAATGAAGTGAGTTTTACATGTCAAACAAATCTCCCATTATGAGTCAGTCATTCTAAATAAACTGTATTAATGTGTGATAATGTAAAACCAAACAAGTTGAAAATGTGCGTTTTGCATACTAATTTGCAGCACATTGTTAAAATTTGAATGATTTTTATTCTTGTATGTATATCACTATGTATAGTGATGTTTTTTTAACCATTTGACTTGAGAAAAGGAATTTAATTGTATGGCTGCATGCTATATAGCAGCTCTTAGTAATTGCCTGGTCTACAGAGCTGCTGCAGGAGGGGATCTTACTGCAGTTCTTGAGAAGTATCTGCCAGGAATTTTACCTGAAGGATTACTCCACTGTCAGGCCCAATTTAACAAAGCAAATGAAATTGTGAGGCGCTATCTTCGTCCTTCTTTCTGGTGCCCAGAATGAAATAAATGAGAAATACGTACACAGTAGTGTTACTGCTATGACATGCGAAAGCATCGACAAGTAGCAAGCATACCCAAAGAGATTTTACAATAATAGATATGCCAGTTCCAAAAGGCATCATAAACTGGTGCTTGAAATGCACACTTTATATTACAGAAAACTTTTATAATGTATCTATATGGTTCTTGTGATCAAAATCGTGTGGTTTGTTCGATTCATGAAGTTCACAAAGACCTTTCCATTAGTGTGTAATCTTTTGCTTGCATACAAAGTCTGTTAATTCTTGCTTAGTTGCAGTAGCAAGACCCTGTTTGCAATGCCAATGTATCTAATTAAAAAATGTTGGTTACTGGTGTAACCACAGATGAAAAAACAAGATTTTCTTAGTGAATTTTCAACTTAATATCTAACTGACGCGTGATCATACTCTCTCGCAACCATAGTACAATAAAATTTCACTTTTTTTGGCCATGTACAAACTTTACTCTTTCCCCTAAACACATTTATCTTTTGACTGGTGCATAGAATAAAAGTAATTCAGGAGGTTATAAAACCTGTTAAAGTGCTAGGTATGAAATGGCTGTCACACTTCACATTCACTTCAGACGTAATTATTGCTGCTTAATGGTTGACGAGTTAGGGTCAATTTTTACATCTAAATGTTAGGAGTGGATGATGACAGCAATAAATACCTTTCAGCAACAGCTTTCAAATACTAAAAAAAAAATAATATTTGTATCTGGTTGGAGTGATAAAAGCACATGAAAGTTCAGAAATTAGCTGACTTTAAAAGGTTTTGTCAGGTCAGAACTGACAGATTTCACAATTTATTTATCTTTTTCGAATAATATTTGTACCTACAGATTAGCAACTCTTGTTAGAGAAAATGAGCTTAGAGATGAGAAGAGCAAGTATGAGGTTTTTATCTGCATTATATCAGGCTGCCTGTATTTTTGATTAGTGCATGCAGGACTTTGTAATAAAATACCTTGTCTTGTACTGACAAGCAAAAAAAACCATTCAGCTTTGGGCTGTAGACTACCTCCCATGTCATAGAATCATAGAATAATAGAATACGGTTGGAAAGGACCTTAAGATCATCAAGTTCACCCCCCCCGCCATGGCAGGGACAACTCACATTAAACCATATCACCCAAGGCCTTGTCCAACCTGATCTTGAACACTGCCAGGGATGGAGCATTCACAACCTCCCTGGGCAAACCATTCCAGTGCCTCACCACACTAACAAGAAAGAACTTCTTCCTTATACCCAATCTAAACTTCCTCTGTGTAAGTTTTAACACTTTACCCCTTGTCCTATCACTACAGTCCCTAATGAAGAGTCCCTCCCCAGCATCGCTATAGGCCCCCTTCAGATACTGGAAGGCTGCTATGAGGTCTCCTCACAGCCTTCTTTTCTCCAGGCTGAGCAGCCCCAATTTTCTCATCAGCAAATGTGTTTAGGATACCATAATTTTGATGAATTTAAACTTAAACACTGTTGCTTTATATGGCATTTCTTTGTCTTTCAGCCTTGGTACTAGAAGTACAAAGGAGATAGTATCTGACTTCTTGATTAATGCTTAGGTAATGCACAGTAAAGCCCTCCAAGCCCCTAAAGAGTGCAAGCCTGACAGCTGCTTTGTTTATCTTGCCATTTGTCTTTAGTTCATGGCACAAAGGGGAGAGGGATGGGTTGCTGTTACCAGAGGTGAGTGTGAACCAGCCTGCTTGCTGTATTTTGATTGGATCTTCTTGGTTTTTAGATCTAGGCTTTTGGTGCAGCACACTGTGGCCAAAACAAGACTAAGACTGCTCCTTCCTTCACACTCTTCCCTGCCTCATCCTTCCTGCTCATATTCACCACTGTGGTGTGGGTCTTCCATGGCCACAGCCCTGAGTACTGCCAGCTCTAGTTGGTTCAAGAAGCACCACAGGCTCCCTGACAGGCTCAGCCACATCCTGGGCCTTGTCCATTTGGAAGATGTCTGGAACCAGCTGTTGCCAGTTAGGGGTCAGCCCCCGCCTTCTAAGACAGGGCCCTAACTGCATGCATCCCCATGTCTCCCTCCAAACAAAACGTTGCCATTTACAGCCAGTACAAGGGTGCAAATGGCAGTACAAGGGTGCAAATGGCAGTACAAGCGCTGCTATGACACATGAAGGACTGCAAGGGGCTGGTGCCAGCAGATGCTCACCCTGCCACCCTGGAGCTGTCGATTTCTTGGTCTACTGGCTGTCTGTGGCAGGCTTTTGCTGGGCTGCTGTCAGGCCTCTGATCTCTGCCCAGACCCACGGTGCCAGAGATCAGCCCTGCTGCAACATACCTGGTGCCGGGAAAAGCCTCTTTTCCAGTCTTCTGTCCATCTTTTTCCAGGATTTAATTTACCATTTTGGCTCTGAGAGATACCATAACACTCTTCTAGACCGGTGGTAGGGCCCTCTAAACCCTGCTGTGAATTCCCTCCTGCCTTACTTATTTGTTGCTATTTTAGACTACTGTTGTCTCCTATTCCTCCCCAAAAACAACTCCTATAGTAGATATATCACTCCCTCAAAAAAACATACTAGCAGTAGAATGTGATGCTCATTCCACTTTTCTCACTCAATGATCTCCAGCTTTGTTGCTGTTCTGCTCCATGCGTATTTGGAGTATTTCAGTTACTTAACTCTCATTTTCTTTTGATGGATAACTTCAATTAAAGTTACAAAAGGATTTAAATAATTACCTTAGAATAACTGTGTTTGTGAATGACAGAATTACCACAGTGGTTTATCTCAAACTGTTTTCAAAATGGATCATGTTATCTTGGACCAAGAGCATTCACATATGAATTATTCAGGGAGTGGTGTTCTGGAAAAAAATGTTCTTGAGTAAGAATTTCTGAGAAGCTCACACGTAGAAAGGCTTTTCTGCTGATGTTCTCCACAATTCACTCATCACTCACAACATTTAGTGTAACAGCAGTCTTGAAGCAGAGGTGAAAAGAACCACAAATCTCACTTGAAGTGCCTTGTGTGTTGTTTTTCCTGCAAGCAGCTTAGATGTTCCTTTATAGCCATTAAAGGTTTATTAAAATGCATGAGATACATCCATTATAAACCAGAAAAAAGTCTATTAATATTACATATCAAATGAGAGTTATATCCACACATTCCCTCAAAACACTCACACACAAAAAAGCACATATAACTGTAGAAACTTAGAAAGGGCAGGAGAGTATTTTTATACTGTGCTGGGTAATTGATTAAACTATTAAAAAGTGGATCAGTAATGATCCTAGAAATCCAGACTGTTCCAGACAATGCCAGCATAGCTCTGTGATATCGTGATGTAGCTGACATTTCCTGACCTTGCATACTTTGAAAGCAAATTACATGTCCTTTACACAATAGTTCTGGGAAACACGAGAATAACCCATAAATATTCGAAGGGTAGTGACAATAAGGAAGAAAAATCCTTTAGTGGTGCAACTAGAGTTAACAGGAAAAGATTAAGGGAAAGGTGAAATGTAAGTGGACTATGATGAGGAAATTCTTGTTCTTAATTTACTAAGCTATATTTGAATATAGAACAATTTCCCAGGAGAAGCGGGAATAACACTTTTACTGGAATCTTTTCGTACTGGTCTATGTGCAGCTATATTCTCATGCGGCACTAATATGGTATCGATGGAGAGTAAATTACTTGTTCAGTGTGTGAATATTTGTCTAGCTTACTCATGAGGTCTTTTGCTTCAGTTACATCGTGGGAAACTGATATAAAGTGAGTTTCCAAGATGCACAGAATATGAAGAAGTGAACAAGCATAAACTGATATCCTAAAACAATACTCATTCCTCACTGCATCTTTAAAGATGTTACTGTTTTCTTTGTAGTCAGGTCTAGTGGTATTTTAGATTTCTAGCCCCCTAGGAGACTTCTTACTGCAGGATCCTCTAAAAATTAGGTCTTTTCTGAGGTACGTGCAGTGTTAGTACATCTGTGTAATTCTTGCAGTGCAGCTCAGCAGGCTTTTGCCAAGTAGTAGCTTTCAAGATAACTCCCTATTGGTATCCTCTGGAAGCAATTGATTAGTTTCTTGGCTGTAAACAGTCTTTTTCCAAAATATTTTCTCCTTAAATAAGCTTTTCGTAGCTTGTAACCTTTTTCATTCTCTTGTAAATTACAGTACATATTTTTTTGGAAGGAAAATCCTCTTTCTGATACTAGGAAGTTGGTATGTGCTGATGTCAGCCAGCAGAGCCAAAGGTGCTTATAAAACATGCCAGGTAGATAAGGTGCTTTGCAATTAAAGATGAATAATGACTTGTTTGCATTTATTTCACTCATCTCTTAAAAACATAACCCTGAAACATTAAGAAGAATTATCTTAGCTTGGACAGAGCCTTTGGTGACATAGTGTAGTGTGAGGCATCCCTGCCCATGACAGGGGAGGCGGAACTAGATGATCTTAAGGTCCTTTTCAGTCCTAACCGTTCTATGATTCGATGAAAAATATTCTCCTTCTTTATGACAGCTTCTGAAATTGTACTGCAGAACTTAATCCTTCCTTCAAGGAGCTCAGTTTTCACAGTACCCTCAGTATTGCAGCACATGATTTTAGGTAGTCTTCTCCAGGTAGAATCTGTGACTCAAATTCTTGGTATAGACACTAATCTGCTTCTGCAGATTTTAACTGCAAGGTCAGGAAATATTTGTCAATGGACAACTTTGTCCATTGAAACAGCACAAATCTTTAACAGAGCAACATGAACCATAATATTAATCACCAAAAGTCTCCTCTCTTTTTCAAAGTACACTGGTTTCTTCTACATATGACATTAGACAAATGGGTACTGCAAACAAATGCAGAACGACTTGATATTACATATACAGTGAATTGGTAATTGTTGAGATACATCATATCAACTCTGCTTGCAAATTAGGTTCCACTTTTTTCCTCTTTTTTAGATACATTTCAGTATATATGAGCCAGGAGGAAAAGAAGAAATAGCTGATGTACAAAATTCCTGTTTTTTCTTACTGAAGTTTTTCTTACTACATTTTTTAGTGATGACGTATTGCACTAACCAATTTATTGAACAGTTTTTTTTTTTTTGGTTTTTAATCAAGAAGGAAAAAGTGCCATTGCTCATAAAGAATTGTATAGATTCTATATTCAAATTCAAGGAATGTACTGAATATACTGTAGCAGACTTGCGTTATCCAGCTATTTCTGTGGTATAGTATTACTGCAGAGAAGGGAAGGAACCAAAGATGATCATCTTCTGCAAAACCCACTGAATATTTAGGTTGCACACTACTTTGTTATGATTCTAATGTCTGCATTAATTAAACTAAAGGCTACATGTTTTGATAAAGAGTAAAGTCCTTCAGCTGCAACTTTAAAATGCCTAGTTTCAACTTGTCATAGCTTAGATGGAAAGGGAACACACAGTTTGGGGCATATAGCTAGGGAATAATAATCACAAAAAATTGACTGCTCTGGAAATGTAGTACAGGTATATTACATACCTGTCCTCATTCTTTCACAAACTGAGATTTAACATACAAGTCAAAAGAGCCTGAAAATGGTCTTAACATAGTGTTTAAATGCACATAGAATGGAGCAACTTGTGTGTATAAATCTGCTTAATATTAATGTGCATCTGACTGTTGAATTATAGAAGCAGGAAGCTTGGTTTTTCCTCAGATTTATGTAGCTGAAGCTAGTTATGTCTAGAATAATACATAAACTTTAATGTTATCACAATTTTACATGGCCTTTAGTAAAGATTAGTGGAAACTGGTCATGTGCTCCAAATTTATATGCACTTAATCAGAGCGGCTCTGTACTGGTAACTACAAAGAAATTCTTTGTTAACTCTGCCCTTAGTACGTTTCTATAGATACTGACAAAATATGTCTACTGAAAATACATGCTTATCTGCAGAGAGCTTTGGAAATTTCCATAGTTTTAGGTCTGTTTGTGTATTTCTGGGTTTTAAATATTCCTGCCTTTGGTTTGTAAATGATTTGTAAAAACTTGTATTAATAAATCCTTGTATTTTCCCTCTAGATAAATAACACTTATTTTAATTTGCTTGCTCTGAAAGTCCAGAGTATTACTAACTGTAAATGCTGTATTCCGTACATTGCTATATTTACATTTCACTTCTTAATTCAACTCTAAAGCACCTTTTATCCTGACAAAATATAAAAAAAGAAAAAAAATATTAGTTTAAAAAAGGGACTATGAATGTTAAAGGGCATTAAACATTGGTTAAATTGTAGCCAAATGTTATATTTCTGTGGCTGTGAGCATGAACAGAGTTAAGTCTGTCAATGAGTAGTTTTGGAAGTCTATGCTATGTACCTAATTTCCAATAATTTTCAATAGGGGTTTGTTTCTTATTCTTTGCAGATACCATAAAATCATTTAAGGAATATCTAAATGTGTATTGGAATGTCATTGGTTCACAAGGATGTTGCAATGAACTTTAGAAATTAGGAAGTCACTCACAGTGAGTCTGTGGCATGGGTTTAACATTTAGGCATCTAAGTTGTTAGCCTTTGGCATTATTAGAATAAATCACTAAAACAGTACAAATCAGGATAACTTGGAGACTGATAACTTGTAACACTTTCTCCTTCTGATTTTTTGCATCATGGTTTACAAGCCCTTTATTTTGAATAGACAAAACAATATGCTTAAGCATCTTTAAAAAAATCTGAATTCAAACTTTTTTACAAAATTCTGGTTTGAAGACAACTAATATTTTCCAAGTGGCATTAATTGCATTAAGTATTCTGCCAATTCTGAGTAGGAAATAACACTGTTAATCCAAAAAAAGACTGCCTGAGAATTATTATCTCGGAACCATTAGAAGGGAAAATAAGTAGACTTGTATAGGTTGAAAAAATGCTGTTAAATGGTATACCAAAGAATATACAGAATATATTAGAAACGTGATGATTAAAAGAACATAGTGGGTGATTATTGTTTTAATACTGTTAGCCAATGAAAATTTTATTTCTGCAAATTAATATTGTTAAAAAATTGAGGAAGTGAAAAGATGTTTTTTGTCAAAAAGTTTAATACACTTTTAATCAAAAGTGCTGTAAAAAAAAAAAAAAACAAACCGTTTCCAAACTCAGAAATATTTGTGTAGCTCTTGTGTATTGGTGAAAGGGAACATTGAAATGATCAGGAATGTGGCTGGAATGTGAACTCCAGGAAAAGCCAGTGTGGCCTTGCTGCAGCACATGCACCTTGGTAGACCTGTCAGTTTTGTGTTGGGAAGGTCTGTTCCTGTGTTTATTCTGGAAAGAGGAAGTAAAAATGAAGTATTCTGCATCCCTTTTCTGACGTACTCATCTGGTGCTGAGTTGGTTTTGGGCCAGATAGTTTCCCTAAAATATCTCTGGGGAGGAAGATCTGAAAGTAACAATGACAGTCAGATATTTTAGAGAAAGGGTGCTGATTTTATTTTGGGGTTTTTAGCCTGTGAAAAATCTGTTTTATCATCAGAAGCTGTCCTTCACCAGATGAATAAAGGAAATTCATCAGTTTAGTTAACTCCTATAATGCAGGTGAGATAGTTCTAATAGCATAGGTAACTTAAATCTTTTCCTCTTTTGTATTTTTCATGAGTAATATGGCCTTCCTAACTCCATACATACAGTGATATTGTGAAACTAATTTTCAGTGAAACCAGTAGTTTCAAGGCTTTCTTTTAGCATATTCTGGTTACATTTGTCCTGACTTATTAGTAGTCAGCTTCTTATTTTAATCAGAATAATACAGGTTTCTTCTTTAGGACTCCTCCAGGGGTATTACAAAATTGCTAGGTTGGCTTTTTGAAGCCAAAAGGGGTCACTAGTTGCTCTGATGAAAAGAAGTATCTAGACCAAATATCTTATTATTGCTCCCTTGTCTAGATGTTCTTTTCTAACATTATTTGCTCTGTTCCACTTTAGTAGTTACAATTATATCTTCATCTGCCTGGAGAGAACAATACAAATTGGTTAAGTACCAGCTGCAGACATAAAGTCCATCTAAATCTTACCCGAAATCTTGCAGAGTTAGGAGGACAAAAGTAAGTCAAGCACCCCAGCATTCCTCATCAGTCACAATCAGAAGATTATTTTACACTGGAAGCTGTGTAAAATACTGTACCATATTTATAAAAGTATTTTCTAATCCAAAGGGCAGAACATTAGGGAGAAAACTTGCTGTATGAATTCCATAACATGTCCGTTTCAGGGTCCACCACACCTGTCCTGTCATACTAATAAAACAAAACAATCCCCAAAGCCCCGCAGTATTTATGAATGGTTGAAGTTTGTTCTTTGTCAATAAACAGTTTGGCAGGCAGCTGTCTTCAAACTTCTGATAGCTGTAGTTTTATTTGTTGTTTAAAATGTTGTCTAAAAATGAGAAAATAAGAAACAATGGTATTATTCTATTGGACTATTTCCGATTGTTTTTTTAAAGTTGATTTTGCTGGTTGTTAACTGAAACTATAGAACTAACAGTAATAAAACAAATCTTGGCTTTTAGCTACAATGTTGCATTGCTCTCAGAGCTCCAGCTGCTGCAAATGACAATTTCCATTGGAATTTCCATTTGATGCAAAGTTTTAGCTTTTCGTGTGTAAATATAACCTCATTGAAAGGATGGGAAACTGATACCCAAATACCCCAGATTTTCTGGAATAAATATCTATTACTATATTACCTTGTATTTAAAAATAATAGCAATTATGAGGTTGCCGGTATAGTCCTTTACTGCAGAATTACATCATCAGAATCTGACTATCCTCTGAACTGGCCATGACGTAATAAGATTAATTTTTGCTAATGAAAATCAAAATATTTAACCTCTGCTAGTTAACAAGAAGATCAAGAGTTTTATTAAAATTGCAAAAGGTCTGAGCCTTGATTTCCTGAAAATAATGCAGAATGGCTGGACTCCACCAACCTGTGAAATATGATGAATTCCAATTTCTGGAACATATTTTACCTCAGAAGAACTGCAATATGCTCTCACACTGTCATCTAATGAGTTAAGCAAAACTGAAAATAGCGTAACCAAAGCAAGCTTTAACCTTCTTTTTCCTATCTTTTTCCCCCTCCCTAATTTTGTATCTCTTTGCTTTGTTTTTCCTTAAATATCTGAGACAAAAATGCAAAAACAATGGATGCATTTCTTTGAGGAAGAAAGAGTATAAGTTAGATTTCAAACAAACTGATAACAAGCTTGCATATTATTTTTAAATTCTAAGTTTCAATTTGGAAATTTTAAACTGGAAAAATTCTGTCCAAGGTTATTGAAAAAGATGCTCTCCTGGAGTTTGATAGTAGTTTTGCACTTAAATAGATATGTGAATAGACCGTAGTGGTCAGTGAGCTATCTGAAATACATTCCAGATGCCAGAAAGAAAAATTGAATTGTAGACTGTCTTAGGTGTTGACAATAAGATACTGTTTTCTGGCCCCTACTGAGTGTGTGTGTGTGCAGATAGGAAGAGTGAGAGGACAAAGTTTAGCTGGATCGATAACTTCTTGCTTTTTTTAATACTTTCATAGCAGACTTACTTATTACTGTGCTTCCAGCAGTGCTTTCAGCATCCCCACAGGCAGCTGCCTGGTACTATCTATTTCTGCCGTAGGTCTCCTTTGTTTTGCTTTCTGAATTCGCACACCTCTAGTGCAGTAGCATTCCTACTGTTAATTGGAATGACATGATTAAATGATTTGTTGCGTCAGCACAGTTTTAGAAGTCTGACCTCAGCTAATAATGGCATCTTACCAAAAGTATTACCTAAAACAAATGTGATAAAAACCATTAAAGAAATACTTCATTGAAATAATTTTTGCTTTTACTTTTTTACTACTAAAAAGTATATTTTTAGTGTTTTTAATACTTTTATCATATAAATGGTTTGATGTCTTAAATATTGAAATACATCCAAATGCATTCTATATATATTCTATATATGTTGATAAACATATATTACTTGATGTAAAACTGCATGCATTTAAAACTAGTAAAGTATGAATATGATACAATTTTACATTTACTAATAATTAATTTAAATTATTGTAATATAAACCCAATAGCATTACTATACTAGCAGATATTTGACATAGGAACTGTTTGCTTACACAAAAGTAGTGTTTTATTCTTTGAAAGTATTTTCGCATTTCATTTTCACCTTTCAGGTTGAAAATAATTTTCCTCACAATGTATAATTGCCTTTTTTCCTGCTTTTGCTCCATAGCTGTTGTGTAAACCGTAAGGAATAAAAGAGCAGTGGCTTTCCCAATGGTCTCTGCAGAAGACAGGTCTTGCCAGTGCTGGGTGCTCAGAGTTATGGTGAATTTTCTCACTTTGAGTGGCTCGTTGGTATGGTTCATGTAGATATTTATGTCATATCATATTCTACCTACCCTGTATAAATCTTCTGAGGCTACATGCTAGAAGCCATGATGAAACTCTGTAGATCAGAACTGCTTCATAGTAGTCTGTGTGTTCTGGTGAAAAAGTTTCCGTGAACAAAATCATAGTGAGCCATTAAGGAAAAACTAGTAAACTGGGAGTAAAAGTACCTACCTGGGAAAGGGAAGAGAGTTAAGTTCTTATTCCGCCTAAATGAAAGCAAAGACATAAACCGAAATCTCTCCTTGAGGAGAACTTCTTGTCTCAGAGAATGATCAGACATGTGGAGGTAAGCTAATTCAGCTTTTGTTTCTGCTTACTCCACAAAACAGTCTGACTTTATAAGCTTCTAGTACTTCAGTAAATTCCTGTTCAAACCAGAATGAGCTAAACAGAGTGGAAGAGCTTGAGCAAAGGGGCTTGTGTCAGGTGCAGTTGCTACCTGTGTACTTCCCTCAGACTGGAAGAATAGGGTGAGCCTGACACTGTGCTGGTCACCCTAAGCAACTTCCAGGTGAGACATCACCTTGCATGCTGCCAGCATGGGCATCTCTACATCTTGATTCCATACACAGTATGGACAAATTTTGTTTGTGGCCTTGAATTGGCAGAAGCAGGTCAAGTACTATACTATTGAAGCCACTGTTTTGGCAGGGATCAAAGGAGAGAAGGAAAGTTCTTGATCAAGATATACACACATTAATGCATGTGTGCCATAAAGACTATTCTTCATGCTGTTGAAATACTGCAGGATGCTTTAAGCCAATAAGATTTTATGACTGGGTATTGTAAAATTTCAGAATAGAAGGCTAGAAAAGCTAACAAATCATTCAATTAAATAAAGGAAATACATTTCCCAACCCTTATCCAGGTAATCTTCTCCAAAGTCATAATGGGAGAATGTAGCTGCCAAACTTCCTCTCACTTCAAGGATGTTCAGGACTAGGATTTGGTTTCTCATGGACTCCACCTAGATAAGCATTTCTTGTCAAATAAATCACTAAATTGTCTGCTTTGTCAGTTTTGCCTGTGAAGTTGCTGGAGCAGTAAAGCAAAGCACTTTGGGGATGTACAGAATGTGAACAAAGATTAAGAAAATCTTTAGGGAAGAAGAGAAGGCTGAAGCAAAAAAAGCCTGATTATTTAGCATATATGAACTTTACCAGTGTTTCACTAGAATGTGACAAAACAAGATGAATCTCAACTGAATTTATTTTTTAGAGTTTAAATTTACAATAGGAGGAATTAAATGAATGCATGAAGGAACTAAATGCCTATCATGTTATGCTGGATTGTCTATGTGGATTAAAACTGAATTCTGTGAAGCACCTTTTTTGCCAAATGTGAGTATACTCACATGCAGTGACTCCCACTCTTTGAAAGTTATGGTAACTACTTTCTTTACTGTTTAAATTGTCTTTAACTTAAGATCTCAGTTCCCTACAATTATATTTCAAAAGGATTTTGGGACATACATGTTGAATACCTAAGCTTAATTGACGTAATTGAAACAGTAACTCAGCCAGAATTCTTGTTGATTTCACTAGGAAGAAGTATTCAGTCATTAAGATCAAAGTAAAGAATTCAATAAAATAATAACTAAGAAAGCCCAGAATGATTTATGTTCACAGCAGTGATGAATTATATGTCAAATTAGATTATTTGTTTAATATCTGGTATTTTATTTACAATACAGTTCTCATGAAGTGATACTTCTCCTTCAGAAAGCAGGATGGATTTTTAAAGTGGATTGCATGAAATTAAACCCACAGCTATTAAAAACAGTGAGAAATTTGCTATTAACTTCCATAACAAGTAAGTCAAGGTGAAGAGGGTTTGGAAATCCTTCTAATTCCAGGCTGAAAATCAGTTATACAGTTGACTATGAATTGTGGAAGATGTAGATGGAACAGTGTAAGATACTAAGGTCCATTTCCCTGTTTTGCAATTTTTGCTGGAATCATAAACACTGAGTTTCTAATAAGACTACCAAAACACTAAATGTTTTTCAGACATACTTACAAAAAACACCACAAATATCTGATGATAAGCTGGAGATTGATTTGAGGCTTTTTATGACCTGCTTAGAATCTTAAAATTGGCCTGCTTAAGTAAGCATTTCTACCAGCTCCCTCAGTACCCTTGGGTGGATCCCATCAGGCCCCATAGACTTGTGTGTGTCTCAGTAGTGTAGCAGGTTGCTGACCACTTGCCCTTGGATTATGGGAGCTTCATTCTGCTCCCCATCCCAATATTCCAGCACAAGGGGCTGGGTACCTGAAGAACAACTGATCTTACTATGAAAGACTGAGACAAAGAAAACATTAAGTACCTCGTCCTTTTTCTCATTCTTTGTCGCTGTTTTTCCCCCTCTACCTCTAATAAAGGATGGAGATTTTCCTTAGCCCTCCTTTTCTTGCTAATGTATTTATTGAAATCAATAATGGGTAATAAACTAAGGGCCATACCAGGGTAGGAAGCTTCCTCTTCACATGTTTAACCTGGACCCCAGGGATGCAGCAGACTTCCCCAAGAAGTTGGTCCAGGCTGAATATTGGGCCTTCTGCTCCCTTCAGAAGGGATTCTCATGTGACAATGGCCTGTCTTCTTTTCTTTCAGTGATGAAGCAGTTTTTGATGCAGGGTGTAGGCTGACTTAACCTTGGGATATTGTTACTTTCTTTGCAGAGGTTTAGCTAGTAACAGAAGGATTATTTATTTATGTGTTCAAACATCACAAACAGTGAAAACGAGAATATTTTTCCAGTCTCTATTTCAACACTTTTCTTTCCATCTGCACCTACCTTGCAGCTCCCTGTTTTCTTAAATCGATGTTTTCCAGAGTAGGGGCTCCTGTCAGTCACTCCAGTGGTTCTGTGTCTGGGCATGCAGATATGTAACAGTGGGTGGTTGATATTGAGATGGCCAAAGCAGGAAGGAAGTCTGAGCTGCATCTTTAAATACAGCTAAATAATAATAATTAAAAAAAATCATTATAGGAAGGTTAAGATCCTTATAACATCAACACTCATTTTTGTCTATCCCTTTTTTGTACTTGCCCCTCAGTCCTATAAACAGTAAGCATTAGAAAAATGTAGTAAGTAAATACTATGGATATAAAATAAGATGCATTTAGAAGAATTTTTAGGGAAGTAGATGGTATTACTTTATATATTGAAATTGATAACAGTCTTGTCAAATTACCATGAAAATTTATTTACATTTGGCTTATTTCTTAGGCAGCATTGATGCTTTTCCTGTACAGACAAAGCTTATTGAAAAATTTGTCATGGGCTTTTCATGTTTTAGAATTACACAATTCAAAACAATATTAATTATATTTTCAGCCACTGATTGCTCATTTTGCATTGCGGGGAAAAAAAAGCAGCAGCAAAACAAAACTCAACATGATATAGATCCCACTAAGAGTTCAAGGAAAGAAGCTCATAGATATATCTTTACATAAGCAAGGGTTGAAAGAATAGATTTAAGATGTGCACATTTTCAGGACAGAGATGAAAAATCAGTAAATCCACTAAAATAATCTAAATTTTCTTTCAAGAAAATAAAAGCTTGTGATCATTCCTAATTCTGCCTTTTCCTAGATCTGAATCTTTCCCCTATGCATTTAGACTTTTTTAATTATTTTTTTTTTAATCAGGGAAAGTACATATTTTCATTGCAAAACTGGATGTTCAGTACTGGCTTGATTGCGATTTATTTTTGAAAGGCAGATTAACACATTTAATTATCTATGTATTCCCAGTGATCTTAAATTTTTGGCTATTTTCTTGCATGATGAAGCTTGTGTGATATCAGAGTTTCTATCAGAGGACTTCGTATGACTGATAATATCAGGTAGCAATGAAAAGGAATGCAGCCAATAAAGGGAAGAGTGGGAAGAGTGTGGATTTCACAGGCCACAGACAGTATTCTTTTTTGCCTTGATTTAGGTGAGCGCGGGAGAGGTGGGAGGTGTTATAAAAAATCCCTTGACTTCCTTGTGAGAATCAGGGAAAACCCCTAAGTTAAATTTACAAAACTGGATCAACAGTGCAGATTTGTCAGGACAGCTTTCTCCAGACATCAATGCATTCTGTCTTCTGCACGTGAAGAACTGGCTGAAGCATAGGAAACTGGTTTAGTCTGAGATAGCTGGACTTTTTCTACAAGGCTTTTTTTTTTTTTTTTCAGTGTGATCTTTATCTCATTTTACAGTCCATAGTCTGTAAAATTCTTACAGCTCAAAGCTGGGGCATTTGTAAGAGCAGGTAGCTTTCGGGAAGAAACTTTCCTAACTCGAAAAGAGAAAGAAAAGCTTGGGGCAAAACAGAATGTGAAGTTGTTATGAATCTCCTACTTTAAATTGCTGCAAAAAAAAAAGAAATTTAACCATGTTTTCTGTTATGCAAACATTATGTTTAACAAATATCAATGATATTCTAGATCATGGTAGGTATTTATGTTATAAATGATGACTAGATAGTAAACTGCACATACAATAAAACATGTTTAAATAGTTTTTATTGATCCACTTGATCAATAGAATATGATTTGTATAAATGTATGAATACATGCGAATTACCTATCTTATTTTCACTTCTAATGAAAAAAATAAATATTAACCAGAGCACAAGTAGTTTCATATAAAAGAGATTCTTATTTGCTGCATTATTTAATGAAGCTGTGGCCTGTGGAACACTAAGAAGCAGCTAATGCCGATTTCTTCTTTGCCCCCGTGATGCCATTTTCTCCTTGCTGCAGCACTTCTGTGACAGCAACAATTTTTTTCCAAAGTTGTAAATGGGAGTCAGCTTTTTAACACTATAGGAATGAATGTCTCATCATAACTGATATAGATCTGAAATGATTTTTAAAAGTTAGGAAAATGTAGTAATGCCTGGAAGCAAATTACATGTTAAAATGGTGTCACGTTGTTATTGTTCATACATTTCTTTTCTGTGCAATAAGAGGGAAAGGTGAAAGTACTTGGAATAAATACTGCAGTGAAGTAGGAACATCTTTTCCAAGGAAGAATTGCATTCTTCAAGCAAGGACAGTTTTTTTAGAAGAGTATGCATGGTGGGTTGACCATGGTGCTTGTTCACTTACCCCACCCTCACCTGCCCCACCAGGACAAGGAAGGGACTAGGAGGAGTAAAGCTCAGGAAACTCGTGAGTTGAGACAAAGACAGTTTAAAAAGTGAAGGAAAGAGCGGGGATTACCCAACTGGTGATGCAGAGGCAATTATTCACCACCTTCTACAAGCAGAGTGGTGCCTAGCCAGTCTGTGAGCAGTGCCCTCCTTTGAGAATCAACCTGCTTTTCCCCTTCTTCCACTACTTCACTTTTACTGCTGAACAAGACATTATGTTGTATGGAATATTGCTTTCAGCAGTTTGGGTCAGCTGGCCCAGCTGTGTTCCCTTAGAACCTTTTGCTGCCTTTTACCCTTCTTGCTACTGCTGCAATGTCTTGAAAACTGCTGCTGGTTCTAGTACACCAGATGGTGTCTTAGTGTTTTTATCCATCTAATACTGTGAGTTTCGAGGACAGTCACAGCTGATTTTGTGTCTGAAAACTTATACAGACAAGCAAGCCAGAGAGTGTGTCACTTCAGTTATTTTCTTCTCTGGGCTGTCCAATATCACTATCCTTAGAGCCAAGTGAAAAAGAAAGCTGCAGTCGTTTTGTGCTCCTCTAGCTCCTCTTGCATGATGCGGCAAAGTAAGTGTCAGTGCATAATTTTCGAAGGACAAGAGAAGTTTTTTTTCATCTAACGACCTTCCTTCTTCTCCAGTGATATGTTTTTTTTATATCACAATAAAAGATTGTCTGCCTAAGGCTTTGAGTCACGGGAGATGGTCTGTCAAAAGCATGTGATTTACATTTGGAGCCTTACACTTAGAGCCATTTCATGTGCAAATGTGCTAGTAATTAATGTGTTCCATTTCTATAGTCCCAGCTGGCTTCTTAAAACTTACCAAATACTGTTGCAGTCAAAATGCCTTAAGGCTTGCAAATGAAGAGGTGTTGCATATGATGGTAGATAGGAGGGACACGTCTATGGAGGGTCTTTGAAACTCCATCAGTTTCACCCTGAAAAGTCTGGCTTCAACAGGAAGTTCAGGGTTACCTTGTGTGCTGAGAAGTAGGGTCTGACAAATAAAGTGCATTAAATCTGCTTACTATTCCACTTAACACGATCCTGACTTCTGTTTTACCCATTTAAAAAACTGATTGGATGGAAACTATTAAAATAGATTTTACTGCTGATTAAAAGGCAAGCACTGCATCATTAAAAAAAAACCAACAACAACAATAACAAAAAGCAAACCACAAACCCATACAAACCAAACCAACCTCTTGAAACTTGACAGCAACTGAACAAAGACGGGAAGCTTTGGAATTTACTCTGTTTATTGAATATACAAAGAGCCTTGTTCTAGGATTATGTCAGTGGATAGAGCTTCACTAAATTTAGCCATGCCTCTCTTGCAGTAACTACAGATTTGGTTTGGGGTTATCTCTTGTACAGTTTAGGTACTCTATTCACCCTTCCTAATGTTAAGCTTCAACAATTCTACTACCTGTCTCTAACTCACAGTTAGAGGCCAGAAACGAGCCCATTGGAAGAGATCCACCTGCTTGGAGATAACTCTAGACTAGTCTGTCACACAAGAAACACTGAATGTCATGCCCTGAGGTGAAGGATGGGGCCAGGCTTTGGGATGCTCATTCTGTGGGAAGGGCTGGGGCCAGGCTTCTCTACTGCTATTTCTCTCCTGGAGAAAGGATGTGGGAGGGAAATTTTCTGCTTCTGTGAGGAACGGTGCTGGCCACATGCTGGATCATCCAGCAATGACAGCAGAAGCCAGTCATTGCGTTTCCAGAGCATTTGAGGCATCTGTTTTTCCCTGTCTACACCTTGAAACAGGACAGCCATCATGTACAGTGATGCTGAATGGCAACAGATACGTGTTCAGAAGGCACATAATGTATAATATTTATCTGCTTCAGTGCTTGGTTTGTAGCACATCATATCTGAAGAGTAAATCACAGTTGGTCAGAATATTTAGAACCTTAATATATTTCAGGGAGAAATATGTTTTGCAATTCTAGCTATGTTAAAGAACAACTTTTATTTTACCAGTTTGAAAGTTCAGGGACATATTATGAGTTTTCTCCACATTTTTGAGCATTCAGGTTAGTGGCTGTTATTATTCTGTCAGTCCAGATGAGCTTAAAGCTTTTCTGTCTTCCTTTTTTTAATACATAAAACCTGAACATCTGTATCAGTTCATCACTACTCAGGAAAACACTTAGGTACATGCTACAAATTGCTTTCCAGAAAAAGCACTGTCATCTACAGAAAAAATGGATTCATAATGCAAAAGGTTTGAAAACCCCTTTGTGACAATACAGCACTATTGATGTGGACATAACTGGGGCAGATGTGTGGAGATTTTTATAGTTAGAATCTTAAAGTCACTGAGATCATGTCAAACCCCCAAAATTGGTTAATGTTTTTAATTAAACTTTTTGTCATTTCTAATGATAGAGAGTACTCTGATAATTAGGGTATCCTTGGAAGTGTTATCTTTGATACCAGCACTATTTTGTTTTGTAAGAGCCTGATAGATTTTTTTGCAAGCAGAAGTCAGTGATGCTATTTGACTCCATGTTTAGACATAAAGTGACTCCAATTTTTTTCCTTTCTAAATGTGAGAAAGATACAAAATTAATTGCTCTTTATTATGTAGTATTCCTATGTTCAGCCTTATTTCTGACTGTATTTCATTAATGAACATAGATGAGACATGCATTATGGATGTATAATGTATTTCACATCTTTCCAAATGAAGACTTACACAATATATCAAATTGTTTGTGAGTTAGAAACTGAATTTTATTTTTGATAAAAAGTAAAATTTGTAGAAGATAATAATTTAAAAACATATTCTTGCTCGTAAAGATACATTAGTGTCAACTGATTTGTACAATTATATATTATGGTTCATAATTGATACTGTCAACGATTATTATATAAACAAAATATTTTAATTACATATGGCTTCTGTTGCTTAGAGAGGTAGGTTTTACTGAAAAAGTCCAGTCCACATTTCTCCAGCACATTTTGTGTATTGGACTCTTTGTATTTGGACTCTTTTCAGAGTATTTCAGAGTATCTGCAGCAATTTAAGCATCTCCACAAAAAAGCATTTTGCATTACTTTAATTCTGAATTTGTTTGCATGTGTATGAGATGTTGGGAGGGTAAACATTTGCAGTGGTGCTGAGAATGGGACAATGTGATTTTTCAGCCTGAATGTTCTTTTCTCTCACTGTATTAACCCAGATATTTTAGCATATGAAAACTGCTTGGAAGTGCCAGATCTGTCAGAGACAATGTTGAAATGCTGGTATTTTGTAAATACTAGATATTTATGTGTGGCCAGTTTTACATCCATTGTTCGCAATGTACATTAGGTATGCAAACTGTTCTCTTGGTTAGATGAAAGATCTGCTTTTAGCTCTCTGAGTAGAGATTTATACATTTGTGTATCAGGAGGGAAAAATATGTGGTTTCTGAATCCATATGTTATGCATAATTTAGAGAGATTTTACAGAAGCTTGTATCAGACTGTCTTATTCCCCTTCATATTCATCAAATTCATTTCAGAACATTATCTGTTGGAAAAGTTGTGTGCCCAATGTGGGCTTATCCAAGTGACATAGCTTAGATAAAGGTCTAAACACGAAAAAGGCAGACAAATTTAGTACTTACTGTGAGTTATAACTGGAATAAATTGGATCACAAAAAGAGGTTCAGTCTGGTGTGGATGGGAGAAAACCATCTTAAACTTCCACTCTACCCCTAAAGACCAAAAACTGTGCTGAAGCTCAACCATCCAGGAATCTCAGATTGTACTGATTTCATCAGCTGAAAAACAGGGAAGCATTAGACACCTCAGCTGTGACAGACAAACTTGTTGCAGTCCCTAGACAATTTATGACCTTAGAGCAAAATGTTATATTCTTCTGTCAAGATGCTGGCACCTAGGTGATAGTGTGAAATTCAATACAGCGCAGTTAACCAGTTAAGCATGTACATCACTTCCCTGTGCAGAATCTCAGGGCCTTCTTAAAAAGTCAGTGAGTTTGGAGGCCAGCAATGCGTGGAGCAGACACACTATCTGTGGTGTAAACTTTCAACTGGTAAGGCAGAAAGCAGGGAGGCCAGGAAGTTTGAGGATGTTGGCATCCGTGCAGTGATACCGAAAGTCTGAATATACACCTTCAGTGGGCAGTGGATTAGGGGGCAACCACCACCAGCTGGGGAATGATCAGTATCATCTTTGAGACAAATGTGTAGGCATTGAAGATGTGCTGGATGATGATGAAGCCTATTTCTGTGATAGGGTGGTGCACTTTTCCACATTAGTCTGAGTGAAATAACCAGAATCCAGGGAGCAGAGGTTGCCCTCTTTTCAACATTATGTGTCAGTGTTGCAGATTTCACAGGTGACCCTACACAGAAGGCAGGAAGGTAATTCTCACTTTTATAGTCTCCTGTAAAATGCACTGATATAGACATCCCCTTAACTGGAATGCATGCTGTGCCTTCCTATGCCAGTAAGCTGAGACTTTTGTTGCACTTGGCATCAGCACAGAGAAAGAGGCTTGAGGTCTTCTGTAATGAAGGGCTTCTGAGCACTTACTATCAAACCAGCAGCTGGTAGAAAGCTCATTGAAACTAAATTAGCACAGATGTTATCAAGATGAGATGGAGCTCACTCTAAAAGGATGTGTTTGGAGACTCTTGTGATGGGACAGGGCACAGGAGTTAGTCAAGGAGTGCACTTTATGCTGCTCTGTTGTCGGTGGCGCATTAGAGAGATTGTCTTGTATGGTGAGTTCTAGTGTCTTGAGCCTGGGGGCAAAGGCAGCTTACAGGATGGATACTGCTGATGCAGATCACTTGTCTTTATAAATTGAAGCCTGAATTTAGGCATGTCAAAGGCAATATGGACATTACCACTGAATCAGATTATAAAACTTCTACTCAGGACTGCACAGGCCACGCTGGATGCAACTGTGTTACTTTTTCCAGTATGAAAAGCCTATTTCTTCTTAGCCATTCATATGTCAAGCTTATGTTCATATAATTTTTGCAGGTGAAACTTTCTATGCATAGCTTCTATATGGAATGTGTACTAGCACAAAGACACCAGGGGACTATATATTTCATAATAACCACTTGAGTGTGGATATAAAGGCCTCTAGCAGTATTTTGTGTATGAAAATGCCTTCAGGATGTAATAGGCTTATGGTACTGCAACCATAATTCACCCTTTTAAAAAACTAATTCTAAAGCACAACATTTTTTGTTAATTTTTTGGTTTGGTGATTTTTTGTTGTTTTTTTTTTAAGAATTACAATTGTAACCTTTATCTGATCCATTTTGCAGATTCCACTCCTTTTGCTCTTTTTACTGTGAGCACAAAGCACAGAATTTACACAGCAGAAGAGTACAGAACAGCTATTTATTGGTAAGCACACTGTGGACAGCTAGGACTAACGAGCTAGAAGGTAAAGATTAATGTTACCAGACTGAGCATTATACGCTCACCAGTCTGATGGGACATCTGACAAGTGCTTGCTGATCACATGGGTGAGGTCAATCATTTTTGCTGCTTGAATTGTGCTGATCCTTGATGTTGCTGTGTTGCCCTCTTCTGGTTCTCCATTTTTTTGGCATTTTTCCTCCTGAGTTCTCACGTTGCTAACTATCAGCATGTCCAAACTTACACTTTTTCCTCTGTTTTTACACTTCTTACCTCATGTGGCTTTTCATTCACTTCCTTTCAGTCATCTCAGCAGTCTTCTCATCAGACTGACCAAAAGTAACACCGCTGTACTGCCCCAAACTGGGCTTTCGTTCATAGATAGCAGTAACCTTTGTCTGAGGGCTGCATATGATGGTGTCCCCAGATATTTTCCTATGTGACTTTTTATCTGAGATTTTTGAAAAAATATTAATGTTTGCAGTTGTGGATTTAGCTACATCCCATTAAGCTCAGATAGTATATAGAAACAGACAACACCAAATTTAGTGTCTTGGCAGTGTGCAAGTCTTTACAGAATTTAGAGCAGTAAGATAAAATGTGCTAAAAGACTATGAGTAATACTTAGGATTTCCATTATGTTTTGCTGTTCAGGGATGTATACAAACATTAAATAACGAATAACTGAATAAAATATTTAGGGTAGAATACAAAATGTGTGCTACAGTTCAGAAGCCAAAGAGCATTGCTCTACTGAATAAAAATTATATGGAGAAAATCACTTGAGAGAGATTTCCACAATAAATCAGATATTACTTTGATTATTTGTCATTTCCTGGCATAGAGAAGATCCTATCACAGACTGGAATTCTGCTCTTTTACACACTATATAAGCAAAAGCAAATAATGAGCTCCTGTCAAAGAATTTACCATCTAAGCAAAAAATGAGGGATGATAGGCAACAAAATTTTAGGATTTGGTGAGACACGTTAAGCTGTAGTGTAGGAAGTGTCCTGTTACATGAACTGCCTAACTTCAATCTGGCTTTTCATAGACATTAAACACAAGAGGTTTTAAAGGAGGAATATATATGAATTTAATGAGTGAAGCTTTCAGATGTCTTTTTTTATAAGATTTATGAATCTTAAACTGAGATCCCATGGGAAGCCAGTATACTGTTTAATGATAAAACCCAAGTGTCTGGGACTCCTGCCTTTACTGCAGGACTGGCATTCTCTTCCATGCTGGAAGAAATTTCAAGTTAATTATAATAAAATGTAATTCAGTTTTGCTGATATGAAGTTGCATTTTTATAATTTAAAGCTGTGATTCTGCAAGCATTTGAACAGGTGTGTACCTTGGCACATGTGAGCAGTTACCTGACATGACGAAGTGAGTCACAAACACCTTAGTAACTTTGCACTCTGAAAACATCCTGGTCGCTAGCAGACTGAATCTACCACTGTTAGGTCTTCAGGAACATTTTGAAATAGTCTTCCAAAGTGTCTTCCAAGTTCCCATGGAGGTTTTTCTCTTTAAATCTGAAACTGTAGAAGAAACAAAAATCCCCCTTAGATGATTGCTATTCAAGTGTCTCAGAATTCCTCTGGAAGGCTCCTTGCTTGTTTCGTGACAACCTTCTTGTGCTTCACATATTAAAGTACTGGAGACAGCTGAAAGGATATCTTCTGCTCTCTTGAGCATCCCACCTGCTACAGTGAACACTTACCTAGCTTTGTGTTAACAGCTTGGTTCTCTGAGACTTACAGAGATGCAAACAACAGGTTAAAGATTTGGTCTTTATTTGGGTTTGGTAAAAGCTAAGACTCTCAGTGAAAATTTTGCTTTTTGTTATTGAAAGCTTGTATAGATTCACATCTGTGTTTGAACCTTCAGCTTTGTTTATACTCCTATGTACAGGTTTCAATCTGTGTATGACACAGCCCATACACACTTAACCTCAGAATAGAGTGGAACCATATGGACAGATAATGTCCCTGTCTTCTGAAGTATAAAGATGTACGTGATTAATGATCTCTAGCCTGAAAAGCTAGGATATTTCATGTGTTCATCATGTAGGATGTTTACCACCTAGAAACCTTGATTATGGAGATGAATGCATAATTAATGAGAAAGAGAAAAAAACCCAAAACTCTAGGGAAAGAAATTGCATGTCTAAGATGGTTTGAATGTCTCTGATTCCATCTGGAGTTGCAAAAGTTGACTAGGTAATCTCTCAGGATTTCTTTCATCTCTACTTTTTGTTATTCTATTCTGCTAGGAGAAGAAATGTAAGATGCCAAGATTAGTACTTGTCAGCATGCAATGGTGTTTTTAAATAACATGTAACACTGAGATATTATCTTGTCCATAGCCAAGGGCTTCCTCCATGCAGCTCTTTATCAGGGTTCATAAGGAGGGATTTTCAAGGGGAAAGAGAAAGAGCCAGAACAAGGACATAGGCAGAATTAATATGGAGGCTGAAAAGGGAACTGATGGCCAGATGGCTCTGCAATGAAGGGAAACCGGAGTCTAAGGGTACTAGAGAAATATAATAAAGCATCTGGTAATACTGCAGGCATTCAGCATGTTCACAAATGAATAGATGTAATGCAGTCTCCAAGCTAAGCTATCCTGTAGTTCGGCTTCCTTTAGCAGGGGATTTCATACCCCTGAGGAAACTGACAGTGCTGTGTCCCTGCCCACACTCTGGAACCACCACCCATCTGCCCAGGGCCCAAGACCCCATTTCAGCTCCCCAGAGCTGTCAGTCTCTGTCCCAGCAACACCACAGTGGTGCTGGTCTCCAGCTCCCCACAGTCCTGCAGGCCCAGCATTGGCCTGTCCCTCTGCCAGGAAGGTGCCTGATGCCCAGGGATGGGGTTGTACCCCAGCTGCTATCCTTCTGGTGGGGGTGGTGGGATGCACTCTTGTAGCTGCCAGGCCCTTCCTGATGTCCCCAGGGAGCCCCTACAGCACCCTGGCAGGGCTATAGAAATCAAAGTCTGGAGTTAATTGCTGCATTTCTGTGTACAGGTTTGAAATATATGGCTAAGTTTCATACCCTGCTTTAAAAATGGTGGGAAACAAAGGAGTAGAGATAACTTTGACAGAAGAACTTGTAGAAGAATTAGCTAATTTAGGTTTAAGTTAGTAATACAGTTTTCAACGCAATTCTGATGTTCTGTGAATGCCTCAATTCTTTACTTTTTTCGTATTCATAGAATCATAGAATAGTTAGGGTTGGAAAGGACCTTAAGATCATCAAGTTCCAACCCCCTTGCCATGGGCAGGGACACCTCGCACTAAACCATACCACCCAAGGCCTCATCCAACCTGACCTTGAACACTGCCAGGGATGGAGCATTCACAACCTCCCTGGCCAGCCCATTCCAGTGCCTCACCACCCTAACAGGAAAGAATTTCCTCCTTATATCCAATCTAAACTTCCCCTGTTTAAGTTTTAACCCATTACCCCTTGTCCTATCACTACAGTCCCTAATGAAGAGTCCCTCCCCAGCATCCCTATGGGCCCCCCTTCAGATACAGGTAGGCTGCTATGAGGTCTCCACACAGACTTCTCTTCCCCAGGCTGAACAGCCCCAACTTTCTCAGCCGATCTTCATATGGAAGGTGCTTCAGTCCCCTGATCATCCTCGTGGCCCTCCTCTGGACTTGTTCCAATAGTTCCATGTCCTTTTTATGTTGAGGACACCAGAACTGCAAACAATACTCCAAGTGAGGTCTCACGAGAGAAGAGCAGAGGGGCAGGATGACCTCCTTCAACCTGCTGGTCACACTCCTTTGGGTGCAGCCCAGGGTACAGTTGGCTTTCTGGGTTTTGAGCACACACTGACGGCTCATGTTCATTTTCTCATTGACCAGTACCCCCAAGTCCTTCTCCATAGGGCTGCTCTGAGTCTCTTCTCTGCCCAGCCTGTACCTGTGCCTGGGATTGCTCTGTCCCAGGTGTAGGACCTTGCACTTGCCATGGTTAAACTGCATGAGGTTGGCATCAGCCCTCCTCACAAGTGTGTCAAGGTCCCTCTGGATGGCATTCCTTCCCTCCAGCATATCAACCGGACCACACAGCTTGGTGTCATCAGCAAACTTGCTGAGGGCGCACTCAATCCCACTGTCCATGTCACCGACAAGGATGTTAAACAAGACCGGTCCCAACACCAATCCCTGAGGGACACCCCTCGTAACTGGTCTCCAGCTGGACATTGAGCCATTGACCACAACTCTTTGTGTGCAGCCATCCAGCCAGTTCTTTATCCACCAAGTGGTCCATCCATCAAATTGATGTCTCTCCAATTTAGAGACAAGGATGTTGTATGGGACAGTGTTGAACGCTTTACACAAATTCAGGTAGATGACATCAACTGCTCTACCCCTGTCCAGCAGTTCTGTAGCCCTATCATCTTTAAGACCTCTTTAAAAAATGTCTTTCTTTCTTTCAAGCTCCATTTTTTTATTAGACCATTATGCAATTCCAAAAGCCATGTTTACATTCCAGTCTGTGTACTTTCATTTCCCTTCTTGGTTTTTAAACCTGTCTAGGATGACTCAGAAAGCTTGTTTTTTTCCATCAAATTTGACTGAGGCCTAATGGATTAGATTGAAGAAGAAGCTCCTGGTGTCTGAACAGAGAAGTATGTTTTTTTGGGACCTGGAGAAAGCATTTGGAGACACTTGAGCAGAGATACCAAAAATCAAGGTAGTTCTGCCTTCAAAAAATAAAAGCTAAGGTACAGTGGTGTATGATGCTTCAGTCTTGCTCAGTTCCTCGCACTCGAGCTTTTGCTTCTAAAAATGGTTTCTCTTGTTCCTCCTCCTCAAATTCTTTGACATTTCTACTGTATTTCTTTTCCTTTCACCCACTTCCCAAGACACTGCTTGAATTCTGCTCTAATATAATATATTTCAATGAGTATCAGGGCAACAGGTTAAATATATGAAAAGAAATTTTGCAAAGACTTGAAGACACTAAAAATTTGCTCTGGCTTTTAATTTCCCCCTGATGAACAAGCCCTAACATTTTAAAATTTGTTGTTAGGAAAATACATATTTTTTTTAAGATAGGTTAAACAAGATTTATCTTCTTTACAAAATCAAACTGTTGTGTGTTAAAATTTCGACTTCTTACTATGCTATTACACAAATTGGAGACTTGAGAAATCAAAGAATGATTTGAAAATTGAAAGATGGAACATTTTGTCTTCTTGCATCTTTTCAGAGCTTTATATTCTGGTTTTCTTTTGAAATTAAATGACAACATTATCCAGTTTTATTAAATGCTCTGATTTCAATTAAGCACCCTATTTTTCAGAATTTCTTCACCAGTTCTACTTCCAGCAGCTTGTGTTGAATAGGCACAAAGAAAACAAATTCCTCAGCAGGAAATAATGTTGTTAAACAAAGACTTGTGCTGAGTAGCCACCACTGAACGTACAACATTAATTTCAATGTGCAGTTTTTGATATTCACAATAACTGTGATGCAGTAAAGTTCCTGCAAGAATAATTGCCCTGTAACTCCCTATAATGAATTTCAAATAAAATAGAAAACTTTGAGAAGATAACAGGCATGCAGGACAAGCACTGACAAACCGGTAAACATGATTTTTTCCTATCAGTTATGCTCTATATGTAGTAAACATTTCTTACTTTGTCCAGAAAAAGACAAAGATACATTGTAATAGCAATGCACTGTCTATAGGATTTTGAATAAAATGAGTTTTGCAGTCCTGGCACTGGCTGGTGTGTCAGGTTTTATGCTGAAAGGTCCTTGGATTTCAGTGACAATTTAGTTAAACTAGTTGTCGATGTGGAAAACACATTAGATGCAATATTTGATATTACATCAAGTATAGTTTGAAATAAAATGTTCTCTGGTAGTTTGGGTGGTTTTTAATTTTGCTTACTGCAACTATTAGTGCTTTGGGACATGGTGAGAGATTTATAGATGTTTGAGTTTCACATGAGTTAAGGTGATAAATAACCTTCAGTGCTGTCTGGAAGACTAAATTCTTTAATCCCTTCTTAAAATCCCATTTATACTTTTTGCTTTCAGTGGCAAATTGAAGGGTACAGACTAAGAAACTCACTCAAATAATGCAGTTGAATGAAAAAGAAAAATACTGATAACAATGCCCAACTCTACAGCTGAAAATAATAGAGGCTAAGAACAAAATATAACACATCAACTATTATGGTAGCTATTAAAAATTAGAAAGGTGTATTGGGGTAGTTTGCAGATAGGCATGAATAGGATGTGGTTTTAATCCAGCTCTCTGTCTTGCAAATTGAGAGAAGCATTTACCTTTAATATAAACAATTTCCAAGGCCCTGTGTAGAATTATGAATACTGCAAAAAATCTTACAATTATAATGTTTTATATGTGAAAGCATTCAGATTGAAGCCAATAAATAGCTTTGAATAACAGAAGAATTTGAAATGAGAAAATGTTGCTCCCTGCTTTCAGTATTGTTGCAATTTATACAAAGAAGACCTTCCTTTTTTATTTATGAAAGTAAAGCACAGTCCTGGAGTATGCATTTGCTCATAAGCCTTACTGGCTTCAAAATATTTTTCAACAAGCAGTTAAGTGCTTGGAAATACACTTTTCTGCAGGAAAATTAGTAAATTCGCTAATTTTTTGCTGTTAGAAACTGAAGTAATTAGATTCTGCATGGAACTAGGTGGACAGAAAAATTAAATAATTCTATGAATTACTAAGAAACTGACATTTTTTGTCATTCAGAGATTAGCTTGTACTTAAAGAGCTCCCATGATACCTCATGGTATCATGGAGAGTACCCCATTCTTTTCTAATGGCAACATTTCTTCCAGGATTTCTTCCACATTTCACTATGGTCTGCTCTTTGGTACCTGTGGGATACACCCAGAGAAACAGCAAATTGTAGGTTTGTCCCATAGAAGAGACTCAGGTGATAAACAGCATTATACAGATCATAAACAATTTTGTGGAAGTGTAGGAGAGTGTCATATAAATGTTGAAACAAATCAAAGTCAAAACTTTCTAATACTCTTATGTTTCAATACCTTTCCTGACTTTCAGAAGAGCTGTAAAAATTCATTAATAGATTACTTCATAGCAGTTATTCTGAATTTGACCAGTTCTAGTGCTTATGTAAAATATTCCTCCATGGTTTCATATGGACTAACAGTAAGAAACTTGTCGATGATTGTAGTCTTTGTATCTCACAAACTATAGATGGTAATTATGACAAGCTGTACTTGTATGGAACTGTCCTGGGTTTAGCAGCAGCAGTCATTTTTTATCCTTCTTGGTAGCTGGTGCAGTGCTGTGTTTTGACTTTCGGGCTGGGAACAAAGCTGATAAAAATGATGTTTTGGTTTGGCCAAGGACTTGGTGAGCCTCATGCTCTGCCAGGGAGGAGGGGAGGCCGGGAGGAAGCAGAGACAGGACACCTGACCCAAACTGACCAAAGAGGTATTCCATACCACAGCACGTCATGCCCAGGGGGGAACTGGGAGGTACCCGGAAGGAGAGGGGGTCAGCCGGGTCGGACTGGTGGTTCGGCGCGTGGTATTGTACTCCTTTCCTTTGCTATTTTCTCTTATCATTGTTGTCGTTGGTGGTAGCGGTGGTGATTCGTATTGTACATTAGTTGCTAGACTGTTCTTATCTCAGCCCGTGGGAGTTGCATTCCTTCGATTCTCCTCCCCACCCCTCTGGGAGCGGGAAAAGGGGGCGGCAACCCCTGGGGAAGGGGGGGGGGGCGGACTAACGTGGGCCTCGATTGCTTCCAGCCTGGCACCACTCACTGGGAGTAAGTGAACAAGCTGTTTGGTTGGGTTAAACCACGACAGTTCTTTTTGGCGCCCAACGTGGGGCACGAAGGGGTTGAGATAACAACAGATCTGACCGGATTAATAGTCACTCATCACAATGCTGATTTATTGGCTCTCAAAGTTGTTCCTCTTGATCTCACAGCTTCAGAATGTTGTAATTTACTTAGATCTGGTATTTGCTGTATTAGTGTTTTTCAAGTGTGGGGTTTAGGCTAAAGTTCTTGTCTCAGTGTACTTTATGATGATGACTTGTAACACAATAGAATTATTGATCATGAAACTTATCTGGTTTATGTTCCCAGTATGGTCACCACCTTTATACTTTGGGAGGTATATAATAGAAGTGCTTAGCAATTACACATATTCTTTCTCCTTCTCGGGTGGTCAACCTGTGAAGGAGGTATTCTTTTACCCTCCCAGTCCTCCCCCCAGAGCATTTACAGCATCATTTGAGAGTTTTGAATGGCCTTTTAATGCTATTGAGACTTGTTTGCTGATTGTGATGGGGATCACCATGTTGGCACGTATACAGAGTGTATTTTGGCCACAACTATTTCATCTGTTTTCAAAAGTTAAGCAGAGTCAGGTTTGGGTCTTGTCTGGGGTTAAACGACGAAGTAGGAGGACCAAGAGATTTTCTCTGAGGCTGGACAGCCATGAGTGGCAGGGTGTGTGGGACAGTATGGGCAAGTATCTAGGTCAGTGGGCCCTTCCAGTACTTTGGAATTTCACCACCGAACAACTGCAAAATCCAGAAGAATTAGTAAAACACTTAAATGAGGTGTGTGGTCAGTCTGGCCATACCAGAGACGGACAAATCATGGCAACGTGCTGGGGCTTGGCCTATGCTTACAGGGCCATGTTCAATGCTTTCCAGCACCTTCAAAAGGAAAAAAATGTCGCTGGATCTGAGGGCAAAGCAACAGCCAGTACAGATACTCCAGCTCCAAGTACAGCAGCTACACCACCCCCAGCAACAAGTACAGTCGCTACTCAAACCACAGTGATAACCACTGCAACTAAACCAGAGGACCAATTCGTACCAATATCGGTTGCCCCTGTACGCAAGAGAAAAAGCAAAAAGGAGGCAGGAAGGTTAAAGCAAGATGAAGAAACAATGTGTTCACTACTCGATCCAGAACATGATCAGGAGTCATCATCACATGATGAAGAAGAAGAAGGAGAGGTGACTTCTCGACTTCGGACCTCAACCGAGCTACGGAATAAGCGAAAAGATTTTACCCGTCAACCAGGGGAGCACATCATCACCTGGTTGCTCCGATGCTGGGACAATGGGGCCGATGGTCACGAACTAGAAGGTACAGAAGCCAAGCAGTTGGGATCACTTGCTAAAGAAGGGGGAATTGACAAAGCAATTGCAAGAGAGAAAAAGTCCCTCAGTCTTTGGAGGCGGCTCTTGGCAGCTGTCAAAGAAAGGTTTCCATACAAGGACGATGTTATGAGTCGTTCGGCCAAGTGGACTACTATAGACAAAGGTATCCAGTCTCTGAGAGAATCAGCCATTGTAGAGATGATCTATCACATCAAGCCGAATAACGGGAATATACCCATAGATCCAGATGAAGTCGAATGTACACGACCCATGTGGCGAAAACTTACACGGAATGCACCATCATCATACGCCCATTCACTGGCAACAGTAACCTGGAATGACATAGTACCACTAACAGTGGATGAAATGGTTCATAAACTCCGCGAGTTCGAAGACAATCTCACCCCTTCCATCATCTCAGCTGTGGAAAAACTGTCCCAGGATCTCAAACAATTGAGGGACGATATATCTGACTTATCCAACTCCTCGCGTGTACCAACACACATTTCAGCTATTAGCAAAAGGCGTCCCACTGTTCGAGAAAGGAGATACAAGAGGTATACGCCACGGTCTACCCTATGGTTTTACCTGCGGGATCACGGAGAAGACATGACAAAGTGGGATGGAAAACCTACCTCAGTTTTGGAGGAACGGGTGAGTGAATTGAAAAGAGGAGCAAAGGCCAAGACTGAGCGTCCCATGAGAGCTACGGCTTCAGTCTCTGGTGAGCAGTTTCCCAGGTGGAGTGGAAGAGCTGATCTTACTCCAGCTTCTGTGATAAAGAAGAATAATCCCTTTCAACATGACTTAAGCGTCCAATCCTGTGATGACTATTAGAGGGGCCCTGCCTCCAGCCAGGTGGAGGTAGGGGACAATCGGATTTACTGGACTGTGTGGATCAGATGGCCTGGCACATCAGTCCTGCAGAAGTATAAGGCTCTAGTAGATACCGGTGCACAGTGTACCCTGATGCCATCAAGCTGTCAAGGGGTGGAACCCATCTATATTTCTGGAGTGACAGGAGGATCCCAAGAGTTGACTGTACTGGAGGCTGAAATCAGCCTGACTGGGAGAGAATGGCAAAAGCACCGTATTGTGACTGGCCCAGAGGCTCCATGCATCCTTGGCATAGACTACCTCAAGAGAGGGTACTTCAAAGACCCAAAAGGGTACCGATGGGCTTTTGGTATTGCTGCTTTGGAGACTGAAGAAGTTGAGCAGCTGTCCACCTTGCCTGGTCTCAGAGGATCCTTCTGTTGTGGGGCTGATGAAAGTCGAAGAACAACAAGTGCCAATTGCAACCACAACAGTGCACCGGCGGCAATATCGCACCAACCGAGACTCCCTGATTCCTATCCATCAGCTGATCCGTAGACTGGAGAGTCAGGGAGTGATCAGCAGGACCCGCTCGCCCTTTAATAGCCCCATATGGCCAGTGCGAAAGTCTAACGGAGAGTGGAGACTAACAATAGACTATCGTGGCCTGAATGAAGTCACACCACCCTTGAGTGCTGCCGTACCAGACATGCTAGAACTTCAGTATGAACTGGAGTCAAAGGCAGCCAAGTGGTATGCCACGATTGATATTGCCAATGCGTTTTTCTCAATTCCTTTGGCAACAGAGTGCAGGCCACAGTTTGCTTTTACTTGGAGGGGTGTCCAGTTCACATGGAACCGACTGCCCCAGGGCTGGAAACATAGCCCTACCATTTGCCATGGACTGATTCAGACTGCACTGGAACAGGGGCAAGCGCCAGAACACCTGCAATACATTGATGACATTATAGTGTGGGGCGATACAGCAGAAGAAGTCTTCGAGAAAGGGAGGAAAATAATTCAAATCCTGCTGAAAGCCGGTTTTGCCATAAAACGAAGTAAGGTCAAGGGACCTGCACAGGAGATTCAATTTCTGGGAATAAAATGGCAAGATGGACGTAGACAGATCCCCACAGATGTAATCAACAAGATAACAGCAATGGCTCCACCAACTAATAAGAAAGAAACACAAGCTTTCTTGGGTGCAGTGGGGTTCTGGAGACTGCACATCCCAAATTACAGTTTGATTGTAAGCCCTCTCTATTACGTGACCCGTAAGAAGAATGATTTTAAATGGGGACCTGAGCAACAACAAGCCTTTGAACAAATTAAACGCAAGATAGTTCATGCAGTGGCCCTTGGACCAGTTCGGACTGGGCCAGATGTAAAAAATGTATTGTACACCGCAGCTGGGGAGAATGGCCCTACCTGGAGCCTCTGGCAGAAAGCTCCAGGAGAGACTCGAGGTTGACCCCTTGGTTTTTGGAGTCGGGGATACAAAGGATCTGAGGCAAGCTATACCCCAACTGAGAAAGAGATACTGGCAGCCTATGAAGGGGTTCGAGCTGCTTCGGAAGTGATTGGCACCGAAGTACAGCTCCTCCTGGCACCCCGGTTGCCCGTGCTAGGCTGGATGTTCAAAGGCAGGGTCTCCTCTACGTATCATGCAACTGATGCTACGTGGAGTAAATGGGCTGCACTAATTACACAATGAGCTCGAATAGGAAATCCCAGTCTTCCAGGCATTCTAGAAGTCATCATGGACTGGCCAGAGGGCAAAGATTTCGGAATGTCACCAGAGGAGGAGGTGATGCGTGCTGAAGAGGCCCCACCATATAATCAGCTGTCAGAAAGTGAAAAGCAATATGCCTTGTTTACTGATGGGTCCTGCCGTATTGTGGGAAAACATCGGAGATGGAAGGCAGCTGTATGGAATCCTCGACGACAAGTTGCAGAAACTGCTGAAGGAGAGGGTGAATCGAGTCAGTTTGCTGAGGTGAAAGCCACCCAGCTGGCCCTGGGCATTGCTGAACGAGAAAAGTGGCCAGTACTTTATCTCTATACTGACTTATGGATGGTGGCAAATGCCCTGTGGGGGTGGTTGCAGCAATGGAAGCAGATCAACTGGCAATGCAGAGGTAAACCTATCTGGGCTGCTGCACTGTGGAAAGATATTGCTGCCCGGGTGCAAAACCTGGTGGTGAAGGTACGTCATGTAGATGCCCATGTACCCAAGAGTCGGGCCACTGAGGAACACCAGAACAACCAACAAGTGGATAAAGCTGCTAAGATTGAAGTGGCTCAGATGGACTTAGATTGGCAACATAAAAGTGAATTATTTTTGGCCCGGTGGGCCCATGACACTTCAGGCCATCAGGGCAGAGATGCAACATATAGATGGGCCCGTGATCGAGGGGTGGACTTAACAATGGACACTATTGCCCAGGTTATTCATGAGTGTGAAACATGTGCTGCCATTAAACAAGCCAAACGGTTAAAACCTCTTTGGTATGGAGGACGATGGCTGAAGTATAAATATGGGGAGGCCTGGCAGATTGATTATATCACACTGCCACCAACCCGCCAAGGTAAGCGCCATGTGCTTACCATGGTGGAAGCAACCACCGGATGGCTGGAAACGTACGCTGTGCCCCATGCCACTGCCTGGAACACTATCCTGGGCCTTGAGAAACACATTTTGTGGCGACACGGCACCCCAGAGAGAATTGAGTCAGACAATGGGACTCATTTCCGGAATAACCTTATAGACACTTGGGCCAAAGAGCATGGCATTGAGTGGGTATATCACATCCCCTACCATGCACCAGCCTCTGGGAAAATCGAAAGGTACAATGGGCTGTTAAAAACTACACTGAGAGCAATGGGTGGGGGAACTTTCAAGCATTGGGATACACACTTACCAAAGGCCACCTGGTTGGTCAACACCAGAGGATCTGCCAACAGAGCTGGCCCAGCCCAATCGGAACTTTTACATATTGTAGAGGGGGACAAAGTTCCTGTGGTGCATATGAAGAATTTGCTGGGGAAGACAGTCTGGGTTATTCCTGCTTCAAGTAAAGGCAAACCCACTCGTGGGATTGCTTTTGCTCAGGGACCTGGATACACTTGGTGGGTAATGTGGGATGATGGGGAAGTCCGATGTGTACCTCAAGGGGATTTAATTTTAGGGGAAAACAGCCAATGAACTTAATTGTATGTTGTTGCCTGCTGTGTAATACTTTAATAGCCCATCAACCAGATGTCTTCAGGCCACCAGCGACTAGCCCTGACTTCCCTTCAACCATCATCCCAACAGAGAGCGAACTTTGACAGAACCAGACAAGTTCTACAGTAAGGGAATGATCAGCACCAGCAGGCAACGACCCAATACTGCACGCGGCCTCTCCTGTTCTGAAAGACTGTTACAAGAGATGGAGCCTGACATCATGGACCAGATGGACTCAGCAGCTTTATAGGGACTAGTCTTTGCACTAAGATAGAAGTGCACTGAGATCGGAGTGATGGTATATTGAAAATGTAGGATCTGAGCATGATGTGAATGGTATGGAATAAGGGGTGGATAATGTCCTGGGTTTAGCAGCAGCAGTCATTTTTTCTCCTTCTTGGTAGCTGGTGCAGTGCTGTGTTTTGACTTTCAGGCTGGGAACAAAGCTGATAAAAATGATGTTTTGGTTTGGCCAAGGACTTTGTGAGTCTCATGCTCTGCCAGGGAGGAGGGGAGGCCGGGAGGAAGCAGAGACAGGACACCTGACCCAAACTGACCAAAGAGGTATTCCATACCACAGCACGTCATGCCCAGGGGGGAACTGGGAGGTACCCGGAAGGAGAGGGGGTCGGCCGGGTCGGACTGGTGGTTCGGCGCGTGGTACTGTACTCCTTTCCTTTGCTATTTTCTCTTATCATTGTTGTCGTTGGTGGTAGCGGTGGTGATTCGTATTGTACATTAGTTGCTAGACTGTTCTTACCTCAGCCCGTGGGAGTTGCATTCCTTCGATTCTCCTCCCCACCCCTCTGGAAGCGGGGAAAGGGGGCGGCAACCCCTGGGGAAGGGGGGTGGGGGGCGGACTAACGTGGGCCTCGATTGCTTCCAGCCTGGCTCCACTCACTGGGAGTAAGTGAACAAGCTGTTTGGTTGGGTTAAACCACGACAGGAACATATCTGGGAGGGAGAGATAAAAGAGAGAGGATCCTTTACCTGCATATTCCAAACTAAATGTGAAAGTGTACAGACTACTGAAAGAGATGCAGTGGCTCAGAATAATATTCCCTATTATGGAAATTGTATTTCCTTGTTAACAAGTGAAAACTTTAAGGATGCTTCAAACTAGGCTTAAAAAGATTGAAATATACCATCTCTACTTATTTCTTATTTAAACGAATCAGAAATATTTATCACAGAACATGAATTCTTTAGCATGTACTGCTCCTTGTAGTATCTTCAACCATATAAAGCAGCACATAAGTGCAGAGCCAGGAACCTGGGCAGAATATCCAAAGGCACTTTGGAGTTCAGTCATAGGACTTTTGATATAAATATTCTTTGATAATTTCAAAGTCAGGACAGTTAAAATTGTGGAAATTGTTGGAGAAATAATTTTTATTTTCATTAATATTCTGCAAAAGAGAACACAGATATTTTGTTATTGCTCTGAAAATGAGTCCTCATTGAGATCAGCACATTGTTACATCATGGAGTTGCTCTGTTGTGATTTCCAGTGATCCTAATGATCCCTTTCATCTTTATTGCAGCAGTTTCAGACTGCACAACAAATCACAAAGCATTCCAATGTGAGTGTATAAAATATTGATGTAAAATTATGTATAAAGTGCTTTAAGAATCAGAATGAACTAGATGATCTTAAGATCCTTTCCAACCCTAACTATTCCATGATTCTGTGATTCCATGATTTGCCAGCAGAAATCATCTCTGTACAGCTTAAAAGAGGACTTCAGTGTTAGTAGTAGCTAAAAATAATGAAGCTTATCTTTTAATTAAGACAGAACTCATTAAATAGAACCAGTGCATTCAATAGAACAAGACCTGTTACAGTTTCCTGGATGTTTCCTGGAAGTTTGAGGATTAATTTATATGGGTTAGTTGGCAGAAAGTTTCAGTGCATTTTCTTTAGAAGAATGAGTGCTCCATGTGAACAATATTGCCTATGCTGTCCATTTCCAACTGACAAATCATGCCTGGACAACATGAATCTTCAGGAAATCAAAGGTCTTCATACTTGCCTTTTGGTTTTTGAAGTTCTTCACTAAGTCTTGTTGATTCCTTCAGACTTTTTCCTATGGAAAAGCTGTACGTATTTTTACTTCACATATTTTAGTAGGCTATACCAAGTCTGCTGCTACAAAGGCCAGGATGCTTCTTGCAAGTTGCAAAACAATTAAAATAATTGGCTGACTAATACTGAAAGCAAAACTCACCAAGATGAATGAACACATATATCTCTGAAACTCTTAGTCCGTTGTCATGGTTTAACCCCATATGGCAACTAAGCCACAACCGGCCACTTGCTCTCTCCTCTGCCTTGGGACTGGGGAAATAAAGCGAAGGGTAAAATTGAGTGCATTTCATAAAGAGACTTTAACAGATAAAGCAAAAACCATGCATGTAAGCAAAGCAAAATAAAGAATTAGTTCACACCTTCCCATGGGCAGACAGGTGCTCAGCCATCTCCAGCAAAACAGGGCTCCATCAGGTGTAATGGTTACTTGGGAAGACAAATGCCATCACTCAAATCTTCCCGTTCCCCCACTTTCTTCTTCACCTAGCTTTTATTGCTGAGCATGACACCATATGGTCAGTTGGGGTCAGCTGTTGCATCTGTGTCCCCTTCCAACTCCTTGTGCATCCCCAGCCTCCTTGCTGGTGGGGTGGGGTGAGGAGCAGAAAAGTCTTTGACACTGTGTAAGCATCCCTGAATTATCAACGCTGTTTCCAGCACAAATCCAAAACATATTCCCATACTAGCTGCTATGACGAAAAATAATGCTATCTCAGCCAAACCAGCATGAAGTCCTTGTGAATAAAGCTTTTTCTCCTGATCCTCCATATAGAGGCCTCATGTGAGCAAATGTTTGGCCCACAGTGACCAGAATTCAGAAAGAAGGGAGTGAAGAGAGGGCCAAAAGAAGACTATATTTAACAGGTAATTAATGTGGTAGGACTGGAGTCACTTAATAAGCAGAATCTCATAATAAGTGATTGTACAGAAAGGTTCTGCTTTTGTCAATAGGATCCCCAGTTCTTATGCCTGCCCTCAAGGCATTTTAAAATGCAATTGAATATGTTTTCCTCATAAATGCCTAAGAAGGGGGAAAAATTGGTCTCTGGGAGAACATAATTGGGGATTTAAATGTTAATGAATCTCTCATTTTGCATTGTTAATGCATTTATTGAAAGATGGTTATTGATTTAATTATACTAACAAAACAAATTACATTAAAAATGCAGTCTAACTCAGTTTTGAACTTTGGAAATGGAAATAGGTTTTTCACCTTCAGAAAAGAAGAAAATCCTATTTCAAAGACAGGAAATCAGTTGGATTATGTCTAGAAATTTACTATGGATGCTTTTGAAATGCTGTTGGCATTGAAATTGCAGAATGCTATTATTCTCCAATGTAATTATAATTGGCTTGATTGCATAATCTTACACATCCTAGTAATAACATTTGCAGAAGTAGATATGGTCTAACTGAAATCCAGGCAGACTTAAATTTTCTGATAACACCCTTAAAGCCCTACAGTAAACTGTAAAGGAAGTACGTTCACAGTGCTGCAGCATAATATAAGCACAGTTTAATATGTCCATGGAATGTGAAGATTCAAGGCACGTAGCTGAAGGAATGAAGGTAAGACTGCATACTATGTGTTATGTATGGACAGCATAACATTCCAGTTATGAATGGGCTTTTTTTTTGGTACTTTTTCTTCCCAGAGTTTGTGAAACAGACAGCCTCCTAATAACGATTTTTAGTCATGCCAGTGCTAAACTGCAGTCATTTGACATGAATATATTTTGAATACTTAGGCTCATAAGCGGCAGTGGAGGAAACAACATTTTACTCATGAACTAGTGGTGGGTACAGGATCTTGTTCCCCAGCTATTCAGTTTCTGATGCTCCTAGTACTTATATGTGGGGTTTTTTTGAGAACTTGTGCTATTAGTAGAGGCATGTAAAGGTTGAATTAAAGCTTTAGCCAGTTTTTGTCTTTGGCCTATTCTCTTTTTCCTCATTTGTGACTTCTTACAGAGAAACCAGCAGATGCTATTGTTAGCACCAGACTGACAGCTGCAGTTACTGTTTGTGACAGAAGAAGCAGGTGCTAAAGCATTACCCAGTCTCTCTTTTGCCCCCTTGAAGAAAAAAACTGTTTAAAGAAAACTCATTGCGCAGCTCATCTTGGTATGTAAACCTGAGGCATGCTATGTTGTGTAATGCACCTCGGGAGGAATAACCCCATGCACAAACACAGGTTAGGGGTTGACCGACTCGAAAGTAGCTCTGGGCAGAAGGATCTGGGAATCCTAGTGGATGACAAGTTAACCATAAGCCACCAATGTGCCTCTGAGGCCAAGAAGGCCAGTGGTATCCTAGGCTGCGTTAGGGATAGTGTGACCAGCAGGTTGAGGGAGGTTATTCTCACCCGCTACTGTGCCTGGCAAGGCCACATCTGGACTACTGTGTTCAGTTATCAGCTCCTCAGTCAAGAAAGACAAGGAGCTACTGGAATGGGTCAATTAGAAGGCCATAAAGATGATATGGGGACTGGAGTATCTCATGAGGAAAGGCTGAGAGAGCTGAGCCTGTTTAGCCTGAAGAAGAGACAAATGAGAGACGTGTTTATCAATGCATACAAATATCTTAAGGGCATGTCTTGAGAATATGAAGAGGGTAGGACCAGACTCTTTTTAGTGGTGTAACCAGTGATAGGATAAGGGGCAATAGACACAAACTGGAAAAGGAAATTCCGTCAGCATATGAGGAAGAACTTTACATTGAGGGTGGCAGAACATTGGAACAGGCTTCGCAGAGAGGCTGTGGAGTCTCCTTCTCTGGAGATATTAAAAACCTGCCCAGGTGCGATGCTGTACAACCTGCTCTAGGTGCACCTGCTTTAGCATAAGGGTTGGACTAAGTGATTTCCAGAGATCCTTTCCAACCCCAGCCATTCTGTGACTGTGATGCTGCTGCATTTTTCTCATTAAAGAAAAAAAAAAATTAAAAATAAATCAAGCCTACAGTAATCCATGAAGTCCATTTCAGCCCATTTCCAATTCAGTCCATTTCACTTTTTTTTTTTTTTTTTTTAAGCAAAAATGCTTTCAAAATCATCTTAACTGTAGCTCTGGCTGCATGAGATAAGGAATAGTGCTGAGACAATCCTGTTTCTGCTTTTCAACCTACACATATACCTGTGAGCAAGGGCTTTGACTGGCAAGATGAAACTTAATATATCTTGCTTATATTGCATATTTCATTCAGCAATTTAATGAAACTGGCAAAGAAGGAAAGGACTTAAGGACAGTTTATAGATATTTACTACTATATGTATTATCTTCTATAAAATTAAAATATGTGTTTTAAGGAAACAAATTCAGTCATTTTATTCTAAAAATTGAAAATCACAAGTAAAAATAGTGTTTTGATGCCTTCGTTCACTGTACTTATGATTAATATAATGTAGTAGAACTATTAATATTTCATTTCTCTGAAGAGTTTAATGGAATTGAAACTTGCAATATCAAAAGTGCTGGAGAAAGTAGAACTTTGACCATAAAATATTAAAATACTGAAAATGGCAATGGAAGCAACATCAGTGGACTTCATCCCTATTTGCTGTTCAAGAACCACTTCCCTTGGATTCTATTATCATATTCTTGAGCTTTCCAGTACACACTACAGAGGACAGCCCAGGTGATGCAGAGATTTGCCTCAGCTGGGCTGCTAAAAAAACTAAATGTTTAATTCATTTGCCCATTGTTTTCATAAATAGTGTTATCCACCACGGTGGCAGGGCATTTCAGATGACCTTTCCCTACTTTAAAGGAAGGAGGGATTATTTAAATGTTTCAATAATCTAGGTGCATGTCACATTGCCTATATACTCTAACATTATTCTTGCTGTTATTTTCATAATCACTAGCAGGTGTTCCTATAGCCATCAGTTAACACCACAATGGTTAAAGCAAAATATTTTAGCTGTAGCCTGCATGCACCTTACCAGCATGTATTCTTTGATGCTTTTATTTTCTTTAGCAGTGAAAAGCATATAAAATTAATGACATTTGCATTTGATATAGCAACATGTTTAAATCTGCTCTGTGTATAAGATGCAACTATATTATTGACTAAGCCTTTGCCTTTTTTGCTTGTCCCACACCTGGATGTTTGTTCCTCGTAAACATTCTAAAACTATATTTAATTAAATGATTTTTCTGGTAAAGCATACTGAATTGTGAGTTTAATTTTTCTTTTACGTACTTTTGATTTTATTTTTTTTTTTTGTTCAGAATTATGATGCTGGTGATATTTCTTGTATCTGTAACCTGCTACTCCAGAGAAATATTTCCCAGATAAGACTACAGTCAAAGCATCCAGTTGACTTTCAAAAATATTCGGTTCCAAATTTGCTAAGTGTGCTGCAAAGGCACTTTGACTAAAAGTAGTGAGGAAATTTAGCATGAAAGGAGGGTTTAATCTATTTTCCTCAGCCTCTATATTCCTTAGGTTCTAGAAAAAGAAGTGGAAGATTCCTCCCAAATGCAGAAGAGTACAAAGGCCATAAAAGAACACTGTTATCTTCTAAGTCAAGATGTGAGATGGAGCGTTGACAGCCTCACAGTATAGGGGATTATGTCTGTGACAATTTAGCATTTACAGCATTCATAGCTTTAGTTTCAATGTGCTCATCAAGCCTCATGACTATGCCTTAAGCATAAACTGCTGAGGAAATACTTCTGAACTCTCCCTGAGAATGGCTTCTCCCCTGAGAGACAAGCCGAGTGAAGTAAAGATGTTATTTTTGTGATGTATATCTTACTAAGAAATGCTGCTCAATTCAAATAAACCATTGACCATTTCTGCAGTGGTTTTATTTACAGCATAGTAAACTGAGCTAGACATAAATCTAGAGCTGTGATAGTGACTTCCCTATCTAGGTCACTCCTTTATGTTATTAAAAATACACAAAAAGAGTTCTAAAAAGCCTTATGCACTCAAGCTTGCGAATACTTGTTTCCAGTTTTTCCTTCAAGCCAACACCCTTTCCTGATAAGGATGGAGTTTCTAATTAGTCATCTAAGTGTAAACACATGACCTTAACTCTGGCAGAAAACCACACTGTGTGGTGCTCAACGTAATGGTAGAATTGAGCTGTGGATAGGTCATGTATTTCTTAAAAATGTGGTTAGGAATAACAGTGGATGGAAATTGTTTTCCTATGTTGAGAAAACAAACTGAGAGCTCTTGAAAATTACTTTTTCAGGTATGATATCATGTCATGCAATTGTCCTAGGGGCTCAAAGTTTTAAGATTTCTGTTTTAGAGGAATAGTATTCTAGCTGAAGATAGTTTATTGATTAACCCTGAAAGAAAGGGAGAGGCCTGAGAAAGTAGAAAATGGACTAGCTGAGGTAGCACATTTTCCTTATGCCTGTGTTCCTTTGATCTCTTTTAATAGCGCATGCAAACTTTTATCTTGTTTTGGTTTTGCTTTGTAAGTTAAAAGCAGAAGTTATCATTCAGACCAACTGAATACTGCCCAATGAGAAAATGTAAGCTCTAGAAGGGATTTAACCTGAAGGGACTTGATCAGTTCATTTCTATAAATATCAAAGTATTGCATTTGTAAGGAAAATAATATTTTGTGATCCCAGAGAAAATAATTTCATATCCTTATAGGTGAAACTATCTTTAAGACACAATCTATAAATCATAGTTTGTATCTAAGCCCGATATACATAGTAAGTCAAATTAATTTTGGATAATAATAATGTTTTGGCTTTTTTATATTATTATTGTTTTATTTTTTTATTTTTAGTATGTGAGGCCTGTGTGTAATGTATTTATGATTGTTTAAGATAGCCTGTAAATTAATTACTCTCTTGAAACTGAAATACTTAAGGCTTTGGTGTTCTCCTTCCCCCACTCCCCCCTTCTTAGCTGATGGCACTATTTCAAAATAATTTTGAAAAGCATGGTATTATTTTTAGGTTGCGCTATTAGGTGTATGATATAGGTCAATACTCTAAGTGCTTTCTGTTATTTCTCAGCTTTTCTAAGAGAAAGAGAATCATCCAACCTGTAGAAAAAATTCATTGATTCTGTGTCTTGTATGTATCAGCAAGAAAAACTGAAAGGAATTTAAAATACATGGAGTAACAAGAAGTATGTTTGTTTGTTTGTTTTTTAATTTTATTAGAATTTCTAAAGTACAAAGCTCATTTACTATCCAGGTTTTTTTTGGACAGTAGCTTGATTAAAATAATGAATACAATGTCTGGCATGCTCTGTGTTCTGTGTCAGCATCTGACTAAATAATACTTAAAAACTAATGCCACTTTGAGGCCTATTTCAGGGATCTTGATGTCAAAAACACTTTCTTTGCTACAATTTAGGCCTGCAAACTGATTTCCTACAGTGTTACTTATCAGCTGCTGATTGGGTAAAAATAATGAATGTTCTCTTCCATGCTAATTCTCATTAACAGCAATGTAGAGGTATGAAATACATGGCTAAAAGCCAACCATTTCTTTTTAAGCATGTAGACTACACTGTTTTTAAATTTTAAGCATTTTTATTTATACTTTCATGTGTCAAAGAAGGGAAGGAAATATCTATTGAACTTCTTGAGTTCTCTTGGTAAGGCCAAACTCACATGAAAAAAAAAAAACAAACCAAAAACACTTCATGCAAGACAAGCAGAATTTCTTCAAGGCAGAAAGGAGGCAATGTTTATGTTCAAGGACACACACTTCTAGACCACATATCAAGGAAGTACAGTAGCATGCTGGAGAAAAGAGTGTCTCTCTTATCTGAAGAACTGTGAAGGTATTGGATGTCAGTTTTTTCTTAATGTGGTGGGTGAGTTTTTGTAGCCTTTGGAAAGGTGAATACAGAGGTTGACAGGCTGCTCAGTGTTTAGGAGAGAAGTGTCAGTAAACAAACTACAGTGGTCACGTGAAGTGATGGCATGTGAGTGAAGAGGTTATTGGGGCTTCAAGGTGTTATACAGGATAACAAGGGCCTATGTCTTCCTTCTGAAAAGGCAGTGGGGATATAAACTATTGAATACTGAATGTCAGAGCTATGAATATTAAGATGCTACTTACGGTCATTTTTTCAGAAATACTTGGAGGAAACACCTGCTTTTCAAGTCTGCTTATCAGCTTTCTAAAAAGGGAGAAGGAAGGGAAAAAAACGGTGTAAACTCATCAGAACAAATACTTATTTTGGTTGCTGGAATTTGGTCAAATTTCCCTCTAAGACTTTCCTTTTTACCAGTATGCATGAAGGATATATTTTTTCAGTGCACAAAGAAGTAATTTCCTCTGTGAAATATGAGTGGCAAAACCCAAACCCTGCAGTATAAATTAAGTAGAACATACTGATTGATTGTTGTAATACTTGAATGTATTCAAGTCACATTTAATACTGGATTTAATATTGCATATTCATATGCATTTCATATGCATTTCGTATTGCATATTCTGTATTACATTAAATAAATATTGTGTACAGAATATTAATTGTGCTTAGAAATATCTGATATATATATACAAATGTCATAATGGTATGACAGTAGGGAAAAAAGGAATAGAGTAATGCTTTCAGTATATTTTTCTTTCAAGTATATCTTTTTAAACATCTTGCATAAACAGATGAGATTCAAATCATGCTTTTCATCACAGAGCATATTTTCCTTTTTTGGAGTATTTTCCTCTACAAATATTCTTACTACAAATGACATTTCAAAGTAAAAGCTATTTTCCTATAATTTTTATTGTAACTGTTATTTTAGTGCTAAATTGAACATTTACTTTCTTTGTGTGTAAATATATTATGTTAGACAGAATTTTTCCATTTAAGCCTTGAGTTTCATAAAGGAAACAAAAGGGAATGTGATGTGTTTATGCCAGTACTAATCAAATAAAATATATTACTGTCATCTTTCTTGCTTATGTCATTCCTAGCATGCACACAGACCTCTATAACATTAATTTATGCAAGCTAGATATGTATATTTCAGGGCCTGTGAGTATTTCCTACTACTAACCTTGCATACAAATACACGCATAGGCATAAACATGGAAATACTTTTTGCTGAGGTTTTGGTTTTTTTAAAGGTTTAACTTTGGGGACAAACTTCAGCATTTCCTAATGCAGGATTGGAGGAACATTAGAAAGATTGCCTTTTTAAAAAAAAGTATTATTCCTGATAATCCACAGTATTATCCCTGATAAACCATTTAAAAATCCCTTATGTGAATGTAGAACTCATTAATGAGATCAGGATGAAAGTTGTTTATGATGGCTTTAATGGAGATCTCAGATTTACACAGTGCCTGAATAAACAAGTGAAAACATAAAGAAATAAGGACACTGCTAAGTCATTAATTTGTTTTAGAGAGGGAGCATATTCTCAAATTAATTTAGCAATCTGTAAAGGGCTGTGTTACTGCACAGTAACAGAAAACCCTAGAGAACTCTTGGGTACTCTTTGTTTATTGACCCCACTGTAGATCTAAGCTGCCCTTTGCTGAAGCAGTTGTGTTAGTGTAAGAACTGACACATAACCACCAGAATGGTTATATGAGGTGCTTTATTGCAGCGCTGGGAAAGCAGGGGCACGCGCCCAAATCTGGCTTCGACCCCTGTCACATCACGTCCGCAATTTAGACACTATTCAATACAGATTACATCATTGATTAATACATAAGCATCAAGGATTACCACATCAGTTTATTACGACATCAGACTCTTCTGCGCTTGCGCAGCCCTCTCTGGTGGTCGTCCTGATGAAGTAAGGAGTCTTCCTCGGATGAAGTAAGAAGTCTTCCTCGCTCTGTCCTTTTCACCTTTCTGTTCTTTGGACAGGCCCCAACCATTATGTGGACGCCAGCATTCTCTTGTCCTCACCTGACTACCCTTGATATGCCTGTGGTTTCTGCTTTGATAGAGTTTTACAATACTTTCTCATATCTACTCATATACCCTTCACCATATATGGTTATGTTAGCTCTTGCTACCAAGGCTACCATTATAACATTTGTTATAGAGTAACCATGATTCAAGACTGCAAACCAAGCTACAAAGTTGCAACATTTCCTAATATACAAAACCACACTATTGATTTAAAAATTTCTTAAATATAATCATTTCTTCTATTTTATATGATTGTTTTATCATAAAAATGTCACCCTTTTCTAACAGTTGTGTTCAGTTACTAGTGAAGTGACTGAGCTGTATTCAAACACAGCTCTAAGAAAAGGGTGTAATTTCATTATTCAGCATCATTAACATGCACAGTCAGTGATTTCTGCCAGGGCTGGAGTGACGGGTGAGATCAGTAACTGTAGTCTGGGACTCTTTTGGCTTATCCTATGACAGGCAAGTATCAGTGTGCAATTTTGTGAATGAGAATGTAGTCACTTCTATGTAAGAAAAGTGGCAACTTTATGTAATTCATATACTTTGTGGTGCTTAAATGTTATATCCATCTATAGTCCGTGTGTGTATTGCTACCTGTGATTAGAAGACATTCCTATTTGAGTTTGTTCTAGCTACCTTATGTCAAAACCATCACAGTATGTGTACTACTTTGTCCATGCCACGTGGTGGTGAGCATGGTTCCCAGAAAGCATTGCTCACAGCAGGCACACAGAGGTGAAACCAAAAAAGCCCCTAGAGCAATAAATTACTAATTAACTACATTTTTTCATGAAATATTAACACATTAATCCTTCTGCATAGGGCTTAATGCTAATAAATGAGTTGCTGTTACTGAATGAGTGAATTAAAGCTGATATAATCTATGGAGTGCAGCAAAATGCTGGTAGACAGCATAAGTAAAAATTAGAGCAAAGTGTAACTTATATCTTCTTGTGGCCTCTTCTTGGCATGTACCTTGACCAATCAATGTGTAATTTACTATGCAGACTGATTGAATTCATGGATGGAGAATGGAAACTTGGATATGCAAACTTAGGTAACTCTGGGATTAGTCATACGCTGTGGCAAATAGCATCAAGGGAAGAACAAATATGTTGCACACACAAACTTTCTAACGATCTAGGCTTTATCACACCCTTAAATGATCTTTTACATCTGTCGATGTGTATGAAAAAGTGACTTGATTAAAAAGACTTCACTTTTTAAACTATGCAGGCAATAATCACAAAACAAAAGAAGATTTTTATAGCTAATGGTTTTTTCCTTTTGGAAGATGTGCAAACTGTGTTGATATTTCTTGTTTAAATCAGTGGTTGAAAAACATGTTAAAATGACAGCTACTTTCTCAGGCAGAATCCTTAACCCTGCTACAATTTCTTCATTTCTCCCAGATTTATGTTTCGTTCATTAGCAATTATACTGTGGTATTTGCCCTGTATCTGGAGTGTGGTCTTCTTTCTCCTGGGCTACTTGCTCCTCTGCTGTTACTTTGCTTTTAGACCAGACACTGGGAAGGAGTCAGGGAAAAATTTGCATTTTATCCCCCATTTTCTGAGATTGTGAATCACTGCTCTTCTGTGACCTTACTGATATTAGCAGCTCCTCCAAAATTTCAATTCTTGTCTCATTCACAGAATGTGCTATTCATAGTCATAGGGATAGTTCTTACATGAGATGTTAAGTCTTAGCATTTTACATTGTTCATGTAAGGATTAGGTCCATAAATAGCAAAACTTTTGGTACAGCTTTCCTTATGACGTTCTCTACAAATTTCCAATAATACTGCATATATTAAAGGTTCTAATAACTGTTCATAAATTATGACATACTTAAAATCCAAACTATGTATATTAGAAGTCTAATATCCTTTCTGTTCTGTGGCGATAATGATGGTTTCATTGCATCATCATTTCCTAGATTTATTTTTTTTTTAATGAGGAACATGTCACCTTTTATGTAGCACAGATACTGAAACAAAGAGAAAGAAGAACAGTTTTGCTATTTATGGACCTAATCCTTACATAAGCAACATAAAATGCATAAGACTTAACATCTCATGGAAGAGCTATCCCTATGCCTTAATGTTTCTTCAGCCCTCTATCTGCCTTTCTGTAGAATTAAAGTTAGCTTAATAATTTTTTATTTAAAATTAAAGCCACAAACTTTACTCTTAAGTAATTCTACTATTTTAGAGCACAGATTTATCAATATGGTTTTCCATCATGTTAAATATGATTAATAATTAATTTTTATGAAATCTGCTACTTGATCTCTCTTACAGCAATGCTGAAAACTTTACTGCTCAGAGGGATCATGTGGATCTTCTTTGCATGCTGCTGTGCATCATTTAGGAGGCTCTTTATGGGTTCCCATTGCCTTTGGAAAGACAACATATTTCTAGACTGATAAAATAGATTGGAAATTTATTAAAATGAATCGAAATTAAATCTCCAAATATGTGAAGTCTTTGTCTCTTCACACAGGAAAAAAAAAAAGGATGTGGCAGAGAAGGAGGAAAGGCTTCTTAAAATATTAAACATGTTTTGTTTGGGCTTTTTTGTTAGCTTTTTCTTTTAATGGAATGTGAGACTGGATGGGACTGGTTGGAAACACTTCAGTCAGGTTGGTGAGATGTCTGGTGGCACTTATCAATACCTTCATGACTGCAGGCATTCAGCTTCAAGTTAGACTAGTTGGAAGAAGTCCTAACATCAGGCTTGAAGTACTTATTAGGGGCAGACAGATAGTGGTAATTGCATGGTAACTCTGAAAGGAAAGCATGGGCTTGTCTTCTCACCACAGCAGCTCAAGATTTTGGTACTTGCAGTATCTGGAATAACAGGGAGATGACCCCAGACTGAAGTAACAAATTCAGTGTAAACACTGCGAGCCAGGTATGGAATGGAAGATTAGAGGTTATTCAGGAAAAGGTATAGTTAAAAAGCTCAGGGTCATATTCTTAACACCATGAGACATGCATTAACACAGCTTAATGAACTTAGATGCTGACTGAATAGAGTACCAAGCTTCTCTTCCTGAAGGTTACAATTAAATATAGAGTAATAGGTATCTGAAATGCTTTCTCCTCATATATTTCTTTTATTGGGTAAAAAGTACAATGTGTTAACCTATTCTTATATAAGAATCCTTTATGAAACAGTTTTTTCTCCCATCTTATGGGGTCACATAAGAAGATGAACTGAGCCCTGATCTGAAGCTGTTCTGGAAAAAAATACCTCACTTTCATTTCTCTCCTTTACTATTCTAAAACCCAACTAGTATTCACTGTTTTCTCCCTTTGAGTTTGACTCTCATATTAGCAGCTATTGTTTTAGCTTGCATCTTAACTTTCCACCAGTTCCACATGGCACAGAAAGAGAACAGTAGCTTGAAAAATTGCCAGCCATGGCTGAAACAATATTATGACAATGAAAAGACATCAAATAATTTATTTTCAGAACAGTGTAGCCTACTGAGTATGGTCTTGTGTGTGACCCATGTCCTCAGGCTAGAAATTCCTTTTGTGTATTAGTTGCTCCTCTGACTGATACTGATACTAGTTATTTCATAAAATGCTTTGAGTTGGGCTGGTAAGAAGTGCTATCTCAAAGCAAAGGTTCATTATTATTCTCTTTTATGCTGCATGATTTTCGAAGAGCTGCTGCAAACAAAGGAGTTATTAAAGCTTCCTGAGGAACGATTTATTGAAAGTATCTATTATTATTTTAGTCCTCCATTATGGGCTAGACTCCTACTGTATCAAGAAAAGGAATTCTAACCATGGTTACTTTGTTTTAAAATGAGACTTGCTTCATTCTGGGATCTTATTTCCTCAGCTCAGCCTTTTTTTAAGTTAACACTGTGATTTAAAAGATTATAGACACCAAATAAATTCCACTCATTATTGTCTGATATATTACTGGAGAAAAAAATATAGGAGGGATACTTTTGAAGCTTTTTGGAAGGCTTTGTAAGGATTGTCAAATCAAGCAGTTTTGTTACAAAACTGGTGAGACAGGACCTCTAACATTTTTTACCCTGAGATAGTCAGCATTAGGAGTGGGAAACCATCAATTTTAGTGAAGCAATTTCCTGAAGTGTAGAGTTCATTAGAACTGATGACATTTAAGATCACCATCTGGACTTTCTGTTAGTGTCTTGAGGAAACTTGAAAGGGTTATGAGAGCTGGCTGCTCCCCTTTACACTTAGAAGGTTATACCGTGCTAAGCTTTGGACTTAACCTGGAAAGCAAAAGAGCCAGACTGACTTGGAAGTGGAAGTGTACTTCTATCTGCTGTGCAGTGCTGGTGAAAACCTGTGGTATGTTTGCATAGGCAATACCTTCAAGAAAAGAACTGAGAAGTGTGTGAGTCCAGGTTCCCCTTTTGTCCAAGGTTTAGGGTAATTTTTTTTGGGGGGGGAGGGGGGAGAAAGGGGAGGGAAATTAGTTTAAATCCAGAAAAGTAGAAGAAGAGTTTGAGTCTTGGCATTCCACATCATGAAAAATTCTGTACATGGTGATACAAAATAAGAGTGTCGAGAGCATATGATATGTCCCAGTTCCTTCACTTTTTTACATAAATAATATTATTTACGTGATATAGGCACAGAACAGAATATACCTCTTCTATGAGGACAGGCTGAGCGAGTTGGCTTGCTCAGCCTGGAGAAGAGAAGGCTTTGGGGAGACCTTAGAGCAGCCTACAAGAAATCTGGAGAGGGACTTTTTGCAAGGTCATGTAGAGATAGGTTAAGGGGGAAAGAGCTTTAAAATAAAAGAGGAGAGATTTAATTAGATATTAGAAAGATGCTCTTTACTGTGAGGGGGGTGAGTCATTGACACAGGTTGCGCAGAGAAGTTGTGGCTGCCCCATCCCTGGCAGTGTTCAAGGCCAGGCTGGATGGGCCTTTGAGCAACCTGATCTAGTTGCAGGTGTCTCTGGGGGTTTGGAAGCAGATGATCTTTATGGTCCCTTATAACCCACACTATTCTATGATTCTTAAGACGCTGAACTAAAAAGTCCATTGGTTAAGTGCAAGGTCTTGAACTGTGCCTTTATTTGTATTGGTAAATTCAAAGACAGTTAAGGTTGCAGTGAAGGCAAAGTAACCAGTGGACAGCTCCAAATGATCTGTGATAGAAAAGGAGAGTATCTAATCTTGAGGGAGAAGTCAGATTAAGCATAATATGGAGAACCTTAGTAAAACAATTGCTTGACCTTTTTTTTATTTTTTTTACCCTTCTTCCACATTAAGAAAATTTAAACTTGTGTCTAGTAACAGTGCTGTTAAAGACATCAAGAATAATATCTTTTACGAACAAAAGCTTCTGTCTTACAGTATTGCTGTTCTTCCTCCTGAACTTTATTAAGACTTTAAATACTCTCTTTTGGTCTATACCATGCTGTATTACTAAGAATGCACTGCTTAGTAAGTATATGGCTCTTGAATGGTTTGTTCTCACTAGACTTTGTTGGTTTTGCACTTTGCTTGAACATACATATGTCTTCGAGTTTGTATTAATTTTGTTTAATTGCACTTGGGAGATTAGTAAGGTCAAGCAATAATTAATAAGCATTCTTCATTAGGGGAAGGCTCAGAATTGAAAAAAAACTTAAAGGAAGAAAAACATAAGTGGAAGACATCTCATTTTACAGTCAGTGGTGTATTGAACTTTGCAGTGCAAGCAGAAGGTTTCCCAAAATAATATCTCTGCTCATGTCATTGTACAGTATGTTTTCTACACATACCAGCTTTAGATTACTTTGGTATTTGCCCAACAAGTCTTCCAATTTCTCTTCAGTGATATCTGAATTATTTAAGGCTTCAATATTTTATTTTATTTTTTTCTTTTAGAGAGCAGGAATTTAGGAATGTTCTGGCAGTAAGACCCTGACCATTAACAACATATAAATTATGTAAGCAGCTCTATACTTTGAGAGAGATGATTTGCTCTGTAAAGATATTTGGAAAAATGTGTTTGCTATTTAATTCTCAAGCATATAAAAACTAATCATACTAGAAACAGCCTATGAAAGATAAACTAATAAATCTTTTGAAGAACTATGGATGTCTACAGTATTAGTTTTGAAAAAGTAGTGAATAAAGGATATGTATTAGTATGAAAAATATTGATTGATAAACCTGTCATTTCTAAGGGCTGAAAAATTATGGCTTTTGGACTTACTGATGCAGAGATAATGGTCATTTTTATTTTAGTAACAAATCATACTATGGCAGCTACAAAGGTATTAGGTGATAAATCATGGGATAGGAGGATTCAGGTAGCAACTCTGAGAAAATAGTCCTTTCATAGAATAACATTTACATTTCATTTATGTTTTAAATAGAAGTTACCTGAAGCTGGATACTTATGTCTGAAAGATGTTCCCATTCTGAATCAGTAAGGGACAGAATGTCAGGGTCTTAAGCCAGAGCATATTTCCGTGACCTAATTGTGAGGAAAGAGTAGGACACTTCTTATGTGACATTTCTATTTAGGGAAAATGGATTTTATATTCTGGTTCCTTAAAGTAATTATTCAAAATGCTGAAAAAGCTAAAATTGGTTTATCTGTTCATTGACTTAGAAGTGGCATGACCTAAAATGTGTAAAGCCAGGACATTTGGGCTCCATTTGCAGATCTCCAGTGATCTGGTTTGTGACCTTGTCTTGTCTTGGCTTCCTTTTTTCTTTGTCCTTCTTTCTGCTTTTTTAAGGGTTACTTTCTAATGCAGAGGATATCCTCTGTTTTCATCAATAGTTTCTGTCTACATTGTTCATTGAAGTAATCTAAATCCACCATTCAGATGACGAACTTCTCTTTTGTATATTAAAATCCCCCCCAAAGCCATTTCAGGTTTGGTTGGAAGATCCATTCTCACATATCCGTTGGGTTAGGGCATTGCCAGATCTTCCAGGGTTGGCACCTTGGCAGTCTCTGGGTTCTATGTGAGAAACCAACTTGTGTGGGCTCATTCAGAAGAGAAGACCTAAACCAGCAAAAAAAACAGGGCTATGGTCACTTTGGAAGTCACTATTACAAAATGATGCACACCTAGCTATAGTGCTTACTACAGTAGAAACTTGTGGTACTAATGTATTATGAAAAATGAATAATAGTATTGAGGCAGTGCTATCTTGTAGGTATTGTCTCAAGTGAGGCTAGCTTTCAAACCAGATGTAGTTCTCTGACATTTTCACATGAAGATAGGTTTGAGGTGATACTTGAAGCACTTGGAGAAGCTGAAATTAATGGACTGAGTTGTGGTGTCCATTGGTAACTGTTCAAGCCAAAGAGGAGCAAAGACTTCCTCTGAGGCCAGGCGCACTTATGCTCGTTTCTTCCTAAGGTAACTGATACAGCATCCAGTAGCTTGTTCAGATAGTTGCTGACTCATATGCTTGCTGTCTAAAAAGAAGGGTGAGGAGACCACCTCAGATTCACCTTTCCGCAGTGTATGCTTCCATGCCACCAGAGACCCTGTCTGCCACGGGTCATGACAGCAGCTGACATCAGTCTCACATTTATTGTATGAAAATGGAATAGAAATTGAAGGGGAAATGATGTGAATCATTATACTTGCTTATCCCCTGAGACCTGGTCTTGGTATGAGAAAGTGAGAATCTGCTCAAATATGCTAAGCAGTATACAGGCAGCATTTACATCCAGTGCATTAATGGAGCAGGAAGGCATCACACTTCTTGTAAGCAATGGAAGTGTCTAGTGCTGTCCGAGTTTTATGAAGTTTAAGGCAAGACCTGTGGTGGCCGGATGCAACATCAAACAAGTATCTAATCTGCAGTACTAAAGAGAATGTATCTTGTGCTCATGGGAATGTATTAATTAACTAAATTAGTATTCTAATACAGAAGACGATTTGAGCACATTTTTATTTAATTAGTTATGTACCTTGCCTTTGCCTATAGTAATTGTGAAATAAAGATAGCAGCTATCAATAATTTGAATCTGTGATGTTGGTCCCTAACCTAGGTTTCTGTTGTATAGATAAAATCAGTCTTATATTGAATTTTTCTTTTATCTTGTGTCCACAGTCACAGATTTAATAGAAAACTTTGCTGTTAATTATAGCAATATCTGTACCAATTTAAATACTTCTTGTTTCCAAACCAGTTGATATTTTAATTTTGATTTAAGTAGCAGATACTTTTAAGTATTCTAGATGAATTTATCAAGGTATTAAACCAGACATATTTTCACTTTGTAGCTTTCTGTGTTTGGAATTTGCAAACAGGCAAAGCTTTCCAATCATAGTAAGCCAGTCTTTGATTCTTAAACTGTTCTTCTTCTTTTTGTTTTTTTTCTGTTAATGTAGAATTTTGTTCTCATTATAATCCCATGAACTGACATCTATTAAAAGTACTGTGGCAAATCTCTAAAACAATGGAGATTTCCAACTGGTAACAAAGCATGACAATTAAAAAATGAGTGACCTGATTTACTTGCAGGACAAAGTAATTTCATGGTGATACTGGCTTTTAATCAGAGATACGCTGAGTGTGATCTGGTTTGGGGTGTGTATTAAACAGAATAGCAAGGCCTTGAGCAGTCACTAAATAGTCTCTAGTATTCTTCAGAGAATTTTAAGTTAACATTCAAACTCAGCATCTCTAAGAACTGTGCTACATATTCATGCATTATGTACAGAACTAATATTCCTTTTTTTATTTTATTACTGTAGGCACAGTGACCACTGCGATGGTGACCAACATTAGTTTCTATTTGACAATCAATTGGGCAAAAATATTAAAACCTTCATTTTTTCTTATTGTTTCAGTCATTATCTTTACTTCTTTGGGAAGAGATAGAGAAAGAAACAGACTGGCATTAGCATCTGTATTTGTGAGACCATAAATACTTCATCTGGTTCACAAAGTAAGAATTTATTTCAGTTTCAAAAAAGCTATCTATTCCCAGAACTGCAAAAATATCTTTTGCCTTTGTGTCACAGTAGAGGGAATATAACTAAATAAGAATTAGTTTCTTCCATATAATTTAGAATTACAAATAAGGATGAGTGAATATAGCATTTCATTTATTTGAGATGTATATTTAACAAGCATTTCATAGATGGAAGTTGAAGTTTTCACGAGAGGATGAATACATTTTCAGATGATATTTTTGTTAGGATTACAGCATATTGAGACTGTGCTGCAGCTGAACAGCACTGATTTCCTATTCAAAATATTAGGAAATTATTTCTATTAACAGAAGAGCAAATGCTGCATGTGTCACCTCACAAATTTCAGCAAAGATCGACTTTAAAAAAATTACAAGTGTATGCAACAAGGTCATGTTGAACTAAGATGCTAAAAACCACCACGAGAAAGCTAAGACATATTTAACTTAATGCTGTTAAAAGGTTGTTATGAAAAGGTATTATGAAATCTTGTTGAGTAGTAGTAGATAATTCATAAATTAGGAAAATAGCATTGCTATTTTTATTATCTTTCAAAGCTTCTGCTTAAGCAGAAATATTACATCTCATTCAGAAAGCTCCAGGAAAAAATACTGTTTCTTCTAATTCTCTCATAACCTATTGCTCTCGTGTGTCTGCAGGCAGTAGGACAGCACTAGCAAAAGCTGTCATTTCTTCCTTTAGTCCTTGGTAGGTGAATACCAATTGTACTTAGGAAAATTGCTGGTCTTCTCAACTATCAACAATCAGAGGAGGAAGGAGATAAAGAGAGATTGCATATTCTGTTGTCCTAAAAGTACAATGAGTCTATGATTCTGTACAAGTTACGGATGCATGTTTGTGGCATCCATATGTACAGGCTTAAGCGCTCTTAGCATTATTTGAAGGAAATGGAGATTAAAGCCACCAAGAACCATGCAATTCTCTTGGAGTTTAATGTAACTGAGAGCATTACTCTCTTGCCTCCAATTAATGAAAAGTTTCTGAGGTGTTACTTGCGACTTTTAAAGTTTTTTGCCTCCCCCACCTATGTACAAAAAGATGTACAAACCTCCATCAACTCAGTGATCACTTCTTTGCTTATTTTTATGTAAGAAGGAAATACTATTTTTTTGTTCCTACTAAGTTTGTTAAAAAGTCTGTTTTAAGATTTTTTTACACTTGTAAATTAACCAATAGATTATTTTTGTCAGCTCATAAGAAGTCAATCTGTACTGAATTTTTGAGGAGGAATAGTGCATTTTTAGACATGAAAAATCTTAATGTTTGTTCTAAGTGCAGAATAAACTGAGAAAACTAAAATGCAGAACCAGAATAAGGGTTTTGCAGTGAAAACGGTGCATTTTTTTCTAAGTGGAAGCAGTACTCTTGCTGTGGTACAGCTTCACAATACCTGTGTGATCCTACAATAAGCAGAACTACATCTAATAATTTAAAGGTGGTATCAGATCTCTGCTTGTATTCAGAGTATAAGGGGGCGAGATTCCACTGGAGATCAAGATACTCAAAGTATGTGTTTTGAAGTTAAGATTTATTTACAAAGTAGGCAAAATGTCCTAGTAGTTCTTTGGCTTTGCTTATATATTTTTTTTTATTTTAGTTTCACTGAAGATAATGAAATAAATTTAAAGCTTAAACAAAAGATAATGAGAAAGTGACACAGACAATAATTTCTTCCTCTTGCATGCAAAAGGAGCCTTTAAGAAGTTAGAATAAAATCCAGAGGTCCCTGTAAACTTTTAAAATTCCCTTTCTTAAATCAGCCATCCTTTGAATTGTAACTGGTTTTGCAATGATCTGTGTAAAGTCTGAATGAAGATTGTAGGTTTTGAACTCCTGAATGTTTTAAGTCTGTCGTGATGCATGCTAATGATTCTTTACCAGTGTCAAAAGCCATGCTGATGTTATTGTTGGTGTAGAGAGTTAATAACATAGCTAACCAGCACTGTGTCTAGCCAGCTTTTATTTCTAAATGTGTGGATATTATTATGTATCTTATTTGTCTTCATTTGACTGTTGATGAATTGTTCGCTTATGGTAATTTCAGTTATCTTTTCAGATAAATTTTTAAATCCAGAGTGGGGAAAGTACAAGACTAGATTTCCACAGCCGGTAGCTGATGATACCATTTTCCAGCACAGAGTTGGAAAAACAGCCTGTGCAGGCGCAAGCGAAGGCTGTGAGGTATACCTGATCCCTCTCAGAGCCAAGCAACTGTCCCACAGCATTTGCTTCTCAAGCAGTCATTTGTTTTTTTCTTCACAGAAAAAGGCAGTAGCCTGGATTCAAGTGTCCCATGGGCTGGATGGGTATATAGACTGCTATCAAAAATGATTCTGTGCACATCAATATGGAGGAGCTGTTGTGGCAGGAGGGAAAATCTGGGCTGCAGTGGTACTTCAGTCACAGTCATTGGTCCGCGACTATAACTTTGTTCCTATATGAAATGAATGCTTTATTAATTTGTCAAAACAGATTAAGGAGTACTCTGAGACATCAGCAGCCCTGTATTAAATGTCCTTGGAAGACCAAAAATTGGATTTAAGCCTTTTTCTTTTTTCTACAAGCATTTTCGATAAACTTGCCTCTGTGTATGAAGGTCTATGTTCTTTCATATTATGCTTGTGGTACATCAGGTTAACGCATGACTTTGTTCAGTACTTCTAAAGATTATTTTATGAGCAATGTGGAGAAATTCATTGGCAAATGGTTGAGAAATACCACTGCAGTTATTCCAGTCACTGCTCTTTCCAGTACTATTTCTTATTTAAGGATTTCAGTATCAAATCTGATATGTAGAGTGCTGTCTCTAACTACATGTTTTAGGTGTCTACATTAGCAAAAAAAGAGTGTGTGAACAGTAAATTATTCTATTCATTTATTATTCCTGATGACTACTAAATTATTTTAATGACATTGACTATCCTATTCATGCATTACTTGAAAGTGATTGATAGTGAATTGCTGTCAAAAAGGCTTTGCAGCTGCAAAAAATTGCACTTCTACTTTTATTGTATTCCTTTTACCCCCAAATAGAATATACTATTTTTATCTTTCCACTTAATTCAGCCAGCTGTCACTCACACATCCTCAGACAATTGCAATGCACTTGCATCATATCCCAGCTGCCTGTGATAGACTGTTGTTTTGTAGTGCACTGCTTACAGGATAATCTCTGAATAGCTGTCTCCCACTGCAAACTGTCTTTTCATTGGCCATGCTCTTTTTCAGCTGAATGATCTGTGATGTTCTGGTCAGGTTTACAGGGTGTCTTAATTAAAGAAGAATTTTGCATGATCTTTGTAACACAGGACTGTCTAACATCTCACTATTATTTCCACTTATTTTGTTACAAAAATGAATTAGAAATAGTTTTATTTACTTTGTAGAGCTTCTAACATTTCAGATCAATGATTTATTTTGTAATGAGCATATTATGTCTGTTGTATAATTACAGACTGAGGCCAAAATTGTCGTTTTTCATACTAAGTGCTCTGTGACAAGTATAAAAAAGTGTTTTCTAAAAGGCATTTATTTTCTAAGAATTCTTTATTTTCATTTAGGGTCATTTGAATTGTGTTATTATTTTCTGGTCTATTTTAATCATGAAGTATCCATGTGTTTAGTATTTTTCTGAGTATGAAGAACAAGTCCTTAAAGGAATATGCAAAAAGTAGGAAAAAGAACTATGGTCTGGGAACAGCTGAAATTGGCTACTTTGATCTGTGTAACATAGACTGATTTGAATCTCACAAAATTCTATGCTTATTCTGATGTGTCGGCTTTCTTCTCTTAGTGATCGGATAGGAAATAGAGCAATTACAAATTTATTAATCATAGAATCACAGAATGGTTAGGGTTGGGAAGGACCTTTAGCTCATCTAGCTCCAACCCCTCTGCCATGGGCAGGGATGCCTTACCCTAGACCATGCCACCCAAGGCTCTGCCCAACCTGGCTTTGAACACTGCCAGCCATGTGTTCTGTTTACTTTCTAAAAGAAAAAAGATGACCCGAGTGGAAAGGAAAGCTTATATTTCTCTTACAGAAATTCAGGTAGCCAAAGAATTATTGGTCATTTTACTGTTCATTTCAGACACAGTAGATAGCATTACAGATTAAATACAATTGAATGTGAAATAAAACAGTAGTTTAGCTATTTCTTTTTAATAATGTCATCCAAGGTCTTCAGGTGAGCACTAATGACACTCAGTAGATGAGCAACTTGAAGCGGATGGTTTGCCATGTCTGTGAAAGCAAATTCTAAGAAACTGCTAGATTTGTTCTGTGCCAGGGATACACAGAGACTGGATCTTATCAACTTCAGTGCTGATATACAAAGAGGTTAGTATAGCTTTAAACCATGGGTCTTTTTTTGTGGTGTGATTTTTGACAGATAGCTTTGGTCTGGAGAGAGATTCCGGGTTGTAAGATAATTTCAGGAAAATCTGAGTCTTGCCTTCGTAATAACACAATAGGCATCTCCCTCTGTCTATTATTATATCTCCATGTTTTAAGCTTGCTTTTAACAATCATTTCCACGCTTTCCACACAAAACTGGTGTTTTTTTTACCTCATACTACAATATCATGTCCAGTTCTCAAAATAATTCTAAACTGATTATTATATACTTTATTTCCCATTATTGATGACTCTAATTATTAAATGAATTTTAAATTTTGTCTTGTATGTATTTCCATATATGCATCTTCTTTTTGTCACCAATTATCATGGGATATAACAGACTAGTTTTTCAACCACTACTTTGCTTTCACTATGGTTTTCAAAATGTCAGTCTTTAACCCACCATGCATAAGGGAAGGAAAACTGGGATCCTTTTGGTAGGTATGAGTTGACACATACTTCACTGATGCAAAATAGTATGTTGAGTTTGTCAAAAAGTCCATTAGCTTCTGGCATGATTTTGCCTTCTGATAACAGTGAGATTTACTAAAATAATGTATGGTCTTATTTATGTTGTTATTGAATTACGGCTTTAAAAATACTACAAGTATTAATGTATGGTTTACACATTTTTTTTCTAATCCTTAATTTAGAATTACTGTGTTTCTTTCATCCTTTTCCTTTCTAAGGCCTTAACACCATTGTTTCAGCTTCAAACTATGTCAGTGAAGTCAGTAAATAATGTCTTTAGAATCAGTTGCTTTTAAATCATATGGTCTTCATTGTCAGCGAACATGTAAGTGAATTAGAAAGGGCGACATCCAGTTAACACAGCCTTTTGCAGGTTTAATGTGCAATGATAAAGCCTTTCTTTTTCACTTTAAAAGCGAAGTTGCAAGTAGGATGAGCTAGAGAGATTGTTGTTCTCTTGATTCATAATAAATTATTTGTAATTTATTTATACTGGGATAGGAGGCATCTTCTTTGAAAAAAAACCCTGAGGTTATTTGAGTAAATGTCTGTTATCATAAAATCCAATAAACTGTTACTTCCTACATTATAAAGATTTACATGGTAAGATGAGCCATGCTGTTTCATTATTTGTTTTTGTTTTAAATCAGTTAGTAGCCCCTATACCACTAAAACATGTGCTGTTTCTTGCTTTACATTGACATTACTTTGTTAATACCACTGAGAAAAAGTGTTGCTAGTTTTGTAGTGGCAATTTTGTAGACTGCAAAACCATTAAATACAGTTTTAATTACCAAGTAGGGCCTCTGCATAACAAATAATTTTTGCTGTTATTAAATATATGCTGAAAACTGTTGTTTTAGAAAATATTCAGAAATATCTACACTTATAAAAGACAATGTCATTGATTATTTTGATTCCAGTTTGTGTAGACAAACTATTTGTGACTGGAGTTTGAGAAGATCCTTTTTCATCCCTCCTGCTCTAACCCCCCCCCCCCCCCCAATTTTCCAATCAAGAGCAGCAGATCTACTTTGTATTTTTCTGTAAGTTGTCTTCCTGGTGAGAGCATCTCTGCTATGTGCTCCTCATGTATTTCTTGGAGTGCTTCTATAAAGCAGATAATTTAGGTTCTCTTATCACACTAAGGTCTACCAAGTGTAAAAGCAAGTTAGCTCATCTTACTACGGTAAATAAGAAGAAAAAAACTGTCTTAAAGGGCAAAGTCAAGCTAATGCAAGTGAATTCCGTGGAGCTAATTATACTTTTCCTTAATATGATTGTATTAGCACTTCCATTTATACAATTAATATCAGAGTTCAGGTCCTCAGAGTTTCTAAGAATACCCCTGGAATGCTGTGTTGAGGGTGTTTCACTCGTTGAGCATCTTCCATCAAACAGAAGATAAACTGATTTAGAGATTTAAAAAAAATCAGTGTGAACAATCATGATTATATTGCATTGTCTTTTGAAAGAGGATTAGTTTAAATGGTAGTTGTTCCTTTCTATGAATCTGTATTTCTTGATTCAGAAATTAAAACTTAAAATTGAAGTTATTCTTAGAGTTTTGAAAGAATAAGATCTGGAAACCCAAATAAAATTCATAACTTACTGAGTTTTTGCGAGTTCCATTCATCTAATTGTAAGTGCTAATAAATGAACAATTTGCAGACTAGTTTAAAAGTATCCCGCTGTGGGTATTTGAGGCAATTCAGCATAGTTGAGATGCAAATGTATACAGGCATTGTCATCACGAAATACATAATAAGCAGTTTTCAAAAGAGTGAAGACAGGATTGAAAGATCATTTTGTTAGAAATGCATACATTTTTGTTTATTGAAATAAAATAGACTGATTTTATTTTTTAAAGGTGCTCATGCTTCTAACGAATTTCAGTTCAAATGGAAGTACACAGTAGCATGAACTAGGGTGTTATTTTACTCTACATAATCAAAATTATGCAGCTTCTGCTCCCTAATTGTTAGACTTAATTAAACATCTCTCTTCATATGACTGTCTCTGTTCCCTTCACTTTCTTTCCTGCCTGCTCAATAGCTACTCTAACCTTAAACTCATAACCCAGCGTTCTCTCATCTTTTCAACTCACTGCTCCCTCAATGTCTCTTGCTTGGCTTTTCTCTGAATTTGGTTTCTGGACACGAGTATATCTTTCCCCATGTCCTTGCCAATGTAAATTGTTTGCCGGTTCTCTGTGTCTCTCCTTTTGAAACAAAAGTTCATGTATAATGTGCTTACAATGATTATATTTCTGGTTTTGATAATCCTTATTTTATTCTGAAGTGCTAATACTCTTCAGAATTCATGTACCTCAAGGGATCAGTGTGAAAAGCAGCTGATTAAAGCTTGACAAACACTGAGGTTTTGTTTGAAGAGTGGAGGTATGGAGATAAAATTGAAGATTCAGAAAGTGGTCATGTCCATACTCAAATACAAATAGCTTTAACCAAATACACTAAAAAAAATAACAGTGTATTATTTTGGAGAATAAGAATAAAAAGGAATAGTGGGTTTAATAATAATAAAATCCTTTAGGAAGAATCCCTCATGAAGGATGCATTTTCTGCCTCTCGGAGAAGCTTGTAAGAAATTAATGGAATACTGAAGGTCTACACTTTGAGTGTATGCTCATAAATAATAGTCTTTGTTTCGAGGGGAATGCTTAGAAAACATTCATAAGAGTATGTGCTGGAGAAATAGTTGCTCTTCCACCCTGTATTACTACATGGTCATTATACTTCCATCAGTTATTTCCTACTCTAATCCATACTGCTGATGTTTCTAGAGATGCACACATTAGTTATCTAGAAAATGCAAAGAAGAATCCTTTCCTTCAAGAAAAATTAAGGGGCTTATTTAGATGACTGCTTGTAGGTGGAATTCTTGACACTAGGAGGCTCTTAAATGCCATGAATTTACACATTTGCTGTTTTAAAATTTGAAGCTTTTGTGTGATACTATTTAATGCCATTTGAGGGACTACCTACAGATCGTTTATCGTGGCCTCAGTGACTCTAATACTTCAAGGATCAGGATTTGAAATTCTTCTGTTTTCCTCATTATTTTGATAGGAATTAGATATTGAAATCTTCATTGCACACACTACCGATTCTCCTATTTTTCCTCTATTTTTTCCCCCAATTATATCTAAGATTTTTTTTTTAACTTTAATCTTCCTATGAAATATTTCAACAAATAACTAATGGTCTGTGCTATTAAGCATTGTGAAGCTAGGAAGGGAGCATTGTTCAGTTTCCTCATATATATTTGGTTCATTGACACCTTGCTTAACTATGGGATATGCTTGAACTTCTTTAAATAAAGAAGTTTTTTTGTAGGTATAGTCTTAACAAGTCAAAGTCTTTGTTTTCTTCTACAATAAAACAATGAAACAGTAATACTATTTCTTCAAAACAGTTTGGGTTTCTTTTGTTCTCTTTCTGTTATGTGTTTATGTGTACTTATTTTCTGGGAATTTTGGCATTCTGTTACTGTTTCCTGTGCTAATGCATACTTGACAGTTTACACAAATCCCTTCATTTTTGTATCTCTATGCTTTTGCAAAAATTGTTTCTTGTGTGATATAATTTAGTTTAATTTCCATAGGAAGAACTATAATGCTTCACATCCCCTTAAGGGAGAAGAACACTTCAGTGTTGCTGCTTTTTATTATTATGCCTAATCCTAATTTTCTAACTAAAAGTCATATTGTATCATCCATCACAAAGCTAAAGGCTTCACTGAAGTGACTGTCACCAAGTAGCTGAAAACCTGATCCATGGATCAGTTGGAGAATTAAGACTGAATAGAGAATAGAAAAGCGTTGAGAATCTGTGGAAAGACTGGCACTTGGGAGAATATGCTCAGTCACTTGGCTCAGTGAGGGGGCAGGCAGCTGGATGAGATGGAGACAGAGGAGTCTGCATATTATTTTCAGTCTAAATAGCCTAAATAAAGCGTGCTATGGTATTGCTGTCTGAATGATGACCGTATGGCTCATTGTAGTCATTTCAGTAGGACAGAATACATGAAAGACATTGGAGAGCTGCTGCAACAGATTTATTTTGTCAATACTTGAAAAGATCAGGCTGTTTTGGCTTAGCAATTACTTTAAGCAGAACCCTGTGTCTTCACACACATGGGCAGAACTAAGAGAGAGGAACTCACTGGGTAAGGATGATGCTCAGATGGTTATCAATTGGGATTCTTTTCATTCCCTTTGCACTATCACCTCACTTTTTCACCTGCTTTGGTGAGAGCTCAGTGTATTTCATCTAGGAATGGAGTGTTTTTCAACTTGATATACTTGCTTAGGAAAGTGGGATGTAGTAGTACATAACACAGAAATCCAGCCACGGACAGCTGCAACTTGACTGTATTTAGGAGTTTTCCTGTTACTTAACTCATGCTATATTTCTTAATTTACAGTGAGCAGACTGAGAAAATGAAGTATTTTCTGGCATGTTTTATATTATTTGCTATTTAAAAATCCAGCTCTAAACCTAAGTAAAACTAAAAACTGAATCCCCAAAAATAG